>NW_024543090.1:11130000-12527500 GCF_018167655.1 Microtus oregoni
GTATGGTACTTTTTGGGCTGTTAGAAAATATTGGTGAAGATAAATACTGCTGCTTAAACATGCTTGATTATCTTTTGTTAAATTAATTTTAATGTGATAATTTTTATTATTAATCTTCATCCCAGAAGTGATTTGGCAATGGTAAACATTAAGGAACAAATTCTTCCTTTCATCACTGACATCTTTTGTCTTAGGATATTTAATTGGATTCTTTATATTATGCTTTGGTAAATGAAGTTGTAGATAGTTTTATCTAATAGAGGAAAGCTTAACTGTGATTGGCATTTTCCTTAGCAAGACTCAAGCTCAGTAAAAATGATATTCATAGGCATCTGAGTACAGACATCTGTTCAGTCATTGATGGAGACATCAAAGAAGAAATTTAATTTCTCTTTCATTATTACAAGATGATATAACGGCTCAGAAATGTTCATGCTTAGGGGCTACAATTCTCCAAATGCTTCCTAGTTAGTGCCAGTGAGTTTGCAACTAAAAGGTCTCTTACCCAGCTTGGTTAACATATTCTTCTGATTATATAAGCACTGAAAGTTTGTGTATTACTAGAGTCTTCTTAAGGTGACAAATAATAATCTCAGAAATGTTTGGGCTTATAAATGTTATAGCATGCTTAAGATGGAAATGAGATTTTCAAGTTGGTGACTAACTTCAAATTATAGAAAAGCTTAGGGACAACAGGTGGTTTCGGTAACATGCTTCTTTCCTGTTTTTTATTATTTTATTTAAATGACTTTAAAGTTGGTTGCAAAGTAGCAGTCCTATAATCATTCTACTTTGAAGTAGTACCAGGAATGGGAAAGGCATAGTCATAGAAGAGACCAGTGTAATGGATTAGAGATGTTCTTACCAGTTAAATTCTCATCTCTCAAAAACCCAACAAAGTGAAGAGAGTTTTAAGAAGGCTATCAGTTAAAGAAGCAACCGTTTCTTTGAACATCATTCTGTCATGCACTCATTGATTGGATATGTTCTTAGCGCATCTCTAGAACTCAAATTATTGCCTCAGAACTAACTTGGAAAACAATAACTGATACATTCTGTATTCTTAGCCTACATTAAGTGAATGAACTATTTCACTCCTAATGATACTTGTAATTTTTTGGATAATATAAAAATATACCTATTTTCATAATTTTAGCCTTCAATTATTATAATTTAGGATTATTAAAAAGACTGTATATTTTATAAATTGATAATTACAGCATAAACTTACCTTTAAAACATGAATTGACAAAACAAAAATCAGTAGTTTTCTTACAGAAAAGGTATTTACATTTTATGTTTATATTTAATAGAAGCACACCAAGTAGCCACTCTGCTAGAGATTCATGAATTCTACAACACAATTAAAAGTTGCTATGTGTGTGATTGGAGACACAGTTCAGAGGATAAGAGCACGGCCTGCTTTTCCAGAGAGTAGGGTTTGATTCCTAGCACTGACATGGTGGCTCACAACTTTGTATAACTCCAATTACAAAAGAATGTGATACTCTTTATTGGCCTCCATGGATCCAGGAATACATGTAGCACACAGACATTCATTCAAGCAAAACATCCAAGCACATAAAATTAAAAAAATAACTGCCTAGTTAGAGATGCCCCTGTTTTGTCTCCTGAAAGAAGTTTATTACCAAGAACTTATTTTTTTGGGGGGGGGAGTATTCTATATCAGATAGCCAATGAAATCATTATTTCATTCAACATTTATTACCTCCCATTTTGGGTCAAGTATTATGATGTGCCCTCGTGAATGAGAGAACCATATTGGCTTTCCAGTAGGAAGAAACAGAAAGAAAAAATTCAATACCACATAAATAATTCCGTATGTCATAAATAAAACAAAACATAACAATGAGATGGGATTTGGAATGGATTAACATGAATGCTATTTTAAAAGGTTAGTCATTGTAGGAAAAATCCTTTTGAAGGTGTGATATGGAACTGCTATCGAATTACAAAAGGAAGGTAACAGTCTGGCGACTGATAACTAATTGGTGTGCTCTTCCTTGGTTAAGACTAGTTTCCATGACTCTCAGAATTCCTTAGTTGCCCATATTTTTCATGTGAAATTTTTCTAGTTTAGCATGTCTATTGCTTTCGTTCTTGTTCAGCTTATGCACCGACTTGTCATCCCTGAAAACATACATGTTAATAACATCATACAATCTCAGTAGGTTGCATTTATGTATTTAGGAATATAGTTGTATAAACATATATCTATGTAACAAATTATGAAAAACTTGAGGCCATGAAGTAGAAAGAGAGCTAGGATGGTGGTATGGGAGAATTAGAAGGGAGGAAATGGTGAATGATTTAATTAGGTGAAAATAGATGAAATAATTTTTAAAAAGGAAGGTTACTATTTATTCACCTCCGCCTTGTATTTTAACTCTTGGATTTCAACCATTCACCTTATTTCTAGTTGTAAGCATTAAGTGAAATTGTCAACTTGAATTGACTTAGAACCACCACAGAAACTCACCTTTGGAATTGCCTACAAGAGTGTTTCCAGAAAGGTTTAACTGAAGAAAGAAGACCAACCTGAATGTGAGTGGAAGCATCCCCACTCAGAGGTACCAGGCAGAAGAAAACAACCTGAGAAACAATGTTCAATCTTTTCTGCCTTCTGGCAATGGGGACTATGTGACCAGCTGAATCAATCTTCTGCTATTATACCTTTCTTGTCATTGAAACCCTTTCTTCTGGGTTACCTTTGCCAGGTATTTTGCAACAGCAATAAGCAAAGTAACTAATGTGTTTGTTATTTGTGGCCTACAGTACATTTTTCCTAGGATTTATTTTTCTTCATTTGTATGTGTCTAAGCCTACATGAGTATATGTCATGTGTATGCTGATGCCAGCAGAGTGCAGAAGAGGGCATCAGGTCTCCTGGATCTGGAGTTACAAGTGGTTGTGACTATCTTATCATATATGCTGGAAACAGAACTCATGCCATTTGGAAGAACAGTAAGTACTTTTATCCCAAGCTATCTTTCCAGCCTTGTGCTGCAGCGTTTGTAATAATAGTATACTTGTGCTACTGCCCACTGAACCATAACAAATACAAACATTTTCTCACCTCCTCATGGAAAACAAGGTTTTGCTAGTTTATTCTTTAAGTAATGCTATATATAGCCCTTGATTACAAGAGTCCATGATCCAATGAGTCCAAATATTAATTACTACTATTTAATTAAATAATATTACTTCCCCAAAAGACAACTGGACATTCCATAACATGATCCGTAGTCTTTCAGTAGTCAAATAAAGTACAAATTCACTTGTTAGCCCACAAGTCACTACAAAATAGTATTCATACATCAATGCCAGTTACCATTCAGATAGCCTGTCAAAATATGTTTGAGATTGGCCGTCCAACACTTCTAAGTTTACATGACCACTCTCAGAAAGGGGCATACATGTGTTACATCTGAGACTCACAGTGACCAACCAATATGCTCTTTTTCAAAGGTGGTCAATCAATAGAGATACCAGCTGAGGAAAATATAATTGTGAAACAAAGAAAAATGGCTCAGAAAATAATGTACATATGCTCAAAATTCTGGAACAATAAAAATGAGACTAATAAGAAAGATGAAATTTCAAATTGGGACAAATTATGTTAATCCTTGAAGTGAAAATAAAACATATGTGAAGTTATAGAAAATGTAGTTGGCAATATTTTTTAATAGTTTCTGTCATATCTGCCTTCTAATCTATTGCAAATAGCATATACTGTCAGGTTTATACTATACAAATAGAATGGTTTTCTTTAAGATTATTTTTCCAAAGAAAGGCTTGCTTTATGCATACAACTTTGGCACAAATATTTAGTTGAAAAGTGGTGTCAGAAAAGAATATGTGAATAATGTATATATGGTTTTCTTCACAAAGTTATTGATTTTAATTTTTACTTATCTAGTTAGATGAATTGTTAGGAACAACTAGAAGATTAAAGTAATCATATTTGAATAAATTGAAAAGAATCTGGATATTCAAAGTTGTACATAATGTTCCTTTTTCAAAATATTGTTTATGGTGTCAATGCCACCTTTCTCCATATCCTCTAAAAATACATATAATTATGATTTCAATTGCTTTTTAGTCTTTAATATATTTTTTATTAACAGATTTGCTTTTGAGGCATTTTTAGGTAGGTGTTTCCAAACATGTTTAATTTAATGAAATTTGGCAAGAGTAATTAGTGGAGAATAAAATTAGGAGGCTCTTGGGACTGTACAGTTGTTTGACACTTGTTCATGCAACCATAATATTTCTCATTCAACAATCAAATGCATACTCCTTAGCAGTTAAGAGGTCATCTGAATTAAACTTATGTCAGAGTTATATGTTGTTAAAGTGCCTTTTATTAGTGGGGCATTGTGGGAAATGACTACCATTACAACATTTGAGAAACTAAGGCAAAAAAAATGGGAGTTTGAAGTCATTGTTGGACACAGCAAATTCACTGTCTTCTTGTGCTACATAGTTCGACTTCTGCCCACAAATTAAACAAATAGGCCTTTTAAGCAGCTGTAATTATTTTCTTTATTATCCTTGATGCAATACTATTCTTTTATGTCATGGATTCATAAATTTGTCTGTGGGATTGATAAAGGAGTGTCATCTGTCTATGTGTTACTTTCATTGGTAAATAAAGAAACTGCCTTGGCCCTTTGATAGGACAGATAATTAGGTGGGTGGAATAGACAGAACACAATGCTGGGAGGAAGAAGGCAGTGAGGCAGTTGCCATGATTCTCTGACCCAAGACGGACATAGAATAGAATCCTTCCTGGTAAGCCACCACCTTGGGGTGTTACACAGATTATTAGAAAGGGGTTAAGCAAGATATGAGAGTTAGCCAAGAAGAGGCTAGATATAATGGGCCATGCAGTGTTTAAATGAATACAATTTGTGTGTTGTCATTTCAGGGCATAAGCTAGCCAGGCAGCTGGGAGCCAGGCGGCAGGAATGCTGCCCACAGCTCCTTCTACAGGGAATCTATAATTTTCCTCTTAGAATAAAATCTTCATTCTTTTCTATCAATTATCAGAAAAGCTTTGTATATGACTCTGTATTTATCATTGTATGACATTGTTCGTAGTAAGTTTCTTTTCAGAAAAACCTCAAAAATCACAACTTCTATCACCAAAAATATCTTTTGTATCTTCCTGGTGTGATAGTTCTGCTATTATGCTGTTGTTGAATGTGTTTCTTATCTCATAGACACCCATCTTTTCCCAGTGCTTCCTGATTCAAACACTAAACCATAAAAGTGTTTAAGCCTGAAGTCATATTTGTGTTTACCTTATGTTCTACTTTCATTTCCCTTGCTGTGATAAAGTACCCCGAGAAAGAGCAACTTAAGACAAAAGAGTTGATTTAGCCCAGAATTTCAGGTTGCGGTCCAGCATAGCAGGGGCATTAAGATATTATGAACTTAAAGCAGCTAGTCATAACAATTCACTGTCAAGAATGGAGATAAATGGATACATGCAATTCTTAATACTCAGTTTATCTTCTCTACTCCTATAATCTTTAGGACCCAAACTCAAAAAAAAAAAAAAAAAAACAAAACAACAATAACCGGTGCCAACTGCAGTGGACTGGTTTTTTCATATCTTTTAATGTGATGAAAAAAAATATCCACAGGCTTGCCCATAGGCCAGCCTTATTTAGAAAATCCTTCACTGACTTATTTCCTCAAGTGATTCCAGACAACATCCCATTTACAAACAAAACCATCATAATACCTAAAACTTTAACTACACTTTACTTCAATTTGCTTGAGCTGATAAAACATTGATACAAAATACTGATGAATATCTCATGTTTTGTATTTTTAAAGTGTTTCTGGCAATAATAATCCAGTAATTATTCAAGTTAATGAGATTCAAATATATTCAACATATTAAATATTTATTAAGAACCAATTTTTTGTGGATGGATAGGTTTCCAGACATTTTCATACATATAAACATAAAATGTACAAATAGAAGAAGTTTCATATAAACTTAAAAAACAAGAATTAATTTTTATCATGATAAAATTTAGGATATAATATGGGACACTCTAATAGAATTGTAGCTATGTAATTCCTTATAATAGGGGTATGATTTTTTAGATAATTGCATAATTTCAGAAATATTAGAGTGTACTCACTCAGAATAAGATGATAATACCACTTCCAGACAATTAATTCCAGGGGATCACCATTATGTATGTAATTTATCATTAACCAAATATTACTATGCAGCTCATGACAGCAAATGATTAATATTGAAATGATTATTATTCTTAATCTGCAATACAATTATCTGTTCTTCCCTAATGTTCAAGCTCTTTAAAGAAGTAATAGTCAAAAGACTTGGAAAAACATGAATCCTCAATAGCTTGCCATATATTCTAGCTGTGGGTCCTTTACATGTAAGATCTAACTGGAATGAAAGTCATCACTTCCTGCCCCAGTCACTGCCAATCTGTAATAGTAAATCTATTCTAAAAACAATACTTGATACCTATTACCACAAATAATATTCAGTGCTTAAAATTACTTTTTTGACACACAAATATAAAAGTGGAAAAGAATTATTTAAATGAAGAGGTACTCTTACTCAAAAACAATATAGTAGTTCTGTAACTGAAAACAGAGAAAATCCCAATAGTAATATTCATTCATAGATGGTCTATCACTACCAATGGGGAAATATATATATATATATATAAATATATATGGGGCTCAATCAATGAAAATATGTTTATATAAATACCTGTGTGTTTATAAATCTCTAGATTTAGAGAAACAAGAGGAAGTGATAAAAATGAAATTTTTTAGTTAAGAAAATTCAATTTATAATTTATTTCATGTCACATTTGATTTCTTTTGTATTATTCAAACAAGTCTCTAGCAAATATATACCATTTCTATGTTCATGGAAACACGTATTTAGAAACACAAAATTTATGAGTATAAATTTTGAAGTCAGTGTGGCTATTCTATATAAAATGAACTATTGGCACACTACCTTCTGTGATCCATTTTTCTTCTTGATTGCTATCTCTGGCACCAATTTCTATTTGAAAATGTGTATTTTCTTTAATCTTGTTCTTTCTAACAAGTAGAATAATAAGGAAAATCACAATTCTATTTTATTCACAGCTGTACTTAGAACAATGCATGATACATACACAACACAACAACATTAGCAACAACAACAAACAACAAAAAGGCTGTAAGTTTTTTGTTCAATAAAATGTTACTGAGAGTATAAACAACTTTTACTTGAAAATTCTATCTTTGATGAAATTGATAAAACACCTTTCAAATACGCATGAAAGGTGTATAGTGACTTTCATAAAATGAAAATCAATTTTGAGATATCATCTTACACCTGTCAGAATGGCTAAAATCAAAAACACCAATGATAGCCTTTGCTGGAGAGGCTGTGGAGGAAGGGGTACACTCATCCATTGCTGGTGGGAATGCAATCTTGTGCAACCACTTTGGAAATCAGTGTTTCGGTTTCTCAGGAAATTCGGGATCAACCTACCCCTGGACCCAGCAATACCACTCTTGGGAATATACCCAAGAGATGCCCCATCATATGACAAAAGCATTTGTTCAACTATGTTCATAGCAGTATTATTTGTAATAGCCAGATCCTGGAAACAACCTAGATGTCCTTCAATGGAAGAATGGAGGAAGAAAGTGTGGAATATATACACAGTAGAGTACTACGCTGCTGTAAAAAACAATGTCTTCTCGAATTTTGCATGCAAATGGATGGAAAGAGAAAACACTATCCTGAGTGAGGTAACCCAGATCCAAAAAGATGAACATGGGATGTACTGACTCATAATTGGTTTCTAGCCATAAATAAGGGTCACGGAGTCTACAATTGGTGAACCTAAAGAAGCTAAGTAAGAAGGTGAACCCAAGGAAAAACATACAGTTATCCTCTTGCCTATGGGAAGTAGACAAAATTGCCAGGGAGGAAAGTGGGATCTTGGGGGTGGAGTGGGATGGGGGTAAGGAGACATGGGGAGAGAAAAGTGAGAAGGGGTGGATGGGGGGAACTAGGGGAAACAGGATGATTGGGATAAAGGAAGGCTGGATAGGGGAGCACAATTCTTAGTTAAGGGAGCCACCTTAGGGCTGGCAAGAGACTTGAACCTAGAGTGGCTCCCAGGAGCCCAAGGCAATGTCCCCAGTTAGTTCCTTGGGCAGTTGAGGATAGGGAACCTGAAACGAACCTATCCTATAGCAATACTGATGAATATCTTGCATATCACCATAGAACCTTCATCTGGTGATGGATGGAGATAGAGACAGAGACCCACACTGTAGCACTGGACTGAGCTCCCAAGGTCCCAATGAGGAGCGGAAGGAGGGAGAAGATGAGCAAGGAAGTCAGGACCACGAGGGGTGCACCCACCCACTGAGACAGTGAGGCTGATCTATTGGGAGCTCACCAAGGCCAGTTGGACTATGACTGAAAAAGCATGGGATAAAACCGGACTCTCTGAACATGTCGAACAATGAGGGATGATGAGAAGCCAAGGACAATGGCATGGGGTTTTGATCCTACTTAATATGCTGGCTTTGTGGGAGCCTAGCCAGTTTGGATGTTCACCTTCCTAGACATGGACGGAGGGGGAGGACCTTGGGCTTTCCACAGGGCAGGGAACCCTGACTGCTCTTTGGACTGGAAAGGGAGGGGGAGAGGAGTGGGGGGGGAGGGGGAGAAAGGTCGGAGGAGGGGGAGGGAAATGGGAGGCTGGGAGGAGGAGGAAACTTTTTTTTTCCTTTTCTCAATAAAATAAAAAGTTAAAAAAAATGAAAATTACCTACTTCGGTTTATTTATCTTGGTCTCCAACCATCATGAAGAACACAAAGGGGCTAAAACACTGTGTTGAAGACATTCAGTGATTCAATAATAGTGTTTTAAACAGGACCATTTAATTTTTGTTCAAGCAGAGATTTAATCTAAACATCAAGAGTGCAACTTGACTACATAGAAGGAGAGAAGGGAAAATTCATCTCCTAATTTCATTTTGTCTTTAGGAACTCAGCAGTATAAAAGAAAGACACATGCTGGTGTTCACTAACTGAAACCGTTGAGGATCCACAGCTAACTCCCACAAGATGATTCAGCACTGAACCCAACTAGGGACACAGTCCAATTTAGAAAATAACAACAATCGAGTGAATACTCAGTGTCCTTTGAAGCAACAATGAATGATATCATCTTACATGCAGCATTACAGTAGACAAAAAAAGTAAATATGACAAAAGATTGTGTTAAGAATTTAATTTGTATTGGCAATGGCAGCTTAATTCAAGCACTTATATGTCAGGAGCAAGTAGATACCTGTGAGTTCAAGGCCAGCATAAATTCTCTCATATTAAGAGATCTTAAGCCCAATTAGATGATTATTGTTTACTCCCTTGGTATAAGTGCTACTATTGTAACACTGGGGATATCTTGTTGGGTTGACAATTGTTGCGGTCCATAGAATTCACAGTTGTGCAAGACTATTGATTGCTTTCTTCCTTGACAACTTAAAAAGCATCTTCAGATACTGAAAGCTAGTCCAAACAAGCCCTGCACATTGACAACTCCAGTTGAAACACCAACATGGACTAGGGAAATCTTATAAGGAACTAATCTATATGAAGAGAAACAGTTAATTAATGGCACCCAAATGTTTGGCAAGAATTTCCTCATAAAACCTGAGAAAGTTTTTTTTTGAACTCTAGACAGACTTTTGTTTTTACAGAGTCAAGCACAGTTTCTTGGTAACTGTCTTTTCTCTGGTAGTCTCTGTTTGCTGGCCACAAGCAGAAGCACAGTTCCTTTAATAGAGGCTTCCTGACTCAGTGTTAACAGCAAAAACCTTGCAACTCTTTTAAAAGGCTCTGCCACCAAACACTTGAATGGTGTTTATGAGCAGTTGGCATCAGACTTCTTGGTGGTTGCAAGCACCTAGAAGCTCCACAGAACTGTGGCGATAAATCTGACTCCTTCCAGTACCTCCGTCCAGAAGCTAGTCTTGCAGGAAGCCAAAGAATGGGTGGAATAAGCTGCTAAAGCTGCAATTTTAATCCTGTTTATCAGGTTAAAGATTCATCCTCAGAAAACGATAAAGATGTACAGTGAAGACAGATTCAGACAAAAAAAAAAACCTCTCTAAATTGTTTGTGTGTTTAAAACTATACTTCAACTTGGGAGATAAAAGAAAAAGGATAAAGTCCTTTTTAAAAAAAGAAATAGTATTGTTGGGTGTTGTGGCACACATCTTTAAGCCCAACTCTTGGGAGGCAGAGGCAGGCAAATCTCTGTGAGTTCAAGGCCACCATGGTCTACAGAATAAGTTCCAGAACAGACAAAGATACACAGAGAAACTTGTCTCACAAAGAAAGAGAGAGAGAGAGAAAGAGAGAGAGAGAGAGAGAGAGAGAGAGAGACGAAGGGAGAGAGAAAGAAAGAAAAAAGAAAAAAAGAAAGAAAGGAAGAAAGAAAGAAAGACAGGCAAGAAGGAAGGAGACAGAGAAAGTCAAATTGGGAAAATATTCAAAAATTAACAAGGGGTGTTAAAACAAATGTAAAAAAAGATCAAATCATTGGTATTTGACAGAATGGTTTCTATTTTAAACAAACAAAAAAATACAAACATGTTATTTTCTCTAGCTTTGGCACTCTCAGAGTGGTGTGAAGACAATTTTAAGAGGCATTGAAGAAGAGCTATGGGGTAGGAAGTATAGGGAGTGAGTATGAGAATGAGTAAGAGAAGGCAAAGGGGAAGAAGGACAATGGGAAGAAAACATGGAAATAAGAAAATTTGAAGGAGTGGAGGAAGAATTGTGGGAGCCAGAGTGTTGGAGGACACAAGGAGAATAAGGCCTGCAGACATCAACTAAGCAGAGGTCATAGGAGGTCAGAGAGAATGAAGGGACTGTAGGGGAGTTTGCAAGGGTCTGTGCCACATCCTCTGCTTGTACATTATGATTATTAGCCTGGCTCTCTTGTGGGACTCCTCTAACAGTGGGAGTCAGAGTGTCTCTGACTCTTTTGCCTGCTCATGGGACCCCTTTCCTCCTAATTGCTGCCTCATCCAACCTTGATTTGAGGGTTCCTGCCTAGACTTACTGTATCCTGCTATTGCATGTTCACTTGATATTCCTGGGAGGCCTGCTTTTTTTCTGAAGGGAAATGGAGGAGGAATGAATTTGTGGGAGAGGGAAGATAGAGGGATTGGGAAGAGTGGAGGAAAGGGAAATGGGGAAATTACCTTCTAGATGTATCGAAAAATATGTGTGGGTGTGTCTATAATTTTTTTAAATGTTTGAATGGATCTTTTGACCTTGAAACTTTTTCAAATGGCTTTGATTTGAAAATAATTCCTATATTCCTTTGTATAATTTGAATTATCTGAACCTCTTCAGTTTTTTTTGACTCATTTTTGTCACAACATGCCTTCACCTAACCCAGTATACTCTGCTCACATATGCGCATACATGAATTTCTAGCACTTAAGAGCTTTATTGACTCAGAGCCAAATCTTCCTCATTTGGAATAGATAGATAAGTGAGAACATATTTGCCTATATGGATATGTACTCTGTAACTTTTAGGTGGGGTTAAAACATCCTGTATTATGACTGTAAAATAGTTACACTCTTTTCATCTTTCCTTCTTTCAGTTCTCTCTCCCTTCCTTCCATCCTCCTCTCCTTTTAAATTATTACTTTGTTCTGTTTTATGTTTTCAGAAAATTCTCTGGCCTTGAATCCTCCTGCCTCAGCTTCCTGAGTGCTAATTTTAAAGTTGTATAGCACCATTCTGGTTTCTTTATGCTGTTCTCAGTTATAATGCATCATGTTTAAAGGTATTTTCCTAACCTCTGTTTTCCTCACCTTCATTTTTTTTTTTCTGGGAGATGTGTAATTTTACTTTTTGGTCTAGTCTCTAAATCACAGAATGAGCCCTGTGAATATTATACTGTTTTAGACAGAAAAGTCTTTTCTTCTCTTAAATATCAAATTGATTTATCAGGTAAATTGATACAATGGGCATCTATAATATGTGCATGTATTTATTTATTTAATCAGTGAAAAGAATCACTCTAGTGGGGTTCAGCTCTTTTTAGGATGATTTCATAACTGCCAACAGGCCATCTGCTTAAAAATCAGAAACTTTGCTTTCAATTAGTCACTGTATTAAGATAAATTGTGTTGTAAAATTTAACAAGAGAGAATTCAAGGTTAGGCATAGAAGTATTAAAGAGTGCATGAGGGACATCCTGCTTCATCAGGTTACCTGCTCTGTCAAATCATCAGTTTTAATGGAGAACCATATCTATTTTATGTAGTTCATTATTAGTTTATTTAAAAAAATAAAGACTGACAAACTTGTAGGGATTGGTTGTAGCTTTCTGGTATAACCTCTTGAGAATATTTTAGTCTGATTTGAGTGGAGAATCACAGCAATGGTCAAAAAGAATGTGATGCCGTTGATAGCAGACTTGCAAGTCGTTTAATTGTAACCATCATGATATAAACTCACAATCGAGAGAGAGAGAGAGAGAGAGAGAGAGAGAGAGAGAGAGAGAGAGTGAGTGGAAAGAATAACATACATCTCTATGAAATCTGTAAATCAAATGTTGAAGCTGTCCAAAGAGTTAGTAGCAGTGAAGCTACATTCAGATATTTCTTTGAGATAAATGAAAAAAGGGCATTTTAGAAAAAAAAGAAAAGATTTTGAAATCTACAAGTAGATCCAGAATACAACCAAATACATAGATTGATTAACTGGGTTGATATTACAAAACAACAACAACAAAACAAAAAAACAAACAAAATGATTTCCTCACCTGGAATATAAAAAAAAATAAAAATTGCAGTATACTGACAGCTTGTGAAGGATTCCATTCTTCTACTTGGGACATAGATAATGTTCTTGGAAAAATATTTTGAAAATGTGAACTTGTATATTATAATAACAGCAAGAAAATTTGGCAATTGGCATTAAGAGTCTGAAAGTTGCCAGTGTTTCTCCCTTGCTGTGAATATATTAAGTGCAAATGCCCTTTAGTCTTTATACCTGGCACTCATAACAGAGAAGCATAAACAACAGTTCAACAATTATTATAATTGTACCATCAATCATATTACAAAATGCAGTGAGAACACATTTCTCTATTGAATGCAATGATGTTTTATTTTAAATATAATAAAGAATTGGTTGACTAGCAGTTCTGATTTCGTTCATAGCTTCAGTTTGGAGAAAACTTGGAATAGTAAAATGTCATCATGTACTTGAAATGAAAAATACCTCTAAAATTCTCCAAGAGAGTTCTCTTTACATATAAAATCTTTACAAAGGCATCCAGGTGCCTTTATCCCCCCACCCCCCCCCCGCCAAGACACTGGAAATCTTTTTTTAATACACACACACACACACACACACACACACACATATATGTTTGTTTACTTTAAATACCAACCACAGTTTCCCCTCCCTTGTCTTCTCCTTTTCCCTCCCCCTTCCCTCTTCCCCCTCCTCCATTTGTCTACCTCAATTCAGATGGGGAAAAGCCTCCCATGGGAGTCAACAAAGCATGCCATGTCAAGTTGAGCCAGGACAAAGCTCCTCCCCCTTGCATCAAGGCTGAACAAGGCATCTCACCATAGGGAATATGTTCCAAAGAACAAGAACAGGTCCTGGTCCCATTGCTAGGGGCCTCACAAACAGACCAAGCAACACAACTGTTACTCAGATGCAGAAGGCCTAGGTCAGTACAAGGTTGGCTCCCTAGATGTTGGTCAAGAGTCAATGAGCTACCGCAAACTCAGGTCAGCTGTCTCTGTGGGTTCTTAGCAAACAGCCATTCAGAACCCCTATATGACTTGTTTCCAATAACAACTACTACCCATACTCTAAGAAGTGAATGAATGATTGAATTAGTTCTGAAATTTATTCTGTCTTTTTCTGGCTTCTAACAAACCGGTTGATAAAATACTCTTGTATTTTGGGTATGGATCTCGGGTAAAAGTTAGGTGTGAACTTGAATTTGGAGAAATAATTAAGGAAAATTTCTGAGCAAGATATCAGTTCTGATAGAAAAATCCTCACAACAAGAAGCCAAAAGGTATCAGACCATCCACATAAAGTGAGCAGATTTGTCAAATACATATTTATTGTTTGTTCATCTACCCAACTATTGGGTGAAAATGAGAGTGAAAAATTAGAAATATAATAAAATTATGCTAACAAAGTAAGGATGTATAAAGACATTAAGAACCAAAAAAGGCAAATTTGTCAACTGAAAATTAACTACAGAATCAAGCTATTAATGTTTTAAGTAAGAGGAAGCAATTTTCATATACAATTGTTTTAACATTGTTTTGAGATTTTTATTTGTTTTTAAGTAGAATTTTTACTTTTGAGAATTTCATACCTAAACGAATGATGCATTTACATTATTTCTAACCCTTCCAATCGCTCTTCCAATTCCCCTTGTGTCTCTCCAACTTTCTCTCAAATTCATGACCTTCTTTTTTTTTAACTTTTTCCTCCTTATCCAAATAAATCATTTTCTCATATAATATATATTTATTACTGTTTCATCCCCCTATACTTCTCCTAGTTCTTCCTCCCCTCCCCTTCCCATCTGGATCCACCCTCCTTGTGTCTCTCATTCCAAAATGCATAGAAAATTTAGGAGAAATCAGAAAATAAAATAAAATGATATAAAACAGAAACTAATATATAATAATTGGACAAAACTAACAAGCAGAAAGTAAAATATCAAGAAAAGGCATAAAAAACAAAGATGCACTTATACTTTAGAATCCCATAAAAACAATAAACTGGAAGCCATAATAAATGTGTAAAGGACTTCTAAGGTAAAAAGAGAGAAGAAAAACATAAAACAAAATAAAAAAGATAAAACTTAAAAAAGAACAAAACATAAATAAAAGGGAAAGGCCTGACATGACATTAGAAGACAAGGAACCTTCAGAAATGCAATTGAGTTTGTGTTCTCTTGTCCATCCATTGCTAGGCATGCAGCCTTCCCTTTGTAGTTGGTATTTTCCACTGTAATCCTCCCTTGAAGGAAATTAAACCTTCATTTGTAAGTGGTTGACAGTTACAGTTTTCTTCTGGGTTAGCAATGGTGGCATATGTCCACTTCTTTCAGCCTGTGGGCCCTATCTGTGCAGACCTAACATTGTAACTAAGACAAAGAAAAACAATTAATTGCAAATTCTAAATATATAATTAGTTCTTTAATTAACTTGCAGGAAATGACTGGGGAAAGTGCTTCAGTAAAATAATACAAACAATCATGAAAATAAAACATCCAGGATGAAGAATTTATTTATTCATTCACCTACTACAGGCTTATAATTTCTTCTGAGTTTCTCAAACTATGATAAAAACATTTATAAACTTAAAAAGAGAGAAAATAGTTAAAGTATAATTATTTTTCAACTTTCAAACAAGTTAGGAAACGGTAATAGTGAATATAACATAAATGAAAGAGTATGAGATTTTCTTAGGAAATAAATTACCCAAAACGAAATTAACCTTAGCATAATGATTTAACTCCTCCCTGATTAAGCATCAATGTATTTAATAAAAAAAAATAGGCCTATCTTCCTGCAACCTTGGTGGAACTCTAAAACACAGCTTCCTCCACTACTGAGGGGACATAAGAGGTGAGTGAACAGACACACCATGGGACATCCCACTCTCTAGGACCTCCACAGTGAGACAAAACCCTGGGACCCTCCCCCAAATCCCATGACTTTTCTAGTCAGCCAGAAGGACACCTTCCTGCATGTAGGCTCCCCCAAAACTGAAACCCATCCACCTGACCCTCCAAGCTACTAACCCCACCCTGCCCTCAAACTCGCCTATCCTCCTGCAACCTCAATGGAACTCTGAAACATAGCTTGCTCTAATACTGAGGGCTCTTGAGAGTTTGCTACAGTACTGAGGGAACTAAGAGCTTACTATAATCCTGAGGGGATCAGGAGCTTGTTGCAGTGCTGAGGGGTGCAAGAGATTGCTACAACACTGAGGGGACCAAGGGAGTAAACCAAGAGAGAAGACCAAGAGAAAAGGCATATAGAGACCTCAGATGTTTCCCAAGACACAGACATTGACAGTACAGATAAATTCCCAAAACTCAGACAGCCACTGCAAGGACTAGACCAAGGCAAGAAGACACTGCTGGCCTCATTTGAAGGAAGAGATAGGTAGGTTCCAATGCAAGAATTTATCCAACAACCTAAGAAGCAATATGGTAACACCAGATCCCAGTCGTCATACATCAGGAAGACTTGATCATGCTAACCCAGAAAAAGCAGAAGAAAACAACTTTAAACATAACTTTGTGAAAATGACAGAGACCATTAAAGAGGAAAAGGAAAACTCCCTTAAAGAAATGGAGGAGAAGACAAGCAAAATATTGGAAGAAATTAATAAATCCCTCAAAGAAACCTGAGAAAAAAACAATCAAACAAGTGAAGGAAACTGTTCAAGACTTGAAGACAGAAATAGAAGTAATAAAGAAAACACAAACCAAGGGAACTCTGGATATTGAAAATCTGGGTAAACGAATAGGAACTACAGAGACAAATATAACCAAAGAATACAAGAGATAGAAGAAAGAATCTCAGGTGTTGAAGATACTATAGAGAAAATAGACACATTGGTCAAAGAAAACAGTAAATCCAACAAATACTTAACACAAAACATCCAGAAAATCTTAGATATCATGAAAAGGCCAATCCTAAGAATAGTAGGGGTACAAGAAGGAGAAGAACTCTAGCTCAAAGACACAGAAAATATATTCAACAAAATTATAGGAGAAAACTTTCCCAACTTAAAAAAGGATATTCCCATGAAGCTATAAGAAGCTTACAGGACACCAAATAGACTGGATCAAAATGAAAGTCACCTTATCATACAATAATCAAAACACAAAACATACGGAATAAAGAAAAAAATATTAAGAGCTTCAAAGGAAAAAAGGCCAAGTAACGTATAAAGGTAGACCTATCAGAATTACACCCAACTTCTCAATGGAAAACATGAAAGCCAGAAGGTTCTAGGCAGATGTGCTGCAGACACTAAAAGACCACAGATGCAAACCCATACTACTATACCCAACAAAGTTTCATTCACCATTGATGGGAAAACAAGATATTCCATGACATAATACATAATGGATACAAAAACAGGATCCAGTCTTCTGCTGTATACAAGAAACATACCTCAAAGACAGACACTACCTCAGAGTAAAGGGTTGGGAAAAGGTATTCCAATTAAATGTACCTAAGAAACAAGCAGTTGTAGCTATCCTAATATCTAAAAAAGTAGATTTCAAACTAAATCAATCAGAAGAGATAGAGAAAGATACTTTATACTCATAACAGGAACAATCCATCAAGTTGTAGTCTCAATCCTGAAAATATATGTTCCTACTATAAGAGCACCCACATATGTAAAAGAAGCATTGCTAAAACTTAAATTGCACATCAAATGTCATATACTAATAGTAGGAGACTTCAACACTCCACTCTTGCCAATGGACAAGTCAACCATACAGAAACTTAACAGAAAAATGTTGTAATATGTGCAGTGGGGCTACGTCCCCAGCACCCCGGCCGCCTGGCTAGCTTATGCCCCGAAATAACAACACACAAATTGTATTTATTTAAACACTGCTTGGCCCATTATATCTATCATCTTCTCGGCTAACTCTTGCACCTGGACTAGCCCATTTCTAATAATTTGTGTAGCATTAGTCTTACTGGGAAAGATTCTAGCCTACATCCATCCTGGGTCGGAGCTTCATTGCATGTGCCTCAGAGAGCAGAGCTCTCGCATCCACCCGGGAGAGAGGAGCATGGCATCTCTCTGAGCTCACTTCCTCTTCCTCCCAGCATTCTGTTCTGTTTACTGCTCCCACCTATGTTTTAACCTATTAGGGCCAAGCAGTTTCTTTATTGCTTAACCAATGAAATCAACAGATTGATATATGACACTACCACATCAGAAAAATAAGAGAACTAACAAATGACATGAATCAAAAGAACTTAACAGACATCTATAGAACATTCCACCCAAATACCAAAGAAGATACCTTCTTCTCAGCACCTCATGGAACCTTCTCTAAAATTAATTATATACTTAGTAACAAAGCAATCTTCCACAGATACAAAAAATGGAGTAATCTGTGTTTTATCAGATAACCATGGATTAAAGTTAGAATTTAACAACAATACTACTCTCAGAAAACATACAAACTCATGGAAATTGAACGGTCACTTACTGAACTACCCCTGGGTCAAGGAAGAAATAAAAAAAAAATTAAAGACTTCCTAGAAGCCAACAAAAATGAAGACACAATGTATCCAAACCTATGAGAGGCTATGAAAGCAGTGCTAAGAGAAAATGGACAATTTAGAAATGGACAATCTAGATATATACCATATACCAAAATTAAATAAAGACCAGGTGAGCAATTTAAATAAACCTATAAATTGCAAGGAAATAGAAGCTGTCATCAAAACTTCCTAACCAAAAAAAAAAAAAATCCCAGGGCTAGATGGTTTTAGTGCAGAATTCTACCAGAACTTCCAAGAAGAGCTAATACCTATCTATACTCCTCAAAGTATTCCACATGATAGAAACAGAAGCAACATTGTCACAATCCTTTTATGAGGCTACAGTTACCCTGATATCAAACCTCACAAAGACCCAACCAAGAAAGAGAATTACAAACCAGTCTCACTCATGATGATAGATACAAAAATACTCAATAAAATACTGGCAAATCGAATCCAAGAACATATAAAAAATCATTAAACATGATAAAGTTGGCTTCTCCTTAGAGATGCAGGGCTGGTTCAAGATACAAAAATCTATCAGTCTAATCTATCATATAAATAAACAGAAAGAAGAAAACACATATGATCATTTCATTAGAGTCTGAAATAGAATTTAACAAAATCCAACACCCCTTTATGATAAAGGTCTTGGAGAGATCAGAGATACAAGGAATATATCTAAATATAATAAAAGCAACATACAGCAGACCGACATATTTAACAAATCACATTATACAGGAGGGATTCAGATCTGCCACAGATGGCACAGGTGATTTACAACTTTTGTCATTATTCTGCTATTTTTTTCAGTTTTATAAGATAGGTCTACAAGTATTCATAGTGTGGTCTCACACTTCACAGCCCTGGTTGAACTTGAACTCCTGTATTTCCTGCCTTCATTCACCAAGTACTAGGAATATAGGTGTGTGACAGTTTTTCAAACTACCCAAGTATTTGAAGTGCTTGGGCATGACTGAAACTTTGATGGCTCTTGGTATTTAATGTACACAGCTTGACAGTATAAGGTGTTTGTATATAAATATAAACCTGTGAAAACATTCAACCATCACTCAATGCTGTGAAATACTCATCACTTACAAATGTTGATCTTGTCTATTGCCTTTATGATAAGAGGAGTCAATATAGGCTCTATCCTCTTAGCAACTTTAAAAATTCTATAACATATTACTATTTTCTTTTGGTTTTCAAGACACGGTTTCTCTTTAGTTTTGGAGCCTGTCCTGGAACTTGTTCTTGCAGACCATGTTGGCCTCGAACTCACAGCAATCCACCTGCCTTCGTTTCCCAAGTGCTAGGATTAAAGGCATGCACCACCACCACCGGCTATTATTAATTATTCTTAATTAATAATTCATAGTTATTATTAAGATTAAATTTTATAATAAGGATCTTATAGTGTATAAGATTGAAAAGTGTATTTATTTTAGTTTGTAAAATATTTTATGAGAAATCAGTAACTCTGTTCATAGTCATATCACCTAGTTACCATAGTTTTACACAAGTATTTATATGTGCTGAATCATTTAATTTCAGCAAAAAAAATCCTTATGGTCAAAATTAAAAGAGAGTTAAGTAATATATTTTTAAAGAGGTCTAGATTCCATCAGTCATATAAACAAAAACAAAATAAAAATTGAATATATCATACATGTTAGGCAATGCTTTCAACTTTCAGAATCAGAATAACTTCTACATTTTAAAATATTTTTTTTGAATTTGTAAGTGTTATCAAAATAATGTAGAAAGGTTCAACAAGGTGCTTGTCCCTAAGCGGGTAAAAATGGTTGTTCTAAGGCTGAGAACCTGAGTTCAGTCTTGGGAGCTTAAGAAGGAGAGAATGGACCTTCACTTTGTGTTCTGTCAATCCATTTCACAAACAGGTAAATATAATTTAAATGTTTAAGAAAAAAGAGTGAAGAAGGAAATGTGCATGCAATCTAATACATAGTGCATTAAGAATGAAATATTTCCAGACAGTAGTCAAGTAAAAATCAAAATATATACCTTCAATCTCACTGAAAAAAACAATAAAAGATAAAAGAAGTGATAAGAACAAAAATTCAAAATTGAGTAAAAATGAAAAAGGCACATCTTTTTAATTTTGACAAACATTAATATATCTCCAAACCTCTTCTCTAATTGCATAAGAAAAAAGATTAAGAAAAATAGTAAAATAGTCTTTTAATGTTACATAGTTACCAAAGAGTTGAGAGGATGAATTTTGCATTCTTAATTCAACACTGTAAATGATAACCGAGTCATAGAAACTCAGATCTAGACCCAAAGGGCTTTAGGAGGATTCTCCCAGCTAGTCCTCAGTCCTACTTCCAGTCTAACCTTATAATAGATGGCTCTTTATTCAAACCCCATTGGCTAATGGAGTGTCAGTCTTTATTACTACTTCAATCTCTCCTTTCTTGTTACAGATCTGTTTAAGCTATTCATATTCCCATGATTTAATTTTAAATGACTAAGAATTTATTTACTTCTTCTAGAACTGAATATTTTTGTTAATATTATAAATACAGTTGTTATATTTATATTGTGAAATGCATGTATACAACTAAACATATTTAGTTTAATAAATCTGCTACAAAATAAACAAATTCTACTAATAACTTATTTTAGTTCATTTAAATATTCAGCATTTCATAGATAGAGTATGAATTTAAATTTGTTTCTGAAATGGACTTACTTGTAAGCATTTCTGGTTGGTTGTTAACATTTAAAGTCCTAGTATTTTTTAATGAAATTTAAATTAAATGGATTGGAAGGCCTGACGATTTTCATTGAATTCTAGAAAATTCTTGAACCTTCAAAATTAAGAAGATATAGATAAACAAACAAAAGCAGATGAAAACAATTGTTCAAAATACCAGGAAAATATGAACTCTTTCAATCTGTATCTGTGCATAATTAATACTTAACCACCACTACCCTGAAAAATTTCTGCCAGAAGTGTTCTTGTCAAAGACAATCATAACATATTTATAGTTTTATGAGTTATACATATTATTTTTTTGTCAACAAAGTAACTTTCTAGGAACTGATAAGTATTCACAACTTAGACAATAATGAGGACACTAAGGGAGACTTACATAGATCTAATCTACATGGGAAGTAGAAAAAGACAAGATCTTCTGAGTAAATTGGGAGCATGAGGACCATGGGAGAGGGTTGAAGAGGGGAGGGGAGAGGCAGGGAGGGGAGCAGAGAAAAATGTAGGGCTCAATAAAAATCAATTAAAAAGTATACACAACTAATACATAACATTTGCAAAATATTTCGAGACACATACTTTGAATGTCCACCCACTTTTACCTACTAAGAAGACCTCTGATTCAACCATTAATACATCTCAGTTGCAAGGATGGGAGGTGCATGTTCTACTGTATTGTGCAGCCGATCCAGGCTTCCTACATAGCCAAGTGCTAGGTCAACGTTACAATTTAAAGTAATTTCTATCTGCAATATAATTTAAGAGGAAAGAGAAGAGCTGAAGAGACAGCAAGGTTGATTGTACCAGTGTGCTGCCAAGTTTAGGATATAATTTCACACTTCTGTAGTTCCTGATGAAGTATAGCAAGAACATAGGACTTGGATCTTAATGTCCCACTAACTTTGGTTTTTAATACAAAGTGACCGAGCGCAGAGAGGACAGCGGTCCTTGGGAGTCATGATTAAGCTTGAATAAAGCAAAATTCTTCCTGGAACTCTACTATTATTCATAAGAAAAACAGAACAAGAAAATTAGGTACAGATAGATATTTGAGAATTCAATAGAACTCGGTTATTCAAAGGACTTATAAAAACTAGACTTCTTGTGGATGTTTGAGTGCTTAGATATATGGGCTCTTAAATCATGCAAAAGTCAGTTCTAACCACCACGTTACCTCCTACTAGCAGGCAGTGTGTACACTTAACAATGATAGAGCTTCATGTAGAGCTTCCCATCCTCTGTAAAGCTTCCTGGCCAGTGCCAAGCTCATCCATGCAGGCCAGATCTCCAGATTACCTCATTAGCTACAAGTAGAGGGACCTACTCTTATGTCAGCTACCAGCCCTAAGGCTCCATTGTTCATGACTTGCCAAGGTCAGGAGACATTCTGCTTGCCCTTCCACTGACTCCATTATTTGAGAAAGAGTATACAGAATTCCCAGTCAAAGATAAAAAGACTACAGTTACTAATCATTTTTGGATTACTGACCTGGGAATTATCTCAGAAGTCATGAGGAGTATCCAGAACCAACTAAACCTCCAAAGAAGGGGAAGCAGAATGGACATACTTCCATTTGCTTCTATTTCTAACAACTTCTGTGATTCACTATAATATCACACAAACACCAAAACTGTATCAATCAGGTAAGAACAACCAGTAAGGTCATCTACTAAAATATCAGAGGTCAGGTTGTTTAAATGGACTAGATCAATTTCCCAGTATTCACTGGTATTGTTTAACTGCAGCTTTCTTTTATATATTCTTCCTGTCTTGAGAGGCTGAGACAAGATCGTAAAACAACTGAAGGTTTCTAGTTGGGATGACTCCCACTATTGTAGAAGGATATTTGACTGAATCTGGACCTGTGGGTGGAGATCTGTACTGTGCACCTTTGTCAATATGCCTTCTCTTTTTCCAATGTCATTTGACTAAAGGCAGTCTTATGGCTGTCTCTCTTAGGATTCTCTCTCTTAAGGTTTCTGGGTTCATGCTGTAAGCAGTGGAGCATGCTAAGAATTCTAAGAATTATTAGGTTGCTCCCAGACTCTTACCAGTGTACTCAACTCAAAGTGATAACACACATGTCTGTTTAATAGTTTATTAAGTAGTACAATGAAAAGCAAACTCATGAATAGAGAACAAAGCTGTCACCGGATCCAGATCCAGCTGCTGCTGTCTGGTAGCCCTCCCAAGGGCAATGAGGACAAATGGCAAGGCTTGCTCAGGTTCTGCCCACCCGAGAGACTGCATGCAACCCTTCTCTTTTCTCTAGGCACATCTTGAGATAAAAACATGCCCATGGCTAGTCACTACCAAATGTCAATGTCACTACCACGCTCCCATAACATTAGGTAATATGGCTTCATATAAAGAGTTTCTTTTCATATCTTTCCATAGTAAAATCATGGGACTCCCTTTGCAATGTGTGTTTTGACTTACTTTCCTCCAAGACACTTTGCTATCCAAGTCATTACAATCTTCACCTCTGCTAGTTTTTTCTAGACTGAACACAAGTTATATATTTCAAAAGGGCTAACTTAGTATGATGTACAATGTTTTATAATAAATTAGAAGACTTCTCTTTAATACTTTGAAGTCCATAGGACTATATTAAAAACTTACTACTATAAAAATAAATATTTCTCCAGTTGAATGGGAGATGGGAGTATCATATGACTTATGGCAATTAATTGCTTTAACCTTACCCTTCTTCTGGCTGAGAGAGTAGTCTTTTGACATTGTTAGGGGAGGAGGTTCTTGGAGGATGACCTCAGTGCTGTAGGATGTCTGCCAGTTTTGTAACAATGACCTGGCTCTAGCATCAACCAACCCATTAGAATTCTTATATCAATTTTATTATTTTGTGACAATTTTATAAGGTAGGGTTGCAAGGTACCTCTAAGTATTTAGGTCCACAATAAATTTTAAGAAAGCATGTTTGTTTTCATAAATTATTTTTGGTGTTGTCTAATTCTCAGACCTTTTGGAAGAGGACTTTTGGAGAAGACCTTCACTGTAATTGCTAAACATTAAAGACAGGGGTAGAGTGGGAACGGTGTCATAGAGATGTGTCATTTGTGCCTGAACACTCTACTGATACTTATTCTCCACACTTTAACCAATCTACATTGACTGCACACCCGTATCCAAAGAAAGTTGTCTGATAAGATCTGAGAGCTTTATTAACCTATTGGCAAAGAGATAAGAATTTATATAGCAGATTGACATTATATACATTAAGAAAAACAATAAGAGTAGGTTGAAATACCTGGAACTCTCTGGAACCTTTGGTTTACAAAACCATACATTCAGGTCACAATATGAAGAAATCAAGTTGGTAACTAACCAGAAAACTCCCTCCCCACTGATTAACTTTCATTATATCTAAAGATTCTGTGCAGGCTAGTGGAGGGAAAAGTCATGGACAGTCTTATCCAACTGTGAATCTACTGAGAAAGAATAATGGCCTGCATGACAAAATATATCCATACCTGCAACAGTGAAATGAATGTCATAGGGTAAGCAACTGCATTATGATTGGATTTAAAGGTACATTACAGATGAGAAAACACATGCCTAGTAATGCAAATTTGGAAACAACATCCTAAAAACACTTTTGTCTAAGATCTACTTAAACGTTATAAGATAGTTAAAACTAGAAGACTGGTAAATGTTGTTCAACTAATAAATCATGAATGCCAACAACAATGAGGAGGTAAGAAAGTCTAAATAAGTCAGTATTTTGGCTCTTATCTTTCAAGGCCAATTAAGGAACATGGGACAATGAAATACCTTCAAAGGTACTACAATCTAGTAAATTCTACCTTTCCTCTTGATCATAACAAACAAGAACATCTTAAAGGCTGGACCATAAAAGTGTGTATCCTGAAGAAAAGAAAGTCAATGGAGAGGGAAATATGCCCTGTGTTTCCTGAAGAAGCTTCATGGTCAGCAATCCATCTATCTGGGTTATCTATCCTGGTAGACGGTATAACTGTTGAAGGAAGACTAAAGAAGCAAAGGACCCTACTCAGACCATTAACAGCAATCCCTTAGGAGTCTTGACTGATGTTAATATCAACGTATGTAATTCCTGGATACCGATATCGTATTGGACACTCAAGAGGAAAGAGAAAGGGAAAAACACATATTTAGATGAGAAAATTATAAACTCAAAATATTATAAAGGGAAGTTCGTGATCTATATAAACATTTTTTTTCCTAGAAGGGTTCAGTTCTAACCCTGAAATGCAGTTTCTAATACATTTATTAGAATGTAGTTAACTAATAACTTTTTATGAAATTAACTGAATGACTACTTGCAAATACCAAGGGAAACATGATAGAAGAGGGTCTTAAGGAGAATGCTCTCTTTGATGGGAACACTATGCTTGAATACACCTCTGTATTCTAGCTCAGAGAAAGGATGCTTAATATTAAGAGTATGGTCCTTATTACTGTGGTATTATTTATTAAAAATGCTGTGTTGCCTCTTAAGCGTTCTATGTAGGCACAAGTGGAACTCTGTAACAAATCATCTTTGAGTCCATACAATAGCATTCGGGACTCTTAATCTGATCATGAATGCCTATGCAATTTAAGTCAACGCTTGGCTAGAAGGTAACATTATAAAACAAAGGACATGACACCCATTTGACACAATAGCATGGCTGTTGTATTATTTTGTAAGACAGACTACATTCACTGGTTCTCAACACAATTGTCTCCATCATAAATAGAACAGTGATAAAAAGGTATTTTTCATAGAAAATGCACAGGTGTCATAATCAATTATATTCCATTCTACATTAAAGTGTTTCATATTACAGATACAGTCTGATGGCAGGGGTCTTGGGGGCCACAGTTCTCACACACCTAGGTGTACAGACTCAAATATTTACTGGACATAATATTCAGTCATGCCAGTATTTCACTTCAACTTTTCCCCTATGACTCACATAACTTAGAATTATCTTTTACAAGAGACAAATTTTCTTTCCTTAGTCATAAACAAAAGTACAGTCTGGAAATACTAAGGGGAGTTAGTGCACAAGGATGAATGGATTTCTCTCAGGATATTTGTGTCTTTTTCTCTTCTTTTCTAAAGTGTATAGGAAGACTTTGATACTAAAGATGTGGTCCACAGAAAAAGGAAGTTGAAGAAGTCAAGATTTGGAGAGTAAGTGCTATTCCCCAGAGCCATTCCTCTGTGGATCATGAAGCAGGACCTGAACACCAAGTTAAATTTGGAAGAAGCTTTCAGATTGGCACTAGCAGTCACAACTTATTTAGCAGAAAAGAGAATTGATGTTAGTTTCAGCCTGCAGATCTCCATACAAACATTGAAGCTATTATAATGAAACAGTTAATCTGGGTACAAAAATGCTTGGTTCCAGAGAATTGCTTGAAAAATGCTATTTTTGTGTTTAACCAACTGTCAGGATTTTTAATGAAACTGTCACAGCATTAACTGATATCCTTTAGCCCAAGATAATTGAGACAGTCTGTGTTTTATGGAACCTGGGACCTCCCTGAATATCCTAGTAGCTTATTACTAAATAAACAGTCATGAGAAGCCAGAACTATCCTTATCCGTTTTTCATCATTGCTTGTATGACATATTAATCCATCATGATTCAGTGAATCACATCATGCCTGTCTAGGGACCTAGGTCAGATTTTACCCAGAAACCAGGTCTGATTTGCCAGCTTATGTCGACTCCAAGGTGTTTTAAAGTAATAACAGTATATCCTCCTAGTTGTCGACAATCATAAACACTCCCAGATACCCTTTAAACACCAGAAACAAGGAAATTGCCTCTTTTTCTCACACTTGATGAAGATTCTCACTTTCAAAATGTCTTTGCCTATTAAAATTTTTATAAGAAATCTAGTATTTAGAACAGAAAAAAGAGAGGGAGAAGGAACTGGGATTAATATGTGAAATAAGACTGTTTTAAAAAGAAAGCAGAAAAGAAGGAAACAGAAAAAAATTAAACATGCATTGTTAGTCTCTTTAGAAACAAAATTGGCTTAATCAAGAACCAAAATGTCAACCTGACAAAAATGCAGACTTGCCCCCGATTCTCAAAGACTCAGCAGAGCTCTCAATTTAGTGCTATATCAACTTCTCAGGTGAAAGGGGTTTTTGTTTGTTTGTATTTTAACTTTTTGTAAGATGTTCAGGAACAAAAATGTTCAGAGTGATACAATCACATAGCAAACAATAGTTATGTAAATGTGGGTGGAGTAGAGAGGTAATAATTACTGTTTCATTGTATTGCAATCTTTAACATATGAAGGTAAATGTGCATCTGAATCTTCTTTATTACAACATTTTAAAACTTTTTCAGGGACAGTGCACTATTAGGAAGACTGTGTGATTGTAACTGATACTGTCATAATGGAAAATTGTTATAATACCCAGAGCCCACTGTTACTATAAGATACCCCCCAAAAGCATTACGGAATGAAGCAAAAATAGAAAGTATGTGTGTGTATGTGTGTGAGCTGTATGTGTGTGTGCGTGTGCGTGTGTGTGTGTGTGTGTATGTGTGTGAGCTGTATGTGTGTGTGCATGTGCGTGTGTGTGTGTGTGTGTGTGTGTCTTGCTGAGGGCAACTTATATCCCTAATGTCAATAAAAGTATACGGAATCCTGAAAATGATAACAATGTGTATTTTATCAATCACTAAATTTTGAATTCCAACTACCTGACATAGATTTGAATTTCTTACAATAGTATACATTAGATATTAGGTTTATTACAGATGAGCACAAACAGACTTAATAATATTAAACCTGTAAGTAGCACATGCAGAATTAATGTGCAGGACAAAAAGAGAAAAATATAGATCAGTGATCCTCCACCTTCCGAATGCTGTGACCCCATGATGTTCCTCATGATGTGGTGACCCTCCTCCATAAAATTATTTCATTGCTACATAATAATTGTAATTTTGCTACTGTTATGAATTATAAGGTAAACATCTGACATGCAGTATATCTTATATGTGACTCCCAAAAGGAATTGTGGTACACACGTTGAGTGTCACTGCTTTATATCAAGTAATAGAGACTTCAGACTAACAATTGATTTTTTATATCTATCCTGCCATATCCACTGGATTTATTAATTAGTATATGTATTATCAGGGATTGGTTTTGACTAACAAATTTATAATTACATAAGTCTCCAATATTTATGAATATTTAGGTTTTAATGCTTGGTGACAGTGCTATTCTGTTCCCTAGACAAAGAACTAGCAACAACTAATGACTTCTGGGGGAAAGAGAATTAGCTTCTCCGAGAAATGAGACGCAATCAACATCATCCAGTTCAGAGTGGTCAACAATGTTTTTTTTTTTTTAACAGATATGGAATTCACTTGAATAAAACAAAAGTAATTGGCACAATTGGTTCACCAAAGTAAATACTTTCCTAAACATGAAATTAAAGTAGGGCTTTCTCTTCTGGGTCAGCAGGAAAAATCTTTGCCTTCACATTGCTAACTGCCTGTCCTGTCCAACAGAAGAAAAAAAATGTAACCACAGGGGAACCAATATGGATGTTTCCCAAATAAAGTTTCTGTATGGTTGTGGCATACCATTCCTATGCAAAAGGATGAAACTTAGCTTATTGGAGGGCTAGCTGCATACACAATTCTAGTGCAGCACTTTTCACAATTACCAAGCCATGGAATTACTCTGTGATTCCATCTATGGATGAATACAATTATGAAATCAGCTTGTTTGCAATAAAATAATGGAATTTGATGTCTAGAAGTTTAAAATCCAGTCCCACAAACACAAATATTGTGTGTTTTCTCTCATATGTGGGATCTGAGTGTGGGATGGTTGAAGAATATGAAACTAAAATGGAAGTCCAAGATACTGGAAAGAGGATGGGGAATAAGAAGTAGGAATAAAGTGTGTAAAGATGATGACATGATCAAAGTTAACTATAAGCACTTGTGGAAATATAATTAAACCCCTCAGATTATATTTTAATATTAAATTATAATTAGCAGGGAGACAGAGAACAGAAGGGCAGACGCAAAGTCTCCATATTAAACATGAATCAATATCAAAAGTAGATAAACGCTTTTCAAAACTGTTTATCTAGAGCCAAAGGCAAGCCTAAAATAAAATCTAAGACTCCCGAATTTCAGTACAGAATTCCCTATCTCTTTAGTGTGCAATGCTGCGGTGAGCAGCACTGGAAAACACTTCCAGGTTAGAGGGCACACAGAATGTTATCATGCTTCTTCTTATTAAAAAAATAAAAAAGGATGATCCTTTATGTGGGTTATCTTTTCCTAGCAGGTTCCCACCTCTAGAGAAAGAACTATAAGTAACTATGTCTTCTGGGGGAAGAATTAGCCTCTCCCCGGGATGCACCCCTTATTAGTTGTCCTGAAACTATATACACACAAGCAATAAAAATATACTCAAAAGGTTGTATTTATGTTTTCATGAATGCACACATATGAGAGTCTCTCTATATAAAAATAATAAAAGAAAATCAGGCTATTAACTTGAAAGTGGGTATGGTGGAAGTGATGGAAGGGAACCTGGAGGGTTGGAAAGAGGAAATAGATGAAAGAAAGTGATTTCTTTTAAAAAGACACAATTAACTAGAACCATTTAGTTAAAAGTTAATATTTCTTATTTTGGGTCCCTGCATCTACTCATATTTGCATTTTTGTTAAAGTTTTTTTTTTTGGTGTCAAAATGTGAATTTTGAAAAAAGTGACTCATGGTACATTATAAAAGAGACACTATGAAATGCTGTGAATTGCATGAGTCTAATCACTCCTTTGAGCAAAGATAACCAATCTTAAAATTGATGGTTACTTGCTCCCTAACATACAACATGTATCAAGACGGATAGTCTGGGGTACCTTTTATGTATCTGGGTCTCCCAAAGCTTTAGAACATGATGGTAGGAGGCAGTTTCAGGGTTTCTATTTCTTTCTTTGGAGCTCCAGTGTTTGGATGTGTTTAATGATGCAAGGAAACAAAACTTATTGAAGTAGTTTAATTGCCTTTGGAATTTTTTGTGCTCAAATAGAACTGCATAGGAGCTCAAATTTCTGATTACACCCACAGTCTCTCACTTCATACCTAATTCCCACATACATTTAAGAGACACCAGAGCATGTGAACTTGTGCAGATTATAGCTCCTAACTGGAAACTCTTTCAGCACAATATTTTGCCTGTAAAATAAATTCCTGCTAAGTTATTCTGGGTTTATCCAGGGTTTCGGTTCAAAAACAAAACCAAGATCTATCCTAAACCAACTATTTGGAGTAAGAATACTAGCAGCGTCAGAGGAGGAGTAATAAGATTTCAATAAATGTTTATTCTAATGAACACAAGTAAAACTTCAGAATTGTATATTTTAGCTACTATATGAGCAAGTAGGAAGCAATTACCATTATTCATCCATTAAACACAATTAATGTAGAAAAAATGCATCAAATAATAAAATTCCCAGAATCTGTTTCTCAAAGAAATATGTGCTTTACGAAAAGTCGTTTAAATAGTAAGAAAACGGAACAAAGAGTGATTATAATTCTTAATCTGACCATGCAACTAGTGAAAAATTTGTATAAGCCTAAACGATATGCTGGGAAGTTCCTGGAAAAAAAAATACCCTAATATATATAAAAACCAGAAACCCGTAATCATACATTCATCCAGAAGATAAAGTTTTCCAGGGAGATTACAGAGTTCCGTCATCTGGGACCTACCAACTTCTGGGATTTTCCACGAACTCATTTATCATACAATTTTCCAAGCTCAGAAAAAGTAATGAATTTACCCATGTGAGCCTTAAGCGGCACTAGAAGCGCACACTGGGGCAAACATCACCCAAATTTTCAATCTTCAAACCTTAGGGTGCGGCAGGCACCTTTTCTACTGAAAGAGTTCACTGCAATGCACTGAAGGAGATTTAAAAGACATACAAACAAGTCCTGATGTGACGGATTCTTCCCCCTCCCGGGCTCGGGCTCTGTGCGGTTTGGGATATCAGACTTATCTCCGATGCAGGGTAAAACATTTATAAAAAGGGGGTCTTAACTTTACAGAGTCCCTTAGTTCTTCAACATACAGGTGGAAAGGATGCTCCTGCATAACTGCAAGGAAATGCAGATCGGGATGTGGTGCCCACAAGGAGAAGGGAGAGAATTCCCACTGACCTTTTTGCTGTTTAAAGGACTGAATGGAGCCTGAGTGGTGGACCATTTTCACTCTGCGTGTTCCAGTGGAGTTAAGGAGCTGTCCGAGAGGGATGCAGTACAACAGTCGCCCGACTTTCCAGAGACACTCCTGGGGCTCCAAGCCACATAGCTCATCGCAATCTGACACCTGCTTTAGCCGGCACTTAGCTCTGAAGGCTGTGTGCCCGCCAGTCTCATCGTCATAGCAACGTGGGAGGGCAGTACCGCGGTAGGCTCCCCTCAGTGGCTACTTTTGTAATAACCCCACATTCAGGCTGTTTCTCAGTGCTGCAGTGAGGGTGGGTGTTGAAGGGGTTTGGTGTATGTGGGAGAGGCAGCAATTTCTTAAGGACGACGCATAAATTCAAGCATTGGTCTAAAGCTGTCACGAAGGAGCTCATTTTCAAGCTCTGAGCCTCCTTATCACACCCAAGCACACCAGTATTACATTCCTGGAAGTTAGCCTGTAAATAAAGAATGGTGAAGTTGGAATCCGTCCCGACACAAGAATACTAATGGATGCGGTGCTGTTCTCATCTTTCCTTCTTAAATTTAAATGTGGGAGAGCCCACCACAGCATCCACGGGTTGTGTAAGCAGATAAACACTAAGGTCTGGCACTTTGCGTTCAAGTTCTCTTCTGCTTCAGAAACTTCGATTTCAATCCGTGTGTGTGTGTGTGTGTGTGTGTGTGTATGTGACACTGCAATACTTAAATCTTCTAAGTATCTTGAAGAAATATCACCTATGGTTCTCAATATAATCGTGTTAAAGTCATAAAAACAATAATTTATATTATAGCATATCATATTTTACAGAAATGAAGACTCACAGCAACTCATAAGTCCCATTATTACATAAATAGGAACCACATTTTCCAAAGCAGTCCTCCTTTTTCCCATATAATCAGAGCTTCCTAACCCCAAAATTCTTCCTAGAACAGGAGAAATAAGGTAGTATTGAACAGAAATACAGTAAAAGGGTCTGTTGGTTCCTGAATTTGAAGATTTGTCAGACCAATTAATTTAGAGTAAGTTTAGGGTCTAAATAAAACAAGATTTTAAAATGATAATGTTATTTCACAATTTTAAAAACCTCAAATAGATTGAGTTACTGTTAAATTTTCTTTGTCTTCATACAGATTGTATGATTCTAACACTATAGAGGTAAGACATATGGGTTTCAAAGAAAGAAATCTCCATTATACATAAGTATATAGAACTCAAAAGCTTAAAGCTACAATTGATTTCTATTTGGTTAGAGATCTGATTTGCTTTTAATAGTTTCAAACTACTGAAATAAGTAATAACTTTGAGATGCAATCATCTAATTCAATTAGTTATCATGAAGCTCATAGAAAGGAATTTAAAGCTCTGTTTCTAGAAGATACTTTTAGGTGTTAGGTGTCGCGCCTTGACCTCTTAGAACCTCTTCTGATAATCAATCATTGTCTCCAACTGATCTTCTGACCAGAAGTTGGCAGGAGGAAGGAAATGACATAGCAATTTGAATTAGAAATGAACTGAGATTTTTCAAATAGACTGATTATTTTTTAAGCAACAAATTTAAAATAATCTCCACCCCATTCAACTCTATGGTATAGCTATGATTACACTGTCTTCATACATATTTGGTTATTTTTCTTTTTAACAAAAAAAATGAGGTTGTGCTGCCAGATTGATTAGCATGGGATTTAAAGAACATTTTTGCTTGTTTTGAAATCAGTCTTTTAGGTTTTAGCGAAGGTTGCTAGAGAAACAGCTTTGTGAGGGGCTGGGGAAATTTTAAGCTCCATCTGCTTGATAGGCAAGACATTGTAAAAGAGAATGGGAAATGTGTGTGTGTGTGTGTGTGTGTGTGTGTGTGTGTGTGTGTGCAGTGCGTGCCTGTGCAAGTAAACAAAGTGTATATGTATCGTGGGAGAAAAGTGAACAAGAGGAGGTGGAGCAATGGCCTTACCGAAAACAAATTTTCCTGCAATCTTGTGAAATATTTTCAGGATGTCGTCTCCACTGTAAATCATTTAGCAGTGTGCACTAAGTTGCCTCAGTAGGAAGACTAAACTGTGTTAGATTGTTTTTTTCTTACAGCTCTTGGTTCTAAAACATACTCCAAATTTTAATGCTTTGATGAAATTGTTTTTTAAGTATTTTTCAGTTAATATCATGATTAATTCGATTTACAGTATGATTTCTAATGTTTTGTGCAATATAAAAATAACTACAGAAACAGCCCAAAATGTCCAGAGTCATTATTTTAACAAATTGCAATTAGGACTTATACTTTAAATACACACCTCTATTTTTTCTGGTACTTATGCCAACAATACATATTAAATCATACATTCATCTACATTTCCCTCTCAGATCTCTCATGTATATCTTTATATAATTTCCTTTTTTTTCTTTAGGCATTGACCCAAGGAACTGTTTCTCTAGCTCTTGCAGTTGAAAATTCTGTTTCTATCCTTAAACAATCTCTCAGCCACTGTGCCACATCTTTCCTCCCAGAATACCTAGGAATTCTAATTTTTACATAACTTGAGGGTGCTTATTTTTGAATCTTGCAACATGACTTTAATAGATATAAGGTATTCTCTATCTATTTAACCTGTGCTCTATCAAGAGAAATATGACTGCCTGTATGGGTCTTGAATTGGCATCCTTAATTAAGATTAAAGTTGCCCTCTGTTCTCATTTTCTAAACAGCTACATAATAGAATCTGCCTTCGCAGTTACAGATTCAAGCTATTTGAGGTAATAATGGAAGAATGAAAACACAAACGAATTTTGGGAAGCATTCATCCACAAACATCAAGGAATAAAGAGAGAGCTCTCTCCCCAGGAAACATGGTCACCTTGAGGTTGGATTGAGTATAGATTAGTTAACTATCTTTTTCATAAAACAGCGAGTTTTCTATAGGCTTCAATATACTTGTAAAGTACAAAGAAATGAATTTACAAACTGTAAAATCTCTTCAGAAACATATTTAAGCTATTATATATTATATTGTATACATTTATTTATTATATATTTAATGTATTGACAAAATTTTTAGTCTCAAATTCCTCCATATTCTATTAGAGTCTCAATTGAGCAGTTGAAAAGAATAAATAATCATAACAGGAAGGGTAAAGAGTAATTTAACAATTACTTTCTCCGAAGCCTATTGACCTGGATTCAGGTACAGTATAATAATAGAATTAATCAGGTCAGTCCTGTTGATACCCAGACTGGTGTTCATCATTCAGAAATGACAAGTCTAACAGATGACTAAGAGAAAGCAGTGGAGGAAAGTCAATATCATCAACCTTATCTGATTTGGGCCTCCTGAGTTCTAATCTTTACCCAGCAGTTTTGAGACAATGATTTATTTGAGAAGATGCATCAATAGAACTAGAGAATTAGAAAATGAATGTGATAATTTATTATATAAAGTTTATATTTCATCTTCCTCCTCAATGCTTCAATAAGAAGACACCTGTGGAATAAATACCTTTTTAGTTTATCAACAAGTACTTTGTCTACAACCTCAATTATGGAATGGTATCTTGAGTTTTGTATATGTTAAAAGAACTGTAACTACATGAAGATAAACTATAACTCTAAAAATGTTTAAATATTTTCTCTCAGTTGAAAAAAATGATAATTGAATTTCTGTCCATTAATTGACCATTAACAGAGGTCCATTTGTGCTTTTAGTCCTTTCTCCAACGCTTTTTAAAATAAGTATGTTTTGATAATGGTTTTCTTCCTTACAGACATCTCTGTGTTTGCTGCTATATTTCTTTCCCTTTGGAATGATTGTTTTTAAGCTCTTGAAGTTTTTTTCCAATGCTTATTTATTTTTCAAAGCATCATATAGGATGCCATTTCTTGTATGAAAACTTTTTTCATCCGTATCCATTTTCAATGAACTGTATTATTCCCATTAATGTTATGACTTCATGGCATTTTTGTAACGTTCCTACCATGAGTTATGTATATCAGATTTTATATGTAAGTTCTAAGCCAGCATGTGCTCTATTCTTCACTTAAGAGTCAATAATTTAAAGTATACTTTGACTTGATTTTGTGAGATTCCATCTAAAAAAGTATCAATGTGTAAAACTTGATGATAAATACTAGATGAATGAATGGTTTATTGTAGCTGTTTATAATAAAGTAGTCCCACACTAGCTCAGAATGGAGTATTATAAAGGTATCTTTATTTAGAGGGTAAACTCACAGATTATCTGTTTTCTGCATGAGGACAGGAACCGAATCCAGTAGCCAAGGGACTGTGAATGTTTCCACATCTGTATATATAGTACACGTGGCCACACCCAGAGTGAGCCGGTATTTTAAAGCTATTGGCTGAAGGAGTTCCCTAAGAAGTTTATCTCTGATCTTCAAAATTTGTTATTTGGCAGAAGACTTTAGCAGCAAGCTTTTCAAATATAAATCTATGTGTGGATTATCCTTTGAAATTCATAGATGATCTATGGCTTTGTATTGTTCTACCATCCTGTTTCTGCCAGTTAGATAATCTTATACAAACCAAACTGCTGTTGTTGTTATTTTCTTAAAACTAATAATGTAGTAACTGTGAATTAATTAGTTATTATTATGCATCTTCACCAGCTTTTCAATTAAAACTCTGATCATAGTAACAATTCTATTATAGTTTTGTCAGTTTCCATGATTTTTCCTAGCAAAACTAGAACTTTGCAACACTGACTGAGGGATACCAAGTATTTGTACATATATATATATATATATATATATATATATATACTTATATGTATATATAATAGCTATGCTTCTGTCATACTGGTTTAAAACCATGTTTTACTTCTGTGGGACAATGGTCTATACCCTGTCACCTTTTTATAAATAAATGCCGATTGGCCAGTAGCCAGGCAGGAAGTATAGGTGGGATGACTATGCAGGAAATAAAGGTGGAGCAACGAGAATCCAGGGAAGAGGAAACAGTCAGTCTGTAGTCCTCACCCAGACACAGAGGAAGCCAGACACAGAGCAAAAAGATGTGACTGCTTTGCCAAAAAAAGGTACCAAGCGACATGGCTAACACAGGCAAGAATTATGGGCTAATATAAGTTATGAGTTAATAAGAAACCTGAGATACTAGGCCAATCAGTTTATAATTAATGTAGACCTCTGTGTGATTTCTTTGGAACATAACAACTGAGGGAACTGGGCAAGACAGAAACCTCTGTCAACATTTTACTATTGCCTAAGAATGTAGGAATGGGAAAAAAAAAAAGTCCTTTGTCCAGGAGTACTTGGATAATAGAAAATAAAATGCATTCTTTTACTGTGTTCTTTTTTGAGTTTTGGTACTTTGACCCTATTGCTTTTTTGATAGTTTTATGATTTTGTTTGAGAGTGGGGAGAGAAGAGGACAGGGGGAGAATATAAAGTTGGTTAGAGAGGGAAAGAGGAAGGTTCTGGGGGTGATTGGAGAAAGTCAAACATGATAAAAATATATTGCATGAAAAATTACTTTAAGAAATGCAGAGTTCAAAATGAAAAAAGAGAAAGTAGCTTTTATAAATACAACTTTATATTTTGGGAATAATATATGATTGATCTCTGAAGAATGAGATACTTCCTGGAATGTCTATGTAAACACAACACGCCAGTCGTAAGAGTAACACTATAATGCTAAATAACCTCTTAAAATATTATGTGTAAAATATTTATTTACTGGAAAAATATCCCTAATACCTATTGATAAATGTAGACAACAAAAGTACATCTTTTATAAAAAGGTATATGTATATCTATCTGGAATAATTACAAAATATAGCTAAGTCTGCCTGAATATAAAATGGAACAAGAAATTCTATTTCCTTTCAATTAGTGATATTTTAATCTTATTTTCCACCAATAATAGAGTGACACATGGCTAGGTTGACTTTGTTCTAGTGTAATTATTAAAATCTCAAATTTTAAAAATTCTATATATTTTTATTTTAAGGAAAATATACTTTGTGTAGTGGTTTAACTGGTAATGGTCCTATGGTCTCAAATACTTAAATACTTGCTTCCCACTTGGTCAAACTGTTTTGAAAGGATTGGTAGGACTGACTTTGTTGGAAGTGGTGTGTTATATGATGCAGACCATGAAGGTTCAAAAGTGTATGCCATTCCCAGTTAACTTGCCCTACCTTATGCCTATGGATCAAGATGTAAACTCTCATCTACCTCTTTAGCACTGTGCCTACATGCCTTCTTCCATGTGTCCCACCGTTAGGGTCAAGGACTCTATCCCTCTGGAACTGTAACCCCAAAAAATCTTTCTTGTACAGGTGCCTTGGTAAGGTTGACCACACAGCAATAGACAAGAAACTAAGTCAGTTGACTAACCATTTCTTTTTTGTTTTGTTTTTGTTGTTGTTGGTTTGTTGTTGTTGTTGTTGTTTTGTTTTTCGAGACAGGGTTTCTCTGTAGCTTTGGTGCCTGTCCTGGAACTAGCTCTTGTAGACCAGGTTTGCCTCGAACTCTCAGAGATCTGCCTGCCTCTGCCTCCCTAGTGCTGGGATTAAAGGCGTGCGCCATCACAGCCCGGCTTGCCTAACCATTTCCTAAACTAGCAATGAACTGGGGAAGAAAGACGTTGATTAAGGATTCTGGCTATATATCAGCATATTATGTAACAGTGGGAAAATCAGATTGCATCCTTGCACTTAGATGCTTTACATATAATAAGGCTGATAAGGCAGATTCCATTCCTTCACATTTAATAATTCTAGTGATCTTGAACGCGCTTAATACCAACTGGCTTCAGGAATGTAATGCCTGTGGCCACTTTGCCCTATCTTATTTCTTTTTCACCTCTATAGTCCACTAGCAAAGGTAGCAAAAGCCACAAATATCAATAATATAAGTCTCTTAATGGAACCTTCTGAAAATGCAAACTCCAGTGAGATCAACACTAAATATTCTTCTGTGGCAAAATAGTTTACAATAAACAAAAGCAAAGTGACAACATCACAAAGTAAAATGGTTGTTGAGTAACGTAACTAAGGAAAGGTTGTCTCGGTGACTTGAAATCATTTATGTGCCTACAACCAATATGTGAGCTTTGATAAAGAGCCTAGGTTTAATATCACTGACTAACGATCTACTTTCAAAAACAGTTGGCAAATCATATTGTTTATCAAGTATACTTACTTATTTGCTAGTTTCTATATGAGGAGGTGAACAAACATTCTTATTGCATTTAACAAACACTTAATTCCATATTTCAAATTCAGCCAGAAAATTTAATTTTAGTTTTTACAAGCTTTAAACTAAAAGAAACTTTAAATCTTTGCAATTGCCTTAAGAGTAGATGTCACATGGTTGCATAAACTTAGAGGCTTCAAAGTTCCAAAAACACCAAGTGACCAGGGTAGACACGGCCCTTAGCACAGACATCCTTGCTCTATGCTTGGCTTTTCACTCAATGTGGGTCTCTTTGCCAAGTGAAGAAACTCAAGATAAGGGTATGCCACTGACAAAGAAAAAAAATCCCCAGCAGTAGTAGCTGCACAAAGATCCCACAGCTTTTGGCAGGCAGAGCCTCTAGTAAGATTAGGTGGAAAAAATCAATACAGACCTGCAAAGACAATTCTAGCCATCTGACAACTCTTCTGTGATTGGATGGATATGGTCAAGGATTCAGCCAATCAGGGAACAGAAGATCATTAATAAATTCAGTTCTCCTCTAGCTTTAGGTACATCTTGTTAGTGGAAGTCAACAGAGAAAGAGGTGACACCTTCAGGGTGAACTAGCACTATGGAGACACTGACTTGCCTGCTTCCCAAGTCTCAGGCTTCTTCAAAGGTTTCTGAGTTTCCTAACCACAGAGAGGGTTCTCCATCACCTGAAACTTCTGCAGTTGTAGGCAGAGGAAGTCATTCCTGCCTCAGTCACTAGAGACCTGAGATTCCTATCTCTAAGATCTTTCAGATAGGAGACCTACTCTTGGTATCCCTCTAAATTACCTGTAGGTTTGTTGTTTTGGGCTTCTACCCTAAAGATCCTGATGGCTTTGGGCTGTAATATTTTCCCAAGCCATAATGTCTTGCAGCTACCATTTTATTGCTACCCAAATTTAAGACTTGTTTCTACTACTACTTCATAGTAGTCACTTTTAAGTTGTTTTATCTCTTTAAAAAGTTTACACTAAAGTTCTTCTCATATTTACTCTATGGCATGTTCTTGCTCCATTCATGGAGGGAAGTCAGGCTAGAATCTAATTTAAGAAAGATGGTCTCATAGCCAAGAGGATAACTATATGTTTTTTTTTAATTTATTTATTTATTAAGGATTTCTGCCTCGTCCCCACAACCGCTTCCCATTTCCCTCCCCCTCCCCCGATCAAGTCCCCCCCCCCCCTCATCTGCTCGAAGAGCAATCAGGGTTCCCTGACCTGTGGGAAGCCCAAGGACTGCCCACCTCTATCCAGGTCTCGTAAGGTGAGCATTCAAACTGCCTAGGCTCCCACAAAGCCAGTACGTGCAGTAGGATCAAAAACCCACTGCAATTGTTCTTGAATTCTCAGTATTCCTCATTGTCCGCTATGTTCAGCTAGTCCGGATTTATCCCATGCTTTTTCAGACCTAGGCCCGCTGGCCTTGGTGAGATCCCAATAGAACATCCCATGTTTTTCCTTGGGTTCACCTTCTTACTTAGCTTCTTTAGGTTCACCAATTGTAGACTCCGTGACCCTTATTTATGGCTAGAAACCAATTATGAGTGAGTTCATCTTTTTGGGTCTGGCAGGGGAGAAAATTGGGATCTTGGAGGTGGGGTGGGATGGGGGTAAGGGGAGATGGGGAGAGAAAAGGGAGAAGGGGAGGATGGGGAGAACTTGGGGAAAAAGGATGATTGGGATAAAGGAAGGTTGGATAAGGGAGCACGGAAGCACAATTCTTAGTTAAGGGAGCCACCTTAGGGTTGGCAAGAGACTTGAACCTAGAGTGGCTCTCAGGAGCCCAAGGAGATGTCCCCAGTTAGTTACTTGGGCAGCTGAAGATAGGGAACCTGAAATGACCCTATCCTATAGCAATACTGACGAATATCTTGCATATCATCATAGAACCTTCATCTGGTGATGGATGGAGATAGAGACAGAGACCCACACTGGAGCACTGGACTGAGCTCCCAAGGTCCCAATGAGGAGCAGAAGGAGGGAGAACATGAGCAAAGAAGTCGGGACCACGAGGGGAGCACCCACCCACTGAGACAGTGGAGCTGATCTATTGGGAGCTCACCAAGGCCAGCTGGACTGTGACTGAAAAAGCACGGGATAAAACCGGACTCTCTGAACATGGCAAACAATGAGGGCTGATGAGAAGCCAAGGACAGTGGCACGGGGTTTTGATTCTACTTAATGTGCTGGCTTTGTGGGAGCCTAGCCAGTTTGGATGTTCACCTTCCTAGATATGGACAGAGGGGGGGTGGACCTAGGACTTACCTCAGGGCAGGGAACCCTGACTGCTCTTTGGACTGGAGAGGGAGGGGGAGAGGACTGGGGGGGAGGGGGAGAAGGGTGGGAGGAGGGGGAGAAGGGTGGGAGGAGGGGGAGAAGGGTGGGAGGAGGGGGAGGGAAATGGGAGGCTGGGAGGAGGAGGAAACTTGGTTTTTTTTTTCCTTTCTCAATAAAAAAAAATTAAAAAAAAAAGAAAGATGGTCTCAACATACCAACTCTTGAGTTTGGCATTTGCCCCAAATCAAAAAGTCATCTTGTTTATAAAGAAGCAAAAGAATCTCTTCAGAAAGGTGAACAAAATCAATTTTCTTCCACTTTCTTCTATTTTGTAGAGCCTATATATTCCACTATAATATTCTCAACAACACTGGTACACTTTCAGTTGGATAAAATGACTGGCATGGCTATTAATCATAACACTCCAGTAGTCAGACTTGCTGAGGTAAACTGGGTAAGTTCCTTACCACCCTTGCTACTGTGATTGTTGGGCCTATTCCTCTTTAGTTTCCTTTTCAATACTCTGTCAAATGAGCTAATGTGGTGTCCCCCCCCCTCCAAGAAACTGAAGGTTTCTGGCTGGAGCAGTACCCACTGTTACAGAAAGCTTTTTAACTTAACTTACCAGTTGGAATTTCAATAAAAATCTGCACTCTATATTCTCATCTATTTCTATTTTGCCAATCAAATGACACTTTACCAAGGACCTGGTTGTAATGTATTCATTCTGTCCTGGGTCACTTTCTCTTTGGCCTACTGGTTGCCATGCAATAAAAATGGTGCATGCTGAGAACTTTGTATGTTGATGGTGATGATTATTCTATGGTCACTTGATATAGAAGGCAATGGGATGTGGAGAGGTTGCTGCATACAATAAGGAACATCACATTGACAACTGAATATCTAATAAAGGGCAGCTCCCTTTGGCCACCTAGAGATAGAGTTTTGCTACAGTTTTGGTGATGTTCTGCAAAGAGATAAGAGGCTATCCTGTCCTCTTAAGGGCAATGAGGGATTTTCTCCATTGTAGGCAGGGGAATGTTCTTAGTGCATTGTTCTGCACCATTTCAGGACAGGGAAGAAATGAAAGATGGAGGCCTGTGTGGATGGATGTCCCAGTGTAGCCCTTTAAGATACCACAACCATTGAACCTTTATCCCACTATGGTGATGGGTTAGTTCAGGACCCTGATACTTGCCAAATGAAAATATTCAAATGATGCTATCTTTCATTGTTCTTTTTGATTTGAAGTTTAAAATATTATTTAAGTTTTAATGTTAATATTTGGGCTCTGTTTTGCTGACTAGAGACTGTTAAGCAGCCCAATATTTTGCTGTGGTGTTATTTCTAGGAATGTGTGTTCTTGGAATGTTGTTCAGGAGACAGAAAGTCAGAGTGTCAAATGGGCCCGTAAAATACTTTGGGACAATTAGAATAGCTCAGTAGTTTCTGTAGTAGTTTTAAAAGGGATTTCTGAAAGATGTGTTCCCTTGGGGTAATGAGAAGCACACCCCACTGATATCTCACTGATATTTCCTTTGTCATCTCTCTCCTGGAGATGACTCTAAACATATTTAGAGGGTACACTTTTCAATTGGCCATCCCATTGCAACCTGGTTAGGTTTTATAAAATTTGTCCACTATTTACGTGGTAATTGGGGCTTGCTTACAATTTAAGAGGTTAGGTCTCTTATTATCATGGTGGGAAGCATGGTATTTCACAGGTAAACATTGTCTTGAAGAAGTAGCTGAGAGTTCCACATGCATATCCCCAGGCAACAAGAGGAGAGAAAGCCACTGGGCCTGGCTTAGGCTTTGTCACCCCTAGTAACATGTTTTCTCCAACAAGGCCACACTTCCTAATCCTTCTCATGTACCAATACTCATTGAAAATTAGCATTCAAATATTTGAGTCTTTAGGGGCCATTGTTATCCAAACAATCACATTCTACTCTCTGGCCTTCTTTGGCTTATGTAATGCAAATCATTTATCCAATTTCCAAAGTTCCCCATAGAATCAACACTGGTTAAAAGTACAAAGTTCAAAGTCTCTTCTGAGATTCATTGTATTTTCTTACATGTAACCCTTGGTAAAATCAAAATAGAAAAGCAGATCATATACTTCTAAGTTCTAATAGCATATAATATTCATTGTTATTCCTAAATAGAGGAACTGTTTGAGCAAAGCCAGAGGGAAAACCAGCTGTACAAACTGCGCATCTCCATTTTTTTACATCAAAACACTCTTCAAATCTCCAACTCCTTTCAGCTTTGTTGATAGCAATCCCTTCTTTCTCTTGGTCTGACTCCACATCCAGTCTGCAGTTTTCATTAGGTATCCCAGGAAACTAGAATCCCTAGCATGTTGGGGGTTCCTACATAATCTAGACTTCGCCTTCAGAGCTTCTCACAGTGTACTATCTGAGAATTCATGTAGGAATACCCCAGACACAGGCCTGGCCTCAGCAGCTTTCCTTAGCAGTGGAAGGAGGTTACAGAATCCCTTTCTCATATCCTTGCCTCTAAAGACAGAACATGGCTGAAGGTGCCAAGTTCTGTTCCTTACTTACATGGGAGCAAAGCAGCCTCTTTGAATTACATATGCATTAATGTTCTGTTTTCAGTAGCTTCACTGCTTAAGTTTTTCTTTATTCATTTTCACAAATAGGGAACTTAGCTGAGTAGAGTATTACACTTGGGTAATCAATCCCTTTATGCCATTTAACATCAGGCTTTTATTTATACTTTTTAATCTCTTTTAGCACTGAACTTATCTCTATTACACTTCCTGGTACTCCTTTTCTTCTCAATCTGCATAATTTATACTTTTCCTTTTTCATTTTGTTCCTTTTCAATATTGATCTGCATAAGAGTTACAACTAAAAACCACACAACAGAGTCAATCCTAGGCAACACGGAAATCTCCTCTGCTAGTGCCATAAATTAACAAATTTCAATTTAACTTCAGGAAGATCTTTTAGACCAGGATTGAAATCTACTACATTCTTCAGCAAAATATCATAAGATCTCCCCAGGCCATTTACTAATATTTTTCTCTTTTGAAATCTATTGAGCTGAGCCCCAACATTCTATATCAACCTCAATATCACTGTCATCCATGCTGCTACTAGTATGGTTCATAAAGTCATGCTTAAATTATTCAAACAGTTTTCTAATCTAAAATTCCAAAGTCTTTCATATTTCTCCAATGAATATTGTGATTAGGCCTGTTACACCAATACTCTATCCTCTGGTAGCAATTTTGCCTTAGTCAGTGCCCTATTTCTGTGGCAGGACATCATTATCAAGGCAACTTTTTTTTTTAAAGATTTATTTATTTATTAAGTATACAGTGTTCTGCCTGTATGCATTCCTGCAGGCCAGAAGAGGGCACCAGATCTCATTACAGATGGCTGTGAGCCACCATGTGGTTGCTGGGAATTGAACTCAGGACCTTTGGAAGAGCAGGCAGTGCTCTTAACCACTGAGCCATCTCTCCAGCCCTCAAGGCAACTTTTTAAAGGTAAAACATTTAACTGGGTTTTGCTTAGTGTTTCAGAGGTTTAGTAACCTATTGTCATGGTGGGGAACATAATTTTATACTGGTAGACATAATGCTGGAGAGGTAGTTGAGAGTTCTATATCTGGATCCTCAGGCATTAGGAGAGAATAAGCCACTGGGCCTGTCATGGGTTTTTGATACATTGAAGCACACCTTCAGTGACACATTTCCTCCAACATGGCCACACCTATTCCAACAAAGTCCTACCTCAATTGTCCTCAAAAAAGTGCCTTTCTATGATGACTAAGCATTCATATATAACAGCCTAGGGAGAACATCCAAACCATCATATTTCTAGGTAGGACTATATTTTGGGAACAGATTTGATTGTTAAGGGGAATGGAAAATATAAGACTAAGCATACTGAATAATCAAGTCAGGGCAGATGGAAGAATATTACTGAGGTATGCTGCTTACCTCTAGTCCCGAGAAGAGAACTGAAGTGAAGCTAAAGTAAGTAAGGAAAGTAATTAAGAGAAAGCTCTGAATTCAGGAAAACATTCTAAGTAGTAAGATAAGCAAAAGACAAGGCATGGGAGATGTACATAGAAATCCCTGTAGAGGGCATGGAGGGATATCTCTTTAAAGAAACCTCTTGACAGCAAAAATCAATGGAGGAAAGAATTATAAAGAACAGAAAATGCAGCTAGAACTTGAGAAATCATTTTAATAAAATCAGAAATAAAAATGATATATATCTAAAAAAAGAAAGGATGGGGAAGCACTTAGTAGGCAAAGACTATATACAGACTCAAGCTATCTTTGGCAAAAGCAAAATATGTTAAGGTATTTTCCTCTTAGACTGGGTGAGCTTGTTCAGATTCAAAAGGAATGATAGGGACAAAGCTCAGAAGACTTAAATGTGTTATATAAAGATAGAGCATATTGAGAAAAGTCTGTGAAAGAATAAACTTGAAGATGGAGAGATAAGAGTTTTACTAAGTCAAAGAAAACTATCCTACTTAGATAAACCCTCCTGTCTATGTTAGGTTAGTGTGATGGGGAGAAAATCAAGATAATAGAAGAAGGATTGCAGCAACTGGCAAAGCTCAGAGCCACCTTAGCCATTGAGGTCGAAGTTGTTCCTGCCAGCATTTAAGATCAAAACAGTCAGAGTTCATAGTATTTTCAGGAGTTATGAGGAAAGATTAAAAGACAGGCAAGGAGGATTCCAAGTTGGACAGCTTGGATGGTAAGGGGCGGCTATTCCTGTCAGCTCAAATAGTTTGTGCCAAGACCCAGGAGACCAGTACCAGTGATGCTTTAAGTCAAGGAAAAAGAAAAAGAACTGAAAGAGATTCTCTCTCTCTCTCTCTCTCTCTCTCTCTCTCTCTCTCTCTCTCCCCTTGCACTCTTGCACATTTATTATTTGACAACTCACAAACCATGAGCTGAGCTACATTATACTAACTGGATCCCTATTTATACAGAAAAGATACATTACATGAAATGCAGAAGAATAGAAGTACTGAAGAAGAAGAGAAAATTATTAGTTTTCTCTCCTTTTCATAATGCACTATAATATACTTCTCTCTCTTTTTTTTAATATACTTCTCTTAATGGGACACCTTTTCCTTTCTTTTTCAAGTTTTTTTTTTAATCCTGGAGTGCATATTGGGACTCTCGTTGGATGCTTTGATTCTCAAGCCTTGCAGGAACATGCCTAATATTTTATAGTACCACAGAGTTTGACCTGACTGTAAATTGAAAATTGATGAAACCTGACCTCTGGCGGAAATATCAGTTATAATATGAATCAACAGTTAGGTGACTTTTTCTTAGACCTCTTGTGTGCAGGCTCTCTAAAATCTGTGCAGGATAATCTTAAACTTTTTCAGTTATGTAAAAGTGACTCAGATCTTTTAACAGTAAGGGCCTACAAAATTAACATGGAGATTACTAGGAACCAAACCCAAAAAAGAGACTAGAGGTTCACACTCCACCAGCATAGTATCTTCTCCCTATCCAGATTCTTCTCTGGAAGTGTTATCTTCTAATAGATTCCCACTGAAACATAAATTGTTGTCTCTTCCCCTTGTAGAGAGTAGTGGAGCAGATGAGGTCCTGCACAAGGTATAGGTCTCTTGCTTATAAAACCTGAGGCAGATATTGGGGGATTGAGAGAAACTTTCAGATAATCCTTATTGGAATGTTCAACCTTTTCAGATTGGAACTCCAGTTATTTATTGCAGCCTCTAACACTATCTTCCAACCTTATTCAACAAAGTGAAAGCAACTTCAAGATCACAGGTGGTTAACACAGTTGTCCTCATCAGTAGAGAGCTGAGAGAGCTGAAGAGAGGGGTAAGAAGACACCTGAAGAGCAGATCTTGAGAGCAGAGGAGACATACCTTTGCTTTTCATTGGTGTTATGGGTGGCTCTGGGAATACTAATTCAGGCTAGAGGACCTTTCCAACAGTGCATAGAGGAAGTAAAGAACCTGGCTACCAAAGGATGGCCATCTTGCCTATGACCCTCCTTGTTCTAGATGCCTCAAAATTAACTCTGGAAAAATGCGAATAAGTTTATCCACATGTCTGGGTTCATAAAACGTTTCTGAGTTAACGTGACTTTCCCCTGAGTTTCCAGCTCCCCATTTGAGAACTTTTTCGCCTACAAATCTTCTACACGAAGGAATTCTTAATTCAATAATAAACTCTCTCTTCTATGATGCTTTAAAAACAAAAACATAGAATGTATTTCAATTACATTTGCAGACTTCAATCTCCCCAAAGAAAATGGTTTCAAATGGAGAAAAATCATGTCCACGATAGTCATACAAAATAAATATAAAAGATAAAAACAGTAAAATAAAAGGTACAATTAGGTAATCATGATTAGCAAGGAAGTAGAAAGGAGCCATGATATTTACTGTGTTAAGAAAGTTTTCCTCATGCCTTAATTGGAACTGAAGTGCTAGCATATGTTTTTCCACAGAAACCAAGCAGCCAATAAATAATGATTCATATGACAGGGTGCCTATTACATCATTGATTGTGGTTACAAAACATTGAAAATATTAATGCCCTGAAATGTGTTGAATCATTTCATATTTATCCTGCCATGAAATCTATTCAATTATTCAAATGAGAAGAACATATATGAAGCCACACACTAGTTTACATAGGTGGGTGTAAAAATATGGCTAGTGAGAAAAAGACAAGGAGAAAAGAAGCCAAAAGTGAGAAAAGGAAAAATGACTGCTCATGTAAAAGACTATGTATTACTATAATTATGATTTCTGTAAAGTTATGCACATGTATGGATGAAAGACACTGAGCACTAAAGGCATCTTACAGTCTAGTCTAATTATTTATTAGTTTGTCAGTATACATCCTCAGCTTAAATGTACATACATCTACACACATGCAGACATACACATACTTTCATAAGTATATATTATATATTTAATATATGTATATATGGTATGTATTAAATAGACAAATGTCACGTTCCTCTTTTTTACTACTTTTACTTGCATTGGCTTTTTAGAACCCATTCCTTTTGGAAGTATACCTTGCTCAACCTGGATGTACTGAGAAGAGCCTTGGTCCTTCCTAGGGGCAGTGTCCCTTGAAGGATAAGGGAGGGTGAGGGTGAATGGAATGGAAGGGGAGGAGGGAGTAAGAACTGGAATTGGTATGTAAGGTAAAAAAGACATTTTTAAATATAAAATAAAAATTTACATTAAAAATAATAATATAATTATATTACTTTTCCATTTTTTTCTACTTCCAATTCTATCTGTGTATCCATTTGAGATACACACACATACACACACACAGATATATATATATATATATATATATATATATATATATATAGAGAGAGAGAGAGAGAGGTACAGATAATAGATAGATACAGATGATACATACATATATAAGATAGACAAATAGATAGATGATAGATAGATAGATATACATAGATACATAGATAGATGGATAGATAAACAGGCATACTGATATGTAGGTAGATAATCTTTTTAGATTACTTTCCACTTGCTGATCATTAGTTTGCCAGGGCCCTTCACTGTCTGAATACGGTAGGTCACATAAGATGTCTTCTGAACATCTTTGTCCTCACTAAGAAAGTTAACACTTAATTAAAATAAATGATGGGTTGTTCTCTGATTCCTTTATGCCAGTTAGTCATGTACTCTTAAGTATTAATCATGTGCTAAGTTTTCTATTTTTCCTAAGAGATGTGTCACTAAATTGTACCTTCTGTGTGGTTATATATAGTATACTACTTAGTCTCCGGTTTCCAAACACAGCTAATAGCTGAGAGCATAGGCAGTCTTGACCTTAAAATGTCAGGAAATTTTGTGCTGTGACTTCCTAGGGTATTTCCATGACTAGAATTAATTTACCAGAAACTTTGTCTCAGTAACTGTAAAAACAGATCTTTTAAGTTTCAAACAAATTTAAAGATTTAAATGATTGGAATAGTTCTAATTTTGTCTGTCACGAGCCTGGATAAGTTATCTTATACCGTATCTCAAGTTATTTATACAAATACACATACAGTTGTGAAATTTTAGTGTGTCACTAGCTAAGAAATTACCCAGCACTAGTGTGAATACATAATTTTATTTATTTTTTTGCATTTATATTTTAGTATGTAGCAAACATAGGTACTTCATGACAAACATATGCTATGTCACTGAAATACATCTCAAATCTCAAGCCCATGACTTATATTTTAGTATGAAAGGGGTTAATGTCAATAAGTATTCTCCATGAGAGAGACCCACAGGTGTGAAATGAGAAGCTCTTCCTGGTAAATTTGGTGTCTCCATCTAGTGTTCACACTAAGACAAAGTACCCTACTTGTGAGCAGCAGGAGATTGATTTACTATCAGTTCAGGCCTGTTTATCAACTTTGGTAAATTTAAGGAATGGCTACTAGCTATTCCATGTCACAGTCATTCATTAGAGAATCCAGCTGACACAAATCTGAATGTGGAGTTGTTTGTTGTTCTACCAAGGTTTTATCTTGTTAAAGGGTTGGAAATCATAATCCATGCTTTTAGCTTCCTTTGTAAAAATGAGGATGTCTGTATAAAATATCATAAATGACTGTTCAACTGAACTGAAAAGCCAATGCCATTTTTCCAGCCTGACTCTAACTCATCCATCATACTTCTTCTGAAGTAAAGAGTAGAGATATTTTTTTTTTCTCATTTCCTTTTGGGATAGTAGGGACTGTTTGTCCATATCACCCATATGTCAGGTCAAGTCTTTGAAAGGATCAACTCTGAGCTTCAGGTTGATCCCCATCTGAGAATTTACAGGAAAGATGTCAGGACAGTGCCAAAAATAAAGTGAGGAGAAGTTGCAAGCTGAAGGAATTTTAACAGCAAACAAAGGGAGTCTACAACCAAAGTGGAATTCGAAGTGCTGTGGTGAATTTGGTCTTTATAAACTGAAAAACAACAATGTGGGAAATAACAGCTAATACAAGGACATGTGTGAGCTGACTGGTAACTAGATGAAGTATTCTAGAAGTCCAATGTAAATATGACAATTTACAACTGTCTCTTCCAAAAACAGAGTTATAGGCCTGCTTGAGATTTACAGAGAGAGCACAAATATCACATGTGAAATACAAAAAGAATAATCTGGATTTATGAAACTCAGGGATAGTAGAAGTAATTACTAACTGTGATTCTAAAGTGCAAAGTTATACCACACAGAATAGCAAGAAGAAATAGAACAGGTGGAGAAGGGAGGGGGAGAGAAATGTTGATATTGGTTCTGTATTATGTTGTTTGAAGTTTTGGTTTAGAAGATGGATTTGATAATATATTATTATCTTTGACTCAGTGTAGTCACTGAACACTTACTGTTGAAAATGATTAAGAATAAAATGACTATATAAATGTCTTTGAATAAATTAAATTCTAGTTTCTTTTCTGTGAGCCCTGCTGCCCTGGATCTCATAGAGAATAAGGACCCATATAAGCAAGACGTGGAGATCCCAGATAACATGAGCTTTGGAAGAAGAAGAAATTAACAGAGATGAAGGCTTAGAAAGAGAAAAAGAATGAGGAAGCTCATTAAGATGACAGGGAACCTTCTCACATTTCTGCACAATATTCCAGACAATATATTTTTTGCAATGGAAGACAGGGTTTATTTAGCATGCAATTCCGGGTTACAGGCCATGATTGTAAGAAAGTCAATGCAGGAGCTCAAAGTGGCTAATTACAGCATAGCCAAGAACAGAGAGAATAAAGCTTACTCCTTACTACTAACCTAGCTTTCTCTAGTCTTATGCAATTCAGGAGGAAGCCCATAAAATGGCACCATGCACAATCTCACCCATCAAACTGAGGGGAAAAAGGTAGGGATATTTATAGGCCAACCTGATTGACCTGATCTAAACAATCCTTCATTGACACTTTTTTTCCAGGCGATTCTAGACTGTGCCAGACTGCCTCATCCAGCATGGCTCTAGGGAATTTGACCTGACTGTGGACAGTGAAGGAATAAATCAATCAGTTACACGCACACACACACACACACACACACACACACACACACACACCCTTCTGGTTCTCTTTCTTTCATTCTATACTACATCCACAAGACTAATAACTCTTAATTTCTTAAGATTATAATATAGTTCCATTATTTTACCCTGCCCTTTCTTCTCCCACACTCTTCCACGTACCCTTTATCACTCTTTTTCAAATTCATGATCTACTTTTTTCCATTATTTGTTGTTGCATTCATTTAGGCATTTGTATATACATACATATTCCAAAAAACATAGCTAGTGCCTGTTTGTATACATGTATATTCCTAAATACACAGCCTGCTTGTTTTCAACTTGTTATATACTCCCTTTAAAAATCCTTTAATTTGCAAGGTCATTTTACCTGATAAATCAAAATAAGCTCCTTTATTGTGATATAGTAATGAAAATATTTAGACTTAGACAATATTATTGAATTGTTTATTAACTAAGTACGATAGTGCTCATAAACATCATATATTTTATTATACACACACACACACACACACACATATATATATATATATATATATACATCTACGTTTTTGCTTATATCTATGCTATTCAATGTATCAGTCTGACTCAGGATTCAGCTTTGAATTTTTGACGTTCTTTTCAGAGTCTTTCTGTTCAGTGACACCAAGCTCAATGTCTTTTGAAAGGGAAACCAACAGCAGTGCTGTGACAAATGAGTCAGGGACTACATATCTGCCCTAAGGAAAGAGGTTACTTTATGCAGGTTTGCTTCTGTCTTTTGTTTAAGAGGTGAAATGGCTGATATAATGATTAAGCCTATTCTAGGAACAACATGGCAAGTAGGAATGACTTCTGGTTTGGAACTATAGAGTTTAGAGTAGACTCCTAAGAATTAGGAAGTACAGCTAGAGAACAGTGAGTCCCAGTGTCCTATGGCACAGCTGGATAACTATAATTCATAGCAATTCATGACATAATGCTTTCAAAGGAGTATAAGAATTGAATGTTTTCAATAAAATGAAAATAAAAACATGTATGAAAACGGAAATGCTAATTTGACTGATATGATCATAACTTGTTGCATGCTTGCACAGTAATACATACGACATATACCATAGATATATATAGTGAAATATGCCATCTTAAAAATAAATTAAGGGAAAGAATTCATACCTCATTTAAACAGAATTTAAAGAGAAAGTAGGAATAAAGTATCCAGAATAATCAGAGTTGTTTTAAGGTAGAAAGAGGCTTTCAATAATCCACTGACTTTTTGACTGTTTGATCAGGTTCTCATAATGTTCTTGTGACTGTATAGTTACGTGCATTCTGTTAAGTCATAAAGACTTTTTATTCCCATCTGGAAGTTAATAAATGTTCTTTCAGAAATTACAATCACACACTTTTGATAAAAATTAGAAACTTTTAATTAAAACCTTAATGAAAGGCGATTAGTAAGTTATCTTTCTCCCCTTTGACAAATTATTCATGAATATACGGGAGGTATCTAGCCTCTCCTATAAATATAATTGCTCTTGCCTAGATATGAGACAAAAGAAATGTACTTCTTTGTAGTAATTTAATCTGATTTCTTGGTTTTGTGGGAATTTCATGTGTTGCAAATTTCAAAGGATCATGGTGATATTTAAAAACTTGAAGTGTTCTAACTCTACAGAAAAGCTGTATGGATTCAATTCTTGACTTGGGTTCCTGTAAGTGTGGAAGTGGCTAAATAACAGCACCTCAGACTTTAGCACAACTGACTCAGTGATGGAAGGGCCATTCAGGTTGTAAAACTCAGCATGTAGACTGCACCAATGGCCAAAAAGAAAACAAAGACCCAATCTATGAAAGCCCAGAGTTCTGGCAAAGATCTACAAGTGTAATAACCATGTCTTATGTTCTGTGCTTCTGCTTCTGGCTAACTGTTTTTGTTAACTGAAGTCTGTCAAACAAGAATATGTTTTTGTATGTGTGTGTGCTTAAAAGGTCACCACGAGAGAGACTTGGTGCTTCACTGGGATCCCAAACAACAGTGTAGTTGCTGACCAGCTAAGAAAGACTTCCTATTAGCCGGCGGTGGTGGCGCATGCCTTTAATCCCAGCACTCGGGAGGCAGAGGCAGGCAGATCTCTGTGAGTTTGAGGCCAGCCTGGTATAGAAGAGCTAGTACCAGGACAGGAACCAAAAAGCTAAGGAGAAACTCTGTCTCAAAAATCCAAAAAAAAGAAAGAAAGAAAGACTTCCTACTATCATAAACTCATGTCCGAGCAGTTTTTCTGCTGGATTCCCCAAAGCAGAGCACAGAGAAATTATTTCCCATTTCCTTATTTATACATTCAAAACTGCATTATCAGTATAGGCCTCATAAATTTGTTGGGATGATCAGATGAATACACACAAAAACAAACAAACAAACAAACCAAAAGAAGAAACAAAAGCACATTTAAAAAACCAAGATAAAGTATATTATCTGTGTGACTCAGAAAGTTGGCAGCATTTGGCTATTAAATGTACTCATCTTGATCTGTTCTTTAAACAGTGGATTGAACTGGCATCTAGGAGCACACTCTTTTTGGAGGGAGACCTTGCTCAGCCTTCTAGGGAGGGAGCTTTGGTCTTGCCTGGAAGTGATGTGTCAGTTTTTGTTACTTCCCCATGGAAAACATTATTCTTTCTAAAGGATGGATAGGGATGTGGGATGTAGGAAGGGTGGAGAAAATGAGAGAAGGGGAAGGATGGGGAACGGGGATAGCTATGTAAAATGAGAAAAGATTGCATTATAAAAAATTCTTAATAAAGAAAATACAGTGGATATTCTTGGATTTGAGTGTAGACTTCTATGAAATATTTTCCTGACAGAAATTGTCACTGCTTGCCACTTTATGTAGTATGGAGGAGCAGGCTGTATCCCACCACCCAGCTAGCCTAACCCCAAAATAACCACACAAAAATTGTATTAATGAAATTACTGCCTGGCCCATTAGCTCTAGCCTCTGATTGGCTAACTCTCACATCTTGATTAACCCATTTCTATTAAATCTGTGTATCACACCATGTGACTGTGGCTTACCAGCAAGATTCTAAACTATGTCCATCTCAGGCCAGAGATTCATGGTGTCTGTCACACTGCCCTTCTTCCCAGCATTCTGTTCTGTTTACTCTGCCTATTTAATTTTGCTCTATCAAAAGGCCAAGACAGTCTCTTTTTTCAACCAATGAGAGCAACACATAGTCAGAAGGACCTCCTACACCAACTTCATTTTTTTTTAACTTGACCTCTCTCACTTAAAAAAAAGACATATTTATTTTTAGTTTATGGACATGAGATTTTTTTCTTCTGCATCTATGTATATGTCCAGGGCATTAGACTCCCTATAACTATAGTTACAGGTAGTTGTGACCCACCATGTGGGTCTTGGGAACCGAATGTGGGTCCTATGAAAGAGCAGCAAGTACTCTTCACTACTGAGTCACCTCTCCAGACCTCTTAACTCTAATATTAGAATGACTTATTTTTTTTAGTTCTAATAATAAACAATAGCTTTGTTAGCTTGTTGAATTGGACTTTCTCATTAAAAATTATTGTGTATTAAATATGTTTTTAATCAATAATGTTTTAGTTTTCATGGGTTTTATGTAGCTAACTTCTATATGTGATAGGGAAATTGGATCTTTCATACATTGAAAGTATGTAGTCTTGCATACAAATTACACCAGCACCTTATAAAATTTATCTTATATTAAAGTCTACAAATACATATATTGTACACGATTTATACAGTAGTCTTTGCTGATTATCTATTGCTATAGAGATTATAACATTATTTTCATATGTAAATACCTTTTAACAATGAATTTCAAAAAATTTGTGCATAAGACCTTGTTAAAAGTTTATAAATTTAGGAAATTACATTAGAAGTTTAGGGCATGACAAAATAATTAATCAGCAGGTATAAATTTGTTTGCAACACATTTTATAAGCTATAGTATTATATATATGAAATGCAAAAATAATGCTGTTTTAGAATTTCACACTGAATAAAACTTCCCAAATAGCTATCACATTACATTGTACTTTTAATTGGTGGCAGTGCCTAAAGCTTCAGCCTCACATCTTACCTTCATTGTGTTTGCCTTGGGCTGCCCACATACTCTTCTCAAGCCCCTGACAAGATGAGTACAACTTTTGCACATCTGTGAGAGGGAACAAAAGAGTAAGGTAAAAATTTCCCCAGAATTCAGTAGACCAGAAGAACAGAAAATTACTGTGGAAAAAAAAAAAGAACTATTGTATTTTCTGTAGCTGCAGTTAAACTACTATGTAGAATAGGCTGAAGTTAGTATGAAGAAGTGTGTAGGAAGACACAATGCTCAGTAAATTGCATTAAAAACTAACCAGGTGGGTAGGTTCCCCTTTGCTGTTATGTAAGCTGATTTAGCTGTCATCTTTGAGAAGGCATAGAATGGCCAGATTTTCCAATTATATTCTCCCAGTGTGAGTAATATGCTCTTTTTCTAACCTGCGCAGCCAACCTTGAAAGTTGTACCGTTTTCTTTGCTTAAATGCTCCTTTTCACTGCCACATTAAACCATCAAAATTTCATAACCATGACCTGTACTTTCGTAACTCCAGTTTCTCTCAGTTCACTCATGCGTACTAGAATATTCTATTTGCCCACAAGGTCAGTAAAATCTATGCTTTAAAACACAGCTCGAAGTGACCCTTTAAAGACAATTCACCAGATTAATATTGATATTTAGTGATACTCATGACTTTTAGAAATTTCTTGTGTTGCTTGATAATTTGCTCTGTTTGCTATGCAAGTGTGGGGGTCGGTTCACTCTCCAGCACCAATGTAAAAGTCTGTTTTGTAGCAAAGTACAAGGGCTTAGCAAGTCAGTGAGGTCTGATGACCTAAGTTGAAAACCTGGACCCACATAGTGCAAAGACAGAACTGATTTCCCAAGTTGTCTTCTGACTTTCATAAGCTGGCTGTTGCACAGGCACCCACACACATACACAAGAAAGAAAGGAAGGAAGAAAGGGTGGGAGGGTGGGCAGGAGCGAGGGAAGAAGCAAAATGTGCTGGTGGCATACATTGGTAATCTCAGGAGGTAGAAGCAGAAAGATTTTTGGGAGTTGTTGGCCCTCCATCCTATCTGAGTTAATGAACCTATATGAGAATTCCCATTTCAAAGAACTAGGTGGATGTCTGCTGAATCATATCTCAAGTTAAACTCTGATATAAGCACAGATTCATACACATGCACGCACACACACACACACACACACACGCACAGAGAGAGAGACAGACAGAGAGACAGAGACAAAGAGACAGAGAGAAGCAAAGAGAGACAGACAGAAAAACATTCTTCTTTCCCAAAGGTATGCAATAGTGTGGAAAGTCTGTTTATATCAGGTTTCATGGTCTGAGTTGATGAGGATGACTGACTAGTAAGGAACTGATTCCACGGAGATACAAACTCAGATCACTGGATTCAGAGTCCAAACATTAACCATTACACCACAGGAGTTGGGGCACATTAGTTTTATTAAAATTTGGTAAATATGTGAGAGTCTATTATAACACCATCTTTGTTGGGGAAGCTACATAAAGTATAAAAAGGCTGAGAAGGAAGGAAGTTATTTCCAGACTATTTAAAATGAGAAATCGGTGCTTTCCAATATTGCCAGAAACCACTCACTGAACTGGAGAATGATGGATGATCTTCAAACTAGACTGAGCCATACATTGTTGATGACAGTACACAACCTATCCCGCAGTTTTAAGGCCAGAGCTGTCAGTGTGTAATATTGTTTTTGTCTCCAAAAGAGCTAATGAGTCAGTTCAGACTGCAAGTGAGTCATTGCGAAATTGATTGAATAACTTTGAGGAACTTAACTTTTATTATTATTATAGGTGTCTATAAAATAAATAGATTGAATTTGTTTATGTAAGAACTCACTTTTTAAACTTTTAAAGTACTAAATCAGACTATTGGGTCAAAGCATGTGTTTTCATCAAACTTCTGACATCCAAGTTCATAGATCTGTAACAAACATACAGGTGAATATGTGATACAAATATGAGTAGAGCAATAAGCATGAATGTGAAGTTTATGTGGAAATAGATTACATGGGAAAATAAATGCAAAATTTATAAAACATAAATTAAAAGAAAATCTTTTTTTTGTTGTTGTTGTTTTTTGTTTTTGTTTTTTGAAGCAGGGTTTCTCTGTAGCTTTGGAGCCTGTCCTGGAACTAGCTCTGTAGACCAGGCTGGTCTCGAACTCACAGAGATCCACCTGCCTCTGCCTCCTGAGTGCTGGGATTAAAGGCGTGCGCCACCACCGCCCAGCTAAGAAAATCTTTCTTTAAGGAAGGAAAGTTTGTGAGAAGTATGGGTAGAAGAGAGCAGGGTTGCTTGATCAAAATCGGAATGTGTTTGTTTCATACAGAAATATAAATATGTGAGTTAAATACATGGAAAGCATAAAAAAACCTTACATACATGTATCTTATACTTTTTGTGCTTGGTAGGGGCAAAAGAGCCACTCAGTCTCTATCTAGATCTTGTCAGTGTCTGAAAAGGCTCCCCTAAACCATTGCACATCCTCAGACTGCCAAGCAGGTAGACACAGATGTTTTTACTTAATGGCACCGAAGGTGTCCATTCTAGAGTTCATTGTCTGATTATAATTCAGTAACATGACAAATCAATTGCAAGAATTTTATAAATCTCAATATTAAAACTAAATGCAAGAGAAATCAAAATGCACTTAGATTGACATCATACCTTGACATAGATAAAAATTGTTCGAAGAAGAGGATGTAGATTATTACTAGTAAATAAATAGCTACAAAAGCCATTTATCCAGCAAGCTGTAAGCGTTTAGAAAACACACAAATAGATTATAGGGAAATGGAGTATACCTTATGTTATTGCCAGAGAAACTGGCATCAACTCAATCCCAAATATACATTTTTAAGTCAAAAAAATCACTGCTATGGTCTCTTTAAAACATACATACAAACTAAATAATCGAAGGAGAATGTTATTTGTTGCAATTCTATATGCAATACTGAAAAAATTAAATGTGAATTTTAAAATACTTTTGTACAAATGTAGACATCAGAAAATGAGTGATGTGGATGTATAAAGGTATCACTACATATTACATGAAGAAGCAAGTGTCTTCTTCATGGGAAATGACTGTTTGTAGTTTCAACATATTTACTTATCTACAATGCATAAACAACAAAGTATAAGGAAGTGTATAGATGTTAAACCGTAAGAGTAGTTATTTGTGGGAACGATTTTTGTCAATAGAATTTAGTGAAACTTACATTTTATTGGATACAATTGACCATTTCATAATCAGTGTTTGTAGCTGTATTAATTTTTTGGAAATTATAGTGCAATTACAAGATATTTTCCTTCCTTCCAAACTCTCAATATATCCTGCCCCACTCTGCTTCAAATTCATGACCTCTTTTTTAAACCGATTTTTCTTTCATGCATATGTATATGTGCATATGTACATATGTATTCATTCCTAAATGTGATCTGTTTAGTCAATATGATTTTGTTTGTTTTTAGGTCTGACTATTTAGTACTGGACTATCAATTGATGAGCTCTTCTCTGAGGAGGACCATCTCTTTGTCTTGTAGTATTCCTTACTTGCCCATAGTTTTGTGCATTGGGTGCAGGCCTCATGAGCTCTTTCCATCCAGTTTGGAATGTCCATTATGTTATCCTTCTTCAGCTCATCCTCCTGGGTCAAGTTTAGTCAGACTATGTGAACGTAGCTTCTGATGTTCCTGGTGGACATATTCTTGTAGCAAACTCTCTGATCCTCTTGCTTTTACTAAATAGCTATGAAATCTAAGAACCTCCTCAGTGACCACCATGGCACAATAAAGTTAGTTTTAAAATACAATAACTTTATCATGAATTTAACATAAAAAGTTGTATAGCATTAGTGTAGCTCACCAAGGACCGATACACATGAATCTTCAACATACATGCCTTCATAGCTTAAGCTGCGTTGTACATCACTACAGCATCTATACTATTTCAAAATTGTTCATTAAGATGATTATTAGAGGCTAAAAAGTAAGTATTCCAAATAAAATAAGTTGTGTGATGACCAGGTAGAAATGCATGGCCAGCTAGGAAAGCATGAAATCTGAAAGCTTTTGGTTTGGTCTTTCTCCTCTGATCCTCAGTTTTCCTGTGTGTAAGGAGTGGGAAGAGTGATTTCTCAAGTGATATATAGTTCTTACACATTTACTTGCTTATATTGGTTGGATAGTGAACACTTTGTTCATATTTTATTTGCTTTACAATCAAAAGCAATTTTCATAAGTTAGAGTGCCAAAAGGGAGGAGAAGAGAGAGTGGAGTTGGACAAAAGGGGGAGAGGGAAGAGACAAGATGAAGGGAGGAGGTGCAGGAGGAGTCTAGATTAGCCTACATATCATATCAACTCTTTGTGTTCTTATTTTTAAAAGTGCTTTTGAACAGTGGAGCTGATCTACTGGGAGCTCACCAAGGCCAGCTGGACTGTGACTGAAAAAGCATGGGTTAAAACTGGACTCTCTGAACATGGCGAACAATGAGGACTGATGAGAAGCCAAGGACAATGGCACGGGGTTTTGATTCTACCCAATGTGCTTGCTTTGTGGGAGCCTAGCCAGTTTGGATGTTCACCTTCCTAGATATGGACAAAGGGGGGAGGACCTAGGACTTACCACAGGGCAGGGAACCCTGACTGCTCTTTGGACTGGAGAGGGAGGGGGAGAGGAGTGGGAGGAGGGGGAGGAGGATGGGAGGAGGGGGAGAAGGGTGGGAGGAAGGGGAGGGAAATGGGAGGCTGGGAGGATGTGGAAACTTTTTTTTTCCTTCCTTTTCTCAATAAAAAAAAAAAAGAATTATGTAACTGACCCCCCAAAAAAAAGTGCTTTTGTACTATAACTGTAACATGAATTTAGCACAAATTAAAGGATGTTTTAAAGAGTGTGCAAAAACCATGTAAAATTCTTATTTTAAAGTATGAGGAATGAGAGATTTGGTGTGTGTATCAGTGTGTGTATCTGTCCATGTGTTTATGTCTGTATTTCCTTATCCTGTAGTGTGTGTGTGTGTGTGTGTGTGTGTGTGTGTGTGTGTGTGTGTGCGCGCGCGCATTTGTTTATGTCTGGTCAGCTAGTTCACAGCAGTTTTTAGAAAAATCTGCCAGTAAATTTATTCAAATTTATAAAGAAGACTTTAAGTATGTACTAAAGTCTACCCACTGGAGAAAATATATCCCCCGTACACTTTGCTCTCATTTACCTAGAAGACAGTTTTGTCATCTTCTTCACTTTCAAACACTGTCTTTCAACACCTCCTCTCCGAATCTCAGTCTCAGCTGATGGTTTGCTTCCTGTCTCACTTGAAGGGCTGTGAAGAAACTTCCACAGTCTCCACACACCTACTCACATCTGTAGTGATATACCCCACGCTCCCACTGCTACTTGAGGCCAACAAACTGCATTCCTTACTAAGACCAATTCTTCTGCTTGTGCAGATGTCTCCACCTCTTTCACCAACCAAAAATATAAGCTCCCTGATACCCCATTCTCTGTCCTTTGATGTATTTTTATTAAAATAAAATTGCTTCATTTCTCCTTTACCTTCGGTCGTTCAAATTACTCCCAAGTGCTTTTTCACTTTATTTGGTTTTGATTTTTTCAGTGCATCCATACCTCATAGCAGGTTTCACTAAACTTTTTTCACACACTTTTAAAATTTTTTTCTCCTAAACTTCAATCTCTATGTATTCTTTATCCACTTCTTGCTGGTTACCTTTCTCATCTCAGTAGCCCCATTAATGTTCATGTCAAACATACTCTGGTGCATCTTTTCTTTTTGTTCTAGCATACTTTTGAGGACTCCTTCTCCTATTTTGGTACTGCCTCTAAGTTTATGAAATATATATATATGTGTGTGTGTGTGTGTGTATGTGTGTGTTTATATAAGCACTAATGTATGAAGAATATGGTACTCTTTCTGTAGTTTTTATGAATATATGTACACACTAATATAGGAAGAATAGACAGTATGATGGTTCAGCTTAAAATCCATCAAACAGTGGAGTTAATTAATTATATTTACATATAGACAAACCCATATAACCATCACATTAGAATAAGCCCTAATTATATCACCTACTTGTAACAATCTGTTTGACTTAGTAAAATACAGGTGTTTTGTCTACCATTCTCTTGTCTTTCATATTTTCATAAGGAGTGTTTTAATATAGACAATATGCCTGGCCTCTTTTTCCCTCAGAGGAAAATCTGCTTTATCTGCGTTATATAAGGCTTTAGTTTGGAAAAAAAAAAGATGAAACAGGGATAAAAGATTTTGGAATGCTGGATTTGATAATTTTGTTTTTCTGCTCTATTTTCTTCTGTTCTCTGGAGACATGTGGTGTGAGAAATGTCCTGTGTGGGTGGCCTGGGGTTTCCTGGCTGTGTGTGAGTTGTAGGTGGACAACAGTTTTCAGATTTAGAAAGAGGAGAGGGAAGAGATAAAGTCTTTGGGCCATACATTTTTAAATCATGTACATGTAGCTTATGTCAGTTACACAAGTAGCCTTTAAATATCAATCCCTAATACTCTTGCGTTCTATTTTGAAATTGTTCAGAATGCAGGTGGAGCAATAAGAGATATTATTGAATCTGTTAAAAATCCCAACACATTCAAGAACTGAGACATTGATTTCTAAAGGCTTTACTTTTTCAATATACTTTGAAGTACGAAGGATATGAGGGGAAGACCGAGACTCTACTGGTTTTGATTTCTAAAACCATTTTTCTTACTTTATTGGAATGATATACATAGAGTCAAGTTACTTGATTTCTTGTTACCTCTCTCCTGGATTAATTCAATGGCATGAATGAATAATTTACTTCTTTGTTACAGTGTAAATAGGAATGATATTCCTAGAACATCCACCAAGAAACCTGACAAATGTGCACAGGAAGAATTATTGCCTCCCCCTTTTGTCAATAATTCACTGAGAAAATAACTACAATCAAGGAGAAAAAATGGTATTTAAGAATAATACAATGTTGAATGGTGGAAGCAACATTTTGCAGCAAATGGTCAGTATTAAATTTTGAAAGGGAAAACACATAAATTTTCTTTTAAAATTGGAGGCATCTCATACCAGCAACTTAACTGCACACCAAAAGTACCAGAACAAAAAGAAGCAAGTTCACCCAAGAGGAGTATAAAGCAGGAAATAAACTCAGGGCTGAAATCAATAAATTAGAAAAAAGAGAATAATACAAAACGTAAAACGGAGTTGGTTCTTTGAAAAAAAAAATCAACAGGATAGGGAAACACTTATCCAAATGATGAAAAGGAGGGAGAATGGAAGAAATAAAAAAATATCCAATTTATCAAAATCAGAAACAAAAAGGGACATAACAACAGACACTAAAGAAATCCAAAGAATCATTATTTCATACATTAAAAATATTTGCAAAATTATAAAATACAAAATATATAGATAATTTTTCAATAAATACAACTTACAAAAATTAAATTAAGATCAGAGAAGCAACTTAAACATACATATAACCCCCAAGGAAACAGAAGCAGTCATAAAAATAAACAAGAAAAATGGGGCCAGTCCATTTTCATGCAGAATTCTACCAGACTTTCAAAGACAAGTTAACACAAATACTCCTCAAATTATTGCATAAAATAGAAATAGAAGAAACATTGGCAAAATCATCTTATCAGGCCACAGTTTTCCTGATACCCAAACCATGCAAAGATTCCACAAAGAAAGAAAATTACAAACCAATTATACTCATGAACATAGAAGCAAAAATACTCAGTAAAATACTGGCAAACTGAATCTAAGAACTCATCAAGAAGATCATTCACCATGATCAAGTAGACTTCATCCTAGACTTGTAGTGATGGTTTAACACATGAAAATCAGTCAATGCAATCCACCATACAAACAAACTAAAAGAAACAAAAACACAAGATCATCTCATTAGATACTGAAAAAGCCTCTGACAAAAGTTTACACTGTTTCATGATAAAAAGTCTTGTAGATATTAGGGATGCAAGAGTCAGAAATAAACATAAGAGCAATTCCCAGCAAGCCAATAGCCAACGTCAAATTAAAAATAGAAACTCAAAGCATTTCCAGTAAAATCATGAACAACTCAAGGGTGTTCACTCTTTCCATATCTATTCACTATACTAATTCAAAGTGGATCAATAAGATCACTGAATGCAATCAAGGGGATACAAATTTGAAAGGAAGAAGTCAAGGTATTGTTATTTGCAGATGATATTATAGTATATTAAGTGATTCTAAAACTTTTTCCAAGGAATGCCTACAGATGATAAACACCTTTAGTGAAGTGGCTGGATACAAGATGAGCTAAAAGCATAGTCAGCAACCCTCCTATACACAAATGATAAATGAGCTGAGAGAAAAAAATCAAGGAAAACTGCCTTTTACAATAGCCACACAGAAAAAATAAACACAGGGGTAGCTCTATCCAAATAAATGAAATACTTGTATTACAAAAATTTTGAGTCATTGAAGAAAGAAATTGAAGAAGATATTGGAACACTGAAAAATCTCCCATGTTCATGGATTGGTAGGATTAACAGTAAAAATAGCCATCCATACCAAAAGCAATCTACAGATTTAACACTATCCATATCAAAACTGCAACACAATTCTTTACAGATCTCAAAAGTGTAATACTCAACTTCATGTGTAAAACCAACCTAACAAGCAAAAAACCAAGGATAGATAAAACAATCTTGTACAATAAAATAACATTCAGAGGTGACACGATCCTGGATCTCAAACTATTCTAAAGAGCTACAGTAATAAACACTTCAGAATATTGGCATAAAAGCAGAGAGCTTGATCAACGAAACTGAATTGAAGTCCCAGACATAAATCCACACATCTGTGGGCACCTGATTTTGATAAAGAAAGCAAAAGTATACAATGGAGGAAAAAGAAAAAGCATCTTCCACAAATGGTACTAGTCTAAATGGGTGTTGGCTTGTAGAAGAATACAAACTGATCCATATCTATCACCTTGCATAAAACTCAAGTCCAAAATATACAACTAGATACACTGACCCTAACAGAAGAATATGTGAGAAATAGCTTTGAACACATTTTATAGGACATAACTCCTGAACAGAACACAATAGCACAGTCACTAATAAAAACAATCAATAAATGGGACCTTGTGAAACTGAAAAGCTTCTGTAAGGCAAAGAACATTGTCAAATGGTCAAAACAACAGCTTACACAATTGGAAAATGTTTTCACCAACTCCATGTCCAACAAGGGGCTAATATTCAAAATATATAAAGAACTCATGGGACTAGATATTAGCAAACAAAACAATCCAATTTAAAAATTAGCTAATAGATCTAAACAGAGAATTCTCAACAGAGTAATCTCAAATGGCTGAAAAATACTTAAAGAAATGTTCAACATTTTTAGTCATCATGGTACTGCAAATCAATACTACTTTGAGATTTCATCTTTTACCTGTCAGAATGCTAAGATAAAAAAATATACAATTGATAGCTCATGCTGGCAAGAATGTGGAATAGTAGGAATACTCCTCCCTTGCTTGAGTGTAAACTTGTACAGTCACTATTAAAGTCAATATGGCGTTCTCTTAGAAAATTTGGAATTGATCTATTTCAAGACCCAGCTATATCACTCTTGGGAATATATCCAAATGTTACGCCATCCTATCACAGGACACTTGCTCAACCATGTTCGTTGGAGCTTTATTTACAATAGCTAGAACTGGAAACAACCTAGTTGTCCCTCAACCTAAGACTGGTTAAGGAAAAATGTGGTACATTTACATAACAGAGTATTTCTCAGCTGCTAGAAACAATGACATCATGAAATTTGCAGGCATAATTGATAGAACCAAAAAAGGTTATCCTGAATGAGGTAACCCAGACTCAGAAAGACAAACATGGTATGTACTCACTGTAAATGGAAATAAGCTGTTAAGTAAAGGGTAAACCTGCTACAATACACAGACCCAGATAGACTAAGTAACCAGGAGAAAAAAAAGGTGGTGCTGCATGGATCTCCATGGAAAGGGGAAATAAAATAGAATTTTCTGGGTATACTGGGAGAATGTTGAGATGGGAACAGGAGGGATTAGTTTGGTATTGTGGAGGAGAATGTATTGGGAGAGATGAGTGGACTTTGAGGGAGGGACATAGGGGCAAAGGAGAAACCTATTGGAGTTGAGAGTTCCTAAAAATCTAAGAGTAACTCTATTTTGATAGTTTTCTAGTAATTTGGAATACAGAGCCCAAAGTGGTCTTCTTCTATAAACAGTCAAGGCTCTTAGCAGTGGGACTGGGACATCAACCCAGTCAAAAAATTTTCAACCTACAATTTCTCCTGCCTGCAAGATGTGTTGGGGGTAATAGTGATGCAGAACCTGTGGGAGTCCAACTGGAGACCCCCACCATGAGAGGAAACCCACTGCCTGGATGGCCAGGAACCAGGGGCAGGACAGCCAAGAGAACCAGGATAAAACCAAATAGAACTGTCACGGAAAAAAAAGACAAAAGTCCTAATTACATTCTGGTATTTCCTATTATATTGGTGCCTAGCCTAAGTGCCATCATCCAGCAACTGATTGGAGCATGTGCAGAGATTCACAGCTAAACAGTAAGTGGAGCCAGAAGAACCGTTTAGAAGAGGGAGAGGAAGGATTGTAGGAGCCAGAGGGGGTGGACAAGGAAACCAGGAGAACAAGGCCCACAGAAATAAGCAATGCTTATAGGAACTCACAGAAACTGAAGTAACAAACAACCCTGTATGGGTCCAAGCAAGGTCTTTGCATGTATTTTATTGTTGTGTATCTTGGTGTTTTGTGGGACTACCAACAGTGGGAACGGAAATATCTCTGACTTTTTTGTCTATGCTTGGATTCCTTTTCCTTCTACTGGATTTCCTTAGTCTAGTAGTGATATGAGGGTTTGTGAAGAATCTTATTGTAACGTGTGAGGCTGTATTTGGGAATATCCCTTGGAGACCTGCTTTTTTAAAAACTTGTAAATGGAGGAAGAGTAGACTAGGGTGTAGGGGATGAGACTGGGAAGAGTGGAGAGAAGGGAAACTGCAGTTGGGATGTAATGCATGACAGAAAAATAAAAGAAAAAAATGTTCTTTTGGAACTAAAGTAGGCAAGTAAAGAAAAAAAAAAGATGCCAGTCAATCTGTCCAGACTGTCTATAGTAACTGATGTGGATGGAATAAGGGTACCTCAGAATCTTCCAGCCCACTGCTTATGTTCTCCATAATTACAGTTGTTTATGACTTCCTGCTTCTGTACTCTTGGAACAGCCAGATGATTTGTGTTGGAACACTGACACCCACTGGTTATTTCTAATAGTGACCAATACTCTTTTCTTAAAAAAAATAAATTCTGCATAAAATGACAATTCGCAATGATAGATATCTGAAAAGTAAGTGGGGATTACCAAATCCAGCTGGACCGGGTCTGAATGAACATGTGATCAAACCGGACTCTCTGATTGTGGCTGACAATGGGGGCTGAGTGAGAAGCCATTGATAAAGGCACTGGGACTTGTTTACAGCATGTTCTGGCTTTTTGGGACCCTAGTCTATATGGATGCACAGCTCCCTAGGCCTGAATGTAGGGGGGAGGGCATTGGTCTTCCCACAGGGCAGGGTTCCCTGCCCTCTCTCAAGCAGGGTGGAAGAGGGAGGAGGGGGTGTGTGGGAGCAGGAGGGGATTGGGAGGAGGGAAGGAAGTGTAAATAATTGAATGGAAAAAATAAAATTAAAAAAAGAAAATGGAGGAGAAAGATTAACACACATGCTGAAGAGAAAGTCAGTGAAGTGGTAACGTTTTACAAGCAAGAATACAGTGGTCAGTTATATCTACCTTCAATTTGTGTAAAGTAATCTCGAAATTATCTCCTAAAATATACCTTACTAATATTTGGATCAAATAATTTTAAGAGTTATCTAAAATTAGAAAATGAATGAACAAAAGTGCTTTGATCATGGCTCCCTATCTCTGGCGGTACCCAGTAGAAGCTGTAGTTGATGTGAAAAAGCATTCCAGCTTAAAATGTTGAGTCCATTATATTCAAGGACTCAGAGTACGACTGAGATTATGCAGTTTAGAGGTAAGATCTCTCATAATAAAAGCTAACTTCACTAATGTACAAATAATAGAAATGTATTTTTAATTTTAAAAATTCTGCTGGATTTAGAACTATGGGTGTTCCCCAAACTAGAGCCTTTGCTATCAGTCATCAATTCTAATTTCTCACTACAGCAAACTATTAGAAAAATCTATAATTTTCTACATACGAGATTATTTTTGTCACCCTGTACAGAATGACTCCTTTATCATTTCTTGTAATTCCTGACCTTTTTTTTAAAACTTCAAATGTCATGACAAAACTAATCCTGGTTATGGAGGTGAGCTGTGGGAGCTCTTTCCACTCCTTCAGCCAATAGCCTTTAAGATAACAGCTCACTTGGGCATGGTCTCTTTTGCTCTAAATATGCAGCTGTAAAGCCTGTGCTCCCTCTCTTGCTTCAGGTTCTCACTTCCAGCTGCTAGACTCTGTTTCTGTTCCCCATTCAGACTGTGATCTAGAACAGTGATCTGTAAGTCTCCCCTAAATAAATAACCCTTTATTATACATAATTCTGAACTAGTGTGAGATTATTTTGATGGGGTTGAAGATTAAATAGTTGTAGTGACCATTCTCCCATTCTCTTATAATCTAACCAAGCCATTTCCAATACAAGACTTAGACTCCTTAGGATAGAATGTTTATTAAAACAATTAGAATACATTCCTTGCTTAATATTGTTTATGCTAGTTGTAATTCTAATCTTATACTTGATATCTGTTCCTAGTATATATAGTTTTGTATTGGGTTTGAAACTCTCTTGTTTAAACAAAGGGGAAGGTGCTGTGGGAGCTCCTTCTGCTCCTTCAGCCAACAGCCTTTCAGATACCAGCCGACTTGGGCGTGATCGTTTATACTATAAATGCAGCGGTAAAGGCCGTACTCGCTCTCTTGCTTCCAGCTCTCACTTCCAGCTGCTAGATTCTGTTCCTGTTCCCCATTCGTGCAGAGGATTGTGATCTGAGGCAATGATATGTAAGTCTCTTCTAAATAAAAAACCCTTTATTATACATAATTCTGAACTAGTGTGGGATTATTTTATATCTTCTGCCATTGGAGGTGATCAATCTCTATAGCTGGTAGAACCATATTCTGAGGTCATGTTAATTTGGGGAAGGTGAACTCTCTTCTTATACTATATGGAGCCCATGATTGAACTTGGGTCATCAAGTGCCTTTATGTGCTGAGCAATCTTGCTGACTGCATTTTTTTACTCTCCACACTAAAATGATGAGCAATAAGCAAGTGTTGAATGTCAGGGATTTCAATATCTTGCTCTGCTATTAATATTAAGCAGCCATCAAAACATTAAAGGGAGTGATAGTATTCTAAGGCCAAAGGTTGCTGTAGCATTTTGTGTGAATATTTTACCACTTCTGTTTTTGAAATAGCTTCATTTTGGGACTCATAAAGTAACTGCCAACTGCCAGAAGCAGCAGGGTTTTAATAAGCTCATATTGTAATGAGAACATATTCACCTCAGGTACCTAGAGTAATTTTTGTCATTACAGATAAAATCAGTTGCGAACAAAAAGGGAAACAACCTCCCCATTTAGTACCAATTATTACAGATAATAGCTTAAATGCATTTGTTTATTTAGTTGTGTTTGTGTGTGTGTGTGTTTCAGTGGGCTGAAAAGGAAAGGCATGTATACATATGCAAGTCAAAGAACAACAGTCAGTTCTTTCCTTTTACCACATTGATTCCAGAAATTGAACTTAGGTCACCAGATTTAATGGCAAGTTCCTTTTTCGAATAAGTCATTTTGCTAACCCCATAAAGATTATAAAACTATCCTGTCTGCATTTCTTTGCTTGAAAAACATGTAGAAAGACAAGTCAGGCAAAAAGCAATAGTGATGGTGTCTGTGTTTGGGGGGGGGGGTATTTCAATCATCTTCCTTTCAGTTCACACTGGAGCTTGCTTATCACAAAACAATTTCGAAACAGAAGATAGAAATCAGAATGATTTTGAGGCTGTCATGTTGAGCTAGTGTTTTCAGAACACAAAATGTAAATTGTCCAGGGGGAAGCCATGTTAGATATTTGCCTCAAAGGAATTTAGTTTCTCAGACATACCTCCAAACAATAACATCTTCAGGAAGAAATCAGAGAGATATATTACGAAGCACCTTTAAACACATCAGTCTTATCTATCAGTTAATATTGACATTAGGCACTTATTCCCCACCTGGATTTTTACAGAAACACATTAATTTAACTGTCTTATGGAAAAGACAATTTTTTACTATATAATATATCATTAGGCATTGTAAAACTTAATTTTTTAATTATTGTCATTTATGTGTGTGTGTGCCATTTGCAGTTAAATAGGTACTACATACAAGACCCAGGGATCATTTAATATTCTCTATTCCAAAACATTTGTGTTGGCTCATGTGGTATATCTTGTTGGCTAAACGATACTCTTCTCTCTCCAATCCTGCTGCTTTCTGGGGAGTCATACAGAAATAAAGATGTGTCTACTGTAATAACTCACTGCCCTTCAGTTCCTGACTCACAGTTGGCAGTGAATTGGTCTGAAATTGAGTGGAGGAAAGGCAGAGAGGTGCTTTTGCTCAATCACCTTAGTGACTTTTGGTCATACTGGGTCTATTTTTTAGTCATTCACTGAAAAACAACTGGGAAAGAGTTCAGATTGTGATCTCATGTAAGTTGCATTTTTAGAACTAACAAAACAGAAAATGGAAAAACCTGTTCTGTCTGCCAAAGTGGGACCCATTTGTCTTTCTTAGTAGCCAGCCTCAGATTATCAAAGATGATAAAAAAAACAAAACAAACAAACAAACAAAAAAACCTGGGAAGTAAATGTTCACTTCACCTTAAAAACAACTAGAAGCCAACGTTTGAGGGTGGTATCACTTCTCAACACACTGACCCATCCTTGCTGGAGTTGATATATGAGACCCTCCAGGCCTCCTGGATGTCCATCCCCATGAGTTTTGATAACTGGCTTTTCAAATATCCATATTATTTGTAGGAGAGAGTGCCACTGTCTGATTTTCTGATTATTTCATGATCAAGACAGTGGTGACACTGTATCCTCTGCAGAACAGATCCCAATGGAATGTTGGAGAAGAGAGTGTGTGATTCACAGAGGGTCCTTCTGACACTCTTCAGAGGGTAGCAGTTTCTATTATTGGACAATACTTTAAGCTTTGTAGCTAAAAGGAGAGCAGAAAGTACCTTAAACTTCATAGTTATAAGAAGTATTAAATGATCCCCTCCTCTGCTAAGAGCAACATATTTAATATTTAATGTGCAACATTTTTTGCTCTAGGTTTTTAAATGATTAGGTGAGTTTTGAACATTTATTGACCAAAAATGTATGCAGTAGTCATTATAGATAAGGGTTCTAAATTATATTTTTGGACTTAAATCTTCCACAATTTAAATTTCAGCTTTATATATTATTAACCATGTCTATTTTTATCTATGATAGATGGAATAGTATTGGTATTTTTCACCTATTGTTTCTGTAACATTTAACTGTATTCTGGTCAATGTTAGAAACTTAAATATTAGGGAGTGGTCTTCCTACCCAACTCCCCTGATTCCTGACTGTGAGCTTGAAGGAAATATTTGGCTTCTCTTCATGCTTCAATTTCTTCATCTGTGAGGGGATGTTTACGTGAATTTGTGTCATTACAAACTTTATTTGGGTCAATAAACTTAATAAAATACTAAGTACAGTTTCTAAATGAGGTATTTAGAACGTGGCATAGTAAGTATGAATGACATGTTACTATTTAGAGTAAATTATTAGCCTTTAAAGTGTAGCATGTTAAATGAATATTATCTGATGCATTAGGTACATGGAGTGAGTATGGGAATGACTAAATATGGTTACAGATGTAAAAGTATTAACATGGCACCTGGAACCTGACACATTGCTTGACCTTATTTAAAAAAAAAAAGAAGATAGTTTGGAAGGTGATATTTACAAGCTAACTTTTAACTATTCCCCTAAAAATCATTGAATGCTCTTAAAATATGAGAACTCCAAGAGTAAGACAAAGCTGTCATGGGATATTCCTTTACATTTTGTTCTGAAACACAAGGGCCCTGAAAACAGAATAAAGATACTTCACAATTTTTTCATTTCAGCACTGCAGGTAGTAACTCCTTTCAGGGTAGCTGTGACTATAGTATGTAGCTAAAAACCCTTGCAATAATGTAATAGTTCTTGCCATACATGGAAAAACAGTCAGAGTATTGGAGACTTGTTACCTCCGGCTGTGCTGCCTTTATAAAAGATAACAACTGGCAAAATTCATTGAGAACAGCGAGGTAAGAAAAGATTCTGTGGAAAACCCTTGGGTAGGGTAAGTAGATACTGGTTTTAGGTCTCTGGGAATGAAGCAAAGGTTTGCTGTTATCCAAGTGGAGATTATACTAAAAAATAGCTGAATTTATTTTTTTTAAAAAATCAGCAAGTTTCAGTTATTTTGACAGAGTCTATTCCTATCACATTCTCTCTAGCTATATAGGATCCTGAAAATAGAACAGGCCACTGCCACCACTATGAAGGTCTGAAGTTGGGCAATCCACCAACTGGACAGAATAAATCTGAGCCCTCTAAGAATTTTTTTCCTCAGACCCTGGTCATCATTCAATATGTTGGTGACTCTCTAGAAGATTCTACTTTCCTTATAAGGATGTCTTCATTTGCCTTGGCTTATAATCACACAAAGCAAAATGACAAATGGTGCCAGGTATCTCTCCACATACTTATTATCTTGGTCCCTCTATTTTACAGAAATGTCTATTCAAATCACTTACCTGACTTTTGGTTTTGTTTGTTATTTAGTCTGAGGGTTGTGTGAGTAATACATACACTTTAGATATGAAATTTGTAAATTTTTTAACAGTTTTGTGTCAGGCAATAGACTTTTCACTAAAAAAATCTTATAAACTATCAGTTCAGTGAGAAATTATCTGGATAAGATGTCTTCTGTCTGTATTGCCGCAGGGTCACAACCTTTGTTAGTGAAAAGTGGTCATAGGAGATAAGAAAGATTGCTTATAGCTGAATTTTTAATAATTTATTTCTAGATTGCCAGTAAACTTCTGCTTTAGTTTATTTGCAATCTGATCTAGAATTCAGGCATAAAGGGAATAAAAACAGTTTCTTTATTATTATTTGAACTGAAGCTTTCGTAATGGACTCTATCTATACTGAAGGCTGTTTCCACTTCAGAGCTTGAAAAGTTGCCTTTATCCGTTCTTTTCCCTCCCCCTATCCCCTCCTCTCTTCCCTAAGCCTCTCTGCCTTCCCCTCTTAGCCTGCCCCTCCTCTTCTGGGTCTCTCTTTCATTAATCCTGCTCCTTTACTTCAATAATTTTCATTTTTAATCGACACTTCATTTATTTCAAGACATTTAAAAATTACTCTAAGAAAAAAATAGTCCAAGTATGAACTTGGTGAAACTCTGAGATAGTTAATAACTGTGTGTGAAATTATTTCCCATTTATTGAGAGAATCTAACTAACCAAAGGTAATCAGGAACAAATCTCTGCTGTACAAAATAGAAGGGAAGCCACTAGAGAGCAGGGTTGCTTCAGATATAACCAGGAAAAGCTGTTCCTTTAATTCACAGAATGAGCTACAAAGGTAATATCATCAAAGACTGGAGAAAATATCACGTGAAAGGAGAAGTCAAAGTACCGGGTGATGCTTGAACATTCATTTGCATTATTCAGAAGCCAACTTCACAGCCCTGTCCATTAAAATCCAAAAGAAAAGGGACATTTAATACACAAAGATTAACATTTTGTTGGAGAATACTTCCAGAGTGAAAAGAGCAGTTTTATCTTACATAAGAGAAGTAAGCGCATGTATAAATAAATGCATGAAACTGAGTTTGCTAAGTGTGATTTAATTTGCTGTATTTCTGTCAAACAAAGTAGGTAGTTCTTAAAGATTCAGGGAACAAGCTGCAAATTATGCTGCATTAGTTTGCTACTTCTTTTATTTTGTTTTGTTTTTTTTTTTTTTTTTGAGACAGGGTTTCTTGTGTAGTCCTGGCTGTCCTGGAACTTGCTCTGTAGACCAGACTGATCTTGAATTCAGAGATCAGCCTTTTTCTGCCTTCTGAGCGATGGGGTTAAAGGCATGTACCATAATTAACCTGCTTTCTTTTACTTTTTTAATTAAATTTTTAAACTAAAAAACAATTCACCACTTCCTCCTTTCTCCTACTTTCTACCTCTCCCATCTCAACAACTCCCTCTCCAACTAATAATCTCTCTCTCTTTAAATTTGTATTATTACACACTAAAATACCTAAATATATAAATACAACCTGATGAATAATTAAGTGTGGCTTATATGTACATCATTTCAGTGCTCCATTGGATAACTACTTTGGGGGTTATTCCAGGTGAGAGTTTATGTCTCTTTCTGCTCTCCTTAGTTAACTGCAGTTCTTTGTGTAGGAGTAAGACCCCAGGATATTTCCCTTTTCTGAATTAGCATATCAGTTGATATTGTCATTGTTTAGGTCTTCTTTAGGTGGGCATACTGCTGTGACATCTATCACATTTGCAGTTTTTCTGTCATCCCTAGGAGAAACAATCTCACATCAGACTTCTTGGTCTTCTGACTCCTAGTCTTTCTGCCACCAATTCTTCAGTGTTTCCTAAGGCTTAGGTGCAGAGATTCAATGTAGATTTATCAGCTGGAGCTGGGCTTCTTATGATATTTTGATCTCTGTACTATGATCAATTATATCTTTTAATTGTTTCTGTTTTCTATAAAGTAAGTCTTCATTGAAGAGAGGTGAGAGTTACACCTACCTGTGGGCAAATGAATAAAATTTAGGGTGCAGTTTGAAATTATTCTTGTCTAGTAAAGTGGAAGCAATAGATTCTCTTCTAATTTCAATGATCTCATTAGTTCCAGTATTGACCAGGTTTCTAGTACCAGATATGATTTCCCTCCTATTGAAAAGATCTTAATTCATATTAGACATCTGTTGGTAACCACAAGGATATGAATACTGAACTGGTGCGGGAGAATGGTCTGTATTCTGTCAGTCATGTTATAAATAAATGCTGATTGGCCAGGCAGGAAATATTGGCGGGAAAACCATACAGGAAGTAGAAATGATGTAATGAGAACAGGAGAATACTGGGAAGGAGGAAGTTGATTCCACCCACTCCTGCCCAGACCACCGAAACAGCAGGATGTGATCTGCCCCACTGAAAAAAGGTATTGAGCCACATGGTTAACATAGATCAGAAAAATGGGTTAATCAAGATGTGAGAGTAAGCCAATGAGAGGCTAGAGCTAATGAGCCAATCAGCTTTATAACTTACAGAGATCTTTGTGTGATTTTCTTTGGGACTATACAGCTAGGGGTACCGGGCAGGGCAAAAACCCCAACAACAAGCAGAGCCCCCCTTCGTGTTACACTGAACCTTTATAAATATTTTGCTATGCTCAGGACTATTATACATCATAGGCATCACATCTGGATAGTATTTTTTTTTATTGATTTCTATTGAGCTCTACGTTTTTCTGTGCTCCCCTCCCTGGCTCTCCCCTTCCCTTCAACTCTCTCCCAAGGTCCCCATGCTCCCAATTTACTCAGGAGATCTTGATTAGATCTATGTATGTCTCTCTTAGTAATAAGAATTAATCTGGAAACCTCCTTCTTGCTGTCTAACTTTTGTAGGGTCAGAAAATACTCTGTAAGTTGTCAAAAATAGTTTCTAAGTCCTGTGTTCAAAGAACATAATATTTTAAGTACTAGAGACTTATCTTCAACGTCTGAGGGACATACATTGCGGTTTTGGGGGGGTCAGTTGGAGTACCCTGACCAACAACATGAATGTAGGTTGCTTATGTCAGGTAATTGAGTTTATGTTAGTCCATGGCTCTTATGAAGAATACTGTTAGCCCCAAAACAAATTTTAGTGCATTACACACGAGAGAGAGAGAGAGAGAGAGAGAGAGAGAGAGAGAGAGAGATACTTTTACATCTTGTACATAATTTGTATAGTATCATATGTACAGTTCCTTATCTGTTGCTCAGTATTGACTTGTGAAATAAAGGGTTTATTGCACCTGATATCATCAAAGGAAGCCAGGGCAGGGCAACAGCAGGGACCTACTACTGCACCTTCCTCAAAGTACCCTCATAGTGCTAGAGCTCAGCTGCTCTCACCCATTGCCAGATCTGGCTACCTCCTCAAGACACAGCTTTGACCTCCTCTGAACCACAGTTTCTATGAGTTGACACTGAGAGAACACTTCCCAGATTTTACCTCACTGATATTTGTCTCTTCTTAATCTCAGCTGAGTTTTCAGCTCCAGCTAGTTTACATCCATAATCCCAATAAATCACACAAGTCCACAAATCTTATTTTTTAATTTTTCCTTTTCATTTTCTTTTTAAAATATGTAATATGATATCGTTTTTCTCTCTCCACTTTACTCTGTCCAAATACTCCTATACATCCTTCCTTGCTCTCTTTCAAATTCACAATGGCCACTTTTTTTTTCAATAATTGTTTTACAAGCATTATATATACATGTATATATAGATAATTATATATATAATTATACAAATGATTTCCCTTCCATTGAGCAAACCTTAATTAAAATTAGACATCTGTTGGTAACCACAAGGATATGAATACTGAATCTTTATAGATATTTTGCCATGATCATGACTAAGGCTCATGGAATACTGAGGAATTGGTTGCAGAAAGACTAGGAGTCAGAAGACTAAGAATTCTGCTGTAAGATTATATCTCCTAGGAGTAACAGAGAAGCTGCAGACATGATAGATGTTACAACAGTATGCCCACCTAAACAAGATCTAAACAATATATAATTTTACCTATAATTTTCTATATAAATATATGTTCCTAAAATACTTTGTATAATGTTATTTGTATAAATGTTATGGTTGTTTGTAAAACTGACTATACTTTGATAAAACCATCACAAATAATCCTGTTAAAATATTGAACAACCTTCAAACTTTCCTCTGAGTATTTACAAGCCAGGCATCTATCTAGAGTGAAAATGTTCAAATATTTGTTAGAACTGTATTGATGCCCTCATTTTTCTTTTCCGGTATCGGTTAGATGTCAGAAAGAACAACATAATAATATGAACAAGTTATGAGGAGCTAGCCATTAAGCAGAAATCTCCATGGCCTCTTTTTCAGTTCCTACCCTGCTTTAGTTCTTTCTTTGGCTTCTCTCCTATTGACATACTGTAATAAGGACATGTAAGCCAAATGAATTCTTTCCTCCTCAAGTTGTTTTTGGTCATGTTCCTTATCACAATAGAAACCAAACTAGGCAAACAGGAAATTGCTAAAGCAGAAAAAAAAAGTTATTTTAACTAATTTTTTCTAAATAGTCATAATAATGTTGTCCCACTGGGACATTATTTTTAACACATTACCTTGGCTTACAGATGTGTTTGCATGATTTTACAAAGTATACGCTCAGTGTTTATAGTCAAAAGAAAGCCAGGAACTTAATCTTTGTTTAAAAAATACAGGAAAACAAAAGTCTGTCAAACATTATTTTAGATTTTTAGTATTCTCTAGAGAATCACATTTTACTCTTATGAGACTGTATTCATGAAATACTGCAGCATATAGATAAAATATAGTGTTATTTTTCTCTACTTTTCTTTGTAGTTTTGGCCATTCCCATTAAATAAAACATTTTTTTGCTACATTACATTTCTTTTCAGGATCCTGTATCTAAATATGTTCACTTAAAAGTTGAATCCAGATTTGTATTTTATTTATGCTAACTAGTCTCACAAATGCGGTCAATAAAATTTAAACACAAAGGCCTATACCATACACACAATTCCTCATTCATCTATCAATACTAACAAGGTAAACATAAACCAAAGCATTTTCAAACCAATTCTTTTGCTTTTACATTGCATGAGCAATCCTTTATATGTACAATAACTTAAATCATGTTTCTTCAATGTAAATCACTTCCCCTTCTTTGGTCTTTATCCCTCTTTCATAACAATGCCTGACAGCTTATTTTTGCTTATTGTCTATATAAAAAATCAGTATTTGAGAAGAAACAGAAATTATCTCCATGATCCATAAGCTTTCTTCATTACATCCTTCTCACTCCAAAGTCATGCTGTAGCAGCAAGTAGGACTGTGAGAAACACTTGTGATGAGCAAGGAAATATACCTTAGGTCATTATGGCTCCAACTGTGGCCATAATGTTTGTTTGATAGGAGTCATTGTCCTCTGTTCACAGCTATATCCACATAATTTAGATGATATATTAAAATAAAATGAAGACTATTATTCTTTCAATCTTCCTTAGCTTTTTATTGCTGTTTGTATGGGTTGAGGCCTTCTGAGCTCTTACTTGTCTACTTTAGCATGTCTATTATAGTTTAGCTTATACATCTCACATTTAGGGACAAGCACCAAATTGTTTATCCAATACCAATTGGTCAATCCTGAAAATATATTGGTTCAACTAACATTATAAAGACTGGGCAGCCTGTACTCATGTATTTGGAAGTGTGTGTGTGTGTGTGTGTGTGTGTGTGTGTGTGTGTGTGTGTGTTTAACAGCAATTCATGACAAAAGGCCACAAATTTGAAAAAGAGAACAGAGGGTGTATGGGAGGGGATGGGATGAGAGGATAGGAGGGGGAGTAAAAGTAGAAATTATGTAATTATAATCTCAAAGAAAAGAAAAACTGCCAATGAGAGAGAGAAAGAGAAAAACAGAGAGAGAACATTGAGATGGCATATTATTAAGAAACTCAAACATTATATTTTAGGCATTTATTGGTCATTTGTCATTTGCAGATTGTCATTGCAAAATTGCTATTTGTTTTCCATACTTCTGAGCAACATTCCAAATTTGAAAATGACCATGATATTAAGCACTGGTATTAATAATTCTAAGAGAAAGAGAAATATGTCCTAAGACCTAATTGTCATTTTTTTTTCAGGTAGCATCAGAAGGCGATTCAATGAGATGGTCTTTAGGATCAATCCTCAGATATTCAGCCATCTGTGACAAAAATACACTATTTTAGACTTTCCTAATATTACTGTGTTCATACTTGATATTATAAAACAAATTTTTCGATGTGGAATTTATGAATGAAAGTATTTATGAGTTGAAATGCGTTAGAAACATAACGTCAAATTACTTTCATTTACAGTCTTCTTGATTAGCCTTTATTATGCTTATATCCCTAAATAATAGTTTATAATTTTAGTTCTACATTCTACATGAAAGATATTGACATATGAGGAAAATAAATATCCACAAAAAATAGCTGTATTCTACTATTTTATTTCCTGCTTAGAGCGTGCTCTGGGAAAAAAATAAGAGCGATTGACTAGAGGGGTTCTTAAACATTTTACATTTAAGGGAGTGATACTTGGAACTTGCTCAACAGTCCATTTCCTGCAATTACAAACCACCCACAGTACATTTGAACTTTGTACTGTATATGCAAACACACCCACTGTTTTGAGAGTTAATCATCCTTGTTTCCAGGAAAGAGCCTGAGGAAGCAATGGGCATGGCTACATTTTATCATTCTAACCTAAGAATTTCACCGTAAACATTTATCATAAATTTTCTTTTCTATCTTTCACAGATATATTAAATAACTGAAGTCTCCATCCCTATTACAAAAATGTTATCTAATTATTCATTGGTTAAGAGAAAAATATGACACAAACAAATGCTTGAAGGGATACCTCTGAATCTACACATATAATCTTTGTGTGTGTGTGTGTGTGTGTGTGTGTGTGTGTGTGTGTATGTATGCGGGTATAAATGTGAAACTATGGTTGAGCCAAAGCTCATATGTGGAGGTCAGAGAACAACCTTGATTATTGACAGTCCTTTCCTCCACCGTGATATGGGGTCTTTTGTTTTTGCTACTGTGTATGCCAAGATAACTAGATTTCAGTCTTTGAGGAATTCTCATGTTTCATCTTCCATTTCATAAAAAGAGCACTGGAATTACAGACAAGTCCTACTCCAATTGGCCATAAGGATTTATATTCAGGTTAGGTGCTTGTGCAGCATAGGATATGACTCAGTGAGCCATCTCTTATCCATGTGCCTGTATTTCATCTGTAGCTATATCTATATGCATGTCCGTATCATCTATCTTTATCTCTATGCACTCCAGGGAACTTTATCTGGCTGATACACCATAATATAATAGCCTAACAAGTGCTACTCCAGCTAGCCTGGGGATTCATAGTCAGGTCAAGTGCTTGTGTAGCATGGGGTATGACTCATTGAGCCCTCTCTTGTCCGTGTGCCTTTATTTTATCTCTATGCACACCTGTATCATTTTTCCATCTTGGGAACTTTATCTGGGTGATACTTTGTAAAAGAAATGGCCATTTGCAAATACTTCTTTTAGTCTTTGCTTATGACTATCATAAAAGAAGATATTATCTCATCACTTGACGTGAAATAGACTCATTCAATTCCTAGCAGAATATTTTTGCAGTCATTTAACAAAATGATGATTGCTGGGAGTTTATTTCATTTTATATTCACAACATTACTTAGACATTAACTTTTTATTTTACCACAGCATCCAAAATATGCATTTTATATGAGCTGAGATTGCTCTTAGAGAGAATGGGTTTAACAACGATAGGCAAAAACATTAGAATATGGGTTGGGTTTTTAAATTCAGAGAACATAAAGGGTTTTATCTGCTGATCCACCATTTTAAAGTCATATTAATAGCAAACAACTTGGTTTCTTCCGTTTACAGGGCTTCTGATGATTTCTTCCTGGAAAGAGTGAAATAATCCATACCTTTGATCCTATGAAACTTCAGTCTTTACTGGAAGACTGTACACCGTAAACCAAATATAAAATCTAAAGACAGAAACCTTTAAATTAAAGAATTAAAAGAAAATAAAACTTTCCCTTTATTATCAATGACATAGAATTGATCATTCAGGTCATTCACTATGAAAGAGAGACATGAGGTAATGTGTAACAATGACAGGAATAATAGTTTGCAAAATATGAGTCTATCTGCAATTAGCATGTAAATAAAACATAAAATAGAAACACTCTCTGACTAATGTCTAAGTGGCTATCTATATATCTATAATTTATGTGTGATATAAAAATCCAACTGTCAAAGTGCTATAGCTGAGTATAGGTATTACCATCAGAAATTATCTAGAGTAATGTTATTATTTAGCTGTTATTGCAGACAGCTCTTCCTGCTTATCTAGTTAAAACTGTTATCAGAGCAACTGTTTTCAAACTTTTGTGTATTTATATATAACAAGATTTTTCAAAAATGCTAATTCGTGGGTTCTTCCAAAGAATATGTGTATAAGTACTCTAAAATCTGATGCCAGATTGTTTGTATGATGACTATTGCTGAGAGAAAACAGGAACAGATTCAATATAAACAGATAACTGATGCACTTAGCATCTCAGAGATTAGGACTACTGAATCCTTCTATCTGAATAGAAAGTCCTCTATGCAAGTGCCTCTGCTCTTTAGTCATATGTCATCTTCTGGGCTCCAGTTAGTCCAACGTGTAGTTTCTATCCAAGGGTCAGAGACTAGAATCTATTCATTTGATTTTTTTTCGCATATCCTTCAATGCTTTGATACAGCCAAAGAGTTATATTTAGACTTTGTCACAGGTTTCTGACATGTAATTGGTTGGAATTTACTGAGGAGTATGCTGCTCTTAAGAGCTGTCATTATTTAAATGCCTAGACAGCTTTAACATTGAGACTACTCACCAGAACCCAAGGCAAGCCTCAAGAGAGAGAACAAGAGCTGAAGTAGAAAGGTATATCTGCATATAAAATATCCAAAAGAGCTCTTTTATGAGATTCAAGATCTTCTTGGTTAGAAAAAATCATTCATATGTTAGATTTGGGCAGCATATTTTAACACTATGTAGACTAAGGAACACGGTTTAGACTTTTTCCCCATCTCAACCTATAATATGTTCATTGTATTCAATAAAAAAGTATAACTATTATATTCAATAATAAAATATAATAAAAGTATACTTTTCTAAAAATGAATTGAATTCTTCTGGAACACATTGAATTTTGGGAAGAAGATTGTAGGAACTCCCAACTTTGTAACAGTGTAGACAGAAGTGTATATAATTTGAGGATTCAATATTTGCCTTTGTTGCCTGAAATGGAAGAAGTCTTGTGATACCAAACCTTCAAATCTGTGGTTTCACACTAATTCTAGACAGTCACTGGTAGAGTAGAACTAAATTTTTCCATATCTAATTGATCTGGGAGGCTTGAACAATTGCTATAAGAAAAATTAGGACATATTTGGTATTTAGTAGAAAATATACTCAGTAGTTATGCTCTGAATATATTGCAACTAGAAGTAAATACTGTGAGGGCCACTTTATGAAGTACTATGCAATATGTGCATTAACTATGTAAATCTACATGGACACACAACAAGTGGCTGTAGTAATATTTAATATGCATGCTTCCATGGTGTAGTTAGATTAGATTATCCATTATCCGGCTTTGCAGTTGCAAAGATTTTAATTATATTTGTTGTTGCTCCCTTCACTGTTATCATGCAAATCAGTAAAGGGCAGCTGGTGTTTGATGTAGCTCAGGAGCGGGAATATTAGGAATCTGTTACAAAGCCAGTGTGTAAAAACCTTTAATTTTTTCTTATAAATTGCAGTTTTATGCTATTATCAGATTTTTTATTGATATGTATCTTTTTATTTAGGTTTTAATAAACTTATTGCTGTACACAAGAATTGTTTCAGTAAAGTCTTAATACAGATTTATATGGCTTTTTAGATCAACCTAATCTACACTTACTGAGATAAAGAAAATCACTAAGGGGGCTGGAGAGATGTCTCAGAGGTTAAGAGCACTGGCTGCTCTTCCAGAGGTCCTGAGTTCAATTCCTAGCAACCACATGGTGGCTCACAACCATCTGTACTGAGATTTGGCACCATCCTCTGGCATGCAGGCATACATCAGGGCAGAATGTTGTATACATAATAAATAAATAAATCAAAAAAAAAAAAGAAAATCACTAGGCTAAAAATCACTTACCTAAGCTCATGAACAGTCTGTGGTAACAGCAGTAACTTGTGACTTACTTTTAGAATCTTCCAGCTACTGCTTCAAAGGCATAAAATGTATTTGTAAGTCATGTAACTAACATCCTTCTTGAAGAGTTTTGGGAAATATCCTGTGTACAAAGGTTCTGTTATTGCAAACACATGCACTTCTAGTTTAAGTTAATAAACTTAAATACGTATATAATGCTTAGCTATTTCTATTTTAAGTATACTTGAATCTGCTAGGAAAGCATAAGAATAAGTTATAATGTATACTGTGGGTAATTTTATTTTTGAAATAGGATTTTACTATGTAGCCCTGCCTGTACAAAGGTTTTGAATCACTAAATTGTTTGGAAGACTCTACTAGCTAACTGATGTATGTGGTTAAATGTTGCTTTTCCACATTTTAAGTTAAATTACTAGCCCTGGGACATATCTCTTTCGGACCAAAGAAAATTAAAATCTAAACTATATATAATTTTTGTAATCAACATGTATAATTAATACTACCACTGTGAACATAATTCATATGAATTCCTCTATAAGTGATATTTACTATGTCTAAATATAAACTTAGTACAACTTGGTATTTGTTGTCATCAGCTTGCATGAATATAATATGTACACACATTTTTATAATTATTGATTTGTTCTTTGTATGTCATTCTGTAAGTGTGATATATACAATGTAAAGGAAAGTATTGGTTAACTAAAGTAATAGCAATTAATGAACAATAAAATTGATAGGCCAATGTCTCTAGAGTCTACTATTCAGAAACATCAAAAAAATAGTAAAAGTTTAAAGACCAAGCATTGCATTAGGTTATTGTAAATATTATAAAGGCAGCATTGAAGAAAATGAAGAGGATGTTTTTTAAAACATCCTGCTCACACAGGTCTACGTGTAAGTATAAGAATTTTAAATTTCTAGGACAGCCAATAATCAGAGAACCATTAAAATTTTAGACATCACTCTCTTAAAAAAATGAATGATAGATGCAAAATAAATTTTTGTGAAATATTAAAGATATTTGTTTATATTCATGTACTTTTGATTATTTTTATCATTTATATAATGAATAAGAGTAGAAAAAGACAAGATATCCTGAGCAAATTAGGAACATGGGGACCTTGTGAGAGGGATGAAGGGGAGGAGAGAGGTAGGGAGGGGAACAGAGAAAAATGTAGAGCTCAATAAAAAGAAAAAAAAAAGAGAGTTGGCTGTATCCATGTCAAACATATATCCCATGTTCCCAAATAAAATGGGTCATTGATCCATACAATTTTTAATGTCCTTATTAAAGGTATGTTTAGTTGAACATATAAAAGTATAAAATATAAAATAAATGGATTAGAAAATGAATTAATATGGCTTTCAAAAATAGTAGTCTTTGATACCTGTGTGTTCTACTAAAATTAATTTTTATCTATTCTAAAATGAAAATAATATTTATTGATTCTTCTTGTGAATAAACTCTTTATTTGAGTATTAAGTGAATATCTTCTCTATCTATCTATCTATCTATCTATCTATCTATCTATCTACATGTCTATTATCTATAAATATAAATTACAAGCAATATATATAATATTCTATACATAACATTACATATAATTTATAGTTCTATATTGTAATTACCATTTAAGACATTCATTGATGCTCAGAAAACACTTTGTGTATGTTTTTCATTAAACCATAATGCTTGTAATGATGATTCACAGCTTATAGACTTATAAGTCATATAAGAACTTTTTAAATGTATTATTATTATTATAATTGCTGATCAAAAGCATTACTGTAATACATAGGACCTTTTTGGTTTTCTGTTTTTTCAACTTAATTGCAGTGTTGGATGGGGAAAGGTAAGTGTTTCCTTGAGGAAACAGATTTGTGCTTTTCCCCCTCCTATCACTGGCCATCTCACTCACAAGAGCTGAGATTAAAGGTGGATGCCAACTCTCCCCGTCTATATTTTGAATAATAACTAAAAGTTGGAAATGAAGCAAAAGAAGCAACACAGAGAATACATTCTGATGTGTTCAGAATCTAAACACTTTCAAATGAAAGAGAAATTTCTTATCAGTGTTGCTTAAAACAATGGTATTTTCATGTAGTATTTTGGGGGCTCATCGATACATAGTATTTTTCAAATAAAATATATATATATATATATATGTATAAAACTTTATTTAAATAAAATTTATCATGGCAGAAACTTAGTTAAAATGTACAGCAATGGGTTATTAATGACTTGTGTTGTGTGTGTATTGTGCACAAACTACAGACAGTCATGAAATGACACGCTATCACAAGAAAAATTAGCTATTAGGCTTTGAGTCATGGGTATATGCAATTCTAGAAAAATCTAGATCGTGAAAATCTTTAAAAGAACAGTCTTTCTAGATGATCAGTAACAGGAGTCTTTTAGTCACGGAGGTAACCCCAGGCATTTAGAAAGATAATATTGATCACAGTGGTGTTTTAATAAACGAAGCATTGAGCAGGACTATTAGGAATTATCTTGAAATTAGTCTGAGCAGTAACTTAAGAAAGCAGTTCGGTCATATTATAGAATATGTGCAGGTTATACAGGATATTTTCTTTAAAAAAAAAAGATAGGGAGACTTAGAGAGTTTATATTTCAGAGCAGCGAGTTAGTTACACAAGTTGCTCAGAGCTGTAGTAATGAAAGGAGTTGAGATTTCCAGTGGTGCCAAAATGTTTCTATCAATAGTCAGAAATATTGTCATGGGAATCTTAGAGAAGTGAGGCCAATGAGAGTACTTCATAGGTGCTTGCATTGGGAGGAATAGAGGATTAGCCTTTAAGTTCCTCACAAGGATACTTCATGGGTTAAAATATAGTTTTATTATTTACTTTATTTTTCACGATTAGAATATAATTACACATTTTTCACTTTCCTTTCTTCCTCCAAACTCTGGCACATACTTCTCTTTGCTCCCTTTTTACTTTATGGCCTCTTTTTATTAACTATTTAATAATTAAATTATTAGAGTTACTAAAATATTAATACAATTAATTATACATATATTCCTAAAGGTCACAAATACAACTTTCTCAGTCTATACAAGATTACTTCTATGTATGTTTTTGGAGAGGATTATTTGGAACTGAATAAACAAATGGTGTGTTCTGGGGAAGACTATTTCTCATAATATAGCTTTAAGAACATTTTATTGTTCCACATCCTACCCTGTACTCAAATTTCCAAGGTAGTTAAAAATGCAGAAAGATAGATAGAAAACTAGCGTACACACTAGCAAGTGCTTAGGATTATTCAAACTAACTTTGGGGTCACTGACAAATAGAAAGACATAAAATGAAGAAAACACTGTGGATTTTATTGGATTCAGCCGATCTGCACTGAATTGAGGTACTGTCAAATAATGAGGCAAAAATATCTTCCAGGTTCTTAATAGTATACAGTTCTGGGAATGAGACCACACCTTAGGGAAGGAGGTGGAGGTAGTTGCATAAAGACTATAGCTGAGTCTACAAAAAGACTCACTTCTGGCAAATGATCAGATATCCCCAGCCACAACAAAAATGAAAAATCACAGTGAGACACAGAATACCCCAACTGCTTTTAACCTGTCAAGCACACTGCTGATAAACTTTTATGAGACTTTGCTGATGTATAGGGAATTTGCTTTTTCCTGTATTTGCAAAATTGTGTCAGTACCCAATTAGCCCTGTGATTTAAGGAAAGAGAAGTAGCATGTAGACTTCTTTTCTTGTATCTGAAATAATCCTTCCAAAGGACGCCTTATCTCCTTGCTTCAGAACATTATTTACTGAGAGCAAGCCATTAAATTGGAGTGATTATTTCTTATAAAAATTCTTCCTGATGAGTCCAATGTGAAGATGTGGAGTAAAATTCCCAGGACAATCCTCTGGTCATGAAATTGAATGCCTAATCTCCCAAAATAATTCACAGTGTGAAAGATCACTATCTAGTGATAACTAGAGCTCCAGTAATTCTTCTTACCATTTGGTAAGTGCCATTATACATTGTTTGTGTGAGGAAAACAATCATAATGTGATTTTAACTTACAACAACCAAAGTGTATCTACTTATTGCACAAAAGCCATTTACAAAGAACAATAAACCCATTGGTATCTCAAAACTCTTGCTTATAATACAAATTCTTTAAAAGTTCATGTATATATGCATATTTACATATAATATATATATATATTCCTAAATATAATCTGCTCTGTTTATATAATGTTACTTACACATATGATTTCAGGGCTGACAGTTCACATTAGAGAATCAACATGCAATAACAGTGAATGAAAAGAGAGGCCATAAACTTAAAGGAGAGTGGAAGGGATGTGTGGGAGAGTTTGGCGGGAGGAGCAGAATGGAGAAATGTTGTACTCATAATATCAAAAATTTGAAAGGGTGGATGAATGAAAACTCTAAGAACATAATTTCCTCAAAATATCAGAGAATGTAAAAATAATGAGATTATGAATAACTAATTCCTTTGTGTCCTTAGTTTGTTTTTCTTTCTGATATCTGTCAATTTTGAAATACCATATTATAAGTGTCAAGTTATGACAATACATAGCAGTAATAGCCATTTATTCTCAGTGAAAATATGAAATAGAGTATCCTTCATAGAAATGTCAAATGACTAAGGAATAGAAGAGATATGTGAAAGATACTGTTTCTTACTGTCTTCATTTTAATTATAAATGCCTGTTTTCATCTATCATGGAAAATTAAGAATTGATAGGCGAGAGCATCTGGACATAACAAAATCTGTATCTTTGTCCACTATTCTTTTCTTCTGACACTTCACTCTAAAGTAAGTGTCCAGCCCCACTCTCTCTTGTTGTTTTTCAAAACCCACTTACACTTTAAAGAAAAAGAAATAGAACGAACTAAAATTGACATTAGTTGCAGGCAACAAATCAGACGATATCAGCGATTATGTTTCACACATTTGCTATTAAGGAATTACAAGCATAAGTTCAGCTACCAAACAGAGCAATCTAATGTCTGACTTACCTGTAATGTCAAAAGCAGAGTCTTGGAGTTCCCACTGACTAGACTCACTAGAGAGCTCAGTCAGACTGGCTAAAGTAAAATCATTGTTGGAAGCCTGTTCATGTCTAAAGACTTTGGGAGAAAGATTATGCAGCTCAAAATTTCCAGTTGACATTGCAGAAGTTTCAAGGAGCTGCATAAAACAGGACCGCACTATTGCAGTCTTAAAACATCAGTGGAAAGAGAGAAAATTACCATCCTGACCAACTCGACTTCCTTGCAATTATGTTTACTTAGGAATCCAAGAGAAATAAAATCCTAAGGCAGAGGAAGGCTTTTATACCGACATCTCTCCTAGGTGAGTAACTTCCACAGGATGAATGGCTTTTAGTATAGCTTTCCTTGGATATGTCTGGTGCTTTTAAAAGATAGAGCACTCAGCCCTTCTCAAGGGAGTCTGCAGTGAAAACAAAATGGCTCTAGCGAAGAGATCTGCAAAGCTGTAGGAAGAGATGTTGTGTCTGCTTTGTATTGTTCTCTTCTTTGAGGCAAACTTTCCATAATTCAGGCTAGCCTGAGTCTCACTATGTAGATCAGGCTGTTCTCAAAGTTTTCTCAATCCTCAGTCTCCACCTACAGTATGCTGGGATTACAGGTGTGCAATACCACGAATTACAACAGATGTTTTCAATTTGGTTCTGGACTCTCTCATTCGTGTATTTGAAGTAAAGAGATCAGATGGGCAGTGCTAAGACCATTCAAGAAATTTAATTATGTGTGCTGGGTATTACACCACAAAAATTATTTAATTAGAAGTTAATTGTAAATTAAACTTCCTGTCTCAGCCTTTAACCCTTCTGGTTATTGAATAATGACTGACTGGGATTCTTTGTAGATGACATTATAAACTGATATAGACTCTGTGGAAACCAGTATAGATTTTTCAAAAAGGAAAATATGACTTAGTTATACCAATTCTGACTATTTATATAAAGGAACCTGTATTATACAAGAGATACATGCTAATCTGTATTCTTGCTTCTTTATTTCATGATGTTCCCAGCCTTGGGAGGTGGTTTGTGTGCATACACAAATGTGGTGTGTGTGTGTGTGTGTGTGTGTGTGTGTGTGTGTGTGATGTCCTTGATCCCTCTGGTTCCTACAATCTTTCCTCCCTTCTCTTTAGGAGATTTCTCAAGGTTGAACTAATGCCTAGCTGTCAGTATCTACATCTGTTCCCACAAGGAGCTAGATGGATGTTTTCTAATGGCAGTTGGGGGTATTCACCAATCTATGAGTATAGCAGAAAAAATCATTAGACACCATTACATTTCTTTATTTCTCTTTTCCTGGTACTTTTGAAATCATTATTTGGAATTTTACCAGTTTTGTCTTTTTCAGTCGCGATAATTTTGATGACTTAGGAGATATACAATGCATATCTTTTTTAAGTTTTAAGTTTTTTTTATTATTTTCAAATACAATCGTGTAGACATGTATTGTGGATTTTACTGTGGAGGTTTTCTGATTGAACAGCCTCCAGTTGAAGGTCTATTCTCCAGAATTACTCACTTCAGAAGAAATCACTGTAATAGAGGCAGCAACATCAGATCATACAAGGTACAGATTTATACTTTTACAAATTTAGCCATAAAGCTGAAAATGACAAAAGTGCTGTAGATTGAGCTATGAAGTTCTAAATTATTTAGTGTAACAATGGGCATAGTAACTGAATGAAATATAAGCAGGGGGCAGGAAGATAGGAATAAAAGAGAAAGAAAGTTAAATAGATGAAATTGAAAGAAAAACTGAGATGGAGAAGAAAGTTATGGAGAGAACCAAAACTATGAAATGAAAAGTTAAATGAAAGCAAAAGAAATTCTTATAGTTGGAAAAAATTATTGCTTAAATATAATAAAGGTGATTAAAATATAAATAATAATGACCACAACTAGAAAGAGTGTATAAAGTTAGAGAATGCATAAAGGATAATAACAAATAAAATTTAATATTTAAAACTCAAACCAAGCAAACAAAATACCTGTATGTTTGAAAAATGAAATTGGAAAGGATATCAGAAGGTGGAAGGACCTCCCATGCTAATAGATCAATAGGATTAACAGTAAAAATAAGCAGCCTACCAAAAAGAAATCTACAAATTCAATAAAATCCCCATCAAAATTCCAATGCAATTCATGTCTCCATAAAGGAAAATTCTCAGTTTCATAAGAGAAAACAAAAAAGCAGAATAGTTAGAACAATCCTGAACAAATCCTTATCTCAAGTTATACTACATGGTTTTATTAATAAAAACAATGTAATAACTGTAAAAATAATATAAACAATGTAATAATGGCATAAAAACAGACACATCAATGAAATTGCATTGAAGAACTAGACATAAATACACACAACTATGAACACTTGATTTTTGATAAAGAAGCAGAAAATACACACTTTAAAAAACAGCATCATTAACAAGCAGTGCTTATACAACTGGATGTCTGCATATGGGGGAATGCAAAAAGATCCATATATAATATCCTGCACAAAACCCTACTTCAAACAGATCAAAAACCTCAACATAAAACTAGGTACATTTGTCTTGACAGAATAAAATAAAAGGGAACAGCCTAGAACTAATTTTCACAAGTAATTATTTTATTTTATATTATTTTATTTTGTTTTCTTTTTCAAGACAGGGTTTCTCTGTGGCTTTGGAGCCTGTCCTGGAACTAGCTCTTGCAGACAAGTTTGGTCTTGAACTCACAGAGTTCTGTTTGTGTCTGCCTCCTGAGTGCTGAAATTAAAGGTGTGTGCCACCACTGCCCAGCTACAAGTGATGACTTTATGAAAAGAAAGAACACCATTAAAACAGGCATTAAAATCAGCAATTAATAAATGGGACATCATGAAACAGAAAGGCTGCTACACAGCAAGGGATGCTATCGTTCCAACTAAAGGGAAGCCTACAGTATGGGAAATGTATTACTAACTCCACATTCAATACAGGGCTAATATTCAAAATATATTGAGATCTTAAGAAACATTTTGATATAAAAATCCAATTTTGGGCTGGAGGGTGGTAGTATACACCTTTAATTTCAGTATTTGGGAGGGTCAGGAGAGAGAATAGAAGTGGAAAAGTGAGCTAGGGAGAGGAGTGGAAAAATGCAATAAAAACAATATAAAACAAAGACTGGTAGAAAAAAATTTAAAATAGGTTGTTGTAATAGGGCTGCTTGTTTGTTCCCTGCCATTTAGCCCTGAAATAATCACATAGAAACTGTATTAATGATATTATTGCTTGGCCCATTAGCTTTAGCTTCTTATCGACTAACTCTTATATATTGATTTATCCCATTTCTAGTAATCTGTGTATTGCCATGGGTAAAGTTCTAGAGCCTGTGTGCTGCAGGGCTACATGGCTTCACTCTAACTCTGCCTCCTTTCTCCCAGTATTCATCTTAGTTTTCCCCCCTCCAGCTCTGTTCCACTATAGCTCTGCTATAGGCCCAAAGCAGTTCCTTTATTAAACAATGGTAATCACAGCCTACAGAGGGGAATTAATCCCACATCAGGTTGTAAGTCTAAACAGAGAATGCTCAATAGAAGAAACTCAAATGATTTAGAAACACTTAAGGAAATGTTCAACAACCTTATCCATCATGAAAATGAAAATCAAACCTACTTTGAGATTCTATGTCACACTTGTCAGGATGACTAAGATCAGTAACACAAGTGAGAACTCATGCTGGCAAGGATGTGGAAGAGGGGAACACTCAATGTTCGTGAGAGTGCAAAGTTGTACAGTCACTATAAATATAAGTATGGAAGTTCCTCAGTATGATGGAAATTGATCTACTTCAAGATTCAGTTAAACCATGGCTTCTCTCTGACTCTGCCTTCTTTCTCCCAGCATTGTTTAGTTTTCCCCACCTAGCTCTATTATGCCCTATTACAGACCAAAGCAGATTCTTTTTTTTTTTTTTTTTGAGACAGGGTTTCTCTGTGGCTTTGGAGCTCCAAAGCAGATTCTTTATTCAGTAATCTATTAAAGCAACATATACACAGAAGGACTTTCCATATCACCTCCCATTTTCTGTCTAAAAAATAAGGAAGATTTTAATTTTAACATAATAAAATTACATATAACAAAAAAGGTATCTAGCAAGATTTACAATTACAGTATTTATATCTATTTAATCTTTCATCATCATTAAGGAAAACTATTAACTGTAACTATCTGTTCTTCAGCTCCATCAAAGACTCCATAAGGATATATATATATATATATATATATATATCACATTTAAACACTGCTTGGCCCATTTCTATCTAGCCTCTTCTAGGCTAATTCTCACATATTAATTTAGCCCATTTCTAATCATCTGTGTAGCACCGGTCTTACCGGGAAGATTCTAGCCTACATCCATCCTGGGTCGCGGAGCTTCATTGTGTGTGTCTGCCCGGGAGAGGGGAGCATGATGTCTCTGCTCCAGAGAGCAGAGCTGTCGAGTCTGAGCTCACTTCCTCTTCCTCCCAGCATTCTGTTCTGTTTAATTCTCCCACCTATGTTTTAACCTATGAGGGCCAAGCAGTTTCTTTATTGCTTAACCAATGAAATAAGCATATTGATATATGACACTCCCACATCAAGGAAGGTCATTGGTTAATTAATAAAGAAACTGCTTGGCCCTGATATGTTAGAACATAGGTGGGTGGAGTAAACAGAACAGAGTGCTGGGAGGAAGAGGAAGTGAGCTCCGACCCCATGCTCCCCTCTCCTGGGCAGACACTATGAAGCTCTGATCCAGGATGGACACAGGCTAGAATCTTCCCGGTAAGCGCACCTCGGTGCTACACACATTAATAGAAATGGGCCAGGCAGTGTTTAAATGAATACAGTTTGTGTGTTGTTATTTCGGGGTGTAAGCTAGCCAGGCGGCCAGGAGCCATGCTGTGGGAAGTTTACCTAAGTAAACAAGAAGTGCATTATAAGCAATTTACAAAACTCTAGAATTGACAGAGAAATCTTATAGCCTGGACAGTCACACAAAGTTCTTTTGTAATGTAGGCATCCATCTTCAGCCTATTAGACTATAGTATCCTGCAGACTTTTCCATGAAGCAGGAAATTTCAAAAATAGTTCTGTCTATATTGCCAGTTTGTCAGTCACTTTCTTCTGTGTCCTGCAGAATGTCTTGAAAACTCTTTCTTGAAGCAGGAACCCTGAATGATCATCTTATTTTTATGCAAGTTCAGTAATCATTTCTTGTGGGTCCTACATGTTCAGTCCATACAGCTATCCAAGAAAGAGCAGTCTCTCATGAGTTACTGGGGGGAGAGGGGGTCGTGTTATCCCGAGACGTGAGTGACAGTCTTCCCACACCGGGGGTCTTTCACATGAGTTGCTGGATGAAGGCTCTATTGTGATATTTAAGATATTCATCAGTCTGACGACAGAGCAAGTCAAGATCAGCCCCCTCTCCTCTAATTACCAAATGCATTTTTAAATAGGCTGTACAAACACACTACCTTAATCAAGAGCAGAAATATATATGCGTTTTACATATATATCACAAAATTGACCTTAAATTTGTATCAATAAATCATGATCCATACCAATGCAAATATTTATAGCATATACCCCTTTAAATGTAAACAAACATTTATAAGTGATCATTTAGGGAATTTGGGTATTGCTTCCAGCTTTTCATTGGGTAAAGTATTTTTGGGGGTGTTCACCGTGACCTTTGGGGTTCTTGATCCATCAAGCCACATTAGTCTGGAAGATAGCCACAGGTTCTCATCCTCTGTGAAAACAAAAGAAAAACCTCTTTTCTAAAAAATAAACCATATCTTCAGACTCAAATTTTGAACTTATGATGCTTTTAAAACATGTATGTAGCTTTAGCTTAGCATCCCATACAATGAAATATTTCTTTTTACTTAACTCTTTCACTGTTAAAAAAATCAAAGAAAACACAATAATATACATAATTCAGACTCTTTGTGTATATTCCATCTCTCTATGCCTTATTTTTCTTTATTCCTTTTAATCTATGACTGTCTGTTTTTTGTCTCTTTAAAGATTTTATTTTTTAAACTATTTATTTCCATTTATAACTGTCTATACTCTTTTACCTCTCTATCCCAAGCCTACATACATTTTTAAAAAATCTGTGTCTTGTTTAGAGGTCTTTTAAGTCTGAAACTGTTCTCTTGTGCATCTTTAATCCTTTTATGACCATGAATGTGTCCTGAAATGGTTGCAGAGACTCTGGATGCTCTTCTCTCTACCTTTCCATATGGTGGAAGTACCATTACCACCCACTCTGGCAACACTAGGTAGGAGCCACACTGACCACTTTAACTCTGAGAAGGAGTGTGTAATGCATAAATCCTTTTAATCTGAGTAATAGCTTAATCTGCCATGCAGAGCACTGCACAGCCTGTAAATATCTCTGTATGGTGGCAGGAATTCTCCATGTTCTCCTGCCTATGAACTCCTAAAAGATATGATTCCATTGCCTGTCCAGGCAGGGTTCACTTAACCATGGGCATGGTCCCAGCTACTTTCCTCATGACCCCAATTGGGCACAAAAGCTTCCAAACCTGGAGTGGGTGGTGGGCATCAGCCCCAAATGTTTCAGACCACATAGGCAAACCATTTTGTAGTAATACCAATAAAAGCAACACATATACCAAAGGACTTCCCACATAATTTTATTTTGTATTTTTTGTTATATTTTATTATCTTTTAGAAGCCTGTTATTTCCTGATGAGAGACAGAAAGAGAATGGATCTGGATGGAAAAGAAGGCGAGGAAGAACTCAAAGGAATAGACGGAAGGGATATGGTATTTAGATACATTACATGAGAAAAGAATCTATGTTTAATAAAATGAATTAGCAAAAAATGCAGAACAATAGTAACCTTATTGAACATGTGGTGAAGAGAAGCAGTCATAAGAAACAAAATAGCTTCTGGGTGCAGCTGCTTGGTGGGTTCTTGAAATTGGGTACTACTAGGGATGATCATAAAAAGACTAGGGGTCTATTTTAATCGTGAACTTCCCTTTTATGTGGTTGCTGAATCTCTACTGGACAATAGCCTTACATCTTTCAGGCATCTATATACAGTGGCAGTTATCTTCTTTGCATTAAAGAGAAATTTCTTGATCATTTCCTTTATGATTGGCTAGGATAGATTTTCTCACTATCCCAAGACTCCCCAGAGTTGTGCTTTGTGATGACTATTGTACTTGAGAAGTGTTTAACTTCAAAATGTGTCTGCAGTATATATATAGTAATCACAGGACTTTGAGCATTATAAGTAGAAGATCTGTCTTAAAATTTCCAAGGCCTACTGTGTGTTAATCACCCTGCTGAAGGATTGATATTATGAGTAAAATGTATACCACTGGATCTTCAGGGATCTCTCGGCAGTGAGAGATATTAAATAGACTCATAACCTGATCTTCTCCAGGCCTCTGACATATTAAGTCGAGGTTATTATTGTTGTGATGAAACACCATGTCCAAAGCAGTTTGGGGGGGGGGGGTTCATTTGGCTTATGTTTCCTTATCACTGCCCAGCATCAAAGACAGTCAGGAGAGAAACGTAAAGAGTGCAGGAACTTGGCAGCAGGAATTGACAACAGAGGCTCTGGAGGAGTGCTGCTTACTGACTTAGTCCCTCTGTATTGCTCAGCCTGCCTTCTAATAAAACCCAGGACCCTCCAGCCCAAGGGTGGTGCAATTCACAATGGTCAGGGCCCTACACCATCAGTCCCTAATTAAGAAAATGCCCTACATGTCTTTCTACAACCTCATCTTGTGAAGACTTTTTTTTAAAAAAATTGAGATTCCCTACTCTTAGATAACTTTAGCTTGTGTCACCCTGACATAAAATTACCTGGCAGAGTCACGGAGCTTACAAATTTCAGGGTATTTTAATTTACAGATGATATCTATTCTCAGCTGCCAAAATAAAGCTCTCTTTCTCCGTGTTCTTCCCAATCAAAACCATCCTTCTTCCCCCTCTCCCAACTCTGCATTTTAGCCAACCAGTATGCACTCCTCTAGTCCCCCACCACCGCTAATTCTCCCCACTTTTTCTCACCTGGAAGCTACAGTGATTCAAATTGAGTTTCTTTAGCCTTCAGAAGTTCACTGATCTCAGTCTCACACCCTCACCTTTAGGGTAGTTTATTTTTAATAATAAGTTCTCAAGATGGCCTCCGGCTTCTACTCTAAAGCCACAGTGAGTGATAAAATGGGACTTCTTTCTGCTGCTGCTGCTTATTCCCAATGTCCAGTTGTTGTGAGTCACCAATGTCTCACAAACACCCATAGCTGGATTCTATTGGGAGAAGTAGGCTCTAGGTAACACTGCCTTGCCATTTTCTGACTGACTTTCTGGATGTGGATTCTGAGAGCTCACTTCTAACCATGGAAGCCCATGATTGAGCTTTGATCAGATTGCCTTGCTACCATATATATCTTACTGGTATTTCTGGTTTCTTTTTTCACTTCCAAATCGCTTTCTGTGTTTCTCTATTTGGATGAATCTGTTTCTTAAATTTATCTCTATCTTTACCTGGCTTTCATGAAGAATACTCAAATCCATCCTCTCTCTGTGGCATAAATCCTGCCACTAAGTATTAAATTTTAAAAATCACATCTATAGCCGGGCGATGGTGGCGCACGCCTTTAATCCCAGCACTCGGGAGGCAGAGGCAGGCGGATCTCTGTGAGTTCGAGACCAGCCTGGTCTACAGAGCTAGTTCCAGGACAGGCTCCAAAAAAGCCACAGAGAAACCCTGTCTCGAAAAACCAAAAAAAAAAAAAAAAAAAAAAAAATCACATCTATATGCTTTAGAAAGTTTGTTCGTGTGTGTGTGTGTGAGACACATGCTACTAATTTGCTTCATGACATTTGTTAGCACATATGAATTTATAACTCATATGAAAGTTGTTGATTTGCTAATATTAATAATAATTAATAATAATATCCATATTGAAAATGATTTTTCTATGGTATATAATGTATATGATTTTACTGATGGGCATAATATAGATGAAATTCACTTAAACATACCACATTTTTCTACTGATGTCCTAGATGCAAACATTCTAAGAACCTTATAGAATGAAACAAAGAACTTCCAGTTGCTGTGGATACTCAAGAATCAGACACTCAGAATTTTTCTATTCCTTGGTCTTAGAGGTTCCATCCACCTTCAAATCATCCTGTATCCTTCGCTGGGCATTTTCCATTACTTTATGTGATGGTTAATTTTAACTGTCAAGTTTGTGACATTGGGAGACACTTAGATGACAGTCTTTCAATCCCCTCTGTATAAGGGATTGTTTGCCTGTGGGGATGCTTGTGATGAATTATATCAATGTGGAAAGACCCATCTTCACTGTGGGTGGGAGAATACACTAGTCAGGGTAATTGTATAAAATGGAGAGAACTATATAAGCACAAATTTGCAACTATGTCTCTGCTTTCCAATGGCTACAGGGAGACCAGCTATTCCAAGCTCCAAGTCTTTTCACCTTTTCATCACGATGTACTGCAGTTTTGAATGGAGGGCCAGAATAAAATCTTTCCCCCTTAATTTTCTTTTTCCAGGGTATCTTGTCACAGGAACAGGAAGAGAAACTAAGATACCGCACCTAAAACTTTAATTTAGAACAGTTTCAGGAGACATTAGTGTGAATGTACCAGTATCCTTTTCCTGGTATCCACAATCCCTTCAAGTGTTTCTTCTTATGGTACAAACAGAATGTGATGATGAATGTCACACAATTCTGTTTAGTTAACCAGGCCACAGCTATGTTTCTCTCAATGTGGGTCAGTTTATCTCTGTTAACTACAGTAATCATTCATTTGTTAGTAGTTCCCATAAATTCTGACCTTTTTTTCTTCTCCCTTTTGTAAACTTAAATTGAATTGTAAACTCTCCTTCAGCATGCTAAATTTAGACAATCTGTTGCACTGCTGAAAAGTCAAGTGTATTTTACTTTATTTATACCATTTTAACATAGTTAAACTTTGTAAATAACTTAAACTTTAAGGATGAAAGCTACTTTTTGAAACAAGAATAGTATACTTGTTTTTCAATTATATTGATATTTTATAGGTCATTCCATACAGTTTTACAAATAGAAACAAAGTAATAAACTCTCTTTGTCTAAGATACTTTACAATCTCAAACATTGTATGCAATAATGAATACTACTTTTAGCATGGCTCCAACTCCCATGTTTATTCCCTATGCTTTCTCATGTAATACAGTTGAAATAAATGAAGACTCTTTTATCTTAATCTGAATGGTAAAATAGTAAAATAGTAAGAAATTGAGACACTTCTCCATCATATGGCTCATAATAGATGGCGAGTAAATTCCTAAAGAACTTCCGTTAGGACACACACACACACACACACACACACACACGCTCACATACATGCACACACATCCACACAGACAACAGCAATGCTAGCAGGAGAGTGACACTCTTGTTGGTTGATAGTGAAAACTGCTACAGTATTTTAATTCTCAACATAATATTGTTTATTCTTCTGTTGTTATTAAAGAATAAAATGCTTTATTACCAATAACATTCTTGACTGCTGGAAATATGGTATTAAAAATATAATAAAATTTAGAGTCAAAATTTAATAAAATATCTTTATTTAACATTTTAGCTAACATACAAAATTGGGTTTTCTTGTGATATTCATACATAAAAACTTGGTTCTTTCTTTCCTGACCCACTTCTCTCCTGTTGCCCATTTCCTTTGCTGGTTCCTTTCATTTGCCTAATATTACCTACTTCTACTTTCATACACATGCACGTGTGTGTGCACACACATAGTAACAAAATAATGTAATATAATAATATAATAAAATTATAGTAACAGCACCACTTCTAATCTTCTGGTTTGTATATTCTTTTTATCTCTCTCTTCACAATGTGTCCTGAGTCCTGGGAAAGGTGATATATATATATATATATATATATATATATATATATATATATATATCTGGTGTGAAGTTGATTCCTCAGCAGTCATTGTCATCATTGCAGAAAATAAGTAGAAATGTGGGATGAGGGTGACATTATTCTATAGGAATAAATACAAATAATCAAAGGGTCATATCATAAATAGGTTCCCACCAATGTCTCTACTACCCAACCAGGCTTCAAGCATCATGTCCACAGTACCAAAAAGAAATTACCTCTGTGGAACAAACCTCAAAAACACCAGAAAACACTTCCTTACTTCATAACAGTCATACAGAACTAGCTTTTTGGTCATGAATTTCTTTAGTTTATTCTTGTCTTAAAATATCATTAGCATTTTAAATACTACCTCAAATAAATCTTTCCAGTATAGAATAATGAGATGACTCAGATAGGTACAATTGTAGGGAGAAGATTAAGGAAAAAGCAGAGGGAAAACATATGTATGACATGAGACATAACCAAAGAGAAGTATCCAGAAATATATTAGTCATACAATTTTTAGTGCCTATCAGAGATACTCTTTACAGAATGAATACAAATGACAAATTACAGAGACATAGAATTTCCTTATTACTTGAGAAAAAGGAATGAAGCAGGATGTGGTTATTTGGTTAAGTTTACTTTGCCATGTCTGATGCACATAATACTACACTTTTCATGAGATGTGATGCTAGGTCGGTTGATCAGGAATCAGAAAGATTAATATTGGCACTCATCTGACTTCTTTTTCGCCTTTGATTCTCTCACTCTAGTCCTTTAAAACATAGTATGGTGCCACTCATCAGGGCAAGTCACCTCTCCCCAGTTAATCCTCATTATAAAAAAATGGATGACACAGAGACATGCACACCACATGCACAGATACCCTCACAGAGATGTTCCTCTTACTGATTCTGCATACATTTAATTTGAAACAAAAAGAAAAATTAACAATTAGGTGACTTGTGGAACTCAATGTTTAGTATGTTTTTAAGAGTTTAGATAGAAACACATTATGAAAGGAGAGCTGCCCATCCTTTCCTGTTCTGTAGAACCACTCATTGTTCTTCTGCTTCAATTTCCTTCATTGTACTGAAACTTTTAAGTTTCATGCTACATATTAATTCTTGATACTATTTTCTGAACAGAAATAATCCATTTTAAAATGTCCTTGGCCATGTGCGCATCTTGCAATGCATTTCTTCTATTAGTTTCAGAGTTGTGTCTTACAATGTGAAATTTAAATTTAATTGAAATATAATTGAGCATTTCTCCCTCTTTCTCTCCCCTCCCTCTTACACTTCCCATGTCCCCACACTTCACACTCTCAAAATTTAATAGCCTCTGCTTCTTTAGAATGCATGTGTACACATGCACATGTTCACGCACAATTATGTATAACACAAACTTCTGAGTTCATTCAATATTGCCTGCATGTATATGTTTCTAGGGTGGACCACTTCTTATTGGATAATCAATCAGGAATCCATCCTTGAGGAAGACTAATTCATCCTCTCTCATGCCTCAACACCTCATAAGGGTGTAGCCACATAAGATTTCCTCCATTATCTTGGAATGTCAACTGGTGATGTAATTGTTCAGGTGTTGTTTAGGCAGCCATGTTGTTGAAATGACATAGCTATAGCTCCCATGTTACAGCTAGTAGAATAATCTCACACCTGACTTCCTAGGCCTCTGGTTAATACAATTTTTTTGTCCCCTGTTCTGTGATGTTCCCTGAGCTTTAGATGTAGGAGTTGTGTTGCTTCCACTCTTGCTAAAAAAAAAATAAAGTTTTCAAATGTGTCAAAATGCTTGTCTTAGGTGAAATACATTTATCACAAATAAAGTGTTATCAATATATCAATCTTTCTTTTCAAATATTTATTACATTCATTCTTACATGTATGAGGATGAATTGAAAGTGAACCATAAAATTCCTATTTTTAAAACAGAAATGAATAAACTGAAAACAAAAACTTGTAGGCAGAGGCTGCTCCTTCATTTCTGGCTGCCTAGACCCAGAATAAGCACGCAGAAACTATATTAATTACAACATTGCTTGGCCAATAGCTTAAGCATATTTCTAGCTAGTTCTTACATCTTAAATTTACCCATTCCTATTATTTTTATATTTTACCATGAGGCTCATGGTTTACCAGTAATGTTCTGGGGCCTCAGTCTCCTGCAGGGACTACACATTGTCTCTCTGTCTCCACTTTCTTTTCTTCTCTATCTCTGCTTGGAATTCCCACCTTCTTCGAATGTGGTGACAATAGGCCCAGAGAAGCTTTTTTATCAACCAATGGTAATAAAACATATTCACAGCATACAGAGGGGAAATCTCACATCAATAACTGACACCAGAATATAATAAAAATTAAAATGAACACTTAGTCAACTGTATGCATATGTGTATTATTGACAGAATCTTGTTATCTCTAGAAGGTACATTAATATTTCTAAAATGCGGTCATGATGTCTACCATATCAACATCATATGATTTATGTTTACAGACTAGATTTTATGTCTGATTACGAACATTTGAATAACTAATGATTGAGAACACTTGAGTTACTTTTTCAGTGAGGATCAGATTGAGTTCCAATAGATTATCTGTGACTGTGCCTTGCTGCTGGTGAATATCTTATTTATCTGTTGAGAACAGAGAACTTCAGTCTTCAGACACATGAATGCAGAAGTCTCTAATTGCAGTTGTACTTTTCTAAAAACTTTCCTAACCATGTAAATGTCTTTACACTCAGACATGCCTGCCAATAGTGATCTCTCAGGTATTTAGGCCAATGCTCAAAAGTTCATTTTAATGAAAAGAAAGTAGGGTTATGAAGACTGAATCTGAAGTACTGTTAATTATTTTTTTTTTCAAAGTAATTTTCATAGCAAAATTGCCCTGATTTGAATCTTGACTTTTTCTTCATTGTTCAGTGCTGGTCTGTAATTAATTATGAACAAAGACATTTAGTTATTGAAGCAAGATTAATAAAAGTTAAGAGAAAAATATTGGGGTTCAACCTGAAGACCACAAAAGCAAAGCAGCCAGCCACAGGCTCTTACCTTAACCTCAGTCCAAAAATGATGATCCTGCTTCCAGGAAGCTCAGAATGAGACTGAGACTGAGAGTTGTCTCCTCCCATTTTATAATTCTCTCTACTTCTGGAATTAAGGGCAAACACCACTACTACCTGTTTTTTGTTTTTTGTTTGAAAATATTTCCGCCTTCTCCCAGCCTCCCATTTCCCTCCCCCACCCCCCAATCCTCTCCTCCTCCCTCTCCAGTCCAAAGAGCAGTCAGGGATCCCTACCCTGTGGGAAGTCCAAGGTCCTCCTCCTCCATCCAGGTCTAGGAAGGTGAGCATCCAAATTGGCTAGGCTCCCACAATGTCAGTACATGCAGTAGGATCAAAACCCAGTGCCATTGTCCTTGGCTTCTCATCAGCCCTCATTGTCCACCATGTTCAGAGAGTCCAGTTTTAACCCATGCTTTTTCAGTCCCAGTCCAGCTGGCCTTGGTAAGCTCCCAATAGATCAGCCCCACTGTCTCAGTGTGTAGGTGCCCCCCTCACGGTACTGACTTCCTTGCTCATGTTCTCCCTCCTTCTGCTCCTCATTTGGACCTTGGGAGCTAAGTCCGGGGCTCCAATGTGGGTCTCTGTCTCTTTCTCCATCCATTGCCAGATGAAGGTTCTATGGTGATATGCAAGATATTCATCACTATGGCTATCAGATAGGGCCATTTCAGGTTCCCTCTTTTCAGCTGCCCAAGAAAATAACTGGGAACATCACCCTGGACACCTGGGAGCCCCTCTAGGGTCAAGTCTCTTGCCAACCCTAAGATGGCTCCCTTATTTATGATATATACTTCCCTGCTCCCATATTCACCCTTCCTCCATCCCAACCATCCCATTCCCCCAAGTTCCCCTCATCCTCCCCTTCTCACTTTTCTCTCCCCATTTCCCTTTAAACCCACCTACCCCACCCCCAAGTTCCCAATTTTTGCTTGGCAATCTTGTCTATTTCCAATATCCAGGAGGATAACTGTATGTATTTCTTTGGGTTCACCTTCTTATTTAGATTCTCTAGGATCATGAATTATAGGCTCAATGTCCTTGGTTTATGGCTAGAATCCACTTATGAGTGAGTACATCCCATGTTCATCTTTTTGGGTCTGGGATACCTCACTCAGGATAGTGTTTTCTATTTCCATCGATTTGCATTCAAAATTCGCGAAGTCATTGTTTTTTTTTTCCGCTGAGTAGTACTCTAATATGTATATATTCCACACTTTCTTCATCCATTCTTCCATTGAAGGGCATCTAGGTTGTTTCCAGGTTCTGACTATTACAAATAATGCTGCTATGAATATATTTGAACAAATGCTTTTGTAATATGATAGGGCATCTCTTGGGTATATTCCCAAGAGTGGTATTGCTGGGTCCTGGGGTAGGTTCATCCCGAATTTTCTGAGAAACCGCCACACTGCTTTCCAAAGTGGTTGCACAAGGTTGCATTCCATTCCAACCAACAATGGATGAGTGTACCCCTTACTCCACAACCTATCCAGCAAAGGCTATCATTGGTGTTTTTGTTTTTAGCCATTTTGACAGGTGTAAGATGGTATCTCAGAGTTGTTTTAATTTGCATTTCCCTAATGGCCAAGGAGGTTGAGCATGACCTTAAGTGTCTTTTGGCCATTTGAACTTTTTCTGTTGAGAATTCTCTGTTCAGTTCAGTGCCCCATTTTTTAATTTGGTTAATTAGCATTTTAAAGTCTAGTTTCTTGAGTTCTTTATATATTTTGGAGATCAGACCTTTGTCTGTTGCGGGCTTGGTGAAGATCTTCTCCCAGTCAGTAGGTTGCCTTTTTGTCTTAGTGACAGTGTCCTTTGCTTTACAGAAGCTTCTCAGTTTCAGGAGGTTCCATTTTTTCAATGTTGCCCTTAATGTCTGTGCTGCTGGGGTTATACATAGGAAGCGATCTCCTATGCCCATATGTTGTAGAGTATTTCCCACTTTCTCTTCCATCAGGTTCAGTGTGTTCAGATTGATATTGAGGTCTTTGATCCATTTGGACTTGAGTTTTGTGTCCGGTGATAGATATGGATCTATTTTCATTCTTCTACAGGTTGACATCCAGTTGTGCCAGTACCATTTGTTGAAGATGCTTTCTTTATTCCATTGTATACTTTTAGCTCCTTTATCGAAAATCAGGTGTTCATAGGATTGAGGATTAAAATCCGGGTCTTCTATTTGATTCCATTGGTCAACTTCTCTGTTTTTATGCCAATACCAAGCTGTTTTCAATACTATAGCTCTGTAATAGAGTTTGAAGTCAAGGATGGTAATTTGGTTGCTGGGATTAAACGTGAATGTCACTCCTGCCTGGTCACTGTGTCTGTTTTACTTTTCTGATCTTCAGGATAACTTTACTTATTAACATCCAAATTAAATGCCACTAAAAGTTACTATTGCATAGTTCTAACAGTGGAGACAATACTCTCGAATAAGTGCTTTAAAGTTATTACCATCATCTGAAGCTTTTCCTGGGTAGATTCTAGGAAACCAATCACATGTAAGTAGGAATTAAAATGTTAATTATACTTTTAATAAGAAACAGAATGATTACTTCTGACTTTAGGTTTGGGTCGCTTATTATTTGTCTTATTGCATTCTGGTTATATGTGATATTAAAGAAATAGACTAAAGAAAATAAGGAATTGCATTTTTAATAATTAAATGAAATCATTTATTTTACAACCTGACCCAGTTTCTCCTCTCTCTTCTAATCCAATTCCCTTTCTCCATCTTTCTTTCCCTCCAGAATCCTCTCCTCTGTTTCTGTTTAGAAAAGAGCTGACATCATATAGGTGTCAACAAAGCATAGCATATTAACTAAAAAATACAGAGTTAAAGTTTTGAAAGGATATTATCATTCCAGTGAAAATAGTGACAGAAAATATATATAAATCAGTGTTGAACATGCTATCTGAAGGATAGAAAACAGTCTCTAAGCAAGGGAGAAAATCATGGTCTTGTGGGGCATTTAGATTGCTGAATATATTATGGAATCAAAAGTATAAGTTTAAATGAAACACTCTGAAACATTTGAACCATTCTGGAAATTGTACTATACATTCTGATGTGATTAGCTTTGAAATACACTTACAGAAAATATTTATAAAATATTAATTTTGTGATACTCATGCAAGCTACTGTCATAAATATTTCTTCCCTCTATTCAATATTTAGTATATTTATGTATTTTTAATCCAATGATGTGAGAAGATTGATAATTCATGTTTAAAAACAACATAAAATCTACATTTAATAATGAAACATGACTATATAAAGAAAATACAGAATGAATGCTCAAATATATCAAGAACCTTTGCATGTGAATATGAGCTGCCATTCACAAATGTATTTTTACCATTGTTCTGAAATTTCATAGATTTTATATTTAATGTTCATCATCAAGAACTTTTATAAAACAAATCATTAAAATGTGGGCACAATGAATCTGTCTTTTTGTTCAGTGCAGTCTCTGAACATCCCTTACTGTTTTTGTAACAATCCTTAGTTAATTTTTCTACATCTTTTTCTTTCAGAAATTGCTTGTATTTCAAAATAATTTCCGTGTGTATAATCCAAATTCTTGTATTTTACACATTTTATGGATTTTTAATATGTTTTTCGACCAGTCATATTTAAGAATTAAAAAGTGTAAATTCTGGAATAATGCACAAATGCATATCTAGTACACTAAGAGGTGTAAAACATTATAATGTTTCTCATTTGGATTTCATGCCTTAAAATTTATTAGCATACATCACTGAGAAGTTTTATGACCTTTAGCTGAAAAATGATTATAAATAGTTTTCAATATTGAAATAACTTCAAAATAAAATCCAGTTTTAAGAGAAGCTACTGACATGCTATAAATGAAATCAATACAACGTATTTTCATCTTTACTAGTCATTTCAAGTAAGGAACTCTGTCTTTTTGTGAAGAAAAAAATTTATTTGGCTTGCTCTGTATAGTGTTAGCACTCAGAAGCATGTTCTGATAGATATCTTTTCTCAAAATAGTGACCAACCAGTGATGGGTCTAATTTGAGGCCCAATGCCAGGAGAGGGAGCCCGTTCTGAGCATTGCATGAATGACCAGGACTAAGACACTGGCTAGCACAGAGACCTATGAAAGAAAAAAAAATCAATGAAATTATTACTAATGATATCCTTATTTACTCAAAAATCAGTGTCTAGCCAAATTGCCATCAAAGAGGCTACTGCTGGTGGCTGCTGTGAAGAACAGCGGAGACCCATAGCCAAACCCTGGGTGGAGACTAACATTTTCTTAAATACAGTTCCTACATTTTTTCTTTTGTTTTCTTTTTCATTTCCTTTTTTTTTTTTTTGGTTTTTTTTTTTTGAGACAGGGTTTCTCTGTAGCTTTGGAACCTCTCCTGGAACTAGCTCTTCTACACCATGCTGGCCTTGAACTCATAGAGATCCACCTGTCTCTGCCTCCCAAGTGCTGAGATTAAAAAGAAAAGCGCCACCACTGCCCGGCTCAGTTCCTATATTTTCTTTCTCATCTTGTCATTTAATCTCAGGATCTCAAACTGCAAATAAAGAAAAGTCCAATGTGAGTCATTTAAAGATGCTCAAGGTTACTTTGTGAAAATTAGTGTCAATATTAAGGTTTATATAGCTTCTGAATACCATTCGAGCAAATATCCGTTTACTATTTTTATAATAAATATTAGACACAGCTAGAAGACAAGTATTCAGGAGACTGAGAAATACTAAGTTTATATTAAACATCACATTTAATAAAGTTTCTTATTCCATGTGTCCTTCTTTGGCGGTGGTGGCGCACGCCTTTAATCCCAGCACTCGGGAGGCAGAGGCAGGCGGATCTCTGTGAGTTCGAGACCAGCCTGGTCTACAAGAGCTAGTTCCAGGACAGGCTCCAAAACCACAGAGAAACCCTGTCTCGAAAAACCAAAAAAAAAAAAAAAATATTGTGTCAAAGGCTGAAGAGGTGGCTCTAAATATATTCATTTCTTTTGATAGAAGATAATCAAATATGTTCATTATTTCACATCTATTATGCTCTCATGGCCTCTGACTTTGTATTCTGGTCATGGACATCCAGAGAAAATATACTTATAGACAGGAGAGAAGCTAGCATACATAGTTGAATAAGCAGTCCCACCTCAGTGTTCCTAAGCCTTTGTTACATTATTCATATAATTAAGAATATGAAATATTAATGCAAAAATCCAATAAATATACAAGTTTTGCTATATAGTATTTGATATCCAAGAAACATCCACTGATAGTAAATATTTAAAGATATTTAAACAATTGAAATTACGTGTATGCTGGCATGTCTGTTTTTTTGGGGGGAGGGGTATGTATATGTTTGTGCAGACACTTGAAGAGGCCAAAAGAGAATGTCAGGTCTCCTGAAGAAAGAGTTACAAAGAGTTTTGAGTCACACAGCATTGTGCTGGAAAATGAACTTTGTTCCACTTAAAGAGTAGAATATACTCTTAACTGTGGAGTCATATCTTCAGCCTTTGTCATTGTATATTTTATTTTCAAAGAGGGACACATGAAATAAGTGTCTTTATTATATGTAATATTTAAATTAACATAGTATTTCTCAATTTCCTGCGATGGAAAGTGATTGTAATTACAAAGCAAAACCAATTCTATGAATTTATGTTTAAATAGCATTATACCAATACTAGGCAAATAAGAGTGAGGATTTCTCTGGAGACTTAAAGTAGGTGAATGAAACCAGCCTCTGAAAGATAGCAGTCACATTTACTCTAATTTGGGGATTTAAGATTAAATGTAAGTACAAGTAATCATGTAAGTATGTATTACGTGGAATTAGAAATGAACTTGATTGAAAACCAAAGGAAGTCATAGGAGGGGGCCAGAAAGTTCGAAGTGAAGTGTGTATGGGTAACACATGGTAGAATTTTTAGGTTCAAGCATATCAGATACCTACCTACATTATATCTTCTGGAACCAGTTACTAAATCACTTACATATATATGCAATATATATGTATCATTCATATATATATATATATACACACATATATAGCATAGGACTATAGTTTGAAACATCTGATGTCAATTCTGTGGGAACCTTTTAATAAGAATCATATTCAGGGGTGGTTAATTTCTCCTTATTCATCTGCTATATTGCTACTGTTATATTCATTCACTAATCTGAAACTGTTATGCCACAAATCCATAACAAAAATTGATTTATGCATATGTTTGTTTGTATGTACAAATAATTGAGTTTTGTGAGATTTTGTGAATGGTAAAATCAAATATTAATTATGATCATTTGGTTATCTGTGTACCATGAAGTGTTATTTCATTGAGTCTGTGATACATTCTTAAAAAGGAAACATTAAATGAGAAATTTACTTTTTTATATACCAAAGCCTGTCAGCACAACATTTTTCTCTTCCTCTGGTGATACCTAAAATTCATTTCTTCTGATAAATCCATAATATTGTTAAGATAAACTACTTAACATGATAATTGTTAGAAATATATACTATCTATAAGCATTGATAGGAAATATCTAAAATGGTGATACTGAAAGTTGTGTTTTAAAATCCCCAATAAAATTTTCACTTAAGCATAAACACTAAGTTTAAGCCAATACTTATAATTTCTAAAATACTTTTAATTACTTCAAATATACCTTGGACAAAAATTAGAATGCATGAGGTTTATTGCAGAAAAAAAATTTCAAAGATTTTTCTAAAACAAATAACACTCAGAAACAAAACTAGAATAAGCAATAAAGAAATCCCTTCTAAACACTACTGCATTTTTCATAACAAAATACTAAATTAAATCAAGTCACTAAGCATATTCATTATTAAATTCTTGCTGCCTTATGTACTAATACCTGTAAATCCAGGTTCTTTATATCTAATATTTTTTCGTCGACTATCCTGACACTTTCCTTCCGAATGTGATGTTTCCATCAAGTACATATTCTTGCTTGTTTTGTGTTTTATTCCCTTAAACAACATGTTTCCTTGAGGTGCTGTCATTTCTCCTTCAGACTCTTTCACTTCAGTGGTAGTCTGGAAGGGTTTTGAAATTAGATAGTACATGTATTATAATCTAAATAGTCTATATTTTACTAGATACATACTTAAAAATTTAAGTAAAAAATGTAAAACCTTTGAATTTTAAGGGAGTACATTTCTCAGACCATTTAAAAACAACTCTGAGTTCCATCTTACACCTGTAAAAATGGCCAAGATCAAAAACACTGATAACGTGTGCTGGAGAGGTTGTGGGGTAAAGGGAACACTCCTGCATTGCTGGTGGGAATGTTAGCTGGTACAGCCCCTTTGGATATCAGTATGGCAATTTCTCAGAAAATTAGGAAAAACCCTTCCTCAAGACCCTGCTTCCCATTTTTGGGTATATATTCAAAGAATGCTCAATCATATCACAAGGACATGTTCTCAATTAGGTTCATAGCAGCATTGTTTGTCACAGCTAAAACCTGGAAACAACCTAAATGCCCCTAGATTGAAGAATGGATAAGAAAAATGTGATACATTTACACAATGGAGTACTACACAGCAGAAAAATTAGTGACATCTTGAAATTTGTAGGCAAATGGATAGAGCTAGAAAACATCATATTGAGTGCGGTAACCCAGACCCAGAAAGACAATTATCCTATGTACTCACTCATAAGTGTTTTTTAAATGTAAAGCAAAGAAAACAAGTCCACAAATCACAATCTCAGAAACAAAGAAATCCCTAAGACAACAAAAATCCTAGACAACAAAGAAAACCCTAAGAGAGACATACATGGATCTAACCTACTTGGAAAGTAGTAAAAAACAAGATCTCCTGAGTAAATTTGGAGCATGAGGACCATGGGAGAGGATTGAAGGAGAGGGGAGAAGCAAGGAGGGGAGTAGAGAAAAAAGTATAACTCAATAAAATCAATTAAAAAAACACACAAAGGAATAGAAGAAATTCAGTCTATTTTTTTATTATTATTTTATTTTATTACTTAAAAAATACCAATCCAAATTCCCACTTCCTCTCCTCCTCCTACTCCCTCCACACATTCTCCCACTTCACCCCCCTCCAATCCTTAGATAGTGCAAGGCACCCTTCCTGTGGCAAGTCCAAGACCCTCCATCCTACATCTAGGTTGAACAAGGTATACATCCAAAGAGAATAGAATCCCCAAAAGCCAGTACATGCAGCAGAGACAAATCCCAGTACCACTGTTAGTGGCCTCCCAGTCTGCCCCAACTTTCTACCACATTCAGGGGGACTAGTTTGATCCCAGGCTCATTCACTCACAATCTAGTTGGAGTTGGTGAACTCCCATTTGTAGGAGAGACCCAGCCAATCACCTTGCTAGCAGGGGGCGGGGTCCCCCGAGGTTTTTTTTACTTATAAAGATTGTAGGCATGCTCCCAGCTGCCCCTTCTGCTTTCCTGTTCTCCGCGGGAACCTGTCGTTCTGTAAGTCTATTTCCCCATTAAAGCTGTATATATTATTACAATCTGTCTACATTCATTTACGCGGATACACTCATTAGCTCAGGAAAACTGTCTCAGTGGATGAACCCCTCATGGTCTTGACCTCCTTGCTCATACTCTCACTCCTTTCACTCTTCAAATGAACCTTGGAGCTCAATCCAGTAGTCCAATGTGGGTCTCCACCTCTATTTCTATCTGTTTTTTTTTTGTTTTTTTGTTTTTTTTTAATTTATTTATTTATTAAGGATTTCTGCCTCCTCCCCGCCACCGCTTCCCATTTCCCTCCCCCTCCCCCCGATCAAGTCCCTCTCCCTCATCAGTTCAAAGAGCAATCAGGGTTCCCTGACCTGTGGGAAGTCCAAGGACTGCCCACCTCCATCCAGGTTTAGTAAGGTGAGCATCCAAACTGCCTAGGCTCCCCCCAAAGCCAGTATGTGCCATAGGATCAAAAACCCATTGCCATTGTTCTTGAGTTCTCAGTAGTCCTCATTGTCCGCTATGTTCAGCAAGTCCGGTTTTATCTCAGGCTTTTTCAGACCCAGGCCAGCTGGCCTTGGTGAATTCCCGATAAAACATCCCCATTGTCTCAGTGTGTGGGTGTACCCCTCGCGGTCCTGAGTGTTGGACTAAAGTTCTATGGTGATATTAAGATAATCATCAGTCTGACTACAGTGCAAGGCCATTTCAGGCACCCTCTCCTCTACTGCTTATGTAATTCCCAGGAATTCAGTCTATTTCTACAGTAACTGAAAACTCACGAAGTATTAGGATAGAACTGAATTGTTGCGATAGCTTTTGAAATGATTATCCGAGATGTTAGGATGTTATATAGATCAGGAGATTATGAGTATAAAATTTCAACTCAGTAAAATGTGGGATTTATTTATTTACTTATTTACTTATTGTTTTCCAATGATAGACTACTGATTTCAAGGAGCTTGGAAACACCACCATGGAATATTTAATAAAGCATTTTATTTATAATTGAGTATGCTATATTGAACATATACAGTTTTGGAAAAAAAAAATCCTTAATTTTTTTTTATTCTCAGTATATTGGCATGCCTACAATTCTTGCTTTCTATTATACATTCTTATTCATTTATTTATATAAAAATTTCTATAAGCCACATCTAATATATGATGGGTAATAATCTCTCAATACTGAAATATAAAGTAGAATATAAAATAGATTTTAGATACAATAGGATTATTATAAAGTAGAATATAAAATATATTTGCATTTGATATCAGCAATCCTAACATTTCAATAGCAATTAAATATTCACTGAAAAGGACAATATTGCTATTAAGAATTTTTTTTTCATGTTGTTTTTCAGATTATTGGGTGAATTCTTTCCTTGGCGCCTGCCCATCTCCTCCTATAGATGCTATCTAAGGGGTCTGTTAAAACTGGTTCAGGTTTCCCTGCTGGCCAGAGGCTCCTCTTACAAAATGCCCTTGCTCTGTTTTTTGGTTCCTGCCGGGGGCCAAGATCCCTCTCACCCCTCAGAAGGGTCTTCAGGAATAGGACCCGGCTCCTCTTTTGCCAGGGACCTCCCCAACCGAAGGCCTACCTCTTTGGTTTAATTGTAGTGGGGCGATCTGTTCTCAGTGTTGCGCGTGGCTTGGTCCCTGCTGCCTGCTTCTGCTGCTGGGATGGTTCCTGCGCGCCAGCAGCCTGTGTCCTCTGCTGCCGCTCCGGTCCCAGCCGGTTCCAGCCTGTCCCAGTCGGCTGCGCTGGGCTTCCGCTGCCCGGTGTCCCCCCTCCCCCCCCCCCCTCGCCCGTGTTCAGGCCACCTTCCGCCGCCCGGTGTTCCATCTTACACCTGTCAGAATGGCTAAAATATAAAACAACAATGATAGCCTTTGTTAGAGAGGTTGTGGAGAAAGGTGTACACTCATCCATTGCTGGTGGGAATGCAAACTTGTGCAACCACTTTGGAAAGCAGTATGGCGGTTTCTCAGGAAATTCGGGATCAACTTACCCCTGGACCCAGCAATACCACTCTTGGGAATATACCCAAGGGAGGCCTTATCATACAACAAAAGTATATGCTCTACGATGTTCATAGCAGCATTGTTTGTGATAGCCAGAACCTGGAAACAACCTAGATGCCCTTCAATGGAAGGGATCTATGACATATCCTTTGTCAACTGATATACAGATGTCATAAATACAATTAGAGATAGGTGGGGAGAGACAGACACACAGACACATGCACACACACACACACACACACACACACACACGCACGTGCGCACAGGAGAGAGCTTGTTAAACAGTAATCCATTTTCTTATCTGCTATAGAAACTCCTCCAATTGTTTCAAATTGTTTATTACTTGTCAATAGAAATATGGTTGGTTGTCAGTTCCTACAAAGATAAAAAACAAAATATTTGTTAGAATCATTCGAACACTTAAATTTAATATCCATTTACACTTAAGTTTCAATATCTTGAGTCCTTATTTTATATACTGTGTACACAGCTCCTCAAAAATACCAATTAAAAGTTTCCTTCCAAAAAACTTCTTTACCCTACCCAATCTTGTTCTTTTAAATCTTCCATTTTTTAATTAATTCACTTTTAACTCGTACCATTGGTTTCATTTTCTAAATATGTCCTGATCCATTTCTTATTGCAATACATAGAAGAAATCCTTCAATCTCTTATTGAAACACCCACAGAAATCTGTCCAATATTAAGAAATGTTAGAAAAAATTTGTGTGTGCCTACTATGTTCACAGAAGCCTGTTAAATGTCTTGATTTTAACATTTTACATCAAAAGAACCATTTTACTCAGGATATTAAATATAAGTTCATGGAGTGAATAACATTTTGACTAATTTTTAAGAATCTATAAAATGCGAAAATTCTTTGTGGTTTTGCTTTTTACTTCAAAACACCAAATATTTAGTCAACAGAAATAATGTTTAGTAGGAAACAATTGGAAAGCAGGAAAGAGAATAATATTAGCAAAATTATTATAGAAAAAAATAATAAGTACTAGAACAATCCACAAGGAACAAGAGAAGGGATATTGTTTGAAAGGAATATGAAATAGAAAGCTCCATATATAGAGATTTTTATCAAAATACCCTCAAGCTTGAAGTGATGTTACACACTTAATTATAGAATTCAAGAGGAAGAGGCATGTGTACATCTAGGTGTTCATGGACACCCCACTATACCAGAGCAGTCAGAGGCAGTCTCCTCAAAAATGTCCTTTAAATAGATGTTAAGTAAAATAAATGTAGGGTCTAAAACATATTATTCATTTCCAGTATACTAATTCTTTTCATTGAGTAGCCTTATCTTACATATGTAAAGATTGTGGTTCAAAGACAAATGCAAGTGAAGTTTCCTCTAACACATCTGATGATAAAGGCAGGTAAAGTCTAGGTCTTGGATTATAGTTGGTATTCTAAGGAGAAGTTGATACATGGATTCATAAAGTACTAAATCTGACTTTCTGAATTGCCCTCATATGGCCTGCATCTTCATCCCAGTGCTATGGTAAATATAGGAAAGAGGAAAGAAAATGGAATATGGAGACAGATGGGCTCATAGTCAACTCATGTATCTGTTCTTTTATAATTTGTGGGTAGCAAAAATGTGAGCCTATTTCCACCTTGCCTGACGGTCAGAGAGTTTCAACCTGTTCACATTGCTGATGGGAATGCAAACTTGTGCAACCACTTTGGAAATCAGTATGGTGGTTTCTCAGGAAATTCGGGATCAACCTACCCCAGGATCCAGCAATACCACTCTTGGGAATATACCCAAGAGATGCCGTTTCATACTACAAAAGCATTTGTTCAACTATATTCATAGCAGCATTATTTGTAATAGCCAGAACCTGGAAACAACCTAGATGCCCTTCAATGGAAGAATGGATGAAGAAAGTGTGGAATATATACACATTAGAGTACTACTCGGTGGAAAAAAAAATGACATCTTGAATTTTGCATGCAAATGGATGGAAATAGAAAGCACTATTCTGAGTGAGGTATCCCAGACCCAATAAGATGAATATGGTATGTACTCACTGATAAGTGGATTCTAGCCATAAAGAACATTGAGCCTATAATTCATGATCCTAGAGAAGCTAAATAAGAAGGTGAACCCAAAGAAATACATATAGTTATCCTCCTGGATATTGGAGTAGACAAGATTGCCAGGCAAAATTTGGGAGCTTGGGGGTGGGGGAGGGGGTGGGGTGGGGGTAAGGGGAGATGGGGAGAGAAAAGTGAGAAGGGGAGGATGGGGAGAACTTGGGGGAATGGGACAGTTGGGATGGAGGAGGGTTGGATATGGGTGCAGGGAAGTATATATCTTAATTAAGGGAGCCATTTTAGGGTTGGCAAGAGACTTGACTCTAGGGGGGTTCCCAGGTGTCCATGGAGATGTCCCCAGTTTGTTCCTTGGGCAGCTGAGGAGAGGGAGCCTGAAATGGCCCTATCTGATAGCCATACTGATGAATATCTTGCTTATAACCATAGAACCTTCATCTGGCAATGGATGGAGATAGAGACAGAGACCCACATGGAGCCCTGGACTGAGCTCCCAAGGTCCAAATGAGGAGCAGAAGGAGGGAGAACATGCGAAGGAAGTCAGGACTGCGAGCGATGCATCTACCCACTGAGACGGTGGGACTGATCTAATGGGAGGTCACCAAGGCCAGCTGGACTGGGACTAATGGAGCATGTGATCAAAGCAGACTCTCTGAATGTGGTGGACAATGAGGGCTGAATGAGAAGCCGAGGACATTGGCACTGGGTTTTGATCCTACTGCATGTACTGGCTTTGTGGGAGCCTAGTCTGTTTGGATGCTCACCTTCCTAGACCTGGATAGAGGGGGGTAGACCTTGGACTTCTCACAGGGCAGGGAACCCGGACTACTTTTTGTACTAAAGAGAGAGGGAGGGGGAGAGGTTTTGAGGGGAGGGGAAGGGAGTTGGGAGGAGGGGAGGAGGTGGATTTTTTTAATAATAGTAACAATAATAGTAAAAAGGTGTTGACCGCAAGCGTGGCTACACACCCTGACCTAGGAGTGCTCTTCTGACATTAAGACGACCCACACAGGATATTCAAGCAGAATTCTGCTCCTTCTTTCAAAATAGGAGGTTTGATCTTGGGAGTGCTTGCCTTCAGGATACCTGGTCTGGGGTGGGTTCATTGACTGAACAACTGAATGTTCATGACTAGATGTCTCTAGGTATTGAAGCAAGTAATTGCTTGAGTTGTTATTTGTATAATGTTAAAGCAGTCTTTTGTCTTCTTTCCCCAGTTGTTTTAGGGTAAAAAATGTATGGAAAATTAAACATTGGGATTTTAGTATTCACTGGAATGCCCTCCTGGTACCATCCTATGTTTCTGTGTATTAATTTTCCTTGCATCTACATGCCCTTTACTTCTCTTCTAACCTGCATGCCTCTACCCTGGTAAGTGGTAATTTTGTCCAAGCTGGTCTCCATCAATCATTTGTAATGATGGGCTGTTCAGAAGACAAAGGATCATCAAACTCCCCAAATTAATGAATGATATTATAATAACCACTTTAAAAAATTCAAAGTATATTCACATTCACAGTCCTATTCAGCATCAATCAGACAAGACCTTTTCATTCATCTTTTGCCTATTCATATTATGTTAGTGATACTATTTTAGTAATAGTAAAATTAGCCTAGGTCCATTAAGAAATAGCCTATAGAATATAGGGTGTGTGTGTGTGTGTGTGTGTGTGTGTGTGTGTGTGCATGTCTCACAAGTCTCCTTTGTCAGATATTGGGATAGATAATGATGCCTGGTTGTTTCCTGGTTCCATTTGCTCAGGGTATTTTTCCATACTTTTACTGGCCGCCTGGCTAGCTTATGCCCCATAACAACACACAAACTGTATTCATTTAAACACTGCTTGGCCCATTTCTATTAATGTGTGTAGCACAACAAGGTGATGACTTATCGTGCCTAACCCATATTTAGTAATCTGTGTAGCACCAGTCTTATCGGGAAAGATTCAGCATGTCTGACCTGGCGGCTTGCTTCATTGCATCTGCCCTAGGGAGGAGAGCTATGGAGTCTGAGCTCACTTCCTCTTCCTCCCAGCATTCTGTTCTGTTTACTCCACCCACCTAAAGGCTGGCCTATCAAATGGGCCAAGGCAGTTTCTTTATTAGCCAATGACCTTCCTCCATCATGTGTGTTTGATGGGGTGTACTAATAATGTGCCAGGAATGGGGACACATTATGTAGGGTAAAACTTACTTCCAGTATCTTTCTCTCTATTTTCCAGTTTGTGTTTTTGAAAAAGGGTCCACCCTGAACCTAGAGCTCACAGTTTATTCTAGACTAGCCTGACTGAGAACTATGGGATTCCCCTCTTCTCACCCACTCCCATCACTACAGTGACAGTCACTATGCCAAGCTTTCAGGTGGATGCTGGGGATCTGAACTCTTGCCCATGTAATGGCGCAATAGCACAGTTTCCCAGTGGAGGCCTCTCTCTAACCCCTCTACTTTTTGTCATGATTCACTCTAATCTTAACCTAGGAATTGTAAACTACAAAGCCTAGTAGTTAACGAAGTTGAAAACAAGAACTCTACCAGAACTGTAAAACTGAAAGTATAACCAACCATTCCTAGGCAGGGTTCTAGGTCACTGGTTGATAGCTGAGAGTTTGAAGAAGATGCTGACATGTTTTCTCTTGGAAGAAGACTTATTCTGGGTCCTGGGATGCTATCAAAATAGCAAGCAGAAGAGCTCTCGGTGAAAGGCCTTGAGTTTTGTGCATTTACTGCAGATCTGCTGTGCTGCGTTTCCATGTGAAGTTTTGTCCTGCTCATCTCCAAATTCTTGTTACTCCTGCAAAGATTGGAAAGGGTAAAGTCTACAGCTGTCAATTCCTCATGAAGGTCTAGTAAGTTACTTTCATTTTAACAATACTGCCATGAGACTAAATGAAATTTCCATGGAATGGCACATTAATAGTAAAGGTGTCTGTGAGTTTTCCAACTGTATGCATTTGTGGGCACACAATTTCTCCAAAGGCAATTGTAGAGGTATCCAAATAAAATTATATTTTTAATGGAGAAGGGTTAGGTACAGCTATCAGTGATGTGCAGCTTGACCAATAAGACTTCTTCAATCAAGACTGGATATGTTTATAATGTTCTTCATGATGTTTTGGACTATGTTGTAGACTATATAAAGAGTAAAATATGATACATATGATCTTGGATGTTCACTTTCTTGATTAGAGAGATTTATTACATGAAATTTTGTTATAGTATTATGATGTTATTCTTGATAAGCTAAATGAAACATCTAGGAATATGTGGATTTCATTACTGTGGAATTTCTGTCCTCTTGACAAGATATGGCTTTTGTTTGCCCCCTACACTTTTAGACACTGTAATTATCTACAGAGAATTGTTGAAAACACTGGGCCGCTTATCTTTTCTCCATGGGGACATAAAGATAACTAATTGTTGCACAACAGGAAAGAATCTTCTTTTGTGTTTACTTTAGCTCCGCGTCGGTTCTCCCTGTTCCTATGAGTAAACGTTTACCCAAGCTCTTGTAACTTACACTGATTCCACTCACTGCCACACAAAGCCAGGATGAGTAGAATGGTCTGTGTGTCATCACTGCAAGTGACAATCTTCATGCCTTCCATGAATGAGGTCAGACATTTGTAGACCAGTTAGTGGATTTTACAAATATCATCTTCTGAAGACATGTGAAAATATTTGCCTTCCCCTTATGGGCACCTCATGTCTTATCTGAGTATAATGAAATATTTTGCAATGGGGAGTAATACAGTAACAAACCGTGGGAGAATGTGATAGTGGAACTGTTAATAAAACAAGCTCAAACAAGCATAAGACATAGTTACATTACCAAGGCAGCACAGGTGGAAATTGTCTATATATCCTCCAAAATCTTCACATCGAACAATTTTAAACCATTGTTTTTAATCTAGGCTTTTCTCCTCATATTAATCTTTTCCTGTATCACACTATGCATTTATGGAGAACATAGAAACTCAAAAAAATATTTTGTCTTCTTGCTCCCTCTAGTGGTAAGGTCAAATTCACAGCAAAGAAAATTGTTTAGCAATTGCCAGACTATGCCTGGGGAGGCAGAGGAGGTGGTTCTTTTACCCTTAGCTTTAAGATACACTATCCTAAAGGTAGTTCAACATTCCATTTTTATTTTTATAAGAATGCTGACAAAAAGTTTTATGTAAATATTTCTTAATTAGATTGTTTCAAAAATACATAGGTGAAAATATATTTGATTTGACTAAGTATATCAAATTATCATGTGTAAAAAAAGCAGAAAGCATCATAATCTGTAACAGAGTTACCACTTTAAAATTTACTTTCTGTAATAATATTATTTCCCAAAATTATATCAGGCAATTAATATTCATCTTATAAAATTTCACAAATACAATTACACTTTAAACAAATTGCTGAACTTACTGGTTTTCTACATATATGTATGTGCCTTACTTGTTTAGGTAATACTGAAATGATTTTCTAACACTTAGTTCTTCTTGATAGAGGTACTTATATCGTTCCAGTTCCAATACACTTAATGCTCTGCTAACTTTCAGTTTAGAGAGCATAGATTTAAGGCTTCTAATTTTGGTTTCCATCACATTTGTTGTTGAAGTTGTGTCATTCTCTCTTAAGAATTCCGAATATGGTTTAGCTGTTGCTTGTGCCTGAAACATTAAATGCCGGTATTAAAACCCTGTTTTGTATGTCAAAATCAAATGTACTCAGCTAATTCAGGGTGCTTGATGATTATAGCTTTAAGCTAGTGAGTCAGAGAAAATTCAAACAAACAGTAAGTAAGAGATGCTAGAATTGTAAGGATGTAAAATATTTAAAAACCTTTGCTTGGTCAGGAGATGGATAATACACTGGCTTTGAGCTCTTTGCGGCATCAAGAGCTAGTTGAAAACATGAACCTCTGCAAAAATATAAACCACAAAATGCTCCTAGCAGCTAACCACCTGTCATCACCCAGCTTTCTGATCTAAACAAGAGCAGAAATAACTTCTTGAGGGGTGGGCGGGGGGGGGGGGGGCTGTACTCAGCAAAACCAACCCCTTGACCCTAATTAAACCTGGCTTGCAGTTTTTGTCTTTGTATGCCAACCCCAAATGAGGAATGGGAGCTCTCCTTACAGCACTGCACCACATGGGGGAACTCCCAGCTAGCTGGCATAAGAATTAAACCTTGGTTTTGCTTTCTGGACTTGACCGGATTCTGGTGATCTCTCTGGGGGTCTCAACTTAAGAAAAACAGAATCTCAAGTCTTCATCCATATCAGCTGTATAAAATCATCATAGTTGGGCAGTGGTGGTGCATGCCATTAATCCCAGCACTCAGACGAACCTCTGTGAGTTGGAGGCCAGCATGGTTTAAAGAACTAGTTCAAGGACAGCTAGGGCTGTTATATGGAGAAACCCTGTCTTAAAAAAACCCCAAAAAAGTCATCACAAAGATGGACTTGTTCAAGTGTTTGTGAGGCACCTACCATCAAACCCAGATCTTGCCATATGCTAGGTACATGCTCTAAGACATGCGCCACATCGTCAGTCTTAAATTGTGGTCTGTCCTGTATTTATAAAAGAAAGAGACATAAAAGATACAAAGGTATTATTAGTGAAAATCCATGGACCACAAAGAAACTGGAAATTATAATGGTAATGAAACTTGGAGGAAGGGACTATTGCTACATATATAGGGCTGGAGAGATGACTCAGCAGCTAATGAGCCTTGGAGCTGATATTGATTAAAATAATTTTAGTTTTCAACTGGGAAGGCTATGAAACATGGCTAGAGGTGTGGGAGGGTGGATTTTTATTTATTTCTGAATTTATTTTGGTTTTTTGAGACAGGGTTTTTCTGTGTAACAGTACTGGTTATTCTGGAACTTACTTTGTAGACTGGGCTGGCCTTAAATTCACTGAGATCCAACTGCTTCTGCCTCCCAACTGCTGGGTGTTAAAGACATGCACCACCACTGTGCCTGGCTGTGGGTGTGTGTACTTTAATTGTCTAATTTTCGTTAGATAAGATGATATAAATTAGGCCAAACATAAAAACGTAACAGTCAATACTAAGTTAGACAAAATTTCCATTTCATAGCACTGACTCCATAAACTCACTATGCTAGACTTTCTGAGTCTTCTTATTCCCCCAGCTGCAGTTGCTAGGCCTCCTTATTCCCCAGGAAAAGGTCAGTGTGCTATCTGCCTGTTCTGAAGGCCCATGATGCAGAACAATCAGAGGCGATAGGGAGTCAAGTCAAAGCAAGAACTCAGTTTATTACTGTGAGTGTCAGCTTATATAGGTTAAGTGACAACATGTGATGTGGGGGTACCTCCAGTCAATGAGAAACAGCTAAACCCTCCCTCCTGCTGGAGGGGCATCTACCTAGTTTTTGCTGTCTCAATCTCACTCAAACAAAAGCCAGGCTTTTTTCGGTCCTACAGGCCTCAAAGTACAGGTCCTGTACTTGAGCCAGGCCCTTTTCTATCCTATAGGCCTCGAGGTTCAGGCCCTGAGATAATTTTGGGCCAGCATCAGTGGCTATGTTGTAAGATAACAGGACACAGAGAAAGTCTACTTTCCAGTAGAACTGCTTGGTCTCGTTGGGTTGGAAGCAACATCTTCATACAGGAGAGAACATTGTTCCAAATGATTGCACACCCTCCCAAGTCTTAAACCCACCCTGCCTGAAGGAGAGGGAATTGGAAACAACTTTTCATTTCTAGACTCTTCTCAATTAAGATATTGAGAAAAGGAAAAATATGTTTTCTATGCAACTAAAGATAAAATTAAAAAGACAAAGGTTGGAATGATGGCTCAGAAGTTGAGAGCATTGGTTGCTCTTCCAAAGATCCTGAATTCATTCCTGGTGTCTGCATGGAGTCTCACAACCCCCTCTAGTACTCAGACACATAAGCAGAGAAATCATCTGTATATACAAATAAACCAATCTTTTAAAAAGCAAAAGTAAAAGACAGATTGGCTTTAATAGGAATTAACAAAAATCAAGTGACACCATAGAAGTTACCCTCCATTAAAGAGAGTCCACTGTGTAGTATTATCAGTTTAATGGGAGCAAATGCTGTCTTTGAGAAACAGTGGAAAGCCAGGAGGAGGACATTGGAACTACTATGGGAAAATTTTATGTCCAGTTCCCTTCAGCTGCAATTCCTTATAAGAAAGCAAGTTTGCCTCCATAATACTATGTATAATTGGTACGTGGAAAAGAATAGAAAGCATGGTTTGAAATACTACAGGAGAAAGCAGACAAAAAAAATCCTGGAAATATTAGATAACAATCAATTTCAGATATTAACTGCCAAAAGCAGTTAATTCTCAGAAAGAACTAACTCTGAGTAAGGTTTGATAGATCTAATATTGTAATTTCAACTTCCATTTCTTCGTGAGATTTTAAAAAGGACAATTCTGGAATCATTATCAGTCTGCAAAATGGTAAATGAATGTAGTGTGTTTTCATCCTAAATTCATTGAATGCCATTTTTTTTATCACTTTGCAAGGTTTTGCTTTGTTTGACAGTAGGTATTGATTGAGGGGGCACAAAGGCCTGTCCCCCGTGTTCTGTTTCCTTGAGGAAACCCATGACAGTGCCAGTGGTCCTGGAGAACCAGTTAGAAGAGCTCGGCCGGAACCTCTGTCTTCAAGGCTTTGTGTTATTTTCTCCTTCAGCCCCTTCTCGATGTCCTTCCCCTGGAGCTTGAGGCCAATGGCTCTCAATTATGCCCAAAGCCCTGGTTATTTGAATGAACCTGTCCACTTTCACAGTCTGCGATGACTTGTGGGTTTTCACTGATTTTCGTGACCAGGTCCTTCTGCTTCAGGCCCTTACTCTGCAGGCCCCACTGAATCACTTTGCCCACCTCCGAGGTCACCCTGTCTTGATACAGCTCCTATGTCTCCCTGTCTTGCTTGGCTGTGTTCTTAGTGATGGAATGCTGCTTGTTCTGGCCAGCAACCCATTTCTTGGATGTCTCTACATCTTTCCTTGTCTCCTGAGCTGCTAAAATGGCCTACTTAGACTTGGCCTGTGCGGCCGTGGAGCACACGCCTTTAATCCCAGCACTAGAAAGGCAGAGGCAGGCAGATCTCTGTGAGTTCAAGGCCAGCCTGATCTACAAGCAAGATGTAGTTCCATGACAGGCTCCAAAGCTACAGAGAAACCCTGTCTCAAAAAAATAAAAAAAAAAATTTTTGCTAGATCTTAATGTCCATCATTAAACCATAACCCATGTTAGCCTACAATGCTTCACTGATTATGAAAATGTGCTTTGATTCTTTTATTTCTATTGCTCTTTTTTAATAATTTCCTTTCAGAAATTGCTTAATCACTGCAATTTTAAATGGTATCTGGCTGAAATACCTTTTTTTGGTTTGGAGTGTTTGAAATATTTATTCTATAAATCCTAAAATGATATATACATGCAACTATATGGATGTTTTAAATTAAAGGGAAATGAAACAGCAGGGAAGTATCATTTCCTAGGATAAACATTTGGTGCAATATAAATGGATAGTTTCTGTGATATATGCAGGAGCAAGACCTAAATGTGAACTCCAAGATCAGTTTGACTTTAACAGGAGAAGCTGGCTTCTGCAGGCTAATCTTCCCTTTCCTATCTAGTAAACTGTATAAATCTTAATGAGCTAATTAAGCACAGTGTAACAGCTTGCAGACTGAATCAGCACATTCTGTAACAAAGACAAGATGGAAACTGAAGTGAAAAAGAGACGGTCTGGATGAGAGAGCAAAGACATCACTAAAGAAAAGAGCATTAATAGTTCGTCCTTGTAAGTTCAACTGTAAACCATACCATGATATCAGCAACGCACAAGCAGGACAGGTCACCCTCATCAGCCTGTACTATACCCTACTGGCGAAACAGCCTGCACCTGCAGCTCCTCAAAAGCTTATGCAGTGTTATCACATGACTCAACATTTCACCAGTAACCATTCATCCTAGAGAAAGGAATGCATGTGAATGTGTGCGTTCATGTCTCCAGCAGGATTACTAAGACACTGTAAGCGGAAACACCAACTAATGGATCAATAAGGAGAATGCATGGTGTAGGAATACAAGACAACATCACCAGCTACAACAGGACGGAACTTTGGAAACCTCATGTTAGGTAAAACAAGCCGATATAGAAAGGAGCTATTCATCTGTGATGCCAGAACAGGCAAATCTGAAAAGAAAACAGAGCTGATGTCTCCCTAAGACTGGGCAGGGGAAGGTTATATGATGGATGAAAAGTACAGAATTTCTTTTGAAACTAAGTATGATTATAAAATTATTGTATGATAGACATACATACATTGAAAACATCTAATTTTACAATTGAAATGATTGCATTTCATGGATGATAACCGCATATTAATAAATTGACAGAAAAATACCTTTATGGTCATAACCTAGGTTCACGCATTGCTTGCCTTCAAACTCTGGTGAAGTATCAAGTTACAGAAGAATCAAAGGATATAGTTTCAATAGAAAAAGAAAAATATTCCCTTTGCTATCAAGTCTCTCACACTAACAAATGTATTTATTTTACTCTTCAAAGTACTGAAAGAATTGTATTTTTATTTATTTTTTATACTTTCCACAATTAAATGAATTCAGCTCCCAAAACTTAGTAAGCCTTACCAAACACTGCAGCAGTGAGACTGGAGTGCTCATTTCAGATGGGCAGGTTTGAAAGTCTTGGCAGGTATCACATGCTCCAATTTCATGTTCCTGATTTATCTTCTTAAAGGGTTTCCCAATAATGTGACTATGAAATAAATAAGTGTACATTAGGAATAACTGCTTAATAATTGTGAAGGGTAAATACTTATAACACCATGTTTTATCATAAATAAAAATCCGTAAATTGTGCTCCTCCTTTTCATTTTTTTCTCAGATAGTTGTAATTAAATGATAATAAAATGCAGATAGTATGAAAAGAATTAGTGTATTTTGTGATTCAGTTAAATAACAGGTATTACTATTTACATCAGTATGTGTACATAAAACATTAAGTCATTATCATTTGTCACCAGAGGACAGTTAAAAATGTGAAAAGGAAAAGAAAAATTATACAGAAATATTTGTAAAGAAATATGCACATATATGCAATTTTGACTATGGTAGGCATGTCACCATAGATAATAAAGTAATTAAAATTGATAAAAAACAATGAAAATGTAAGGAGCATACCATACTATTGTTTGAAATGAATTTAATCATGACTACGTTCTTTTAAAAATAGTTACTTTAATTAATGATCAAACAGATTTTATATAGTTTGTACGCAGAGTAAACTATTCAGTTTACTTAGGAAAACAGAATGAAGAATACTAATACTCATATTTATAAATTATAATATAGGGGTAAATATGATTAAATAAAATGTATGAAATTCCCAGAGAATAAACTAGTTTAAATGTAAAAAAGAAAATAGGATGAGTAGTATACACACATACACACAAACAATAATAATAATAAACAAAGTTATTAATTTGAGAAACCATGGTGATTATTATACATGAAAGAGATTTGGAGGGAGGAATGGAAAGGGAAACAATATAATTATATTTTAATTTTAAAAGATAAGTTTGAACATAAGAAGAAAAAATGAAAGTGATGAAATTCATGAACAGTATCAACATAGCTCAGTATTAAAAAATAATCATGTGTGGCTACTAGGAAATACAGTTGTCTAAATCATTTCATTGTTTTTTAGGGACTTGTGTAACTATGGATTTTTGAGTGTTCAAGAGATTCTGGAACTAGTTCTCACCATCAAAACTGCAGACCTATACAAATATCTGAATCATCCCATGCCCAACAATTGCCATTGCTTTCTTCAAGCAGACTAATGTTTTTCTTAAAATATCAATATACAAATATATCCAAATGTTTACTAACATATGTGCTTTGGCATGTGGGTATTGCCATCAATAAAGTGTTCATATCCATCATATATTCCGCACGTTTTAAAAGAAAAAATACAGAAAGGAAATAAACGGAATTCAGATGAGTGTTAGTGTTAGGAGATAAAGTCTATGTATAAAATTCTTTAATCCTCAAGACAATGAAATACAAAAAAAAGAAAGACAGAAAAGTCATATAAGAAATAAATATTTGTGATAAAGTAGAATGCAGTTGATGCTTCATGCCAAAGGCAATGCTTCATCTGGTGTCAAAATCCTGAATATATTTGTTATATATAAAACACATAATATATTTGCTATTTTGCTGTTCAAAAAATTGGTTTCCTTGTTGAAATACACACACACACACACACACACAGACACACACACACATGCATGGACACACACACACAATGTATATGGGTATATATTCAGCATTTGGCAGGTTGAGGATGGAAGCTCAGAATTTGAAGCCAAGATGGCCTAACAATGCAAAATATTGCCTCAACTGGAAGTCAGGACCTCGAGAGGTTGGTCCACCTACTGAGACAGTGTGCCTGTTCTAATGTGAGCTCACCAAATCCTGCTGGACCAGGACTGAGGGAGCATGTGATCAAACTGGACTCTGAATGTGGCTGACAATGGAACTTGACTGAGATGCCATTGATAATGGCACTGGGACTTGTTTCTACTGCATGTACTGGTTTTTGGAGACCCTAGTCTGTTTGGATGCACACCTTCCTAGGCCTGGATGGAGGGGGGAGGGCCTTGGACTTCCCACAGGGCAGGGTACCTTGCCCTCTCTTAAGGCTGGAGGAGGAGGGGGGAGAGGGAGTCGGGGAGTGGGAGGAGAATGTGAGGGTGGGGGGAAGTGGAAATTTTTGAATGGAAAAATAAATTAAAAAATTAAAAAAATACTTCCTGTATGAGTTTCTTTAGTAAATCTTAAACTACTGTTATTTAAATGCTAAAAACTAAGTGTAAATTGAATTTCTATTTAAGCATTACAAGAATTAGAGTCAAATCACCGAAATTATCTGAAGAATTAGGAACTTACCCAGCTAGTTCTCCTACATCACTCTTTTGTTTTTTCTGCACCTCCCAACTAAGTTGCAAGGGTTGTTTTAAGTCACTGAGTTCTTCGCTTAGTTCTCTCATTTCATTTCCAGACTATTAAAAGATAGAATATAATTTTAAAATTCTAGAGACTCACTCATCTTTCCTGAAATATTAGGACTCATGAGATTATGAGGGATGTGGATAGATGGGGCTTGGGCTAAATTATAAACTTAATGGAAAAAGGAAAGAACCCAAAATCAATTACTTTTCTTCAAAGCACTCAAATTGGTTTATATGTACATTTTCTATTTTGTTAAATTGTCAACATTAATTATATAAAGCTGCAAGGTTTTAGTAATAAGCAATAACCTCACCAATTGGAAATGGAAAATAAAATAATAAAAGGGGAAAATAAAATCCTCCCTAAACACAAAATTTGCCTTCTCTTAATAATAATATATATTATTAGGATCTTAACCTTGCATATGTAAATCAAATGCATAACTTAATAGTGTATCAAGTTGAAAACAAGAACTATATCACAGACAAGAAACTCAAAGTAAAATGATTCTCAAACACACCATCCACGCAGAGCATGGCATGTAGGCATGAGTAGATCCTGAGCTTGAGGGTGGCTCCACCAAATTTTGCCAGTCTTCCATTTCCAATTGGTGAAGTTTCTCCACACAAGAGGATTTATTATTAATCAGCCTTGTATTCAGTGAATTTGATGCAGAAATGTTTTGCTCACATTTCATGTGATGTTCTGTATGGGACTCTTCTTGGGTGTCATTAATCCTATGGATCCCAAAGAGATAAATATTGATTAGTAATAATTTTCCCTGGAAAATTCCGAAATTATTTTCAAGAAAAATTCTGCCACAATAATAAATTTTGTTTTGAGAGAATCTTAATATTAAAAACTATGTCAAATCATACCTACTGAATACAATTATATGTTTAGAATTATTCCGAAAGAAGACATACACTATGTGTCTAAGGAAATGACTCCACAGGTAAAGAGATTGCAATACCATCATGGCAGCATAAGACCAGAGTACAAATCCCCCAAACTGTGAATGTTCCATGTGGGTGTATAACCATACACCCACATACCCCAGTGCTTCAGAGGCAGATAGCAGTCTAGCAAATTAGTGAGTTCTCAGCATGAGTGAGAAACCATGTCCAATATGTAAGAAGGAAAGAGATTAACTGAAGAAGACATCCAAAATAAGTCTTACCTTCACATACATGCACACACACATACGTATATGCCTATATGACCATACACAGGCAAACAGGCACACATACACACAAATGAGGAAAACAGAATACACACACATACACACACACATACACACATATGCATGTTTGGGGAAAAATTCCGTATAAAATGAAAAACAATTATAAACAAGATAACAGCAAAATATGACTACTTAACTGGTAAGCTGGTGCTAAGAGGAATAATAAATATTGAGGTCAGATTAGAAATAATTGAATTCAAAATATAATTATATGATATGATGAGTATATTAGCATTCATTACTTACTACCATATTAACTATATTTAAATTTAGTAAAACATCACATTATATTTTCAAAATATATACAATTAATAAAACAAAGCTATAAAAAGCAATGGACATTGATACTAGGAAGGAGAGTTAGAGGAATCATCCAAAATGACATTCTCTCAAGCATTTGCTGTCAGGCTTTGTATAGAAAATATCACACATTGGTGCCACAGGTCAAATCTGACAGGAGCAACTTCTCAAATTAGATTTCCTTTTCCAAGGTGTGTGGCGTGTTTAGGTTTGTGCCAAGTTGACAAAAGCTATGACACACACTAAACAATAAAAGAAGCAAGCAACTGGCTGAGTGATGATGAACAAACAGAAAAACAAATGGAACTTTGAGTCTATTTAGCCATTTCAAAAGTACTCAGGAATCAGATATTTGGACTGGTTTCTTCTTGGCTTCTACACATGTTCTCTTACTGACAAAAAGATATCTTTGATAATGTTGTGATTTGTATTAACCTCTTTTACTATTGTGTTCTTCTCTATTCTAAGTACAAGGAACAAAACATTTGAAGTTTTACACATAAGACTAAAGTTAACATGGGGAAAAGTTAATTTTCCAGATTTCACTAGAACTAACAGCACTTTCCTCGGGACTTTCAGTTGTACTCATCTCAAAACAGCCAAACATTTTTTTTTAATTACAATTTTTTTAAAAATTAAGGCATAATTATTCAGCACACATGGGAAGTAAAGGCAGGCTGATCGAGAGCAATCTGGTCTACATAGTGAATTCTAAAACAGTCAGAGATACATAGTGATACCCTATCTTGAGAAACACCCTCCCAATTAAACTACAAATTTATTATGTCTCTTCCTATTTATCTCGTCTCCCTCCAACCTATACCATATCCGCAATTCACCCCTTCTATATTTAATGACTTACTTTGATTATTACTGTTACACACACACACACACACACACACACACACACACACACACACAACCTTGTGGAAAGAGGAGGGAAGAAGGACTGAGGGAGTGAAGTGCTGAGTGAATGTGTACTGTTGACATGGGGACATCCATGTCATGGTTTCCAGTGTCTCAGTAATGTGACAGGTAAAACCTTCCCACGATGGGACTCGGAGGATTGGCAAATCTTTGTGAACTGGAAAGAGTTAAATGTAGCGCAAAAACTGGCAACAGAAGCTTCTTCCTCTTCCTGGATGTTGCAGCTTTAGATGGCTTGCCTAAGAGAGTAGACAACACACCCTTCCACCCTGGTGCTGTACAAGGTTAATACACTGAAGTACAGCACCATGGCAGTAGAAGGTAATCATTTATCAGAGTACATATACCCTGTCTGACCCCATCTTTATGTCCATGTGCCCATGTGCTGTTCTAATTTATTCTTCAGCTGCCCTTGTCTGATTTCCAGATCCAGGTCAGGCAGGAAGTAGCACAACCTGCTGACAACATTCTGTGCATGTGTCTTCTTTGTATATGGTGATGAGCAACTTTATACCCACATGGCTGAATCTAACTAGAAACTTTTAGAAATAAGTGGCTGAAAATCTGGATGCTTGGATTAACTATAAGAGTATTTTGAAGAAGAAAAAACTCAGTATGACTAAAAGAGGGATGGTAATGAAATATGTCTCAAACAACATTTTATCAGGGACCACCTTCTGATCTAACTTTCCAAACACACATTGCCAGGTAGCTTTCTAATTTCATTGGTCTCCATATCCAACTTTACTAAAATACGATTTAGCAATGACTGAATTAGCTGATTGCATCTTCTGTGACATTTTCTTTTACTCACCTGTTTAGTTCATATAATAATAAGTTCTTATTTCTTAGTTCTTCCAGATAGTATTGCTTGTACTTTTCTAGTTCTCTTTTGCTTGACTCTTTGGAAGTTTTAAGACTGGAGACTTCAGACTGTAAACTCTTCATTGTGTTTTCCATCTCAGTTATTACTGAAGTGTGCTTCTTACTAATGTCCTTATTTTCCCGAGCAGCTGTAGGTGCCTACCACAAATTGAAATTTATATTTAGAGAAAATATAACTCAAAATAATGCTGGTATATTTGACTCTCTGCCTTTTGACATTTTAGTCTTTCAAGGTTGAGAAAATGATAAAATGATTCAGACGACAATTTTTTAAATGTGTGAAAAATATGATCCTGTTTAAAATATTTATTACCAGTATAAACAGTATTAAATCTGAATTGTTAAAAACTACTCATTTATATGGTATTGGGAACTGATCTCACACATTGTCACCTTGCTAGGAACACACTCTACTCCCAAGCTATGCTATTCATCCTGAACCGTTGCTTCCCATGGAGTTAGTTGATTCAAAGAGAAATTGATGACTTATCAAAGATGGAGTTGCCTTCTCCATGGATGTTAATCTCAGAGTCTAGCCATACTCCAGTAGATGGTGCCATAGCCATGCACATACTGGCATCAGTGAGCTTAAACACCACACTAAAAACAATCCAAAATGGGTACATAAAAAAGGAGTGAAAGTGTAAAAGTAATGAGAAAAGAATTAAAGTGCAGGTATTAGAAGGCAGATTAAAACACTCTGTATGCACAAAATTATTTAACATTAAAGTATTTGTAATGAGATATTTCATATGTTTCTTAAAATATTTCTTTTCATTGCCAGAAAGGGAACATGAAACGGACATACCAAATTGGGACTGGGTTCCAGGCCTGGGTGTGTGTCTTGCAGATGTCTCTGCAGATGTTCTATTTCCTCCTTTTGGTTCTTCACTGTAGCCATTAATGAGGTATTTTCTAGTTCTAACCTAAAAGATATTCAACTATATTTTAGAATAATTTTTTCACATACCAATTTTAAATGCCACATTATTTTTACTTTTGAAGTTTTAGATGTCATACATGTCAAACAATATCATGTTTCATTGAAAGATTTTCACAGAAGTCTATTATTGTACTTTATTCTTTTTTGCCGTTAAAAACCGTCTTCTCTCCCCCCCTTTTCCCTCTTCCTGAATTCTTCTTTCTCCTTCCTACTCTTGTTTTCTTGACTCAAATATCCCAACTAATCCTGTGTTAATTCCTTCTCACTTCCCACTAGAACTCTGTATTCCTTCTCTCAGTCCCTTTTCTAAATGCTCACACACTCACTCTTACACACACAAACCAACACATAACATTTATATACTCATATGAAACAGCGACTTTATAAAAGAAATATATCAAATGTCCACGATGAACAAATTGTACCATTTTTGGACTTTTTATAAAAGAATAAACAGGATGTATGTACATGAAAATTGTATACTTTTTTGGTTGGTACTATTCGGGAACTAATATTCCACATGCATACAGAGCCATGATATAGTATTGAGTTACTTCCCAAACTCTGCGTTGTGAATTTTGAAAAATATTTAACAGTTTTACAGTGTTTTCGTATTAACTGTAAGTTATATAAGTTTCACAGTATTTATTTTCTATATAAATATATGCTGATTTAAAGTTTACATGTCTAGGTGATTTTCCATCCTCTGTACATATTCTTCTTCTCTTTGTAACTGAATGAAAGATAAAAAATAATTTTGTTAATACTTTGATATAAATTGAGCCATCAAATACTTTGATATAAACTGAGCTATCATCTATTTATGTGATAAGGCTTTTTATAAAAATAAGGGAAGACCCTTTTATACTCATACTTTATGCCTGCTTTGATGCTACCACTACAGGTTTAATTTAGTTGTTGCAACAGGATTCTCCCGACCCACAGAGCAGGAAGTAATATGGCCTCACTATTCATAAAAATGAACTAATGCTGCTAAAGGACTTCAGTTCCTTATTTTTCCTTTTCATCTCTAATCAAATATTGAAGCTGATAAAAATGAAAGGGGAAAGGCTTTTGTGGCCTTTGTGATTTTGATTTACATGGGCTACATAGTAATTTTAACTTAAAAAATTTGTGTATATATAAATATGTGCATATGTAAATATATATATATATGTGTATATATATATGTATGCATACATACATACATATGACCAAAGCTATACCAGCAATGGTAAACATTATCATAATACTGTGTAGTGCATGGATTGTGTGGGGTGGCAAGATCACAGTTGTAACTGAAGACAATCTGAACTGTTCTTTAGGGGCTGTTGTCTTTTATTTTCTTTAAATCAAGTATGGAACTGAAAAAGTAGATTAGGTAGGTTGGTAATGAACTTTCAAGAACCATCCACTGCTGCCTCTCCAGAGGTGTGATCACAGCAGGCACCATCATGTCTATTTTTAATGGATTCAGGGGACTGAACACAAGTCTTTCTGCCTGCTTGTAAGCATTTTGTGCTGTCTTTTTAGTGCCTAACACGAGAATTTTTGTTATTATTAGGTATTTTATTGGAGGGTGTGAGCAAGGTGTTAAGACAGTTTAAACACTGTTGCCTGAATGTAAATGTGTGAGCTTTAATCCCAGCTCAAATTACTACAAGATGTTTGTTCTGAAACAAGTTAAAGTCCTATGTCTCAGGTTTTATTAATCAGTAAAATGCAAATGATAACAATATCTACAGCTCTTCAGTACTGAGAAGTTTTTCATGCAATACACACATTTTTATTTTTTTGTGTGACACAGAGACAGAATTTACACGAGAAAAATATGTGACTATCTTAATTATTTACTAGTTTACTTTGCACTCTTATTCTGTCATATCAGTTTTATTTTTATCATTTTGTATAATCTCTTTTATACAATATATTTCAACAATATTCTTTCCTCTTCCCCAAATCATCCCATAGTACATCCTACTCTGCCATATACCCAACTTCATCTTTTCCTCATTTACTCAAAGAAAAGAACACAAGAAAAACTGCAGAAAACAGAAAATGGAACTCAAAACAGATAAAAGAAAATAAAATCAATGAGATAAAAAAATATCAAACTAAAGGAGAAAGTGAACACACACACACAGCCCCATACACACCCATGAAGTCCATTTTGTGTTGACAATTCTTGCTGGGTATGTAGACTGTTTGATATACTCAGTGACATTCTACTGGAGAGAAGTGATTTCTCTTCCCAACTATGGGACAATAATTAACATCTTTTTGATTATGGTGAGAATTTGTGATTCCATCTCCTAAGTGTCGGGTTTTTTATCTGCCTTGAACCTGAGCTCTCTTGTGCATGCTGTTACAGTCTCTATAAGTTCATATATGCATAAGCTGTGTTGTATCTGGAAAATATTGTAGTTTATCCACCACCTCAAATAATTTCTGTGTACACTCCTAAAAATTACCTTGCCCAACAAAAAGCAGGAACCAGTTTGAAAAGAACTATGCCCAAATTCCTAAATATTGTTTAAAATGTTTGTTTACATTTAAAGGAGAATATGCTATAAAGATAAATACTTTACATTGGTATGGATCTTGGTTTATTGCTACAAATTTTGGGTAAGTTTTTATATGTATATGTTTATTCTTGATTAAGTTATTGATTTGTACAGGTCATTTAATATTGTAATGTATAATTAAGAAATATAGGTTAATAGATAAACATCTATGATAGTCTAGCTTGTAGTCATGTCTAGATAGAGATACACTTCAATTAGATATTCTTCAAACCTTTCAAAGACTAGAGAATATTGCATTTAAAATGTCTTAAAAACTTAGATCTTTCATGACAATGAGACACATCTGCTCCTGGCACAATCGATCTACTTCAAGAGGATGATATACACTAAAGAGGCTCTTTCTGGCATTGGTTAGCCATTTGGGCAAGAAACTGCTCTTGCCTGGACTGCTTGATATTATGTTGTATAAACTGAACATGCCAGACCCACAGAAAAATGACTGCTGAACTTGCACAAATGTGAGATAATTCATCGGGGTTCCTGGCTCATGAAAGTCTGCTAGACTTTCTGAAGGACATAGAACAAAGTGACTGACAAACTGCCAATATAGGAAGAAGTGTGTATGAAATTTCCTGCTTCATGAAAAAGTATGCCTGATACTATAGGTCAATAAGCTGAAGATAGAGGCTAGCAATGATACAGAAGAACTTTGGGTGACTGTCTAGGTAGCAAGATGTCTTTGTCGATTCTAGAGTTTTGGAAGTTGCTTACAATGCGTTTTCTGTTAACTTAGGTAATATTCTATCCTTTTGGAGTCTTTGATGAAGTTGAATAGATATAATTATAGTTTTCCTTAGTTATGAAAAAAGATAAAGTAGATATAAATATTGTAGTTGTCATTCTTGCTTGATACCTGTTTTGTTATATGTAATTTTACTATATTAATGTTAAAACCTTCAGTTTTATTTAGACAGAGAAGGAAAGGTGGGATTCCCCTCTGTATGTTTTGAATAGCACTGGTTAATCAAGAATCTGTCTTGTGCCTGGAAGGGCAGAATAGAGGTAGGCAGGGAAAACTAAACTGAATGCTGGGAGAAAAAAGGCAGACTTGGGAGAGGTCATGTATTCCTGCCACAGGCAAACGTCAGATGGTGTATGGAACTTTATCCGGTAAGCCACAGCCATGTGGAGATACACAGATAATAAAATAGATTAAATTAAGATGTATGAGCTAGCCAGTAAGATTTAGAGCTAATAGACCAAGCAATGACTTTAATAATATAGTTTGTGTGTGGTTATTTCGGGTCTGGGAAGCCAGAAACAAAGATATCAGCATGGTAGATTTGCCAAGGTTTTCTATGTATATATTAATTAAGTTTGCCTAGTGATAAAACTGACAAAGAAAATGGTTTTTTTTGGTTACATATCTGTTAAAAAGTGAAATATTATTAAATCAAGGCATATTTACATATTAGTGGGCTAAAGTTGCAATACTATTTTTCTTAAAGATTAATTACCTGCTTTAATCCCACATTTCTTGTTTTCAGACACATTTCAGGTTCATGTGTCTCTGTAACTTGTCTGTTGTATTGCTCTCTTCTCTCAGTCATCTCTTCTTGCTCTCTCTGATCCTCTTCCATCTCATTATAAGCACAAATTATTTTGCTTTTCATCTTTACTTGCTCTTTTATAATTGATCTGTGGTTAAATAAGCTAATCTTAGAATTACTCTAGTCAGAAAACAAAATGTTCATTTTATAAATTGGACTCTCATAAGTGGCTTATAACATTTCCAAAATTTATACTCTGAGTTTTCATTTCTATTCTATCTTCTAAACTTTAAAGAAAGATACACAACCTAATATCTATGAGCATGCTTTTCATGTATCCATTTTATCACAGTTTCTACTTACTTTGCTATTTATTATGTATTTTATGAACAATTTAAGAATTCATTTGGGGAATTTTAATAGCAATTAATGGTGATCATAATAATAAACATCAATATGCTTTTAAAAGAAAAGGACTTAAATTACTGTTTTTTCTCTTTAATTGATAAAATTTAATTGGTTAATTTAACCATTACTTGAGTATGACTAAGTAGAGAGATGCCTACTACATGTAAGGTCCTAGGTTTGATGCAAAACATCACCCAAAATACATATTAAATTTGTTAGCAGATTAAAATAATCACTTGTAATGATGTGAACAAGAATGGGTCCCATAGGTTCATAGACTTGAATGTAGTAGAATTGTTTGCAGATTAGAATGCTTAGGAGGTGGCCTTTTTCAAATTGGTGTGGCTTTGTTGGAGGAAGTGTGTCACAGGGGCTTTGAGGTTTAAAAGCCCATTCCAGGCCGTTTTACTTTCTTTTTCTGCTCTCATAACAGGAAGTACAGTTCTCGGATATAGCTTTAGCATCTGTTTGCATGACACCGTGCTCCCTGATACCATATTCCAAGCCATGATGACAATGGACTAAGACTTTGAAATGGTAAGCAAGCCCCCAGTCAAATGCTTCCTTTTATAGGAGTTGCTGTGGTCATGGTGTCTCTTCAGAGCAATAGAAAACCAAGATACCACTTAACAAGAATGATCATAATTTTACAGGAGAAAAATTAAAAAATATTAAAATAATTTTGAGCTTCTAAGTATTTCAACAAATTTCTGCATGGAAAACATATTCATTATAACCAGTTATAAATAGTGGAAATCATTCACCTCAATTTTGTTTCTCACAGAATAATTTGTAATACATAACAAAATGCCTCATAAAATCCTACTTGTCTAATACAGATGCTTAATTGTGGTAGGTTGGCTCCATATACATATTACATTGGAATTTTAAAGGGCATAAGCTTTCAGTTATCTATGTATGAGACAAAGAAATTAAAAATATTAATGATTATATAGTGGATTTATTATTTCTAAAAATTTCTTCTGCCCTTTAAACACAGAAATTTTCTATTGCAAAATGTCAAAAGGAAACTAAGAAATTTCCAAAATCCTTTTGCCAATCTTCAGTATAAATAGAGTAAGTGTTCTACAAAGGACTATAGTGTTATACCTCAGAATACAATTTCTTTCTTTCTTTCTTACAAGTTTTTTCTCTAACAATGAGTTCTCTTTTTTTACTTTAGATAATTCATTTCTCAGTTTAGTTTTTTCAGAAAGTATTTGAACATTGGTTTCCTTAAGTTCTCCTAACTCTTTATGTAAATCAAATGCAGGTGTACTTTTTAAGGAGCTCCCAGGATCTGTATGAAAAAGAAAACATAAAAATAAAATAAGTAAGCACATTCTATGATAAAACAACACTCACTATACTATGTTCTGTAGAAGAAACAAACTAGATCTCTAATATTACTCAAAGTTTAGCAGATAGAGCAGACAAATGTCCATTATGACTTCTGGTAAGCATTGCAATAAAGCCGAGTTTTCAAATCAACGAACAGAATTAGTTTGCATTGAGCCTAAACACTAATCCCAGGGAGAACAAAGGCTGAATATGGAAACAAAAAAGAAGGCAGAAAGAAGACACACAGCAAGTAAGACACATCTATGCCAATACAGAGAACATACTGAAGTTTGAACAATGTATTTCTGTCTATGATAGAGAAAAATGGACCATTGCAGGTCAGGAAACAAAGAGAAAGAAATTATGCTCCTCGTCTATAGACCCAGCACATAGGAGGATAAGACTGAAACATCTTCAGTTTTCATTCATCTGGAGCTACATGGCATGAGCATGTCACAAACAACAACAACAACAACAAAAAAAAAAAAACAAAAACTTCTGGGTTTGTGGTTAAAATCATTGCCAGGGCATTTCCTCAACTCTCCTACAGCCCTGGATACCAGACCAAACATTTGCTCAGGCTCCCTGCTCTAAGATGATGAAGCTGATCATACCTTAAAACTAATGCAGTTGTGGCCAAGAGCATTAAACTAACAGAGAAAAGAAAAATGCAGAGAAAGAATTCTGCGTATTTGCAAAGGGTCCTCAAATATTTAGCATAGAAATGAGCACAAGGATGCCAGAGAATCCCTGAGTCTGAGGTGAAAGCAGTTGAAATGCTCACATGAAGCTACAGCAATGTTCACAGAGTGGCAGGAGGCATCCTATTGGCTGAGCTAGATAAGTTCATAATTTACAGGATGTTCGGCATATCTTGTAAGTTAGGCAAGGAGACTTAGAAGAGTGAAATTCAAATATAAATTTGATTTGATAGTTATATCCTGAACTAGGTACAAGCCGTAGGCAGACCATTACTGCAATCAGCTGCACTTTCTGATGAATTACCAACGTTCTGAAGGAACATTATTCCTGTAAACCACAGGGGAACCTGTGGTCACCATAATTCAAAAATTAGTTCCATTAAATTCTCGTTGAATGGTTTGTTATAATGTAATGGTTGTGAGACTGTATGGTGCAGCTTCTGATATAACTAGGAGAATGAGTATCACAGCAAACACTGTGATTATTTGACTTTTAAATCATTTCAGCCCCCTCTTGCTCAATTGTTCTATAAGTGTATCTTTTGGGACTAAGGTCTATAACTCTACATTTTAATTGGATGTATGCTGAGAGTCATTTCATTATGAAAGCTGCTAGATTAAACCAACATGCATATTTTAAAAATATCTTGACCTCAAATTTAAGTCAAAAGATATGCTACTTTAAAGAAAAGTTTTTGCTTTTGTTCCCACAGGGAATGAGAGGCTGTGGGTTCATTCTGTGTTAAAAAAAAAATATATGGTTTGATTGAGAATGACTCCCTGAAAAGTCTCTGATGGAAACAAATGACACAGATGATTCAATGATTTAGAGCACCCCTGTTGCAGTTTCCTCTATGTTCTACACGCAGAACAGCTTCAAGACTGCTGGCTGACATGATCTAGACTCACAGAGTACTCCAGTAAGGACTTGAATAAATTCCTAAATTTTCATAGGGTCCCCAAAAGATTACCAGTAACTCCAATAAGCAGAAGTAGTCTAGAAAACTACATCCACATTGCCTAAAAATTGACTATAGATGTTTGTTATCCTTTAAGGGGTTGTTACATGTTGTTATTGGAAATAGAAGAAAAAGCTGAACAAAAGATATTAGATTCAAAGATCTTTTCTAAAATGAAAAAGTGGTGGTATGGAAATTATAGGATAAATGGGGAGATTATTGAATATAATCAAAAAATTAAATATTTTGCATTAATTTGGATTTTGACTTATTGATAAAATTTAAAGATAATTTTATTATATTGTATGTATATCATACTCTTGTTTGAGGTTTATGTTTATACAGCTCATTTAAAAATGTAATATATAATTAAGAAATACAGGTTAATAGTAATCTATAATAGTCAACATTATAGTCATGTTAGGCATGTTTCCAAGGTCATAATAGATATGTTTAGATAGATGCTCTTAAAACACTTCAACAATATACATAATATGACATTTAATATGTTTAACTATTTAAGGATTTAATGACAGTGAGACACTTCTATACCTGGCAGCATCAATCTACTTCAGAGATAATGGGCATCAAAGAAACTACACGTGGACTTTGTTTTCTTTATGACAAAATATAGCCATATGATCAAAGAAACTTCCCTTACCCTAATTGATGACAGCTATTGTACAAACTGGGCAAGCAGAACAAAATAAGGGAACTACAAAACTTTACCAAGGTAGGATACCCTTCAGAATTTACTGCTTCACAGGTAAGTGTGTCAGATATACTAGGCCTGTGGGCAAAAGATGTACGACTGAACATTACTGAAGAACTTTGGGTTCAGGCAGTGAGATGTTCCTGTTGTTAGGTAAATTTTCACCCTTCTGGGGTCTTTGATGAAGTTGGAGACTAAATAGTTATAATAGTTTTCCTTATTTATAATAGAAAGTAACTTAAATTCAAAACTTTAGACTCACTAAGACAATACAGATAATAGAATGTTTTTGCTAGTTTGCAAAATACAAATATATTGGATACTCTAATTGTAATTCTTACTTGATAACTGATTTTGTTATATAAAATTTTACTTTGTTAAAGGTAAAAATTTTACTTTCTAATTAGACAAAAAAGGGGGAGTTCTGTGAAATGATCCTCTTGTACACTATAAAGATTTATCACTCATATTGGCTTTTATAAACCCTTGATTTGCCAGTAGTCAGGCAGAAAGTGACCAAACTAAAGATACTGGGGTTGGGAAGGATGGAATCAGTACTCACCAGCCTGGGATGAAGATTGAAGAGTGAAATGTTTCATAATCTAGCACTGAGAAGTGGCAGTTGATTTTTAAATGAGAGACAGAAAAAATCAAATTTCATTTTTTTTTTTTTTTTAGAAATATAAAGAAGTACACAGACATGTGACAGAGGTCTCAGAAGATTTGGTATCAAGGATGATGGTTCTAGATTTACTGCTGGTCTATGTGGAGATAATGGTAACATGACCTCAAAAGTGTGAAGGCACAGGGAATAATCAGAGTCAACAAAGAGGAGGCATTGGTCATGGTCATAGCATTTGACCAAGAGAATACAGTGCTTTCATTTTAGGTTAGTTCAAGAATAATTCTATTATGAAGAGCATGACAACTCAGCAGGGTTGCACAGGCAACCTGTGTGTGTACAGGTATTACAATACATAAATCACTTAATATTCATGCCAATATTATTGGAAACTCACATTCTGCTGGACACGATTCAATTATTCGAGTCAAGGCATTAAGATCATGTATGTCTTTTGATGACTCTAGATCCTATAAGATAAACAATACTGTCTACAAAGGGGATAATTCATCCTCTTTTATAATCAGAGAAAAACGTACCTTTTGAAATTACCAATTTGCAAGGCATTTTACAATAGCTACCTACTTAAACACTCAAATATACTATATTTAAACAAAACGTTCTACAGATTTTACCCTTCTTTTTCAGACTCTTCTTTCTCTGTATTTTAGACTTGCCAGAAACCTATAAATGAGCTCAGGTTAGTCATGATCTCATGGCAATCCTCCAGCTTCAGTCTCATGACTGCTGAGAATCCAGGGAAGTGCCATTACAACCAGCATTATCTCATTTTGCAATTAAATATTGTTATGTTTTTGTAATATATTCCTGTCTTTCATAAAATATATTGAACAAAATTAACACCTGTTTATACAATACCTTAATTTTTTCTTTAGGTTTGTTCTTTATGTCCCTAAAATAGGAAACATATTTTTAGATAACATTAACACATAAAAAGAGAAGATGCCTTATAACTAGTTATGCCATTTGTAAAGTTTATATATATATATTATATATATAATCAAATAGTATCTTCTATAAGTACAATTTCGTAATAAATAGAATAGAAAATGGAAAATAATTTCGGTGTTAATAAAATTATAAAAAAATAATTTTGATACATTTTCTGACTGTCAAAACAAAGCAATCATAGTAGTATGTATACTATTAAATATGAATTACTACATCAAGTTTATTCTTACTTTATTTTTAATGATCTTATTTTTGAATTTATATATGTACATCATTTAATCCTTCAATATCCTTTCAACCCCTCTCCTATGGCTATTTTTGTATTGTTACAAATTTATTGCACCTTTTTATCATTGTCCATGCATGCATGTATATGTATATATATATATATATGAAATATTCATTTATTTTTAATATATAATTTTTGAAAGATTGCATCTTATCATGGGAGCTACTTTTCAATGAGTTCCAGCTCAGAAGCATCTGGACCCTGCATCTTGAGGTGTATGGTGCCTTCAGCAATAGAAACTTACCTCTGTGCAGCAACCAAATGCAATAGCAATAGTCATTTTAATATTTTAAAGACTATTAGTCTGTAAGATTCCTTGAACAATTCTGATCAACACCTTAAAAGAGGGCATCTCATGCATGATCTTGGGTTTTTTGTTAGGAATTCTTTGGCTTATGGAGGGTAATTATCAGCTCAGATGAAAATAAGTTTGTTTTAACTCTCTCTCTCTCTTCACACACACACACACACACACACACACACACACACTTACGTGCAGTATATTCTTTTCAGGTAGATAGTTAATTCCTTATTACTTTTTTAGAATACTTACTATTATTTTACTGCCCCTTTCCTTCTGCTGTATTTCTCTTCCCCCTTTTTAATTAGAGGACCCCTCTTGCTCATTTTCCTGATCTGATGTCTTATATTCCATTATTCCCTTCGTTACTGCTCCCCAATCCACCTGCCCTGCTGATAGTCCTAATTTATTTTCAGGATTCTGAAATTACTATAGGATATATACTTACACTTGAACCCCAGATGGGAGGGAACATGCATGGGCCCCTACTGCTGGAGACATCTCACACTTAGGACAAGTATCCAGAAAAAAATTCCCTTGTTCCTTGTGCATGCATCTACAAACACATTCAAAGCCTGTATATTAAACATTCTTCAACAATGTTTAATATGTATCACATATATGTGCACATTTTCTATTTTGCCTATGATATACTATATTGATTATCAGAATGTTTGTGGTTATGCTTAAAAACAATTTTTTCTATTCTGAAAGAGCCCATCCTCAAAGTGAAATTGTTAGATTAAAGTTGTGATATTTTTTAAATGAATCACAGTTACCATATTATGGCTTAAAACTGATATCCATACTGGTTTCCAAATTTCTTTTGCCTCACATTTGACACTCAGGTTATAATATTTTAAACAAAATTCATCAGTATTGATGGTATACAATATTACCTAATGTTATTTGTCCTGGTTTGCTTGTTGGCTGTCCAAGATTATCCCTAGCCAAACCTCACGTTAGGCATGGAAATTATCAAGAAGTAGAATTAATGTACAGGGCAGGAACAATACCTCGGTTGAGTTCTCCCTAGCCTTACCCATCATGTTTCTCTGTCTCCTCAACAGCAGGTTGTGGCTTTCTAGCTTCTACATAGTTTCTCTGTGCAATAAATCTTTTTGTAACAGCGGTAGTAGGTGCAGGAGAAGGAGCATTGGGAAGATCTGCTACTGCAACAGAAATAGCAGCAATAGTTACAGCAGGAGTGCCTGGAAAAACAAAAGCAGCGGTTAGCAGCAGCAGCGGAAGCAGCAGCAACAGGAAGAGACACAGCAGCATGAATAGCAAGCACAACAGCAGCAACAGTAGAAGGGGCTACAGCTTATGTGGTAACAGGAGGAGGAACACAAGAAGCTACAGCAGAAGCAACAGAAGCAATGAAAGCAGCTGCTGCAGCAGGACCAGTAGCAGCAGCAATGGCAGCAACAGCAGAAGCCACAGGAGAACAGAGGGAGCATCAAAACCAGCTGCTGCAGTAACAGCAGCAGCAAACACTGCTGCAACAGAAGCAGAATCAACAGTAAGAGAAGTAGCAGTAACAAAAGCCACAGTATCAGTGGTAGCGGCAACGGCAGCTGCGGCAGCAGCAACAACAGCAGCGCCGGGGTCTGGAGCAGCCGCAGCAGCTGCAGTCACAGTAGCCACAGGAACAGAACTGTCAGGTGCAGCACCAGGAGTAACAGCAGCGAGAGCATTAACATTTCAGCGGCAGAGGCAGCAGCTGCAACAGCAGGAGCAACAGCAGCCATAATGGCAGCTACGGCAGCAGAAGCAGCAGTGGCTGCTGCAGTGGGAGTAGCCTCAGCAACAACTGCTGCAGAAACAATAGCAGCCACAATAGTAGCCCCAGAAACATCAGGAGTCGCTGATGCTTCTGTACCTTTAGAGGCCTGTACTGTATCTTCTGTTTCACTGCTTGTATGATTCTTCCTGTTGGCTGTAACCTTTAATTGAGAGTTGGATACTAAAGTTAACTATTTTTAATAACACAAAGCTGTTTTCCCCAATGGTCTTTATGAGTTGACTCTTGCATATTAAGAATTTACTTCATAAAATTTTTATGTGCTCAGTTTGTCTTAAGAGGTTATGGAAAGTTTGGAGAATTCTGTTTCATTTATTTCTACATGAAAAGATATTTTTTCTTTTATCTTTTAAATTTTTAAATGGGACACTCTTCATTTGGAGCTTTTTTTTCATATATGCATTTCTAACTCATATTTCTAATTTCTATATAGCTGTTATAAAAGAAACACTCTGCTAGTGACATATAGCATTGAAAGTCACTTCTAGAATTGTGACTTTTGGTTCTTCTACAACATGGGGGCGGGGGGCTCCTCTATCCGCACTAAGATAGTTCTCACACAGCCTTTTATGATCCTTCCTTTTTCTTGGGCAACCTAAATGTGAAGGTGCTCACAAAAATGAAACCAGGTTTGCCCAAAGAAAGGAACACAGTGGAACTTAAGAGCTCTGAGTATGTTAACTTGGAATAATTGAAAAATGTAAGACGATTTCCAAATTTCACATTCATCCACCATAAAATTTGGCAACTATAAAAAATGTTATCACATATGTTATCTTCAGATCCACTTATAAAATTCAGCAACGTATCCACTTTAGTTAAACAGTGGAGCTAACAAAGTGTTTGGATGTCTTTGAGGAAAATGGTGAACCTAACAAAATTTTACTTTTAGGAATGTCTCTGAAACCCAAGGGCAAAGAGCAACTGGAGCTCATGGAATCCCAGAGAAGAGGAGGAGAAAGGACAATAGGAGTCAGAGGGTTCAAGGACACCAAAAGAACAACCACAGAATTAACTATCATGGGATCCCAGGGGCTCAAAGATGGGATTGACCTAGGCACACTGCACATGTTAAGTTGTGTACATGACCCTCATGCAGAATCTCTAATAGTGAGACCAAGGGCACTCTCTGACTCTTTTACTGGCTTTTGGGATGCTGCCCACCCTAAACACGTGGTAGGGGTGAGGGTGGTGTTTAGCCTTACTGCAACTTGATATGCCATGTTTGCGGATATCAATGGAGACCTGCCTTTTCCTCAACAGAAACAGGGTAGGAGTGGATTAGGGGATTAAAGCAGAAGAGGGAGGGTAGGGACTGGAAGGAGAGAAAGGAGGGAAAACTGCAACCAGATTGCAAAATTAATTAATTAATTATAAAAAGAATGCCTCTATATTTTTTACTGGCCTTACTTCAATATGCCTCACAACTCAGTTTTGGACTTACTTAATTTATAAACATGATGCACAATAAAAAAGTGAATTAAATCTATTTGATAATAATTACATGCTACCTACTTTAAAGTTTGTTGCTTCTATCCTAACATTAATTATAGGTCTTCTAGAAGGAAACATTTATCATTTAAAAATATTTATAGTAAAGTATTCAATAGAGAAGTTTAAAAATATAATGCTGTTTGCTCTGTTACATTTTTTTGCAAATTTTTTATTATATATACAATATCCTGCCTGCATGTATGCTTGGATGCCAGAAGAGACCAGATCTCATTGCAGATGGTTGTGAACCACCATGTGGTTGCTGGGAATTGAACTCAGGACCTCTGAAAGAGCAGTCAGTGCTCTTAACCTCTAAGCCATCACTTCAGCCAGCTAAATTGTTTTTATAAAAAATTGTAATAACAGTCTTTTAAACTTAAATATTTACATACCAACGGCTGCTTAGTTTTATTGTCATTAGACATATCTCGATCATCTTTCAATACCACTGTTCATAGCAAATAAATGTACTTAGTTATGCCATGAACACTAAAGAAAAAACACAGATTGCATGGCTAATAGCCATAAGTTTTCAAATCTGCAATAAGAAATACTATTTTTCTTATTTTCCCATTTGAGAATTTCAATTCAATCCATTTATCTTTACCTGAAACTTTATTTAAGGAGGTATTTAAACTTCAATATAGTCCTTTGACAGATATCAAATATTTTTTTTTAGTTTTAGGCAAAAGAATGAAAAGGTTTAGTCACAATTGCATCCTGATCCTTAAGACACATACCTGAGCTCAGGTAGCTAATCTGACACTGAGTATCTTAATGGCACTTCAAGGCAACAGAAACCATGTATGTCAATCCCAACCCTGGCTGCTCTAGGGCCATGAGCCCAGCCATGCATGGCCCTTTGCAGCATCCTGGGCACAAATGCTCTCCCTCACCCCGTGGGAGAGCACAGGACACCCATATTTCTATAGCTTCTGCTGTGGCATGACTCCCACACTCCAACATAGCCACAGGCTCCAGCCAAGATCCTGTCCCTCTGTATAGGCCTTAGTGGCAACCTGGTCCACAAATATCAACAGAGATCTCAGTTGCATATAGGTCTCACCTTCACGTAACAAATCTGCTTCGTCAATATCCTAGTTCCAAGTGGTAGTACTGTCCACTCAGATCAGGATGGCTGACACATTTTGCTCTTGTTTTCTCTGTGTCTTTATGTATTCCTTGTGCTTTGATTCTCCCTTGTTTTGTCCTGTTCATATTTGTTTGTTTTGTTTTTATATTATTTAATACTATTTAGTTTTCTATATTTTCTAGATGCCGTTTTAATATAGAAAACTGAATAGTAAAAAAAAAATACAGGTTTTTCTAACCCTCACCCTAAAGGTGGTGCACACCTTTAATCCCAGCTCTCAGGTGGAAGAGGCAGGTGGATCTCTCTCAATTTGAGCTTAGTTTGGTCTACAAGCTAGTTTCCAGGACAGGCTCCAGAGCTACAGAGAAACCCTGTCTCAGAGAGAGAGAGAGAGAGAGAGAGAGAGAGAGAGAGAGAGAGAACAAGAAAGGATGCTGATAGCTTTGTGGAGAAGTCAGGGAATAGTTGGTGTAAGGGTAATCCTAATCAGAATATATTATTGATAAATCTATTTCAATAAAAAATGAAGATATGAAGGGATCTTGCTATGCACTTTAGGTTGTCTTCAAATACCTGTAGAGGTCTGTCCTCAGTATAATAAGTGCACAGAAATAAAAATGTGTGAGATAGTGACCATCTTTTCTATTATCATTTTGAAAGTATGGGAAATACTATGTTTTTTATAATTAACCCCACAATATCTCTGAACAAATGTGGAATTTTTGCTGGGAATGTTAGGGTGAAAAAACATAGATGTAGAAATGCCTAAAGAACAATTCATTTATTAAACATTTGCATAATATTGTAAATGCTTCTTTAAATATTGGTGAAACTGTGATATTTTCATTAATTAGGATGACTCCTTCTGTCACATTGTGTTGAAATGAAATAAAACCAATAACACCACACCATTTCAGGCATTTTGAAATGCTTTTTTTCTGGAATAATTTGGGAAGTTACCTGACTTTAATATTTGTATTTCTTTTCCTTCAAATTTTGTATTTTCTTCATTGTCTTTTATTTCAGTGGAATCCTGGATGGAATTTGAAACAAAACACTCAGTAATTGATTCATATTTCATAAAATATGATGAAAGTTTTATGGGAGAAATGAAATTACCTACCTTTTGGGGGCAATATATCTTGTGAGATTCTAAAACAAATCAAGGAAAAAATATAGTAATTTACATGTAAAAATGACTATCCTATATCAATACAAAGAAATTATTTAGGTCGTTCATTGTAATTCATTTGTAAATGGTTACTTTAGATTTTGATTTGGGAGGATAATGTTTCTTGTTTTCTTTAGAGAATATGGTTTTAATAAACTGACAATATTGATAAATGTAACTGAAACAGAAGAGAAACATATACTATCTTGAACTGTTGATTAATAGAGACAAACATGCTTTGTAAAGGATCAAATCATAATCCTGAGACTTGGCTTGACAGTCAATGAATAAACAAACACAAGGTAAATGTGTATTTCTTTAATGAAACCCTTCACAGAAAATTATTTCATGAAATTCTAAAATTGAATCAATCACTTTTGTTCATTTGTAATTTAGGAATTGAAAACTGATGCCAACATGCTGAAAGAAAAACAATTAGTTATACACAAAAGTTTTGTGGATGAATAAGCCTCTGTGTACAATTGTAAAAGATAAGTTATAAAACATTCACACTTGTGTATAATAGTTATGACGACATGTTCCCAAATATTCCCATGAATTCTTTTTGAGTAACTTGAATGAGAAGGAGTATAAACTATAAACTAGGTATAACATAATCCTCTATTATTGATGCAAGGTTATTTAAAGCAAACACAAATTGTATTTCTAATTAAATATTGCATATTAACTTGCTACAGGTTAAGTAGGTCTGCTAGTATTCAAGGAAGATATTCTATAATAATTTTTTAAAATTATTATGCATTAGTTTGGAATAACATTTTTATACTGAAAATCACCTATGGTAAGTCTTTTTCTCCATGTAATTTAGTATGTCTCCAGTTGTCATTCATGTACTGATTATGTTTAGGTAGCCATGTTGGTGAGACTCCCATCAATTTTAAAGAGAGCAAGAGAGAGGTGGTAATGGTACCTAAGTCAGACTGAGCAGGTTTTCATTCTTGCCTTTTTTGTGGATGGCTTCCCTGCCTGCAATGACACCTGCAGGAACCCCCTCACCCAACAATTTACAGAGCTTATGGGTCCTGGATATGAGATTGGCATGAACATTATTATCATGGTTTACACAGGCTGTTCCCTGACATTTCACATTTGTTTTAACAATGACCTGGACTCATGATGTGAGAGACCTGTAGGGTGCTAAAGGTGTTTCTGGAGAATGGGATCCAAAGCGGGGCTACCCATAAGGAGCATGCCAACTACAAGACCTTTGCCAGCATGTACTTGGTTTATGAACTCAAGTACCAGGGCCACAGTGGGTCTATATTGCCAATAAGAATTTGTAACAGCCTCAGTTCCTCTACTTGTTCAGTTGTACTTATTATACTTCTTGGAATATAACCTTGTGCTCATCCTTACCAGGCACTGCAAACTGAAGTATAAAAACTCTCTGGTGTCTCAACATTTCTGGGTCTCTCCATAACTACCATGACACCATGAAATTGTTTCCAACTCTGTTATTTTGACATATATGATGCTATCTTTTAAAATAGCAGCATTTTAAATAACATTTCTATGTGCATGGCTGACTCAATATGTTAACATATGCCTATGGTAAGTAAAGCACAGCTGTGCAGGACCATGATCTCAGTGCTTATCAAGACTCCAAAAGAACAACATAAAGAAGACAGAAAAATTCGAAATATTTGTTTTCAAATCTGTGCTTTAAAACATGATTTATATACTTTGCACATTTATTGCTTCCATCATTTTTTTTCTAGAAAAAGAAACACATTTATTTTCACCTTTCCATTGTTTGTATTTGACAAACTACCTTTCATGGTCTCCCAGTACCCTCTATTTTCTTAATCTCCATTTTTCTTTCTTTTTTCTAACGACTTAGTTTATAAATCTTGCAGATTAATAATACTTTGTTACAGATTTACATTTCACATACTATCTCAATCTTAAAAATTTGGATATGTCACTGAAACTTTGTAAGATACTTAACGTGTTATCATATTGTACACATTATGTTTTACCATGTATTTGATAGCCATCTCTGGGCTCATAAATATATGGTTCACCCTGACTTGAAAACAAAACAAATAAGGGGAAAAAAGCAAACAAACCACAAAAATGCATTTTTGAAATAATGACAACATGTAACTCTTACCTTTCCCTTGTCTACTTATAATGTTTTCACGTCTTGGAACTAGTCCCTTCAAAAACTGATGCATTCGCCTTGATGGAAGATACTTCACATTATCCTGGTAAAAACAAATACCAAAATGAGTTACACAAGATTTTCCCATTACTTTGTAGGAAAAATTAAACTACTATTTTAAAAACAAGCATTTCAATATTTCTTAGTTAAATGTAAGTATATTATTTCAAAATATATTAAAAAAGAACATATGCTATCCACATCAAGTACATGATTAAACTGGTATGTTAAGAGAAATGTAAACATGACATTGATGACAATGCCTGGTCCAAAGATTATTCAGCATCAAAGGAATTACAATTTTTCAGGGGGAACTAAAGCACAGAGCAGCATATTTTCTCAGTAGAATAGACTACAGTTACCTGCAAAGTGCAAATTCAAAGTGTCTGAATTAATTAAGATCCATTATATTCCAATGACCATTCAATATCAGTGGCCACAATTCCCATTATATTTTCTGGCCTTCAAAAGCAAAACAAAAGTTTGAAGTTATTGTTTATTTACAAAATAACAGAAATGTTTCTGTATCACTCTTCATATTTCAGGTATTTTTAATAACATATTTCCATATTTTACCTTACATTTTTATAATTGATGAATAAAATAAGGAAATAAGTAAAAAATAAAGGAAAATAAAGTGAAACGAATATGGGTTTCTGTGCATTCTAAGAGGGTACAAAATTTTAACTAAATATATTTAAAATTGAACTGTAAGTTATGAAATGTTCACCCCAAATATCTATGTATAAAATGACTGCATGTAGCATATACATGCTTGTCTACTATAGAAAGTAATATTTATTAAATTTAGGAACTAAACTTTTACATACTGATGATTCTTTGCTTTCATTGTCAATAAGTTTCTCCTTTTTCTCTGATTCCATTTCCAAGTCAGTTTCTGTTGAAAGAATTTAGTATTTATTTAATTTCAATAATTATGAATAAAATCTCTAGGCCCTCAGTACAGGGGCAAAATTTTGGGCTTCACCACCACCAGTAGCAAGCTTGCTGCAGGTAGGCTGCTCCAACAATCCCCCATGGATTATACCCTGTAAGCCGCAAGGCACATGCCTGCCCACAAAGCCTCCTATCCTCTGTGACATCAGTGGATGATCAGCCAGCAGGCTGGACATTCCACTCTCTAGGTCCTCATTACTGAGGAGAAACTCCAGGCCCCCTCCAAACTGCTGCAGCTGCACTAGGCAGCCAGCATGCAAGTTTTCTGCAGGTAGGCTGCTCCAACACCTTTACTCCCTTCAACTACCTTGTAAAGCCTCAAGACCTCAGAGGAACTCTGATGCACAGAGCAAAGAGAGGGGACAAGAAAGATCTCAGTGGCTCCCTGAGACACAGATAGCAACTGCAGAGAGCAGACTAAGAGAAACTCTCTGAGACACAGACAGTAACTGTAAGGATTTGACCAAGAGGCAAAGAAACTTCTGACACAAATTCGAGAAAGAGATGTTAGGTGACAATGGAAGAATTCATTCAACAACCTAAAAAGCAACATGATAACACTAAAAACAAGTGATCATACAGCAGAAAGACCCGATGATCCTAACTAAGAAGGAGCATAAGAAAATGACCTTAAATATAACTTTATAAAGATGATAGAGATCCTTCTAGATGAAATAAACCTCATATCAGGAAACTCCAACAAAGGGAAACACACAAACACTTACATCAAAATTAACAGGAATTAACAATCACTGGTCATTGATATCTCATATTATCAACAGATTCAATTCACCTATAAAAAGACACAGACTAACATAATCAATATGAAAGCAGGATCCATCCTTCTGCTGTATACAAGAAACACAGCTCATCCTCAAAGGCAGACATTACCTCAGAATAAAGGGATGTGAAAAGATTTTTCAATCAAATAAACCCACGAAACAAGGTATTAGCTATCCTAATATCTAACAAAATAGACTTAAAGCTAAAATCTATGAGAAGAAATGTAGAAGGATGTTTTATACTTAACACAGAAAAAAAATCTACCAAGATATCTCAATCCTGAATATCTATGCCCCAAGTACAAGAGCACCCACATATGTAAAAGAAACACTTCAAAAACTTAAACCCTAGATCAAGCCCCACACATTAATAGTAGGAGATTTTAACAACCCACTTTCTCCAATGGACAGTTCAACCAGACAGAAAATTATCAGAGAAATGAGAGAATTAACAGATGTTTGACTCAAATGGACTTAACAGACATCTATGAAACATTTAACACCCCCGCCCCCACAAAGACTATATCTTCTTCTCAGCACCTCATGGAACCTTCTGTAAAACTGACCACATTCTTGGTAACAAAGCAAACCTCAACAGATACAAAAAAATAATGACATAACTCCCTGTATCTCATAAGATCACAATGGTTTAAAGTTAGAATTCAACAACAACATTAACTGCAGAAAGCCTACAAACTTATGTAAGTTGAATAGTGCTCAATTAAATTACCCCTGGGTCAAGGAAGAAATAAAGACTTCCTAGCATTCAGCAAAAATGATGGCACAATGTACCCAAACCTAGGGGACACTATGAAAGCAATGCTAAGAGGAAAGTACTAAGTGCCTACATTAAGAGAGTGGAGAATTTTCACCCTACCAACTTAATAGCACACCTGAAAGCAATAGAACCAAAAGATACAGACTCACCCTAGAGGAGTAGATGACAGGAATTAATCAAATTGAGGGCTGAAATCAATAAAATAGCAACAAAGAAAGCAATATAAAAAAAGAGTGAAACAAAGAGCTGCTTTTTTTTGAAAAAATTAACAAGAACACAGCCATATCTATACTAATCAAAAGGCAGAGAGAGAACATCCAAATAAACAAAATCATAAACAAAAAAGGGACATAGCAACAGACTCAGAAAACCCAGAGAATCATTAGGTCATACTACAAAATCCTGTCCTCCAAAATTGGAAAATGTAAAAGAAATGGGCAATTTTCTGGATAGGTACCACATAACAAAATTAAATCAACCCCGGATGAGCAAATTAAATTAGTCTATAATCTGCAAGGAAATAGAAGATATCATCAAAAGACTTCCAACCAAAATGCTTCAGGGCACAATGATTTCAGCATAGAAGTCTACCAGAAATTTATAGAAGACCTAATACTTACACTCTTCAAATTGTTCCACATAATAGAAACAGAAAGAACACTGTCAACTCACACAAAGACTCAACCAGACAAGGAATTACAGACCAATCTTTTTTTTTTTTTTGCATTTTTCGAAACAGGGTTTATCTGTAGCTTTTTGGTTCCTGTCCTGGAAATAGCTCTTGTAGACCAGGCTGGTCTTGAACTCACAGAGATCTGCCTGCCTCTGCCTCCCAAGTGCTGGGATTAAAGGCATGCGCCACCACCGCCCGGCCAGACCAATCTTACTCATGAACACTGTTTTGAAAATAATCAAACACTGGTAAATCATACTAAGAACAGATAAAAAACTCATTCATCGGTGTGGGATGTCCTTTTGTCTGTGTGTTGCTTTTTTGGTTAATGAATAAAGAAACTGCATTGGCTTGTTGATAGGGCAGAATTAGGTAGGTGGAGAAGACAGAACTGAATACTGGGAGGAAGAAGACAGATTCAGAGAAATGCCATGGAGCCAACAGGGTCAAACATGCTGAATCTTTGACGGTAAGCCACAGCCACATGGCAATTTGCAGATTAATAGAAATAGCTTAAATTAATATAAGAGTTAGTCAATAAGAAGAGATAGCCAATTGTCCAAGCAGGGATTTAATCAATATATTTTCTGTGTGATTATTTCAGTTCTGGGCAGCTGGGATATATAAGCAACCCTCCCTCCAACAGATTGGCGCCAACATGACCAACCAAATCGAGTCAGGGTTTCTCTGTGGTTTTGGAGCCTGTCCTGGAACTAGCTCTTGTAGACCAGGCTGGTCTCAAACTCACAGAGATCCGCCTGCCTCTGCCTCCCGAGTGCTGGGATTAAAGGCATGCGCCACCACCGCCCGGCTTGAAAAGGTATTCTTGACAAGAAAAATATACGGAGGTTAACACGGCTTCTTGCTGTTAGCTGGAAGAATGCAGCAATTTCTTTGAGAGAGTTTTTTTCTGACTCAGCAGCAGCTGAAAAAAAATCAGTGTTCTTTTGAGATGCATGCAGTCTTTGAAGAAAGAAATTGAAGAATATACCAGAAAATAGAAAGATCTCCCATGCTTTGGGATACATAGGATCAACATAATAATAAAAACGGCAATCTACAGATTCAATGCAATCTCTGTCAAAATCCCAACACAATTCTTCTGAGACCTTGCAAGAACAATACACAATTTGTTATGGAACAACAACAAAAAAGATGATAGACAAAATAATCCTGAAAAATAAGGGAAGTTCCAGAGGCATCACTATCCCTGACATCAAACGCTATTACAGACCTGCAATAGAAAAAAAAAAGCTTTGTATTTGCATGAAAACAGACAGGTGGACCAACAGAATTGAATGAAAGACTCAGATATTAATCCACACAACTATGAACACCTAATTTTTGACAAAGGAGCTAATATTATATAATGGAAAAAATGAAGCATCTTCAACAAGTGGTGCTGGCATAAATAGATGTCACCATGTAGAAAAATGAAAATAGATACATACTTATCCCCATGCACAAAATTCAAGTTCAAATGGATTAAAGACCTCAATATACATCTGACCACATTGAACCTGGTAGGAGAGAAATTGAGAAGTAGCCTTCAATGCATGGACAAAGAAAACCGCTTCCTAAATACATGCCAGTAGTGCAGACTCTGAGGCAACAATAAATAAATGAGTCATTCTGAAACTGCGACACTTCTGTAAAGCACAGAATGCAGAGAATAAGACAAATAGGCAGCCTACTAAATAGGAAAAGACCTGCACCAACCCCACACCAGACAGAGGACTGATCTCCAAAATATATGAAGAACTCAAGAAATTAGATATGGGAATACCAAATAATCCAATTTTAAACATGGGGTACAGAACTAAATGAGAATTCTCAACAGAAGGCACTTAAGGAAATCTTCAACATCCTTAGCCACCAGAAAATTTCAAGTCAAACCAACTCTAAGATATCAACGTACACCAGTCAGAATAGCTAAGATATAAAACACCAATGATACCTATACTGGAGAGGATGCAGATAAGGGGAATATTCTTCTATTGCTGGTGGGAATGGAAACTTGCAAACTACTCTGGAGATCATTTTGGCAGTTTCTCAGAATATTGGGAAGCAACCAACCACAAAACCCAGCAATGCCACAAAACTTGACCATATGTTCTAAAAAGTGTGCTCAACCATCCTAGAAGGACATTTGTTCAGCTATATAGCAGCATTATTTGGATAAGTCAGAACCTGGAAGCAACCTAAATGTCCCTTAACCAAAGAATGAATAACGAAAATGTAGTTATATTTATATAATGGAATGCAACTCAGCTGTAAAAACAAACAAAAAACCCAATATTTCTTGAAAGTTGCATGCAAATGAATGGTAGTAAAAAAGGCCATCCTGAGTGAGATAACCCAGACCCTGAAAGATGAGCATGGCATGGACCACTCATAGGTGAATACTAGCTATAAAGCAAAGGATAAAGAGCCTAAAATCAATGACCTTAGAGAAGCTAATAACAAGGAGAACTCTAAAAGAAAAATATATAGATCCCCCTGGGAAGGGAAAAAAATCCTGAAAAATTGGGATTATGTAGCTTGGGGAAGAAGGCAAAGCTAAAGGGGAAAAGAAGGGAGAATGCAGCATTAATGATCTGTCTCTTTAAGAGATGAGCCATGCCCACTCCCTCCCTCATCCGCTGAGGCAGACAGGTCTTCCTTCCTGCTTGCAGCCTTAGTCTCTCTTTCTTTTCCAACTCCCTCTCAGAGTGGCAACTTCAGTCTCTCCTCTCTCTCTCTCTCTCTCTCTCTCTCTCTCTCTCTCCCTCTCCTCCTCCTCCTCCTCCTCCTCCTCCTCCTTCTTCTTCTTCTCTTCTTCTTCTTCTTCTTCTTCTTCTTCTTCTTCTTCTTCTTCCTCCTCCTCCTCCTCCTCCTCCTCCTCTTCCTCCTTCTTCTTCTTCTCTCTCTACACTCTCTCTGTTCTTCTCCCCATTTTCCTTCCCCTCCATAGCCCACCTAATAAATATCCAAACTCACTCTGCGTGGTGTGCCTATCTATGTCTTTGTCTCTTGCTTGCCCTCCATGTGTCTCCCTGCCAGGAACCAGCCACCACTCGGAGACCAGCAGCCATCTCTGCCTGGGACTGACTGCTCTCTGGGCCCACTGCCTGCTGCCACATGGACTTCTACCACCAATTGGGGACCTACAGAATTTCTCCTGCCTGCTGTCACCAGGGATCTAGCAGCATTTTTAATTTTTCCCTTACATTGATGCTGAGACTCGAGAGGCTCTCCCACTCTAATCCCTCACCAGGGTTCAGGATTCTGAACCAGATATTATTTTTCCACAACAACAATGTGTTCTATATGCCTGAGCGTGATTTCTACAGTGTGATTTCTACTAACATCATTGGCTTCGATTGGTGAGTTTCCCCCATTCTGCTATGGTTGCTTCTCTAAGCTAAAATTGTGTTTAGACTGACCTGGCATCAGTCTGCCCATGATAGTACTGCATACTCTGTGTGGTGCATTCGACTGGGGGCCCAGCATCTCTCAGATTCTTCTCTTTTTTTTCTATTTCTTTTCTTTTCCTTTTCCCCCTTCTCTGTAAAAGCCCCCTTGAAGCAGCCACTGGCCTCTCTGGCTTCTGAGTTATCCTGACCAGATCTAGCCAGGACATAGCATCCCACCCAGGGTCACCCAGGCCACTGTTCCTGTGGTATTCATGCTGATTTGCACCCCACCTATAGGGGGCGACTTCCCATTATAGGCCTTGTGGTGTTTTCACAATTTCAGCTGTGGGAGCAAGCCATCCATGGCCATTCCCAGCTGGGATAGCAGCCCTTTAGAGGCCCCCAAACCACAAGCCTTAATAACCTACTTCTTCAGCTCCTACCCTCACTCTACCAGTGTCCTGCCAGCTCCACTTTTGTGGGAGCTTTCTGAATACTGTCAGCAGGAGCTTTTCAACCGCTGTCACTGCACAGGAAAATGAACCTTGCCATGGTTACTGCCACCAAGATTGGTTGGATCCATAGTGTGGCCTTTTTCAATTCCAGCCTTTTGCTCCCCTCCATGGCTTGTGGTATGGCATGGTGGCTCAGTGACAGGTCAGATCACACCTCTAGGTTTCTCTTTTTATTAACCTTAAAATCCCTGCAGCTCAAAAATTTTGAATTTTCCATACAACAATGGCTGCTGCCAGTTTGACTGAGGTCATGTGACCTCACCACCATCTTAACTGAGGTCAAGTGACTTCACCACCATCTTAACTGAGTGGCTTCTCCATACAACATGTGACTGCTCCTATTTTGATTGGGGTCAGGTGACTTAGCCACCACCTTGGCTGAGAGCCGGGTCAGGTGACCAAGTTCCACCATCTTTACTGAGGTATTCCCGGCCTGGTTCCCCAGTGTAAACTTGTTGCATGGGTTACTTTACTGCCATCTTAACTGAGAGCCAGGTCAGGTGACCAAGTTCTCGCATCCGTACTGAAGTATTCCCTGCATTGTTCCTCAGTTTACTTATTTTTTTTCACTAAATTCCTCTTGTTGACTCTGTTGCATGTGTGTTTTGTGCAGTGGCATGCCTTTGGTAGGGCCTTCCAAGAGCATCCACTTTCCTCAATTCCTGTTTACTTTGTGTGTGTGTGTGTGTTCATACAAGTAACTTAAATACACCTATGCTTAATATTATAATTGTTCATTGCATCTCATTTCAGACTACAAAAACAGTAAGTCTCATGTTTTGTATTGGTATGTACTTTTAAGTCTCTTACAAAGATACTTTATATTTAATCCAACCCTCATTTAAATTATATTAAGCTGTTCTTTACTATTATCAGTTCTTCTGTTAAACTTCTATTGCAAGCAGTTTTTTCTTCTTTCTGTCTTTTTATTAGTGTAAATCTTACCTGTTAAGAGCCAGTACAGTCAAACTCAAACTCAGCTCCTCAGTCCAAAAATGGAAAATCAGAAACTAACAATTGAGAATAGTATAATGTCTAGCTCAACACACCACAGAGATATTCTCACATCAAATATTATTCCCATGGCAGTCCTCTTGGAATTCCAGAAAGAAGAGCAGGAAAAAAAATGTGTAATAGACCCACTGTAGAAATTTAGTCACAATAAAAATAAATATTTATTTTATTTCATTTTATATATGGAAAATACAGCAAAATGGATGAAAGTAGAGATTACTCTCATGAGCCAATTAAGCCAGAATTAGACTAAATTTTTTTAATCACATTTTTTTTGCTCTTTTGTTTATATGTAGATCTAGAGTGAATTTGCCTAGGGAATACATAAACGTGTATCAAGGTATGTATTTGTGTTTCTAATTGGGGGTAGTTTGTATCTGTGTTTTTGTAAGATATGAGTATAGAAAGGAGACTGACTTTAAGAGAAGAAGACAGGTATGAGAAGGAAAGGAAATGGACGGTAATAGAAAATATTATAGGTGTGACAATACAATCATAAAGAGTAGTTATTTTTCAGGAATATATGACAAATATGACAGAGAGAAAACCATGGGATGGAGAGTAGGGCAATAAAATAATATCGAGGATGACTTATGTATGGAACTTCCTTAATGACACAACTACTTTGCATAATATCTAATATATTATTTAATAGTGTGAGCCAATAAATTAAAATTGTAAAACCTAGCAAGTCATGAATATAACAAAGATTTGTGTATAACTTTCAAAGAAAGTGTGGCACATACACACATTAGAGTACTACTCAGAGTTAACAAACAATGATGTTTTGAATTTTGCATGCAAATGGATGGAAATAAAAAACACTATCCTAAGTGAGATAACCCAGACCCAAAAAGATGAATATGGTATGTACTAAATCACTAATGGACTCTAGTCGTAAACAAAGGACTTCGAACCTATAGTTCATAAGCCTAGAGAAGCCAAATAATAAGATGAACCCAATGAAAAACAAATATAGATCCTCCTGGAAATTGGAAGCAGACAAGATCACCAGGCAAAAGTTGGGAGCCAGGGGATTGGGTGGAGTGGGGTGGGGAGAAGAGAAGAGGGGGAGAGAGAAGGAAGAAGGGAAGGACTGGGGAGAGCTTGGGATAGTGGTAGGGTTGAGATGGAGGAAGGGCGGATATAGGAGCAGAGAAGATATCTTAATTAAGGGAGGCATTATAGCATTAGCAAGACACTTGGCTCTAGAGGGGATCCCAGGTGTCCACGGGCATGTCTCCAGCTAGGTCCTTGGGCAGCAGAGGAGAGGGTACCTGAACTGGCCTTGTTCCATAGACACACTGATGAATATCTTGAATATCACCATAGAACCTTCATCTGGTGATAGATGGAGATAGAGACAGAGACCCACATCAGAGTACTGGAGTGAGCTCCCAAGGACCAGTTGAGGAGCAGAAAGAGAGAGAAGATGAGCAAGGAAGTCAGGACCACGAGGGGTTGGCCTACCCACTGAGACAGTGTGCCTCTTCTAATGGGAGCTCACCAAATCCAGCTAGAGTGGGACTGAATGAGCATGTGATCAAACTGGGCTCTCTGAATGCGGCTGACAGTGGGGGTTGACTAAGAAGCCACATAGGACTGGGACTTGTCTCTATTGCATGAACCAGCTTTTGGGGATTCTAGTCTGTCTGGATGTACATGTTCCTAGGCCTAGATGTAAGGGAGAGGGCCTTGGACTTCACACAGAGAAGGGTACCCTGCCCTCTCTTAAGACTGGAGGGGGAGGGAGAAGGAGAAGTGGGGGAGCAGGAGGTGAATGGGAGGAGGGGAGGAAGTGGAATTTTTTTAATGGAAAAATAAATTAATTAAAAAGTAGAAAAAGAAAATGTAAAACATTTACACAATGGAGTATTATTCAGTTATAAAATAAATAATGTCATGAAATTTGCATGCAAATGGATATAACTAGAAAAAAAATTTCTGAGTGAGGTAACCCAGATCCAGAAAAGCAAACACAGTATGTACTCAATCATAAGTGGATACTAGTTTTAACTCAAAGGTTAACCAGACTACAATCCACAGTTCTAGAGAAGCTAAGTGATAACAAGGATCCTAACAGTGACAGGAGGACCACCCTGGGAAGAGGAAATAAATGAAATTTCATGGCCAAGCAGGAGACCTAGGAAGGGATGTGAAGGAGAAGGGATAGTGTATGAGAACATGAGGGATGGGAAGGTCTAGTTGTGAGGGTATGGGGTGGGAGAGAAAGGAAAGAGATACCATGACAGAGGGAGCCTTATGGGCCTAAATAAAAAACTGTTGCTAGGAAAACTCCTAGGAACTCACAAGGATGACCCCAGTGAAGACTCCCAGCAATAGTGGAAAGGGTTCCTAAAATGGTCTTCCCCTATAGATTGGTGACTACCGTAACTGTCATCATAGAACTTTCAAACAGTAACTGACAGAAGCAGATGCAGAGATCCACATCGAAGCACCAAGCTGAACTATAGGGATCCATTCAAGGAGAGGGAGGAGGGATTATATGAGCAAGGGAAATTAGGTCATGATGGGGAAACTCACAGGGACAGTAAACCCGAACTTGTCTGAGCTCATATAGACTCTAGATTGACACCTAGGGATTCTGCTTGAGACTGAACTACTCCCTGTGCATGGGGGTGACAGTTTTGTAGCTTGGTCTGTTTGTGGGAGCCCTGATAGTAGGACCAGAATCTATCACCAGTGCATGAGCTGACTTTCTGAAGCACAGTCAATATAGGGTGGTGCATATGTGCCAGTTGGACTAAGTCCTGGAATTACTAGCATAATCCAAGACAAACTGTTTTATATGATCTAGTGGTCAAACACATATCGTCAAATTTCCATAACAAACACTTCACTGACTTAAGTTGTAACCCCAGCACAGTTGCTTTTCACATGATGAATCTTTTTCCCTTCCATAGCATTCTATGTTGAAATAAGTCATTTTAAATATTCAATGATTCTCTGTTTCTAGTATATACCAATCAATTTTTAATTTCCTTCCAGGAAGTATAAAGATCATATGTGAGGTCCTAAGTTAGATCACAAATCAAATTTATGCAAGTAAATACAAGAATACATACCAGAATTACATGAAAAAAGAAGAGAATAAGACATGTGAGCATATGAATTTATATTTATAGCCTGAAATATATATCTTTAGAACTATTATAAGCTTTTATAGGAATGAAATCTTGACAGATTAAGAAAAATAATGAAAACATAGTTTTTCCATTTCATATTATAATTTTTCTACTACAGACCTAGTATTATCATTGAATGAGAGTTTTAACTAGAATACAAATTAAAATGCAAATAATCTGCAGATAATCATCAGTGTCCTACAATTCATGGGTTATGTTGGATTCCCCTTTGTATGCTACAAATATGTTTTATTACCATTGGTTAATAAAGAAGCTGCTTTAGCCATTGGCAGGGCAGAATATAGGTAGGTGGATAAACTAAACTGAATACAGGAAGAAAGAAGTAAGAATCATGCAGATACCATGTAACTGCCGAAGGAGAAAGATGGTAGAACCTTACGTTTAATCTACAAGCCATGTGGTAAAATGTTAATTATAGAAATGGGTTAATTCAAGATATAAGAGCTATCTAGGAATATGCCTTAATCATTAGCCAAATAGTTTTGTAATTAATTGTTTCTGTGTGATTATTAATGTCTAGGTGACAGAGGAAAGAAAGTATAGTCTTTATTTACACATGGGTTTGTTTTGTATCTTTACTACACAGGAAACTGTCACATAAATGAGATCAAACCAAAACTTCATTCTCAAAGAAACCATTTGTTTCAGCATCTCACAGAGTCAAGGGTATACATTTAGTCATTCCAATTCAAAACAGAAAATCCTAACAAATGTGGGGATTTTCAATAGGAAATTTGAAGGTCTAGGCATAAAATAACCAATAAGTGAGTTTAAAACCAGAACTTTAAAAAACTTGCTTATAGCTGAAGATTGTTCTTTCATTCCCACTCACCCAGACCCAAATAATCACACAGAAACTATGTTAATTACAAAACTACCTGGCCTATTGTTTAGACATATTCCTGGTTAACTCTTATTACTTAAATCAACCAATTGCTATTAATCTATGTATCACCATGAGGCTGTGGCATACTAATAAGCTTCCAGCATTCTGGTATCTTTCTCCTTTGGTGGATGCATGACACTTCCCTCACCCTGTTATAAAAATGTTGGTGATATGGCAAGGAGGTGTAGGAGAAATCTCACCTTAGCTGAGTAACAGAAACATATATTCAGCTCCACTTAGAACCCTGTATAAAAGTATCTATGACATATCATTTGTAAACTGATACACAAATGTCATAAATACAATTAGAGATAGGTGGGGAGAGACAGACATACAGATAAATGCACACACACACACACATGTACATGAATGAGCTTGTTAAACAGTACATAATCTGTATTCTTATCTGCTATAGAAACTCCTCCAATTGTTTCAAATTGTTTAATATTTGTCAATAGAAATATGGTGGGTTGTCAATTCCTACAAAGATAAAAAAACAAAATATTTTTTAGAATTATTCAAACACTTAAATTTAATATTCATTTATAGGTAAGTTTCAATATCTTGAGTCCTTATTTTACGTATTATGTACACAACTCCTCAAAAATTCCAATTATTAGTCTTCTTCAAAAGAACATGTTTGCCCTTTTAAATCTCCCACTAATTTCATTTATTCACTTTTAACTTATACCATTGGATTCAGTTTCTAAACACGTTCTGATCCTTTTATCATTGCAATACATAGAAGAAATAGTTCAATCTCTTATTAAATCATGCAAAGAAATATGTCCTATATTAAGAAATATTAGAATAAAACTTGGGAATGCCTACTATGTTCACAGAGTCCCATTGAATGTCTTGAGTTTAATATTTTACATCAAAACATTCATTTCCCCAACGATATTAAATATAAGTTCATGGAGTGAAAAGCATTTTGACTAGTGTTTAAGAATCTATAAAATCCTGAAATCCTTTGTGGTTTTGCTACTTTCACTTCAACACGCTAAATATTTAGTCAACAGAAATAATGTTTAGTAAGGAACAAATGGAAAGCAGGAAAAAGAGTAAATATTAGCAAAATTATTATAGAAAATTAACATGTACCAGAACAATCCACAAGAAACAAGACAAGGGAGATTGTTTGAAAGGAATATGAAATAGAATACTACATACATAGAGAAATTTATCAAAATACCCTCAAGATTACAGTGATGTTACACACTTAATTATAGCATTTAAGATGATTAGGCACGTGGACAACTGGGTGCTCATGGACACCCCATTATACCAGGGACATTCTCCTCAAAAAAGTCATTTAAATAGATGTTAAGTATAATAAATGTAGGGTCTAAAACCTATTTTTTATTTCCTGTATACTAATTCTTTTCATGGAATAGTCTTATTTTACATATGTAAAGATTGTGGCTCAAAGACAAATGCAAGTAAAGTTTCCTTTAACACATCTGATGATTAGAGCCAAGGTAAAGTCTAGGTCTTGGGATATAGTTGGTATTATAAGTAGAAGTTGATACATGGGTTAATGAAGTACTAAATCTGACTTTCTGAATTGCCCTCATATGGCCTGCATCTTCATCCCAGTGCTATGGTAAATATATAAATGAGGAAGGAGAATGGAACATGAAGCCAGATCATATGTGCTTTCTAGTCCTGGTGGTGCAAACCTTTAATCCAACTACTCAGACATAAGGGGACCTGTGAAATTGAGGCTAGCCTGGTCTACAGAATGAGTTACAGAACATTCAGAGATAGAGAGAAAAACCTCTCTCATAAAACAAAAAATAATAAAAAACAAAACAAAGCCAAAAAATAGAGAGAGGTGATTAGATAGATAGATAGATAGATAGATAGATAGATAGATAGATAGATAGACCAATGGATGGAGAGATGGATGGATGACTTGACAGACAGACAGACAGACACAGAAGACTGATGCTCATCTTGCTTTCTCCTCCTTTCCTCAATCTGTGGTGGTAGCAGGTAACACCTGAGCTGATGCTCATATTTGCTCTTGTTCTATATCACACAGTCAATCCTTCCAGAGAACGTATCCTCATACAAGTCAAACATAAATATCTTAATGTATTTCCAAATTTTGTAGAGCTGACAACAAAGATTAATAAGCAAAACTGTTGGGAGGCAGCACTCTGCCACCAGAAGCCTGATAGCAGAAGGAGGAACATTCCTAAAATGCGTTGGGATTGATTATGCAACACTATTCTTTCCCTCAATTAAAGAGGGTGAATACACTCTAGATGGCAAATATGTTATCACATACTTGAAATGATGAGAAACCTATTCCTTTACTGTGACCAAATACAGTTATGTTCAAAATTGTAGCTGTTTGGTCATTAAGCTGAAATTAGATCTTATATTTTCATTCTACTGAAATGATATGCTTTAAATGCCAGAGATTGTACTTGAACAAATTTTATCACAGTCTAAAGTTAGATTTTAACTTTAATGTAGTATAGAATTTAATAATATTCTAAGTTATTTTAATGGGTTAAATTGACAGGTAACTAAAAACCTAAAATTAATTCCTTATTGTCCAGGCTATGCAATTAAACAAAAGCAAACATTATTGAACAAAAGAACTGAAATACCTTTATGCCAACAGCTGAATATTTTCACTGTCTTCTGAGACATTGTCTTCCAGTGATTCAGGGGTAAATATATCTGATCCTACTAGAAAATATATGTATTATTTAGTTAAGTCATGAAGAAATGCTATACATATATATATGTATATATACACACACATATATAATTATTTTTCTAACCTTTTGTATAAAACATTGAAAATAATGCAGTTTTTAAATGATTGTTCAATTTAAATATAATATGGAACTGGATAATTTATTTCCTAAGTTATTTCTAATCATATAAATATTCAGTAGTTCACTTACACAGGCAGTAGATGGCACCTTTTTCAAGATACATGCATACACACACACATCTCAAAGATTCATTCATACATACAGCCATCCAACCTAAGTGAACAAACCCTTATTAAGAAATAAAATTTTCAATCATGGTAACAAGGGATGGCTTCACATTGAACACTAATATACAATTAAAATTAACCTAAATGTTAAACATTTTCTTTACAAAAAATAACTAGTAATTTATTTATATATGGGATACTCTTTCTCATATGTGGAAAACTATCATCCACTATCAGAACTGTCCTCATTCAAGATTGATTGTAATATGTAAATTCTTCCTATATTAATCTTTTCCTGACCTAAAGAAAAGATCTGGGTTCTTTTTAACCTGATTGCTTCCTTAATCAAAACAGCTCCTAGAAATAAATACCTGTTCAATGTTTCCCCTTCTTACTCTCACCCTAGCAGCAATGTTTGAAATCACCCATGAAGAGGCTGGCTATTCTCTTTATTTAATAACAGAATTATTAGTACTTAGATGTATTGCCATGAGATAAGGCATTGTGTAAATATCTTATGATTGTACTGAATACATATCTGCTTTGGCAATTAAATGGTAAGTTTAGTTAGACACAGGACACAAACTATGAGAGTATGACATATCTGCGGTATGAAAATGAGATGATTCTTTTAATATTAGGATTTGTCTAGAAATATGCTAAAATATCAGGAAAACCACTATTAGTTTAGTTCTTCCAGAGGGCAGGTGACAAACAAGAACTGTACATACAACTAGCCAAAATCTTTGCACTAATAGAAAATTCATCAATGATATTTGGGAAAACAACAAAAGGAATGAGAACTGGTGTGGAACACCGGCCTGTATTCTGTCAGTTATATTTTAAATACATGCTGGTTGGGCAGTAGCCAGGCAGGCAGTATGGGTGGGACAACCAGACAGGAAGTAGAGGTGGGTCAATGAGAACAGGAAAATTCTGGGAAGAAGGAAGTCCATTCCTTGGCAGTCCTGACCCAGCCACAGAAAAACCATGATGTGACTGCCTCAATGAATAAGTTACCAAGCCACATGGCGAACATAGACAAGAATAATGGGCTAATGTAAGTTTTAAGAGTTACTAAGAAGCCTGAGCTAATGGGCCAAGAAGTTTATAACTAACTAGACCTCTGTGTGATTTCTTTGGGATTTAAAGACTGCAGGAACCAGCAGGCTGAACAGAAAACTTCGGCCAACAGAGAACATTGTAAATGTTTCAAGTATGCTGAAATAAATGTCAATAGACACCAGTACTGCAAGATGTACCTGCATGCATTGACTCCTCCTGATTTGCCAGTGATTCTTCATATGCAAGAGCATCTGTTTTTTCAATCACAGACTGTGTGGCATTGGAAATGATAATTAATAACTTCTGTATTTCATACAGTATGAAATTAATGTTGTAAAATATTTCCCTTATTACCTTTGATGCAGGATGCTTTTTAAAGGAGTCTGAAACATCAAAGAGACAGAGAAACAGTAATTATTTTATCACAACATTAACCATACAAACAGAATCTGTGTACAACTAAATGCTCATGGGTAGCTTTAGGAATGGTAGTTTAAATTCTGAGGATGCTAGATTTTGTTTTTGCTTGTTCTGCTTTGGTCTAATTAGAAAAAAAAATATGTTTGGGATCGAGTTGAAAAGTAAAATTATGGAGTTAAAATAAAACATAGCCAAAATAAGACATACTCTAAAATTTTAGTAAGCATTTTAAGAAGTATGTGAACTTAAAATTGAAATTAATGCAAATGAACTTTTGAAATATGATTGTCAGTGCTTTAAAATCACTATTCATGGAAAAATTACAAAATCTTTACAAGCTACATATGAAAATTAAAAACATTTACTTTAAAGCACAATTTTAGCACATTGTGATATATCATAAATGACTTAAACATATCTTTCTCTCCAAAGATGTTGTATCTTGTGAGCAATAAGGCATTTTCACACAAGCAATAGTCTCATTAGGAAATTTGCTGTCATTACAGAGGACATGAGATTGAATCCAAACACATTACTATACATTCTATCTACTGGTTTATTCCTGCCATGAATTGTCCTTATTATCTTATAAAACCTAGTTCCTATTCTTCCTTTCTTTGCTTCATCCTTGATTTTTATTTTCATGCTCATTTGAAAAGGAGGATGTATTCTCTCTCTTGATGTGATCCTATCACCACTAATAATCAAAATCCCTCTCTATGTTTACCTAAAAATAAGAACAATATGGACACACAGAAGAGACATGACTGCCTGAGAAAAATATTTTAAAAATGCATTGCTTTTGGAAACCTGAGCATATTGTTTTTATGATTGACCCCAAATTTCTATAACTTTGAGAAAGAATAGTTTTTATGTTGTCTGTTCAATATTTCTTTGCCTCAGTGTATGTATGGAATCTGTCCTGTACTTCTTCAGATCATGTCTGGCGATGACTTCCTGGACTTTCTATAAGTAAAAATATTAATTACATTTGTTTAGACCTTACATATTTACCTGATAACACATAACCCTGTAGCATCAGCACACATGTAAGACTGACCCTGTCGTGTTTATCGTGATCTAAAGTAAAGTAAGTCTACCATTGTATGATACAGGTCATCAAACATGAATGATGTTTTGCAACAGTGAGATGGTGATAAAAAGTGGGAAATGGGCCGGGCGATGGTGGTGCACGCCTTTAATCCCAGCACTCGGGAGGCAGAGGCAGGCGGATCTCTGTGAGTTCGAGACCAGCCTGGTCTACAGAGCTAGTTCCAGGGTAGGCTCCAAAGCCACAGAGAAATCCTGTCTCGAAAAAGCAAAAAAAAAAAAAAAAAAAAAAAAGTGGGAAATGTTTTTCTTACTTCTCAAGCCAGTTTTGTTACATGCAAACATTTTTCTTTTCTTTTTGATCCACATTCTAAACACTTTACATCCTAGTTTTCATACTCTGTGCAATAAGATCTTTATCCTTCTTTCTTTATTTATTCCCTCACTTTTTCTGCATTTAATATTACTCACTCTCTGTCCTCATTTCTTACTTATTTCCATTTGCATGTAAGATTGGCAAGAACCGGTATATGCATTAAAACTCCTTTAGTGACAGGTCTCAGTTTTACATGTTGTTAAAGACTGGTAAGAGTTACAATTGTTGCCATTTATCTTACACTTTTCATGGTTATCCACCGCAAGGAAAGCTCTTTGACTATGAGATTTCATCAGTACTCATGCCATAAACCAACATTCTGTCAAAGAACATTTTTAAAGAACAAAAACATCACCTTCCATTGTTCCTTTTGCTTCATTTCTGTCTCTTTGACCTCCAGGCCCATGTACGTTACTGATACATTTAGCAGGAGCATACTTAGAAGAACTCAGCTAAAATTCATAGAAAATAAAGCAATTAATATTTTCTTACTCATTTTAAGATACACAATTTTCCCATTTTAAGAGAAGCTATACATAAAAAAGAATGTCTAAAAACACAATTATTTTGATACCAAACCTTACACATGCTCTCTAGATTAAATCTATCTCTCACCATTTTGTAAAACAAAAATAGAAGTTTACAAGAGACATAACCATAGATAAACTGCTTACTTGTAGATATCTTATAAAAGAAGTTAACCTTATACTATCTAACTCTTACATTCCATATTTAAAATGAGTATTCCTTTTTAAAATGACTTCTCTTTAAACCTCCAGAAAAAAAAACTTGTTACATGATTAATAACAACATTAATTGGGGTTCAACATGAACTTCAGAAAAACAAAACAGTCAGCTGCTGCCTCTTACCTCTACCTCAGTCTGAAATGGAGATCCTGTCTCCAGGAATCTCAGAATCAAACTGAGACTGAGAGCTTTCTCCTCCCATTTTATACTCCTCTCTAGGGCTAGAATTAAGGGGGTGCACCACTACTGCCAGGTTTGCCACACTAGGTAAGATAGTGTGGCTATTAGGATTAAAGGTGTGTGTCACCACTGCCTGGTCTTTAAGGTTGACCAGTGAGGCTGTTTTACTCTCTGAACTTTAGGCAAGGCTTTTTTTTTTTTTAACACAAATGAAATGTTACTACAAAAACTATTTCAAACCCTAGAATTTTCCATTTCCCCTATGGTACTAAAAACAAAACAGTGCTTCACAAGAAATATACGTTCCCCCCTCTCTGGAATATTTCTCAAATATTTATTTTTTATTAAAAAACCCCCAGTTTCAATTCTAGATGTCACAAGCATATGAAGAAACATATAAACATAGAAGAAAGAAAAATATAAAGGAAGTCCAGGGATGAGCTCTAGAGTGAGGGAGAAATTATGATTCAGGTTTCTAGAAGGTGGAAAATGGGACAAAGAGATTTTAATTATAGGATAAGGAGAATAACACATAGAGAGGACAGAGTGCTAAATAAGACTATGGATGCTTGAAAATCATTAGGAAAAACAGTATTTTCTGTTTACATAAAAGCATATGTGATCTATGTGTGTGCATATATAAATAAATTAAATGAAGTTATACCACTGTGGGAGATGCTACTTCCCTAAAAACTATAGGCTGGCTAATGAAATCTTCAGCTCCGGGCAAGGAACACTTGTCTTCCTTTTGTCGGATGGTGAATTCCAAGAGACCCCCCCCCCGAAAGAAATATAGGTTCTTCAGGTTGCTCTCGGTCTCTTTCATGAACTTGGAGATAAGAGTGTTACTGGAGACACCACACACATTAGATATGGAACTGGAAAAATTTCTGGCAGGTACTGCCTGGAATGCTTTTCCATAAGAACGTTTCATTCCATCTAAACACACTATGCAAGCTCCCAAAAGAGAAAAGCAACCAAAAGTTCTTCCTAGTTGCAGAGCATTAGAACCATAACAGTTGCTTGTGGAACAAGAGATCAAAGGGGATGCAATAGCAGTACTTTCTTCTTAGTGGTAATCAATAGCTGTCTAGATTAACTTAAAGCCTACTCTGTGTGAAAAAGACTAAATGTACTCAATAGATAATGTATATTTTATATACAGTATATATATTTGTAAATTTACATATGTAAAAATAATGAAACAATAAAAGGTCATGAAATTGAGAGCAGATAGGGACATATACATAAGTTGCTGGAGTGGAGAGAAGATAGGGTGAAAGTAATGTAAGCAGAATACTCATACATGAAATTTTTTAAAAATTAAACTGAAAATATTTAAATTTCCCCGGTGGTGGTGGTGCACACCTTTAACCTCAGCACTCAGGAGGTTGAGGCAGGCAGATCTCATTGAGTTCAAGGCCAGAGTGGTTGGTACACAGAGCAAGTTCCTGGATAGCCAACAGTACACAGAGAAATCCTCTCTCGAAAAAATAATTAATACATTTTAAGCTTGATTTTGAGCATGCCAAATAAAGCATACTACCTCACCCTGGGTGAGGTTTGCTATGTAGAAATTTTTCATCATCAAATAAAAGTTTTCAATTCTAGAAGAGAAACTTCATGTGACTCTATATTTAGTCTTTATAACTACTAATATTATGTAAGAAAAAAGGTACATTCTCATATAAAAGCTAATACAGATTTTCTATCAACTTATAAACATAATAATTATTTTTCCTAATATAATATAAAATGGTACTTCACGGTTGAAGAAAAATTCCATTATGCAAATGTCAAGCTTTCATTGTCCTTCCAGATGATTTTGAACTAGTCCTTTTCAAATACAGTTCCCAAGAGAGACCCTATCATACAACAAAAGTATATGCTCAACTATGTTCATAGAAGCATTGTTTGTAATAGCCAGAACCTGGAAACAACCTAGATGCCCTTCAACGGAAGAATGGATGAAGCAAGTATGGAATATATACATATTAGAGTATTACTCAGCAGTAAAAAACAAGGACTTCTTGAATTTTGCATACAAATGGATAGAAATAGAAAACACTATCCTGAGTGAGGTAAGTCAGACCCAAAAAGAGGAACATGGGATGTACTCACTCATATTTGGTTTCTAGCCATAAATAAAGGACATTGAGCTTATAATTTATGCTCCTAGAGAAGCTAAATAAGAAGGTGAATTCAAAGACAAACACATAGGCATCCTCCTGAATATTAACCTTCATCAGGCGAGGAAAGGAGACAAAGACAGAGACCCACATTGGAGCACCGGACAGAAATCTCAAGGTCCAAATCAGGAGCAGAAGGAGAGGGAGCACGAGCAAGGAACTCAGGACCGCGAGGGGTGCACCCACACACTAAGACAACGGGGATGTTCTATCGGGAACTCACCAAGGCCAGCTGGCCTGGGTCTGAAAAAGCCTGGGATAAAACCGGACTAGCTGAACATAGCGGACAATGAGGACTACAAATGTTTGTAATTTTGTATCCAGTATTCACACCAGGAAGGAGAAATATGACTAAAATCTTGATTAGTGCTTTTTTTGTTTGTTTGTTTTTTTACCAGTTTCAAACAGCCAACAGATGATTGGGAATTAGAGTATGCGAGAAAACAGCTTTGAATGCTGAAGTTGGGCCTGTAACTGTGCAATAGAACACTTTTGATATGTACTTTACAACCTGGGCCCAAGATATAAACTCACAAGAGGTACTAATTAATAAAAAATAAAAATAAAGCCTATAGCTGCTATAAAAGACTATCAATGCTAAGTTGAATAGTTTTGCTAAAATGACATGAGATATTCTAGCTGAAGATATTTCTAAAGGCAGTTATCAATCTTCCATAAAGATTCTGTGTCCCCTGGTGGGAATCTGTTCTTCATTGTGATTCTGAAACATTATCGTATTAGTATGGTTCATAAGTCATAGTGACATTTAATCAAATATTATTTGCCATATTTAAAATCTCCTCTTCTATGGAAATTGTATTCCTAATACAAATCTCTTAAGTTGTAAATTTTAAACCTTTCCCTATTTCTTCAGAATAGTTCCTTGATCTTTGTTGTTTATCAAATTAAAGAGCTATCCAATTAGTCATGGGTCACAGTCTTAGGAAAAAGTCTTTTTCTCATCAACTGACTATTGTCTACTGTTGTCAACAGAATGACAAGCGGTATACCACTACAGAATTTCAAGAGGAAACGCCATAGAAACACATTTCTATACAAACATATTAAGTTCAAGAAGGAAAATTTTACCTTGTCATTAAAATCATCATCATCCTCATTTGATTTGGGCAAGGTGAACCCAGAAGTAGGATCACTGGGGTTCCTACAGAGCAAATGCACAACAAAAATGGATAAATGCAACTTAAATAAAAAGGTTGGATATCTGTTTACTAAATTTCTCATAATCATAATTTATATGAATAGAACTTAATTTTCTTATTATTAAAAAGTAAACAACTACCAATTTCCAGCTTTCTTTTTGCCTCTGCCTCTTCCAATTTACAAAAGAGTCAATACATTTAAATCTTATTCCATATGAATAGTGACAGCAGATACATTGGCAAGGCCTTAGATGAACTTGACTTCATAAACTGCCTCAACTTAAAGAATTCAGAAATTATTCAATGTCTCACAGAACACATGTTACTTTAATCCAAAAGAAAGTCTGCTTAAAAACTTAAGTTGTTTAAATAAAACATGCAAGCCATGATGTTCTATTATGAGAACTACTATGAAACAAATAATTAATTTCTGTTTATCTAAAAATGGTAAAAGAATTTCCCTGAACCATCTTAAATGTCTTAGATCTAATTTTAAGAATTAAATAAATAGATAGATGATAAATAGATGGATGATAGGTAGATAGATAGATAGATAGATAAATAGATAGAAGCCCAAATGTTTCTATAGTCAATGTGACTGCCTTTCCCAAAGAGAACAGAACAAAAAACAATGTAAAATACTTTTATTTCAACACAAAATTTGACTTTTTAAACTAATCTGACCTAGGTTTTAGGGCTACATGGGTTTCTTTCAACTTATGCTAATGAGTAAGGGGACACATGGGAATCCAAGGCAGACTGATATTCAAATAATTGAAGCACTATTATGAATAATTGTGTAATTAGAAAAACCAGTGTTATAATTGGAAAAACATTGAACATTTATTATGTTAGTTACAAGGAATAAATAGTGTTAACTATAAAATATTGGGGTTACTACAGAGTAGAATACTGAACAATGATTTTTTTCACCTACACTTTCCAAATTTAGAAAACATGGTTTTTATAGTAATATGAATCTTACTTGGCTAGTGAATTTTCTCCAGAATTCTTGTATTCTATTTAAGAAAAATAAATGCATTTTAAGTAGGACAACCAAAAAATCTAAAAATACTAAAAACATAGGACCATATGACTCTAAAGGTTTATTAGAAAACATTCCTTTCATACCATGTCTAAAAAAAATAGCCTATGGTGGATGCTAATTCTATTGCTGATTGAGTAATGAATATATGAAAAAAGTCTGCTTCCTGTTTCTTATTTACTAGGCCCAAAGGAGGAAGAATAAATCTTTCAATAACTTGCCACCTAAAAGTAAGATGCAATATCCAATGGCATGTATGCTAACTGACTTCTAGGAGACGAACTTAAATGGAATCTTGAGCTTTCAGTGCTGAACAAACAGTAGAATATATGTCCAGTGCGACATTAGCAAAATTCTAAGTGAGTTTATTTATTTTGTTACTACAGAAAGAATTATATCAAATATGTGATGCAAATTTACGTTTATTCTAAGAAATATTATCTTAAGGAAGGTCAACCTATTAACACTGTATTTCGAAGCATGACAAACATGGATCTAGACCAAGACCAAGCAAAGAGTTTTCAGGTGCAAAGCAAGCTCTATACAAGTCAATATCTTCCAGAAATGATGCTAAAAAAATTATTTCAATGACAGCTATTTCTGTTTCCGTATTCTTATTTCTGGTGCAACATAGCCTCAGATTTGTCTGATACAGTTCCTGCAGTAGCAAGTACTACTGCAAGATCAGTCCTTAAGGATTTCACAGTCTTGAGCTGTGCTAAATAAATAGACTTTTAAGCTCAAAAGAACTCACAGCTAGCAGGAATCTTCTACGGAAATCTTTGTGACATGTCCTATATATATCCAGACCCCAAGCCATCCTTCCCTTTTCTACCCTCCCATCAAAAGAAAGCCTGCTTAAAAACTTAAGTTGTTTTAATAAAACATGCAAGTCATGATGTTCTATTATGAGAACAACTATGAAACAAATAATTAATTTCTGTTTATCTAAAAATGGTAAAAGAATTTCCCTGAAACATCTTAAATGTCTTAAATCTAATTTTAGGAATTAAATAAATAGATAGATGATAAATAGATGGATTTTTCTACCCTCCCATCAACCTCTCACTACCCAACCTCCCAACACCAGCCTCTATTTTACCCAGGAGACCTCTTTTATTTCACCATTTCCTATGGAAATCCATGTATCTCTTTTTGTGCCTCTTTAGCTATGAAGCAATGAATAGCCATGCTACAATCCACAGCTCCAGAGAATCTAGGTAACAAGTAGGACATGCACTTTTAAAATAAACAACCTCCTGAGATTGTTAGACATGATACCCAACATGAAGAAAATGGGCTAAACAGTATTGTTAGTATGGAGGGTAATTTCTTTCAATTTTGTTCATTAAGTGGGAAATTGCTATAAATATAAAGTTTTTTTCCAATGTATTTACCATCATATTCTATGCTTATGATCAGGAACAAAAGGCAGAAAGGAGCTAAGAGAGAAGGTGATCGCTGCAGAGCTTGCTTTAAAGGTATAAGTTTCTAGGTTCAATCCATAGCCTCAAAAATTATTGATTTTGGGGGCTGGAGAGATGGCTCAGAGGTTAAGAGCATTGCCTGCTCTTCCAAAGGTCCTGAGTTCAATTCCCAGCAACCACATGGTGGCTCACAACCATCTGTAATGGGGTCTGGTGCCCTCTTCTGGCCTGCAGGCATACACACAGACAGAATATTGTATAATAAATAAATAAATAAATAAATAAATAAATAAATAATTATTGATTTTAATCAAGAAAGCTGCTGGATGTACACTGTATACCCCAAACCTCAAGAACTGAGAAGTTATGGCATCTTAGATCAAGAGTTCAAAGCCAATCTCAACTACACAGTAAAATAGATGCCATATAGAATAATTAAAATATGCCTCAACATAGACAAAAAAATATTCAGTGAAGTTACTATAAGTTAAGAGACAACTTTAATAAGAAATAACTAAAATTAGGGCAACAGAATATGAGTATTATTGCCTAAATTAAAATATTGAAAATATGGGAAGCAGTTTCAATTGTATATGCTTAGAAAACAAAATTTAAAAGTGCTAATATATTTTGTCACTGATCTAATCATGGTTTTCATATTCACTTACCATTTCCATAAGCCTTACCTAGACTGCCATCTTTATTTTTAATACGTAACTTTTCATCGTAGTCCATAAGGATTTTCCGACTACTGCCATATGAAAAGAGAAAAATGCAAAATTACTATTTTAAAATTGATATTAAAAACATTTTATATTATGTTGCATCTCCTAGAATTTGTAGGCAATATCAAAGGCATTGTCATATGCAAGTAAAACCCAATGAATTCTTTTCTTTTACAGTTTTGTATTCAGTTATTGTACTTATCCAGAAAACATGAAATCCTCTTCTAATTTCAGTTCTGTTGCGGTGGTAAAATCATCTTGTAAAAGGGAATTGAGGGAAAGAAGGATTTATTTTTGCCCACCATAGTAGATCATTACTGCAGGAAGGTCGAGACAGCAGGAACCTGAAGTAGGCAGTTGCATCATGCTCACCATCAAGAACATAAAGAAATGAATGCGATGCATGCTCCTCACATACTCTATCCTTATGAGTCAGGACACCTGCCTAGGGGATGGTGCTACTCACAGTAGGCTGGATCTTCCCACATCTATCAGTTACCTACCGAGCATTTTACAGGTCAGTCTGAAGGATCACTCACTGACGCTCCCCCTCCAGGTGACTCTAAGCTGTGTCACTTGATAATTATAATTAACTATCACAAGCCCTAAATTTAAATGCTAGTCGCTCTAATTTAATGGCATATAATTTAGGAAATAAATCAGCTATTTAACAACTTGAAAATAAAACCTTTTAAATGTGTATTTATTTCCATTAAATAAAATGATTGTGCACTACCAAACTCTTAATGACCAAAACCTTAAAACTGAATTTCTAATAGAACATTTCCATGGCCAGCTGGCCTGGGTCTGAAAAAGCCTGGGATAAAACCGGACTCGCTGAACATAGCGGACAATGAGGACTACTGAGAACTCAAGAACAATGGCAATGGGTTTTTTATCCTACTGCACGTACTGGCTTTGTGGGAGCCTAGGCAGTTTGGATGCTCACCTTACTAGATCTGGATGTAGGTGGGTGGTCCTTGGACTTCCCACAGCGCAGGGAACCCTGATTGCTCTTTGGGCTGATGAGGGAGGGGGACTTGATTGGGGGAGGGGGAGGGAAATAGGAGGCGGTGGCGGGGAAGAGACAGAAATCTTTAATAAATATATAAATAAGAAAACCTGAGTTTCTAAAACCTCACTTAGTTGCTTGTAGTCCTCCTATACACAATCAAGCTCTGAACCTGAAGATCCTTGTTAGAATGATGGATTGTCCTGTTTGATACATGGATTCCAGTGGAGCATAATGTGAATGAGTTCTTTTAAATACAGACTAAGACTGACACCTACTCAGAGAAGGATGCTATTGGCTCTCATAGCACTCAGGAAAGGATGCTGCACAGAATGCAAAGGGGTCTGTTGGCCAAATTCTGGCAGTAATGAATAAAGACTTGTGATGTTCCCTGCAATGTGATTTGAACAATCATGACAGCTTACCATGATCCCATGTCATATTCCCTACCAGATAAACAAATTCTTCACAGTTAATAAATCATCAAGGTCTATGATTAAAATGAAAGGTGGGCTCCATATAAGGTTCTGAATAAATGAGAATGGTCTAATCAACAACAAAAAGTGTAGCACAAACTAAAAGCTCAGAAAGCAAAGAAAACCTCTGTAACTTTGGGACTAACCATTCAATTAAAATATTGTAACTTTTCAATGTAAGAGTGCACTGTGAACTGCCTTCAGTCATCAGAGAACTGATTCAACAAAGGCAGCCTGGTTAGCAAGGTCAACCCCTACTGGTCTCGGGGACAGTGTGAATAGCAGCACTGCAGCCACAGAATCAGTAGAAATAAAAGAGGGATTAGAATGCCCTCTTTTTGCTCCACCTCTTTCCTGGCACTTAGGGAACCCTGAAACCTTCATCTTCTTCAAGATTCAAAGAACAATATATAGAAAAAAAGCCCACCAGAGAAATTGACTCTGTTCAGGAAAACCATGCCTGAAGACTAAAACAACTAATTAGAAAATCAAGTATCTGACACTATATACATATACATATATAAATATATGTATAAATATAATTTATAGAGTTATAGTTGGATGAAATGGAAAAGTGTTATAATCCATAATTTTTAAGGTCTAGTTCTACACAGAAATGTAATTCAGTGACAGAATTGCCCAGCATAAATGAGCTACTTGGTTCAATCTACAGCATTACCAAACCAAGCCATGAGACAAAGAAAGCCTTCTAATGCATTTTGCATATTGGCTAGGCACTGCTATTTCAAGACGACATAGAGTAAGCAATAATATATTATGTAATGGAATTTGAAGACTTTGTGATTAATTTGAACTACAAATTAGTATTTGCTAGCATTCTAAGGCAAACACCTACCCTTTACTTGTGCCTTCAATAGCATAACGTAATGCAGTCCATCCGAATACATCTTTAAAGGAAAAGTCAATTCCTTCTTTCAGAAGGAGACTGACCATATCTTTTGCATCCCATCTTATGGCATATAAGAGTGTGTTTCTGAAATACCACAGAAATAGCTTCATTATTAGGAATGTCAATTAAAACTGTTAATATTTTGTTATATTTTACAAATTTAGTATCTTGTTTGTCTGCTTGTAATTTTCCTTTTTATACACATACATTTTATGGTTACATGGATTCATCATTGTAAATGGTGTCCAAAGACAAAAGAAGAAAATGGATGAGGAGCTTGTGGTACTGTTTCACATATTCTCAGTAGAATGCTTTGATTCAACACTTTTGGTAGAATGTAACTGTATAAAAGTTATTCTTCTTAAGTAGATAAGGATGTAAATTAAGATGGTTCCATTTTCTCTAGGTTAGTGTAACATAACCAACAGACAATTGAAAACTATTTTCATTATTTAAGCAATTATAACATTATAAAATATCTGTTAATAATAAAACTCATTGTAGCTGCAGTTGGTAGTGATGATATCATGTGCTATGCACTGCCCGAAGTGCTACATAAATCATCTCATGAAAACTTCTCCATAGAATTATTCTCCTTTTCATATTTGGTGATATCTAACACTAGTAGATTACATACCTAGCAACTAGGTATCTGACTTTAATGAAGTCATGTACGAATCTGCATCCCCTTAGCAGCACCAATGCACAATCTACACCAATGACTTAGCTTCATATTTTTCCTAATGAAATGAATTTGCTCTCCTTCCCCAATACTATGTAAATACAAACATATCAATACCAATTGTACAGGAATAAATGGTGTGGGGTTGAGCTGCATCCTGCAATAACTCTTAGTCATTAAAATATAATCTGACCTCATTATTAGAGTCATACATTAGACTGTGATTGTCAGCTTTCTTGATGATTAATTAATATGGCATTTTACAGGGCAACCATACAAGAACAAGGAAAAATACTGTAAAATGATTGAATTCTGTTGTGAATCAAAGTTAATAAAGTTCAAAATTATTAAAAATATTAGTAAAACCAAACTAAAACCCCACTAATCTATCATAATATCAGCTGTTCAGCCAAAAACTCACATAACAATCATCAATCAATATAATAAAGGGATATGAAACTTATGATAAATGATTTGTATTACACACTTCAACTTGTTGCTGTGCTTCCCTAACTAATTAGCCTAATGACTAGTTGATATCTGATCACTGAATCCCTATTAGTTAGTCTTCTTCACATAAATTGGATATTTCTTCTTTGTGTGATTGTTATTTCAGTATGGGACTCAATTTTTTTTAAAAAAAATCAGACAACAGTACCTTTTCATCTCATCAAATACATGTATGTTTGCTCCCTTCTTTACTAAAAATTTTGCCATCTCTATTTTGTTTTCCTTGAGAGCCAGTAAAAGTGGTGTAAAGCCATCCTGCAAAACAATTAAAAATCATTGTAATATTTAACTTAATTGAGTCTTAATGAATCCCTGTGAGTATTAATGCTTGCTCGAGTGAATAAGCAGTTTTCTCCCTTCGTGTCCACTGCACGTTCTTCCTCCTTGAAATGCCTTTCATCTATCTACCTGTATGTGACACATGAACCCCACTCATCCCCTTTCAAAGATGATTTTAAATCTGTGTTCTACAAACATTTCTGTCTACCATGGCATTTTAATATATGAAAACGTGTATTTGATTTCCCCTCCTCTAAAACTTTCTTAAGGGCAGATGCCGTATCTGGGCATCAGTAGCTACATCCTCTAGCACATAATAACAAAAGATTTGGGTGTGAATTAGCTGTATTTTTATATCCACATCAATATTTTAAAATGAGCTACACTTGTACCTCACATGACCACCTGTACAGACACTGGGCACCAAAACATGCTCAAAGCCAACTGAAAACTTTTAAATTACATTTATTAACTTATTGTATGTATTGTGTAGGTACATAGGTGAATATACATTCATAGAAAAACCAAACACACCTTTGGAGATCAGAGCTCTTGTAATTTGGAGTTACAAGTTTTACAAACCTTAAAACACACACACACACACACACACACACACACACATATGCACAGAGAAATAAGACAAGCATACTATGGAAACATACACACATAGACATAAAAGCATAGTGTGGCTACATTAGTTTAACAGACAGACAAAGCATTTTTAGGAACCCGTGTCAGCTGACCAACTTAAAAATCCTGGTGGAGGCAGGCGGTAGAAGCCAGGGACCACACCAGTGTTCCCATTAAGGACCAGGTTAGCAGACACTACAAGACAGGACAGAAACATAAAGATGTAACACCTATACAATTTTTGAGTGAAAGGAAAACGGGAAACGTATCCTTTGTAGAGAGTTCCAGTGTGAGACAAATAGCAAACAGCTAAACAAGCAGGGAGGGGAAGCAGGGAAGGGAAAACAGGAAAGGGAGTGGGAGCACAGCATCCAGAAACCATGGGCATTCGGGGCTTAAGGGATGCATGGTGTAATACAGCCCCAATTTAAAAAGATTTTTTATAAAAGGCAGCCTAAGGGCATTTGGAGATCAGGCCTCAAATTGTAAGTTTCCATTTTTACAAGTCTATGCTGAGTCTCTGGACTCAAAGTCTACCACAATGAGTCCACTGTGATAAGACTCTTGAGTCAAAAAACAGAGGGGTGTGAGAATTCCATGGTGGGACGCTTTGTCTGATGGAACATGGCGAGGACTGCCTTGCCTGGCTCGCTGCTAGTCAGGTCAGCGGTCTGGCGCAGTAGGCATCTTCAACCACGCCTGACAAATGAATGGGCCCTGGGTCCTCATGGTGCTTAGTGCTCAATAAAAGGGGAGCTGACCCAGATGAAGCCAATTTTAGCCTGATAGAAAGCAAGGGCAAGAAGGGAATCTTTCAGCACCTTTCAATATGTAGCCCAGGCCAGTGGGAAAAAGCAGTACCCTCCTCCCCCAGGACCTCCAAATGTAAAGTTTTTCTGCCAGGGTATGTCTCTCCACAAACGCGGTAATGCCAATCTGACCAAATCAAATCGAATTAAAAAAAAAAAAAGCCCAGGTTTAATGAGTGACAGACTGTGCTCATGGGAGGCCCTCGGGAAAAACACGGAGAAGGGGAAGGACAATCTGAAAGACCACATGTTCCTTCTCTGGGGGGCAGTTTAAATAGCCTGTGGAAGTGGTCTCAACACTCTCTGGGGAGGGGTCACCATTTGACATGCTTTCTTGAAGGTGGGGTTTAGACTGGCAACTCCCAGGGGAGGGGTTTGAAATGGAACTTTCCACTCATGCATTCCAAAATGAATGTCAGGAGCTGGGATGACACTTTCAACCAAGCATTCCAAACTTTTTTTGGGTAAGGATGTTAAGAATTGAGGTAACACTTTCAAACAAACATTCCAGTCTTTTTAAGATAAGGATATTAAGAGTTGATGTAATGCTTCTAACCAAACAATTTGCATTGTTTTCTCCTAAAGTTAATGAAATGAATCATTAGTTACTTAAGAGTATCAAAGCAAAATCATTCAGTTGATTGTCAACACTGTCCTTAACTTACAGTTTTGCAGTGATTACAAATGTTAGAATAGGATACCCAGGCTTTATGAACTGACCAAATCACATTGAGATTTTGTAACAGCTCAGTTGTCAAGGTTGTGATTTGCTACTCTTTTGATGTACGGAAAAAAAAAAAACCTTACAATTACTAGTTTGGAATCTGTTGAGCTGGATATTAATAATACATAGAATTCTTAGAAATCTAGCTTCTTATTATTTTCAAGATCTTTTAGAAGTAGCAAATTATTTTTTTCTTAAAGCAAAAGGGGATATTATATAAGAAAATCATCATGATTGTTACTCTATTTCCTTCCAAAACATAAAAGGAGCAAAAGAAAAAAGTGGGGCTAAGATTATTAGGATACAACTGCACTCTTCTAGAGTTCCTTTGGATTTGAGCATCCATACATTCTAGGAACTGTTTCAGAATTTCAAGGAAGTAATTTTGCAAATATTTTGCCCACGACTAATTAGATTTAAAGATTAAACTCTGCATAGAAACCTCTATGTGTAATACAAATGTCCAGACTTCTCCTGAGGTCATAGGTACATGCAATGCTTGAACTAGGAAGCTTCCTTATTTCTAATCCTTATTTATTTCTAATCCTTCACCATTTGTTCATACCACTGAGAAGAGAAAGGCCTCAGTCACTGAAAACTTTGCTCCCCTACCTAGATGGGGACATTCAAGGAACAAGCAGCTGGAATCACATTTCATTTCAATATGCAAAAATGCAAATTCCATCTCCCCCTTCTCCCAATCCAGGCATGCCACAGTAGATTTGAGAACAGAAGTTAGGTGTTGACCTAAATGTCAGTCATTTCTTTCCAAAAAAGGAAATGCATCAGTAGATTCTTTGATCATTCCTCTGCTTTTCCACATAACTACCAGGTACTCACTACCTGTCTGAGGTCCTCGGAGTGCTCCTCAGACTGAACAACAGGCAACTAAGACTGTCTACTCCTCAAACAGGAGGCACAATAACAATGCACATACTAAAATAATTCTGCTAGTTTTGATTTTGGTTTTTGATTTTTGTTGGTGGTGGCTTTGCTTTTTTTGTGAAGGGCATCATGAAGTTGAATAAATAAGAAGATGGGTGGGTGGGGATCTAGCAGGAGCTGCAGGTGGGAAAAGAGTGTGATCAAAATAAATGAAAAATGTTCATTAAAACCTTAAGTTGAAAATAATAATAATTCTTCATATATTCCTTCAATTGCCTAACTTCCAGGTGGGTCTTCTTATTTCTGATAAGGTTCTGGTTCTGTAGTCTTCAATTCAGGCTTAACATAGAAAAATACATCATTTGATAATATTTTTAAACAGCAAGAAAATTTAAAATTTGTCCCAAAATCTTCTGTTTAACTTGAGTTTTAAAATAGTTTCATTAGCAAGGGAATTTTTGTTCTCCAATTAAGTTACCTCACACAAGTTAGAGACAAATTTTAGTGAAAAGAAACCATAAAAAGAGAGGCTTTACCTTGAACAAATATAGCAAGCATAGTATTTGCACATATAGTAGTCCTGGATGTTCTATATTTTGACACTTCTTTCAAAGCAACCCTGTTTGAAGCCATATTTTAAACAATGAAGCTATTTCAAAGTCTTTCCATTGAAGGAACTCTTGAATTCCTAACTTACAGTTAATCCTACTTTTATTACCATTAACACACATGTATTTCAGATTATTTGGAGAACACAGTTCCATGAACTATACCTTGTTCTTTTGTTCCATATCTGCACTATGCTTAAGTAAATATTTAGCCAGCATCTGATTGTCTTCAGATACAGCATAGTGGAGAGAAGTATTGCCATTTTTGTCCGTATGGTTTGGGTCAGCACCATGCTTCAACAATGTATGCACGCATCCATATGTCCAGTTTTGTACAGCCTAGGGATTATACCAAGAAACAGATAGCTTGTTCAAAGAATTCAATATAAACATCACATAAATTTTATCATGTAGTGACAGGTTCATGTGGAAAGTTTGTTTATAATCATTTAAACCAAGTCTATTTCATGCTTGATTTGGATAGCTATACGTACCTTCATCAGAGGTGTGATGGAGTTTCTGTCAACGGCATCAATGTCACAATTATTTCTCAGTAAAACACTCACTGCTTCTACCTTGCCATAGGCACAAGCAAAATGCAGAGCAGTCCTATGGAAATGAGGAATTTTAAATAAAATTCTATAACACTATCTTAAAAATAACAATTACTCATATAATCCTATAATATTCGATGGCTCATTATCCTTAAACATTGAATGGTATGTGATTCTTCCACCTTCTGAACAAATAGTTAAGTCCTTGTGAAGACTAAAATGGAAATATTTATTATCTTATAGTACTCAAAAATAGGAAATATTACTGTTGGTATCTTTTGTGTGATTTTGGGAACTGAGCACATGGCCTCTTTTCATGCTTAGAAATTAATCTGCTATTGAGTATTATCCCCTACCAGGAAAAAGTTGACTAGTAAAAGCATGGCCTTAGGTTAAATCACTATAGGTTTTCATTATGACTTAAACTTTGCTACAAACTACTTAGGATTACTATGAATCAAACCTCTCACCAGTAAAGCAAAGATCAAAAGTAGTACTCGTCTCACAGAACACCATGGTGATGCATCATTGGGAATTACGGACATATGCAAAATACCTAGAATAGTTCCCTGCACTTGACAACTCAATCTAAGATTATCACTATTAACTCTACTCAGCAAACACGATTTCAAGTACATAAAACTATATGATAATATTTTCTGATATGTTTAAATACTAATAATTTCAAGGATTCTAAATTGCACTTAAAGTCTCTAAATTTGCTAAAAGGGGCAAAGCGACAAGATTTTAAGAATAGGACAATATGTTCAGACAGTGGTAACGCACACCTTTAGTTCAAGAACTTGGGAGGCATAGGCAGGCAGATCTTTGTGAGTTCGAGACTGTCATAGTCTACATGAGCTAGTTCCAGGACAACTTGTTCTACACAAAGAAACCCCGACTCGAAAAACAAAACAAAAACAAAAAGAAAAAAGAATACTACAGTATGAATGCTACATAATAGCTATCAGTGGTGAAAAAATTACTTGATAAGTTTGTGATTTTTCAGGTTAAATTTGTAGTGGGATTGGACAAGCTGGACTAGTGACCTCCACAGTTGGTGTGCAAGTCATGTGGCACTGCTGAGGTTCCAGAGACAGAACAAGAGACGCCACCCCCTCCTCCTGGCTCCCTTACGCTGGTCTTTGGATATAACAAGCCATATCACATCCTCCACGCAAACCCCTCCCTTTTTCTCGTAGCTACTATTACCTTTGCTTAAAGTCTCTGTCATGTACACTGTGTTTCCCAAGATGTATCATTTTCTGCAGTCTTTTGACATCACCCTCGCTTGCAGCCTGGTGGATCTTTTTGAGAGGTTTATATCTGGGTTTATTTGGGACAGAAATGCTTTTCATGTCACGTAAAAAGTCGAACAGGTTTTTTCGTGGAACATCGCAGAATCCCATAGGTGTCTTTTCCTTAATTCCGTGAACCAAGTTACTCATGACTAAAGCTACTGGTCTCACCCACCTGTCCCTGACTGACCCTTTGGATTTTCTCAAGGACTTGTCTTTACATTCACTAATTCCCAAACTCAGTATCAGCTTATGTAAAATCAATATAGTCCTAGAAGATCTGGCACCAAGGTTGTAGAGTGGGAGAAATAGCTTCTAACATCCCCAGAAACCGTGGTTCTACTCCAGGTTGCTAAGCAACACTGGCAAACATTTGTGTGCGCATGAACAAGAGAGAGCCCCCTGCACTGCTAACAATCCTGGAGTTTAAGGGAGTTCATTGTGCATGTACAGGTCACTTCTGGCCATCTCTCCAGGAAAACAAATCTGTGTTCCAGTAAATATCCGTGTCAGTCTCAATGGAGACAGTGCTCCTTTTCAGCGTCCATCTCCGACCCTCGCTGCAGCCTTTACTCCCCTCCCTACCTTTCTCCTCTCCTCTTTCCTCCTCCCTCTCCTTCCCTCTTCTCTCCCTTGTTTACTCATATAAACTTAAGCTCTTTCTTCCTCTTCCATTCTCACTACCCGCCTTTGAACACTATCATTCTCTCCCTGAAGCTGCTAGATGTTGAAGCAGAGGACCCCCACCAGCAAACAAACAAACAAAAACATGCTGCCCCCAGCTCCTACATAAAGTCTCTTCAATTACACCCCTGGTAAGTATATCCTAGTTCAGGGGCTTTCCTTCTCTCTGCACAGCCTTTTACTCCATGTTTCCAACAAGCGTGCAGATTACATCTATCTCTTCTTCCTGCTGACTTTTACCCATACCATACAATCTTGTTGACTTATTCTTCACACACACAAAGTGAAAAGCAAGCAGAATGTGATCAAGCACATATTAATCATAGTGCTCAGGAGGCTGAAGCAGGAGGATTTTGAGTTTGAGGTCAGCTTGAGTAAATTTAGGTAAAAATTAAAAAAAAATAGTACAAGAAACATCGGGAAGGAAACAATGAATATTTTGGTGTTAAAACAATGGATAATTTATTACTTTTATTTCCTCTAGTGCTTTTTAAAGAGTCTAAAATATGTATTTCATAATAACAAGTAAATATATAATCAATAAATAACAAAAATGCGATATATAAATGATAGGCAACAATACATACATAATATTATGTAACTAGTAACCAATAAATATGAGATCATTTCATTATCAAATTGAAATTATATAAGTTCATGAAGCTGTTGCAGTAGGAAAAATAAATCTCATCAAAATAGAAGAGGTCATTTAATGTTTGTGTGTATAATAGAGTTTTCAGGTTGCATATTCTCCTGAGGAATTTAGCAGGCACTTTTCCTACTCAGGAGCTGCTTACCCAATCTCTTCATTGCCACCTTCATGTCTTTGTTCCTCAGTGTGTAAATGGCAGGGTTCAGGATGGGTGTAATCATGAAGTCTAGAATGGCAAGAAACTTATCCACTGGGACAGTAGGAAATGGCCATACATACACAAAAATACATGGTCCAAAGAATAAAACAACAACAGAGATGTGAGCAGAAAGCGTAGAGAGGGCTTTAGACAAACTGTCCAACGACTGTTTCCATACAGTGAACAGTATGAAGATGTAAGAGAGAATCAATAAGAAGAAGGTAGTGACAGAAATTAATCCACTCTCAGCAGTAACCAAGAACTCCATCCTGTAGGTGTCTATACAGGCCAGTTTGATGAACCTAGGAAGGTCACAGTAAAAACTATCTATCTCATTAGAACTGCAAAAAGGCAAATGGACAATAAAAGCTAATTGAGTCACTGAGTGAATGAGACCAATAACCCAGGCACCAATCACAAGCAAAATGCACTTCTGTGGGCTCATGATGGTCAGGTAGTGGAGGGGCTTGCATATGGCCACATATCTGTCCCAGGCCATGACCACCAGCAACACCATCTCACATCCCCCCAGGACATGAAGGACAAACATCTGAAAGATACAGTCCTGGAATGAAATGGTATTATGACTGGAATACAGATCAGAAATCAATTTAGGGACAGTTGAGGTTGAAAAACAAAAGTCAACAAATGAAAGGTTAGCTAAAAGGAAATACATGGGTGAATGTAAATGGGGGTCAAAGATAACTATAAGCACAACTGAGAAATTTCCTAGAAAAATAGATGCATATGAGATTGTAGAAAATGCAAAGAGGAAGTATTGTGTTGGTCTGTAGATTGATAATCCCAGGAATATAAACTCAGACACTTCGGAGTAATTTGCTTCATTCATTGGATCTTTCTGGAGTTATCTATAGTACCCAAAACAAAACAGGCAAAGCAGTTACCAGAAATAGTAAAATTTTCACCTAGCAATAGAATGTTTTATTTGTGAACTCATTACAATAAAATGTTGTACGTTAAAAATTATACTTTAAAACAAATAACAATTGAAAGAAACATACTTAAATGGTTTCAAAATATCTATTAATATAAATAATTATTTATTATCATCCATATTTTGAACAATTAATATCTCTATTCTACTTATATCCATTATGACTATATACTATATTCCAAATACTATGTTATGTCCTTTGGTAAGTCAGTGATCTTTTTTTCTGGCAGAATTACAAACAGGTTGAATACCTGAAAAGTAAATTTTTTTTTTTTTTTAGTTTTTCAAGACAGGGTTTCTCTGTAGCTTTGGAACCTGTCCTGGCACTAGCTCTTGTAGATCAGGCTGGCCTAGAACTCACAGATATCCACCTGCCTCTGCCTCCCAAGTGCTGGGATCAAAGGCGTGCGCCACCACCGCCTGGCTATAAGTAAAAGTATTTAAATACAAATAAAACCCTGATGACTAAGATGAAGAGAACAACATAGGCTAAGGATTGGTTTATATCGTGGACTTTGCCTACAATCTGCCAAACAATAGCCATTACCACTGAAGAGGATTTACAGTGTTTAAGGTTTATGTTCTCTGCAATAACCTTGAGACAATGGAAGTGCATTGTAAAGTAAGCACTTATAATAAGAAGTGTGCTTTTTTTTATCATAATAGCAATCTCATACTTATCATGTAAATGGTAAAGCTACTTTTGTACTATCTGAGGAAGCATAAACAGAAGAGCAAAGGAAACTGATTTTCATTCTGTCATCAAATTCTTCATTATCTGATGAAATTCTGTGAATAACACCACGAAGAGAAAAAGAATTTCATACATTGACAATTCTGATGTAACTTGATATAATTTCTTTAACAGATACCTTCAAAACAATATCAAAACTCCAACTACAGGAAAAGGAAAACCAATATTATATTAAGAGGCAAATAATGTATTTTTAATAAAAATTGCTATGAGACAAAATACATAAGAAGTTTGTATTTAAGAGGTTCATTTTTCTGAAAAATAAAGGGTGATTTTTTTTTTGCATTTACCTGTTAGTTTCTTTTCTCTGTGATACTGCAAATGCAGTTAGTAGTTTATGAAACTAAAATTGATGCCCTGGCAATGCTGAAGCATGCATGGACAGCCTGTGTGTGGAGGATTGGCTGAACTTGTCCATATTCGGTTCATAGTCTAGTTGATGAGGATGACTGATAGCTTAAACCATACAAAATTGGCAATTCTACAGTTCCAAAAAGAAGGACTAATATAAATTTTTATAACCTAACTTATCAACTTACTTTTTGTGTCTTAACTTGTTAAATACTTAATTTTTAGGCAACAAAATAAAAAAAATGACCTTTAGCTCACACATAACTGACTACCATGGTTTTCCCACTTTTAATTCCATTGCCAAGTTTCCCTCTAGACTTGGCACTGACAATGATTTATTATCTTATCATTTCCTATACTATATATCATTTCTCACCAAGACTAGATCCACTTGAAAAAAAAAATCCTTAACTGCGTAGAAATAAAGAGGAATGTATTTGTGCAAACACCATAGACTCATTGGAACCAGAAATTGAGTTCTATGCAGGAAAACCAGACATGAAGAGGCATTATGATGTCTAGAATATAGGAGTAGATATCAGAGCAAACCAAAACACTGAAGAATCGAGGAAAAAAAAGGCCACTTAGCAATGATTATACCAATAGTGACTGGGGAACATTAGAACAGAATTCAGTGATAAGTTCATTATTGAACCAGAAGATAAAAATAGCATTTTTCCACAATGTTATTATACATATTTGAAAGGATATATAGGTTAACCCTCAGGTAAACAATGTACTATATATACATTTGTCAAAACTTGCATGGCAATACATTTTTATGTATAAGTTAAATATTTATAATCTATATTCAAGAAAAAACTAAGGAAGGGATGAAGGTACAATGGCAATATGTTTTTTTTTTCCATCAAAGGAACTTTAATTATGCCTAAAAGTTGTGGTCATTCATTGTAAGGAACCTAAAGCATGTACATTCAGAAAAACAAAGTTGCACATTTTGTATTTTGAAAGAAAAATCAAGAAATACCTCAAGATCAAAAGTAGGACTGAGGAAATGGTTCAGTTGGTAAAGTGTTTGCTGAATGAGAATGAGATCTTGAATTTCACCCCAGGAATTCAGGTTAAAAATCCAAGCATAGCTTTGTGAGTTTGTAATTCCAGTATGCAGACAGGTAGATTCTTAAATTTCACTGCCTGAAACAGTCTATCAAAAATTGTGTGCCTCAGGCCAGTGAGAGATTCTGTCTCCCTCACACATACTCAAACACAACCAAGGTAGTTGACATTTGAGGAACAGTAATGATCATTGTTCTCTTGCATCCACACCTACGTCCAACCATACATGAACAAACATATCCAGTATATTCACAAACACAAATAGAAAAGAATACTATTTGGTTTATTTTTGTTTCTAAATGACTGGGCAACTGACCAGTTTACACTGGCTTTCTTTTTTATGTCAAACGGTTCCATGTTGCCTTTGCATCATGGCTTGAAGAACTATCACCATTTATATTGATGTTATAATGGTTGATAGAAGTATCAAAATATTTGTGTTGCAAGGAGTAGATCTCATTTTAAGCATAAGGAAGCTATGTACAGGTAACTCACAAAACAGAAACACATTGGGCAATAGTCTTATTAGAAATCAAACTTATCAGTCATTAATATTTTGCTAGCTTTTAGTTTAACAATCAACATAATGAAGAAAGAGCATCACAAAAGATGATGAAACATAGATGAAGAAAGAATTCTCAGTATTTTCAATGCTCCAGAAAAAAAAATTTTTCACTCTTGATGTATAAGTTAAGAACATTTATTAAGATGAGATACCAAGTTGATTTCTAGAAAACCAACATCAATGCAAGCTCTATGCATAATTAATATTTATTAATTCACCCACTTCATATATATTATTAATGTTAAATAGTATAAATCTATTAGCTACATAACTATGCTTATATGCAGTGGAGTAGTTTGAAATTAGTAGATTAAGTCATTTTACATACGTAAATTGGAAATATTTCCAATTTGAAGATTGGAGAGTATAAAGTAAAATTAGTAATAGAAATATTTTTGTTTAAAATAGAATTGATGTTCAAAAATGCACATTAAGTACCACCTTTGGAGAATCTGGAAATGTAAACTCCCATGTGTCTTTTACCTCCTGAGTTTATATTTACGTGTTGTTTAGATGTTTATACGTTGTCAAGTTAAGAGTTAACAAAAGAATATGATCAAGATGAACATCCCTACAAATTCAATAGTTTAATATCAAAATCACTCAAACACGCCTTGGAAATAATAACAAAGAATACCAATATGTAAACAGTGTTTTTCTCGTGAAATATCACAATTTACTTAAAAAAAGCTTTCTCAGCAAAAGTTTTATCACTAACATGAAACTCATTTGTGAACAATCTATTGTTAGTTTTCTCTAAAACATTCCTATCCTTTAGTCAGCTGATACTAATAAGGAAGTAGATGAAAAAAATAGAGGAGATGGGACATGAACATGGAGCAGAAAGAAGCAGGAGAAAATTGAAGCAAGCAAGAAGGAATGCATAAACACTGAAGGGGAAGCAGATGAGAAGCACACCGGTGAACTGTTTCTTGATGCTCTCTGCTCAACTAAATGCTTAAAATTTCGTGAATTCTGCATGCAAAGTCTTTTTGTATAGCAGAAAAGTTCTTGTAATCCTTCTGTCTATTTCTGCAGGCTCTATTCTGTCCACATGTTCCTTATTTTAATTAAAAAATCACTTAATGCTTTTATTTGACTGGTTACTTCTTATTGCTAAAACTCTCTCCTATGTCTATTCACAAAGAATTCCTTTCTACTTAATTAGATTGCTTTCCTCTATACCCCAACATCATATTGTAAACATGTTACATTCCTATTCCATACAATAATTTACAGTGACTATTCTCTTGGAGCTATACTATGTCCATGAGCTCTGAAAATCAGGCAGCATATCTTATTAAGAAATTCTGATCCATGTTGTTACCTGAGTTTGATATAGACAATTATATAAATATAAAGTTAATTGATAAAACTATTTTATTGATAGAAGAGTTGCCTTCTATCTTAAAGTCACTGAAAACTGATGCCAGGATAATTATCAATTGCCACTTTAGAATATATATATATATATATATATATATATATATATATATATATATGATTTGAAGAAAGTCACTTTAAAACAAGTTTCCCATAACTTAGCCAGGCTCAATGAAAATACAACCGAGACAGAAAAGAAAGCAAGACAGAAACTTGAAAGAGGAAGGAGTGGAATTTTTGACTTCTCTCTGGAAAACCGGTATGCATGAAGGTTCAGTAAATGCTTTTAAATAAAAAAAAAATGTACAAAGAATAAAAAGTTTTGTTGTTGTGACCTGAGGCATGCATTACATAAACAAAAAAAAAACATTGTCAATTTTAGTAGGCTATTGACTTTAATTGCAGCATCTCAACTTACCTGATTAATGAGAAAAAAGACAACACAAATCCCTATTTCTAGTCCTATTGAGTCTCTTAAGAAGAGTCCTTTCTTTGGTACTGTGTGGAGTCTTTGGCCACTTGAAGGCTGGTGAACTGAATCTCTGGGACTTTTATCATGGGAATTTCACTATTATAACCCAGTGGACTCAAAAGGTAAATGTTAAAAATTTTGTTAAGAAATTGAGTGAAAAACAAAAACAAAAACAACTATCTAGTAAAGTATAACAGCACAATATCCAGTAATTTCAATTAATGACATTTTAATGTTTACTTAAGTATTAAACATTGTTGACAAAAGATGACGGATGCAAAATAATTAACTAATAAGGATTTAAAGTTAATTTGTAAGTTTGTTCACATAATTGTCTTTGCATGTGATTATCCAGTTCACATAGTGCTTTTAGTTAGAGACTGCATTTAACAGTCTTGGCACTCATAGCAAGGGTAAATGATGCTACATGTCAGAGCATACTTCTTGAAACACACTGTGTTCCTTGCCCTGCATAGATATGCCAGGTTTTAAATATGCTGAGACATTTTTTAATCATGAGAGGTTTAACTACAGCACCAACAAATATACATAATCTTATGATGAATCAACTGATGTAACAATATTGATAAGAATAATTACACTAATTCATTGGAAAACACTAATACAACCTTGCATGGTTAAGTACACAGTGTTCTGCCTCCATGCATGCCTGCAGGCCAGAGGATGGCACCAGATCTCACTGTAGATGGTTGTGAACCACAATGTAGTTGCTGGGAATTTAACTCAGGACCTCTGGAAGAGCAGTCAGCATTCTTAACCTCTAAGCCATCTCTCCAGCCCTACCTTGCATGGTTAAAAAGGACAAGATTGCCAGGCAAAAGTTGTGAGCATGGGGTAGGGGGTGGGTGGAGGGAAGTAAAGAGGGGGAGAGAGAAGGGAGAAGGGGAGAGGTGAGGAGAGCTTAGGGGAGTGAGATGGTTGAGATGGAGGAAGGATGGATATGGGAGCAGGGAAGGAGATATAATAATTGAGGGAGCTATTTTTGGGTTGGCAAGTGTCGTGGCTCTAGAGGGGTTCCCAGGAGTTCACGGAGATGACCCCAGCTAGGATCCTGGGCATTGGAGGAGAAGGTGCCTGAACTAGCCTTGTCCCATAGTCAGACTGATGACTATCTTGAATATCACCATAGAACCTTCATCTGGCAACGGATGGAGACATAGACAAAGACCCACATCGGAGCACTGGACTGAGCTCCCAAGGTCCAGATGAAGAGGAGAAGGAGGGAGAAGATGAGCAGGGAAGTCAGGACCACGAGGAGTTGATTCACCCAATGAGACAATGTGTCTGAGCTATTGAAGCTCACCAACTCCAGCTGGACTGGGACTGAAGGAGCATGAGATCAAACTGGACCTTCTGAATTTGGCTGACAATTGGGCAGACTGAAAGGCCAATGATAATGGCACTGGGATTTGTCTCTACTGCATGTACTGGCTTTCTGGGATCCTATTCCATTTGGATGTATACTTTCCTAAGCCTGGATGTGTGTGTGTGTGTGGGGGGGGGGGGGGTCTTGGACTTCCCACAGGGCAGGATACCTTGCCCGCTTAGGACTGGAGGGCGTGGGGGAAGGGTGTGTGGGGGAACAGGAGGGAGGAGGGAGGAGGGGAGAAAGTGAAAATTTTGTTTGGTATTATTTATAAAGTAATAAAAAAGAAAGTAAAAAAAATAAAATAAATATAGCAGTTGGCATTCACTGCAGTTCGCATACTTTCTAGATTTAATAAACTATTATTTTATTAAATAATTTTTCCTTTGTGTTCACAATAGATAAAATTTCTGTATCATTTTTTGTAATATTTTTAAGTATTATTTTTCCATGCATTATATGGTCAAGAGTCTCAACTTGCAACTTCTACTCTGAAAGAAGTTTTGACTATTTTGTATCAATTCTTTCATAATGTTTGATAAAATCAACTGCATGTTTTAAGAAAATTAGTAATTCTTGATTAAGTTTTATTATTATATACTAATACAATATTATTATTTATTTCTCTTTCACATGATATTTGATAATTTGTTTCTTTACTAGGAATTGGTTTATTTTGTCTGAAAAATCAAGTATTTTAGTTTTTGAATTATAATTTCTTAGTTTTAGTCTTAAATATTTTAATTACTGAACTGTAATCCTTTATCTGTTTTTTGTTATTTTTATTGCCATTATAAATATTAGTACATGAAAGAATATGTGTGATACTGTCATTATGTTTCTGATTCACTTTTAAAATTCACAATGTAACCAATTTGCATTTGTTTTAATATTAATTATAGCTTTTCATGACTTAGTATTATTCAATTACATTTATATGCATGCTTCTATTTTCATTCATCTGGAAAGCATCAAAAATTTGGGTAGTTCCATAACTTGGAAATTATCAGTTAGTACTTCAGTTTCACTGGGCTCTGGCTCCAGATTCCTCTCAGTTCCCCAATCCTTCTGCTCCATCCAAAAAAGTCAGATGACACATGTGTTCATTCTACAGATCATAGAGAGCAAATAAGGCATAGTGTTTTTAAGAGATGGGAATAGGCCATGGTCAAAGAGGCATTTGCCTGGCCTTACATTTATAGTGTGTGTGTGTGTGTGTGTGTGTGTGTGTTTATTTATTCAACTTCCCAACTCATTTTTTTATTTTTTTTACTTCTCCTTTGATAATATTGTATATTTATTTATTTTCATCCCATCAACACATCCCAGATGTATCCTTCTTTTTTACCCACTCACCTTTATGTCCTTTATTTCTTTCTTTAGATTTATCAAACCCTTTTGTGTTGCTCAAAAAATCTTGGATGTATGGCTATCATCTATAAATTGGCTAAATTACCAGAGTCTACCTATGGCCAAAAAGGTCTTAGGCCCTAGTGAAAAATCTATTAACATTTTCCAGAATAGGGTCATAGATTTAAAACGTTTTACTATACGTATATATTAGTTAACCTCTCAATCTTTATCTGAGAAGCATCTATTGGGGTATATGGAGATTAACACAGAGATCCAAAACAGGTAATGAGTAAATAGGGAACGAACTGCATATGTATGAGCCTTAAAAGGGACATCTATATCACAAACCTTTTTCTCAAGGCTAGGGGATCATTGCAGAAGCGTGGGTGGAAAGACTTTGACACCAGAGGCAGAAAATGACTACAGTATAATTGTTTTCTGGACACAATCAGGAAGAAACACAGACAAATTCAGAATACACAAGACTGTGCAAACTCAAGCTTAATCAAATCTAAGCATGAAGAGAAGTGGGCAAAAGTCTCAACTCTACCCAAAGACCCATTAGCAACTGATGGATGCTAAGAAAAGAGTCTTTTTTCTTCAAAAGTGTGATCGCGGTCAGGTCAGCTAGGCTTTCAATGAAAGCCACTTATTTAGTAATTTGTGGGCTGCACAAACATTATATGATGGGCTAAAAATGAATAAGATGCAGAACTGGGTGGGAAGAAGAGGAGAGTGAAGTTTGGAGGAGTCAGAGAACAGGGTGAATATGAACAAAATATCTGGTATGAAATTCTCAGTGAACTAAGGAAAATTGGTACCCCAAAGAAACACACACAAAATTGAATTTATCAGTATAGTATAACGTTGGACTCATTCTGGAAATGCAAGAATGATTCAACATATACAAACTGATATATGTAATACATCACATAAATGTACTTGATGACAGAAATCATCTCAGTAGATATAAAAAACATTTTTGTATTATCTGTATTATCATATTCTATTCATGAGGAAAGCACTGAAGCACATATTACTTATATATGGATAATAGCTGTGAAGTCTTTGATAAGGTGGTTATAATCCATATAACCACAAAAGTTAGGTCTAGAATAGTTAGAGTGGGGGGGTGGGCTTAAATCATCCTAGAATGAGAAACAGAACAGAAAGCTATGTGAATCTCTGTCTCTATATGTATTTCTTGTGCTTCTTATGTTTGTTTTTTGGTCTTACTTTGTTTATATTATTATTATCATTATTATTATTAAAATGCATATTTCCTGTAGTGAGCCGGACAGGATCGCCATTACAAGATGGCGCTGTCATCCTGTCTTGTTGGAAATAAACAACTCCATATTTGGCTATGGCTTTGAGAGCTGTGCATCCCCGCTTCCCGCATGCATGGTGGATGAGGATCCTTGAGCCTATCCCGATGTGGTCTGGTGTCAGCTGTTGGTGGCAGCCAATCACAGGGCGACCCGTGCACCAATTCCCTATTTAAGCAGCTGCCTAAGTGCACCCCGGCCCCTTCGCTTCCTGCTGCCTCTCCCCTCTGCTCCCTGTTCCTCGTTTTCCCGCCCTCTCTTTTCATGCTCCCCATCAATCAAGGGCACTCCAGTAAAAGCGTGTTCTGAGTGGAATCCTGATGTGGTGGTCGTTCTTCGTCGCCGGATGAGAAGTCCGCCGCAATTTCCTATCCTAAATATAGAGAGAAAGGAAATAGATATGAGTGAGTGGGGAAGGGAAGAGGTGAGGATCTGGGATGATTTGAGAAAAGAGAAGCCATTTTCAGAATATATTTTTTTATTTAAAAGATGTTTAATTTTATGTAGTAGCCCCAGTTCCCTTTCTCTCCCTTTCTCAACCTCACCTTTCCCTATCCCAATCCTCTCTTCAGAGGAGGAAAGGCCTCCCTGGGAACACACACACATGCACACACACACACACACACACACACACACTCCAAAATATGACTGCTAGTCTATATTTTACTTGTAAGTATGTTTTCAGGGATGGCCATTTGGTATTGGATAACCAATTAATGTGCTCTTTTGTGGAAAGAATATCTGATATTCAGCCATCTTTATTTGCCTGTAGTTCATATTTCTTATTTATTTATTTATTTTATATCTCAGTCAGTTTTCCCTTCCTCCTCTCCTCTCAGTCCCTCCTCCCAATCCTCCTCAGTTCCTAACCCCCAATCCACTCGTTCTCCATTTCTTTAAGGAAAGGGCAGGTTTCCCATGGATATTAACAAAAACATGGCTTATCAAGTTGCAGTAAGAATAAGTACATCCCACGTATCAAGGCTGGGCAAGGTGGCCCATTATAGAAAACAGGGTCCCAATAGACAGTCCCTGCTCTCATTGTTAGGACTACTACAAGACCATCAACCTACATAAATGAAAATTAGTCCCATGCAGGCTCCCTGGTTGTCATTTCAGTTCTGTGTGAGACCCTATGAGCCCAGTTTAATTGATTCTGTGGATTTTCTTATGATGTCCTTCACCATCTGGCTCCTATAGTCTTCTCCCCCATTTCTTCAGGATTTCCCATGTTCTGCCTAATTTTTTACTGTCTGCAATGTTTTCTATCGGTTGCTCAAGGAAGTCTCTCTGGTGACTATTAGACTAGGAACCAATCTATGTGTGTAACAGAAGAATATTGTTAAGCATCATTACAATGACTTTTTTCCCATCAAGTTGTGTTTGGTTCTATTCTAGGTTTCTGAGTAATACAGCTTGTAGGTCCTGGTTCTGCAGGCAGTTTAATGGGTGAGCTTACTCTCTTTGCAGGGGTTTTAGCCTATATCAGCCATTAGTTGGTATATATAGTTGGGTAGGCCACCCTTACCCCAGTATATTCTATAAGCAGGACAGACTGTAAGTAAAGCTTATGTGGTTGGGTTGCTTTCCAACTCCCTCCACTTAAATTCTTGCCTGGTCCCTGGAAATGGCCAGTTCAGGCTATTCTCTTTGGCTGAGATTCTTAGCTAGGATCTTATAGATTCATGGGAGAGGCCCTTGTACCATGTTTTCACCTGACCCTGAAATACCCGTCACTTTCCAGTAGTCTCTTTCAGTATTCTTCACATCTTACATCTAATATCTAATGTTATTATTTCCCACAGTTGACTTACAAAATCTCTTCTATTTTGCCTTCCCAGGGAGATCCAGACATCCCCCTCTGTATCCTCCTTATTCCCTAGTCTCTATAGATTTATGGATTGTAGCATAATTTTTCTTTATTTTGCAACTAATATCCACTTATGAAAAATTACATGCTATTAATTTTCTGTGTCTCTGTTGTAGTTTGGATGTAATTTGTCCCATAAGTTCATGGGAGTGGCATTATAAGGAGGTGCTGATTTGTTGGAGTAGGTTATGAGCTTGTTGAAGAAAGTATGTCAATGTAGAACTGGACTTTGATGTCTCACATATGCTCAAATCATATTCAGTGTCTCAGTCTATTTTTCTGTTGCTTTCTGATCAAGATGTAGTCAGCAATATATCTGCCTGCACAACAGTATACTATCCACCATGATAAAAATGGACTGAACCTCTGAAACTGCAAGCAAGTCATCACAACTAAATGTTTTCTTTATAAGAGTTGCAGTGGTCATAGTGTCTCTTCACAGAAATATAAACCCTAACCAAGATAGAAAGGAGTTGTGACCAGGGACTGGGATATTGATGTCTTAGGCTTGTCCATATTTTGTTTAGAGAAATAAAGACTTTGGAGATTGGGTTAGGAAAGCAATGGAATGCTTTAAGTGCTACTTAATTGGCCATACTAATAGGAGCATGGAAACCAGTGGTGCAAAGCATTATTTGAACTGTAGGGTGCTGGCTCAAGAAGTTACAGAAGAGAAGAATATTAATATGCAGCCTATTGTTCTTGTGATATTTTGTGAAAAAAAAATGTATTACTTTTGTCCTAATTCAAACAGTCTGCCTCAGGCTAAAATGAAAAGTTTTAGATTAATTCTATTGGAAGAAGAAAACTCAAAACAGCCTAGAATAGATTCTTGTTGTGTGACTCTGATGAGGATTTATAATGAAAAGGAGCAAGTTGAAAAAATATAAAATTTACAGAGTGAGAAAAATTCATCATGAAGTGGAATAGATCTTAATCCTATGCTCAAGAAGATAGATGGATTAAGAAATGAAATAAAAGGAGTTGTGTGGCCTCAGAGCAAGAGTCCGCCCAGCTAAGTTTCCAACTTGTGAACTGAATTAAAAAAAAAAGCCTAGAGGCAGGTGTCAAGGTGAACACCTTTAATCCCAGCACTGGTAAGGCAGAGAGGCAGGGAAATCCATGAGACTGATGCCAGTCTCATCTACAGAACATGACATCCAAGCTTAGACAGTGAAAGACAGAATGTTGGTGCAGATGTCGTTGAAAGAGAGAGGCATGTTCCGGTCACAGCAAGCAGCAGAACTTGGTGGCTTTGGCCATGTGGTTCTAGCTTTAGAGACAAGAATAGAATGAATGGTCTATGGAATTTGCCTCCACATCTAAGGAAAGATGTTGAGGCCAAAGATGTATCAGAGGTATACCTGAATGGAGGCCTAGAGAGACAAATTCGTGAAGCTATAAAGCTGAAGCCTAGATTTCTTTGGAGAGCCCAAGACATTGGAGATACTTGCCAAGAATAACTGCTAACAAGGATTATAATCAGGCCAAAGGAGAAAAAGTATGTGATGTCAACAAAGCTGAAAGGAGTTGGATATCTATAGAGCATTTTGACATCAGACATGGAGATGCAGAGTTTGCAGTTTTCCCGACTGGTTTTCCATCTTACTTTGGTCCAGTATTTCCTCACTATGCTCCCTTCCCTGAGTTTTGAATTGGTAATATATTCTGTGCCTTTTATGTTGAGAGTATGCAATCAGTTTTTGTATTATGATTTTATAAGGAATTACAATTAAGAGAGCACATGAATCTCAGAGAAGAATTTTCACTTTGGACTTTTAATCATTATTGAGACTGTGTATATCATGGATACTTTTGAAGTTGTACTACGTGCAGTTTGCATTGTGATATTGCTAAAAGCTTATGGGTGCCAGGGAATGGAATGTGGTCATTTGAATGTAATGGACTCCCATAAACGCATAGGGAATGTCACTATTAAAAGGTGTGGCTTTGATGGAGTAAGATGACCTTGTTGGATGAAAAGTGTCACTATAGGGGTATACTCTAAGGTCTCATACATACTCAAACTATACCCAATATCTCAGTCCACTATTCTGCTGCCTTCTGGTCAAGATGTAGGCAATGCCATGTCTGCCTGCATGCCACCATGCCTCCCTATCATGAAAACAATGGACCGAACCTCTGAAACTATGAGCAAGTTGCCCCAATTAAATTTTATCCTCATTTAGTGTAGCCTGGGTAGTGGTGTCTCTTCACAGGAATAGAAACCTTAACTAAGACAGTCTGTGTCACTTTGTTCAGGATGATTCCCTTTTTCTAGGTCCATCCATTTGTCTTCAAATTTCACAATGTTATTATTTTTAATAGCTGAGTTAAAAATGTTCATTTTCTTCATCCTTTCTTCAGTTGAGTGATGTCTAGTTTTTCCCACGTTCTGGCTATTACAAATAAAGTTGCTATGAACATAGTTGAGCAAGTTCCTTGTGGTATGATTGATCATCCTTTGGGTATATACTCGAGTAGTATATCTAGATTTCTGGGAAATAACCACAGTGACTTCCAAAGTAGTTGTGTAAGTTTGCACTTACATCAGCAGTAAAGGATGTTTTCCCTTGTTCTGCATCTTACTAAGCATGAGCTGTCACTTGTGTTTTTGATCTTAGCCATTTTGACAGGTTTAAAATGAAATCTCAAAAGTAATTCGATTTGTGTTTCCCTGATGTCTAAGGATGTTGAACATTTCTCTGAGTCTTTCTAGGCCACTTAAGACTTCTCTATTGATATTTAGATTCTTACATTCTTCATATACTTTGGAGACCAGCCTTCTGACAGATGTGGGGCTGGAGGAGGTCTTTTCCCATTCTGCAGTCTTCCATTTTGTCTTATTGACAGTGTCCTTTGCCTTACAGAAACTTTTCAGTTTAATGATGTCCCATTTGTTAAGGGTTGATCTTAGCCTATGCTATTGATAACGTGTTTAAAAAGATTGCCTCTGGTATCAATGCATTCAGGGTTATATCCCACTTTCTGGTCTGTCAAGTTCAGTGTAGCTACACTTATGTTGAGGTCTTTGATCACTTGGATCTGAGTTTTGTGCAGGGTGATAAATATGGATCTATTTGCATTCTTTTTCATGTCAGCACTGAGTTATGTCAGCACCATTTGTTGAAGGTGTTTTCTTTTTTTTTCCATTGCAAAATTTAGACTTCTTTGTCAAAAATTGGGTATCCATAGATTTGTAGAATTGCAGTTGTTATATCACATTAGAGTTCACTTTGTTCTTGATTTTCCAATTTTTTGAAGGATCACTAGGTCCTTTATTTGTACTCTTTTTTAATACTAAATATCAGAATTTAGAGTTTTAAATTTCTTTTACAATACTACTTTTAATGAGGTGTTGTCCTGAGCTCTCACTATTTCAAATCAGCTCTCTCTGATTTTCCCAATCATAATCTTGATTCCTCTTCGCTCATAGGATTCCTCTTCTTTCTTCTCAATTAAGCTTCAGGAATTCAGCCCAGTGCTTAACTGTGGATCACTGCATCTGCTTTCATTTGTTACTGGGTGTAGGTTCTATGATGACAATTAGGGTAGTCACCAATTTGATTATAGGGGAAGGCTAGTTTAGGCTCCCTTTCCACTAATGCTAGGAGTCTTAGCTGGGTTCATTCTTATAGATTCCTGCGAATTTTGCTAACAACTGATTTCTCCTTAATCCCATAATGATTCTCTCTATCAAGATATCTCTTTCATTATTCCACCTCTCTGATCTCCCCATAGGAGGCTCTCAAGCCCTCATGTTCCCTTCCTCCATCCCCTTCCATCCTATACCCCTTCCAGGTTTACTAAAGAGACCTTAATTATTTCATTTCCTGGGCCCCTCTGTGTTTGCCTCTTAGCATCCTCCCTTTTACCTAACTTCTCTGGGGTTGTGAATTTTAGCCTGGTTATTCTTTGCTTTATTTCTAATACCCACTTATGATTGAGTATATACCACGTTTGTTGTTCTGAATCTGGGTTACTTCAGTCAAGATGGTTTTTCTAGTATCATCCATTTGCCTGCAAGTTTCAAGATGTCATTAATTTTTTATCACTGAGTAATATTGTATTGTGTAAATGAAAAAACATACTGTTTTTCCATTTTAATTTTTATGTATTTTTAGACTTCTTCTTTGACCTGTTCAATGTTTAATAGTTAATAGTTTAATTTCCATGAGTTTGTATACTTAGTTGAGATATTTTGCTATCAATTTTACATTTTATTCCAGGATGTCATATCAGATGCAATGAGTGATTTCAATCTTTTTGGATTTGTATAGTTTTATTTTGTGTCCTATAGTAGGGTTTATTTTATAAAAACATCCATGTACTACTGAATAGAATGTGTATTCTTTGGTGATGATTGGGATATTCTGTAGATATATAGTGAGTCTTTCATGTATGATTTTAATAATTCTGTGATTTTTCTGTTTTTATTTATTATTATTTAAAAAACAATCCAAATTTCCACTCCCCTCCTCCCATATGCTCCACACACCCTCCCATCCCAACCCCCTCTAATCCTAAGAGAGGGTAAGGGACCTTGCCTTGTGGAAAATCCAAGGCCCTCCCCACTACATCCAGGCTGAGCAAGGTATACATCCAAAGAAAATAGGATCCCAAAAAGCCAGTACATGCAGCAGAGACAGATACCAGTGCCACTGTCAGTGGTCCCTCAGTCTGCCCTAACTGTCAACAACATTCAGAGGGACCAGCTCGATTTTATGCTTGTTCATTCCCAGTCCAGTTGGAGTTGGTGAGCTTCCATTAGCTCAGGTAAACTGCCTCAGTGGATTAACTCCTCATGGTCTTGACCTCTTTGCTTATATTATGACTCCTTCCACTCTTCAACTGGATCTTGGGAACTCAGTCCAGTGGTGAGATGTGAGTCTCTGCCTCTGTTTCCATTTGTTGTTGAATGAAGATTCTATTGTAATATTTAAGATAATCATCAGTCTGACTATAGGGCAAGGCCAGTTCAGACACCCTCTCCTCTATTGCTTAGGGTCTTAGCTGGGGTCATCCTGTGGATTCCTGGGGATTTTTCTAGAGTCGGGTTTCTTGCTAAACACATAAGGGCTCTCTCAATCAATATATCTCTTTCCTTGCTCTCATATCTGTCTTTCCTCCATCTTGACTATCCCATTCCCTCAAGTTCTCCTCAACTCTCCCTGTATCTCCTCTTCTTTCCCTTCTCCCCTTCCTTCTATACCCACCCCCCGCTCCTAATTTTTTCAGTCAATCTTGTCTGTTTCCAATTTCAAGGTGGGTCTATATACATTTTTCTTTGCATTCGCCTTATTCCTTAGCTTCTCTAGGATCATGAAGTATAAACTCAGTGTCCTTTGTTTATAGCTAGTATCCACTTATGAGTGAGTACATACCATATTCATTTTTTTGGTCTGGGTAACTTCAATCAGGATAGTGTTTTCTAATTTTATCCATGTGCGTGTAAATTTCAAGATGTCTTTGTTTTTTCTGCTGAGTAATACTCTAATGTGTAATCATGCAACACTGTTTTTTTTTTTTAATCCCTTCTTCAGTTGAGGAGTATCTAGGCTTTTTCCAGGTTCTGGCTATTACAAATAATGCTGCTGTGAACATAGCTTGACAAATGTCATTGTAATTTGATTAAGCATCCTTTGGGTATATGACCAAGAATGGTATTGCTGTCTCCTGAGACAGGTTGATTCCCAATTTTGGGAGAAATTGTCATACGGATTTTCAAAGTGGTTGCACAAGTTTGCATTCCCACCAGCAATGGATGAGAGTTCCCCTTAGTCCACATCCTCTCCAGCATAAGCTATCATTAATGTTTTTGATATTAGCCATTCTGACAGGTGTAATATGGTATCTCAGAATTGTTTTGATTTGCACATCCCTGATAGATAAGGAAATTGAACATTTCCTTTAGTATCTTTTGGCCATTTGAAATTCTTCTGTTGAGAATTCTCTGTTTAGTTCAGTACCCCATTTTTTAATTGGGTTATTTAGAATTTTAATGTCTAATTTCTTGAGTTCTTTATATATTTTGGAGATCAATCCTTTGTCTGATGTGGGGCTGGTGAAGAACTTTTCCCATTCAGTAGACTGACTTTTTGCCTTATTGATCATGTCCTTTGCTATACAACAGCTTTTCAGTTTCAGGAGTTCCCATTTATTCATTGTTGCTCTAAGTGTCTGTGCCATTGGGGTTATATTTAGGAAGTGTTCTTCTGTGCCCTTGCATTGAAGGCTACTTCCCACTTTTTCTTCTATCAGGTTCAGTGTGGTTGAATTTACATTGAGGTCTTTAATCCATTTGAACTTGAGTTTTGTGCATGACAATAGATATGGATCATTTTCGTTCTTCTACAGGTTGACATCCAGTTATGCCCGCATCATTTGTTGAAGATGCTTTTTTTTCTATTGTATAATTTTCACTTCTTTGTCAAAAATCAGGTGTTCATAGTGTGTGGATTAATATCCGGGTCTTCAATTCGATTTCATTGGTCCACATCTCTGTTTTTATGCCATTACCAAGCTGTTTCCATTACTGTAGCTCTGTAATAGAGCTTGATGTCAGGGATGGTAATACCTCAGGAAGTTCCTTTATCATATAGGATTGTTTTGGCTATCCTGGGTTTTGTTTTTCTATATGAAGTTTATTATTGTTCTTTAAAGGCCTGTGAAGAATTTTGTTGGTATTTTGATGGGGATTACACTGAATATATAGATTGCTTTTTGGTGGGAATGCAAACCAAATCGAAGAACACATCCAAAACATCATCTATCATGATCAAGTGGGCTTCATCCTAGAGATGAAGGGCTGTTTCAACATACAAAAATCTATGAATATAATTCATCATGTAAATGAACTGAAAGAAAATAACCATATGATTATTTCATTAGATGCTGAAAAAGCATTTGAGAAAATCCAACACTCCTTCATGATAAAGGTCTTGGAGAGATTAGGTATACAAGGATCATATCTAAATATAATATAACCAATTTATAGCAAGATGACAGCTAACATCAAATTAAATGGAGAGAAACTCAAAGCAAGTCCACTAAAATCAGGAACAAGACAAGGCTGTCCACTCTCTCCATATCTCTTCAACATAGTTCTTGAAGTTTTAGCAATAGCAATAAGACAACTTAAGGAGATCAAGAGGATTTGAATTGGAAAGGAAAATGACAAACTTTTGTTATTTGCAGATGACATGATAGTGACCCCAAAAACTCTACCAGAGAATTCCTACAGCTGATAAATAACTTCAGTGATGTAACAGGATATAAGATCTACTCAAAAAATTCAGTAGCCCTGTATACACAAAGGATAAAGAAGCTGAGATTTAAATCAGAGAAACATTGCTTTTCATAAAACATTGTTTAATAAAGGAAAAAATAGTTAAGAAAATTCCAAGAATATAATAAATATTACAAGGAAAATTAAATCAAAATTTTAGGTGGGGTCATTGTTATTGATATTTGAATATATTTAGATATATTGATAGTATAATTTCCCATGTTCAAGAAATAAACGAATACTAGCCTAAAACCAATAGCTATTACTTCTGATTTCTTTCAATAATCTAGTGTTAATTTTGAAAAATGTTTTCTAAGTAGTTTTTTTATTCTTACAAACTAGACTACATTACAAACATGTTTTCTTTTATATTATTTTCTATGTAGTGATGCATGAAGGTCATTGGTTAATTATAATAAAGAAACTGCTTGGCCCTCATAGGTTAAAACATAGGTGGGTGGAGTAAGCAGGACAGAATGCTGGGAGGAAGAGGAAGTGAGTTCAGACTCTACAGCTCTGCTCTCTGGTAGAGACGCCATGCTCCCCTCTCCCAGGCAGATGCGATAGCTCTGCTCTCTGAGGCACACGCAATGAAGCTCCGACCCAGGATGGACGTAGGCTAGAATCTTCCCGGTAAGCGCACCTAGCGGCTACACAGATGATTAGAAATGGGCTAAATTAATATGTGAGAATTAGCCTAGAAGATGCTAGATAGAAATGGGCCAAGCAGTGTTTAAATGAATACAGTTTGTGTGTTGTTATTTCGGGCATAAGCTAGCAGGCTGCCGGGGTGCTGGGGACGCAGCCCAACCACTCTTATTACAACAATGTAGGAATTGCAACATTACCCACTTGAATGATTATTACTCTACTTTTATTCAAGTATCTTAATTTTTAAAAGTAGTTGATGATATAATATTTACCAGTAGCACATGATACTGACATCATTTAAAGAAAGCTTTATTTAATGGAATATTAGTCTATCTTGCTTTAGATGATGTATGAATTCATCTTTTGAGTTTCAGTGAAAAAATGTCTTTCCTCAGAGTTTCACTTGTGACAATTAATTTATATTCATAGTTTTCTAAGTACAAAATAATATTAAAAGATTTTAAATTTACACATCTTTCATTATATGTCATATGGATTTACTTCTTATACTGATTATATTGACTTCCTATTTTTATACCCTTATTTAATATAAATTTCATTTGATCTTTTTTATTATTTATTGCATTACATTTATTACAGTCTAAAAGTTTGCATAAAATATTTAAATTTTGGAATACAAGTGCCCCCATTCTTCTGCAAACATTGTGCCTGTGGGCCCATATTTGCTATGGTCTTCATCACTCAATTAAGTAAAAATGTGCATTTTATATTTTAAAAACATTTTATTAATATAGCAATCAAATTCTTTGTAGTTGCAAAAGTCATTCCCCCCAACCACCACCACCAAGTTTAATTTGGATCTGTTTTATGAGAAATTTCTCTCTTTTTGATCTATTTTTCATAGTGCATAATAAACTTACAACTAATCTGTGCTATGATCTTCTTTTACATATTTCCATTATTTTTTATATTAAAGTGTTAACCCAGTTCCTTTAGCTCCTCACCAATATGTGTAGACCTATCTGTTAACACATATATAACCCTTCATCTGAATCAGAATCTAACCAGTCACTTATTTGTTGCTGGGATTTTGGTTACATCACGCTTCTGGGTATTTCTAAGTATTTTTCTCCCTATAAAGAGCTCTCACTTACTCACTCATCTAACATCACTGATTCTTTATATATCAAAACAGACAACTTCCAGAGTTGTATTGCTACACCTGTAAGCTAATGTATGACTCAGCCCCTGATTCATGTTCACACCATTTAGTCATAGAAGCACACATACACTATACAGATTTCATGTCTCACTTTGCATGTAGACAGAGAACTAGATGAAGACAGAGTCTGTGTTTATTGCATATGGTATAACCTGGCACAAGACACTTGTATATACAGTCCTCTGTGTTATCTGCCAGGCTATTGAACACTTGTCAAATGAAAAGAGCAAATTCATTTTCACAGGCATTACTATATAAAGAAGAGGATTTCTCACTGGTCTCAGCCTTTGCTTCTTTTAAAATTATAGTACATTCCTTTATAATTTTTATGGTTCTTGTTTATTTCAGCAAATATAATGAAGGTTAATGAATGAAACATATTACACAGAGGTGTCTGAATTTGTGTTTCTGGGACTTTCAACATCTAGACCAATACAGCATTTCGTTCTTTGCCTTCTCTATGGTGTTTAATGTAGCCATTGTGCTAGGATAAACCCTTGTTGTGCTTACAGTGACCTTTGACCCACAATTACATTTCCCTATGTACTTTCGTTTGGGAAACCTCTCATTTATTGATTTATGTCTTTCCACTTTAACTGTTCAAAAATGATTTCTGACCTATACTCTGGGCACAATACCATCTCATTCCAGGGCTGTGTCTTTCATGTATTTGTCTTTTATGTCCTAGGGAGATCTGAGATGGTGCTCCTGATAGCAATGGCAGATAGATATGTGGCCATGTGCAAACCCCTTCACTGCGGGATCATCATGAGCCATTTGACATGCCTTTTGCTTCTGTCTGGTGCTTGCATTGTTGAATTCTTGTACTCAGTGGCCCAATTAGCTTTTGTTTTTCATTTGAGTTTTTCTGGTCCTAATAAGATAGATAGCTATTACTATGATCCCCCTAGGTTTTTTAGACTGGCTTTCAAGGACACCAACAGAATGGAGTTCATGGTTGCTGTCAACAGTGTCATCATTTTTATTGGCACCTTCTTCGGACTGATTGTTTTCTGTATTGTTATCCTGTTCACTGTATGGAAACATTCATCAGGTGATTTATCCAAGGCCTTCTCTACACTTTCTGCTCACATCTCTGTGGTTGTATTGTTCTTTGGACCATGCATCTTTGTGTACATGTGGCCTTTTCCTACTGTCTTGCCATTCTGGACTTCATGATTACACCCATCCTGAACTCTGCCATTTACACATTGAGGAACAAAGACATAAAGGTGGCAATGAAGAGACTGAGTGATCAGCTCCTGTATTTAAGAAAATGATCTAAAGAATCCCTAAATGTTACTCAGAGGGAGTTCAATATGCTCGAATAGTAGATAGCCTATATAACAATGTTGTTGTAGGCATATAACTATGTATATCTTTAAGATAATATAGTCTCAAAATTAATTATGATGCAGTAAATGACATGGCATAATAATCTTTATGGATATATAAAATTCTGTTTTATAAAAATTAGCTACTTTTTAAAGATTAATTTATTTTTATTTTGTGTGTAAGATTTTGACAGCATCTTGGATGTACTATTCATCGCATGTATGCAGTGCCTGTGGTTGCCAGAAGAGGACATAAGATCCTCTGGAACTGGAGTTCCTGATGGTTGTGAAATATGTGATATGGGAAACAATGTCTTCTGTAAAACTGAATGCTCTTAATCAGTAAGTCATCACTCTAGCTGTAAAGAACAATTTCTCTATCAATCAAAGTACACTTACCATGTATTCACATAATGCATATTTTATTAGACTTTCATAAACATGGGAATTTAAATATCTTTATGGATATATACAATAAATTCAGAAAAGTGATAGCCACATTATGGGAGTTTTATTTATTAGTTTTCTGAGAATCAACCTTTATGTTTCTATTATGGCTATAGTAATTAACATTACTGCCAACAGTATAGAACAATTCACACCCCTTCATCTTGCCCATATTTATTCTTAATGTTTCACTAGTGAATATCAATTATGCATAATGATGAGTTTTCATTTGAATACATTTGAAAAAAGTATTGGGTTATATTGATTCCCCACTCTGTTTTTTTTTTTTTTTTTGCCAAACTACCACACCTCCTAATCCCCTTCATCTTCTCAACTAACTTCACTTCTACTTTCATGAATTCTTTTGTAATTCTTTGGGTTCCATTAGGGTTCTTTATGGGAGCATAACATTTTGTCAGTGGATTGACTACTAAAGGCAATGGCTCTCTATTTTTTATATGCTCTTGTCATGCAGTGGTGATCTCTCTAAGAAGACCCCTTCCATGACAGAATTTGAGGGGCCCAGTTGAGTACAAATTTTATGAAGATAATCATAGCTGTTGTGAGTTTGAGTGAAACAACCCTGTTATGCCCAGAAGACAACATTTCACACACTTCTACCATTTATCAATTTCTTACATTCATTCCTTCCCTCATTCTTTAAAGATTCCTAAGTCTTAGGGAAGCAAATGTCAAGATTAAAGGATCTTGCACTTCATTTGAAAGCCTTTACACTCCAAGTTAAATTCATGAGAAACACTTGTAAGACTGTAGGTTTCTCTCTCTGTGTGTGAATATGTGTGTGTGTGTTTGTGTTTTCTTCTGTCTATATCATATTTCTTTGAGACCTCGCAGATTCAGAATTGAGAATATCAGCAGGCAGTGCATCTATCTGTTGTTAAAGGCAAGGAAAGTAGAGTGCGGATATGAAACAAAGCTTTACATGACAATGGTTAAGCATGAATTTAAAACATTTCTTTCTTTAACATTTCTAAACAGCTAATATGGTGCAGGAGAATTGTCTGTATTCTGTCAATCATGTTTTAAATAAACGCTAATTGGCCAAGCAGGAAGTATAGGTGGGAAAACCACATAGGAAGTAGAAATGATGCAATGAGAACAGGAGAATTCTGGGAAGAAGGAAGTTGATTCCTCCCACTACTGCCCAGACTCTGGAGAACCAAGATGTGAGCTGCCCTATGGAGAAAGGTACCGAACCATGTGGCTAGCATAGATAAGAAAAGTGGGTTAATATAAGCTACAAGAGCTAATAAGTAGCCTGAGCTAATGGGCCAATCAGCTTTATAACTTATAGAGATCTCTGTGTGATTTTCTTTGGGGTTTGCCGGCTGTGGCGTACCGGGCTGGACAGAATCCCCAATGAGCAGGACTTATGTTACACTAATATATTAAAAGAATGAAGTGTTATTTCTCTAAAGATGCTACATGACATTTATCAAAAGGAGCAGGTGATTGGTCATCTTTTCAGACTGATCCGTTTAACTGGTCATCAGTGTTTTCAGTCATGCTTGTATGAAAAAAATCAGAGAGGATCAGGAAAAATATTCCCATCTCAAATGTTTCTGTGTTAATAAAAAATATTTCTGTGTGTAATATATCGAATTGCAAAAATCTCTGTGGGCTGGTTATGAAAATCAACAGTAAAGCACTTATTTGAATACACACCCCTCTAAAATAATTATAAAAAGAACAACTAAATTATTAATAATATTAATACTATTTAGGATATTAACTATTTAAGATTATCCTAAATAACATTAATAAGAATATTATTGGTGAATAACACTGATATGTAAGAGCCACACATGTTCTTACCATTGGGTCATGACTTTGATCATCTAATTACAAACAAATAGTATATTTTAAATTTTATGATTTTTGAGTCTTAGTAACACTATGTGTTCTTTATTATTTCTTATTCATAGTAATGAATCTATAATTAGGAATGATTATATAACCTGGGGTAACTACAGAAAGTAGGACATAGGGAGAAAGTCATGGCTGGCATTATAAGTCTATGTAGCTATCAATTACCAGTGTGGTCCTGGATTCTAGAGAAGACACCTAATATTAATGTATTCCAAATTCAGTGTAATTTCTATCTTTTTGTCTACAGATATTTTAACTCTTACCCTGCATCAAATAATCTTCTTTTGTGACAGATATAGAGTATTACAGACACCAACCACTTGTCAAAATACAAAGAACAATACACCATGTGGTACACAAAACAATTCCTACACCAAAAGCTCAGATGAAATCAAGGAAGAGTGAGCAGAAAGATTTTAAGAACCAAGTATCTAGGACTCCTGATATAAGTAATATGTTCTCTATCTATCAAGGAATCTTTAAGCATTAAATTCCAACAATATGGGAATCTAAAGAAGACATGTATAATGACTAATGTGGACTAGAGACATCTCACTATCCCTATCCATAGGTGAAGAGCTTTTGCACACACATCATGCACATTAACTTATGCATATATATACACACACATATATTAAACAACATATATTGAATTAAAAAAATAAAGAACTAAGGCTATAAACTCCATGAGGACCTAAATTCTATTTTTACTACAAAATTCCTTGAGAAAGGTAAATGAGAATATATTAAGTATATATTAATAGTCATTTTGTTTGGTTTTTAAATAGTATTTTTCAAAATGAGTTTTTGACGATGGATTCTTGTCTTTTTGCCTAAGAATAAGTGTATAATTTTTCTATAGGCATGTTCATCTTTTCCTTTATGTTAACGTAATATCGTGTAAAACTATGCTTGGATTCAAAATACTGTTATAATTACTATACTGAATATTAATTTTAAACCATTCACATTAGATGTTATTTAGGTTACAAGAGAGTAAACTGTGAAAATAAATAGTATATTGTACATAATATATATTGCTTATCAATTGTGACTATCAATGTGTAGCATTAGGTTTGTTTGCACATTTTTTTTTTCTGAGCAGAATGTGTAGCCTTTAGCAAGCCTAGCATTAACCAATGAATAAAGACCATTTGCCTGAATTCTTCACTAGAAACAAGAGCTCTAACTTAATTATGTGCAGATGAATTATAATCTTATCTAGTCACTTAATAAAAATAATATTACATAATTATATCACAATTTTAATACATAAATAATATATATATGACCTGAGAAAGTTAAGATGGGCATGAATTTTTATTTTCATACTATAGCAATGATACAAAAGAAAAATGGACTGTCATGAAGCAACTTTGTTTGAATATTATATAATATTACCTTGATAATCTTTGTCTTTATATGAAATGTATAGTTATATATAGAAATAAATTTTAATCAATATTAATGACTTTAAATGGAAACACTAATTGCATAAAACAATTAGCTAAAACTTGCTATCATGTTCCTTACAATATTTCTTGAATATGTTTGTAGTGCACCTGGCTATCATAACATCAGAAGACATAAACCAAACTCACAAAGACAAGACTTTGCCTCATAAGTGAGGTCTGAGCTTAGGTAGAATAAGATGAAAGCAAAAGGGGACAATATGGGATGTGTAGTGTGAAAATGGGAAGGTGTGAATGGGATGTGGATGAGAGAGCGTAATAAAGATATTTAATATTAAAAGATATGTAAATATATGGCACTGCCATAAATCAATCCATTGTTTTGCAATTTATATGTTAACATAAATAAATTAAATTTAAATTATACTCAATGAATTAGTAGCTACATGTTTTTCAATAACATTGGTCAAAATGATATATAAATTGTACTGTGTAATAAAATATCAAATGTTGGTTTTCTTTAAAAATATTTTACTTTGGTTTCCTTTATTTTTCATGAAATACTTACTAAAACAACTAGTATTTTTCTCTTTGATGCAATGGGATTTTGAAGTACAATTCCCATGGTAAATGACCTGCAGACTTAGGTCACCAACCATCAGTTGGTCACAAAATGCTTTTGTCAGCTTGTAGGTAGTTAGAGCATTGGTATTAAACACGCAGTATCCAAAAGGAAGACACATTCTAAATGATAAAGTAATAGTGGAAATACTGCTGTCTAGTATTTGAGGACACCTGGTAAGTAGAATTTAATACCATACTAGCATTAGCAGTAACTTTCTGTGTACAGCTAATACACAACATCTCTGTACATGCAGAGTGTTCCATCTTCAATACTATTTTTCTTTCAGATATACGTATTGGGCATCCATTCATGCTGGGATTCCCAAAACATATTTAGAAGTTGTATTGCGTAACCCTATGTTTCATTTTAATTTTTGTAACAAATTGGAGGTTAACAAGATGTTGAAAATAGTCTTATAAAGGATAAAGAAGATGAAAGCAGGAAAAGGGCAATACACTGATTCTAAGGACTTGACCATCTCACACACAGAGGTAGAAAATCTAAACATGGAGGCTGTTAGGGGTTTCAAACAGGAGATAGGTATTAGAAGACTCAGGAAATATTCATTCATGTGCTACCTTTGATTTTCTCAGTTTGCTTGTTGTGTGTCTGAGCCTTGTTCCTCTGACATAGTCTTGGTAGGTCAGTTTGAACATAGCAACAAAATGAGCCTTTAAATTTTACTCCAATTTCTTCCATTGTAACCTATATAGTGTTAACTTGCTTTTTTCTACCTTATCTACTGTTATCTTTCTTGGTCCATGTCTCTTCTCCCTCATTTCTTCTCCTTTAGCATCAATCAAACAGCTGATCAATGTTAAAATAACTAGCAATGAACTGCTCTCACATGTGAGATTTTTATTGCTGATGAATCTGATGTTGAGAAAACTCTTGTAGAGTGACATATATTTAGGTGAAAATAATTTTTCTCTAATTTTAAATCCTTATTGTAACATTAAATGCTAGTTTGGATAAATTTGAAACCTCTGTATTGAATTTATAGATCTGTTCTTCCTGAATCTAGTATTTTGTATTTACAACTCCACCTTTGGTTAATGTTGATACAAGATTCTTTTAGATTGTTTAAACAACACAGAAATAGAGAATTTATGTAGGGACAGCCACTTACAATTCTATCATTTAGTCCTCACCATTACTGGTGTTATTTGGTGTTTCTTAAAGAATGTTTAAGTTTAAAATGTTCACAAATAGTCATATTACTGTTTTTATACTTTTTCTTGTTTTTTTTTAGGTAAGTATAAATCTCTCTAGACTTGCCTGTGTAAACCTATTCTGGTGATTTTTAATGTGTCATAATATTTCATTGTATGCTTATATTAAAATTAATAATTCATTCTTTACACTTTTAGACTATAGTCTCTGCGTGAATATATTTGTCGCATGTTTAATATTCAGTCTTGTAATAATGACTATATTTTAAAATCTATTAAACAGCAATTTGTAGTACATATACAAGGTACAAAATGAGATTTTTATTTAAAGCCTTAAAATGTTCAGGCTCTTTTGCTGATCCATCTCTTCTGCCTTTACAAATCTCTCCTTTTCTCTCCATACTGATTTGCAGAACAGAAAGATTATGACTGCTGATGGATAAAGAGAACTATTTGACTTCTTAACTGTGTATGTTGATCTCATTGTGAGTTTTCTGTGCAAGTGGTACTACTTCTTCCATTCAGACACCTTACTTGGCAACATGTTGACAATATTATGAGTGTTTATATTCTGAATAAGTGATGACTATATTTTTATACTTATGAGTACAATATCATCAGTGAGAAAATGCAAACACTTGGAATCAATAAACAAGAAAGATAAGAAATAAACCATTTTATGAAAACTCTGTTAGAGCTTGTTTTTTTTTTCAAACTGAAACAATGGGTTTTAATCATCCACACAGTAAAATATACTGAATATGTATATATTTTGTATTCCAGAATATCAATATTTTAAATTTGTAGATAGCATTTAATTCCTTTAGAATTTTGATTAGAGGTCCTTTACAAAAGACGTCTCCTCCAGTTGAGCACAGTGTTCTAGTGTACCTGTTCAGTCCTGCTCTATTTCATCTGGTATTTAGAATATAATTTCTCCACTTGTGCCCATACAGCACTGGCTCCTTGCCTCACCACCTCATTGTTTCCCTTTGGTTATGGTACTTATGATATATTTATAAAGAACAGTGTGTCCAGCCTGACTGCCCCAAGTTGCTCTGAGTTGTAATAAGTTGTTGTAATTTCATTCTTAGAGCAACTTAAGGCAAGGAACCAGGTATGAAGTGAGTGATGACATGAAAATGACCGTAATAAAGAGGCTGGAGGAGAGCTTGCTCGTTTCTGTAAAGTGTGGAATTCAGATGTAGGATAATCAGTTACCCCTTGCTTTGCAACATGCTGACTCACTGAATCTTGATCTTACTATTCCAGGTAAACTGGAGGCTGGTACTCCCTGAACATGCTGTTCCCTTCACTGATATGAGTATGTACCACTTACTCGGCTTTTAAACAGGTGCTAAGTTTCTGAACTTAGGTCCTCATGTACGCACAGCAAGCACCTTACTCAGTGAGTCATCCCAGCAGCCCTTTTTCTGTTTTATATGTTAATCATCAATTGAGGCCAACTAATGTTTATGATAGAAAGCAAATATGGCTTGCATGTTTTATTTGTTACATTTTGGTATGAATAATTCATCCACTCCCTAACACCATATATTTCTCCGCGGTGCTATGACAGATTATATGATGTTCTTTCTAATTTTGTATATGACCATTTGAAAGTATTAATTATGATAAAGCTACTGCTTATTAAACTTCACAAACTTATTGTTGGTTTAAGAAAAAAAGTTCTAAACATAGATCTAAAATTATGTCTGGCCTGTCCTCCATTCTGATCTCCATCACTCTTCTTCTTGCCTATTCGTCTTCCTGTCTTGGATTCTTTGTGTGAACTAGTTCCAAAGACTATCTCTCATTCTCTTGAGTAGTAACAAGGCTATTATCAATGAGTGACAACCACTATGATAAGTCACATACCTGGGGTACTACACTGTTGTCTTTCTTAAATGTGTTGTCAGTACATGTTGCAATGTATATAGATCCTGATAAACTAATAATCTATTTTTTACATGATTTTGACCTAGGTCTTGACGTATAGTAAATAACTACAAACTATTAGTTGAACAGATAAATGAGTTAAGGAAATTTTCAAATTACTTTCTAATGACTATAAAATTGTTTTGTTTTAATTCATTCAGAAATATTCTTAATTGTTTTTTCAACTATTTATTTATAATGAATTCTTTTAAAAATTCCTTTGTTTTCAGTCCCTTAGGTAACAGAAAAAAGAAAAGAAAAAGAAAGAAAGAAAAGTAAATGTTTAAAACAAATTACACAGAGTTGTCTGAGTTTGTATTTCTGGGACTTTCAACATCTAGACCAATACAGCATTTCTTTCTTGCCTTCTCTATGGTGTTTTATATAGCCATTGTGCTAGGAAACACCCTTGTTGTGCTTACAGTGACCTTTGACCCACATTTACATTTCCCTATGTACTTTCTTTTGGGAAACCTCTCATTTATTGATTTATGTCTTTCCACCTTAACTGTACCAAAAATGATTTCTGACCTATACTCTGGGCACAATACCATCTCATTTCAGGGTTGTGTCTTCCAGATATTTGTTCTTCATGTCCTGGGGGGATCTGAGATGGTACTGCTGATAGCCATGGCCTGGGACAGATATGTGGCCATATGCAAGCCCCTCCACTACCTGACCATCATGAGCCCATGGACGTGCCTTTTGCTCTTGTCTAGTGCTTGGGTTATTGGGTTACTGCATTCTGTTGCCCAATTAGCTTTTGTTGCTCATTTGAATTTTTGTGGTCCTAATAAGATAGATAGCTTTTACTGTGATCTTCCTCAGTTCATCAAACTGGCATGCGCAGAGCCCCACAAAATGCAGTTCATGGTTACTGCCAACAGTGGGTTTATTTCTGTAGGAACCTTCTTCTTATTGATTATTTCCTACATTGTTATCCTTTTCACTGTAAGAAAACATTCATCAGGTGACTTGTCCAAGGCCCTCTCTACTCTTTCTGCTCACATCTCTGTGGTGATTTTGTTCTTTGGACCATGCATCATTGTGTACATGTGGCCATTTCCTACTTTCCCTGTGGATAAGTTTCTTGCCATTCTGGACTTCATGATTACGCCCATCCTGAACCCTGCCATTTACACACTGAGGAACAAAGACATGAAGGTGGCAATGAAGAGAATGATTACTCAACTGCTCAAGATGATCAAAATGTCTTGATCTACAGAAGTACAACATGCATCTTCTGATTGCTCTCCTAAAAGCATAGCTGGAGACTTCTTGGTTGAGACTATTTATTTTCCTTTATCCAACAGTTTAAAAAATGTTGGATACTTTATTTCAAGTTGACTAACATTAATGACATCTTAAGTGGAGTTTATAATTGTTTTGTACTGACTATACTCTTATTATCCATAGAAAAGCTAAAAAGCTAAAATTTCTATCCACATTATTTATTTGCAAAGCTATTTTTATAAGTTGATATCTTCCAGTCTTTCTTGAGAAAAAAAGAATTTATACTTATATTTTGGCAATCAAAGCATGTTCATTTTATATGCTGATTGAGAAATAGTTACAATTTTTTTCTTACATCATACTATGAATTTGAAAGGTAGTGAGTTGAATAAATTTTGAAAATATCTTAATTTCTAAGAAATTAAGCTTTTGCTGGACTTCACAGCCTATGTTAATAAAACACCTTTCAGTAACTAAACTTAAGACCTCTAGTCTGTTATATACTCAAACTTTTTAACCTGGCTTTAAGAGAACATTGTAAGAACCATTCTTAGTTGCCTTGTAAATGACTTTTACAACCTAATCGAAAATCTCAAACTGTGTGCTTTCCCAAGCCTCCGGACCAGATACATGTATCATTTGATAAAACCAACAAATACAGAAGTGGAAAGTAACTTCATAAAATCAATAATAAATCATAATGTGACCACTTTTGGTTATTGGTTGGTAAACAATGATGTTTTGTTTTCTGGGTGAGCTAGGATCGATTGGAGTCAGTGACTTTATCCCTTGTAACACTCTGTTAAAAAGTACTGTAAACTGCCCAATGGCTTTGCCACGTAATTGATTCTCTGCCATTCATGAATACACAGTGAAGTCTTTATTAGATATGACAATGACATCACACACAGATAGGCATCATTCGTATACATGGCTGAATAAACATACTGGTACACATAGGGGTAGACACACAGACACAGTTGTACCCAGAATCGGGTCTCCCCAAGACCACCAAGGGACCAAATCTGCTGCAAAAGGCAAAGAGTCTATTTTTATTACTATACCAGCATGCTGGGGACTGATCATCCTTCCCAAAGGCAAGATGGCAATGACCCTGAGAGGGTTGTAGCTTTTTTTTTAAGCCTTACTGAGGGGAGTGTTGGAGGAAGTTGGGAAATTTTAGATATTATTGGCTTAAGCAAGCTTAATCACATTAGTGCAACTTAATTGGCTAGGGCTAGTCAGGGGTTAATCAAGGCTGCAGATTTCCATTTTGGGGCTGGAATTTCCAGGCCCTGTCTTGAACTGCTGTAGAGGGTAGTTCAGTACTGTCCTGTTCTAGTACTGTGTGCACCAGGCCTCCTCCTTGCTGTTAGCAGTGTTATAGATAGATCTTTATTTATGCATGGCTTTTCATCAGAAACTTCTTATTCAGTCTCAGGAAATTGCAACTGAAGCCTGATCACTGATGGAAAACTGGGCAGCCTGTTATGGCATTTGCTCGGTCCATTCAACAGGGACAAACAGCCACAAGAAAGCCTTTACACAGGCACAGAATCAGGCTCAAATGACAGACAGACAGAGGACAGAAGACTCAGAGAACAGGCAGTAGAGAAATCAGCTCTGGACCTACTTTTGGTTAAATGATTCCAAAGGAAGTGCTTTTATATCGTTCCTCAATATAAGACAGATGCATTTTCAATAACTCAAATTTAATCACTTATACTTTACAACCCACACACTGCAGAAAACACTGGCCTCCAAAAGTCCCTCCATGAGGCCCCTTCCACCATCCTTTATGTGGGTGATGTCAGTTCTGTGCAGGTTTTCTGCAAATAACCACAGCTGCAGTGAGTTAGTGAGTACAAAAGCTGTGCTATATTCAGAAGATGCCGGTCTCTTTGCTGTACACCTCCCAATCTTCTCTCTTCACTTCTTGTGTCCTCTCTTCTGCCTTTCTCCCTGATCTTTGAAGAGAGACATATGGGTGTTACATAGAGGACTGAGCATTCTAATGCCACTTGTTCATAGCACTTTAGCCAACTCTATGTTTCTGTGTTAACGTTCGCTGACCCATATATCCCTCCCCAGAAAACTACAATAAGAAGCTTCTCTGATGAAGGCAGACTGTCACATTAATCTCATATGGTGAATCATAGCTTGAATGTCTTCTCTTAATTGTGATATCTGGCCATAAATTCTTTAAATTCAAATTTTTTTTCAAATATTTAACTTTGGTTTAATGTTTTCTAGTTGTTTGTCACTTACTTTAATCTGAGTTTTTAAATTTGCTTTTCTGGGGTCTAGAGAGATGGTTGAATGATAAAGAGAACTTGCTGTTCTTACAAACAACAAACAACTGGTTCAATTCTCAGCATCAAGTGGTTCATAGCTGTATGTAACTCCAGCTCAAGGTATACTACTGTTTCTTATGGTTCATGTGAGCTCTGGCTTGTATGTGAACAAAGGCATATCCACATACACATAAATAGATAAATGTATTTTAAATTTGTCAGGCAATATATACCCATTGGTACAATAGTGGCATAGTTGGTATGGGAGTTAAGCACATTCTGTCTCTATCTGCTCCATGGTAATAAATACGTTCTAAAGTTTAAATAACAAGGCATTATCACCTTTTCTCAGCTACAACTTAAACTCTCATGTTGTCATTTCTCAGACTGTGTTCTCTTGGACACTGTGTTAACCATTCTATGTTCACCTATGCATTGGAACAGTATTGGCTAGAGACATATCTGATTATGTAATATCTCCCCTATGACAAACAATGGATGGATATAATTAGAGGGCATTTTTAATAATTATTAAAATACATCTAGGAAATTATCTTTATCCTATTACAATTATGATGCATATGCAATGCATATGATAAATTACTATTCTATTAATTTCTCATCTCTTAGAGCTATGCATAGATTTGCACAATCCAATTTTCAGAATGTCAAAAAATAAAATTCTGAGAAAAATGAGACCCACCTGAATTATAAAAAACAGAAGTTCACCTTTAATCCCAGCACTTGGGAGGCAGAGGCAGGCGGATCTCTGTGAGTTCGAGACCAGCCAGGACAGGCTCCAAAGCCACAGAGAAACCCTGTCTCGAAAAACCAAAAAAAAAAAAAAAAAAAAAAACAGAAGTTCAGAGTTATGCACATAGTGGAAACATGTCAATGCTACCCTGGCTGTCATTAGCCATATATATTTAACTTGTAATAGTCACTTAGTACTGGAATTCACATTTTAGTTCAATTTGCAACATTATACATAGAAAAATTAATGTTGTTCTCTCTTTACAGAGACATTTTTAACCATCATCATTGTGTTTTTAAATAACATTTTTTATTGCATTTTCCTATCCTAAGTCAAATCTAAGTTTGATGAAGCGTAAGAGTCACATGAGGGCTATATTTAGAGTGAGTATGAGATTTCCCCTGGGAAAATGCTAGGGAAAGTCTTTCAAAGCTTGGGTTCTATTTAAAACATAGACCTGCAAAGATTTTCCACAAAGAGGCTTCATAATACATTGTTCTACACCGATGAAGAATCCTCATTAAAGTTCCTAAGTGTAGTAAATGAGCTCACCATCATTTTGGGGTAAAGGCACAAGCTAAAATAACTATTGTCAGATAAGAAGAAACTGATTTTACAGGCAATTCCTGTAGGTAAGTTCATGAAAAACTCTTTTTGATTTAGGGATATCACTTTCCATCTAATTAGGTAATTTCAGAATATTTTTCCCTGTGGCATTTTTTTTTACTTTCAAATATAGATCTTCAAGTTCTAAATGTATTATTCATGTGAGTATCAACCACAAATATTATAGATTTTCTCTCAGTGACTCATTTACTGCAGTTTCACATACATACATACATACACACACACAAACACACACACATTCACACAAACGCACATAAACACATAGAGAAACCTATAGTCTTACAAGTGTTTCTCATGAATTTTACTTGGAGCGCAAAGTCTTTCAAATGAAGTGCAAGATCCTTTAATCTTAATATTTTCTATATAGTTTTAATTTTTCCTTTTTTATCACATAATCAAAGTAGTAAATTCAGGTATGCTAACTATTGACATCAACAGGGTAGCCTACACTCCACACTGATGACAAAAATGTTTAAATACTTTTAATAATAATGTGCACTTCTGTACAACCTCTGTTAATTGTGCATGTGTGTGTCTTCTGAGTCTTCTGTCATCTTTATGAGTTAATTTTCTCAAAGTCAAAATTTTTATTAGAAGCCAGATAATCCTTAGTGTATATATTATAGATCTGCCACTTTCTACTTATATGAATGAGCAAAGAAAAATAGGAAAATAATTTTTAAAAACAACAATTTAAAGTCTAGAGACAATTTTATCTGATACCCATTGAGATTAACATAGATAATACATTTGTGCTTACCTGAGCTTTAAAATAAACATGGAACTTAGTTTTTAATAAAAAATTATCATAAGGGGAAAAGTAGCTTGTATGTCCCTCCCAGAATAAAATATTAGGTTTACTCTGTAACTCTATAAATGAAACATTTTTTCTAGTTACTATAGGTTCAACATTGTACAAACCTATTTTATACAATTAATATCTATTTGACCAGCCAATATACATGAGTAATTAGTCTATTTCCAATTACTTTATACTTTCAGAAATACAGTGCTGTAAAATACTGTAAAAATAAATTCTGACATTGGCCATCTCATTTCCTTTAAATCCCATTGTGCTTATAGCTTTTCAGAGTACTATGTGATATACACATGGAATAGAATAGCAGGGTCAGAGTTAAAAAGGTTTGGTCTTCAGTGATCCCTCTGCCCTGTGGAGTCACTGTGACTCATGTTCCTATCACTGAAGCTGAGAAGTATTTCAGACCACAGCAGCCACGGGATTATCATAGTCTCGGGGAGTATCATAACACAATCTGGAAAAGTTTCTGAAACTTTTGTGGCCTTAAAAATAAATCTTAACCTAAAATTTTAAAATAATTTCCACATCTGGAGAGATGACTCAGTGGTGACTCAGAGATGACTTCTGGTGTGGAAGAGGACGAGAATATGCATCCAAGGTCCTTTCTCTCCTATCCCGTGTGCATATCTCTGTATACATGTAGCATACACACAGTCAAACACACAGAAACTCATATGTGTGTGTGTGTGTGTGTGTGTGTGTATCTTTATTGGTATATGTCTAATATGTAAAGTGTCATGAATAAGAAACTTGTAATTGCCCAAAGATTTTTTTTAAGACATTTAATAAGATCATCAGAAATCCATGCTCTCAATATTGGCCTGCATTAATAACAACCAGTGATAGCTAGTTATTCATGTTCCAACAAATTTGTAATAAATGACTTAGCATATTAAATTGAACTCATATCTATCTAATTTTCACTGTGCTCATTCCAGTTTTAATTTTAATTTTAGTTTAATTTGATCAGAGCTTAATTTATATAATTCTAAGATCTCTAGGACTCAAAAATAATGTGAATTTTCTGATAAGATCACAGGACCCTTTCCCTGAACATGTATTACATATATACAGTGGTTGGATAGATATTTTACAAATTATTTTTTTTATAATTTTCAGTTATCTTTCCCATTACCATGGTTGAATCTCACATTTTGTTCAATTTTTAAATATATTTCCGAAGGTTAAATTTTTCAAGTAAATGCATATACTGTCATTTATTTTCAGAAATTTCATCCTTTTTTTCTGTTTTAATTATATTGTATGTGCTTTTAAGGGACAGTGATAGGTTATATATTTTCCTTTACTTGACTTTAATTTGTTGAGGCAAACACTTCTCTGATCCTCAAATGATTCTTTCTTTGCTACTTTCTTCAAAGGATTATTGCTGAATTTAAAAAAAATCTCTACTTACAAAATGTTATTAGACCATAGTGCTGCAAGGATTCCTTCCCTAAAATTTCATGTATAGTTCAAGTATACAACATTAATATATGGTAATCTTGTTACAGTATTTCAAAAATAATCCTTATTTGTTCATGGTTGGACTGCTATCCAACAATGGTAGAACTCTTGCATCACTTGTTCAAGACTCTATGCTCAATTTATACTCTGTAAAAATAATAAATCTATCAGTTAAATAATTAATAAAATTTCTGGAAGTCATATCTGAAATCCCATTGTGCTTATAGCTTTTCAGAGTACTATGTGATATATTCGGCTACTTAATTCATCAAGACCCTCAGTTGGAGAGGTAAGCATTGCTATTGGATGCTGATTGGAAACAAAGAAGAACATGGAGGAAAATAATGCAATCACTTTACATTTTTGATGTGGGAAAATATGAATCATGAATATGATGTGGGAAAATAGGAAATCAAAAGAATCATCAAGAGGTACAATAACTGAACCGCTGAAATTGATTGATAGTATAACCTGTGCACCTGGAAAACATACGTGAAGAGCAGAAGTCTGTGGTGTGACTATTCTATGTGTCTGGGAGAATGGTAACAATACACATTAACAGATTTGGTTAGCCTATGGGAATATAAATTCATGTTTTACAGATTAACTTGAAGCTCTTTTCAATATGGCATATTAACTTTGGACGTTGTACTCTGGGATCCAAAATTAAAACTAAAGGTAAATAATTTAATAGTAAGATACTAATTAAACTGAGTATCATGATGCTGAAATAAAATAAAACAAGATGGGTCTAGTGTGAGTGAGTCACGCCAAATATTAAGAGTTGAAATAGGAGAAACCATCACTTTATATAAATAAAAACATGGAGAAAGGTTGAAGACAATTTTTCAGAAAACTACTTGAGAAAATGTCAGACTGAATGTAGTTGCAGTCATCAGAGGACTTGTTTGCAACGAATCATAAAGAGTAGAGTTCAGTTTTCTCACATCACTAGAAGAAATCTGGAAAAGGACTGATGGCTTTGGTGAAGTTGGTCAACATGCGCACTGAGTGCTGGGCTTTGTTCAAGTTTCCACTGTGCTGCATGTAAGACATGGGATTTATGCATCATAGCTGCAGCACTCTTAAAAACAACAATAGCATGAACTACAGAAATGAAACAAGGAGCAAAGATACACTTTGTCCATAGGAAGGTCTTTTTCCCTATTTAGAGGAAATGGCTTTCTGGAAAATTACTGATTTGGAATTACATGCCCAAATTTCAATGAAAAATAGAAATTTCACTACATGTTCAAAAATAAACCCAAACTTCCTGTTCCTGGTGTGAGATAAAGCTGTAATCTTTAAAAAGTGGAGTTGGAGATCATTAAAGGACAGGAGAGCAAGTGCTAATAAGAGCTTCATGAAGCCAAGAAGCCAAAGCATTAGAAATATACAAAAACAAATTAATAAAATCAAAACTGAATCCTGGAGAGAAATACAGTAAAGCAGTGAGTAAAAATTTATTGCTATAGAAAATATCCAGAATAGTTTCTTTCAAGGAACATGGTGTCCATGGCAATTGTATGATAAGACTGACTGAATGGACACCAAGGATTGCTGAGAAATGTCTGGCAATAGAAAAGAATAGTTACAGTGGACATCACTTCAGAGATTTTTATCTTAATGAGCTTATAATAGCTATAGGATACATAAGCTGGAAGGTGTTTGATTGGAAGGAGTTTGGGATATATTTAAAAGTACCAATCATAATAGCATATTTCTGTAGTCAAAAGAAATGAATATGTTTTCCAAATTTCTAAATGTAAATCCTGAACCTGACACTTTATAGTTCTGTAAATGTGGAGTTTATTTTTTAACATATAAAACTAGAACAAGAATGAAGAATGTATACAGGATTTCACATGGTTTAAGATTTAATGGACTTGCTAAGCATATCTGCACAAGAGAAGTACATAATAAATGTTATATATTGATATATAATTAGACAACTAATAACGTGTACTTTTACATTCACTAAATTTGATGTCTAAGCAGGACCATGATAAAAGTGTCATAAACTAATTTTTTTAATCATCTCAATTTGGGTAGTAACATTCATAAAAACTGTATAGAAAAAGGAAAACATATACATGTAAGACATGAATTATTTAAAAAATAACCTACAAGAAACATTAATGCAAATATCACATTGGTGTAGGCATATCTTTAGGTAAGATTCCAAAACTACACTACAGTGAAAACAAAAATGATGAATCAGATCTATATAACAAAACAAAAATAAAACTAACCAAAAGGAAGGAATAAAATAGAATAATACGAACATTCATCAGTAATATTAAGAAAGTCAAAATGGTATAAATTCTCCCCTGGGGAAAAAAAAACTATTCAATTTGAAAGTCACGGGGCAATGAGAATGAATGTCACTTCAAAAGAAAACAAATACAGATGCCCAAATGACATATAGAAAAATATTCACTATTGGGGATATTGAGATGGTTCAATAGAAAAGACCATCTGCTGCTTTTAAAGGGGACCCATGTTAAATTCCTATTACCCACAAAGTAATTCATAGCCTGGAATAACTCAGGTATCAGAGGATCAAATGCTGTCTTCTAACTTCATTGGGAATTGCACATACGTGGAGCGATATAGATATGCAGACAAAATAGTCATATGCATAAAAGCAAAAAATAAATATTTAAAATCCTTTGTTAATACCATAAGTCATGAGTGAAACACAAATCAATACTACAATGCAATAACAGTATCATCCACTATCAAATCAAAATTATCCAGTGTTAATCAAGAATAAAGTAAAAGTTTAGTTTTATGCACTTGTGATGAGAATGTTCTTGTAGCAGTTGTATTGAATCATAGACATTTCTCAAAAAGATAAAATATAGCTGCCATATTTATCTACTATTTTACCTTGGGTTGTATCTTAAGCAAACAAATTGAGCATACCGAATAGATACCTGATTTTACATATTTATGACTCTACTATTTACAATACCTTACACATAGAAATAACTATAATACAATTAAATAATAGTCATACAGAAAGGAATTGTGTCATTTGCAACATGATAGAAAAAAAGTCCAAGGCACTGTTTAAAGGAACTATCAAAGAGAGAAAACATGTCCAACTTCTCATCATTGGTAGAAAATGTTAAAGAAAAAGTAAGACTGTAGAAAAGTAACTAATAGTGATTTGTGAGTGAGAAAATGGGAGGGTTGAAATGTACAAATGAAATATGTATAAAAATAGCTTTGTACCTCAACCTCCCTTTCACCAGTGAAACAAATTCATGCAAAAAAAATTTGCAAAATACTACAAGAACATATTCTATGGATATATTTCTGTCATTTGAAGTGAATAGACACCTGAAAACATTTAGAAAAGAGTTCAGGGAACACATTTAGAAATGCTACAAAGCAAACCTACTATAAGAGAATGTCTGGCTGTAGAATAAATAGGAGAAACCCCATTTGCCTCCCTTTATCATATTTATGCTTGTGTTTCCTTAGGGGCACTACCATGAAAGCTTTATTATATTTTTAGATGCTTATTCTTTTGCTATCCAACTCAAAGTTTTTTCTCCTGATTTTGATATTCAGAGAATCAAGGAGCTTCATAAGTTGGACATATCCTTTAGTAGCTAAGCTACATGTTTTCATCATATGCCTAGCATCAAGTGATTTGAAACTTCCCATGCCAATGGATCAGCTAAATGACTCCATGGTTTCTGAGTTTGTGCTTCTAGGATTCTCTGGTTCTTGGAAAACTAAAGTTTTTCTCATGCTGACGTTCTCTACGCTCTACATAGGAATCATTGTTGGAAATCTCTTCATTGTCATTTTGGTCTTTGCTGACTCTCATTTACATTCACCTATGTACTTCCTGTTGGCCAACCTGTCTTTAAATGATGTGTGGGTTTCCTCAACCACCGTTCCAAAGATGATTTCAGATCTTCTGAAAGAACGTAAAATAATTTCTTTATACAGTTGCATGACTCAGATCTTTTTTATCCACATTATGGGAGCAGGGGAGATGGTGCTGCTCATAGCCATGGCAATTGACAGGTACACAGCCATCTGTAAGCCTCTGCGCTACCTGAGCATCATGAGCCCTAAAATATGCATTTCATTTGTAATTGCTGCCTGGGTAACTGGTGTGGTCCATGCCCTGTTCCAGTTCTCTTTTGTTATAAACCTGCCTTTCTGTGGTCCTAACAGAGTAGACAGCTTTTACTGTGACTTCCCTCGAATCATACAACTCGCATGCACTGATAGAGACAAGTTTGAGTTTGTTGTTGCTGCCAACAGTGGCTTCATGAGCATGGGAACCTTCTTCCTGCTTCTCCTCTCCTATATGTTCATTTTGATCACCGTCTGGAAAAGGTCTTCAGGGGATTTGTCGAAGGCACTTGTCACTCTGTCAGCACACATCACCGTGGTTGTTCTTTTTTTCACTCCATGCATGTTTCTCTATGTGTGGCCTTTCCCCACATCAGCAGTTGACAAATACCTGTTTATTGCTGACTTTGCTATCACACCTGCTCTGAATCCTGTCATCTATACACTTAGGAACAAAGATATAAGAGTATCAATCCAAAGATTATACAAAAAGTTTGGTTATGACAGTTTTTGCTGAATAAATCTGGTGTGGGAGCTCTAAAAGCATATGGACAACTGTATAATGTCATGTTTCACTAAGGCACATAATTTTGTAACCAGCACATGTCCCCTACCTCACAACTCACATCTATTCCCACAGACCATTAGTGCCTTGCTCCTTTTTCTTTGAGAAATTAGAATATTTCAGTATTCTAAAAATGCAGTATGGATAATTAAATGTGTGTTTTGGGTGTTTTAAACAACTAATAGTGATCAAAAATGAACACCACATTTGTTTGTCCAAATAAATGAATAATCACAATTAGTGGTTCTGTATATATGACTAGTGTGTCAGCAATTTAGATTGTGTTGTTTCAAAAGGTACACAGAGTTTACATTTCAAAGTGAATAATTTATTCTTAAGTAGATTCAGAATCATCAGTGGGAAAGTGCCACATTAGTAGCTTCTACTGGCTCTGCTCTAAAGGAATATATATATATATATATATATATATATATATATATATATATATATTACAATTTAGAATTATTTCAATTGTAAGATAAAGACTATTAGTCATAAAGCAAATAATTACCAGCCTATAGTCCACGGCCCCTTAGAAGCTAGGAAACAAGGAGAACCCTAAGAGGAGGGTTTTTTTTTGCTTTTAGACATAAAGCAAAAAAAAAAAAAACTAGCCTACAGGCCACAACTCCAGAGAAAATAGACAACAAAGAGGACCATAAGAGAGACATATATGATCAATATTGGAAGGTGAAAAAGAATAGATCTTCTTAGTAAACTGGGAACATGGGAGTCATGGGAGAGGGGAGAAAGGGAGAAAGGGGGACAGGAAAAAAAACATACTGCTCAATAAAAACAATAAAATGTAAATTAATACAAAAAAATCTTTTCTCATTTTACATACCTATCCCAGTTCCCACTCCCTCCCTGGTTGAGGGGAGTTCAACCAGATCTCCTGAGAAAACTGGGAGTGTTTGTGGGGAAAGGGAGGGCAGAAGGGAAGGGGAGAGAAAGGGATTGAAGAAGAGAGTATGGGGGAATGGGATGGTTTAGATGGGGGAAGGAAGAGAAATAGTGAGAGCAAGGAAAGGGATATCTTGACAGAGGGCTCCATTATGGGGCTAGCAAGAAACCAGGCAGTAGGAGAAATTCTCAGGAATTCACAAAAATGATATTCCACTAGGACCCAAAGCAATGGTGCAGAGGGTGACTGAACTGGTTTCCCCTGTAACCAGAACCTTTCTCCAAGAGCTGATGGAAGCAGATGCTGACATCCACAGCTAAATACTGGACGAAGTTTCTGAAAAACCTTCCATGAGAGGGAGGAGCAAAGGGGTCATGACCATAATGGGATACCCACAGAACCACCTGACCTGATAGTGAGAGCTCATTGCCTCTGGACTAGAAACAGAGAAACTTGCATAGGACCAAATTAGATCCACTGAATGTGGTGACAGTTGTCTGTGAGGCCTCTGGGTAGTTGGACTAGGATTTCTCCTTAGGGTTTGAACTGGCATTCTGAAATGCATTATCTCTGGAGGGATACCTTGCTCAGGCTACATATAGTAGAAGGAGAGCCTTGATTATGCCTCAAAGTGATGTGTCAGACTTTGTTGACTCCACTTGTGAAGCCTTACCCTCTCTGAGTAGTAAATAGGAAGCTGGAGTCCTGGGAAGATGGGGGGAGCAGATGGAGGGGAGGGAGTGGGAACTGGGATAGGTATGTAAAATGAGAAAAGATTTTTTTGTATTAATTTACATTTTATTGTTTTTATTGAGCAGTATGTTTTTTTTCCTGTCCCCCTTTCTCCCTTTCTCCCCTCTCCCATGACTCCCATGTTCCCAGTTTACTAAGAAGATCTATTCTTTTTCACCCTCCAATATTGATCATATATGTCTCTCTTATGGTCCTCTTTGTTGTCTATTTTCTCTGGAGTTGTGGCCTGTAGGCTAGTTTTTTTTTTTTGCTTTATGTCTAAAAGCTACTTATGAATGAATTTATATTTTTTTCTGGGAGGCAAATGGATCTAGAAAATAAAAACATACAGAATTAGGTAACTCAAACCCAAGAAAAGACTTTTTTAACAAAAATAAATTTGATAATAGAAAAAGACTATTTTTTTTATTGAGGAAAAAAATTTCCACTTCCTCCCCCCTCCCCCCCCTCCCCCTACTCCTCTCCCCCTCCCCCCACTCATCTCCCCCTCCCTCTCTAGTACCCCTGGGAAAAAGACTCTTTAATACCATGGGCTGCAAAGATGTCATGGTAGTTAAGAAAACCTTAGCACCCAAAATCAACACTGAGTTATTCACAAGCATCTTTATCTCCAGCTTCAGGTAATCATACCTAGGACACCTGCAAACACACACACACACACACAACACACACACACACACACACACACACACATGCACACATATACACATGTCCATACACAATACATATACACAAATACACATGTCCATACACATAGACATACACATACATACATACATACATACATACATACATACATACATATGTTCAGAGACACAGATACGCACACATATATATACACGTATACATATACACACACATATATATACACGGACATACACACTGACACACACATTAAAAATCCTACTAATCTGAAAACCATGTTACAAAGATGATTGCTTGACTTGAACTCCTATGGTTCTGGGGAGCTATGATGCTAAAAGTCCAGAGCTCTCTGTGCTATCATTAGCACACTTAAGAGCCATTCCTTGACTACCTCACTTATCTACCTAAATTCCAGTCATGTGAGTATTAGGTAATTATTTTTAAAATGTACAAAAGTATCTTTAACATTTACTATGACAAAATTAAAAGACAATGGATTAGTTAAGGAGTAGAAGTATGACCCACCTGATGTTCCCACTAATGTATTTTAACTCTGTCTTGATTATTTGACCCTCTTATGTTCTGTCACCATAAACACTCCATGAAACTGGTATGACATTGAAACATGGTTTTTAGGCAATTTGAAGCTCTGGTCCTGGGAAGTGGTCACTCTTATTTGTTCTCAGAATAAACTATTCTTCCTCCTGTTTAGATAAGATTGTGGTTTTGGTATATGCAGTACTACAACATTCTTATGCTAAGCCCAAATGGAATTAGACAGCATATTTAAGGCATTCTTACAGATATTATGATAAATGCACATAGAAAACTTGTATTTAAAACGTACTTTTTTAATACTGTAATTTTTTATTGATTCTTTGGGATTTTCACATCATACACCCCAATTTTGCTCACACTCAGTCCTTCCATAGCCTACTCTCACACATGCAGCATCCCCCTAAAAGAAATTCCCTCCAAAATTCAATTCAAAACATAACAAAAATAACCCTCTCTTTTGTGTTTTCTAATCTATCTATCTATCTATCTATCTATCTATCTATCTATCTATCATCTATCTACGGTTTTTCAATACAGGGTTTCTCAGTAGCTATGGCCACAATTCTAGAACTCACTCCTGTATACCAGACTCGCCTCAACCTCACAGATATCTGCTTGCCTCTGCCTTTTAATTGCTGGGATTAAAGGCATGTGCCACCACCACCCAGCCCCTTCATGCTTTTAATACCTTTTCAATGGCACTGGGTGCTGCTGTATGTCACACAGTATACCCTACTGTCCAAATAGCCACACACGCACACATACACACACACACACACACACACACACACACACACACACACTGCTCATTGCCATGAATTACCAGTCTGGTTCAAGGCCTTTGACATAACAAATCACTGGACCCTCATCAATGCTCATCTCCATTATCCTCCTGCTGCCCCTAGTCATGAGTATCCTACAATTTTTGTTCCACAGGACCAGTCCCTTCATGCACTCTAACAGTTCGTAGATGGGGTATATGTTATCATGGACCAACATACAGACCAGGATATCGGTCTAGGCCATTAGGACTATCCTCCCTCAGGCAGGGGAAGAGTCAGCTCTCCTAGGACCATGTCATGGTGAGAGACGAGGTTAGACTTTGAGGGTCAGGTGTCCCAGGGGTGGCAGGGCCAACAATTCTGCTGCAGTGACCAGCAAGTGACAAAGACAGCTATTTCAGCTACAGTGAGTAGTGGCACCATTCAGCATGACCTTTGAATTTGAATTCAATTTGTTCCTATGACCCTCCATGGCAACACAAGCCATGGACATCATCACAAAAGCCAGCTGCAGAAGAACCATGGGCAAGAGCATGACTATGGGCAACAACTTGTGCTTGGATGTCACCATGGCAACGGCGGAAGTAATGGCCACCCAGATCAGTATGACCTTGGCTGCAGCAAGGCCTTAGGACACAGATGTGGTCTCAGGTAGCTATACAGAGGTGCTAGCAGGAGACACAGACAGCAACACAGACACTGGCAGCTGAATGGCCATAGAGTCAGACATGGCACTGTACAGCAGCTTGGGACCAGAAAACCCCGTAGTCCTGTATGTCAGCAAAGGCCATACAGATCAGCATGACTCAAGTTGTGGCTTGTCCCTCAGACACATAGTACCACATGTTGTGGCCTTTAACCCTAGAATCCATGTGGCCTTCAGTGTTACCCTGAGACATGAGCATCAACACAAGCCTCAGATACGGTAAGACCATAAAACCTGATATGGTTCCTGGTATCACACTGGGCTTAGATGTCATCATGACCCCAGGTGGCTGTGCAGGCCACTCAGATTGGCATGGTCACCCTTGGACAGCCACATGGAACCAGGTGGCAGCCCAGAGCCCTGGCACCTGCATGCTTCTTTGTGGCTGTGCTGATAACAGCAGCCACAAATGTCAGAAAAGACTCTAATTGCAGCAGGGCTGTGGACACAGACATGGTCCCTGCCATCTGCTGAGGTCAGATGAAATCATGTCCCCTGGGGGCAGCACAATCCACTAAAATCAACATCCACCAGTGGTGTCAAGGCTGTTGTACAACAAAGTGACCACAGGTGGCATCCAAGAATTTGGGTATCCCTGTGGCCTTGGTGGCAACATGGTTCATGTACATCAACATAGACTCCAGCTGCAGTAGGATCACCAGTCATGGTCTTAGGCAGCAGCTCAGGACCAGACATCACCCTGGTCCTGGGAAGCAAACAGGCCACCAACACCAGGCCATTCCTCACCATGCTTGGTGCTGCAGATCTCTTCTTACCATAGCATAGAAACCATTCTCCATTTTTGTTCTCTCCCACTTCTCCACCACATACTTGTTAATCATAAGACTGCCCTGTGGGCATTTTTCATCTGCTTAAGCTACTTGGTATCAGACAGGCCTGTTGATCTAGGTCATCATAAAAAGACTAATAATATTAAACATATAATAAGCCATTTTACACAGCAAGTTCACTATTAACTATTTACCAAAATAGAATTTATCTGTGTGAATGACAAGCACAGGAACATTTACACTGGTGCATTCCTAACAGCTATAGATTAGATAGAACCCTAATGTACTGAAGAGGGGAGTAGATAAATAGATGTGCATGAAATGGTATAAAAGTAGTAAAATAAAATTACTAATACAACATCATGGTTTAATCTCAAGTGCAGGGAGAAGAAAACTTGAATAAAAAGGGAACATAATATGTGACTATGAAAATCGTCAGATATTTGTCAGATATGTATACCTTCTCTTTTATGTATCAAAGAGGATACACCATTTTATGGTAAAAATTTGGAGAAAGGAATTCTTAAATTGTTGGTACAAAGACAAATTTGTATACCCAATGTTGTTATTAAACTGTAAGCTTTCATCACTCTGGAAATTGAAGAAAGAAGGTTATATGTTTCAAGTAAATGTGAGACAGATATTTCTTAAATTTGAGCAAGATAAAGAGCAAATACCTGTGTCAATGTTTTTATAATTGATATTAGATAAAGCTATATATATATATGATGGATGAAATACATTACATATAAAACACATATGTGGAACACATACTGTATATGGAAAAAGCTCTTATATCATATAGTTAAGATTTTAAAAAGAGGGATATAATGCCATAGTGAATGTGGAGAATATCATGCTAAATGAAAAGGCAGAGACAAAGCAGAAAAGTAAGGTGTGCTCTTACTTACTTGCAAACATTTAAAAAGTTGAATAAAAAGGAAAATAGTACAGCTGTGGTCATCAATAGTAGATCAGAGAGCATAGCAAGGATAGATTAGTTCATAGTTATATATAGCTAAAAATTCTAGAAAATTAATGTACTGAATTAAAACTATAGTTAGTAGATTGGTATTTAATGATGATAAGTTGAAGAGGTTTTTATGTTTTTAAGGTACACACAATGTCTATGTAAAGTATTGATAGGCAATGTTACAATATGTATGTCTATCAAAATATAATAGTGTTCAACTTAAGCATATACTATAAATGGATTTAAAAATAAAAGCAAAATTATGCAAACTAAAATAAGATTATTTAGCTGAGTCTCAGGTGTGGTATTCATTGATCATAGATTGCCAAAAGATAGTATGGTAGAAACTAATGACTCCTTTGGCATCTTCAGATGTCATAAAGTTGTCTAAATGTGTATGTACAACTGACAGGCAAGATGAAATTTCCACTTTTCAACAATTTATTCCATTTATTGTGTATGTGCATGCACACATGAATTTGTATTTGTTTACTTATATTCGTGCAACAAGTGTGGAGTTAAGAAGATAATGTGATGGACTCAGTTGTGTCTCTCTACCATGTGGAGCCCAGTTAAGCATAACGACTAAATTCAGGTTTATCAGGTTTTGCAACAAGTGATGGTACCCGCTGAGACATATCACTGGTCCATATTATTCAGCATATTATATTTATGTTGTCATAATACATATAGAAATGATAACTCAATTACAACATATTGTGATTATATTCATAATAAGTATATGACAAATAATTATACATGGTTATTATATAATAAACAATATGTAACATATAACTATTATTTATAATTATATGTGTAATAATTATAAATATGTTATTACAAATATGTATAGTCACAAATATTTAATTACAATATATAATGAAAAGAAACATTTTTCTGTAATATTTGACTCATTGTTGTATTTATCTGTATTAATATGTTATTTTTTTAGTGTATATCAGAAAGTGCTGGTGCTGGAGAATCTCATTCAATCAATAGCATTTGAGATGCTGGGCAAGTTTTGGCAAGGCCTTGTTTACTATAAATGTGTATGCAGTGTTCTCTGTCTCTCTCTCTCTTTCTCTTGGCTGCTGCATTCAGTTCCTATTCCCTGTTTATGCGGAAGACTGTGATCTGTGACTCTACCTCTAAATAAAGAACCCTTTATTATATGCAATTCTGAGTTAATGTGGGACTTTATCAAAGGATGCTATAAAGATACTTTGTAGTGTCCATTCTGGTGTCCACAAGAATCCCGACATCATGCCTACTGGGACTAGCCCAAAACATCCACACACACTTTTCCCCCACCACACTACACATAAAGCTGCACATGCTTTTCACCCACATAAAGCAGCTACAAGCTCTCTATCCAGTACCCAGGTCCCATGACTTACCCACCTGCACATGCTCTTCACCCACATAAAGCAGCTACAAGCTCTCTATCCAGTACCCAGGTCCCATGACTTACCCACCTGCACATGCTTTTCACCCACCGCAATCCCCACTGTTTCCTATCTGCCTGCTGTGCCCAGGCCCCTTTCATGGTTAGCAAATGTCAGCAAGATTTGTGTTCCTTGTATTCTAGCCAACTAAATCCTCCATATACGAATGTGCTACTATTAATAAATTAATTAAGTACCAGGTAATTCAGGTACTGGAACTTGCCTTGTTGATGCCAATCACACTCACCTGCAACTGTGACACCTGCTGACCAATAAAGATTATTACACCAATTAGTTTACCAAAGATCCTTAATAAGGTATGTTCATTTACAGAAATAAATCAGCAAATTTTAAAGTTATATAAGGACAAACAATACCACCATCTAGGAATTTAATAACCTTTTTGCTTATCCTATGGATGGTTTTCTGCAAGGTTTATATGGTTTTGCAGATACATCCATTTATTTGATAATGGGACTTAGCTTTGTTTTTCATATTATATGATTAAGAAAATGATTTGATAACAGAGTTAAGAGCCAGACACTCTAGAAGTCATACAGTCTTTACAGACAAATAGTGAACAGTTAGCTGATAGTATTAATACCATTGAAAAATCAAAAAATTAGCTGTAAAAATAATACTATTGAAAAGGATAATACTAATTTCACAGACAAAATTCAATCTACATCAAAGGATGCTGAGAAATTTCTGAAAGAATTCATACTGTTAAATTTGACATTTGAAATCTGTTAAAAAGTTGTGATAAGTTACTAGACAGAGTATCTCTCCAGGAAGTCAATCTGCATGCCATCCAAATACTATCCAAGGATGAAAAGATATCCTTAATGAAAAAAAAATTATACCTTGAAATCATATGTGCAGAATGAGGACCAGAGGTTATATGTGTCAATGAAATCATTAGAAATATTCATAGGTCAAAAGAATCATGCTTTACAAAAGACAGTGGTAAACATATTTGAAATAATTGGTGAATCGGTAATTGAGCATGGAGAGATGGTACAAAGATAGGTTTTAGGATTGTCAGTATATGTTAGAATCAGAGATTATTTATCAATTGTTTTAACTACTTACTGCATTATATGCTCTGAGAAATCATCCAGTACTAAATACCCCAAAGGATTCAAGGAATGCAAATGGAAACCTATATGTATAAATTTCAAAGCTAATTAAGCAAGAAGTAGTATATTCTGATTTGTACTCACCATTTGTTATGGAGATGGTAAAGATATTGGTGGCATGTGTTTGGCCTTAGACTCAGTGGTCCTTGAAGACTGATCACAACTGTAATGGAAGTGCTACTAGTGAAAAGAGGAAAAGCTTTAGAACAACAAGGAAGTGCAAAAGGATTTGAGGCTTGCCAAGATCAAATTATTGGCGAGGGCTTTTATGTTGATCCAGAGAATCAAGCTCTTTTTGATGACTACACCTTGTCCCTATGCCACACAGCATCCTTAAGTGCTTGGGATAGAATTCAAGACCTAAGACTCATAATTGAATCATATACTTGAAAAAAAAAAAACAAAACCAAAGAGAACCCTTTAGTGAATTTTTACAAATATTATCTAAGGTTGAACAATTGGGAGTAACTAACCTAGAAGCTAAACAAATAATTGACCGTTATTGAACCAATGAATGTGGATTAACAAAGGAAAGACAAGGCAACCACATACCATCAGGAAATTTCCTTAGGGAGCCTCTTGCTGACCCACAGGTCAAACATGATCCAGTCATTCCCAGTTACTGAATAGGACATGACTCATCAGGAAATTAAAATATTCATTGCCTGGTGAAAAAAAAAACACACTGGACTGTATAATGAAATAAACATGTAAGGAGAATAAAAAAATTCAACAGGCATAGGAAACACATATTTTTGACAGACTTCCATAAAATAATAAAAGACCACAGCTAAGAATGTTTGTAAAGATGGATTACTGAACATTAGGGTAGATATGACTATCATTACTCCACAATCTTGCCATTCAAATTGGCCTCTTCAAAGCCATATATAAAATTCCTAGGAAGTGAAACCCTGTCTCAACTGAAACAAAGCATGAGGTGGACTGAATGCATAGGGCCAGAAGAACAGAGAGAAAGTTTGAGGACATATGTGACAATATAACAGAGAATTCATAGTTATGACTGGATGTAGCAATAGAATTCCAAAATTAAAATTACTGCAGTCCCCCAAACTCATTTTTCTGGGACAGATAGTATAAGTTACTATAACAGAAGGTCACCAGCCATTCGAACTGTACAAGAAGACAAAGTAATTAGCCAGTTTTCAGTGGTACCAGTGGCTGTACCTTCAAAACGGTTAAGTGAGAAAACAATGTGGGTTAAAAAATTACCTTTAACAGTAGTGAACCTGCAGGTCTTAGAACAGTTAGTACAAAAGAAACTAGATGCTCACCATATTGAAAAATCAACTAGCCTTTGGAATTCTGCTGTACTTTTTGTTAAAAAGAAATCTGGAAAATGGAGAAGAGTTATAGATCTAAGAGTTGTCAACAAGGTAATTCAACCAATGTGCTCTCTACAATATGGGATTCCTTTTCCTTCCCTATTACCTAAAGGATGGTCTCTTATAGTTATTTATTTAAAAGATTGTTTCTTCACCATAACTTTCTAAGAAAAGGTTAGAGAAAATTTGCCTTCACAGTGCTTACGTATAATAATCTCAGCCTACTAGGAGATATCAATGGACCATACTTCCACAGCAAATACCCAATAATCCCTCCTTATGCCAATATATTGTAAGTCAGACATTGAAAATGACATGTAAGCAATTTCAAAAGCCTATAATTTACCATAACTTGGATGAGATTTTGCTATCTGATTCAAACTTTACAAAGAATGTTTGAAGAAGTAAAGAGAGTTTTGTCTAATTGGGGATTACAAATTGCTCCTAAAAAATACAGAGAGTAGATTCTACCGATTACCTAGGTTATAAAATAGATTTACAAAAATTAAAACACAAAAGGTGCTAATTAGGAGAGACAAATTGCAGGCTCTTAATGACTTTCAGAGATTATGAGGAGACTTTTCCAATTTATGACCTACTATTGGGAAAACACCTGAGCTAATAATTCATTTTTAAAAATTTTTAGATGGTGACAAAGACTTAAATAGCCCCAGGGAATTAACAGTTGAATCTGAGAAAGAATTAACTATGGATGAAGAGAAATTATAGAAGGTACATGTGGATCAGGTGGATTCTAGTCTTTTTTTTTTTACAATCACAAAATGAACATTTTACTTAAAACTGAGAATCTTTGTACAGAAGGAAGGTTGTGAACATAAAATAAAGTCTCCCAAACAAACCAAAAGAATTTTTAACTGTTCAATGTTTAATTGTTTATATACATGTTAATTTTATATATAAAGATGAAAAAAAGATGAATGAATACATATATATGCATATGCTTATACATACATACACACACACACACACACACACACACACACATATATATATATATATATATATATATATATATATATATATATGATGTTTCATATCAGGTATGATTCTGTAGTAATTGGAGCGGCAGGGCTGGTCCACTGCACCCCAGCCACCTGGCTAGCTTATGCCCCGAAACAACAACACACAAATTGTATTCACTTAAATACTGCTTGGTCCATTATATCTAGCCTCTTCTCGGCTAACTCTCGCACCTGGACTAGCCCATTTCTTATAATCTGTGTAGCCCACAAGGAGGCTTACCAGGGAAGATCTTAACCTATGTCCATCCTGGGCCGGAGCTTCATTGCGCGCCTCTGCCTGGGAGATGGGAGCATGGCGTCTCTACCAGAGAGCAGAGCTCTCGAGTCTGAGCTCACTTCCTCTTCCTCCCAGCATTCTGTTTACTCCACCCACCTATGAATTAACCTATGAGGGCCAGACAAGCAGTTTCTTTATTTTTTAACCAATGACCTTCCTTCATCATGATTCCATGTCAGAGAACCAAAAATATTAACTTAGTTGTTTTTAATAGAAGATAATTACTTTCATTTATAGAAAAAATTGAATGCTTAATTTTGATTTTTGTTCAAATGCAATATGGTCGTACAATTGCCACAGACTGGAGTTTTTGAGTTATTTTTGTCTTGATATTGTTTAGGTTTTCTCTTTTCCTTAGGGGGCTGAAAATAAAATAATAGACTGCTTTTTCCACAAAGGGCAAAACATCTGTTACTTCAACTGTTTAGACCATTGTTTCTCATTATTTTATGAAGTATTAAAGTGAGAAATGGCCCTTGCTTTTGTTATGCTGACTTTGTAACTTACAGGTTTGAAGAGCTTGTTCAACATGGCTTCACCAGTTTCTCATTCCAAACAGATACTCCACATGTCTTGCTGCTAGCATAGATCAGATTTCCTAAGTCCTGTCTATATTACTTGTACCTGGATGACTAGACTTAGGCATCCAGGATTCTAGTCTTAATAGCATTCTAGTCATACAGGCTTCCAGAATTTACCCTAAAGGAATTTTAATGCAGAGGGAAGACATTATCTTTGATTAATCTTTTTACCACATTAAATGAGTAAAAAAATTAAAACTTATGTGAAAAGGTCTTTGAAATAATTATAAAAGGAAAATTTTTACTTCGTCAATTAGTAGGAATAGACCCAGCAGAGATTATAGTGCTTTCTACTCATGATGAAATTAAAAACTTATGGGAAGGCAATGGACCTTGGCAAATAGCTGTGCTAATTTTTAGGAGAGATTAATAACAATTATCCCAAAAGAAATAGAATTAACCTTATATAAAGAACTACTTTGATCCTTCCCACATTTTATGTGACACACCAATAACTGGAGACCATATTTCCAAAATGATGCAAATAAAAAGCAAAGGCAGGTTCTAAATCAAAAGATTTAAGTAAGGTGGAATAAAGCCCTTATAATTCTGTTCAAAATGGAGTGTTGCATGCTATTCTCTTTGTACTAACTCATTTTATAAAACCTCTTAATATGGTTACTGATTTTTAATATGCCAAAGAGTTATTTTACATATTGCAACTCATAAATTCATACCAGATCATACAGAATTGACTTCATTATTCATTCAGGTTCAAGGTATAAGCACAAATAGGCTTTGCCCCATATACATAACACATATCCAATCCCATAATGGTCTGCCAGGTCCTCTACCACAAAATAATGCAGATATTGATAGATTATTGATGGGAAATGTGGTAAAGGCATCGGAATTTCATAAAGAAACATAATTTCAATAGCAAAAGTTTAAAGAATGAGTTTTCAATTACATGGCATAAGCTAAGGATATTGATTATAAAGAGATGTCCTACTTGCTCTTTAGATAAACAAACACTGCTACCTTCAGGGACTAACCCAAAGGGTACTCAAAGGAATAAAATCTGGCAGATGGATGGGTTCCAAGCTACAGAATTTGAAAATTAAAATATGTACACCACACCATTGACATCTATTCAGGTTTTGAATGGGCAACTGCTTTGAGCTCAGAGAAGGCTGATTCAGTATTTATGCATTTATTAGATGTTTTAGCCATCATGGATATACCTGCACAAATAAAGACAGATAATGGTCCAGCATATGTATCTAAGAAAATGGAAATTTTTTTATTATAATATAAAGTACATTATAGGTATACCACACAATCCTACAGGTCAGGTAGTTATAGAAAGGTCAAACAGAACTACAAAAGATATGTTAAACAAACAGAAATGGATGGACAATACTCCCAGAAATCAATTGCATAATGCTTTATTAACTTTGAATTTTCTTAATGATAATGAGACAGAAACAAGAGCATCAAAGAGACATTGGAAGATAAAAAAACTTATGAATTGAATCACCCAGAGGATTTTAAGGATGTGTTGACCTCTCAATAAAAACCAGTAGATGTGCTATGTTGGAGAAGGGATTTCACTCTTTTTTTGACAAGAGAAGCCAGGAATACCATCAAAATTAATAAAAATTTGGTTTGAAAAAAAGAAACCTCATGAGTGGTGACAATCATAGAGGTGGTAAAAAAAAACGTTATAAATTTGGGGCAAATTTCTGTTATTGTCTTTGCAGGAAAATACTCATTTCCAAAAAGTTAAGAGACCATTTACATTTAGATACCTAAAGAAGAAAACATAGCCAACCTACTAGGATTACCAAGTATGGAGAAACCTGACTAATGAGGACAGGTCATCTACAGGATAAAATTTCATTACCTGAATATATATATATATATATATATATATATATATACATATATATGGCTATCATTCTCTGAATCCAAGAATGTTTTTAAAAGAAAAAAATAGAGTTTCTGTCTCTTATCAGGAGCCATATGTTATAGAATAGAAAGAGAAAAAAATTAGAAAAAATTTTATTCTCTACATACCTATTTTGTCTCTATCATAATTTCCATTGAATATCTTTCTATATGAATAATGTTTAATTTTTCTACAATAAACAATAAATCTTCCATCAGTAATATTTTTTTTTTAATTTTCCTGGGTGGATATGTCTTCCACAGTGACTGGGGATGACTTGACCACGTTGGACCTGGGTGCCTGAGAAAGGCTCTCAAGGAGTTTTCCAGTTATAAGAATAGCTTACCTTGTTTGTCTTTTGTTGATCAACCTTCAGTGGAACAGTGTTAGCCTTGCTGCATCTTCTACATAATCAAGAAAGTTAAGAGCTTCCATTTTTGTCATTCTGAGAAGAAACATTATTTCTATGAATTCCTTGTCCACAATTCCTTTTCTGATATCCTACTCAATGACAATTAAAACATTTGATATTTTGATGTTCCTTCATACCTCTGGAAATTGTTTCTCCTACCCCATGCCTCAGAATTAAAGGAAAATGCCTCAGCACTTACTGTGTGCATGATCCATTCAGGCACTGGTGCTGAACTGACCTTCAAATAATTAGTTGTCTTGCTTCTCAACCTGTTATTCCTATTTGTATTGTTTTTGTTAATCTTTGTAAACAGTTACTAAATGGTTCTCTTGGCCTTGTATGGCTGAGTATGGAATTCAATAATTCTTTCTAATTTTTGTATCTTGTCCCAAGCATTTAAGGCTGCTGAAGGACATAGGGAGAAGATATGTTCATTGTAAATAGCTTGACTCTGTGAATCAGCATAACACCCCTCACCAAAAAATTTATTTTGGGTAGCCTCAAATTCTTTGTCCCTACCTTGGTGTTCTAAGGCTTTAGCCTCCTCTCTCCAGTAACAGTCCCACTGTAACTGCAGCCCATCTTTTAGCACCACTGAGTTAATTGAAACAATCATGAAGAGTAACCCTAATGCTTGAAGTTCATGTTGTTACAATTTTCCTATCAAATGGTGAATGCATGCCATAAGATACTACTACTTGCTTAATTACCTTTAGTTCTTTCATACCTATAGGTTTCCATTTACATTCTTTATAACCATTGGGTACTTAGTATTTGCTGGCTTTTCACAGTTAATAACGGGATAAGCAGCTAAAACTGTGGTAAGTCATTTCAGAATTTGAAAGGTACTGGCAATGCTAAATATTTTCCTGTGCTTCATTTCCTTGTTTATTAGTTCTGACAAGTCCTTGATTGATTCAATCTTTGTAAAGGCTGAAATTTGTGACCTGTGCATATTGCTAATGATTTAATCAAATGAATTAATTTGTGATTCTCATTCTGCACATGTGATTTCAAGGTTTTAAGTTTTTCCAAAAATGATATCTTTTCATTTTTAGATATCATTTGGATGGCATGTAGATTGTCTTTCGGTAGAAATGTTTTATATACTAGGTTATCATATATTTCTAGCAGATTTTGATTGTCAATTTTCATAGTATGAATCCTTTCATATAATCTCTCAGTACCCTTTTGGAAGGTTCCATAACCAGTTTACATGGAGTGAATTTTGTCTGTTAAATTAAGATTATGATTTTCAATACTATGAATCATTTCCACTAAAAACTGTATCCTTGATAAGATATCTCATTTTTGACTCTGTTATCAAACCATTTCTTTAAGGAAATAATATGAAGAATAAAGCTAATGACCACAATGTTTACAATAATATATGTACAAGGTAGTTCATATATCTCTTACAGAAATCCATTCATAGTATAAACAAAAAGGTTGTTAAATTTTTGGATGGTGATATTGTTTACAACTATCTTCAGGTTAATTTACAATTTTCAAATTTATTTATTAAACAAATTATCTTACCTCCATTATAATTTTCAGAAAATTGTTGTAAATGTAATAACATTGATTGATGATCAGGAGTCACAGTTGTGGCAGTCAGGAAGGTCATAAATCAGTACATGAATTACTTGAGACATATTTACTAACAAATTTACAAATTTAGTTAATTACTTAAGAGCAGCATGTTTCAATACAGGGAAGGTTTGAGTTGGACAGAATATAAAGGAACACAGAGTTTGTAGGCCATCATGAGCCATGAGGTTGCTGTCCAAAGCTCGGGCCAGGAATATGCATATCTGAACTCGGAATACAAACTGGAGAAGTTCCTGCTCCTGAGCAGACCTGGAAAAATTCAGAGAAACCACAGAAGTGTTGGCAAAAATCTGTGACCAACACTAAATCAGTTGACTGCTGAACTTGCCTAAAGTTGAGATGGCCCTTCAGGGTTCCTGCTACTTGAAAGGGTCTGCCAGACATTCTGCAGGGCATAGAAGAAAGTGATTGACAAACTGCCATTATAGGCAGAACTGTCTTAAATTTCCTGCTTTATAAAATGTCTGCTGGATACTATGGGCCTGTAGGATGAAGATAGATTATCCAATGGTGCGGAATTTTGGGTGACTGTACAGGCAGTGAGGTATCTCTGTCAATTCTAGAGTTTTGGAAGTTGCTTACAATGCACTTCCTGTTTACTTAGGTAATATAGTTTTCTGGTGTCTTTCTTGGAGTTGAAGAATATATAGTTATAAGTTTCCTTAGATATGACAAAAGATAAATTAGATATAAATATTATAAATGTAATTATTGATTGATACCTCTTTTGTTGTATGTAACTTTTCCATGTTAAAGTTAAAACCTTCCTTTTTATTTAAACAGAAAATGGGAGGTGATGTGAGATTCTTCTCTCTAAGCAGTGAATATCATTGATTAATAAGGAAACTGGCTTGGCCTGATTGGGTAGAATAGAGGTAGGCAGGGAAAAAAAAAACTATACTGAATTCTGGGAGAAAGAAGGGTGGAGTCAGAAAGAACTCATGGAGCCATAGCCAGAGGTAGACACATTGAAATTTTGCTGATAAGTTATGACCTCGTGGTGATGCACAGATTAATGGAAATGAGTTAAAATAAGATGTATGAGTTAGCCAATAAGTAATTAGAGCTAATAGGGCAAGCAGTATTTAATTAATACAGTTTTGTGATTATTTTGGGAGTCTAGGTGGCTGGAAAACAAACAAATGGCCTCCTCCTACAGTCTATTCATGGCCCAGCATTGGCGTGGACTATAGACACATGGGCATCAATTTTTTGGCATACCAACGAGTTCCACAGTAGCCCAAAATGGAGTGTAACAGTGGTTTGTTTATCTGGGGATAAACTCACAAATAGAGTAGTGATTTTTACTATAATTACATTATTTGCCCTATTCCTTACAAAGCCTTTCATAGTTCTTTTTGATTAATTGTTGTTACCTACGTTATATATACATACATATCACACACACACACACACACATACACACAAACACACACGTTATATTTTCCTAAATGTTATCTGCTAGTCTGTATGTTACTTGTAGTCATGTTTTCAGGGTGGAAATTTGCTGTTGGATAATGAATTGATGTGCTCTTCTGTGGGAAGACTATCTAACATTCAGCATTCTTATTTGCCTGTAGTGTTTACTTTACTTATTATGTACTTTTTATTTATTTTATATCCTAGCCAGTATTCCTTCCGTCCTATCCTCCCAGTCCCTCTTTTCAATTCTCCTCCGTTCCCAAACCCTAGTCCACTCGTTCTTCATTTCTTTTAGGAAGGGACAGGTTTCCTATGTATATTAACAAAAACACGGCTTATCAAGTCACAGTTAAGAATAAAGACATCTCAAGTCTGGGCAAGGTCACTCAGTTTGGGGAACAGGGTCTAGAGATACAGCCCCTGCTCTCATTATTAGGAGACCCACAAGAGGATCAACCTACATAAATGTAATATATATATTGCCTAGCTCAGTCTCATGCAGGCTCCATGGTTATTTCAGTCACTTTGAGTACCTATGAGCCCAGGTTAGTTGATTCTGTTGGTTTTCTTGTGATGATCTTGACCCTTCTGGCTCTTACAATCTTTGTTCCCCCTCTTCTTCAGGATTTCCCAAGCTCTGCCTAATGTTTGGCTGTGGATCTGCACCTGTTTCTAACAGTTGCTAGATGAAATCTCTGTTATTACATTAACTATTTTTTTTATCCAACTGTGTTTGGGTCTATTCTAAACTCTGGGTCATCTAGGCTGTAGGTCCTGGTAATTCAGTCAGTGCCAGGGGTGAGCTTATAAAACCTGACATGGGTTTTGGGCTAGACCATCCATTGGTTGGTCACACTAGGTCATATTTAAACAAACATTTTCCATTGGTAGGACAGACTATAGGTAAAAGTTCAGTGGCGGGGTTGATTTCCCACTCCCTCCACTTAAAGTCTTGCCTGGTAACAGGGGGTGAACTGTTCTGTCTTAGTTTTTTCTTGGTGTCCTTGTGTTTCTTTGAGAGATTTTTTCCTTTCTCCCAATTTTTTGTTTGTCTTTTCCTCCATTTATTTAAGGGATTTTTTCATTTCCTCTTCAAGATCTCCATCATTCTCTTTATTTAAATTTATATTTAAAATCATTTTCTTTTGCTTCTTCTGGGTTAGAATGATCAAGTCTTACTGTTATATGACCACTGGGTTCTGGTGTTACCATGCTGCTTTTAAGCTGTATTGGTGCTGATACATCTCTGCCTCCGATTGGTTCCAGCCATATCTTTGCCTTCTGGTCCATCACTTCCAGTGGTTGTCTGTGTCTTTGAAAACTGTTCGTTGTCTGTTATGTACTATAGCTCTATGTGTCTCAAGGAACCACTGATGTCTCTTTTGGCCTGCTCTCTTGGTTCGCTCTCTTGGTCCACTCTGTGTATTCACAGCCAGAGCTTCAGAGTTCTCTTGGTCCTTTCTGTGTAGTTGCAACTGTGTTGCAGAATGCCACTGAGGTTGTGGGAAATAGGAGCTTTTGGGGGTGGAGTGGGATTTGTAACTTGTAGGGTCCGATTGATGGGATGGTGTGGTGGAGCAATCTACCTTCAAGAAACTTGCCTGCTGGCTCACTAGAGAAGCTGAAGCAGGTGGGGCAGGGACCTTGTGTTTTGCCTTGATATGGAGGGTCTAGAGAGTGAGGTGTCCCACTGATTGGGTGGTCACTCAACTCTTGGTCCTGTGAATTTGCAGTCATTTTTTAGAGTTTCACTGAGGTTTTGGGGTCAGAGTATGGCTTGTAGCTTACAGGATCTAATGGATGGGATGGGGTATTGGAGCAACCCCTTGGTCGTCTCTGTGAATTAATCACCAGTATTTATGTAAATGCTGAGTGAGCCAATCTATAATCCTAGGGATCCCTAAACCATGATGTCTAGCTAGATTATCCAAATAGGTAAACTCAGGTTTCAAGTGAAAGATCTTTCGTCAATATATAATAAGGAAAGCAATTAAGAAAGACACCTGACATCAACTTCTAGTCACCAAATACACACATACATACATACACACACACACACACACACACACACACACACACACACATTCATATGTGTCTGCACTCACATATGCCAACACATGTACATATATGCTTACTAGGCAGATACATATATACAAAAAAGGCAAAGAAAAAAATAATTTATTTGATACAGTCAGAAACTGAAATTAATGCCTTCAAAGATTCGTCATGAAACAGATGACAATGAAATAAAAAATGTGAAAGCTAGAAGAAATTAAAAATAATTTAAGGCTACCCCAAGCACCATAGACTATCTAATAAAATAAATTGCCAACATCAGCTATTAGAAACAATATTTTGAATTGTGGTTCAGAGTTGTCCAACAAACTCTTACAAAACTGTAGGTTATGATTTAGCCCTTTGTTTCTTCCTCCAAAAATGTAGAAGGTAAATCCTTATTGCTGAAGACACCATGTGATTCAGACACAGGACAAAGAGGATCTGAGCTAGAACTGACCTGAAAACCTTCTTGCAGAGAATTAGTTCTCAAAGTACCAGAACACAAAAAGTCACGGAAACTTCCTTAGGAAAGAAAAAAAAATATAGTACTACCTTATGAACCACAAAAAGCATGACATAATAATCCTAAGGCTACAATAGGGGCACATCTTCATGGGTAATAATCAATAGCTCCCTGATGGACCACTGAACATGATTGAAATTATTTCTGGTACTGGAAATCGAGACAACTAACCAAGGTTTGTAAGACTAGGATATTGGGGGGAAACATAAAACCAATATTTTACTCAAACAGCACAATCTCTAATTATTCTCTAAATTGTTATAATCATAGAGAAGTATAGTTTTTAACTTTTATTAAGACATTTCTCTTTGCAAGGTTAGAAACCATTACAGAAAACAACTGACCAAAACCAGTATTGGGGAACCCATTTCCAGCTGACACATCAATAATACAGCTCCTGCAACTAGCACTCGGGATTAATAATAGAGAGAGGACATAATGACCATCAAAGCAGAGGAACAGGAAATTCTCTGTAGAAATTCAACCTCTGTAGAATATCTTGCATTTTTACTTTTTAAGTTAAGAGATTCTACACTCATTAAGTCTTAGCAAAATGGCTTACATACAGGCCCTGAACAAGAACAACACCAATAGACATGCTACAGAAGGGGGGAAGCACTTAAAGTGTTCACCCCCCCAAAAAGCTAAGGAATGCTGAGAACAGAAAAACAATCTTCTCCATGAAAGAGCATACCCATTGGTTATCCACTAAAAGATGGTCAGCTGGGAATACACATGCATCCAAATCATAGCAAGAAGATTGTATTTACATATTTAGAAGTGTGTGTCTGTGTTGTTAGAATAAATAAAGAAAACAAAGACTTCAATCTGAAAGAAAACTGTAGTGCTGGCTACAGTTGAAGAGGGAAATAGAAATGAAGAAATGAGAGAAAATATATAGTTACAGTATGGTCTCCAAAATATAATTTAAAATGCTTTAAAGAATAAAAAGTACACTTCATACAATTCTACAATTAAGATCCAAGTGACCAAGAAAGAATATAGCACAGAAAGAATGTAAGACCAACCCTGGGAACTAATAAAAAATGATAATAACCTTAAAACAGCATTAACTGGAAAAAAATACAAAGGAAATTGTGAAAAGTATTTTCTAGATTGAATTCAGCTTTCTCGTTGAGGCAATTGAATCTGCACTAAAACTCAAGGCAGACATCAAACCGCACACACTAATATTAGGAGATTTCAACACTCCTCACTCACCAATGGACAGGCAATCAGACAGAAACCTAACAGAGAAATTAGAGAATTAATGGAGGTAATAAAGCAAATGGACTTAACAGACATCTATAGATTATTCCACCCAAAGAGGAAAGAATATACCTTCTTCTCTGCAGCTCATGGAACCTTCTCGAAAATTGACCATATACTTGGTAACAAAGCTAACTTACACAGTTACAAAAAAATATTAGTAACCACCTGTGTCTTATCAGATCACCATGGATTAAAGTTAGAATTCAACAACAATGCTACCCCCAGAAAGCCTACAAACTCATAGAAACTGAACAGTCAACTACTGAACCATACCTGGATTAAGGAAGAAATAAAGAAAGAAATTAAAGTCTTCCTTGAATTCAATGAAAATAAAGAAACAACATACTCGAACTTATGGGACACTATGAAAGCAGTCCTGAGAGGAAAGTTCATAGCACTAAGTGCCCACCTAAAGAAAACAGAGAAAGCACATACTGGAGACTTAACAGCCCACTTGAAAGCTCTAGAAAAAAAAGAAGCAGACTCACCTAGGAGGAGTAGAAGACTGGAAATAATCAAATTGAGGGCTGAAATCAACAAAATAGAAACACAGAAAACAATCCAAAGAATCAATGAAACAAAAAGCTGGTTCCTGGAGAAAATCAACAAGATTGATAAACCCCTATCCAAACTAATCAAACGACAGAGAGAGAACACGCAAATTAATAAGATCAGAAATGAAAAGGGGGACATAACCACAGACACAGAGGAAATTCAGAGAGTCATTAGATCTTACTAGAAAAGCCTGTATGCCACAAAACTGGAAAATGTAAAAGAAATGGACGCTTTTTTAGATAAATACCATTTACCAAAACTAAACCAGGACCAGGTGAACAATCTAAACAGACCTGTAAGTCGCGAAGAATTAGAAGCTGTTATCAAAAACCTCCCTACCAAAAAAAGCCCAGGACCAGATGGTTTCAATGCAGAATTCTACCAGAACTTCAAAGAAGACCTAATACCTATACTCCTTAATGTATTCCACAATATAGAAACAGAAGGGTCATTACCAAATTCCTTTTATGAAGCCACAATTACTCTGATACCAAAACCACTCAAAGACTCAACCAGGAAAGAGAACTACAGGCCAATCTCACTCATGAATATCGACGCAAAAATCCTCAACAAAATACTGGCAAATCGAATCCAAGAACACATCCGAAAAATTATCCATTATGATCAAGTAGGCTTCATTCCTGAGATGCAGGGCTGGTTCAACATACGAAAATCTATCAATGTAATCAAGCATATAAATAAACTGAAAGAAAAAAACCATATGATCATTTCATTAGATGCTGAAAAAGCATTTGACAAAATTCAACATCCATTTATGTTAAAAGTCTTGGAGAGATTAGGGATACAAGGGTCATACCTAAATATAATGAAAGCTATATACAGCAAGCCGACAGCTAACATCAAATTAAACAGAGAGAAACTCAAAGCCATCCCACTTAACTCAGGAACACGGCAAGGCTGTCCACTCTCGCCATACCTCTTCAATATAGTGCTTGAAGTTCTAGCAATAGCAATAAGACAACATAATGGGATCAAGGGGATTCGAATTGGAAAGGAAGAAGTTAAACTTTCGTTATTTGCAGATGATATGATAGTGTACATAAGCGACCCCCAAAACTCCACCAAAGAACTTATACAGCTGATAAACAGCTTTAGTAATGTGGCAGGATACAAGATCAACTCCAAAAAATCAGTCGCCCTCTTATACACAAAGGATATGGAAGCAGAGAGGGAAATCAGAGAAGCTTCACCATTCACAATAGCCACAAACAGCATAAAATATCTTGGGGTAAATCTAACCAAGGAAGTGAATGATCTGTTTGACAAGAACTTTAAGGCATTGAAGAAAGAAATTGAAGAGGATACCAAAAAATGGATGGACCTCCCTTGCTCTTGGATTGGGAGGATCAACATAGTAAAAATGGCAATTCTACCTAAGACAATTTATAGATTCAATGCAATCCCCAACAAGATCCCATCAAAATTCTTCACAGATCTGGAGAAGACAATAATCAACTTTATATGGAAAAACAAAAAACCCAGGATAGCCAAAACAATCCTATACAATAAAGGATCTTCTGGAGGCATTACCATCCCTGACTTCAAACTCTATTACAGAGCTACAGTAATGAAAACAGTGTGGTACTGGCATAAAAACAGAGAAGTCGACCAATGGAATCATATAGAAGACCCGGATTTTATGCCACAAACCTATGAACACCTCATTTTCGATAAAGGAGCTAAAAGTATACAATGGAAGAAAGAAAGCATCTTCAACACATGGTGCTGGCACAACTGGATGTCAACCTGTAGAAGAATGAAAATAGACCCATATCTCTCACCGTGCACAAAACTCAAGTCCAAATGGATTAAAGACCTCAATATCAGCCCGAACACACTGAACCTGATAGAAGAGAAAGTGGGAAATACCCTACAACAGATGGGCACAGGAGATCGCTTCCTATGTATAACCCCAGAAGCACAGACATTAAGGGCAACATTGAATAAATGGGACCTACTTAAACTGAGAAGCTTCTGTAAAGCAGAGGACATGGTCACTAAGACACAAAGGCAACCTACTGACTGGGAGAAGATTTTCACCAACCCCACAACAGACAAAGGTCTGATCTCCAAAATATATAGAGAACTCAAGAAACTAGACTTTAAAATGCTAATTAACCCAATTAAAAAATGGGGCACTGAACTGAACAGAGAATTCTCAACAGAAGAAGTTCAAATGGCCAAAAGACACTTGAGGTCGTGTTCAACTTCCTTAGCAATCAGGGAAATGCAAATCAAAACAACTTTGAGATATCATCTTACACCTGTCAGAATGGCTAAAGTCAAAAACACCAAGGATAACCTTTGCTGGAGAGGCTGTGGAGGAACGGGTACCCTCATCCATTGCTGGTGGGAATGCAATCTTGTGCAACCACTGTGGAAGTCAGTGTTTCGGTTTCTCAGGAAATTCGGGATCAACTTACCCCTGGACCCAGCCATACCACTCTTGGGAATATACCCAAGAGATGCATTATCAAATGACAAAAGCATTTGTTCAACTATGTTCATAGCAGTATTATTTGTAATAGCCAGAACCTGGAAACAACCTAGATGCCCTTCAATGGAAGAATGGATGAAGAAAGTATGGAATATATACACGCTAGAGTACTACGCTGCGGTAAAAAACAATGACTTCTCGAATTTTGCATGCAAATGGATGGAAATAGAAAACACTATCCTGAGTGAGGTATCCCAGACCCAAAAAGATGAATATGGGATGTACTCACTCATAATTGGTTTCTAGCCATAAATAAGGACCACGGAGTCTACAAGAGGTGAACCTAAAGAAGCTAAGTAAGAAGGTGAACCCAAGGAAAAACATATAGTTGTCCTCTTGGCTAAGGGAAGTAGACCAAATTTCCGGGGAGAAAATGGGATCTTGGGGAAGGGGTGGGATGGGGGTAAAGGGAGATGGGGAGAGAAAAGTAGAAGGGAAGGAGGGGGGACCTGGGAAACAGGAGAATTGGGATAAAGGAAAGGTGGATAGGGGAGCACAGAACCACAATTCTTAGTTAAGGGAGCCAGTTTATGGTGGGCAAGAGACTTGACCCTAGAGGGGCTCCCTAGTGCCCAAGATGAGGTTCCCAGTTAGTTCCTTGGGCAGCTGAGGATTGGGAACCTGAAATGACCCTATCCTAGAGCAATACTGACGAATATCTTGCATATCATCATAGAATCTTCATCTGGTGATGGATAGAGATAGAGACAGAGACCCACACAGGAGCACTGGACTGAGCTCCCAAGGTCCCAAGGAGGAGCAGAAGGAGGGAGAACATGAGCAAAGAAGTCGGGACCACGAGGCGTGCATCCACCCACTGAGACAGTGGAGCTGATCTACGGGGAGCTCACCAAGGCCAGCTGGACTGTGACCGAAAAAGCATGGGATAAAACCGGACTCTCTGAACATGGCGAACAATGAGGGCTGATGAGACACCAAGGACAATGGCAGGGGGTTTTGATCCTACTTAATGTGCTGGCTTTGTGGGAGCCTAGCCAGTTTGGATGTTCACCTTCCTAGATATGGACGGAGGGGGGAGGACCTAGGACTTACCACAGGGCAGGTGACCCGGACTGCTCTGTGGACTGGAGAGAGAGGGGGGGGAGAGGAGTGGGGGGAGGGGGAGAAGGGTGGGAGGAGGGGGAGAAGTGTGGGAGGAGGGGGAGAAGGGTGGGAGGAGGGGAAGTGAAATGGGAGGCTGGGAGGAGGTGGTAACTTGTTTTTTTGTTTATGTTTTTTTTTCTTCTTTTCGCAATAAAAAAATAAAATAAAATAAAATAAAGAATTCAAAAAAAAAGCAAGCTTAGTTTTAGGTAAGAGTATAATTGTTAGAGAGCTAAATTTGGTTTTAAAAGAGTACAATTACAGGGTACAACTGAGAGAGAATGAAATTGATCCCCTGATATTAGTGTTGACCATATTCCTGTTTGGAGGAATAACTCCATTGTCAAGTCAGGAACTGACCCCAGTGTCAACATTTATCAAAATTTCTAGGACATAGATGTCCATGCTAGCTAATTTGATGACAAATGGAATATGACAGAAAAAAACTGTCCAATTCCTGGAATCCAAAAATGGGCAGTTTTACAATTATAACAATTTATAACTAATAGGCTTATTATTGGATACATATCATTGGCACAAAGCCAATGATCCAATGATGGCATCACTATTCCAATGCACATATGTCTGCTCATGATGCTGGAGTAATGGATTGGCTTACAGATGACCCCATAACGGTCATAGGACATTGAAACAAGCAGTACCATCTCACCCTTTCCAAAGAAGTGTCTAAAGAAAATCTGACCCGTACACCCTTCAAAAGAGATAGTCTTTTTTCTTTGAGGACGTCTGTGATCATCTTATATGTAGTGACTGAGGAAAGACGAAAGTCAATGAAAAAGAGATTGGCAAACAGGAAATACATAGGGGAATGGAGATGAAAGCCAATGATGATAATGAATACAATAAATATTTTGCCGAAATGGTGATTAAATAAAGTAAGGAAAATATCACTAAGAACAAAGAAAGACTAGAGCTCCCAAGAGTCACAAACCCAAGAATAATAAATTCAAATACTTCAGACTGGTTTAGTTCTTCAATTTAGTTCAGTTCTAAATTAATCTAAAGAAAACTATACAGGACTAGATCCTGTGAATGTCAGAGGATTGTATTAAAAGAATTTCTCTAACTCTTCTGATGGCAGTGACTGATCTTTGATATTTGCATATACAATTCCCTATAAGAGTCATACATTGTGTGTCCCAGAATCCTTACTCTCATTTATTTACACAGATTATTTCTTGTATATGAGTATAAGAATAAATGTATGCTAATGCTAATGACCATTGACAAAAATGGCATAATGTTCTTAAATACAACTAAAACATAATTATGTAAATTGTAGAACTATTTTAGTAAAATATAGATTTTACATGTTCAAGGTAGATTTTTAACATAGTTGTTGCAAGATGAAACAGAATGGAAAACAACCATACTTTGTAAAGTTGTGATAAAATTATATATAAAACAATAAGAAAATCTTAAGAGAAAAGTAACAGAATCAGGTAAAGTCAAAAATAGATATGAAACTGAACACATAAGCATGATAAAATATTCTTAATCTTCTTTCTTGAATTTATCATATCCTATAGTGTCATATTATTATTAAGTAAACAGGTATGAGTGGTGATAGAGACTCCAAATGAGAAACCCTAATCAATTTGATACTGTATACCTGAAAAAAAATGTGAATTTTTGAAAAAGAATATTTGGTAGTTACATGACAGGAAAATAAAGTTCTATATAAATTTAAAATACTAGAATAGCTCTTTTTTAATTTTAATAATTATATGATTAATGAATGTATGAATAAGTAAGTTAGTAAAAATTAGAAGTAGTAGTAATAGTTTATATAATTGTCAACATTCTTTCACAATGACAACAGTTAATTGCATATGAAAGTTGAAAAATAAGATATTTAGTTACCTGTGATAAAGTCATGACTATTGGAAAGAAATGTTCTCTGATCATGAATTTCAAAGGTTCTGCACTCAGTACAAAAATGCTGAAAAACATAAAGGATACGTAATTACAGTGTATCAGGAAGCCTAGTGTTCAGAAAGCTCATTTGGGAGTTGGAGAGATGGCTTAGTAGTTAAAAGCACTGGCTGTTCTTCCAGCAAAGAGGACCTGAGTTAAACTTTCAGAACCCACATGACAGCTTATAATCATTTAGCCAAATGTGATTTAGACAGAGAATACACAATTTAACATTAAATTTCTATTGAAAAGAAAATAGCCTCTTAGAAACTGATATCTGAAAGTTAATATAGAGTTAAATGCAAACAAGACTGGCGTAAAAATCAGGGGCTGAATAGGTTTCAAGTTACTTCCAAGTGAGTAGACCCTGAGTATCTGAAGCTGCAGCAACCTAGCTACTCTGTTCCAGAGTACAATGTCTCCATCATTTCTCTGTGTGTGTAATTTTTTTTTACAGATTTTCATGTTCCTTAGACTGAAAAAATATAACTTTTAAAAGAGCTGTATGTCGCCTATGTTCACCAATGGAAGGTATTTTTGGCTATTCAGGGTAAATGATATATACAAGTTCATTAGGTTCCTTATCGTTGACTTTCAAGCATGTCCAGTATAGCAAAGGTAAATCTTTACTCCAAAAGAACACATTTCTAAACACTAAAGCCATAAAATCTAGCTTGACAAAAAGAATCAAACCAGGAACATCCAAATAAATATGTCTTCTCAGAACATATTCATATTTTAAGCCATTCACATTAGCTGTTATTTAGGTTACAAAGAGTAAATTTGAAATAAGAAACATTATATTGTATATAATACATATTGCTTAGCATTTGTGACTATCGATGTGAAGTGTTTGTTTTATTTACACGTTGTTTGTTTTCTGAAAGTTTTGTAGTATTTAGCAAGCCTAGCATTAACAAATGAATAAAGACCATTTGCCTGAATCCATCACTAGAAACAAGCAATCTAACTCAATTATTTGAAGATGAATTATAGACTTATCTAGTCATTTAATAAAACTATTATATAATTATATCAAAATTTTAATACAGAAATTATATATATATATAAGCTGAGAAAAAAATTAAATGGGTATAAATTTTTATTTACATACTATAGCAATGATACAAAAGAAAAATGGACTCTTATGAAGCAACTGTAGTTGAATATTAGCTAAGATTACCTTGATAATCTTTGTCTATATTGGAAATGTATAGTTACATATAGAATAAAATTGTTAAGCAATATTGATGACTTTAAAGGACAACAGTAATTGCATTAATTTATTGATATCAAATGTTCCAAGCAATATTTCTTGAATATTTTTGTAGTTGAACTGGCTGTCATAACATCAGAAGACATAAACCCAACTCACAAAGACAAACTTTGCCTCATAAGTCAGGTCTGAGATTATGTACAATAACATGAAAGCAAGAGGGGACAATATGGGATGTGTGGTGTGAAATTGGGAAAGTGTGAATGGGAAGTAGATGACAGAGCTTAACAGAGGTGTTTAATATTATAAGATATGTAAATATATAACATTGTCATAATTTAATCCATTGTTTTATGCAATGAATATGTTAACATAAATAATTTAAATTTAAATGACACTCAATGATTTTGTTAGCTACATGGTTTTCAATAAAATTGGTACAAATGATATGTAAATTGTACTGTGTAATAAAATATCAAGTGTTGTTTTTCTTTAAAAAAATTATTCTTTCGTTTCCTTTACCTCCTCATCAAATATTTACTAAAACAACTAGTATTTCTTTGATGCAATGGGATTTTGATGTACAATTCCCATGATAAATGATCTGGAGACTTAGGTCACCAACCATCTGTTGGTCACCAAATGCTTTTGCCAGGTTGTAGGTAGTTAGAGCATTGGTAAGAAGTATTAAACAGACAGTATCCAAGACAAAGACACTTCCTAAAAGATAGTGGAAATACTTCTTCTAGTATTTGAGGACACCTGGTAAGTAGACATCGATACCATACTGCATTAGCAGTAACTTTCCTTGTACAGCTAATGCACAGCATCTCTGTAACATGCAGAGTGCCCCATCTTCAATGCTATTTTTCTTTCAGTTATACTTATTGGGCATCCATTCATGCTTGTTTCTCAAATAAATTTAGAAGTTGTATTACCCTAGGTTTCATTTCATTTTTTGGAACGAATTGGGCATCTGAGTTAAAAAAAAAAGATGCTGAAAATAGTCTTATAATATACAGACCAAATGAAAGACAAGAGCAGAAAAAGGACAAATACACTTATTGTAAGGATTTGACCACCTCACACACAGAGAGGAATTATGAACATGGAAGCTGTTAGGGGTTTCAAACAGTGGATAGGTATTAAGAGACTCAGGAAATATTCCATTCATGATCTACCTTTGATTTTTTTGTTTTGCTTGTTGTGTGTCTGAGCCTGGTCCTTCTGTCATAGTCTCAGTAGTAGGTCAATTTGAACATAGCAACAAAATGAGCCTTTAAATTTTACTCTAATTACTTCCCTTTTAACCTATATAGTGTTTTTTTTCTTTTTTCTAATTTTTCTACTATTATCTTTCTTGGTCCATGTCTCTTCTCCCTCATGTTTTCTTCTTTAACATCAATCAAATAGCTGATCAGTATTAAAATAACTAACAATGAACTGCTCCTACATGTGAGCTTTTTATTGCTGATGAATCTGATATTGAGCAAACTCTTGTAGAGCAACATATATTTAGGAGAAAATAATTTTTCTCTAATTTTAAATCATTATTATAACATTATATGCTAGTTTGGATAAATCTGAAATTGTTCGGTTGAATTTGCAAATCTGTTCTTTCTGAATCTAGTATTTTGTATTAATAAATCCACCTTTGGTTAATGTTGATATAAGAATCTTTTAGATTGTTTAAACAACTCAAGAATATAGAATTTAGACAGGAAAAGACACTTAGCATTCTACCTTTTAGCCCTCACCATTACTGGTGCTATTTGGTGTTTCTTCCTAAAAAACGTTTAAGTTTAAAATGCTCACAAATAGTCATATTACTGTTTTTATATTTTCTCTTGTTTTTCAGGTAAGTATAAATCTCTCTAGACGTGCCTGTGTAAATCTATTCTGATGATTTTTAAAGTTTAATATTTTACTGTATTTATTTATTAAAATTAATAATTCATTATTTACACTTTAAACTAAAGTCTGTGTGTGAATATAAGTGTCACATATTAAATATTCAGTCTTGTAATATAGCTACATGTTAAAATCTTATACATATCAATTTATAGTACATATGCAATATACAAATTTAGATTTTTATTTAAAGTCTTTAAAATGCTGAGGCTCTTTTGCTACTCTATTTCTTCTGCCTTTACAAATCTCTCCTTTTCTCCCCATTCTGATTTGCAAAACAGGAAGATTATGACTGGTGATGGATATAGAGAACTATTTCATTGTTAACTGTGTGTGTTGATCTCATTGTGACATTTCTATGCAAGTGGTACTGTTTTTTCAGTAAGACCTTACTTGGCAACATGTTGACAATATTATGAGTGTTTATATCCTGAATAAACTATGACTATATTTTTATACTTATGAGTACAATATCATCAGTGAGAATATGTAAAAACACCTGTAACTATAAACAAGGAAGATAAGAAATAAACCATTTTATGAAAACTCTGTTACAGCTTCTTTTTTTAAACTTAAACCATGGTTTTTAATCATCCATATAGTAAAACATACTGAATAGGTATATGTTTTGTATTTCAGAATAGTAATATTTTAAATTTGTGGGTAGCATTTAATTCCGTAGAGTTTTGATTATAGGTCCTTTACAAAAGACGTCTCCTCCAACTGAGCACAGTATTTGTTCTAGTGTCCCTGTACAGTCCTGCTCTATTTCATCTGGTATTTATAATATAAATTCTCCACCTGTGCCCATATAGCAGTGGCTCCTTGCTCACCTCTTCAGTGTTTCCCTTTGGTTATGGTACTTACAAGATATTTATAAAGGACAGTGTGCCCAGCCTGACTGCCTCAAGTTGCTCTGAGCATGTCATCTTTTGTTTTAATTTATTGTTTTAATTTCATTCCTAGAGCATCTCAATGCAAGGATCCAGGTATGGAGTGAGTGATGACATGAAAATGACCATAATAAAGAGGCTGGAGGAGAGCTTGCTCGTGTCTGTAAAGTGGGGAATTCAGATATAAGATATTCAGTTACCCCTTGCTTTGTAACATGCTGACTCACTGAATCTTGATCTTACTGTTTCAGGTAAACTGGAGGTTGGTACCCCCAGGATATCTGTTCCCTTCACTGATATGAATGTGTACCACTACACTTGGTTTTTAAACAGGTGCTAAGTATCTGAACTTAGGTCCTCATGCATGCACAGCAAGCACCTTACTCAGTGAGTCATCCCAGCAGCCTTTTTTCTGTTTTATATGTAAATGATCAATTGAGGTCAACTAAAGTTAATGATAGAAAGCAAATATGGCTTGCATGTTTTATTTGTTACATTTTGGTATGAATAATCCGTCCACTCTCTAACACCATATATTTCTCCACTGTGCTAGGACAGATTATATGATGTCCTTTCTATATTTGTATGTGACCATTTGAAAGTATTAATTAAAATAAAGCTACTGCTCATAAAACTTCAGAAACTTTTTATTGGTGTCAGAATAAAGTTCTAAACATAGAACTAAAATTATGTCTGCCTTGTCCTCCATTCTGATCTATTAGTTGAACAGAAGAACGAGTTAAGGAAATTTCAGTTTGCTTTCTAATGACTATAAAATTGTATGTATTTAATTTATTCAGAAATATTATTAATTATTTAATTGCTTATTGCTTTTAAGTGTTATGTGACTTAATTCATCAAGACTCTCAGATGGAGAGGTAAGCAGTGTAACTGATGTTGATTAGAAACAGCAGAACATGGAAGAAAACAATGCAATCACTTTACATTTTTGATGAGGGAAAATATGAAGAAAGGAAACCAAGAGCATCATCAACAGGTACAAAAACTGAACTGCTGAAATTGCTTGATAGTAAATACTGTGAACCTGTATAATACATGTCAAGACCAGAAGTCTGTGGTTTGACTATTCTTTTTGTCTGGAAAATGGTAATAATACACGTTACCAGATTTGGTTAGCCTCCGTGATTATAAGTTCAGGTTTTACAGATTAACCTGAAGCCCTAGAAAGTCTTCTTACAAATATGACATATTTAACTTTGGACATAGGACTCTTGATTCAAAATTAAAACTAAAGGTAAATAATTTAATAGTAAGTAAGATACTAATTAAACTCAGTATCATGGTGCTGAAAGAAACAAAACAGGAGAAGTCTAGGATGAGTGAGTCATGCCAAATATTAAGAGTTGAAATAGGAGAAACAATCACTTTATAAAAATAAAAACATGGAGAAAGGTTGCAGGCAATTTTTCAGAAAACTGCTTGAGAAAATGCCAGACTGAATGTAGTTGCAGTCATCAGAAGGTCTTGTTTGCAATGACTCATAAAGAGCAGAGTTCAGTGTTCTCACATCACTAGAAGAAATGTGGAAAAGGAATGATGGCTTTGGTGAAGTTGGTCAACATGCGCACTGAGTGCTGGGCTTTGTTCAAGTTTCCACTGTGCTGCATGCAAGTCGTGGGCTTTATGCATCATAGCTGCTGCACTCATAAAAACAACAATATCATTAACTGCACAAATAAAATGAGAAACAAAGATACACTTTGTCCATAGGAAGGTGTTTTCCCTATTTAGAGGAAATGACTTTCTGCAAAATTACTGATTTGGAATTACATGCCCAAATTTCAATGAAAAAATAGAAATTTCACTACATGTTCAAAAACAAACTGAGACTTCCTGTTCCTGATGTGAGATAAAGCTGTAATCCTTAAAAAAATGGGTTGGAAATCATTAAAGGATAGGAGAACAAGTGGTTATGAGAGCTTCATGAAGCCAAGAAGCCATAGCTTTAGAAACAAACAGAAGCAAATTAATACAGTTACAACTAAATCCTGTAGAGCAACACAATAAAACAGTAAGTGAAAATTGATCACTATAGAAAATAGCCATAATATTTTCTCTCAAGGAACATGGTGCCCACGGCAATTGTATGGTAGGACTGACTGAATGGACACCAGGGATTTCTGAGGAATATCTGGCAATAGAGAAGAGTAGTCACAGTGGACACCGCTTCAGAGATTTTTATCTTAATGAGTTTATTACAGCTATAGGATACATAAGCTGGAGGTTGTTTGATTGGAAGATGTTTGGAGTATATTTCAAAGTACCATATATTATAGCATAGTTCTTTAGTCAAAAGAATTAAATATTTTTTCCAAATTTCTAAATGTAAGTCCTGAACCTAACACTTTATTCTTGTATATGTGGAGATTCATTTTTTAACATATAAATCTATAACAAGAACAGAGAATGTATACAGAATTATACATGGTATAAGACTTAATGTACTTGCTAACCCTATCTGCACAAAAGAAGTACATAATAAATGTTATGCATTGATATATAATTTTTTAAGTAATAACACATTTACTTTTACAGTCACTGAATATTGATGTCTAAGCAGGACCATGATAAATATGTCACAGCCAAATATTTTTTTTAAAAAATCATCTCAATTTGAGTAGGTAATATTTATAATAAATTGTATAGAAAAATGAAAACATACACAACATGTAAGATATGAATTATTTAAAAAACAAAAAACAGTAATGCAACTTATTCGATTGGTATAGGCATACATTCAGATATGATTTCAAAACTACACTGCAGTGAAACAAAAATGATGAAATAGACCTATATAACAAAACAAAAATAAAACTAACCAAAGGGAATGAATAAGAATAAAATAATATGAACATTCTTCGGTAATATTAAGAAAGTCAAAATGCTAAATCATCCTCTGAAAATATAAGCAATTCACTTTCAAAGTCATACAGAAATGAGAATGAATGTCACTTATGAAGAAGATAAATACAGATGCCCAAATGACATATAGATAAATATTCACTATTGGGGATGTTGAGATGTTTCAATAGAAAAGACCACTTGCTGCTATTATACAGGACTCATGTTAAATTCAAATCACCCAGAAAGTTACTCGTAGACTGAAATAACTCAGGTCACAGAGGATAAAATGCCCGCCTCTAACTTCAATGTGAATTACACACACATGGAGCACATATAGATATGCAGACAAAATTGTCATATGCATAAAAGCAGGAAAATAAATATTTAAAATGTTCTGTTAATACAATAAGCCATAAGTGAAACACAAAACAAAACTACAATGAATCACAGTATTATCTACTAGAAAAGCTACTATCAAATCAAAAGGTGTCTAGTGATAATTAAGAATAAAGTAAAAGTCTACTTTTGTATACTTGTGATGAGAGTGTTCATGTAGCAATTGTATTGAATCATAGACATTTTTCAAAAAATTAAAATAGGGCTACCATATTTATCCATTATTTTCCCTTGGGTTGTATCTTAAGCAAACAAATTGAGCATACCGAAGAGAATCATGATTTTACATATTTATGACTGTACTATTTACAATAGCTTACACACATAAATAACTAACATATAATTAAATATTAGTCATCTAAAGAAAATAATTGTTTCATTTGCAGCACGAAGGGAAAAAATGCAAGGCACTGTTTTAAAGGAACTATCAGAGAGAGAAACATGTCTAACTTCTCATCATTGCTGGAAAATGTTAAAGAAAAAGTAAGACTGTAGAAGAGTAAGCAATAAAGATTTGGGAATGAGAAAATGGGAGAGTAAAAAGACTGAAATGTACAAATTAAATGTGTATAAAAATACCTTTGTGCCTACACCTCCATTTCACCAGTGAAACAATTCATGAAAGGATCTTTACAAAATATGATAAGAACACATTCTATGGATATTCTGTCATCTGAAGTGAACAGACACTAAAAACACTTAGGAAACAGTTCAGAGAACACATGTAGAAATGCTGCAAAGAGAAACTACCATAACAGAATGTCTGGTTGTAGAGTAAATAGGAGAAACCCTATTGGCCTCCCTTTATCATATTATGCTTGTATTTCCTTAGGGGCACTATCATGAAAGCTTTAATATTTTTCAGTTGCTTGTTCTTTTGCTATCAACTCAGAGTTTTTTCTCTTGATATTGATTAGAGAATCAAGGCGTTTTGTAAGTTGAATATATCCCTTAGTAGCTAAGCTACAAATTTTCATAATTTCCTAACAACAAGTGATTAGAAAATACCCACGCCAATGGATCAACTAAATGGCTCTACGGTTTCTGAGTTTGTGCTTCTAGGACTCTCTGGCTCTTGGGAAACTAAAGTTTTCCTCATGCTGACTTTCTCTACACTCTACTTAGGAATCATTGTGGGAAATCTCTTCATTATTATTTTGGTAATTGCTGACTCATATTTACATTCACCTATGTACTTTCTTCTGGCCAACCTGTCCCTCATTGATGTTGGACTTTCCACTACCACTGTTCCGAAGATGATCTCAGATCTTCCGAAAGAACACAGAGTAATTTCTTTTCACAGCTGTATGACTCAGATGTGTTTTATCCACATTATGGGAGGAGTGGAGATGGTGCTGCTCATAGCCATGGCATTTGACAGGTACACAGCCATCTGCAAGCCTCTGCGCTACCTGAGCATCATGAGCCCTACAATATGCATTTCATTTGTAATTGCTGCCTGGGTCACTGGTGTGGTCCATGCCCTGTCCCAGTTCTCTTTTGTTATAAACCTGCCTTTCTGTGGTCCTAACAAAATAGACAGCTTTTACTGTGACTTCCCTCGGATCATACAACTCGCATGCACTGATGGAGACAAGTTTGAGTTTGTTGTTGCTGCCAACAGTGGCTTCATGAGCATGGGGGCCTTCTTCCTGCTTCTCCTCTCCTATGTCTTCATTTTGGTCACCGTCTGGAAAAGGTCCTCAGGGGATTTGTCGAAGGCACTTGTCACTTTGTCAGCACACATCACTGTGGTTGTTCTTTCTTTTACTCCATGTATGTTTCTCTATGTTTGGCCTTTCCCCACATCATCAATTGATAAATACCTGTTTATTGTTGACTTTGCTATCACACCTGCCCTGAATCCTGTCATCTATACATTAAGGAACAAAGATATATTGGTATCAATCCAAAGATTATACAAAAGAGTTGGTTATGACAATTTTTGCTGAGTTAATCTGGTGTGGGAGCTCTAAAAGCATATGAACAACTGTATAATGTAAGTTTCCACTAATGCATATGTTCTATTACCTTGTAAGCAACACACATCCATTACCACAGACCATTAGTGTCTTGCTCCTTTTTCTTTGAAAAATTAGAATACATAAGTATTCTAAAAATGCCATATGGATAGATAAATTTTTTTAGTCTGTTTAAACAACCTATAGTGATAAAAAATTAACACCAAATTTGTTTGTGTGAATAAATTAATAACCACAATGAGTAGTTCTCTATAAAGGACAAGTGTCTCTGTAATTTAGGTTGTGTTGTCTCAAAAATGCATCCAGAGTTTAAATTTGAAAGTGAATAATTTATTCAGAAGTGTGTTCAGAGTCATCAGTGGGAAAGTGAGACATTAGTAGCTTCTACTGGCTCTGCCCTAAAGGTGACTATATAGATGATGTAATTTAGAATTATTTAAATTTAGGATAGAGTGTCCAATGTAGTTCTTTATTTTATAAATGCACATTATTTCTTTGATATGTCCAAACTGCCTCCTAGAAAATTTTCTCTGTGTGCTTTATAAAATCTGGAAAAATGGTCAAGCAGAGTGGATGATTAATACACTAAAAGAATCTAACCATCAAGTAAATTGAAGGTTATATCTAAAGGCTAAGTATCTTATAAAACTACCCCTTAAATATTTTCAGTTTTATCATGCGGCAATAAGTGATACACAGGCATGGAAAATTCTATCCTCTGAAAAATCTGTTATTTCATCCTTTTTTTGAGTCTCTAAAGTACTGATGTTGGTGTTCTTTCATTCATATACACAGCCCAGCAAAGAAATGGCCAGTAAAGTAGTCTAAGGAGCAGGGTTAGATACCATCCTTATAAACTGATATCATCTGACTTCTCCAGGGACAAGAATAGACATCTGAGTTGAAATTAAAGTTCTAGGTAAACACAAAATAGTGTCATTATACACACATGAACAAATAAAATAATTGACAAAGTAAAAGAGTAACAAGGGGAACGAGGCATATCTGATAAAAGACCACTGGGATTGATCATTTGAAAGGGTATAAAAGCTATTATCACTGCAAACAATACAGCAGGAGTCTGAATGAAGAGGATTTCATCTTACTGGGTAAAGCAAGGATTCTGTTTTGGGTTGTTTCTGTTTTTATTACAGTTGCTTTTTTCACTGAATTTTTTAAATTCTATTAAGACTTTTTTCATATCGTTTTCCATCCATCTACTCCCTCCAGTTCTTCTCCACCTCCGCCGCATCTTTCTCATATTAGAAAATGAACAGTCACCTAAGGGATGATAATAAGATAAGATTAAAAAAACATACAAATTGGAATAGGGAAAAAAAATGGTAAAAGAGCCCAAGAACAGACATGCAGAGACCACTGATATGTACATTCAAGATTCCCATAAGAGCAGAAATCAGAAAACCATAATATATTCATAAAACCTATAGTACAAAAAATGGCTGAATAAATAAGTAAAACATAACAGTATAGATCTTTAAAAAAATCACTGAAATGACAAAAGACCTCCAATGATGCAGGTAAGTTCCTTTTCTGTTGACCATTGATTGTGGGGCATGTGACCTATTCTAAAGATAGCATGTTTCTCTAGTGAGACTCCCTTGGAGAAAGGTAATTTTCATTTACAAGTGTTTATCATTTGGAGATAGCTTCAGGGATAATGTTGATGTCTGTGTTCTCTTACAGGCCCCATATAGGCTGCAGATTTCTGATGGGAGAAAAGGCAGTCTAAACCACAAAAAAAAAGCAGTTCTGGTTAATATGTGATCTGTACTTTGTGCCTACAGCCTCTCTTCCAACATCTGAAATTGTCTTTCTTAATTTTCTGGCTTCAAACACACCACCTTCCAGCTTTGCTGTGTTCGAACTGTCTCTGTTCTGTACTAAAGTTCCGAGGAAAGAAGGAAAAATAATACATGCCTATATTAAAGACTATTAGACATAATGCAAAGAATAACTAACCTATATCCAAAACCCCATAGAAGCTAGGAAACAAGGAGTGCCCTAAGAAAGGCATACATAGATCCCCTGGGAAGGGGAATTAGACAAGATCTCCTGAAAAAATTGGGAGTGTGTGTGTTTGGGAGGAAGCCCAGAGGGAAGGGGAGGGGAGAAAGGTAGTGAAGAAGAGAGCATGAGGAAATGGGATGTTTGAGATGGGAGAGAAACAGAGAGGAAGAACAAGGAAAAAGATATCTTGACAGATTGATCCATTATGGGGCTAGTGAGAAGACAGGCAGTAGGGAAATTCTCAGGAATTCACCCACTAAGACCCTAAACCAATAATGGAAAGGGTGCCTGAACTGGTCTCCCCTGTAATCAGGACCTTTCTCCAGTAGCTAACGGAAACAGATGCTGACATCCACAGCTAAATACTGGATAAAGCTTCTGAAGACCAGTCCATGAGAGGGAGGAGCAAAGGGGTCATGACCATAATGGGAATAACCACAGAATCAGCTGACCTGAGCTAGTGATTGCTCATTGACTCTGGACTTAACAGCATAGAAACTTGTATAGGACCAAATTAGGCCCAATGAATGTGGTGACAGTTGTGTGGCTTGGGAAGTCTGTGTGGCCAAGGGCAGTGGGACCAGGATTTAACCTTAAGGCTTGAACTGGCATTTTGGAATCCATTATCTTTGGAGGGATACCTTGCTCAGGCTAGATATACTGGGAAGAGAGCCTTGTTCCTGCCTCAAAGTGATGTGTCAGACTTTGTTGATTCCATTGGGGAAACCTTACCTTCCCTGAGGAGTAGATAGGGAGCTGGGGTCCTGAGATGGTGAGGAGAGCAGATGGAGGAGAGGGAGTGGGAACTGGCTTAGTTATGTAAAATGAGAAAAGATTCTTTTCATTTATTTATTTTTTTTTATTGAGAAAAGGAAAAAAAACCAATTTCCTCCTCCTCCCAGCCTCCCATTTCCCTCCCCCTCCTCCCACCCTTCTCCCCCTCCTCCCACCCTTCTCCCCGTTCCTCACCCACTCCTCTCCCCATCCCTCTCCAGCCCAAAGAGCAGTCAGGGTTCCCTGCCCTGTGGTAAGTCCTAGTTCCTCCCCCTTCCGTCCATTTCTAGGAAGGTGAATATCCAAACTGGCTAGGCTCCCACAAAGCCAGCACATTACGAAGGTTCAAAACCCCGTGCCATTGTCCTTGGGTTCTCATCAGCCCTCATTGTTCGCCATGCTCAGAGAGTCCAGTTTTATCCCATGCTTTTTCAGTCACAGTCCAGCTGGCCTTGGTGAGCTCCCAATAGATCAGCTCCACTGTCTCAGTGGGTGGGTGCACGCCTCGTGGTCCCGACTTCTTTGCTCATGTTCTCCCTCCTTCTGCTCCTCATTGGGACCTTGGGAGCTCAGTCCAGTGCTCCAGTGTGGGTCTCTGTCTCTGTCTCCATCCATCACCAGATGAAGGTTCTATGATGATATGCAAGATATTCGTCAGTATTGCTCTAGGATAGGGTCATTTCAGGTTCCCTATCCTCAGCTGCCCAAGGAAATAACTGGGGACCTCGGCTTGGGCATCTGGGAGCCACTCTAGGTTCAAGTCTATTGCCAACCCTAAGGTGGCTCCCTTAACTAAGAATTGTGCTTCCATGCTCCCCTATACAACCTTCCTTTATCCCAATCCTCCTTTTTCCCCAAGTTTCCCCCATTCTCCTCTTCTCCCTTTTCTCTCCCCATCTCCCCTTACCCCCATCCCACCCCACCCCCAAGATCTCAATTTTCTCCCCAGCAATTTTGTCTACTTCCCATAGCCAAGAGGACAACTATATGCTTTTCCTTTGGTTCACCTTCTTACTTAGCTTCTTTGGGATCAGCAATTGTAGACTCCGAGACCCTTGTTTATGGCTAGAAACCAATTATGAGTGAGTACATCCCATATTCATCTTTTTGGGTCTGGCTTACCTCACTCAGGATAGTGTTTTCTATTTCCATCCATTTGCATGCAAAATTTGAGAAGTCGTTGTTTTTTACTGCAGCATAGTACTCTAATGTGTAGATATTCCATACTTTTTTCATCCATTCTTCCATTGAAGGGCATCTAGGTTGTTTCCAGGTTCTGGCTATTACAAATAATACTGCTATGAACATAGTTGAACAAATGCTCTTGTCATGAGATAGGGCATCTGTTGGGTATATTCCCAGGAGTGGTATTGCTGGGTCCAGGGGTAAGTTGATCCCGAATTTCCTGAGAAACCGAAACACCGATTTCCAAAGTGGTTGCACAAGATTGCATTCCCACCAGCAATGGATGAGGGTTCCCCTTCCTCCACAGCCTCTCCAGCAAAGGCTATCATTGGAGTTTTTTATTTTATCCATTCTGACAGGTGTAAGATGATATCTCAAAGTTGTTTTGATTTGCATTTCCCTGATTGCTAAGGAGGTTGAGCATGACCTTAAGTGTCTTTTGGCCATTTGAACTTCCTCTGCTGAGAATTCTCTGTTCAGTTCAGTGCCCCATTTTTTAATTGGGTTAATTAGCATTTTAAAGTCTAGTTTCCTGAGTTCTCTATTTATTTTGGAGATCAGACCTTTGTCTGTTGCAGGGTTGGTGAAGATCTTCTCCCAGTCAGTAGGTTGCCTATTTGTCTTGGTGACAGTGTCCTTTGCTTTACAGAAGCTTCTCAGTTTTAGTAGGTCCCATTTATTCAATGTTGCCCTTAAATTCTGTGCTGTTGGGGTTACACATAGGAAGCGATCTCCTGTGCCCATCACCTGTAGGGTACTTCCCACTTTCTCTTCTATCAGGTTCAATGTGTTCTGACTGATAGTGAGGTCTTTAATCCATTTGGACTTGAGTTTTTGCATGGTGATAGATATGGGTCTATTTTCATTCTTCTATAGGTTGACATCCAGTTATGCCAGCACCATTTGTTAAACATGCTTTCTTTCTTCCATTGTATGCTTTTGGCTCCTTTATCAAAAATGAGGTGTTCATAGGTTTGTGGGTTAAAATTCGGGTCTTCTATACGATTCCATTGGTCGACTTCTCTGTTTTTATGCCAGTACCACACTGTTTTCATCACTGTAGCTCTGTAATAGAGTTTGAAGTCAGGGATGGTAATGTCTCCAGACAATCCTTTATTGTATAGGATTGTTTTGGCTATCCTGGGTTTTTTGTTTTTCCATATAAAGTTGATTATTGTCCTCTCAAGATCTGTGAAGAATTTTGATGGGACCCTGATGGGGATTGCATTGAATCTATAAATTGCCTTTGGTAGAATTGCCATTTTTACTATGTTGATCCTCCCAATCCAAGAGCAAGGGAGGTCCTTCCATTTTCTGGTATACTCCTCAGTTTCTTTCTTCAATGCCTTAAAGTTCTTGTCAAATAAATCTTTCACTTCCTTGGTTAGAGTTACCCCAAGATATTTTATGCTGTTTGTGGCGATCGTGAAATGTGAAGCTTCTCTGATTTCCCTCTCTGCTTCCATTTCCTTTGTGTATAAGAGGGCAACTGATTTTTTGGAGTTGATCTTGTATCCTGCCACATTACTAAAGGTGTTTATCAGCTGTAAAAGTTCTTTGGTGGAGTTTTGGGGGTCGCTTATGTATACTGTCATATCATCTGCAAATAACGAAAGTTTAACTTCTTCCTTTCCAATTCGAATCCCCTTGATCCCATTATGTTGTCTTATTGCTATTGCTAGAACTTCAAGCACTATATTGTAGAGGTATGGTGAGAGTGGACAGCCTTGTCGTGTTCCTGAGTTTAGTGGGATGGCTTTAAGTTTCTCTCCATTTAATTTAATGTTAGCTGTCGGCTTGCTGTATATAGCTTTTATTATATTTATGTATGACCCTTGTATCCCTAATCTCTCCAATACGTTTATCATAAAGGGGTGTTGAATTTTGTCAAATGCTTTTTTTTTTCGAGACAGGGTTTCTCTGTGGTTTTGGAACCTGTCCTGGAACTAGCTCTTGTAGACCAGGCTGGTCTCGAACTCACAGAGATCCGCCTGCATCTGCCTCCCGAGGGCTGGGATTAAAGGCATGCGCCACCACCGCCCGGCTTGTCAAATGCTTTTTCAGCATCTAATGAAATGATCATATGGTTTTTTTCTTTCAGTTTATTTATATACTGGATTACATTGATAGATATTCGTATGTTGAACCAGCCCTGCATCCCTGGGATGAAGCCTACTTGATCATAATGGATAATTTTCCTAATGTGTTCTTGGATTCGGTTTGCCAGTATTTTGTTGAGAATTTTTGCAACGATGTTCATGAGTGAGATTGGTCTATAATTTTCTTTCTTGGTTGAGTCTTTGTGCGGTTTTGGTATCAGAGTAACTGTAGCTTCATAAAAGGAATTTGGCAATGCCTCTTCTGTTTCTATATTGTGAAATACATTAAGGAGTATAGGTATTAGGTCTTCTTGGAAGTTCTGGTAGAATTCCGCATTGAAACCATCTGGTCCTGGGCTTTTTTTTTGGTAGGAAGGTTTTTGATAACCTCTTCTAATTCTTCGCGACTAACAGGTCTATTTAGATTGTTCACCTGGTCCTGGTTTAACGTTGGTATATGGTATTTATATAAAAAACTGTCCATTTCCTTTACATTTTCCAGTTTTGTGGCATACAGGCTTTTGTAGTAAGCTCTAATGATTCTCTGAATTTCCTCTGTGTCTGTGGTTATGTCCCCCTTTTCATTTCTGATCTTATTAATTTGCAAATTCTCTCTCTGCCGTTTGATTAGTTTGGATAAGGGCTTGTCAATCTTGTTGATTTTCTCCAGAAACCAGCTTTTTGTTTCATTGATTCTTTGGATTGTTTTCTGTGTTTCTATTTTGTTGATTTCAGTCTTCAGTTTGATTATTTCCAGTCTTCTACTCCTCCTAGGTGAGTCTGCTTCTTTTTTTCTAGAGCTTTCAGGTGGGCTGTTAAGTCTCCAATGTGAGCTTTCTCTGTTTTCTTTAAGTGGGCACTTAGTGCTATGAACTTTCCTCTTAGGACTGCTTTCATAGTGTCCCATAAGTTTAAGTATGTTGTTTCTTTATTTTCATTGAATTCCAGGAAGACTTTAATTTCATTCTTAATTTCTTCCTTAATCCAGGTATGGTTCAGTAGTTGACTGTTCAGTTTCCATGAATTAGTAGGCTTTCTGAGGGTAGCATTGTTGTTGAATTCTAACTTTAATCCGTGGTGATCTGATAAGACACAGGTGGTTACTAATATTTTTTTGTAACTGTGGATGTTTGCTTTGTTACCGACTATGTGGTCGATTTTTGAGAAGGTTCCATGAGCTGCAGAGAAGAAGGTATATTCTTTCTTATTTGGGTGGAATGTTCTATAGATGTCTTTTAAGTCCATTTGCTTCATTTCCTCCATTAATTCTCTTAATTCTCTGTTAGGTTTCTGTCTGATTGACCTGTCCATTGGTGAAAGAGGAGTGTTGAAGTCTCCTACTATTAGTGTGTGCGGTTTGATGGCTGCCTTGAGTTTTAGCAATGTTTCTTTTATGTACATGGGTGCTTTTATATTAGGGGCATAGATGTTCAGGATTGAGATTTCCTCCTGCTGAACTGTTCCTGTTATGAGTATAAAATACCCCTCTCCATCTCTTCTGATTTATTTAAGTTTGAAGTCAACTTTGTTAGAGATTAGTATGACCACACCTGCTTGTTTCTTAGGTCCATTTGCTTGATAAGCCTTTTCCCAGCCCTTTACTCTGAGTAGGTGCCTGTCTTTGTGGTTGAGGTGTGTTTCTTGTAAACAGCAGAATGTTGGATCCTGTTTTCGTATCCAATCTCTTGTCCTGTGCCTTTTAATAGGTGAGTTGAGTCCATTGACATTAAGTGATATTAATGACCAGTGGTTGTTAACTCCGGTCATTTTTTTAGTCATAGAGTTTGTGTGTTTTCCTTCTTTGATTTGTGTTGGTGAAGGGTCTCTAGATGTCTGAGTTATTGTGGTCATTGTTGGACTGCTTGGTTAGTGATTTTCCTTCAGTTACTTTCTGTAAGGCTGGATTTGTGGCTGCGTATTCTTTAAATTTGTTTTTATCCTGGAAAATTTTATTTTCTCCATTTATAGTGAGCGAAAGCTTGGCTGAGTATAGTAATCTGGGCTTGCACCCATGGTCTCTTAGTTTCTGAAGTACATCTATTCAGGACCTTCTGGCTTTCATGGTTTCCATGGAGAAGTCAGGTGTAAGTCTGATAGATTTACCTTTATAAGTAATTTGACCTTTTTCCTTTGCAGCTCTTAATATTCTTTCCTTATTCTGTATGCTTTGTGTTTTGATAATTATATGGCGAGGGGATGTTCTTTTTTGATCCAGCCTATTCAGTGTTCTGTATGCTTCTTGAACCTTCATAGGTATATCTTTCTTTAGGTTGGTAAAGTTTTCTTCTATAATTTTATTAAATATATTTTCTGGACCATTGAGCTGCACTTCTTCTCCTTCTTCTACTTCTATTATTCTTAGGTTTGGTCTTTTTATTGTGTCCCATATTTCCTGAATATTTTGTGATGAGAGTTTGTTGGACTTGCTGGTTTCTTTGATCAGAGTGTTTATTTTCTCTATGGTATCTTCAGAATCTGAGATTCTTTCTTCTAACTCTTGTATTCTGTTGGTTATGCTTGTTTCTGTAGACTCTGTTTGTTTACTTAATTTTTCCATGTCCAGCCGGCCCTCTGTTTGTGTTTTCTTCTTTGCCTCCATTTCAGTTTTCAAGTCTTGCACCGTTTCCATTATCTGTTTGATTGTTTTTCCTTGGTTTTCTAGGGTATCATTCACTGATTTATTCAATTCTTCAAACTTTCTGTTATATTTCTCATCCATTTCTATAAGGGCGTTTTTTACATGCTGTTTAAGGGCGTCAATCACTTTCATGAAGTCAATCTTTTCTACTTCTTCTTGATTAAGGTGTTCATGTCCTCCTGTTGTGAGGTCGCTGGTTTCTGGTGTCTTCATTTTGCTTTTCAGCTTGTTGGCCGAATTCTTGCCTTGGCGTCTGCCCATCTCTTCTTCCAAATGTTCCCTTATGGATCTTCTTTACCTGATCAGGTCTCCTTGCCTACCCAATGCTGGCTCTCCCCAACGTTGTCTCTCCCCAATGCTGGGTCTCCCCAACGCTGGGTCTCCTAGTGCCGAGAGATCAGGCCTCCGTGCTGATGGGCAGGTTGCAAACAAAGTGCCTACCCTGCTTGGTGCAGGCAGGCCATAGAAACAAAGAGACTCCCGCCCGCTTGGGTGCCCCGAGGATTCGGACCCAGTGCCCAGACAGGCTGGGCTGGGTGATGTTATGTGCAGAAAGAGGGCGGTGGGGCAAAGTGGGAGGGTTCTGGATGGAAGCTGGGTGGGCTAGGAAGAAAGAGGAGGTATGCAGGGAGTGGAGGCCCTGCAGAGAGCTCAAGAAGGATAGGGGGCCAAGGAACCTCTGAACTCCCCTTCCCAGGCTGGCGCCGTGGGGCCAGAAACTCATCCCAACGCTGGGTCTCCTGGCGCCGAGAGATCAGGCCTCCGTGCTGGTGGGCAGATCGCAAACAACGCCTTATTTATTTATTTTTATAGTTTTTATTGAGCAGTGTGTTTTTCTCCTTCCCCCTACCTTTCTCCCGTTTCCCCTTCTCCTCTCTCCCATGACTCACATGTTCCAAATTTACTAAGAAGATATTTTCTTTTTCACTTTTTTATGTAGATCCATGTATTTTTCTCTTAAGGTCCTCTTTGTTGTCTAGTTTCTCTGGAGTTGTGGCCTGTAGGCCTATATATGTATATTTTTTTGCTTTATGTCTAAAAGCTACTTATGAGTGAATGTATATTATATTTGTCTTTCTGGGAGGCAAAGCGATGGATCTAGACAAAAAACATATTGAATGAGGTAATTCAGACTCAAAAAAGACTGTGGTTTGTTTTTTTAAAAAATAAATTTAATGATAAAAAAGACTCTTTAAGGCCATGGACTGCAAAGATGACTTGGTAGTTAAGGAAACCTCAGCACCCAGAATTCACACTGAGTTACTCACAAACAATTTATTTCCAGCTTTAGGGAAATACTTAGGACACCTGCAAACACACACACATACGCACACATACACACATATACACATGTCCATACACACAGATATACACAATACATATACACAAATACACACGTCCATACACATAGACATATACTCACATACATACATACATATATACATATCCAGAGACACAGACATACACGCACACATATACACATTTATACAAATATATATACATATACATATATATATACACACATACACGTGGACATACACACTGACACATACATTAAAAATTAAATTAATCTGAAAACCATGTTCTGCAAAGATGATTGCTTGACATGAACTGCTGTGCGTCTAGAGAGCTATGATGTTAGCAGTCTAGAGCCTACTGTGCTATCATTAGTCCACGTAAGAGCCATTCCTTGACTACCTCAGTTATCTGCCTAAATTCCAGTCATGTGAGTATGAGGTAATTATTTTTAAAATGTACAAAACTATCTTTAATATTTACTATGACAAAATTAAAAGACAATGGATTAGTTAAGGAGTAGAAATATGACCCACCTGATGGTCCCACTAATGTATTTTAACTCTGTCTTGATTATTTGATGGGTCTGCCTTTATATATTACTTAGTTTTTTTCCTTTACAGTTTTTCGTATTCTTTATTCTATATATTTTATGTTTTGATTTTTATGTGATGAAGGAATTTTTTTGGGTCCAATCTATTTAGTGTTCTGTATGTTTCTTGTATTTTCATAGATATTTCCTTCTTCTTGTTGGTACAGTTTTCTTCTATGAGTTTGTTGAACATATTTTCTGTTCCTTTGAGCTCCGGTTCTTCTCCTTTTTCTATCCACATTAATCTTGTGTTTGGTCTTTTAATTGTGTCCCAAATTTCCTGGATTTTTGTGTTATGGCATTGTTACCTCTAATGTTTTCTTTGACTGATAATTCTATTTCTTCTGCTTTTTCTGGCTTTGAATGTCTAGGTTTTTCTATAGTAGGACTATAAGGTTCTGGTGGTACCAGATTGCTCTTTAGGTTGTTGAATATATTCTTGCACTGGTGTTTACCTATCTGTTAGTCCAATTTGTACAGGTAGTGTCTTTGACTCTTAGTTCAATTTTTGCAGTTGGTGTCTGTGTCTCAGTTATCCTGTCTTGGAGCAATCTGTGCAGTTACTGTTTGTTTTAGGGAGTTGCTCTTGGTTCACTCTGTGTAGTTGCAGTCTGTTTGCTGCTGGTCATTCACTTCTGTTCAGTTCTGTGCAATCACAGTCTGTATCTAAGGGGGCTATTGCGGTCACAGGAGATGAGTAGGCTTGTGATTAAAATGGAACATGTAGATTGCAGGACCTGATAGGTCGTGCTTGGGAACCCTGCCTATAGGAGGTTTGCCCTTGTAGCTGAGGTGTGTGTATGGGAAGTGCCCATGTTTTGCCTAGGGCATAGATACTGGGCTGACCAGCTGAAATGCTGGTCACTCATCTCTTGGTTTGTTCTATGCAGTTGTAGTCCATGTCTCATGGAGCTGCTGAAGTTGCCTGGGATTGGTGGGTTTGGAGATGAAGTGTTACTTGTCAATGCTATGCATTTTATGGTTGCTCTGGAGCAGGAAAATAATATGTAAATTTTGTAGAATAAAAGATTAAATTTCAGTATAGAGTGTCACAGTGTTCTTATCCTGAACATACATACACACACACACACACACTCACACACACACTCACACACACACTCACACACACACACACACACAAACAATTTTAGACAGCTTTTCTAAGTAAAAGAAACGAGGATATGACATCTATATCTACAAGACCTCAGGACAATTTTTCAGGAGAGTCTTCTCCCTACTTAGGTGATTCTAATTTGTGGCCAATTGACATTAAAACCAATCATAATGTACATATTCTCTCTCTCTCTCTTTGTCTCTCTCTCTCTCTCTCTCTCTCTCTCTGTGTGTGTGTGTGTGTGTATGTGTGTGTGTACACATTCAATTTGCAGCATTTTCCCTATTATGTAGAAGAAAACATAAACGTGTATTGTGAATGTATACACATACATTGCTTGCCTAACTTGGAAGAGACTGTCCACTGAAAAATATCTAATACAGAAATCTGCCAATTATGTGGGTGCAATTTGGACTCTAATTTAGAGTGGGGACTGGAAACATGAGATTTAGAATTTAGGGATTGTTTTGGTGTTCTTTTAACAATCTCTGGTAAGTGGCTTTCATACATTGTATAAATAATGATACATACAAAATGTATCATATCAAGATAGATGGTTTCTTAAGTGAAACTTTTTTCAGTTTTTAAGTAGAGAATACGATGTAATAGAAATCCTGATGAAGGATAAGATGATCTGAGGGAAATCGTGTTATTAGAACAAATCTCATGAAAACACACAGACAGTTATCTGGCAATGACATAATTGCTCACTATATGTCCCAATGCTTTCCTAATTTGATATTATTTTCCCAACTCTGTTCATCTCTTAGATATTAGAAAACAAAAAGTACAAATAGTTCACCCTTCCAGTTACACCCGGTTCCCTTTTCTTTGCTATTTGTGGATATCTTAAACACCAGTCCACACCCTTGACACGAGTATGCCATTCTTTGTTGCAGCCATTTTCTTACAAGTTGTATAAAATTAAATCACAGTATAATTCACTGTTCCTACACGCTTACTGTGCTGTGGTACGTACTGGAAAATAAATCTATTTTTTGTCCACATTCATGTTTATTTACTTGTACAACAGTTTATTAAATGATGTTCTGCTGTCAGCTCTTTGTATAAACTGTGTAACTTTTCGTACATAGTCTCAACATTCTTTCAGGGGGTTGTAGGAATTGACATGGGTGGAGCATTGTTTCTTTGTTATTCTTAGTTGATAGATATTTTGGACATCATAGTTATAAGTCACAGTTTTACTGAAAATGAGGACTTCACATAAATTCTTCTTCTTAAACTACACTATAATTTAAATATTAGTTTCATTTAACTCTGTGATGATAGTTAAACTTTGAGAGAATATTTATCTATTATTAGGGAATAATAGCAGTGATATATTTTTGCATTGAGCAGGATCTCACTATGTAGCTCTAAATGTTTTGAAAGTCACTATTTAAGGCTGGATTCAAACTCACAGAGATCCACCTGCCTCTGCCTTATGATTTCTGAGATTAAAGGTATGTGCCACCATGTTAACTGTTAAACTTTCAAATGCATGTAGTTAAATGATACCATAATAACCCTGGTTTCTTTTGTTCTTCTCCTTAATATCATAATGTGAGCTACAGAAATTGTTTGGTCACACAGAACAAATCCAAATACTGTAGAGAAAAGAATTCTATAATTAAATGATGCTTCTAAATTGCCAAGTTTTTGTAATGTCCCTTCGTCAGTGACCTCTTGAGGTGTGTATAATGAGTTTCTTATCTCCCTAATGGAAAATTCCATGTGGTATTTTATGTGAGGGCACACAGAGAGGCTTGACTCTGCTAAGATGATGTTGTTATCATTCAGGTAAAATGCATGGCCGGAAATAAACTTAGCAATGCTTGGGTGGCTAATTCCTAGATGATAGTTTGTGCTGGGAATTACTGTGGATAAGAGTCACATCCTAAAGGGCTTGAAGAAGACAAGCAAAGTAGAGAGCAGTCAGGAAAAGGAATTGAATGCACAGTAGGATAGCTGATAATCAGCAACTGAAGTATTGGCAAAGGCTAAGTAACCGACTGCCTATGAGCTAAAACCACATTGTAAATGACCTTGAGAAGTCAAACAACCTTGTAACATCTTCTTCTAAGTTTATGTAGAAATATAATTAATCAATTTTTGCTCATCAATAACTGATTGAATGAATGATATAATATCCTACAAATAGGTAACTAATAAAAATATTAATAATTATAGAAAAACACAAGGAGATTTGTAGTTTTCTTCTCACTGGCTTTTTGAAATGGGTTGAGTGTGAACAACTCACCTTCTACAAAATGTTTGGTGGATGTTTTCTAAAACGGAAGAAAATTTTGTGAGAGATTTTCATACTTTTCAGGTTGGAAGAATGTTATAAAAACCTGACCAGAAGTAAATTTTAACATGAGACCAAAGGCCTCAACGTTGAAAACAGATGTTGTGGTACAATGTCATTTTAATTTCAGAACTAAGTGGTATTTAAAATATAAAAAGTTGAAATTGTTTTCTTGTTTTCATCTGTGGTGTAAAATATAATGTTGGTATGTTTGAATTAATTTGATTCTGATCAGTGTTTTTATCAGGAAGACTAAAGATGTATGAGGTGACTTTTACCTAATTATGTATTTGAATAAGATACAGAAATACTTATATCTCCCAAACTATTAAATAAGTGTAGTAATGTTCTTAAATTAGGGGCAACTATATTTGGTTAGGTTTCCTGGAATTTAAGAAATGCTTTGAAAAAATAAGCATAGTGAAAATACAACAGATCCAATTGATGGGGATAAGTTCATAATTTAAATATTTAGGCCTAATTTACAATAAGCTTTCTCATTTTTCTATTCTGATTATATACCAACTTTTTAAACTTCATAGTCTGTCTATGAGCATTCTACCTGATGTAGATTTAGATTTTTCGTTCATTCTTATTTATCTCTTTATTACCACTTTTTAAAGCCTGAGAATAATTTTTTAGTGTTTAGAAGAAAATTACCCAAGGGAAGACAATTTTTAAATCTCAGAAGTACTTTATGGGAGGAAGGAGAGAGAGGGGCCGAAGAAAGATAGAGATTGAGAAAGAAGGTAAGAATGTGAAGGAGAGACAAAGAGAGAGAGAGAGAATTAGTTAAGGTGACTTGCAAATCAGGTACATGAAAGGAAAGAGGGAAAGGAACTTTAAAGAAAGAGTAAGGAAGGAAGCCCTGAGAACCAGAGGAAGTATGCTTAAGGCAGGCTTAGGGCAGAGTTAGAATGCTTAAAGAAAAGATTACAGTTCATTTTCTTTATTTTTCATAATTCTACCCAATCTTTAATATTATATAATCATGTATATTTTGTAGTTTTAAAAAACATAAATGGAGAATTTTCAGTGTTCACCAAATATGTATTTTTCCTCATTTTCTAGGCTTTCAGAGTCTTGGCTTTGGTATGCACTAATGAGAAGTCATACATAAATTGAGCTGTATAGAGGTTGGTGTTTGAAAATTGAGCCAATTAATTAGTTTTTTTAGTGCTAAACATATATATGATGTTCTATGAGAGCAAATGCACCAATTTCACATTTGAAATGTGTTATGCTGTTGTTGAAATGATGTGAATAATGTAATGTGTTAGTTAATGGGAGACGAGTAGTACATTTTGGAACATATTTGGGCACGGTAGTGTGATGCCCTCTGCTTATTCATATTCATTAATGATTTTGAGTAATCTCATGAATTGGTCACTGCTATGAGCAAGAGGAAGAAATGCATGATATTGTTAGCATTAATTAAACATCCACAAATGGAGCTCTTATCTATTGTAGACATGATTGTGTTTATGGCTGCCTCACTCTGTCCTGCCCACTCCTTACTGAATGCATGAATGTGATCTGTGTTTCATTGCTATAACTTCACTTTAAGTATCCATTTTAATTTGTTTAACAAAAAAAAAAACCCCTCAAGTTTGAGTGCTCAGCATCTTTCTAATGGTAGACAGCACATAGCTGATTAATCAAGGTTCCTGAATCTAAAGAAAAGATGATGTCTGCTATGCTGTTCCTTCTCTAAATAAAATAATACTACCAAATAATATAAATCATTTCACAAGATTATGATAAAAGGATTCTTACATTTTTTTGTTTTTATATATGTGCCTTTACAATTCACATGTCTATAAACGTTAAATGAACAGAGGTTGTTCATCATAATATTAATATTTTTGAAATAATAGTACAATAAAATGGGAAACATATTCATATAATGTTTCTTCTGCTTATATACCCTTAAGGTGAGGATTTTTATATTATATGGTATTTCTCTTTTAATCATTTGCATCTTTTCTCTTGTCTACTTTTTTATACTTTATACCCCAACCCACTTCTTTTTTGTATTATACTATTAAGGATAAAGCCAATATAAAGAAATAAATTGTTAGACAAGCACACCAATAGTGTGCTGCAAATCTAAACTGTACTTCAGTTTTTGAAAACTTTTCATACTTTTTTTCTTAAATGAATGTGTTAATTTAAATGTCATCAACAGTTTGTAAAAGAATACTCTTTAGAAAGGTCATTTAAAAATTACTTGTATGTGTATTTGTGATTAAGCTCATGTTTCATGTTTGTGGAAATTTATGGAAACCAAGAGGGGTCATTTGACTTTCGGGAGCTAGAACTCTAGGCTATTTTAAGCTACTTGAATGGAGGCTAAGAACAAAACTAGGGTCTTTTGAAATAATAGCAAGTGCTCTTAAGTGATGAGTTATCTCTCCAAGCCCTAATATCCCCTTTTAAAACCCACCAAACCTTATTGTCTTTTGAGTTTTTGATAAAACTTTTGCTACAGGTGTTAAGTCATAATTCAAACTAATTTATAAATTTCAGATTATTGATTGTTAATAGAACTTCCTTCTCTCAAACTATTTACCTTTAGTCAGTTTCAATGCTGCAGTAAAATAGATTTTCATAACATGGAGTTTCTCTTATTCTATTTATAAAATTATAATTTACAATTTCTCACATTTTCTCCTTCAGGTAGTACTACAAACAAAGGCAATGGAAGGAGAGAATCAGTCTGTGGTGTCAGAGTTTGTGTTCCTGGGACTCACCAACTCTTGGGACATTCAATTATTCCTCTTTGTGTTCTCTTCCATGTTTTATATAGCAAGTATAACAGGAAACTCCCTCATCGTGTTCACTGTAGCATCTGACCCTCACTTACACTCTCCTATGTACTTTCTGTTGGCTAACCTCTCCTTCATTGACTTGGGTGTTTCTTCTGTTGTGTCCCCCAAGATGATTTATGATCTGTTGAGAAAGCATAAAGTCATCACTTTTAGAGGATGCATCACCCAAATATTCTTCATTCACTTCGTTAGTGGTATAGAAATGGTTTTACTCATAGCCATGGCTTTTGACAGATATGTGGCCATATGTAAGCCTCTCCATTATCTGACCATTATGAGTTCAAAGATATGCATCATGTTTTCAGTGTCCTCTTGGGTTGTTGGATTTATCCATTCTCTCATTCAATTGGCTTTTGTAGTAAACTTACCATTTTGTGGACCAAATGTTTTGGACAGCTTCTATTGTGACTTTCCTGGGTTCATCAAACTTGCCTGTGTAGATACATACAGACTGAACTTACTGGTCTCTGTCAAAACTGGATTTATGTCTGTAGGTTCCTTCTTCATACTGATCATTTCCTATATTGTCATCATATTTACTGTTCAGAAACATTCTTCAAATGGCTCCTCTAAGGCCCTGTCTACACTTTCAGCTCATGTGACTGTGGTGGTCTTATTCTTTGGCCCCGTGATGTTCATCTACACATGGCCTTCTTCTTTCACACACTTGGATAAATTTTTGTCCATATTTGAGGCAGTTGTCACCCCCATTCTGAACCCTGTGATCTACACATTCAGGAATCAAGAAATGAAAAAGGCAATGATGAGAGTATTCAAACATATAGTGGGCTGTAGACAAATAATTAAACGCTTGCACTCTGATCATTCATAATTGCATATAAATGTTCATTGTTAACCAGTATTAAAGAAAAATATTTCCTTGAAAATTTTGGTATGTTTAGTCACTGTCATATATGTTCTACTCTGTTTTATACTTAGTAAGAATGACAATATATCATTTACTTAAATAGTGAAAATATAACAAATCTAAATTCATATGAAATAATATTTTTCTGTAGAAAGCTCTTAGACATAGCAGAGGCGATGTTGTTTTGAAGTCTTCAGGTAAAGGAATATTTTCGCTCTACTTTTCCAAGAATTATTCTCTTTAATTATGTTGCTTTTTATTCTATATGTGCAAGTGCCTCAAATACTTGTAAGCAGAATTCAAGAAATACCAAATATTATTTGTTAGGACTCATTTAGCTTCATTCATATTTACAAGGGTGGTCCAACATGCTTAAAATCAATAAATGTGTTTTATCACATCAAGAGTCTCAAAGTCAGAGACTGCTTGATCACATCTGAAAATGTAGAAAAACAACCTTTAATCCAGTTCGTGATTTCATGATTACACTCATGAATGAGCTATCATAATGAGGGAGCTTTCTCAACACAATAAAAGCTATACTCTATAAATCAACAACTAACGACATGGCAAATGAAAAAAAGGTTTTGTGACACTTTATTTAAAATCAGAAGAAAGATATCCTGCTGTTATTCAATAAAAGGATTTGATTATTAACTAGAGTAATAAGACAACAGAAAGTATTAAAATGATATTGAAACTCTGAAACTGTCAGTGGAGAAAGTACATAGGTTTATTAGGTACTTTTATTGCTGTGACAAATACCATGAACAAAAGCATCTAATGGAAGGGTTTATATTGACTTATGTTTTCAAAGGGGAAGCCTATAATGAAAAAGAAAGCATTGCAGCAGGTGTTGCAGGAGGAAGCATGCTAATCTAGCTACCAATCACACACAGATAGTAAAGAATGAACTAGAAGTGAAGTTATAATCTTTCATGACCCCTTGGAAATGCAGCTCCCAGCAAAATTTGTGTTCTATGAGTTCCATAACCCTCCAAAACAACATTGCCAATACACCAAGTGCTCAAATACATGAGCCTATGAGAGGCACTTCTATTCAAACCCCAATAGTAGTCCATAATAAGAGACAGACTTCCTAAATCGTACCTTGGTTGCTCGGGAAATAAAGCCAACAGTCGGCAAATGAACTTTTTGGAATTTAAAAGCTTCTGTTCAGCAGATAAAATTGTTAATTGAGTGAAGAGGTAGTCTACTACATGGGAGAAAATCTTCCCAACATATATATCTGACAGAATATTTCTATCTAGACTACATGCAGATCTAAAATCTGTATGAATAAACAACTTAATAAAAATGGGCTACAGAGCTAAACAAAGTTCTCAGAAGAAAAGTTTCAAAAGTTTATAAATATTTTGGATGATATAGAGCCTGACTGTCCTTCTATCACCAGGCTTGGCTCCTAGTGGTGATACTGGGATACTAACCCAGCCACTAAACCTTAGACCCACAACCTGCCCTGCCTGGCACAATGGTGGATCAGAGCTAGTGGTAGTGGCCATCCAATTCTGAGGCCTAAGTCACAAGAGAAAGCACTTCCCTGACACTGCCTGGATGGCCATGAATTGGAACCTGGATGGCTCCAAAATCCAGAAAGAATCAAACATAACTGGGAAAAAGTCAGTAAAATGATTTCTAATATTATTCCGCTATAAGCAAAGGTTGTTGTCTAGCCCATTTGTCACCAGGGAGGCTTTCTCTAGCAGATGATGGGAGCAAATGCAGAGACCAACAGCCTGGTGGAGATTGCGAAACTTGCAGAAGAAGGGATGAAGGACTGTAGGAGTCAGAGGATACCAGGAGTACAAGCCCCATAGAATGAACATAGCAGTGATCACACAGGCTCACAGATAATAAGTCAACAACCATGGATCCCGGAAATGTTTGCACCAGCCCTGTGCATACAAGCTGTAGTTGTTTAACTTGAGGTTTTTATGGGACACATAAAAGTCGGGTTGGGGGTATCTCTTTCTCTTTTGCCTCTTTGGGGGATCCTTTTAACCCCTCCTTTTTTGTCTCCAGCCATGATATGAGGGTGTGTGCCTAGTCTTATTGTTTCTTGTTATTCTGCATTATAATATCTTGTAATGATATCCCTGGGAAGCAAGCTCATTGTTGAATAGAAACAGAGTAGTGGATCTGGGGGAAGGCAGGAGAGGAAGGAGCATTGGGAGATTGTTGTGTGATATTTTGATTGTGTTCTCACAAATGAACCTTCCTTCAAGTCAGAGGGTGGTGCTCACCAATAGTGGATCTAAATTAACCCTAGGGGTTTGGAGGACTACTGACAGATAGGAGACAGGAAGTAGTAAGGTCCAGCAGGGAGAGAACTCAATTAGAACAGCTCAAATTCAGGAACTCAAAGAACTGGTCGATCAGATAAAAGGCAAGTCATTTACAGTTTGGACTTTTACAGAAAAAGATATTTTTTATTAAAAATACCAGTAGTATATAAAATTCAAAGGTAAAGCTTGCTTTTTTACCTAAAAAGTATGTAGAGAATCAGTGAAAGGGCCATTATAAATTATAATTATACAATGTATTATTTTCCATTGGTGATTATATAGTAACTAAATTAATGATCTATCTGTGCATAAGTCTAAATCAGGCTCAGAGGCTGTGTAGTTCTTCTGGTCTCAACTGGATTTCTTCAGATATAAAGGCCACATGGCAAACTGACTGGATTTGGGAGAGTTTAAGTAGCCTCTCCCATGTGCCTTGAGACTTATAACTAGGTACTTATTTGAAAATAGTGCTTGGTCATTAGTCTTGTTCAAGCTTTGTTAGCTTTGGATTGTGAGCAAGCAAGAAAAGGAGAAAAATTCAAATCTTATGTTTGAAAGCACCCTAACTTCTGAAAATCAAAAGGCAAAACCTTTGTTATATACATTGTTCAAAGTAAATGCGGGCATCAAGTCAGCTTAAAGACTGCAGAAATAGATTCCACCTGTTTGTAGGACGAGCCATACAGTATTTTTATCAGCTAGAGTTTGTTGTAGGAGGTCCTTCTGTATTTGTGATGCTTTCATTGGTTGAATAAAGAAACTGCTTTGGCCTTTTGATAGGGCAGATCTGAGGTAGGCGGGGAGGACAGAACTGAATGATGGGAGGAAGAAGGCAGACAGAGAGTCACCATGGAGCCAGCCACCAGGTCAGACATGCTGAATCTTTCCCGGTAAGTCACGACCTCGTGTTGAAATACAGATTATTAGAAATGGGTTAAATCAAGATGTGAGAGTTAGCCAAGAAAAGGCTAGATATAATGGGCCAGGCAGTAATTTAATTAATACAGTTTCTGTGTGGTTATTTTAGGGGTTGAGCTAGCTGGGCAGCAGGATGTGGCCCGCTCCTACAACAAGAGTTTTTTTTTTAAAAAAATATTTTATTTATTTAATTTTATTTCTTGACAAAGGCTCTTATGGTGATCCACAGGTTCAAGTTCTTTACCATGAACAAATCTTGTCCCTATGCCACAAAGCAGTCTTAAATTCAAGAACCAGGAAAACAAATGGAATTATATACCAGGGTTAAAGAGGGCCAGAGAGAACACTTTAGTGACTTTTTACAAAGATTCACTAAGGTTGCACAAAATGGAGTAACAAACCCAGATGTTATATGAGTATTTATTGAATCTCTGGCTTTTGAAAATGCCAACTTAGAATGCAAAAAATATACTTGTGCCTTTAAAGGTTAGATGAGCACCTATGGATGAATGGATCCTGCATACAATGAACATTGAGACATTTGAGTATAATACTGAATCGTGGGTAGGAGGAGCAATTTCCAAAGCAATGAGAGACACCAAAATGCCAAATGTTTTAATCGTGATAGAATAGGACATATGAGAAGGGATTGTAGACAAGGAATTCCTAGGAATAATATCTCCTCTGGGAATGGACTCAGCCTTTAGGTATATGTAGAAGGTGTGGGAAAGACTGACATTGGACCAATGAATGCAGATCATCAAAAGACAGATAAGGCAACCCAATACCATTGGGAAACTTCATGGAGGACTTCTTGCAGGTCCCTAAGCCATAAGTTGCCCAGTTATTCCCAGTCACTGTGGAGGAGATGTCTCACTAGGAAAATTAAAGAATCCAGTGCCTTCTGTAAAAAGACCATATTGTTCTAGATGATGGCATAAACATGAAGGATGAGTCAAAAATTCCAATAGGAAATAGGAAATTTATATTCTGGCTGACTTTGATAAATGATCAAAGACCAAAGCTAAGAGTGTGTATAAATGATATTGTAATTTTTGGTTTGATAGACACAGGTGTGGATGTGAGTATCATTACTCCAGAATTTTGGTATCCAAATTGGCCTCTTCAAGTGGCAGATGTTCAATTACTAGGAATTGGAACCATATCTCAAGTTATACAAAGCATGAAATGGGTTGACTGCATGGGCCAGAAGGTCAAAGAGGGAAGCTGAGGCCATATGTATCCAATATTGCAGTAAATTTATGGGGTCATGACCTGCTGCAGCAATGGAATACCCAGATTAACAAACATTCCTGCAGTCCCAGAAACTTATAATTCTTGGAAGGATATTATAAGGTACTATATACAAAGTTCACCAGCCATTCAGGCTGTACATGAACATAAAGCAACTAGCAAACCGTTAGAGGTACCAACAGCCCTACCTTTAAAGTGGTTAATTGAGAAAACAATATGGGTTAAGCAGGGGCCTCCAGCTGAAGAAAAGTTGTAGGCTTTAGAATAGCTGGTACAAGAGCAACTAGATAATCACCATATTGAAGAATCAACCAACCCTGGAATTCTCCTGCATTTGTTGTTAAAAAGAAATCTGGTAAATGGAGAATGGTGACATATCTAAGAGCTGTCAATAAGGTAATTCAACCTATGGGCCCTCTATAGTCTGGAATTATTCTACCATCTCTATTACCAAAAGGATGGCCTCTTATAGTTATTGATTTGAAAGATTGTTTCTTCACTATACCTTTACAAGAAAAGGATAGTGCCTACTTATAGTAATTCTTAGCCTACTAGGAGATATCAATGGACTATTCTCCCACAATGACTGCTCAATAGCCTCACTCTGTGCCAATACTTTGTAAATCAGCCATTGGAAATAATACGTAAGTAATTTCCTAAGTATATAATTTACCATTACATGGCTGACATTTTGCTATCTGATTCAAACATAGATACTTTAGAAAGAATGTTTGAAGAAGTAAAGAAAGTTTTTTTCAAAATTGGAATTACAAATTGCTCCTGAAAAAATACAGGAAGGAGATTCTGTCAATTACCTAGGTTATAATATAGGTTTGCAGAAAATTAGAACACAAAAGACACAAATTAGGAGAGACCAGTTGCAGATTCTTAATGACTTTCAAAGATTGTTAGGAGACATTTTCAGTCTACGACTGGCTGGCTGTTGGGATAACACATGATCTAATAATTTATTTAAACAAAACCTTAGATGGTGATAAAGACTTGAATAGTCCCAGAGAATTAACAGCTGAAGCAGAAAATGAATTGATAATTGTTGAGGAGAAATTACAGGAGGCACATGTGGATAGGGTGAATCCAAATTTTAATTGTATTTTAGTCATATTGCCTTCCAGAATTTCTTCTACAGGAATTTTAATGCACACATACAATATTATCTTAGAATGGATCATTTTACCACATAAACCAAGTAAAAAATTAAAAACTTATGTGGAAAAAGTCTCTGAATTAATTATAAAAGGTAAATTAAGACTTCATCAATTAGCATGTATAGACCCAGAAGAGATTATAGTGCCTTTTACTAATGATGAAATAAAAATCTTGGGCAGCTTCGGATAGGGAACCTGAAATGACCCTATCCTATAACAATACTGACGAATATCTTGCATATCATCATAGAACCTTCATCTGGTGATGGATTGAGATAGAAACAGAGACCCACACTGGAGCACTGGACTGAGCTCCCAAGGTCCCAATGAGGAGCAGAAGGAGGGAGAACATGAGCAAAGAAGTCGGGACCACGAGGGGTGCACCCACCCACTGAGACAGTGGAGCTGATCTATTGGGAGCTCACCAAGGCCAGCTGGACTGTGACTGAAAAAGCATGGGATAAAACTGGACTCTCTGAACATGGCGAACAATGAGGGCTGATGAGAAGCCAAGGACAATGGCACGGGGTTTTGAACCTACGTAATTGCTGGCTTTGTGGGAGCCTAGCCAGTTTGGATGTTCACCTTCCTAGGAATGGACGGAGAGGGGAGGACCTAGGACTTACCACAGGGCAGGGAACCCTGACTTCTCTTTGGACTGGAGAGGGAGGGGGAGATGAGTGGGGGGAGGGGGAGAAGGGTGGGAGGAGGGGGAGGGAAATGGGAGGCTGGGAGGAGGTGGAAACTTTTTTTTTTCCTTTTCTCAATAAAAAAAATGGAAAAAAAAATCTTATGGGAAGACAATGAACCATGGCAAAGAGCTTGTGCTATTTTTTTTTTTTTTAGGGAGAAATAAATACCAATGATACCAAAGCAATAGATTTTACCTTATAAAGAGAACTTCTAGGATTCTTCCTCGAATTGTACGTGATGCTCCAATAATGGCTGCCTGTACATTTTATACTGATGCAAGTAAATCATGGAAGGCAGGTTGCAAATCAGAGGAATTAAGTAAGGTGGAACAAAGCCCTTATAATTCTGTTCAGAAGGCAAAATTATATGCTATTCTCATGTTGCTAAGGGATTTTTTCATGTTTTTTTTAAAATTCGGTTTATATTTGACAATATTTAGATACAAGATATTAAATATAAAAACAAACATGCTTAAAATTATGAACACTAATAATAAATTCAATCCATGTGAAAATAATATACAAACAATACTGAGGTGTGTTTAAAAGATTGTTTGTAAATTCTCTTAAACTTAGCTTAAGATCTGACAGTCACATATTACATGTGATCTTGCCTGTTATGTTTTCACACCATACTTTAGGTAAATTATGAAGAAATCTTCCCTACACAGATATAAAGTGGGTATACTGGGCAATAATCTTTTTTTAAATTTTTTATTAAAAATTTCTGCCTCTTCCCCACCTCCGCCTCCCATTTCCTTCCCCCTCCCCCACTACCCTTCCCCTCCCTCTCCAGCCTGAAGAGCATTCAGAGTTCCCTGCCCTGTGGGAAGTCCAAGGTCCTCCCCCCTCCATCCAGGTCTAGGAAGGTGAGCTTTCAAACAGCCTAGGCTCCCACAAAGCCCATACATGCCGTAGGATCAAAGCCCAGTGCCATTGTTCTTGGCTTCTCAGCAGGTGCTAAGGGATTTTAAAAGAAACTTTTAATATAGTTACTGATTTACAATATGAAGAAAGAGTTATTTTGCATATTGAAACTGCTGACTTTATACAAGATGATACAGAATTGACTTCATTTTTTATCTTGGCGCAAGACATAATAAGGAATAAGCTTTGTTTTATATACATAAAACACATCTAATCCCTTACGGGTCTCTCAGGTCCTCTAGCACAAGGTAATGTAGACATTGATCTATTATTGATTGGAAGTGTGTTGCAGGCCTCAGAATTTCATAAAAAACATCATGTCAATAGCAAAGGTTTAAAGAAAGAGTTTCCTATTACATGGCAACAAGCTAAGGAGATTATAAAGAGTTGTCCTCATATAAATGATTTCATATACTATAATATGAACTTTGACTGTATTCATCCCCTCATTACCTCCCTAGTCCTCACACACTTTCCTTTCCTGCTAGTCTCCTTCCTTCCCACCAGGTTCTCTTGTATTTTGTGACATGAATTTCTGTAGAGAATAATATAAAAAATTAAATTAAAAGTACAGTAAAAGTACAGTAAAATAACAGTAAATAACAATCAAAAGGGATACAATAGGACAAAACCAGAAAGATTAAAAAAAATAAAGAAACCAGTAGTGTGATATGCCTTTAATCCCATCACTCAAAAGGCAGAGACAGGAGGATCTCTGTGAGTTTGAGGCCAACCAGGTCTGTGTACTGTTTTCCATGACAGGCAGAGCTACATAGGAAGATCCTATCTTCAGAATTCAAAATCCCATCAACTCACCAACCAACCAACCAACCAACCAACTAACCAAGCAAAAATAAGAATGAGGTTGAACTGTTAGACTGTTTTATTTCTTGGCCCACAGAAATTGAATACTGCTTGTTATAAAACACATGCACACACTTACATTTGTATATGAACATATGCATGCACGGATACACACTTGTGCACATACAACTGCATGCAAGCTTATACACACAAATATAAATGCTTATACATATACACCCAATCCATACATGCATCACACACATATACAAACACACAGACACACTGAGACGCACATGCCAACATATATGCATCCACACGTACCCAAGATGCTCATATATGCACACACATGCACTTACATATACATGTGCATGTAATCCTTCACAATGCACTAATCCACACAAACACACTTGCACACATGTGCACTCATGGATGCTTGCACACACATTTATTGATTTATGTATATATAAAGAACTCTATCAATTGAAAATTATAGAAAACAAATGACATTTGTCTTTTGCCCTTCTCTCTTTGTCCTTTTTTCTTTTTCTTTTTTGTTTTTTTCGAGACAGTGTTTCTCTGTGGCTTTGGAGCCTGTCCTGGAACTAGCTCTGTAGACCAGGCTGGTCTTGAACTCACGGAGATCCGCCTGCCTCTGCCTCCCGAGTGCTGGGATTATAGGCGTGCGCCACCATCGCCTGGCCTGTCTTTTTTTCTTTAATACGATGATACCCAGTTACATCCATTTCCCACTAAATTATATAACTTTTATTTTCCTTTAAAACTAAATGAAACTCCACTCTATTTATTTACAAGTTTTTTTTTTAAACTGTTGACAGACACCATGGCTCAGCTCTGTAACTTAGTGTCCTAGTTTGGGTTCTGTTGCTGTGACAAAACGTTGAACAAAAGCAGCTTGGAGGAAGAAAGACTTTCTTTGGCTTACAGGTTACACTTCATCATAGAGGAAAGCCACGGCAGGAAGTCAAGGCAAGCAGCTGGAGGCAGGAACTGTAGCAGAGACCATAGAGAAATGCTGCTTCTTGGCGTGCTCTCCAAAGCAAAGAAAGTGTGCTTTCTATTAATTCCTTTTTTAAGTTTAAACTTTTTATTCTTTTACATAACAACCACAGTCCCCCTCCATCGCCTCCTATTGCTGCCCCACCTCCCCCATCCTTTCCTTAGAGAGGAGAAAGCCTCCCGTGGGGAGTCAACTAAGCCAGGCATATCTAGTTGCGGCAAGACCAACTCCCTCCCTCTGCATCAAGACTGGGTAAAATATCCCTCCATAGGGAATGGGTTCCAAAAAGCTAGCTTATCCACAAGGGACAGTTTCTGGTCCTACAAGCAGACCAAGTCACATAACTGTCACCCACATACAGAGGACTTAGTTCGGTCCCATGCATGCTCTCCAGCTGTTGGTCCAGAGTGCATGAGCTCCAACTAGCTCTTGTCAGCAGTCTCTGTGGGTTTTCCCATCATGACCTTGACCCTTTTGCTCATATAATTCCTCTTTCCTTTCTTTACAGGACTCCAGGAGCTCAGCCCAGTGCTAGTTTGTGGATCTCTGCATCTGTTTCCATTACTAGATGAAGGTTTGTGATGACAGTTGGGAGATTTACCAATCTGAGGAGAGGAGAAAGCCAGTTCAGGCACTCTCTCTACTAGGGAACGAGGCTGTGGTCACCATTGTGGATTTCTGGGAATTTCCCTAGCACCAGGTTTCTCCCTAACCCCAGAATGACTTGTTCTATCAAGATGTTTCTTTCATTGCTTTCCCTCTCTGTCTCTCCTGCAACTTGCCCATTCCCTTTCCTGATGTTCTCATCCTCCATCCCCTCCTTTCCCCCATGCCCTCAGTTTACCCAAAAGGTCTTATCTACTTCTCCTTCGTAGGGAGATCTATGCATGTCCCTCTTAGGGGGACTTTGTTATCTAGTGTCTCTTGGGCTGTGAATTGTAGTCTGGTTATCTTTGCTTTACATCTAATATTCACTTATAAGGAACCACCATGTTTGTCTTTCTGGGTCTGAATTACCTCATTCAGGATGATTTTTTTTTAGTTCTATCTCTTTATCTGCAAATTTCATGATTTCATTTTTTTAACCACTGAGTAGTATTCCATTGTGTGAATGCGCCACATTTTCTTTATCTGTTCTTTGGTTGAGGGGAATCTAGGTTGTTTACAGGTCCTGGCTATTACAAATAATGTTGCTCTGGAACATACTTGAATAAATGTCCTTGTAGTATGATTGAGCATCCTTTGGGTTTATGCCCAAGAGTGGTATTCCTGAGTTAGTTTGATTCCCAATTTTCTGAGAAACTGCCACACTGATTTCCAGAGTGGTTGTCCAAGTTTGCATTCCCACCAGCAATGGAGGAATTTTTTCCTTGCTCCATATCCTCTCCAGCAAAAGTTGTCGTTAGTGTTTTTGATCTTGGCCATTCTTACATGTGTAAGATGACATCTCAGAGTCGTTTTGATTTGCATTTCCCTGATGTCTAAGGATGTTGAACATTTCCTTAAGTGTCTTTTGGCTGTCTAAGATTCTTCTGTTGAGAGTTCTCTGTTTAGTTCTCTACCCCATGTTTTAATTGGGCTATTTGGAATTTTGATGTCTAATGTATTGAGTTCTTTATATATTTTGGAAATAAGTCCTCTGTTTGATGTGAGGTTAGCAAAGATCTTTTCCCATTCAGTAGGCTGCCTTTTTATTTTATTGACAGTGTCCTTTGCTTTACTGAAGCTTCTCAGTTTCAGGAGGCTCCATTTATTTATTTTTGCTATTATTGTCTGTGCTACTAGGGTTATACATAGGAAATGCATTGAAGGCTACTTCCCACTTTGTCTTCTACCAGGTTCAATGTGGTTGGATTTATATTGAGGTCTTTAACCTGTTTAAATTTGAGTTTTGTGGGTGGGGATAGGTATGGATCAATTTTGTGTTCTTCTACACACTGACATCTAGCTATTCTAGCACCATTTGCTCAAGATGCTTTCTAGTTTCCATTGTATAATTTTAGCTTCTTTGTCAAAATTCAGGTGACCATAGGTGTGTAAATTAATATCTGGGTCTTCAATTCAATTTCATTGATCAAACTGTCTATTTTTATGCCAACACCATGCTGTTTTCACTGCTGTAACTCTATAATAGAGTTTGATATCAGGGGTGGTTATGACTCTGGTAGTTACTTTATTGTATAGGATTGTTTTGGTTATCTTGGGTTTTTTGTTTTTCCATATGAAGTTGATTATTGTTCTTTCAAGGTCTGTGAAGAATTGTGTTGGGATTTTGATGGGTATTGCATTGAATCTACGGATTGCTTTGGTAGAATTGCTATTTTTTATTATGTTGATCCTACCTTTCCAAGAGCATGGAAGATCTTTCCATTTTCTGGTATCTTCATCAATTTCTTTCTTCAAAGACTTAAAGATCTTGTCAAATAGGTCTTTCACTTGTTTGGTCAGTGTTACCCCAAGATAATCTATGTTATTTGTGGCTATTTTGAATGGCGATTTTTCTCTGATTCCTTTCTCAGCTTCTTTATCATTTACATATAGGAGGGCTGCTGATTTTTTGAGTTGATCTTGCATCCTGTCACATTACTGAAGGCATTCATCAACTGTATGATCTTCCCTAATAGAGTTTTTGGGGTCACTTATGTATTCTATCATATTATCTTCAAATAGCAAAAGTTTGACTTCTTCCTTTCCAATTTGAATCCCCTTGGTCTTCTTTTGTTGTCTTATTGCTCTAGCCAAAACTTCAAGAACTATGTTGAATAGATATGGAGAGTGAACAGCCATGTTTCATCCCTGATTTTAGTGGAATCACTTTGAGTTTCTCTCCAGGTAATTTGATGTTGGCTGTCAGCTTGCTGTATATTGCTTTTATTATGTTCAGATATGTTCCTTGTATCCCTGACCTCTTCAAGGCCTTTATCATAAAGGGGTGTTGGATTTTGTCAAATAATTTTTCTGCTTGTAATGAGATGATCATATATTGTTTTCTTTGTTTCAGTTTATTTGTATGATGGTTTACATTGATAGATTTTCATATGTCGAACCATCCCTGCATTTCTGATATGAAGCTGACTTGATCATGGTGGATAATTTTTATTGATGTGTTCTTAAATTAGGTTTGCCAGTATTTATTGAGTATTTTTTGGATCTATATTTATGAGTGAGACTGGTCTGTAATTCTGTTTCTTGGTTGAGTCTTTGTGTGGTTTTGGTGTCAGGGAAGAAGGAAGCTTTCGTATCCATTCTCTTAGCCTGTGTCTTTTTATGGGTGAATCCAGTCCATTAATATTAAGAGATATTAATGACCAGTGATTGTTAAATTCTGTTAACTTTCAGTGGTAGTGTTTCCCTTCTTTGGGGTTTGCTGGTGTGTGATTGTCTGTTGCCTGTGTTTTTGTGGGTGCACTTAGCTTCCTTAGGTTGAAGTTTTCCTTCTAAGACTTTCCATAGGGCTGGATTTGTGGATAGGGATTTTTTAAATCTGATTTTGTCATAGAATATCTTGTTTTCTCCATTGATAGTTATTGAAAGCTTTGCTGTGTATAGTAGTCTGGGGTTGCATTTGTGGTCTCTTAGTGTCTGCAGCACTTCTGTGCAGGACCTTCTGGATTTTCTGCTTTCCAGTGAAAAGTTAGGTGTAATTCTGATAGGTCTGCTTTTAAAAGTTACTTTACCTTTTTTCTTTGCAGCTCTTAATATTCTTTCTTTATTCTGTATATTTTGGGTTTTGATTATTATATTATTATATGACATGGGGACTTTTTTTATTCAGTTTACTTGGTGTTTTTTCAGCTTCTTTTACCTTCAAAGAGCTATTTTTTTTTTAGTTTGGGAAAGTTATCTACTATGATTTTGTGGAATATATTTTCTGTGCCTTTGTGCTGGGGTTCTTCTCCTTCTTTTATCCCTATTATTCTTAGGTTTGGTCTTTTCATGGTGTCCCAGATTTCTTGGATGTTTTGTACTAAGAATTTGTTGGATTTAACATTTTATTTCCTGTATAGTATCGTCGACACCTGAGATTCTCTCTTCCATCTCTTGTATTCTGTTGGTTATGCTTGCCTCAGTAGTTCCCATTCATATGCTTAGATTTTCCATATCCAGAATTACCTCAGTGTTCTGTTTGCTTTTTTGCCTCTATTTCAGTCTTCAAGTTTTCAACTATTTGAACTCTTTGCTTCTCCTGTTTGATTGTGTTTTCTTGAGAGATTTATTGATTTTTCCCCCTTTTTTGTCTTTTCCTCCATTTCTTTAAGATAATTTTTCATTTTCTCTTTAAAACTCTCCATCATCCTCATAAAGTTATATTTAAAATTGTTTTCTTCTGCTTCTTCTGGGTTAGGATGATCAAGTCTTCCTGTTGTATAACCCCCCGGACTCTGGTGTTACTATGCTGCATTTTAGGTTGTTGAATGAGTTCTTGCATTGACACATACCCATCTCTTCCTCCAACTGGTACCAGCAGTGTCTTTGCCTCTTGGCCCAACTATTGCAGTGGCTAACTTTGTCTTTGGGAACTGTTCTTGGTCTGCTCTGTACTGTCTCTGTCTGTGTCTCAGGGAGCCACTGAGATCTGTCTTGGCCTGCTCTCTTGGCCTACTCTCTTGGTCTGCTCTCTTGGTTTGCTCTCTTGGTCCAGTTTGTTCAGTCACAGCCTGTGCTTCAGGGTTCCTCTGAGGTTGCAGGGGATAGGAGCATTTGGGGGTGGAGTGAGACCTATAACTTGCAGGGTCTGATTGATGAGGTGGATGTGTTGGAGCAGAGCTACCTGCAGGAACGTTGCCTGCTGTCTGGCTAGTTAAGCTGAAGCAGGTGGGGGAGGGGTCCAGAGTTTTGTCCCCAAAAAGGAGGGCCAAGAGAGTGTGGTCTCCTGCTGAGTAGGTGGTCACTCCCCTTTTTGCCCTCTCTGTGTATTTGCAGCCTATGTTTCAGAGATCCTCTGAGGTTGCAGGGCTAGGGAGGGGAAGGGAGATATGACGGTTTGGAGATGGAGTGGGACTTCAAAGGTATATTCTTGCCAGGCCGTGGTGGCGCACGCCTTTAATCCCAGCACTCGGGAGGCAGAGGTAGGTGAATCTCTGTGAGTTCGAGGCCAGCCTGGTCTACAAGAGCTAGTTCCAGGACAACCTCTAAAGCTACAGAGAAACCCTGTCTCGAAAAACCAAAAAAAAGAAAAAATTTAAAAAAAAGGTATATTCTTTTGTGTTTGGATGAAATAATCTGTAGATTCCTCTTAATTTGTCAGGTTAATAATATTTCTTTGTTTAATTTTTGTCTGGATGTTCTGTCCATTGAGGAGTATGGGGTATTGAAACCTCCCACAAGTAATGTATGAAGCTCAGTATGTGATTTATGCTTTAGTAATGTTTCTTTATAAATATGGGTGTTCTTACATTTGGGGAATAGATGTTAAGAATTGAGATGTCATCTCGGTGCACTTTTCCATTGATGCATATGAAGTATCGCTTCCCATCTCTTTTCATTAATTTTGGTTTGAATTTTATTTTGTTAGATATTAGAATAGCTACTCCAGCTTGGTTCTTGGGGCTGTTTTCTTAGCAAATCTGTTTCCAACTGTTTATTATGAGGTACTGTCTATCTGACATTGAGGTGTATTTCTTGTATTATGCATAAGGATGGATCTTGCTTTTTAATAAATTCCTTAGCCTGTGTCTTTTTATTGGAGAATTGAGTCCATTGACATTAGAGATATTAATGACCAGTGATTGTTAATTCCTGTTCATTTTTTGTTGATGATAGTGTGTGTGTATGTGTTTTCCCTCTTTTGTTTTTATTTCTGGTATGAGATTATATAATTACTGTGTTTTCATGGGTGTAGTTAACTTCCTTGGGTTGGAGTTTTTCTTTTAGTACATTCTTTAGGGCTGGGTTTGTGGATAGATATTGTTTAAATTTGACTTTATCAGGTAATATCTTGTTTTCTCCACTTATGGTGAGTCAACGTTTTGCAGGGTATTGGAGTCTGGGTTGGCATTTGTGGTCTCTCAGAGTCTGCAAGATATCTGCCTAGGTCCTTCTGGCTTTTAGAGTCTATATTGAAAAGTCAGGTATAATTCTAATAGTTTTGTCTTTATATGTTACTTGGCCCCTTTCCTTAGTAGCTTTCAATATTCTTTGTTATGTGTTTAGTATTTTGATTAGTGGTGGGGGTGCTTTGTTATCTGGTTTAATCTATTTGGTATTTTGTAAGCGTCTTGTACTTTATATTTATGTCCTTCTTAAGGTTAGGTAGTTTTTCTTCTGTGATGTTGTTAAAAATGTTTTCTGAACCTTAGAGCTGACATTGTTCTTTTCCTATTCCTACTATCCCTTTGTTTGATCTTTTCATAGTGTCCAAAATTTCCTGGATGTTTTGTGTCAGGAATTTTCTTAGCTTTTATGTTTTCATTGACCAATGTATCATTTTCTTCTATTGTATTGTCTATGCCTGAAAATCTCTCTTCTGTCTCCTGTCTCCTCTTGGTGAAGCTTGTGTCTAGAGTTCCTGTTCACTCCAGGATTTCCTCAGTTTGTGTTTTCTTTACTGATTCTATTTCCATTTTCAGGTCTTGAACAGTTTCATTGATTTCCTTCACCTGTTTTTTTTTTTTTTCCCTTGGCTTTCTCATTTGTTTTCCTGGGTTTCATTAAGAGATTTATTAATTTCCTTCAAATGTTTGCGTTTCCTTGGATTTCTTTTTTTGTTTTGTTTTGTTTTGTTTGTGTTTTTGGTTTTTCAATTCAGGGTTCCTCTGTGGCTTTGAAGCCTGTCCTGGAACAAGCTCTTGTAGGCCAGGCTGGTCTCGAACTCACAGATATCCGCTGCCTCTGCTTCCCGAGTGCTGGGATTAAAGGCGTACGCCACCACTGCCCGGCTCCCTGGATTTCTTTAGAGATTTATTTATTTCTTGTTTAAGGACCTCTATTATCTTCATAAAGTTGGTTTTAAGGTCATTTTCTTGTGCTTCAGCTGTGTTGGAATATTCAGGGTTCACTGTAGTAGGGTAGGTGGCCTCTAGTGGTGACATACTGCATTGTCTGTTGTTGATTGTGTTCTTAGGTTAGCCTCTAGGTATCTGGATTTAGGTGTCAATTTCCTAGTTTATCTTGGTGGGTTTGGTGTTTCTGTCCCTGCTTTCTCTTTCCTCCCTGGCCTGACTTGCCTGTGGTTCTGGTGCCCTGAGAGTTGTTGGGGAAAGCTGGGCCATTTCTGAGAAATGTTGGAGATCTACAGGTAGGGTCTTACCTGAGGTTGATGGTACTGGCATGGCCTCTGGCAGGGCAGGGGTTTTCTGTCAGAGTTGTGGGTCGGGATATGGACTCAGCTTGATTTCTTATAGAACTGAGGGCCATCAGCCCAAGAATGGCACCACCCAGAGTGGGCTGGATCCTGCCCCATTAAGCACTATTTGTGAGAATTCTTATAGCCAGATTTACGAAGGCATTTTCTTCATTGAGGTTTCCTTCTTTCAAATAATTCCAGCTTGATAGAAAACTGACCAGCACAATTAACCGCTTGTCAGCTTTCCACACATATACAACACTGTTAAGCTCTTTTCTTTCCTTTTTTTTTTTACTTTTCCTCTACCCTAAGGCCACACATTGACATCACATGACATTGTAAACATTCCTAAATTTAAAGTCCCACAGTCTTTTAAAATACACTTAAAACTTCATTCTCTTTAAAATTCAAAGTCTTGGGGTAAGGTTGAAATCTGGTGCAAGGGAAACTCCCATTAATCTACAAGGGTGACCCCAGCTAAGGCTCCTAGCAATGGTGGATAGGTAGCCTGAAGTGGCCTCCACCTGTAATCAACTGATGAAATCAAATACCCAAATCCACAGCCAAGCGCACAGCCAGGCACCAAGCACGAGTTCTGGAATCATGCTGAAGAGAGAGAGAGGAATGACTGCACAAGCTAGGAATAATTATGCCAAGGTCATCACAAAGGAACCCATAGAAACAACTTACCTGTACTCATTGGAGCTCACAGAGTCTGGACCAACAGTTAGGCAACCTGCATGGAAGTGACCCAGGCCCACACTATGTGTGACAATTGTGTAGCTTTATCTACTTGTGGGCCTCCTGGTGCTGGAAGTCTGGCCTGTACACAATGTTTTGCTGACTCCAAGGAGCCTAATCCTCATACAGTGTTGCCGTGCCCAGCCTTAATACAAGGGGGAACTTAGTCCTACCTCAACTTGATATGCCATGCTTCATTGACACTCATGGGAGGCCTGTCACCTTTTCTACAGAAACAGAGGAGGAGTAGATTAAGGGGTGGAGTTGGGTGAGGTAACGGGAGGAGAAGATGGTGGGGAAACTTTGGTCTGGATATAAAATAAATGAATAACTTTAATTAACAGTAAAAAATTAAAAAAAATAGAAGTCTTTTAAAAATCAAAATCTCTCAACTGTGGTCTTTTGTAAAATCAAAATTAAATTAAATTTTTTTTCTTCAAGTGGGGAGAACAGGGCGCAACCACACTCTGGACAGAGCAAAACCATATCCAGAAAGTTGACACTTCTGGGGTTCACTCATGATCTTCTGGACTCCTTCATGGGCTTGGTCACTTCTCTGGCTCTGCCCTCTGCAGCACACACACCTTTGTCTTCTCTGCTCAGGCTGGCTCCAATCCACTTCTGATGCTGTTTTTGGTGGTCAGCCCATGGTACTGGCATCTTTAAAATCCAGGGCCTTCTGCTGCAACTGGGCTGTTCTTCCATTCATAGGCTCTCCTGGGCTCTCTTCAGGGACTCTAACCATGCCACACAGTGACAAACGGAAACTGCTCTCTATGACCAATGCACACCTTCAAAAACAGCACCGCCTGGGCGAATCTTATACTGCCAAGTTCAGCTGCGAGGATAAGGTACAACCTTGTCATGTCAGGAACACAGCTTCTGTGTGCTGACTCTCAGGAAAACTTTCCACAAGAGTTCACCTCAAGGATGCTGGTTTCTTCTTACCCAGCACTAATTTCTCAGCCCCAGCCAAGCAGCATCAACTGTCTCTGATAACAAAGGTTTTAGTGGTTCTGGTATCTTGTTAATTACAGCTGAGTCTTCAGTCCCAGCTAATTAGCACTTCAGAATCTTAATTCAATACAGTAAATGCCCCTGATAAAGTCTTTAAATGTACTTCTGAGACTTCACATGCCAGGCCTCTGTCATCTGTTGTACCTTCAACATGCATCTTGTCCAAGCTCCTACAGAAGAGCTCACTGTGTGTTAACACTCAGTGGTTTTTGTAGCCTAAGTTTTCAAAGTCTTTCTATAATCCTCCTTAAAAGCAACCTATTCGGGTCTATTGTAGCAATACCTCGTAATCCTGGTACAGTTTCTATCCTAGTTAGGGTTTCCATTCTGGTGATCAAACACCATGACCTAAAAGCAAGTTGGAAAAAAAAAGGATATATTTAGTTTATACTTCCATTATTGAAAGAAGCCAGGACAGGAACTCAAAGTGTCCAGGAACCTGGAGGCACAAGCTGATGAAGAAGCTTACTGTCTTTCTCCTCCTGGCTTGCATTCTTATGGAATCCAGAATCTCCAGTCCAATAATGGCACCAGGGACAATGGGTTGAACCCTTCTCTGTCAATCACTAACTCAGAAAAATGCCTATAGACAGATCGTATGGAGGCGTTTTCCCCACTGAGTTTCTCTCCTTTAGATAACTCTAGCTCGTGTCATGTTGACATAAATGTAGTTAGCATGGGTTATAAGGAGACTCTGCACCAACTTTGAGTGATGATGAATCTGAACTAATTTCCAAATAAAGCTTGAAAACAGAGAAGCAAAGAAGTAGCTTCTAGCTGAACACTATCAAAAATGAGTAAAAAGCCGACATGAGCACTTTTTGAAATTCAGTATTTGATTACCATGAAAAACTCATGGAGAATAATACACATGGTCTCTTCAGGCAAAAGCAGTTGGATAGCACACCAGACAGCTAAGGAAATGGCCGGAAAGGAGCAGGAATCTGTCCACACAGATTTAATATTTGTATTGTCCATGTGTTACTTTAATCACCCTGGGGCACATATTTAGGATTGAGACTTTCTGAACACGGAAACTAAGTCAGTTTAAAACTGATGTGAAACATAGCCCTAGGATCTATTTTAAATTCAGTAGTTTTCTAAGAAACTGCACTGTTCACAGAATCTTCCAACTCCAAAGAATTGTCTTCCTTCTCTGATGCAGGTGCTGGGTTTGCCAACTTTCCTTTCTTGGCAGTTCCTCCTTGTAGACTCTATTCAGTGGTTCTTAACCTTCCTAATGGCCTGGCTCTTTAATACAGTTCCTCATGCTGTTGTGAATCCCAACCATAAAAGTATTTCATTGCTACTTCATAGCTGCAATTTTGCTACTGTTAGGAATTGTAATGTAAATATCTGATACATGACATCTGTAGGGTTTTCAACCCACAGTTTGAGTCCACTGTTCTATTTTTTCTGTATGTCACCTCAGTTTCCTTGATTCCATTCCAAAGCAGTAGTCAAACCCTTCTTGGAGACACGTACTAGGCGTGGCTCCTCTGCCTCAAGGCTGTGTCCTTCGCTGTTCATCTTTCTTTAAACTGACACTTTGGCATCACCAGTCTGCCCAAGCCACCTGTCCTTCTTCCAAGCTTTCAATAATTCTGCTGATTTATTTTAAGCTTTAATAATTCTGATACTTCCTCCTATTTATTTTCCTATCCCTTATGTGTGCATTCTGTTTCCAGCCTTCCTAAAAATGCTACTTCTGTGCTTATAGATTTCTGTCCCTCTCAATGAATTACTCAATACTTGTTAGAAATGAAAATGTCATAAATTTTGTTTGATTTTTATTTGAAACGTAATTAGTTTTTATTTTTACACCTCATTGTGTAAAGAGTAATGAGTGGTCCAATGATCTCAGTGGAGAAAGTGAGCTTCATGAGGAGAAAAATTCTGAAGAAAATTTACTAAGAGAAAAAATTGAATTTGGGAAGAGAATGCATTCTCACTATATTCGTTCTATTGTCTTTCTTTCCATCTCTTGACTTTTGCTCTGTTTGCATGAAAACAGGAACATTTAAATCTTCCTGGATTGCCCTGTGCCTGGGCTGAATGTAGAATTCTATTTTTAAACAATTTTATGAAACTATTTAGCATAGTTTATACTTAGACAATTCTTCATATCAGAATTTTCTTTTTCAACCAAACCCGAGGTGGTTTCAGATTCCTTACTGGATTGTGAAAAGCAGATTATCACACAAATGACTGATAAACAAGATGCTGAAGAGACAGAAAATAAGTCATGAGGAGAGTAAGACAAATCATACAAAGCAAATGTTAGTTAATCTTTATTTTCAAGTAAGACAGTCCATTTATAACGTGACCCTTAGAAACGTGTGCTTTGGCGGTTATCAGTATTGTTTTGACCATTTTAGTGAATTAAGCTTATTGGTGAGTAAGACTGGAAAACTCTTTTGTCTCTAGTCTGTTGTATAAACAGTTAGTAATATCCAAATTTAATTCAGGCAGAAAACGAACAAGGGTACATCACATATTAGCACATAATAACATTCTGGTGAAGTATAACATAGTTTATATAGCACATATCCACATGAAATTCTACTTGCATATTCATGTATCTTCAGTATAGCAATGATAACTTACTGTAATTCATAAAGCGAGTGTATAGTCTTCTCATGGCCATCTTCATCTCCTTATTCCTAAGCATATAGATCACTGGATTTAGAAAAAGAGTAATAATTACATCGAAGATGGCAAGAAATTTATCCAGATGTAATGTTGGAAACGGCCACATGTAGAAGAAGATTATTGGTCCAAAGAACAAAATGACCACCATGACATGAGCTGACAGAGTGGAGAGGGCCTTAGATAAACTACCCAAAGATTTCTTTTGAACGGTCATCAAAATAAATATGTAAGAGATGATCAGAATTAAAAAGGAGGCCACAGAAATGAACCCACTATTGGCAGTAATCATGAATCCCAAGGTATATGTGTCTATACACACCAGTTTAATAAACCGAGGGAGGTCACAGAAAAAGCTGTCTAGTTCATTAGGGCTACAGAAGGGTAAGTCTATGACAAAAATCAACTGAGTCACTGAGTGGATGAAGCCAATAATCCAAGAAGCAACTAAAACCAAAATGCACTTTTGTGGACTCATGATAGTCAAGTAGTGCAGGGACTTACATATGGCAACATATCGGTCAAAAGCCATGGCTATGAGCAGCACCATCTCAGTGCCTCCAACTGCAAGGATTAGGAATATCTGAGTGATACAGCCCCCAAAAGAGATGGTTTTGTGCCTTCTGAAAAGGTCGTAAATCATTTTTGGTGCTGTGGAGGAGCTAAATATCAAGTCGAGAAAGGAAAGATTGGCTAAGAGGAAGTACATAGGGGACTGTAAATGGGGGTCTGAAGTCACAGTTAGAACAATGAGAAAATTTCCAAACACATTTGCCTCGTAGAACATACAGGAAAAGAAGAGGAGTAAGAGCTAGGTTGTCCATGAGTTGGAGAGTCCCAGGAAGACAAACTCAGATACCACAGAGTGGTTTGCTTCACTCATTGCCTCTGTTGACTGTGACAACCCTCATGTCATCTAAAACAGGAGAGCGATGAGAAACTCTGGTTTAAGACAAGCAATGCTCAACTAACAAAGTCACATGAGAGACTAACATGCCTTTGGAGATAGTTATGTATTTATACATACTTACACACACACACACACACACACACACACACGTAGAAATAGTGAAATAAAATGAGGCCATGATTTTGAAGCAAAGCAAGGGGGGAATATATGGAAGGGATTGGAGGTATGAAAATAAGAATGTGATGTATTTACTTTTTAATTTCCAGAAATAAGAAAGTATAAAAAACACTTCCTCCATCCCCCCTAAAGCAAATAGTATTCCTCTCATATATCCCAGTGTTCAAAGCATACCAATATTTAACCCTTTAATTTACTTGGATAACCATATTTGTTATATTTTGAGAATATATTATTATAGGCATATCTTTCTGATGACTCTGAAATAAAAGTCTTTTGGGTTACTAACTGTCAAATTCTTAAGTGACTGTGGACATTTCTTAAGATATTAGTATTCGGCTCGAGCTGTCGCGTCTGCCTCGCGCTCTCTCTCCGGGTCTTCCTACCGTGCGGAGGACGCTTTTCATACTTTGCCGCCAGGCTCCTCGTTTCGAAGTCCGCCACAGAGAACATGGCCTCAGGAGTTCAGGTTGCGGATGAAGTATGTCGCATTTTCTATGACATGAAAGTTCGGAAATGCTCCACGCCAGAAGAAATCAAGAAAAGAAAGAAGGCTGTCATTTTTTGTCTCAGTGCAGACTTTTTGTGCATAGTTGTTGAAGAAGGCAAAGAGATCTTGGTTGGAGATGTTGATGAAACCATAACCGATCTTTCAAGCATTTTGTGGGAATGCTTCCTGAGAAAGATTGTCACTACGCTTTGTATGATGCAAGCTTTGAAACTAAGGAGTCCAGAAAAGAAGAGCTGATGTTCTTCTTGTGGGCACCAGAACATGCACCTCTGAAAAGCAAAGTGATCTATGCGAGCTTGAAGGACGCCATCAAGAAGAAATTTCAAGGCATAAAGCATGAGTATCAAGCAAATGGACCAGAAGACCTCAATCGGACTAGTATTGCAGAAAAGCTTGGTAGCTCCTTAATCGTAGCTTTTGAAGGATCCCCTATTTAGATCATCAGCCAGTGCCACAATTGAAAGCTTCCATGTTTAACACTATCCTTTCACTATAGAAGTAAAGCAAATATATTAGGCCAGGATCTCACTGAGGGGAATTTGTCTTGTCATCTTTATAGTAAACTAAAAATTCTATAGATGTGTGCAAACACCAACACCTACATAAATCTAGCCTCTAAAGTTTCATTGGTGTGGAATTAAATTCTTATTGGCCAAATGCCTATTTTCATGAAGTGACTTACAAAGATTTTGTTGAGCTCAGGATTTTAATAACACAGTTCACAAAACAGTACAAGGCAATGTGAAGCGAACTCTAAATCTTGACTAACCTCAGCAGTTACTTTTGTTTCCTTTGCTTAGGAAACTGATTGTAATCTATGTATAATTTTCATCCAAATTCTCTATTTTTCCTTGGCTTAAACAAAATAATGAGGTATAATTTTCTTTATTGTGTACAACACTAATATACACTAACAGCAGTAACTAAGCCAGGCAGTCTTCAGTCATCAGATACATCACGAGACTGCTTCCGAACTGTGTCTGCTTAGAATCACGCTGACCTTGCAGCACACCATCCAGAGCACAGTGTGGAATGCAGGAAGCAGCCCTGTACCTGCAGCAAGAGGCTCCCTGGGCTGGGAAACTGCTTACAGTGACTTTGTGTCTTAGAAATCATGGTATATCCTCAGGGGAAAGTTCAGTGTCTTGTAACAACTAATTATATTGCAAATTAGGGCTTCATTGTAATCTACTTCATTAATGAAAAATGATAAAGCAGTGTATTTAAAAAAGTCAGGGTGCTGTCAATCTTTAATTTCTCCTTTGGAACCCTGCTGCATCTGGTATGGTAGGATGTGGAAGAGTGTTGAGTGTTTCCTCTGGGGCCTGGGAGGACACAAATCCCTAGAGCAGTTTACCAGCTGTGTGGGAAACGGGAACAAGTACCATGGATGGCACTCACAGGGGTCTGCCTAACGACACTTGGAAGTGATAACATCACAGGCACTACACCACACAGTGTAGATGCACAAGCAGCTCAACTTAGAAGTAGCAATGCTGGCTTTATGTAATAAAGGAAGCATTTGTAACTTAAAAAAAAATATTAGTATTCTAAATAAGATCACATTAAAATGCCTATATACACATTTCAGGATAAGAGATGGGCATTTGTCTTATCTCTATATTGAGATGACAAGGTGACAAAATGTGGCAGAGGATGCAGGTTTAAGACACTCACTGTGTGACTTGGAGAAATTAAAAAAGCCATGGATACTCTGGAGCAGATTCTGTCTGATGCTCACTGGAAGAAAAAAAATGAAAAATATCAAGTGAAAGAGGTAACCAGAATGAGGGCAGTATGTCATGATCCTCCTCACAGAAGTGAGAACGAACATGTCAGAGGATCTAGTGAGGACCTGTCTCCTTGTAGGTAAATATCCCTAAGTTCATTTACAATTAAATTAAATGCATGCAAAATATCAACATAACAGCTTTTTCTTATTAATTAGGCAGGAGTTGAAACATTTGACACAAATCAAGGTTTGTGGGTGGTTGAAGAAGAAAGCATTCTCACATCTGATGACAGAAATGAGTAGTTAAATCTGAAGTGCATTCTGAGTTTTTACATTGGTGTTTGCTTTGGTTCAGCACTTCTACCTCTAAGACTCAAAATTCATGAGTATATTCACATATATATTCATGTGACTAAAGTAGACAATGGAAGAAAATTTTATGTTATTTTACTGAAATATTATTTTCATGTTTAGTGTTTCAAAAATGCCTTCAGTGTGTGACATAGGATTCTAGGTAAATAACTCAGAATATTGTGATTTTTTTCTTTTGAGTTAGTAGAGGTTTAAAAGTGGGTAAGTTATTATAGTTTGTAAAAATTTGGAAAGCAGGTGTTGACATTGTTGGTGGACTATCCAGTTAGTCAATGCTCTGCCTCTACTTAAATCTCAGCTCTCCAGGTTTCAAACTTTCTATTTGTTATGCAGACTGACTCTGCACTAAAAGTGGGCAGAATTGGGGCAGAGGCTGATACTAGGACAGGGGTCGCTGTCCTCAAACTGACAGTCGGACCCCATTGCAGAGGTCAGTATCCACACAGCTTATTGAATGTAGAGAGATTGAGCTTGTGTCTGTTTGGAGCCTTCACCCCTATGGTCTAGTCTCTTTGGTGAGGGAAGGTACTCTGAAGGCTATTGAAAGAGAAACGTGGACACAAACTCAGCCACAAAACCCTGGACCTAAAAATCTGTCCTGTCTGCGAGATGTGTTGGGGCAATGGTGGCACAGAACTTGTGGGAGTCGCCAATCAATGTGACAGGGAGCCCACACTTCACACTGCTTGGGATGGCTAGGAACCAGAGACTGGATATCCAAAAGACCTAGGGTAGAACCATAAACTATTTGTGAAAAAAAATGAAATTTTTCCAGATAATATTTTTCTATACTCATAGATGTCTTATACGGTCATCAACAGAAAGGCATCCTCTGGCAGAGATGGGAGCAGGTGTGCAGAGACCTACAGGCAGACATTTTGGGGGGGGGGGAGAGAGAGAGAGAGAGAGAGAGAGAGAGAGAGAGAGAGAGAGAGAGAGAAGACTAAATTGAAGGTCTCCATTGGATCTTTCCCGGCTGCACTTGGTGAGTGTGGTGGAGGAGGGGGAGGAATGATTAAGGGAGTCAGAGGGGATGGACGATACTAGGTGAAAATGACCCACTGTCTCAACTAATTAGGATGTATATGGGCTCACAGAGACTTAAGTGAAAAGCATAGGGTCTACATCAGGTGTATATGTTTAGTGTTTTTGTGGGATTTTAAACACCAGGAGTGGATTCATCTCTGACTCTTTTTGCCTGCTCTTGGGACTCTTTTCCTCCTATCGGGTGTCCTTGTCTTGTCTCCATATGAGGGCTTTCATCTTGTCTTCCTGTATCTTGTTTTGTTGTGCTTGGGTGTTGTCTCTTGGAGGCCCACTCTCTTCTGAAGGGAGACAAAGGGCTAGTGGACCTGGTAGAGAAAGAGGTTGGAGGGAAGACTGTGGTCAGGTTGTATTGTTTCAGAGAAGAACACATTTTCAATAAAAAAGGCAGAAAAGTAGTTCAAATCTGATGCTTTAGCGAAAACAAAATTGTAGCAGTATAGTTAACTGAATATAGTTAATTAATGAGGACACTGTCTTTGCAGTGTTCTAAGTCTCAGACCTGACTTCACCAGAAAGCAAAAGTCTCTGCTCACGCTTCCACTGCAAAGTGTAAAGTGTAACAGGACGAGACTCAGACTCCTCAACAGAGCAGTGCATTCCCTCCTGTGCTCAGGGCAGCTCATCCTTGTCTGGGCCAACATAAACAGGCAATGGTCGTTCAATCATGTGAAATTAGCACCGATGGGGCAGGCTCATGCTAGAGTTTTTGTTAAAGTTGAAAATCAACATTTGAAGCTGCTCAAGAAGAGTCTGAGTATTCTTTCTTTATTTGGTAATCTTTTTTTCTCAATTATTAAAAAAGTTGAATTAAGTCAGAGCTTCTGTATAGTGCAGAAAATGTCTTTGAAAGAGTTCAATATGATCATGATAAGCTTCTCCACTGTTTCTTTTTCCTGAGATTGACAGAGAGAATTCAGGACATTGCTCAGTGTCCTAGAAGTTGTGTGGAGTGGCTTTAGACCTGCATGCTTCCGCATGAGTCCTCAGTGCTGCCAGGACAGACTGAAAGGCTATTGTCACCCCACTGAAACTTTTCTACATGTCTGTGATATTCTTTTGATTCTAAACTAAAGAAAGAGAGGTATGGGAAGGGCAAGGACCCTGCTAAAGTCACAGAACAAATTGTTGGCAAATCTGGAGCAAGCATGTTTGACTCTTGGTCTCATCAGTCCGGATTGCTTTCATTCCACCCATTTTGTTTTGCTGTGCTTATCCTACACTTTGTGTCCTGTCTGTGGCCCGAGGAATCACAACACATCACTTGGATGAAATTGTAAAAAGAGAGGGTTTTGAAGGTTTCACTACATAGGAAGAATAATGTTTAATCAATTGTTTGCCAATAATCTCAGTTTGATGATACAATATGAGTATATGTCTCAATAGCTTATTGTATATCTATAAATATTGTATTTACAATTATAATTCAGTCTTTCAACCCATATATATGGACCATAGTTTCTTTACTGTTGTCCAAAATTATTGATATTTTCTCGATCGGGCTACACTTTAACTCTCATTTTATTCCTTTTGTTGAATGCACATGGAAGACTTCCATGAAAATGCCACTGGAGTAACCTCTACCATGGTGCACACCTATGACTTTGTTCATTCCTCTGACTTATACACTTTAATTTATGGGTAATATATTGCAATTTCCTCATTAAATTTATTTCTTCTGATTGATTAGGTTTTTGTCTACTCTATGTGTTTCTTTTAAAATTCAAATTTTCCTCAAAGACAGTTTCTATCAGTGGGATAGACAGAGGTACAAGGGAGGGCTGGATAGGTAGGTCAAAATGAGCAAAGTATAACACACACAGACATACACACACAATACACACAGACACAAATGTCAATATGAAACTCAGAATGCTGTGTGCTAACTATAGAAAATAACGAAAAGGTAGCTTCCATCCGTCTAACCTACCTGGATCAGTGTTGGAATTATCATAAGTTAGACAACCCAAACCTGATAAACTCTAGCCTATGCCATTACTTGGCATAAAAAGTCAAGTTTAATACCTCCATAGAGGGAAAGACGATTAATTAGCAGCCGGGGGAAGTCATTTCAGTGTTGTCATAGAATTCTGGAATTGCCATTCTGTGTACAATTGACCAAGGGAATTGTTTCCAAGGACCACAGAAATTCGGCCAGAGCCAACCAGAAAATGTGGTGATTAATGGGTCACTTGAGGAGAAGGAAGAAAGACAATAAAATTATTTATCATAAAATTTACTGCTCAATCTTTTCCTCTTCAAATAGTAAAGACATAAATATTTGATGATATATTAAAATGACGGAATGTAAATCTCAAATAGCATATTTTAGTGAGTTGTAGTTTGCTTACTATTTTATAGTGCTGTATGTAGATATGAAAATGTATTTAGAATTTATAAGAGCAGATGAAGGGACTCTCTTTCCTTCAGGCATTGCCAAATTCCTATTATGAAGCTACAGTTACGAAAACAGCACAAAGACTCAACCAAGAAAAGAATTATAGACCAATCTCACTCATGAACATCGATGCAAAAATCCTCAACAAAATACTGGCAAACCGAATCCAAGAACACATCAGAAAAATTATCCATTATGACCAAGTAGGCTTCATTCCTGAGATGCAGGGCTGGTTCAACATATGAAAATCTATCAATGTAATCCAGCATATAAATAAACTGAAAGAAAAAAACCATATGATCATTTCACTAGATGCTGCAAAAGCTTTTGACAAAATTCAACATCCCTTTATGATAAAAGTATTGGAGAGATAAGGGATACAAGGGTCATACCTAAATATAATAAAAGCTATATACAGCAAGCCGACAGCAAACATCAAATTAAATGGAGAGAAACTCAAAGACATCCCACTAAACTCAGGAACACGACAAGGCTGTCCACTCTCGCCATACCTCTACAATATAGTGCTTGAAGTTCTAGCAATAGCAATAAGACAACATAAGGGGATCAAGGGGATTCATATTGGAAAGGAAGAAGTTAAACTTTCATTATTTGCAGATGATATGATAGTGTACATAAGCGACCCCCAAAACTCTACCAAAGAACTCCTACAGCTGATTAACACCTTTAGTAATGTGGGAGGATACAAGATCAACTCCAAAAAATCCGTCGCCCTCTTATACACAAAGGATGTGGAAGCAGATAGGGAAATCAGAGAAGCGTCACCATTCACGATAGCCACAAACAGCATAAAATATCTTGGGGTAACTCTAACCAAGGAAGTGAAAGATCTATTTGACAAGAACTTTAAGGCATTGAAGAAAGAAATTGAAGAGGATACCAAAAAAAATGGATGGACCCCCCTTGCTCTGGATTGGGAGGATCAACATAGTAAAAGTGGCAATTCTACCTAAGGCAATTTATAGATTCAATGCAATCCCCATCAAGGTCCCATCAAAATTCTTCACAGATCTTGAGAGGACAATAATCAAGTTTTTATGGAAAAACAAAAAACCCAGGATAGCCAAAACAATCCTATACAATAAAGGATTGTCTGGAGGCATTACCATCCTTGACTTCAAACTGTATTACAGAGCTACAGTGATGAAAACAGTGTGGTACTGGCATAAAAACAGAGAAGTCGACCAATGGAATCGTATAGAAGACCCGAATTTTAACCCACAAAGCTATGAACACCTCATCTTTGATAACGGAGCCAAAAGTATACAATGGAAGAAAGAAAGCATCTTCAACAAATGGTGCTGGCATAACTGGATGTCAACCTGTAGAAGAATGAAAATAGACCCATATCTATCACCATGCACAAAACTCAAGTCCAAATGGATTAAAGACCTCACTATCAGTCAGAACACATTGAACTTAATAGAAGAGAAAGTGGGAAGTACCCTACAACAGATGGGCACAGGAGATCGCTTCCTATGTGTAACCTCAACAGCACAGACATTAAGGGCAACATTGAATAAATGGGACCTCCTGAAACTGAGAAGCTTCTGTAAAGCAAAGGACACTGTCACCAAGACAAAAAGGAAAGGTACTGACTGGGAGAAGATCTTCACCAACCCTGTAACAGACAAAGTTCTGATCTCCAAAATATATAGAGAACTCAGGAAACTAGACTTTAAAATGCTAATTAACCCAATTAAAAAATGGGGCACTGAACTGAACAGAGAATTCTCAGCAGAGGAAGTTCAAATGGCCAAAAGACACTTAAGGTCATGCTCAACCTCCTTAGCGATCAGGGAAATGCAAATCAAAACAACTTTGAGATATCATCTCACACCTGTCAGATTGGCTAAAATCAAAAACACCAATGATAGCCTTTGCTGGAGAGGCTGAGGAGGAAGGGGTACCCTCATCCATTGCTGGTGGGAATGAAATCTTGTGCAACCACTTTGGAAATCAGTGTTTCGGTTTCTCAGGAAATTCGGGATCAACCTACCCCTGGACCCAGCAATACCACTCCTGGGAATATACCCAAGAGATGCCCTATCATATGACAAGAGCATTTGTTCAACCATGTTCATAGCAGTATTATTTGTAATAGCCAGAACCTGGAAACAACCTAGATGCCCCTCAATGGAGGAATGGATGAAGAAAGTGTGGAATATCTACACATTAGAGTACTACGCTGCGGTAAAAAACAATGACTTCTCGAATTTTGCATGCAAATGGATGGAAATAGAAAACACTATTCTGAGTGAGGTAACCCAGACCCAAAAAGATGAATATGGGATGTACTCACTCATAATTGGTTTAGCTATAAATAAGGGTCACGGAGTCTACAATTGGTGATCCTAATGAAGCTAAGTAAGAAGGTGAACCAAAGGAAAAGCATATAGTTGTCCTCTTGGCTATGGGAAGTAGACAAAATTGCCGGGGAGAAAATTGGGTTCTTGGGGGTGGGGTGGGATGGGGGTTAGGGGAGATGGGGAGAGAAAAGGTAGAAGGGGAGGATGGGGGGAACTTGGGGAACAGGAGGATTGGGATAAGGGAAGGTTGGATAGGGGAGCATGGAAGCACAATTCTTAGTTAAGGGAGCCACCTTAGGGTTGGCAAGAGACTTGACCCTAGAGTGGCTCCCAGATGCCCAAGCCGAGGTCCCCAGTTAGTTCCTTGGGCAGCTGAGGATAGGGAACCTGTAATGACCCTAGCCTACAGCAATACTGACGAATATCTTGCATATCATCATGGAACCTTCATCTGGTGATGGATGGAGATAGAGACAGAGACCCACACAGGAGCACTGGACTGAGCTCCCAAGGTCCCAATGAGGAGCAGAAGGAGGGAGAACATGAGCAAAGAAGTCGGGTCCACGAGGGGTGCACCCATCCACTGAGACAGTGGAGCTGATCTACTGGGAGCTCACCAAGGCCAGCTGGACTGTGACTGAAAAAGCATGGGTTAAAACTGGACTCTCTGAACATGGCGAACAATGAGGGCTGATGAGAAGCCAAGGACAATGGCACGGGGTTTTGATCCTATGCAATTTGCTGGCTTTGTGGGAGCCTAGCCAGTTTGGATGTTCACCTTCCTAGATATGGACAGAGGTGGGAGGACCTAGGACTTACAGGGCAGGGAACCCTGACTGCTCTTTGGACTGGAGAGGGAGGGGGAGAGGAGTGGAAGGAGGGGGAGAAGGGTGGGAGGAGGTGGAGAAGGGTGGAAGGAGGGGGAGGGAAATGGGAGGCTGGGAGGAGGTGGAAACTTGTTTTTTTTGTCTTCCTTTTCTCAATAAAAAAATAAAAAATAAAAAAAGATTGATAACTATGCCGCGTTAGAGAAAATCAGAAGAACCATGGTATTGTGGGAAAGAGACATTCTAATTAGTATACTATACATGGAATTTCCCTTTCAATATTATTGCCTGAGTCTGTGACAGAATCCAGCACTGGAGCCTTAGGGGGTTTTCAGTGGGATTTTGAAATAGTTGACACTCTTCTGTGCCAGTTCATCTCTTTTCAAGTTGAAGATGATCTGTAATTGAAGCTGACGTTCAGTGAAGTGTTTGTGTAAGAATGAATGACAGATACTGCTTGTAGCTCTCAATATTGTCCTTCTGCTGTTTTTCTCTAGTATCTTGTAAGAAGTACTATAGATCATTTAGAAGTCCATGTGGAGCAGGTCAGTTTCATATCAGTTGTATAACTCAAATGTGATAGTCAGGGGACACCTGGATTGAATCACCTGGCAACATAAGTTTTGTGGTACTCCCCCTGAAGTATTTTTTTATTAATTATAAATATTATATTTAAAATAAAACATATGTTGGATAAAAAGCATAACATATTGCCTACTCATTTTTATATTTTTAGTTACTAAGAGTTTGTCATGGTTTTTCTAATTTCTATACTTTTTATATAGTTATAAACAAGGTTTCTAATAACATTATTTTGGCCAGGTGATGGTGGCGCATGCCTTTAATCCCAGCACTCGGGAGGCAGAGGCAGGCGGATCTCTATGAGTTCGAGACCAGCCTGGTCTACAGAGCTAGTTCCAGGACAGGCTCCAAAGCCACAGAGAAACCCTGTCTCGAAAAACCAAAAAAAAAAAAAAAAAAAAAAAAAAAAAAAACCATTATTTTGTATTTTATTTATAAATCAGCATTTTCCTTTCTGCATTGTAAAATATTCAAAGCATTCAAGATAATCTTTAAGTAACACAGATTTCTTTGTCAAAAACAATGACTAGAAAAAGAGGAGGTAAAATAGTTTTTATATACCAAAGTGAAATAGAAATTCATATCTTCTAGTCTTAAAAATATGCATTGACTAACATTATTAACATTTCCTCCCTTCCTCTTTAATTGACCATATAGCTTACTTTTCAATTATAACTATAAGTAAAACTGTTACAAATAGTCAAAAATCTACATTCAGTGAACTAATTCAAATGACAAAAGCCTTGACCTCGAATTTACCTAGCTAAAGATCCTTATTTTGAGTATTCCTGATTCTTGTGACACTGAGTAAATCACCAGGTAGAAACCTAGGCTCCTGGTGGATCAGAAGTGCTCTGTGTCTGTGAACCAGTGTCAAAGAGAATTTCCAACATCTGAGATGAAAGCAAAGTGTGAGGGTTCAGCAGTTGCCTTTCTTTCCAGAACAGGCACAGCACTTGACGTAGACCACAGTTTAGGCTGAATTTACTGCTTTTCAGTACTTTTAGAATCCAAGAATTCTTTAGCAAAAACTGATCAAATATGCAGATAATACTTGAGGAGGCACTTCACAGTATTTAAAAACACTAAATTGAAGAGATATTTGAGATTACTTTTTAAAGAACTAAATTAAAAATCAATTAATTTAAATATAATTTTATAATTTTCTCTCTTCCTTTTTCTCACTCAGGCCACCTAATATCTGACAATCCTCCTCCTACCAAATTCAAGGCCTTATCTTCTTTTACCATTGTTACATATATCTATAAATTATATAAATACACACACACTTGCGTACATACATGTATATGTATACATACCATATAACATATAAATACAACCTGCTGAGTCTCTTCAATGTTGCTTGCATGCATGTTTCTAGGGAAGATCACTTAGTAAAGAATAAAAGTGATTTATATTCAAGGATGTTCTATTTTAATCTGAATCTCTTGAACTGTCAATGAAAGAATTTTTGAAACTTAAAGCCCTGATAAAGAGTCTTCTCATTGCAACTTTCATCTCCTTATTTCTAAGTGTATAGATGACAGGATTCATGAAAGGAGTGATGATGACATCAAAAATTGCTAAAAATTTATCTATGGGCAAAGTAGGGAAAGGCCACACATAGACAATAATGCAAGGACCAAAAAAGAAAACCACCACAGTGATGTGAGCTGAGAGAGTGGAGAGGGCCTTGGAGGAGGCACCTGAGGAATGTTTGCGAACCGTGACCAGGATGAAGATGTAAGACACAACCAGGATGAAGAAGGTGGCCATGGAGATGAAACCACTGTTGGCAGTGACCAGGAACTCCAGTCTGTATGTGTCTGTACATGCAAGTTTGATGAACCGAGGAAAATCACAATAAAATCTATCCATTTTATTAGCTCCACAGAAGGGTAAATTGACAACAAAAGCCAACTGGGCCACAGAATGGATAAGGCCAATGGTCCAAGCCAGTGTCAAGAGAAAAATGCACATCCTTAGACTCATGATGGTGAGGTAGTGGAGGGGCTTACAGATGGCGATGTACCGGTCATAGGCCATGACTATGAGCAGTACCATCTCTGTTCCTCCCACAGTGTGAATGAAGAACATCTGAGTGATGCACCCATTCACGGAAATGACTTTGTGCTTTCTGAAGAGGTCATAAATCATCTTTGGGGTAGCAATGCTGGACACACTTGTATCTATAAAGGAGAGGTTGGCCAACAGGAAGTACATTGGGGAGTGCAGGTGATGGTCTGAGATGCTTGTGAGCACAATGAGGAGGTTACCTAGCATGCTTGCCACATAATATACTGTGAAGAACAGGAAAAGGAGAATCTGAATTCCCCATGAATTGGTGAGACCCAGCACCAGAAATTCTGATACCATGGAGTGATTTCCTCCATCCATCAAGTTGTGCAGGTCTGACCATGAGGTGATTACTATCTGAAGGGTACAGAGGGAGAAAATATTGTATCTAAGCAAAAGGGGTGTCCTGGTTGTGGAGCAATGACTCAAGTATAAAACATCAAAGATATCCCTGTTGTTTTACAGGGAGATTTTACAGATCGATCACAGGACTAGGTACAGAACATTTCCTGTGCTTACATATTTAGGGGCACTGGATCCTTTAATCCTATGTTTAGTTTGAAGTGTATAGTGAAGAGGGAAAAATCGAGGCAAAGGCACTTGAGAATCTAAGGAAAGTCAAACAAGCTCTACACACATTTGTGCTCACGAGCTTCCAAGTGGGAAATTAGCATTATGAAATGATAGCATGCTGACAGAAATTTGGGCTTTTAGCCTTGGTGCATCACTTCCTTACTTTGTTCTGGAATTTTGTGTGTTTAAATTTCTGATACATCTTGGTTTTCTAGGCTTGCAGTCATCAATGAAAAAGGTACTTTGAAAAATATTAAATCTTTTCATGCTGAGAATAGTGCTTTTTCATAAATGAAATTTGTTCTTAGATAATTTCATATATGACCAATGCATACTGACCCCTCTCATCCCTCATTTTTCACCCTCTTCTATTTATTTACCACCCCTTCCAGAAACCACAATAAATCTCCTTTCATGTTCATACCTATTCATTTTATTTTTGACCAGTTAGTTTAATCAGGTCCACCTGTGTAACTGTGGGTCTAGAGCTCTCTGTTGGAATCTGGTGGGTTCTGCAGTGGGTACACAACAGGAGACAATGATTCTTTCTTTCCCAGAATCTATCAATAGCCAATAAAGGTAATGCCCCAGGAATATCTTACACAAAAATTTTGTGTAGTGTCCATCTGGAGCCCACTCTAGTAACTGATTGATTACGAAAGATTTAAAGATAAAAGAAGTAAAATTATGACTCTACCTCCTGCCTCTGATACTTAAGAATGGAATCAGTCTTGTTTGGAAGGAAAGGCAATGAAACTCTTACCTGAGTTATTTCAATAGAATCTGTCCTCGGATAGAAATCACACTCATAAAGAACCAAGATATAATGAGAAGCTTCAGCCATATGAGATCTGTAATTCCCAAAGAGAAAAACTGAATATTACTTCGGAGGATGCTTAGAAGTGTCATGAATCAAGACTATATATAACACAGAAGCTTAAAGTATAAGTTAGACATTTATTGCCATGAAAAACTAAAAGGGTAAGAAATTGTGAAAGAGATAAATATGGAATAGAAAATATTAAAATACTATACACTGTTCTCACACAGTACTTTTTTGTTATAAGCATTCTACCTTTATTTTATAGCCATCTAGAAGCCTCCCATAAACATCTCCCCTAAAAGCTTGAGAACATTCATACATGCTTATTTGATCCTCTTCTCCTTGCTTCTTCTAGAACACACAAAGTAAACGTGCCAAGACCTAAAATTAAGGGCCAATAATTTATGACCAATTGTTGTCCATAGTAGGTTGAACTGACGTTTTCTCTATTGTGGGCCATCTGTTCACACACATGTTTTATTTACATGGTAATCTGTAAAATGGGAAAATCTCTTCAGGGTTAGAGGAGGGTTGGTTCGCATTCTGACTGAGCGCAGAACTTTGACAAAACAAAGAGCCTTGTGTTGTTTTTCCCCAGCAAAAAACTTCTAATTAGTGTGGTCCACTGAGTCTGTATTGTCACTCAGGGAATAAAAGGACCAAAGAAGTGAAGAACAACAGCATCTCACACGTAGATGATCAGATTTTTTTTTTTTTTTTTTTTGCCTCAGAATGAGTGTTAAAGTAACTTGTGAGAAAGTAAGAACCTCAGAAATCTGAGAGGTGGAAATGCTAGATGAAAGAGTTCAAATGGCCAAAAGACACTTAAGGTCATGCTCAACTTCCTTAGCGATCAGGGAAATGCAAATCAAGACAACTTTAAGATACCATCTTACACCTGTCAGAATGGCTAAAATAAAAAAACACCAATGACAGCCTATGCTGGAGAGGTTGTGGGAAAAGGGATACACTCATCCATTGCTGGTGGGAATGCAAACTTGTGCAACCACTTTGGAAAGCAGTGTGGCAGTTTCTCAGGAAATTCGGGATCAACCTGCCCCTGGACCCAGCAATACCACTCTTGGGAATATACCCAAGAGAGGCCTTATCATACAACAAAATTATATGCTCTACGATGTTCATAGCAGCATTGTTTGTTATAGCCAGAACCTGGAAACAACCTAGATGCCCTTCAATGGAAGAATGGATGAAGAAAGTATGGAATATATACATATTAGAGTACTACTCAGCAATAAAAAACAAGGACTTCTTGAATTTTGCATGTAAATGGATGGAAATAGAAAACACTATCCTGAGTGAGGTAAGCCAGACCCAAAAAGAGGAACATGGGATGTACTCACTCATATTTGGTTTCTAGCCATAAACCAAGGACATTGAGCTTATAATTAGTGATCCTAAAGAAGCTAAATAAGGAGAACCCAAAGAAAAACATATAGGCATCCTCCTGAATATTAACCTTCAGCAAGCCATGAAAGGAGACAGAGACAGAGACCCACATTGGAGCACAGGACTGAAATCTCAAGGTCCAAATCAGGAGCAGAAGGAGAGAGAGCACGAGCAAGGAACTCAGGACCGCGAGGGGTGCACCCACACACTGAGACAATGGGGATGTTCTACTGGGAACTCACCAAGACCAGCTGGCCTGGGTCTGTAAAAGCCTGGGATAAAACCGGACTCTCTGAACATAGTGGACCATGAGGACTACTGAGAACTCAAGAACAATGGCAATGGGTTTCTGATCCTACTGCACGCACTGGCTTTGTGGGAGCCTAGGCAGTTTGGATGCTCAACTTACTAGACCTGGATGGAGGTGGGGGTTCCTTGGACTTCCCACAGGACAGGGAACCCTGATTGCTTTTCTGGCTGAGGGGGGGGGACTTAATTGGGGGAGGGGGAGGGAAATGGGAGGCGGTGGCGGGGATGAGACAGAAATCTTTAATAAATAAATTAATTAATAAAAAAAATCTAAAAAAAAAGAAAGAGTTAGCTACCTATTCTAGAATCAGTAGTGAAGATTCAGCAAATGAGAAACCAGCGCACACTGAGCTATCAGTCACTTGGGCAATTTGTGTCTTTTCATTCCATAAAGTCCCAAGCCTCAGACCTTAGACTGTAGAGATTTTCCATCAGAAATATAGTCAAATAATTGAGTGCTCATTACTAAGTAGAAGAGGCAATGCTATGTCACAAAGTTTTCAAAAAACTTTCTGTAAATATATTTAATTCTTTACATTTATAATTTCCCTTCACAGTGTTTTCTCTATTTCTACAAATTCCATCATTCTTCAGATTCTAATGACTCAGGATAATTCCTGTTGAAAAATACAAGATCACTGCCACATTGTTCTCCAACCAATGTATGAAGAGAAAAAAGCCGTGGCACCCAATGTGGAATATATAGTCAATGCTTAATATTTTTTTCTCTCAATATATTTGGATCAAAGACAAAAGATGAAATTTTTTATGAGATATGGAGCAAAGGAAACTCATACGATGTTGGTGGAATAAAGATTAAGTTTAGATGCTAAGTGAGTATGTGGAGATTACTCCAGAAATACCTTAGCATGTCAATAAGATGCTTGCAGTCTCATATGGATCACTGCATTATTCAGAGGATATGTTACAATGTACACTACCGAAAACAGAGAAACTTTAGGAAATATTCAGAAAATATATATTCCTTAAGTATATGGGAGTTGTATCTAGTTGAGAAGGAACACAATGAATTATTTTTAATTACAAGCACCAAGGAGACAGAATGTTCTTTAAAAAAATACATTTAAATGCCATTGAAGGTCCACTTTACTTAGGTTACTCAGTAGCATGAATAGTATAATCTATTACTGAGTAGGAGGTAGTTAACATAATTTAAAGAATCTTTTTAATATATAATATAATTCTTTATTGATTTTTTTTGGGGAATTTTACACCATGAACCTCAATCCCACTCACCTCCCAGTCTCTCCACATCCACTGTTCAATGCTGCAGTATCCCCTCAAAAGAAAGGTCCCTCAAATTAAAAACAAAACAAAATGAATCATTCACTGAAACTCCCCCCTTTTTTTCTTTTTTAATTGATTTTATTGAGTTCTACATTTTCCTCTGCTCCCCTCCCTATCTCTCCCCTCCCCTTCAGCCCTCTCCCATGGTCGCCATGCTTCCAATTTACTCAGGAGATCTTGTCTTTTTCTACTTCCCATGCAGATTAGATCCATGTATGTCTCTCTTAGGGTCCTCATTGTTGTCTAGGTTCTCTGGGATTGTGATTTGTAGGCTGGTTTCCTTTGCTTTATGTTTAAAAATCACTTATAAGTGAGTACATATGATAATTGTCTTTCTGGGTTTGGGTTACCTCACTCAATATGATGTTTTCTAGCTCTATCCATTTGCCTGCAAATTTCAAGATATCATTATTTTTCTGTGTAGTACTCCATTGTGTAAATGTACCACATTTTCCTTATCCATTCTTTGGTTGAAGAGCATCTAGCTTGTCTGAAACTCCTCTTAAATATTTTGTCGTTGCACTGAGTCATGAGGAATATATTGTTCCACAGAAGCAGTCCCTTAGGTCATAGATAGGTATATGTTAGGTGGGCCAACTCTAGGCTTAGGGTGTGGGTCTGTGTGGTAACTGAATTGGTCAGTCTATGCCACTGGGATTACCCCCTTTAGGTGGGGTACAGAGCCAGCTCTCTCTCAGGCCCATGCATTTGGTTTCAACTCTCCCATGCCCATGATGTGGGGTGGGGTCATTCCTTCCAAGGGCTGGGACCAAATCTCCCATGAGGGTAGGAACAGTTCTCCTGCTGCTGTGTCCATTGAGAAGTCAGGTGAAATTCTGATAGGTGATTGCTGTTCCTCCAGGTGCAAGTGTGGTCTGTGGCTCTAGAGGGTGCTGATGCAGCAGGGGATGATAGGGTGGTGGCAGGGAGAATGCTACTGCCTGGTTGCTGGGGTTGCAGTAGATGGGGGTAGGGTATGGGATGTACACCCTGGAGCTAGGGTCTAGAGAGCAGGGTTGCCCAACTGGGAGTTCAGACACTCACCTCAACTGTAAAGTGTTTATTTTTCTTTTTGGTTTATTAACATATCATGCCTGTAGCAACTGAGCTGCATTTACAAAGCATGTATTTGAAGACTGTAAAGTTTATCACTGATGTAACATTGCTAAGGTACATATTTTTGCAATGAACATTTTTATTCCTAGAGCATTGTCATTCCTTTGAAATATATACATATATATATATATAATATACAAATATATGTGTTTTTTAATTTTATTTTTTAAAAAGAATACAAGCTGTCTTTTTTCATTTTACATACCAACCCTAGTTTCTACCCTCTCCTCTTCTCCCATCTCCTCTACCTTCTCCCCCACCCTAGGCCCCATCCACTCCTCAGAGAGGGTAAGGCACATTGCTTTGAGGACAGTCCAAGGCCTTCCCTTTTATATATAAGCTGAGCAAGGTATCCATCCAAAGAGAATGGGTTCCCAAATAGCCACTACAAGCAATAGGGATAAATCCTGGTGCCAACACCAGTGGCCCCTCAGTCTTCCCCAGCCATACAACTGTCACCCACATTCAGAGGGTCTAGTTTGGTCCTATGGTGGTTCCTTCCCTGTCTGACTGGAGTTGGTGAGCTCCCATTAGCCCAGGTAAACTGTTGCAGTGGATATACCCATCATGGTCTTGACCTCTTTAAACTTAAGATCCATTTACAAAAAAAAAATTTAGTCTAGTTTGAACTTGCTCTGAGGACAGAAAAGAGGTAATTGTGTGCAGTTTTGTCTTAGGCTGAGGAGAAATTATTATTTTCTTGTGTTTGTCTGAGTAAAAGAAACAAAGCAGGCTTTAAATGTCTTACAGCCTCATGGAACAATAGATCTAGTTATGACGCATGTCCTACGATATTTTCTATATGTCAAAGATACAGCTTACTGAGAAGTTATCTTACTGACCATCCACAGATATATGTGTGCACAGTAGATGGAATATTTTCACAAGGTAAACATGCAAGCGGTGGGAAAACACCCAAAGCTATTCTTAGCAAAGAAATGAAGTGACTCTTGCATGAAATTACAGACAGACAATTATCTACATAATGTGGGTGACAGTTTTGTGGTTTGTCTGTTGAGGGGGTGCTCCTAGCAGTGGGACCAGGCCTTATCCTGGATGCATGAATTGGCTTTTTGGAGCCCATTTCCTGTGTGTGTGTGGATACCCTCCTCAGCCTTGATAAGGGGGAGTGACTTGGTGCTGCCTCATTGTGGTATGCCAGACTTTGTTGATTCCCTCAAGTGTGGTCTTACCCCCTCTGGGTCCACTCAAAGGAATATTCTTTCGACTAATTAGATGTTGCTCTTGTAATTTTTGTTATTATTGCTTCAAGTCTCCTGTACAAAGGTATATTCAAACTAGGTAAACAAGAAGCTAGGGAGACTTGAAGCAGAATTAGAAAAAGGTTTAGAGCTACAGAATTGATACAGAGAATTGAACCAAAGGAGAACCAGAAGCTATAGCGGTAGAATTAGTGAGGCAGGAGAATAAAGAGCATGACTCGAACAGCACATGTGTGAGTTATCCCATTACCTCTCAGATGAGAAGTTCCCTTCACCTAGCTCTGGCCTCTGACCTGAACCCTGGGAGGTAGTTTTGTGAGCTGGACCCGTAAGCTACCAAAAGCCTTAAGCGTCAGCTCTGGCCCAGATGTCACCATGGATGGCCCTGGTGGCAGCACAGGTCACTCAGATCATTATGGTTTTGAGGGTAGTATGGCACTTGGACGCCAACATTGCCTCAGGCTGCCGACCAGACCCTGGGCTTCAGCAGGGCCCTCAGTGGTCACAGAAACTATGGACATCAATTCAGACATTGGCAACTGTAGGGCCGTGGACCCAGGCATGTCCTTGGCTGCAGTCCCAGCCTGGATGTGTCCACCCACATCGGCCTATTCCTCACTGCCTTTCACTTCTTCAGTTCTTCCTCTTTCTACAGCACATGGACGGTTCTGCTTCTCTATCTCTCCCATTTCTCTACCATATATTTGCTCTTCATAATGGCACTCACCTATTCAGTGATGCAAGGCACTGGGCAGGCCTCTGAATGGTTTCAGCCGGCCCAGACTGCGAGGATCCAGGCTGGCCTGTAGGTGTCTTGGCCCTGCCTGGGCCGATTGATCCCAGATGGGCTTGTGGACGCTTTCAGTCAGCGTGGACTGTGAGGACCCAGGATGGCCTGTGAGTGTCTTTCACTCTCCTGAGCAGAGTGGCATCGGAGAATCTTTTATCAGAAGGGGATAGTTAATATATTTTGAAACTTCTTTCAGAAATAGAATTTCATGGGGCCTGTTTTACGATACCATCTCTTTTTCATTCATTCTTTTATTTCATGTATTCACCAGTGTTATGGAAAGAAATGAAAGAATATATATTAGTATCAATATTTGTTAAGTATCTCATATAGAACACCTTTTATACAGAATACATTGTTTTGAACTTTTATTTTATTATGTTTAAACTGTAACATGAAATGTCAGTTTTTATTTATATGATAGATTATATGTATACTAATAAACTGTATCTCTGGAATAAATTGCAAGTGACTGAGCTATGAAATGAATTTTGTTTTTCTGAATTGAAAACTCATGTTCTGTCTACTGCACTGTTTATTATTTAAGAAGAAGTGGACCTACGAGATGATGTAATAAATTAATTTTTTCAAAGTCAAAGAAAATGTGTTTTTACTACAGAATGGCTACCTTCAGAGGTTTAAAATTTCTGCTCATGTGCTGAACACTCCAGGGCAGCAATTCTTACTTACGCATCATATTTTATGGACAAGTACTTAGATAGAACGTGAAATCTCACCCTGAACTGTTGCTTTTATATTGAAGGCCATCATTGCAATCCAGAAATAACACATGGAACAGAACACTACTCAACTGCCACCAGTTTCACTGAGTGGTCTCTGTTTCAAAACTCTATGGGCATAATAGGTGTTTTTTTCCCTTTCTATTTCATACAGGTACAACTAATAAATAAATATTGTGTATATTTTTGGTGTATAATATTTTGTTTATATATATGTATATATACATAAATAAATTAACTTAATATATATAAAGTTATATTGCATATATTATATACATATATCTTAAACTAATGAACATGATTACCTCACAGAAGACTGATTATTGACTCTCAGTACTTTTCAAGAATGCTATTTCCATCTTTCATAATCCCCATGCTGCAGCAGATCTTCAGAAGTTACCACCATGTCAATGGAGCTTTCATATTTTTTTTTTACAGTCATTATCTTCTTGTTCCATGACCATACCCCACATCATTTTTGCTGGTTCGTCTTCATATTCTTTGCTTGTGTGAGCATGAATTCTTTAGATTTTATATAACATAAGATATGTCATCCCTTGTCTTCTTGTGTCTCAATTTTCACTTAACACAGTGACATCCAAGTTCATTAATACTGCTGATGCACAAATTTTTTCTTTTAAAGTTCTGCAGAATAATCCATACATACATACATACGTACATACATACATATGTGTGTGTTTGTGTGTGTGCATGTGTGTGTGTGTGTGTGCGTGAGAGAGAGAGAGAGAGAGAGAGAGAGAGAGAGAGAGAGGAGAGAGAGAGAGAAAGAGAGAGAGAGAGCCAAATGTTCTTAACAGTGGTGGCAAAAAAACATTGGAAAAGAGCCTCTTTAACAAGGAGGGCTCAAAAGACTAGATATTCCCATATAGAAGACTTAAAGTAGTTCAATTTTTCATTTGTAAGAAAACTTATACTTGTAAAAATGGCCAAGATCAAAAGCACTGATGACAATTTATGCTGGAGAGGTTGTGGGGTAAATGGAACACTCTGGCACTGTTGGTAGGGATGCAAGCTGGTACAACCCCTTTGGATGTCAGTGTGGCGATTTGTCAGAAAATTAGAAAAAAACTTTCCTCAAGACCCAGTAATACCACTTTTGGGTATATAACCAAAGGATGCTCAATCGTGCCACAAGGACATGTGCTCAACTATGTTCATAGCAGCAATGTTTTCATAGCCAAAACCTGGAAACAACCTAAATGCTCCTCAACTGAAGAATGGATAAGGAAAATGTGGTACATTTACACAATGGAGTACTACACAGAAAAATAATGATATCTTGAAATTTGCAGGCAAATGGATAGAGCTAGAAAACATCATATTGAGTGAGGTAACCCAAACCCAGAAAGACAATTATCATATGTACTCACTTATAAGTGATTTTTAAACATAAAGCAAAGGAAACCAGCCCACAAATCACAATTCCAGAGAACCTAGACAATAATGAGGACCCTAAGAGAGACATACATATATCTAATTTACATGGGTAGTAAAAAAAGACAAGATCTCCTGAGTAAATTGGGATCATGGGGACCATGGTAAAGGGTTGAAGGGGAGAGAAGAGGCAGGGAGGGGAGCAGAGAAAAATGTAGAGCTTAATAAAAATCAATAAAATAAAAAGAAATCAACTCAAATAAATGAATGCCATTAATTTTACAAATTAAACTTGTAGGGGAAAACATGGCGCAAACAATTCAGGATATAGACATAGGCATTGACTTTTAAACGTGACTTATAGAGCAAAGAAAAACTTGGAGTAGAGAAAGAGATGGAATTTAATCAAATAAAAGCGCTTCTGTACAGTGTGAACATACAATACACAGTATTTAAATAGTCAAAGTCCAAAAAAAGGAATAAATGATAACTGATCAATAAGTAAGCAAGCCATGTGTGGGATACCTTTTTTTTTTAACTTTTTTTTTTTTATTGAGAAATCGAAAAAAAAAAAACAAATTTCCTCCTCCTCCCAGCCTCCCATTTCCCTCCCCCTCCTGCCACCCTTCTCCCCCTCCTCCCACCATTCTCCCCCTCCCACCACTCCTCTCCCCCTCCCTCTCCAGCCCAAAGAGCAGTCAGGGTTCCCTGCCCTGTGGTAAGTCCTAGGTCCTGCCACCTCGGTCCATTTTTAGGAAGGTGAACATCCAAACTGGCTAGACTCCCACAAAGCCAGCATATTACGTAGGTTCAAAACCCCGTGCCATTGTCCTTGGGTTCTCATCAGCCCTCATTGTTCGCCATGCTCAGAGAGTCCAGATTTATCCCATGCTTTTTCAGTCACAGTCCAGCAGGCCTTGGTGAGCTCCCAGTAGATCAGCTCCACTGTCTCAGTGGGTGGGTGCTCCCCTCGTGGTCCCGACTTCTTTGCTCATGTTCTCCCTCCTTCTGCTCCTCATTGGGACCTTGGGAGCTCAGTCCAGTGCTCCTGTGTGGGTCTCTGTCTCTGTCTCCATCCATCACTAGATGAAGGTTCTATGATGATATGCAAGATATTCGTCAGTATTGCTATAGGATAGGGTCATTTCAGGTTCCCTATCCTCAGCTGCCCAAGGAATTAACTGGGGACCTCGGCTTGGGCATCTGGGAGCCACTCTAGGGTCAAGTCTCTTGCCAACCCTGAGGTGGCTCCCTTAACTAAGAATTGTGCTTCCGTGCTCCCCTATCCAACCTTCCTTTATCCCAATCATCCTTTTCCCCCAAGTTCCCCCCATTCTCCCCTTCTCCCTTTTCTCTCCCCATCTCCCCTTACCCCCATCCCACCCCACCCCCAAGATCACAATTTTCTCCCCGGCAATTTTGTCTACTTCCCATAGCCAAGAGGACAACTATATGCTTTTCCTTTGGTTCACCTTCTTACTTAGCTTCTTTAGGATCACCAATTGTAGACTCCGTGACCCTTGTTTATGGCTAGAAACCAATTATGAGCGAGTACATCCCATGTTCATCTTTTTGGGTCTGGGTTACCTCACTCAGGATAGTGTTTTCTATTTCCATCCATTTGCATGCAAAATTCGAGAAGTCATTGTTTTTAACCGCAGCATAGTACTCTAATGTGTAGATATTCCACACTTTCTTCATCCATTCTTCCATTGAAGGGCATCTAGGTTGTTTCCAGGTTCTGGCTATTACAAATAATACTGCTATGAACATGGCTGAACAAATGCTCTTGTCATATGATAGGGCATCTCTTGGGTATATTCCCAGGAGTGGTATTGCTGGGTCCAGGGGTAAGTTGATCCCGAATTTCCTGAGAAACCGAAACACTGATTTCCAAAGTGGTTGCACAAGATTGCATTCCCACCAGCAATGGATGAGGGTTCCCCTTCCTCCACAGCCTCTCCAGCAAAGGCTATCATTGGTGTTTTTGATTTTAGCCATTCTGACAGGTGTAAGATGATATCTCAAAGTTGTTTTGATTTGCATTTCCCTGATCGCTAAGGAGGTTGAGCATGACCTTAAGTGTCTTTTGGCCATTTGAACTTCCTCTGCTGAGAATTCTCTGTTCAGTTCAGTGCCCCATTTTTTAATTGGGTTAATTAGCATTTTAAAGTCTAGTTTCCTGAGTTCTCTATATATTTTGGAGATCTGAACTTTGTCTGTTGCGGGGTTGGTGAAGATCTTCTCCCAGTCAGTAGGTTGCCTTTTTGTCTTGGTGACAGTGTCCTTTGCTTTACAGAAGCTTCTCAGTTTCAGGAGGTCCCATTTATTCAATGTTGCCCTTAAAGTCTGTGCTGTTCGGGTTACACATAGGAAGCAATCTCCTGTGCCCATCTCCTGTAGGGTACTTCCCACTTTCTCTTCTATCAGGTTCAATGTGTTCTGACTGATAGTGAGGTCTTTAATCCATTTGGACTTGAGTTTTGTGCATGGTGATAGATATGGGTCAATTTTCATTCTTCTACAGGTTGACATCCAGTTATGCCAGCACCATTTGTTGAAGATGCTTTCTTTCTTCCATTGTATACTTTTGGCTCCGTTATAAAAAATGAGGTGTTCATAGGTTTGTGGGTTAAAATTCGGGTCTTCTATACGATTCCATTGGTCGACTTCTCTGTTTTTATGCCAGTACCGCACTGTTTTCATCACTGTAGCTCTGTAATAGAGTTTGAAGTCAGGGATGGTAATGCCTCCAGACAATCCTTTATTGTATAGGATTGTTTTGGCTATCCTGGGTTTTTTGTTTTTCCATATAAAGTTGATTATTGTCCTCTCAAGATCTGTGAAGAATTTTGATGGGACCCTGATGGGGATTGCATTGAATCTATAAATTGCCTTTGGTAGAATTGCCATTTTTACTATGTTGATCCTCCCAATCCAAGAGCAAGGGAGGTCCTTCCATTTTCTGGTATACTCCTCAGTTTCTTTCTTCAATGCCTTAAAGTTCTTGTCAAATAGATCTTTCACTTCCTTGGTTAGAGTTACCCCAAGATATTTTATGCTGTTTGTGGCGATCGTGAAAGGTGAAGCTTCTCTGATTTCCCTCTCTGCTTCCATATCCTTTGTGGATAAGAGGGCAACTTATTTTTTGGAGTTGATCTCGTATCCTGCCACATTATTAAATGTGTTTATCAGCTGTAGGAGTTCTTTGGTGGAGTTTTGGGGGTCGCTTATGTACACTATCATATCATCTGCAAATAATGAAAGTTTAACTTCTTCCTTTCCAATTCGAATACCCTTGATCCCCTTATGTTGTCTTATTGCTATTGGTAGAACTTCAAGTACTATATTGAAGAGGTATGGCGAGAGCGGACAGCCTTGTCGTGTTCCTGAGTTTAGTGGGATGGCTTTAAGTTTCTCTCCATTTAATTTAATGTTAGCTGTCGGCTTGCTGTATATAGCTTTTATTATATTTAGGTATGACCCTTGTATCCCTAATCTCTCCAAGACTTTTATCATAAAGGGGTGTTGAATTTTGTCAAATGCTTTTTCAGCATCTAATGAAATGATCATATGGTTTTTTTCTTTCAGTTTATTTATATGCTGGAGTACATTGATAGATTTTCCTATGTTGAACCAGCCCTGCATCCCTGGGATGAAGCCTACTTGATCATAATGGATAATTTTTCTAATGTGTTCTTGGATTCGGTTTGCCAGTATTTTGTTGAGGATTTTTGCATCGATGTTCATGAGTGAGATTAGTCTATAATTTTCTTTCTTGGTTGAATTTTTGTGCGGTTTTGGTATCAGAGTAACTGTAGCTTCATAAAAGGAATTTGGCAATGCCTCTTCTGTTTCTATATTGTGAAATACATTAAGGAGTATAGGTATTAGGTCTTCTTGGAAGTTCTGGTAGAATTCTGCATTGAAACCATCTGGTCCTGGGCTTTTTTTGGTAGGGAGGTTTTTGATAACCTCTTCTAATTCTTCGCGACTAACAGGTCTATTTAGATTGTTCACCTGGTCCTGGTTTAACTTTGGTATATGGTATTTATCTAAAAAATTGTCCATTTCCTTTACATTTTCCAGTTTTGTGGCATATAGGCTTTTGTAGTAAGCTCTAATGGTTCTCTGAATGTCTTCTGTGTCTGTGGTTATGTCCCCCTTTTCATTTCTGATCTTATTAATTTGCATATTCTCTCTCTGCCATTTCATTAGTTTGGATAGGGGTTTGTCAATCTTGTTGATTTTCTCCAGGAACCAGCTTTTTGTTTCATTGATTCTTTGCATTGTTTTCTGTGTTTCTATTTTGTTGATTTCAGCCTTCAGTTTGATTATTTCCAGTCTTCTACTCCTCCTAGGTGAGTCTGCTTCTTTTTTTTCTAGAGCTTTCAGTTGGGCTGTTAAGTCTCCAATGTGAGCTTTCTCTGTTTTCTTTAAGTGGGCACTTAGTGCTATGAGCTTTCCTCTTAGGACTGCTTTCATAGTGTCCCATACGTCTAAGTATGTTGTTTCTTTATTTTCATTGAATTCCAGGAAGACTTTAATTTCTTTCTTAATTTCTTCCTTAATCCAGGTACGGTTCAGTAGTTGACTGTTCAGTTTCCATGAATTAGTAGTCTTTCTGAGGGTAGCATTGTTGTTGATTTCTAACTTTAATCCGTGGTGATCTGATAAGGCACAGGTGGTTACTAATATTTTTTTGTAACTGTGGATGTTTGCTTTGTTACCGACTATGTCGTCGATTTTTGAGAAGGTTCCATGAGCTGCAGAGAAGAAGGTATATTCTTTCCTATTTGGGTGGAATGTTCTATAGATGTCTGTTAAGTCCATTTGATTCATTACCTCCATTAATTCTCTTATTTCTCTGTTAGGTTTCTGTCTGATTGACCTGTCCATTGGTGAGAGAGGAGTGTTGAAGTCTCCTACTATTAGTGTGTGCGGTTTGATGGCTGCCTTGAGTTTTAGCAATGTTTCTTCTATGTACGTGGGTGCTTTTATATTATGGGCATTGATGTTCAGGATTGAGACTTCATCCTGCTGAACTGTTCCGGTTATGAGTATAAAATGCCCCTCTCCATCTCTTCTGATTGATTTAAGTTTGAAGTCAACTTTGTTAGAGATTAGTATGGCCACACCTGCTTGTTTCTTAGGTCCATTTGCTTGATAAGCCTTTTCCCAGCCCTTTACTCAGAGTAGGTGCCTGTCTTTGTGGTTGAGGTGTGTTTCTTGTAAACAGCAGAATTTTGGATCCTGTTTTCGTATCCAATCTCTTAGCCTGTGCCTTTTAATAGGTGAGTTGAGTCCATTGACATTAAGTGATATTAATGACCAGTGGTTGTTAACTCCGGTCATTTTTTGAGTAGTAGAGTTTGTGTGTTTCTCTTCTTTGATTTGTGTTGGTGAAGCGTCTCTAGGTGTCTAAGTTATTGTGGTCATTGTTGGACTCCTTGGTTAGTGATTTTCCTTCTATTACTTTCTGTAAGGCTGGATTTGTGGCTAAGTATTGTTTAAATTTGTTTTTATCCTGGAAAATTTTATTTTCTCCATTTATAGTGAACGAAAGCTTGGCTGGGTATAGTAATCTGGGCTTGCATCCATGGTCTCTCAGTTTCTGAAGTACATCTATCCAAGACCTTCTGGCTTTCATGGTTTCCATGGAGAAGTCAGGTGTAAGTCTGATAGGTTTACCTTTATAAGTAATTTGGCCTTTTTCCTTTGCAGCTCTTAATATTCTTTCCTTATTCTGTATGCTTTGTGTTTTGATAATTATATGGCGAGGGGATGTTCTTTTTTGATCCAGCCTATTCGGTGTTCTGTATGCTTCTTGAACCTTCATAGGTATATCTTTCTTTAGGTTGGGAAAGTTTTCTTCTATAATTTTATTAAATATATTTTCTGGACCATTGAGCTGCACTTCTTCTCCTTCTTCTACTCCAATTATTCTTAGGTTTGGTCTTTTTATTGTGTCCCATATTTCCTGAATATTTTGGGATGAGAGTTTGTTGGACTTGCTCTTTTCTTTGATCAGAGTGTTTATTTTCTCTATGGTATCTTCAGAATCTGAGATTCTTTCTTCTAACTCTTGTATTCTGTTGGTTATGCTTGTTTCTGTAGACTCTGTTTGTTTACTTAATTTTTCCATGTCCAGCCGGCCCTCTGTTTGTGTTTTCTTCTTTGCCTCCATTTCAGTTTTCAAGTCTTGCACCGTTTCCATTATCTGTTTGATTGTTTTTCCTTGGTTTTCTAGGGTATCATTCACTGATTTATTCAATTTTTCAAACTTTCTGTTATATTTCTCATCCATTTCTATAAGGGCGTTTTTTACATGCTGTTTAAGGGCGTCAATCACTTTCATGAAGTCGATCTTTTCTACTTCTTCTTGATTAGGGTGTTCATGTCCTCCCGTTGTGAGGTCGCTGGTTTCTGGTGGCTTCATATTGCTTTTCAGCTTGTTGGGCAAATTCTTGCCTTGGCGTCTACCCATCTCTTCTTCCAAATGCTCCCTTATGGATCTTCTTTATCGGATCAGGTCTCCTTGCCTACCCAATGCTGGCTCTCTCCAACGTTGTCTCTCCCCAACGCTGGGTCTCCCCAACGCTGGGTCTCCTGGCGCCAAGAGATCAGGCCTCCATGCTGGTGGGCAGGTCGCAAACAAAGCGCCTACCCTGCTTGGTGCAGGCAGGCCATAGAAACAAAGAGACTCCTACCCGCTTGGGTGCCCCGGGGATTCAGAACCAGTGCCCAGACAGGCTGTACTGGGTGATGTTATGATACCTTTTTATTATTAGCCTGAGGTCATAGAATTCTCCAAGCAATATACTTTTTTTTTTTTTTTTTTTACAATATAGAGAAATCAGACTGGAATTAAACTGAAAGTATATTCTCTGCTGTTAATTTTCATCGTGCTAGATCATTCTAGGCAGACTGCGGGGAGAATAAAGGTTTCAACAGTGTTACTTAGCTCTGAAACCTATGAACTACAATATTGGTCTGCTATGTGTGATGTGTCCCCTTGTGCAATAGCGTCTTGGCTGTTACAAAGCTAAGTAACTGCTTTCTTATTGGAATTCCACAAGAAGGGAATCCCAAGTGTATGTTGTTATGCTGTTCACTTCTTTTTTTTTGGGGGGGGGGGCATTTCTAGACAGGGTTTCTCTGTGTAGCTTTGGAGCCTGTCTTGAAACTTGCTCTGTAGACCAGGTTGGCCTCAAACTCACAGAGAGCCGCCTGCCTCTGCCTCCTGAGTGCTAGGATTAAAGGCGTGCACCACCACCTCCTGGTATCTGCTGTCCACTTTTTATATGAAGAGTGTTTTTTGATTTTCTTTAATGATACACAATTTGAGTTTTCATTTCAGTGGTTTTAAGGAATTGGATATTTTGGGTAGTATAATTTTAAAATTTACTGTAAATTAATTATTATTTCAGTTGTTTCATTTCTAAATATTATTCATTAGAATGAAGCTGTGAACAGCCAAATCTATGCAGAAATTTATAATTATTTACTATATTAAAAGGCATCATAAATATTTACCTATTTTTTTATTGAGAAAAGGAGAAAAAAAAACAAAAAACAAGTTTCCACCTCCTCCCAGCCTCCCATTTCCCTCCCCCTCCTCCCACCCTTCTCCCCCTCTTCCCACCCTTCTCCCCCTCCTCCCACCCTTCTCCCCCTCCGCCCACTCCTCTCCCCCTCCCTCTCCAGTCCACAGAGCAGTCCGGGTTCCCTGCCCTGTGGTAAGTCCTAGGTCCTCCCCCCTCCGTCCATATCTAGGAAGGTGAACATCCAAACTGGCTAGGCTCCCACACAGCCAGCACATTAAGTAGGATCAAAACCCCGTGCCATTGTCCTTGGCGTCTCATCAGCCCTCATTGTTCGCCATGTTCAGAGAGTCCAGATTTATCCCATGCTTTTTCAGTCACAGTCCAGCTGGCCTTGGTGAGCTCCCAGTAGATCAGCTCCACTGTCTCAGTGGGTGGGTGCATCCCTCGTGGTCCCGACTTCTTTGTTCATGTTCTCCCTCCTTCTGCTCCTCATTGGGACCTTGGGAGCTCAGTCCAGTGCTCCAGTGTGGGTCTCTGTCTCTATCTCCATCCATCACCAGATGAAGGTTCTATGATGATATGCAAGATATTTGTCATTATTGCTGTAGGCTAGGGTCATTTCAGGTTCCCTATCCTCAGCTGCCCAAGGAACTAACTGGGAACCTCAGCTTGGGCACCTGGGAGCCCCTCTAGGGTCAAGTCTCTTGCCCACCCTAAAGTGGCTCCCTTAACTAAGAATTGTGGTTCCGTGCTCCCCTATCCACCCTTCCTTTATCCCAATCCTCCTGTTTCCCCAAGTCCCCCCTCCTTCCCTTCTACCTTTTCTCTCCCCATATCCCCTTACCCCCATCCCACCCCACCCCCAAGATCCCAATCTTCTCCCTGGCAATTTTGTCTACTTCCCATAGCCAAGAGGATAACTATATGTTTTTTCCTTGGGTTCACCTTCTTACTTAGCTTCTTTAGGTTCACCTATTGTAGACTCTGTGACCCTTATTTATGGCTAGAAACCAATTATGAGCGAGTACATCCCATGTTCATCTTTTTGGGTCTGGGACACCTCACTCAGGATAGTGTTTTCTATTTCCATCCATTTGCATGCAAAATTCGAGAAGTCATTGTTTTTTACCGCAGCGTAGTACTGTAGTGTGTATATATTCCACACTTTCTTCATCCATTCTTCCATTAAAGGGCATCTAGTTTGTTTCCAGGTTCTGGCTATTACAAATAATACTGCCATGAACATAGTTGAACAAATGCTTTTGTCATATGATAGAGCATCTCTTGGGTATATTCCCAGGAGTGGTATTGCTGGGTCCAGGGGTAGGTTGATCCCGAATTTCCTGAGAAACCGAAACACTGACTTCCAAAGTGGTTGCACAAGATTGCATTCCCACCAGCAATGGATGAGGGTTCCCCTTCCTCCACAGCCTCTCCAGCAAAGGCTATCCTTGGTGTTTTTGACTTTAGCCATTCTGACAGGTGTAAGATGATATCTCAAAGTTGTTTTGATTTGCATTTCCCTGATTGCTAAGGAAGTTGAGCACGACCTTAAGTGTCTTTTGGCCATTTGAACTTCTTCTGTTGAGAATTCTCTGTTCAGTTCAGTGCCCCATTTTTTAATTGGGTTAATTAGCATTTTAAAGTCTAGTTTCTTGAGTTCTCTATATATTTTTGAGATCAGACCTTTGTCTGTTGCGGGGTTGGTGAAGATCTTCTCCCAGTCAGTAGGTTGCCTTTGTGTACCTATTTTTAAAACTAACTACACTATTTATAAATATATACAATAAAATAGCACAAGGATACAAAACTCCCCGATTTTGTTTCTCTTTTTTATTTCTAGTATTGTATAATGTGATATGAAATCCTTTTGTTATACTGGACAAATCAAATGGCCCTCTAGGGAAAAAGTCCCTGGACTACAAGCATTTTAAAACTTCTTGGTCATTGCCCACTTGAGAATATGTATAATTAGTTTTATATATTCTTGTATTAGGCTATCCTAGATACTTTATGTTGGAGAATATAGGGAAATATGAGTCCATGAAGATTGTGTTCCTTTTATGCAGGTAAATGACGAAGTTTAGCTAAAAGAACAGTGCTTTCTTTATAGATAGGAATCCACTGTTGGAATTGCTATGAATTTGAATCGAATCTTAAATTGGTTGAGTGAGCCTAGAGCAAAATAGATAACATTTAGGAAAATCATTTGACAAGCACAAGAAAATAGTTGTAAAAATTTATTGCTACACTAGAAATTGACTTCTACTTTGAGCTGGAGCCATGTTTTTACCTGGGAAAATGTAAAATGCATCAAAAAACATCCAATAGCTTTATAATTTTTTAATGTAGCATAGCTTATAATTAATCATTATATTCTCAGATAATACATGAATGATGTTATTCTCTTCTACTTGATAAATTAGCAAGTATTTGTTGACATAAAATACAAAAGCATAGAGGCTATATCTTTCTATCCATCAGCTTTTCTATGGAGCTGGGCATACACTGATCATCTCTAAAGGAGATACATTTATTGGAAGTCTTCTAGTGTGAAGTGTGTCCTAGACATCTAATTGAAAATATAATTTGACATGGACACCAAATTATCCAGTGCTGAAAACATACTTTTCAATGTAATTTAATTTTTAGATATGATATGGATAATTACAAAATGAAATAATACCTAAAATTACCTGGAATTGTATTTATTTTTCCAGTTTTTCTTATATCATTTATAGCTAATGTTTGTACTAATTTTATTTCTGAACAGTAAGTAGAATGGATAAGGATAAATAATTTTGATGAGTAGTAATTTTTAATGTGTGGTATAAAGTGAGAAAGAAAATAAAAAAATCATGAAAAGGATTGTAAAAGGTATTTTGGGCATGTTGGCACACAACTTGGTAGAAGGAGGCAGCAAGATTGCCATGAGGCCAACCTGGAATACACAAAAGGATATTGTATCAAAAAACAATAGCTAAACATTTAGTTTATTAAGTTCAGTAAATTTGAAGCTACAAAGTCATTTTTAATGTATGTATTTATTTGAAAAGAAGACAATCATTTAAATTTCCCACAATAATAATTAAAAATAGAAATGTTCCAATGTAAGAAGTTTCAAATATTAAATGTTTCAACTGAGTGTGTGAGTAAGTTTGCAATATTTCCGGATTGAAAAAAGAAATAAACATGGATGATGGTTTACATGAGCTCCACTCAATAGAGACATTGAATTTGATGACTATGTATATATGAACTATATGACCTCAATACCAAATTCTTTGTCCATCAATAAGGATTGAATGTCTTGGAATATGTTCTCCTCAGTTCATTAGTTTTGTATAGGCCAAGGAAAAGCATTAATTACTACACTAGGCAAAGACATGGGATGGTCTTTCTCATCCTGGATATTTCAATAGTTATGAGTGTAAAGAATGTGTTTATGAAACAGCACTTTCAAGTAGGGCTAATGTGTAAGTGAAGACAATTCCAAACACCAGTCTTAGGAGTTTTCTCTGTGGATGCCTTAGTAAGTGAGTCCTTTACTCCTGAGCTACATAAAATCATATTTTCAAAATTTGAGAGAGATTATTCTTTTCTTTTGTAATGTTGTACTACTTTATGTGCTTATCAATAACTTAAAAATAGATCTATTATTCATAACTACTCTGAACTATTTTTTGACTTTTTTACAAAACTTTTAACTAGCATGAAGTAATATTTCACTTCTATTTTAAAATTCACTCCTTGATATTAAGTGCCTTTAATATATGTTTGCCTTTAATTTGATTTTAATGTTAGATTACAAACAGACTTCCATAACCTTTCTTACTATATTCTATCAATACAACTTACAGAGTTTCCTGTTTCCTTCTCTAGGTAGCACTGACACACACATGCTTATGGAAGGAGCAAATCACTCTGTGGTGTTGGAGTTTGTATTTCTTGGACTCACTAACTCCTGGGACATTCAGCTTCTTATCTTTGTATTCTCCTCCATGTTTTATGTAGCAAGCATGATGGGAAACTCCCTCATCATTTTTACCGTGGTTTCAGATTCTCACTTACACACTCCCATGTACTTTCTGTTGGCCAACCTCTCCTTTATTGACTTAGGTGTTTCTTGTGTCACTTCTCCCAAGATGATTTATGATTTGTTCAGAAAGCGCAAAGTCATCTCTTTTAGGGCTTGTGTCATTCAGATCTTCTCCATCCATGTCATTGGTGGTGTGGAGATGGTGCTGCTCATAGCCATGGCTTTTGATAGATATGTAGCCATATGTAAACCTCTCCATTATTTGACCATTATGGGCCCAAAAATGTGTCTTTTCTTTGTAGTAACTGCCTGGGTAGTTGGCCTTACACACTCTGTTGTTCAACTGGCTTTTGTAGTCAATTTACCTTTCTGTGGACCAAACGTGATGGACAGCTTCTATTGTGACCTTCCCTGGTTCATCAAACTTGCCTGCACAGACACCCATAAACTGGAATTCATGGTCACAGCAAACAGTGGATTCATCTCTGTGGGTTCCTTCATCATACTAATCATTTCCTATATTGTCATCATAATCACTGTACAAAAACACTCGTCAAGTGGTTCCACTAAAGCTCTGTCCACACTTTCAGCTCACATCTCTGTGGTGGTCTTATTCTTCAGTCCTCTGATATTTGTCTATACCTGGCCTTTTCCCTCAATACACCTGGATAAATTTCTGGCCATATTTGATGCAGTTTTCACCCCCTTTCTGAACTCTGTGATCTATACATTCAGGAACCAAGAAATGAAGATGTCGATGAAGAGAGTATTCAGACAGCTACTGAGTTATCGAAAGATCTCCTAAGTGCTTGCGTTGTGCACATAGAAGCACATTAGGACCATCTCAGTGAAAATATGCCTTTCCACACTATGTTTATATAGATCAAAATTTAGTCTATTTTTTCTACTTATGAAGGTGAGATAATCCCTTCTGAACACAGAGGGGATTACATGTGCAAGCTAAAGATTATAGTAATCACAATCCTCAATTCCCAAGGAATTTTTTAAATATAAACTCTTAGATGTAAGGAAGCTGGAAGCCTATACTAAGACGTTTAGAACCAAAAAAAATAGGCTTTTAAAATCACATAAAAGGAAGTCTGGCAGTACTTACTAGGGATATTTGTTTTTCTTTTCAACCTTTAATTTTTCTATATTCTTGAGAATTTCACACATGTATTCAATTAACAAAGATCATCACTATTCTTTTGTTTCCATCCTTCAACTTTCCAAGAGGTTCCCCTCAAGACTTCATGTCTTTTTCTTTTTGGATAACCTACTCAGTCTTTTTTTTTTATTTTTTATTTTTTTTTATTTTTTTATTTTTTGAGAAAAGAGAAAAAAAAAAACAAATTTCCTCCTCCTCCCAGCCTCCCATTTCCCTCCCCCGCCTCCCACCCTTCTCCCCCTCCCCCAACTCCTCTCCCCCTCCCTCTCCAGCCCAAAGAGCAGTCAGATTTCCCTGCCCTGTGGTAAGTCCTAGGTCCTCCCCCCTCCGTGCATTTCTAGGAAGGTGAACATCCAAACTGGCTAGGCTCCCACAAAGCCAGCACATTACGTAGGTTCAAAACCCCGTGCCATTGTCCTTGGCGTCTCATCAGCCCTCATTGTTGGCCATGCTCAGAGAGTCCAGTTTTATCCCATGCTTTTTCAGTCACAGTCCAGCTGGCCTTGGTGAGCTCCCAATAGATCAGCTCCACTGTCTCAGTGGGTGGGTGCTCCCCTCGTGGTCCCGACTTCTTTGCTCATGTTCTCCCTCCTTCTGCTCCTCATTGGGACCTTGGGAGCTCAGTCCAGTGCTCCAGTGTGGGTCTCTGTCTCTGTCTCCATCCATCACCAGATGAAGGTTCTATGATGATATGCAAAATATTCGTCATTATTGCTCTAGGATAGGGTCATTTCAGGTTCCCCATCCTCAGCAGCCCAAGGAACTAACTGGGGACCTTGGCTTGGGTATCTGGGAGCCACTCTAGGTTCAATTCTCTTGCCAACCCTAAGGTGGCTCCCTTAACTAAGAACCGTGCTTCCGTGCTCCCCCATCCAACCTTCCTTCATCCGAATCCTCCCCCTTTCCCAAGCTCCCCCCATTCTCCCCCTCTCCCCCCTCTCTCCCCATCTCCCCTTACCCCCATCCCACCCCACCCCCAAGATCTCAATTTTCTCCCCGGCAATTTTGTCAACTTCCCATAGCCAAGAGGACAACTATATGCTTTTCCTTTGGTTCACCTTCTTGCTTAGCTTCTTTGGGATCACCAATTGTAGACTCCGTGACCCTTGTATATGGCTAGAAACCAATTATGAGTGAGTACATCCCATGTTCATCTTTTTGGATCTGGGTTACCTCACTCAGGATAGTGTTTTCTATTTCCATCCATTTGCATGCAAAATTCAAAAAGTCATTGTTTTTTACCGCAGCATAGTATTCTAATGTGTAGATATTCCATACTTTCTTCATCCATTCTTCCATTGAAGGGCATCTAGGTTGTTTCCAGGTTCTGGCTATTACAAATAATACTGCTATGAACATAGTAGAACAAATGCTCTTGTCATGGGATAGGGCATCTCTTGGGTATATTCCCAGGAGTGGTATTGCTGGGTCCAGGGGTAAGTTGATCCCAAATTTCCTGAGAAACCGAAACACCGATTTCCAAAGTGGTTGCACAAGATTGCATTCCCACCAGCAATGGATGAGTGTTCCCCTTCCTCCACAGCCTCTCCAGCAAAGGCTATCATTGGTGTTTTTTATTTTAGCCATTCTGACAGGTGTAAGATGATATCTTAAAGTTGTTTTGATTTGCATTTCCCTGATTGCTAAGGAGGTTGAGCATGACCTTAAGTGTCTTTTGGCCATTTGAACTTCCTCTGCTGAGAATTCTCTGTTCAGTTCAGTGCCCCATTTTTTAATTGGGTTAATTAGCATTTTAAAGTCTAGTTTCCTGAGTTCTCTATATATTTTTGAGATCAGACCTTTGTCTGTTGCGGGGTTGGTGAAGATCTTCTCCTAGTCAGTAGGTTGCCTATTTGTCTTGGTGACAGTGTCCTTTGCTTTACAGAAGCTTCTCAGTTTTAGTAGGTCCCATTTATTCAATGATGCCCTTAAAGTCTGTGCTGTTCGGGTTACACATAGGAAGCGATCTCCTGTGCCCATCTCCTGTAGGGTACTTCCCACTTTCTCTTCTATTAAGTTCAATGTGTTCTGACTGATAGTGAGGTCTTTAATCCATTTGGACTTGAGTTTTGTGCATGGTGATAGATATGGGTCTATTTTCATTCTTCTACAGGTTGACATCCAGTTATGCCAGCACCATTTGTTGAAGATGCTTTCTTTCTTCCATTGTATACTTTTGGCTCCGTTATCAAAGATGAGGTGTTCATAGCTTTGTGGGTTAAAATTCGGGTCTTCTATACGATTCCATTGGTCGACTTCTCTGTTTTTATGCCAGTACCACACTGTTTTCATCACTGTAGCTCTGTAATACAGTTTGAAGTCAAGGATGGTAATGCCTCCAGACAATCCTTTATTGTATAGGATTGTTTTGGCTATCCTGGGTTTTTTGTTTTTCCATATAAAGTTGATTATTGTCCTCTCAAGATCTGTGAAGAATTTTGATGGGATCCTCATGGGGATTGCATTGAATCTATAAATTGCCTTTGGTAGAATTGCTATTTTTACTATGTTGATCCTCCCAATCCAAGAGCAAGGGAGGTCCTTCCATTTCCTGGTATACTCCTCAATTTCTTTCTTCAATGCCTTAAAGTTCTTGTCAAATAGATCTTTCACTTCCTTGGTTAGAGTTACCCCAAGATATTTTATGCTGTTTGTGGCTATTGTGAAAGGTGAAGCTTCTCTGATTTCCCTCTCTGCTTCCATATCCTTTGTGTATAAGAGGGCGACTGATTTTTTGGAGTTTATCTTGTATCCTGCCACATTACTAAAGGTGTTTATCAGCTGTAAAAGTTCTTTGGTGGAGTTTTTGGGGTCGCTTATGTACACTATCATATCATCTGCAAATAACGAAAGTTTAACTTCTTCCTTTCCAATTCGAATCCCTTTGATCCCCTTATGTTGTCTTATTGCTATTGGTAGAACTTCAAGTACTATATTGAAGAGGTATGGTGAGAGTGGACAGCCTTGTCGTGTTCCTGAGTTTAGTGGGATGGCTTTAAGTTTCTCTCCATTTAATTTAATGTTAGCTGTCGGCTTGCTGTATATAGCTTTTATTATATTTAGGTATGACCCTTGTATCCCTAATCTCTCCAATACTTTTATCATAAAGGGGTGTTGAATTTTGTCAAATGCTTTTTCAGCATCTAATGAAATGATCATATGGTTTTTTTCTTTCAGTTTATTTATATGCTGGATTACATTGATAGATTTTCGTATGTTGAACCAGCCCTGCATCCCTGGGATGAAGCCTACTTGACCATAATGGATAATTTTCCTAATGTGTTCTTGGATTCGGTTTGCCAGTATTTTGTTGAGGATTTTTGCATCGATGTTCATGAGTGAGATTGGTCTATAATTTTCTTTCTTGGTTGAGTCTTTGTGCAGTTTTGGTATCAGAGTAACTGTAGCTTCATAAAAGGAATTTGGCAATGATTCTTCTGTTTCTATATTGTGAAATACATTAAGGACTATAGGTATTAGGTCTTCTTGGAAGTTCTGGTAGAATTCCGCATTGAAACCATCTGGTCCTGGGCTTTTTTTGGTAGGGAGGTTTTTGATAACCTCTTCTAATTCTTCGCGACTAACAGGTCTATTTAGATTGTTCACCTGGTCCTGGTTTAACTTTGGTATATGGTATTTATCTAAAAAAAAGTGTCCATTTCCTTTACATTTTCCAGTTTTGTGGCATATAGGCTTTTGTAGTAAGATCTAATGATTCTCTGAATTTCCTCTGTGTCTGTGGTTATGTCCCCCTTTTCATTTCTGATCTTATTAATTTGCAAATTCTCTCTCTGCCGTTTGATTAGTTTGGATAGGGGTTTGTCAGTCTTGTTGATTTTCTCCAGAAACCAGCTTTTTGTTTCATTGATTCTTTGGATTGTTTTCTGTGTTTCTATTTTACTGATTTCAGCCCTCAGTTTGATTATTTCCAGTATTCTACTCCTCCTAGGTGAGTCTGCTTCTTTTTTTTTTCTAGAGTTTCAGGTGGGCTGTTAAGTCTCCAATGTGAGCTTTCTCTGTTTTCTTTAAGTGGGCACTTAGTGCTATGAACTTTCCTCTTAGGACTGCTTTCATAGTGTCCCATAAGTTTAAGTATGTTGTTTCTTTATTTTCATTGAATTCCAGGAAGACTTTAATTTCTTTCTTAATTTGTTCCTTAATCCAGCTATGGTTCAGTAGTTGACTGTTCAGTTTCCATGAGTTTGTAGGCTTTTTGGGGGAAGCATTGTTGTTGAATTCTAACTTTAATCCATGGTGATCTGATAAGACACAGGTGGTTACTAATACTTTTTTGTAACTGTGGATGTTTGCTTTGTTACCGACTATGTGGTCGATTTTTGAGAAGGTTCCATGAGCTGCAGAGAAGAAGGTATATTCTTTCTTATTTGGGTGGAATGTTCTATAGATGTCTGTTAAGTCCATTTGATTCATTACCTCCATTAATTCTCTTATTTCTCTGTTAGGTTTCTGTCTGTTTGACCTGTCCATTGGTGAGAGAGGAGTGTTGAAGTCTCCTACTATTAGTGTGTGCGGTTTGATGGCTGCCTTGAGTTTTAGCAATGTTTCTTTTATGTACGTGGGTGCTTTTAAATTAGGGGCATAGATGTTCAGAATTGAGACTTCATCCTGCTGAACTGTTCCTGTTATGAGTATAAAATGCCCCTCTCCATCTCTTCTGATTGATTTAAGTTTGAAGTCAACTTTGTTAGAGATTAGTATGGCCACACCTGCTTGTTTCTTAGGTCCATTTGCTTGATAAGCCTTTTCCCAGCCCTTTACTCTGAGTATGTGCCTGTCTTTGTGGTTGAGGTGGGTTTCTTGTAAATAGCAGAACGTTGGATCCTGTTTTCGTATCCAATCTCTTAGCCTGTGCCTTTTAATAGGTGAGTTGAGTCCATTGACATTAAGTGATATTAATGACCAGTGGATGTTAACTCCGGTCATTTTTTTAGTCGTAGAGTTTGTGTGTTTCCCTTCTTTGATTTGTGTTGGTGAAGGGTCTCTAGATGTCTGAGTTATTGTGGTCATTGTTGAACTCCTTGGTTAGTGATTTTCCTTCTATTACTTTCTGTAAGGCTGGATTTGTGGCTGCGTATTGTTTGAATTTGTTTTTATCCTGGAAAATTTTATTTTCTCCATTTATAGTGAACGAAAGCTTGGCTGGGTATAGTAATCTGGGCTTGCATCCATGGTCTCTTAGTTTCTGAAGTACATCTATCCAGGACCTTCTGGCTTTCATTGTTTCCATGGAGAAGTCAGGTGTAAGTCTGATAGGTTTACCTTTATAAGTAATTTGGCCTTTTTCCTTTGCAGCTCTTAATATTATTTCCTTATTCTTTATGCTTTGTGTTTTGATAATTATATGGCGATGGGATGTTCTTTTTTGATCCAGCCTATTCGGTGTTCTGTATGCTTCTTGAACCTTCATAGGTATATCTTTCTTTAGGTTGGGAAAGTTTTCTTCTATAATTTTATTAAATATATTTTCTGGACCATTGAGCTGCACTTCTTCTCCTTCTTCTACTCCTATTATTCTTAGGTTTGGTCTTTTTATTGTGTCCCATATTTCCTGAATATTTTGTGATGAGATTTTGTTGGACTTGCTCCTTTCTTTGATCAGAGTGTATTTTTTCTCTATGGTATCTTCAGAATCCGAGATTCTTTCTTCTATCTCTTGTATTCTGTTGGTTATGCTTGTTTCTGTAGACTCTGTTTGTTTACTTAAATTTTCCATGTCCAGCCGGCCCTCTGTTTGTGTTTTCTTCTTTGCCTCTATTTCAGTTTTCACGTCTTGCACCGTTTCCATTATCTGTTTGATTGTTTTTCCTTGGTTTTCTAGGGTATCATTCACTGATTTATTCAGATCTTCAAACTTTCTGTTATATTTTTCATCCATTTCTATAAGGGCATTTTTTACATGCTGTTTAAGGGCGTCAATCACTTTCATGAAGTCAACCTTTTCTACTTCTTCTTGATTAAGGTGTTCATGTCCTCCCGTTGTGAGGTCGCTGGTTACTGGTGGCTTCATGTTGCTTTTCAGCTTGTTGGGCGAATTCTTGCCTTGGCGTCTACCCATCTCTTCTTCCAAATGCTCCCTTATGGATCTTCTTTACCGGATCAGGTCTCCTTGCCTACCCAATGCTGGATCTCCCCAACGTTGTCTCTCCCCAATGCTGGGTCTCCCCAAGGCTGGGTCTCCTGGCGCCGAGAGATCAGGCCTCCATGCTGATGGGCCGGTGGCAAACAAAGCGCCTACCCTGCTTGGTGCAGGCAGGTCAAAGAAACAAAGGAACTCCAGCCTGCTTGGATGCCCCGAGGATTCGGACCCAGTGCCCAGACAGGCTGGGCTGGGTGATGTTATGTGCAGAAAGAGGGCGGTGGGGCAAATTGGGGAGGGTTCTGGATGGAAGCTGGGTGGGCTAGGAAGAAAGAGGAGGTATGCAGGGAGTGGGGGCCCTGCTGAGAGCTCAAGAAGGATAGGGGGCCAAGGAAGCTCTGAACTCCCCTTCCCGGGCTGGCGCCACAGGGTCAGAAACTCACCCCAATGCTGGGTCTCCTGGCGCCTAGAGATCAGGCCTCCGTGCTGGTGGGCAGGTCGCAAACAAAGCGCCTACCCTGCTTGGTGCAGGCAGGCCATAGAAACAAACAGACTCCCGAGACTCCCGCCTGCTTGGGTGCCCCGAGGATTCGGAACCAGTGCCAACCTACTCAGTCTTGTTAGTGCTGTCCATATGTATGGGTCTAGGGTCATTCCCTGAAGCATGGAAAACCTCCCAATGGGAACATTCTTGAAGAAGAATGATTCTACTTTCCCAAGGAGCTACTAATGGCAATAGCTTCTCAGAAATGAGTGGGGCTTGAAAGGCACATCTATGGTTGAAGTTTGATTGGCTTGCTTTTGTGTACATCATATGCAAGTAATTACAGCTGTTGTGAGTTTATGAGTGTGGTTGTTGCATCCTGTCCAGAAGACTGCATTCCATTGCACTCTTCCCCAGCCTTTGGATGGACCTTACATTCTTTCTGCCTCCTCCTCCACAGTCTTCTTGGGACCTTGGCAGTGTGGTGGATATTGATAAAGATACTTCATTTACAGCTGAGCTCTTTGTGCCTTATTGTCATCATTTCCACAATCATGTATCTCATAACTGACTTTTACCCACCACAATTAGAAGCTTCTCTGACCATGTTTGAGAGAATTCTAGATCTGTGGATGTTGCAAATTAGGTCGGTACGATAAATAACCAGGCCAGCTCAAGAATAATAGCCACATTTTAATGGTTAAAAAGGGGAAAATCACGCTACAAGGGTGGGAGATCTGACGTCCTATCTGTCCAGCAGGCACCGTGCAGAGAGGGCATGCATCTGGGTCCTCCCAATTTTTCTCCCTGCGGTCCAGGTCGCCATGCCTTAATTAAATGTGATTGATTGACAGAGTTTTCCCATCATGTGGACATAGACTTAACTCTCTAGAAGGCAACACAATGACATAAGTATTGATAAAATAAAAGTAGTAGGCCACACTCCAGGACACATGAGTTCTCCAGGCATGTGCTTTTGACTAGGATTATACAGTCTTGCATGTATGTGAATTCCTGTTGAGGAACTCTTCTCCACTAGAAAGCCATTAATTTATCCATATAACAGTTATGGCACCACGGCACCAGTGCCTCGCAGGTCATTATTGCAATATGCAAGATTCAGCACTGGGTAAGATTACTGTTATTTTCCTGCATTGGCCTACATTGCACCCTTTGGCATTGTAGAATTTAGCTATCAGGAGTGGTTTTTTTTTTGATTCGAGATTGATTCCTCAATACTCTGCAATCAAAGTATGTAATGTCTTCAACAACAGGATCTTACCATGTAGGTATGGAGGACAAGAAGGGCAGTAACAGTAGCCGTTTTGTTTTAGAGTTCATTAGTTTTGGTAGCCTTTCATGTTCTTATTAGTTATTCCTGAACACTAGTATATAATCCCTAACTGAAAATGATGTGTTCTTTCTAGCTCTCAGCCAATTCCTTATACCATCTGAAAAGCTGCAGAAAGAAAGTGCAGCTATGTACATTATAAAAGAGAAATACTTATAAATGTAAAGCACAGGAAGGTTCTGAACAATATACAGTACAGGAAACCTTTCTCTACTAAAATGACAGGGGAAATGATTGAAACGTTCTTATCAAAGCAGCTTTGCCTTTATGAGGGATGTTTTAACTTAAAATATGAGAATAGATTCAAGCACTCTATATTAGAAATTATTCTAAAACTCAACAATGGTAGCCAATGATTGTAGTGAGGAGCTGCAGGTTACATTCCTGCTGCCCTGCTCCCAGCTGCCTGGCTAGCTTATGCCCCGAAATAACAACACACAAACTGTATTCATTTAAACACTGCCTGGCCCATTTCTATTAATGTGTGTAGCACCGAGGTGCACTTACCAGGAAGATTCTAGCCTACGTCCATCCTGGGTCGGAGCTTCATTGCATCTGCCCCAGAGAGCAGAGCTAAGGCATATGAGCTCACTTCCTCTTCCTCCCAGCATTCTGTTCTGTTTACTCTGCCTACCTAATTTTCTGTCCTATCAGGGCCAAGGCAGTTTCTTTATATAACCAATGAAATTAACACAAAACAGAAGACTCTCCCCCATCAAATGATCTCTGCTTCTGTTAGGTATCCTGTGACTTTGAATATTCAGTCACATTTGCTAATTCTAAAATTAAAATTTTTAGCTTTCATATTTTAGACATAACTTTTGTTCTTACTAAAATGATACAGGTAATGACGTTTAATTTTGCTGTGTTTCTTACTACTCTGAATGTAAGCATGGTGTACCTGTGAACTGCCTGTTCAGAAGAGTGTATCATAAGTAAAGTGTATTCTTTTTATTTGCAGAAGCATTTGAAATGTGTTTGTGGACCATATATATGAATATCTTTAGGTGTGCAGAAATCAATTATGTTTCCTCCATTTTTGCTGCTCTGTGAAGACTCATACTTTCAATCAAATGCACTTAACAGACATATATAGAACATTCCACCCCAAAACAAAAGGCTATACTTTCTTCTCAGCACCTCATGGAACCTTCTCCAAAACTGACCACATACTCAGAAACAAAGCAAACCTCCACAAATAAAAAATAATTGAAGTAACCCATTGTGTCTTATCAGATCACCAAATTAAAGTTAGAATTTAACAACAATACTACTCTCAGAAAGCCTAAAAACTCATGGAACTTGTACAATGCTCAAATGCCCCATGCCTGGGCCAAGTGAGAAATAAAGAAAGTAATTAAAGACTTGCTAGGATTCAGCAAAAATGAAGGCACAAGGTACCGACACCTGTGGGACATTATGAAAGCAGTGCTAAGAAGAAAGTTCATAGCACTAAGCGCTAAAGAAAGGGGAGAAATCTCACACTCGTGACTTAACAGCACACCTGAAAACTCTAGAACAAAAAGAAGCAGACTCACTCAGGAGGAGTAGATGACAGAAAAGCATCAAATTGAAGGTCTAAATCAATAAAATAGAAACAAAGAAACTAATACAAAGAATCAAAGAAACAAAAAGCTGGCTCTTTGAGAAAATAAACAAGACAGACAAAAATTTATACAAACTAATCAAAAGGCAGAGAGAGCTCGTCCAAATTAATAAAATCGGAAATACAAAGGGGGACATAAAAACAGATACTGAGGAAGTCCAGAGAATTATTAGGTCATACTACAAAAACATGTACTCAACAAAATTGGAAAACATATAAAAAATGGACAATTTTCTTATACCACATACCATTTAGTATAAGACCAGGTGAACAATTTAAATAGGCCTGCAAGGAAATAGAAGCAGTCATCAAAAGCCACTCAACCAAAAATAGCCTGGGTACCGATGATTTCAGTGCAGAATTCTACCAGAACTTCAAAGAATAATTAATACCTATACTTCTCAAAGTGTTCCACAAAATAGAAATAGAAGGAAGATTCCCAAACTCTTTTTTATGAGGTTGCAGTTACCCTGATACTGAAACCACACAAAGACTCAACAAAGAAACAGAATTACAGACCAATCTCATTCATGAACATAGATGCAAAAATACTTAATAAAATCTTAGCAAACCAAATCCAAGAACACATAAAAAATCATCAACCATGATCAAGTCAGCTTCATCCTAGAGATACAGGAATGGTTCAACATATGAAAATCTGTCCATATATGCAATCCACCATATAAATAAACTGAAAGAAAAAAACATATTATCATCTCATTAGATGCTGAAAAAATTTCAATAATGTCCAACACGCTTTCATGATAAAGGTTCTGGAGAGATCAGGGATTCAATGAAGATATCTAAAAATAAAAAAGTAATATACAGCATGTTGACAGCCAACATCAAAATAAATGGAGAGAAACTCAATGCAATTCCACTAAATTCAGGAACAAGACAAAGTTGTCCACTCTCTTTATGTCTATTCAACATAGTTCTTAAAGTTCAGGCTAGAGCAATAAGACAACAGGAGAAAATCAAAGGGATTCACATTGGAAAGAAAGAAGTCAAACTTTCACTATTTTCAGATGATATGGTAGTAAACATAAGTGACTCCAAGGATTCCTCCAAGGAACTCTGACAGCTGATATATACTTTCAATAATGTGTCAGGATAAAAGATCAATTAAAAAAAAACACTAGCGAAAAGAAAAATCAGTAGCCCTCTCATATACAAATAATAAAGAAGCTGAGTTTGGAGTCCTGTCTCTGTCTACCCAACCTAGGTCTGCCTTTGCCCAGCCAATGCTAATGTGGCAGAATATTATTGGCCCTTATTCCTTGTTCTGCCTGGTCCATTCCAGGCTTCTCCACCCCCATCACATCCCTATATGAGTTTTTGCTTGATACCATTAAACGAGATCCTGCTTCAAGAGACTCCTGACTCAGTGGGTGTGTTTCTCCACCCCCTGCCCCCTCCCCCTCTGTGGCCAAAGTGGTAGGGAAGGGTGGCAGGACCACTGAATGCTCACCATCTTACTTAGCCCTAGGGAGAGTCCGAGGTTCCAGCTCTGCCCCTGATCTTTCTGCCAAAGAACCCGGCAAGAATAGAGTATTGAAGTCTGCCACTATTAGTGTGTGGGGTTTAATGTGTAATTTAAGCTTTAGCAGTGTTTCTTTTACACATGATGGTGCCCTTGTATTTGGGGTATAGATGTGTCAGTTTTGAGATATCCTCTTGATGGATTTTTCCTGTGACTAATATGAAATGTCCTTTTTTGCTCTTTTGATTGATTTCAGTTTGAAGTCTATTTTGTTAAATATTAAAATAGCTACACAAGCTTGCTTTTTAGGTCCATTTGATTGGAAAATTTTTACCCAACCCTTTACTCTGAGAGGATGTCTTTGAGGTTGAGGTGTGTTTCTTGTATGCAGTAGAAAGATGGATTCTGTTATCCCGTATCTTTTTGTAGGTTAGTTGAGTCCATTTATATTAAGGAATATTAATTACCAGTGATTGCTATCTCCTGTTAATTTAGTTTTTGTTGTAGGTTATATTATTTTGTGTGTTTTTTCATTCTTTGAGAATTGCTGCTGTGAGATCATCTATTGTTTATGTTTTTGTTCATGTAGCCAACTTTCTTGGTTAGGAGTCTTCCTTCTCATTATTTTTGTAGGACTGGATTGTGGCTTAAATTTTGTTTTTTTCATCGAATATCTTGTTTTGTCCATCTATGGTGATTGAAAGTTTTGCTGGGTTTAGTAGTCTGGGCTGGCATCCATGGTCTGTTAATGTCTGCATAATGCTTGACCAGGACCTTACGGCTTTCATTGTTTCCACTGAGAAGTCAGGTGTAATTGATAGGTCTACTTTTATATATTACTTTGCCTTTTTCCTTTGTAGCTCTTGATATTCTTTTTTTTATTCTTTATGATTACTGTTTTGTTTATTATGTGGCAAGGGGACTTTTTTTTGGATCCAGTCTATTTGGTGTTCTGTAAGTATCTTGTATCTTTATAGACATATTTTTCTCTAGGTTGGGAAAATTTTCTTCTATGATTTTGTTAAACATATTTTCTGTGCTTTTTAGTTGAACTTCTCCTTCTATCCCTATTATTCTTATGTTTGGTCTTTAAATAGTGCTCCATATTTCCTGTATATTTTGTGTTAAGCTGTAATTAGATTAATGTTTTCATTGACTGATGAGTCTATTTCCTCTATTGTATCTTTTTTTTTTTTTTTTTGGTTTTTCGAGACAGGGTTTCTCTGTGGTTTTGGAGCCTGTCCTGGAACTAGCTCTTGTAGACCAGGCTGGTCTCGAACTCACAGAGATCCGCCTGCCTCTGCCTCCCGAGTGCTGGGTTAAAGGCGTGCGCCACCACTGCCCAGCTCCTCTATTGTATCTTTAGTGCTTGAGATTCTCTCTTCCATCTCTTGTATTCAGCTCTTTATGCTTGCATTTGTGGTTCCTGATCATTTCCTCATGATTTCTGTTTCTATAATTCCCTTGGCTTGTGTTTTCTTTATAATCTCTATTTCAGTTTTCAAGTCTTGCATAGTTTCTTTCATATGTCTGATTTCTTTTTCATGGTTTTCTTTAACGTATTTGTTGATTTCTTCCAATTTTTTTGTTTGCCTCCCCCCCCCATTTCTTTGATATAATTTTTGATTTCCTTTTTAATGGCCTCAGACTTTGTCCTAAAGTTATTTTTTAGGTCACTTTCTTCTGCTTCATCTATATTTGGTTGTTCCAGTCTTGCTGTTGTAGGGTCACTAGTTTTACTGTTAACATATTGCTCTTTGTGGTGTTGCACGTGTTCTTACCTTGTCTATCCATCTTTTCCTCTGATTGGTGTACTTTGGGCTGTCTGTGACTCTGGTGATCAATCTTCCAGGTGCTAGTGGATCCAAGGCCCAGAAGGTGGCTCCTCGTGGTGCAGTCAGGGCCTTGGTTCCAGTTACTCCATTGGTCAATACATGTTCCTGGAGGTTTCTTGGTGTTCCTGGGGTTTGCTCTGCAATACCAGGGTTCATTTGGAAACTGCTTGCTTGGGATTCTTTATGCTGAGTTTGTTCCCTTGGGCCAATTCTGGCAGAGGTCCTGGCTCAGGCCTATATCCTAGGAGGTCCCAGACTCACCTAGACCTATTTTCAGATCGATAAATATCTTTTTAATTTTTTAAAAAAGCTTTATTAATTATGTGTACAGTATCTGCCTACATGTGTCCCTGAAGGTGAGAAGAGGGCACCAGATCTTATGAGCCATCATGTGGTTGCTGGGAATTGAACTCAGGACATCTGGAAGAATAGTCAGTGCTCTTAACCGTTGAGACATCTCTCAGCCCTGATGAATATCTTAAACATAACCATAGGACCTTCATCCAGCAACTGATGGAAACAGACCCACAGCAGAGTATTGGGCTGAGCTCCCAAAGTCCAGAGTGGGAGAAGTGAGAATATCAATAAAGAGGTCACGATCATGATGCAAACACCCACTGAAACAGTTTTCCTGAGCTAATGAAAGCTCGCCAACTCCAGCTAGATAGGAAAAGAACCATCATTGGAACAAACTAGGCCCTTGGATTGTTGGTAATGGTTGTATGACTGGGGCAGACTGTGGGGCCACTTGAAGTGGCACCAGGATTTATCCCTACTGATTGTACTGGCTGTTTGAGAACCAATTTTCTTTAGATGGATACCTTGCTCAACCTAGATATAGTAGGGAAGGTCTTGGATCTTACCCAAAGTAATGTGCCTTACCTTCTCTGATGATTGGATGCAGTTGGGATGTGGGAAGGTGGAGGGAATAGGAGGTGGGGACAGAGTGGGAACTGGGATTGGTATGTAAAAATAATAAAAGACAATTTTTTTAAAACATAAAATAAAAATTTAAAATGAAAAACACAAACAAATAAAAATATATACTAGAGTGCTTAAATGATTGTTTATAGTCGGGATTTGAGCTAATTATCTAGTTTTAGGGATTAATTACAATGACTGGTTATCAATATTTACAGCAAAAATAGTACAATGATATAAAAATTTCCATTTTTGTTTCCCTTTTTCTATTTATGAGGTTGTTTCATGAGGTATGATATCCTTTAGTTGCACTGGACAAATTACATTGTCCTCTAGGGAGAGAGTCTAAACTATGATCCCATTTAATCCTATCTAGTGTTTTCAGAATCTTTTGTTTAATGATCTCTTGAGGTTTTATTAATTAGCTTCCTATATTTTATGTAAGGTTATTATTTGGTATTTTAGGCTAGAGAAATCAGGAAAGTCAGTCTGTGAAGATGTTGTACATTTTATACAGGTAAAATGCACAGAGATGTTTAAACAATGAGCAGTGTGGCTTTATTTGTAGATGCAATTCTTGTTTTGAAATTGCTATGAGCGTAGATCATACCTAAAGTGCTTGTGTTTGTTTAAAGCAGATAGCAACCTGGAAAAGGAATTCAGTTGCATGGGAAAATAACTATGAAAAAATTCTGTGATGTTTAGAACAATGCTAATTTTCTTTGATTTTTGAGCTAGAATAACATTATATATGAGGAAATGTAAAAGACACTAGGAAACATCTAAAAACTTTGTAGTATTTTTAATTTATTCAAGGGGCAATTTTACAATATATATTCATTTCCCCACGTGTGTTGAGAGTTTGAAAACAAAATAAAGTTTACATATCATGAAATATATATATTTTTCACATTTACTCTGTTTTGAAAAGATTAGTTTTGCCGGGCGGTGGTGGCGCACGCCTTTAATCCTAGCACTTGGGAGGCAGAGGCAGGCGGATCTCTGTGAGTTCGAGACCAGCCTGGTCTACAAGAGCTAGTTCCAGGACAGGCTCCAAAGCTACAGAGAAACCCTGTCTCGAAAAAAATGCAAAAAAAGATTAGTTTTTATTTTATGCATATGAAGTTCTAGCTTCCATGTATGTACGTGCACTTCTTGCAAGCAGTACTTGAGCAAGCCAGAAGGATGTGTTAGGTTCTCTGGAACTGGAATGAAAGAGAGATATGAGCTGCCATGTGGGTACTGATAAACTGAACCCATTTCCTCTGCAAGATCAGTGAGTACTCTCAGCCACTGAGCCATCCCTCCAGCTCCATCTCCTGTGGCCTATAACAAATGTTTATATTAATTTATTTTCTGAACTGTTAGACAGTTAAAGATTATAGCAAATGGTAAATAATAATGTAAATAACAATTTTTCTTGGGTGACAATGGGAATCAGAGTAATTAACATGCAAAAGGTATTGAGTTGATTGAACTTTGAAATTAAAAAGCTAAGGGTGTTGCTTTGTTTCATGTATTCTCATAAGTAGTTATTTGAAAAAGACATACAGTTATTTATATTTTTCTCAGTAATCAATAAAAGCAGCAGTTGTTCTTAAATTAAAAGGGTTTGGGGGTTCTTTGAGTGTAAAGCAGGTTTCATAACACTTGGAGAAGTAAAAATCCAGAGTTTATCTTGCAAGAGTAATAAACTTACAATATTTATCAAACAGGAGAAAATATTCACAGGTGATAGTTTTGATGGGTGCTTTGCTCTAACATAGCAGATAACTATAGGGGCGCTGAACTTACAGCTCTGCAGTAGGAACCTCATTACCAAATACTCCCTTTAAGAATTAGGCAATTATTAAAAATTTAGGTGTCTGGAAATCTGTTTTGGAGAATTTTAGGTATGACATGTAGGAGTATATAAAAGTACAAATAAGAAGACTTGTAAAAAATGTAAGTAAAAAAATGAAGTCTGCCCTTTGTATCTTGGATATTTTAATAGTTGTAAGTGAATTTATGTTATATAATGAACAGGAATGATGTTAAGGTAAGAAAAGATTTAAAATGACCTTTCCTGTGTGTGTTTCCTCTGCTGTTGGTAGCTCATAGGCAAATACACATTGTATCCTTCCTTCTCCGTTGCAGATGTCTACATGAATCTTCTTTGGACTTATTTTTGGATGCTATTCTGTGTCAAGTGACTATAAGCCCGTCATGTCTTGACCATTATCTCTTTCTAAATTCCATGATACTGTGGTATAGTTACATATCATTCTACTCTAAAGTCAAAAGCATTCTTGGGTTTTACCAAGGTGATGGAGACTGGCTGTCCAAAAGACAAATTCATGGTGGACATAGGGTTCCTGACAATGTTTCCCATAGTTTTTGAACTTGAAAGATGTTTGAAGCTCTGTGATTGGTTTTAGCTATGTGGCTTTTGAAGAATGGTCAGAAAACAGTACAAATTGAATAAATTGTCTTTACTTAAGCTTTTCTTTTTCTCCATACCCACACATACATTCCAAATTAAATTGTTGGTTTTAGATTTTTACTTTGACCTCATTGTCTTTTTCTTTGTTTTTATAATGGTTTGCTTCTAGTTTCTCTGTCAATTCAGAACTCTGCAAATCTCCTTTCTTGTCTTTAAACCTATAATCAGGTATATTTTAATGTGTGCTTGAAATAATCAAACTACATCTTTATCTCTGTTTCAACAAATACTTATATACATTATGTTGTAATTCTGAATTTTAGAATGGGTTATGAAAGTAATCGTTATAGTCCTTAAATCTATGGGAGTTATATCTAGTTGATATATAATACTTAATAAATTACACTTAATTAATTTTAAGCACTAAGGAGAAACACAGAGGTTTTTTTTGAAAAAAAATATTTAAATTACATTGAAAGCACACTTTGATTACTAAGTAACCTGAATAATCTATTATTGCATAAGTGGTAGTTAGCATATTTTGAAGAAGGGGAATAGGTAATATATTTTGAAACATCACTCAGATATTGAATTTCTTCCTCTCTGTTTTATGATACTATCTCTTTTAATTCATTCATTTATCTCATGTATTCAAAATATTATGGTAAAATGAAAGAATATTAGTATCAGTATTAATTAGTTCGTGTAGAACACCTACATGTTGAATACATCCTGTGTCTATATTGTAATGTGAAATGTGAGTTTTATAATATATACAAAAGATTAATAAACAATCTCTGGAATGATTTGCTAGTAGCTGAACCATGGTATTAATTTTGTTTTTCTGAATTTTGTATTTTTATCTTAATTTTGTTTTGAGAGTCTGTTTTGTTTCTACTGTGTTATTTGTTCTCTTAGGAGAAGTAGACCTACAACATACTGTTATAATTTTTTTCAAAGTTGTACAAATGCTATCTACTACAGCATGGCTACCATGAGAGGTTTAAAATTTCTACCCATGATCTGAAATCTCCAGCAAGCAATTCTCATCTATGCATCTTATTTTATAACAAACACTTAGCTAAAATATGAAATCTCACATTTAGCTGTCCTTTTCTATACTGAAGGGTATCATTGTAATCTAGTTATATCATATTGTACAGAACACTGCATGACTGCCACCAGTATCACTGTATGGTCTCGGCTTCAAAACTCTATGGGTACTATAGGTAGATTTTCCCTTACTGCTTTTGTATAGGCACAATTAACAGAACTGTATATTGTATATTTTGGTATGCAACATTTGTTTAAATATATAGTATATTAGGTTATTATATATTTATTATTAATATCTATTTATATATTAAGCTAGTACATGTATCAAGTTACATTTAATGTTACATATAGTACATATGTTATGTAGTAATACATAATACATATATTAAGTTATATATAACACATATCTTAAACTAACAAAATGTTTACCTTACATACTTATCTGTTGTGAGAACAATGATAATAGGTTATCAGCAATTTTCAGGAGTATCACACATAATTATCATTGTCTGTAATCACCATGCTACGTTGGATCTCCAGGAAGTAACTATTATGTCAATGGAGCTTTGTATTTTTGCCATCATTATCATCTTGCTCCCATGTCTAACACCATTTTTGCCTGGTCCCCCATCTTTGTTTCTAAGAGTATGATTTCCTTTAGATTTTATATGTATATAAGATATTTCAGCACGTGTCTTCTTGTGGCTGTAGTTTCACTCATGAAAATGGCATCCAGTATCATTAATGTTAGTATGAAACCCAAATTTTCCTTATTTTTAAGGGCTATGGAATAGTCCACTATATCTGTACAATGTATATATGTGAGTGTGTGTGTCTGCATTTATGTTTATTTTCCACTCATCTGTAAAGGAGCACATGGGATGCCTATATTAGTTACTATAAATAATATTTCAATGATCATGGGCCAATACAGTGTCCTTTCCTCTCGATGATTCATTCCTTCTTTCTCTCATTTTTCTTCCAGTCCATTTTATCCTGTTTCCTCTTGCATTTTCTCTGTCTCCATCTCTATTTCTCCATTTTCTGTTTGTTCCCCTTTCTCCTTCCTTCTTTCCTCCCTTCTTCTCTTCTTCCCTTCTTTTTGTCCTTTCTCTTTCTACATTCTTTCCTTTCTTTCTTTAATGGGGATAAAATCTAGGGCCTTAAACACTGTAAGGCATGAGTAATATACTGATAAATACCAAGACACCACTTTAAAATATTTACAGAAATGGCTATGTATTTTCTTTTTTTGGAGATAAGGACCAAATCCAGGGCCATGTACTCCCTAGGCAAGCACTCTAACCCTGATCTAAATCCCCAACTCCTCTGTACACTTTCTTAAATAAATGCATACACTAATTTATGTTCCCAATAACTTCTCTTGCACAAGGTTCATTTTTATCACCTAAACAAAACTTGTTATTTTTGAACCTTTGATAAAACTCTTTTAACAAGTATGGAAGGGTATTTCAGAGTGTTTGTAATTTTCTGTCACCTGGTAAGTAGCCATGTAAACATTTTCACATATATTTGTTCATCTTTGGATTGGCTTTAAATGCTAAATCAAAACAAGATTTCCACACCTCTGAGTTCTAATGTTTTTGTCTATTAATAAAATTATTACAATTTTCAGTTTCTTTTAGGTAGTGGTGCAAAGAGCATCAATGGAAGGAAGAAATCACTCTATGGTGTCAGAATTTCTGTTCGTGGGACTGACCAACTCCTGGAAGTTGCAAGTACTTCTGTTTGTGTTTGCTTCAGTGTTTTATATGGCAAGCATGATGGGAAACTCCCTCATGATTTTCACAATGGCTTCTGATACTCACTTACATTCTCCCATGTACTTTTTGTTGGCCAATCTCTCCTTCATTGATTTAGGGGTTTCGTGTGTCACTTGTCCCAAGATGATTTATGACCTGTTCAGAAAGCACAAAGTCATCTCCTTTAGAGGCTGCATCACTCAAATGTTCTTCATCCATGTGATTGGTGGTGTAGAGGTGGTGTTGCTTATAGGAATGGCTTATGATAGATATGTAGCCATATGTAAGCCTCTCCATTATTTGACCATTATGAATGCCAAAATGTGCATTTTCATCTTAGTGTCTGCCTGCGTGGTTGGCCTGATGCATTCCCTGGTTCAATTTGTTTATGTAGTGAATTTGCCTTTCTGTGGACCAAATATTTTGGACAGTTTTTACTGTGACCTTCCTCGGTTCATTAGATTTGCTTGCATAGATACTAACCAATTAGAATTAATGGTATCAGCCAACAGTGGATTCATCTCTGTAGGCTCGTTCTTCATACTGGCCATATCTTATATTGTCATAATAGTCACTGTTCAGAAACATTCCTCAAGTGGTTTCTCTAAGGCCATGTCTACACTTTCTGCTCACATCTCTGTTGTGGTCCTATTCTTTGGTCCCTTGATATTTGTTTATACACGGCCTTCTCCCTCCACACACCTGGATAAGTATCTGGCCATATTTGATGCAGTTGGTACTCCTTTTCTGAACCCTGTGTTCTACATGCTGAGGAATCAAGAAATGAAGACATCAATGAAGAGAATATGCAGACAGTTACTGAAATACGGGAAGATCTCCCAAATGTTTACAATCATCATTATATAATTTTTTTGTTGATACAATTCAGTGAAAAATTACTTTCCTTTGTCATATTTGCTTACCTATACTGATATTTGGGTGAATCCTGTTTTCTGTTAGGAGAGATTTGCAGTGTTTTCTAGCAACAGAGAAACAATTATATATTTATAAAACAAAGATTGTAATAAGACAGAGCTCAATTCCTAAAGAAAAATTTTTATGTGAAGCAAACTTTTAGTTGTACATTTAGTTTTACAGAAGATAGAAGATTGCTTTAAGGCTTATAAAAGAAATGTAAACACACACACACACACACACACTCACACACACACAGTCTCTCCCTTTGTGAACATAAATTTTCTCACATGCAGGACTTTCATGCAGCACTCCATGTGTAATTCTCAAATTGACATTGATCTGCGTCAATTTTTCATCATCTGCACCTTGCATGCACTCCAGCCTCTTTTGCCTGTCTGTTTAGAATCTGCAAGCATACACACTCAATTCTCAGGAATATAAGCTGTCCAGTTAACATTATGATATTCAAACTTATTCAAGTTTCCTTTATAATTCCTTTCAATTTCACGTTTTCTCTTAGTATTTATCTAAGCCAGAGTTCAGCAAAAATGTTTGTTTGATATTTTTGAGATGCAAAAGAAGCTATAATGTTTTTAAATCAGTTGTTATATTGTAGGAACCTATGCACCTCATACCCACTCTATAGCATGCTAACTCATCAAGAAACTTTGGAACAGAAGTAGTGTTATAGTTCTGCTCTCTCTCCAATATACCCCTTCAATTCCTCCATGTTTCAAGCTAGTTGCAAGTGTGTCATTATGATGATAGTCACCAGGCTAGCCACCAACTACACCATTGAAATTGGAGGCATTAAGAGACACAGTATTAACCATCCTTTGTCTCTGTTTCATGCCCATTTTCCCTTGTGGGATTCTAGCACCTTTAACTTTGCATCTAAATTGATATTATAATCTTCATGGGCAGCTTTTAGTACTGACAATTAGATAAATCTAGCTCCTGTAAGTAATTCTTTATTGAAATCATCTATACCTTTTCTTACTCACTGATTAAAGTGTGAGTGGGCTAGATCCTACATATATAGTAGCTTAATCAGTTGTGGGTTTATAGAATGCATTGTCTAAGCCATCTTGTACTTACACAAGGTATTGCTTGACCAGGGGACATATTTTATACCAAATAAAACATAACATAAAATTCCCTAGTTTACATATGTGTTCCGTGACAAGCTACTGAGTTTTCCAGTTTAGTGATGTGATTTGCTAAAGGGGAGTTGCAATGTTAATTGTAGCACCACACCCCAGGGTGATGTGTGCTTCATCAGAACATAAGGCCCAGGATAAACTGCAGAAATATCTGTGGTACTCTCCTATTTACATCTCCTATTGTCTCACCCTTTTCTGGAACTATAGATTTAATTTATGTTCCTAGAAATCCCTAGAGTTCTGTAGCTGTAGGAATTCCCCTGCTGGTCCTGAGGTTCTTTACAATCTTCTTGTTTTTGTATAAATTTTCTCAAACTATTACAGAATTCTTTCACTTGATTATTTCATTTTTCTCACTAGAGCAGGGTGAAAAAAAATAAAAATTAAAAAATTAATAATATTTTAAATATTTAAAATGAAAGATAGAATTACATAGAGCTCAATAAATAAAATAAAAAATAGAATCATAATACTGTGTATATATTTTAGAATATGCTTTTGTAAGTAAAGATGCACAGAAGGATCATTGTTGTTATCATGCTGTGATGATTTTGGAAGAAAATTACCTTGAGTAATTAGTCAAGGTAATTTTTCATAATGACTGCAAAAATAATGAAAAGAAAGAAGTCAATACACATTTATCAAGGCAAATACTTGTAATATAAATGCAAGTCCCAAGAAAGACCTAGAAGACTATATTCTACATGATGCCATCTGAAGAAATACAGGTAGAGACCTTGAACTAAGGGCCACCATAAAAGGGTGTTTGCCCTTATTTGGGATGTAGTTTTAAAATGAGAATAAGACACCAATGAAGCAAGTCTTCTAAACACTACAGGACTGATACACACATGAACTCACAAAGACTGTGGCAGCATCGCAGGACCCGCAAATGAATGTGAAAGACGGGGTCTCAGTCCTGAGAGGGGAAACAGACACAAGCACTCATTCCTAACACAAAATCAATTGATAACCACTCACAAATGAAAAATTAGTTGTCTCTGAGACTCACTGAATACAGAAACCACTTTTAAGGCCATATCTCATGTACAGCACGAGGTAGCCAACAATGAATTGGTTGGCATTTGGAAGTTTGTTTTGGGCTCACAATGTTTTGCCAGGTCTTTTTTTTTTTTTTTGCTTGCATGTTTATTTTTCTAAAACATAATAGTCCTTTACATATATAGTATTGATTTTTATGGAATTTTGATGTTTTTTTATGGGATTTCTGTGTGAGTGAATGTGTTTTTCTTTGTGTGTATTTGTGACTTTTGTTTGGCTCTTTTTTCTGTTTGTTTATTTGTTTTTCTTATTTTTATTATATTATTATTATTATTATCATTATGTTATTCCTGTTTGTTTTCTAAAGAGGAAGGGAAAAGGCGTGTATTTGGGTGTGTGGGGAAACGGGGAGGGTCTGAGAGTAGGGAGAGGAAAATCTTAAACTGAATATATTGTATGAAGAAAATTTTCATATACTTAAAAAGGATAGAATCATAATAATTGTGTATATTTTGGAATATGCTTTTGAAACTTAGAATGTTACTGAAGGATCATTGTTATCAAGTCATGTTGCGATGATTTATGGAAGATTGTGAGTTTTCAGGGTATCTTCTACCAGTATTAAAAACAGATTTTTTTTTTACTATATTAGCACATCCTAGTGGTTTGTAGAAGCTTTTGAAAGCAAGTGTGTAGGACACAGAGAGCAACGGCTTTAGAGGAGTCTGTGGGAGGAGACTGATGCTCTTACCCTGCTTTGTTGCTGTGTGCACAATCTATTGTGAAGCATTTATGACTTTAAAGGCAGTGTTATGAATTAATGTGCTCTTCTTGAAACTAAAATTCATGCTTGGACAAATGTATCATGAGTTATTGTTCTCTTATTTTTATAATCCGAGTTTAAACTATTTTAATTATTTCTTTTTTTAAAAAAGTATTTATTTATTATGAATACAATATTCTCTGTGTGTGTATGTCTGCAGGCCAGAAGAGGGCACTAGACCTCATTCCAGATGGTTGTGAGCCACCATGTGGTTGCCAGGGATTGAACTCAGGACCTTTGGAAGAGCAGGCAACGCTCTTAACCAAAGAGCCATCTCTCCAGCCCTTAATTATTTCTTTATACATGATTTTAGGACTAATTTTTCAGTAGTTATGCAGTTTTGTTTTGTCAAACAGGTATTCATTGAATGTTTAAATCTTGACAGAAACTTGTGGATGTATAGTTATATAAGGCAATGTTCCTTCCCTGGAAAATTTTCTATTATTTAGAGCAATAAAGTAAGAAACAGAGTTCCAGTGTTAGTAGTTTAGCGTGGTAGAGAAGCATATACAAAAAGTCAAGAGACCACAGAGTGGAAGACAGCAGAACACACCTGTGTATCACATTACCTGAGGCACTTGCAAAAATACAGACAAAACATTTAACATTTTTCAAGAAAATAAAATGTTCAATATATGAGTTTTAATTTCCAGAGACAAAAGATATGAGTTAGCTTAAACAATCCTGAAAACTAAATGACAAACTCTCAAGTAGATCACAGAAATTATCAACCACAGGAAACTACAAAGGAAAACAGAATAAGAGAGTAGGAAGGGATATGACATTGAAGATGGGAGACTTTTGTGCAGTTTCCTCCTCCTAGCATTTTCAAATGGTTAAAATTCTACTTCTAATTCATATCCATCTCAGATTCTTTTATAAACAGTTAATTTCATTTTTAGATATGATATGGATAATTTAAAAACAAAAGAATATCTAAAGTTCCGTGGATTTATATTTATTTTTTGATTTTCTCCTATCATTTATAGGTTATGTTTGTACTAATTTTATTTTTGAACAACAACTAGAAAAAATATTGGTAAAGAATTTTGAAAAATAGTAAGTTTAAAGTGTGGTGTAAAGTGAGAAAGAAAATGAGAAATCATGAAAAGGATTTTTAAGCTATTTGGGCATGTTGGTACACAGCTTAGTTGACTGAGGCAGGAGGATTGCCAGGAGGCCAACCTGGAATACACAAAAGGACATTGTATCAAAAGAACAACTAAACATTTAGTTTATTGAGTCCAGAAAATTTGAGGCTACAAAGTCATTTTCTTTTATTTGTGTATGTATTTATTTGAAAAGGACACAATCATTTAAATTTCCTACAATAATAATTAAAAATAGAGATTTTCCAAACAAATTGAGAAGTTTCAAATATGAAGTATTTCAATTGAGTGTGTGAGTAAGCTTGCAATATTTCTAGACTGAAAAAGAAATACACATGGAGGATGGTTTACATGAGCACTGCTCAGTGAAGATATTGAACTTGATGACTCTGTACTAGGAACGTCAATACCAAACACCTTGTCCATCATTAAGGACTGAATGTCTTGGAATATGTATTCCTTGGTGATGTGGGAGTGATTTCTTATTAATAAAGAAACTGCCTAGACCCATTTGATAGGACAACCCTTAGGTAGGCGGAGTAAACAGAACGGAATGCTGGGAGAAAGAAGCTGAGTCAGGGAGTCGCCATGATTCTCCCACTCCAGACAGATGCAGGTTAAGATCATTCCTGGTAAGCCAGCTCGTGGGCTACACAGATTAATAAAAATGGGTTAGATCAATATGTAAAAGCTAGCCAATAAGAAACTAAAACTAATGGGTCAGGCAGTGTTTAAAAGAATACAGTTTCCGTGTAATTATTTCGGGTAAAGCTAGCTGGGTGGCGGGACACAGCCCGCCGCTCCGTATTTCAACAGAGTGGCGCCCATGATATAGGTATAAGTAATTTGCATTGGTGTGGATTTTACAGGCAATTTTGTTGTATGTATATGTATTTCTGATCTTGATTAAGGTATTGTGATTGTGTAGTTCATTTAAAAATGTAATGTATAATTAAGAAATATAGGTTAATGGTTAATCATCAATAATAGTCAAGCTTGTAGTCATGTTAGTTAGATTTTCTAGATATATAGATACATTTCAGTTAGATAGACATTCTTCATATCTTTCAAAGACTACAGAATATGACATTTAAAATATTTTAATAACTTAGGACTTTTCATGACAATCAGACATATCTGCTCCTGGCGGCACCAATCTACTTCGAGAGAAAGATGGGCATCGAAGAGGATCCTTATGGAGTTAGATAGCCATTTGGGCAAGAAACTGCTCTTGCCTGAACTGTTGCATAAAATGGACACAGAAAAGCCGCAGAGAGAGGACTGCTAAACTTGCCTAAAGGTGAGACAGTCTTTTGGGGTTCATGACTCATGAAAGAGTCTGCGAGACATTCTACAGGACACAACAGATAGTGACTGAACTGTCTTTAAAATTTCCTGCTTCATAAAAATGTCTGCTGGATACTATGGGCCTGAAGACTAAAGATGGATGCCCCAACCATATAAAAAAACTTTGGGTGACTGTCCAGGCAGCAAGATGTCTCTGTCATTTCTAGAGTTTTCTTATTTCTTGTTTACTTAGGTAGTATTATATCCTCTGGAGTCTTTGATGAAGTTAAAAAATAAATAAATAGTTATAATTTTCCTTAGTTATGATAAAAGATAAAATAGATATAAATATTACAACTGTAATTCTTGCTTGAGAACTGTTTTGCTATTTGTAATTTTACTATGTTAAAGTTAAAGCCTTTCTTTTTTGTTTAAACAGAAAAAGGGGAAATGATGTGGGAGTGATTTTTTATTAATAAAGAAACTGCCTAGACCCATTTGATAGGCCAACCCTTAGGTAGGCGGAGTAAACAGAACGGAATGCTGGGAGAAAGAAGCTGAGTCAGGGAGTCGCCATGATTCTCCCACTCCAGACAGACGCAGGTTAAGATCATTCCTGGTAAGCCAGCTCGTGGGCTACACAGATTAATAAAAATGGGTTAGATCAATATGTAAAAGCTAGCCAATAAGAAACTAAAACTAATGGGTCAGGCAGTGTTTAAAAGAATACAGTTTCCGTGTAATTATTTCAGGTAAAGCTAGCTGGGTGGCGGGACACAGCCCGCCGCTCCGTATTTCAACACCTTGGTTCATACTTTTGTATAGGCCAAGGAAAATCATTAATTACTACACTAGGCAAAGACATAGGATGGTCTTTCTCATCATGGATATTTCAATAGTTATGAGTGTAAAGAATGTGTTTATGAAACAGCACTTTCAAGTAGGGCTAATGTGTAAGTGAAGACAATTCCAAACACCAGTCTTAGGAGTTTTCTCTGTGGGTAAGTATGGATTCCAAGTAAATGAACATCTTGTCCTTGTGTACAATCTAGAAACTTTTTTAATGTTTGTATTTCATACCTATATTTATTCATTGAAAAGATTCTTCTCTCATACAACACATCCCAACTACAATCTTCTGCCTCCACTCCTCATACCTCTCCCTACCTCCCCTCTCACCTAGAGCCACTCCCTCTCTGTTTCCTCTTCAGAAAGAATAGGTCTCTAAGAGATGAGAGATGACAGCCCAAATCGGACAAAGCAAAATACAATAGGACAAGGCAAAAGCCCTCAGATGAGGCAGGACAAGGCAACTCAACAGAAGGAAAAGCACTGAAGGAGCAGGTAAGAAGAGCCAGAGACCCCCACTCCCTGTTAGGTGTCTCACAGAACACGGAGCTGACAGTCATGACATATGCAGAGGACCTCCTGCAGACACATGCAGGCCCAGTGCCTACTGTTTCAGTCTCTATGAGCTCATGTGAGCCCCGCATAATTGATTCAGTGAGCCATGTTCTCCTGGTGTATTCCATCCCCTTTAACTCCTACAGTCTTTACTCCCCCTCTTGGTTGGAGGTCCCCGATCTCTGAGGGGAGGGACCAGACAGAGACCTCCAATTTACACATTCTCTCCACATAATGTCTGGCTGTGGATCTCTTCACCCGCTCACATCTGCTGCCAGAGATGACTGGACAAGACACTGTTCTATGACTATAGCAGAATATTATTAGGAATCACTTCATTGATCTTTTTTCCAATTGTGTTTGCTTCTATCCCAAGTCTTTGGGTTATCCAGGCCATCCAGGCACTGTAGGGCATGAGGCTCCCTCTTGTGGCATGGACCTCAAGTTAAACAGGTCTAGACATATTTATACAACTTTCCCTGTGCTAAAAATTGAGCTGTTGGCACTGTTGTCTTTTAATTCTAATCTTCCTAATTTCTCATATATGATATCTTCTGGTATTGTTGCTGTACTTATATCTCACTCTTCTCTAGTTATGAGTTATCATTTTAGGCTAAATTCACTTTAGGCAAATTTTTAGTTCTTACTAGATGAAGGGCATTGCAAATAAAAAAGATAGTCAAATTCACAACTGATAAATTGAGAATGTCTTCAAAGAGTTTTAGAACGTAAAACCCCAAAATACCGTAATAATAATTGTTATCTTATACACATTCAAAAGAATTAAAAAAGAGAATGGATTCATGAAATTTATCACTGTGCAATGAATATATGCAAAATACTTATATATAACATACCTGAAATTATTGTATTTTTATTCTAATTTTATGGTTTCTGAAGGATAGCTCTGAAAATCACTGCTTATCATTCCTCATAAAATATCCATTATTGCTTTTGGCGCGTGGCATCGCCCAGCGCAGCCTATCTGGGCGCTGGGTCCGAGTACCCGGGGCTCCCGGGCGGGCAGCAGTTCCTTTGTTTCTGTGGCCTGCCTGCACCAAGCGGGGTAGGCGCTTTGTCTGCGAGCTGCCCAACCAGCACGGAGGCCTGATCTTTCGGCGCCAGGAGACCCAGCATTGGGGTGAGTTTCTGGCCCACGGCGCCAGCCTGGGACGGGGAGCTCGGGGGTTTCTTGGCCCCCTGTCCTGCTTGGGCTCTCTGCTGCCTCTTTCTTCCTGGCCCACCCAGCTTCCGTCCAGAGCCCTCCCCACTTCGCCCCCACTGCCCTCTTTTGGCGCGTGGCATCGCCCAGCGCAGCCTATCTGGGCGCTGGGTCCGAGTACCCGGGGCTCCCGGGCGGGCAGCAGTTCCTTTGTTTCTGTGGCCTGCCTGCACCAAGCGGGGTAGGCGCTTTGTCTGCAAGCTGCCCAACCAGCACGGAGGCCTGATCTTTCGGCGCCAGGAGACCCAGCATTGGGAGAGCCAACATTGGGGAGAGACAGCGTTTGGTAGGCAAGGAGACCTAATCCGGTAAAAGAAGATCCATAGGGAGCATTTGAAAGAAGAGATGGGCCGACGTCAAGGCAAGAATTCGCCCAACAAGCTGAAAAGCAACATGAAGCTACCAGAAACAAGCGACCTCACAACGGGAGGACAAGAACCCCTTAATCAAGAGGAAGGAGAAAAGATTGACTTCATGAAAGTGATTGACACCCTTAAACAGCATGTAAAAAACGCCATTATAGAAATGGATGAGAAATATAACAGAAAGTTTGAAGAATTGAATAAATCAGTGAATGATACCCTAGAAAACCAAGGAAAAACAATCAAACAGATAATGGAAACAGTTCAAGACCTGAAACTGAAATAGAGGCAAAGAAGAAAACACAGAGGGCCGTCTGGACATGGAAAATCTAGGTAAACGAATAGAGACTACAGAAACAAGCATAACCAGCAGAATACAAGAGATAGAAGAAAGACTCTCGGATTCTGAAGATACCATAGAGAAAATAAACACACTGATCAAAGAAAACAGCAAGTCCAACAAACTCTCATCACAAAACATTCAGGAAATATGGGACACAATAAAAAGACCAAACCTAAGAATAATAGGAGTAGAAGAAGGAGAAGAAGGGCAGCTCAATGGTCCAGAAAATATATTTAATAAAATTATAGAAGAAAACTTTCCCAACCTAAGGAAAGATTTTCCTATGAAGGTGCAAGAAGCATACAGAACACCGAATAGGCTGGATCAAAAAAAAACATCCCCTCGCCATATAATTATCAAAACACAAAGCATACAGAATAAGGAAAGAATATTAAGAGCTGCAAAGGAAAAAGGCCAAATTAGTTATAAAGGTAAACCTATCAGACTTACACCTGACTTCTCCATGGAAACCATGAAAGCCAGAAGGTCCTGGATAGATGTACTGCAGAAACTGAGAGACCATGGGTGCAAGCCCAGATTACTATACTCAGCCAAGCTTTCGCTCACTATAAATGGAGAAAATAAAATTTTCCAGGATAAAAACAAATTTAAACAATACGCAGCCACAAATCCAGCCTTACAGAAAGTAATTGAGGGAAAATCACTAACCAAGGAGTCCAACAATGACCACAATAACTCAGACATCTAGAGACCCTTCACCAACACAAAACAAAGAAGGGAAACACACAAACTCTACGACTAAAAAAAAATGACCGGAGTTAACAACCACTGGTCATTAATATCACTTAATGTCAATGGACTCAACTCACCTATAAAAAGGCACAGGCTAAGAGATTGGATAAGAAAACAGGATCCAACATTCTGCTGTTTACAAGAAACACACCTCAACCACAAAGACAGGCACCTACTCAGAGTAAAGGGCTGGGAAAAGGCCTATCAAGCAAATGGACCTAAGAAACAGGCAGGTGTGGCCATACTAATCTCTAACAAAGTTGACTTTAAACTTAAATCAATCAGAAGAGATGGAGAGGGGCATTTTATACTCATAACAGGAACAGTTCAGCAGGATGAAGTCTCAATCCTGAACATCTATGCCCCTAATATAAAAGCACCCACGTACATAAAAGAAACATTGCTAAAATTCAAGGCAGCCATCAAACCGCACACACTAATAGTAGGAGACTTCAACACTCCTCTCTCACCAATGGACAGGTCAATCAGACAGGAACCTAACAGAGAAATAAGAGAATTAGTGGAGGTAATGAATCAAATGGACTTAACAGACATCTATAGAACATTCCATCCAAATAGGAAAGAATATACCTTCTTCTCTGCAGCTCATGGAACCTTCTCGAAAATCGACCACATAGTCGGTAACAAAGCAAACATCCACAGTTACAAAAAAATATTAGTAACCACCTGTGTCTTATCAGATCACCATGGATTAAAGTTAGAATTCAACAATAATGCTACCCCCAGAAAGCATACAAAGTCATGGAAACTGAACAGTCAACTATTGAACCATAGCTGGATTAAGGAAGAAATAAAGAAAGAAATTAAAGTCTTCCTGGAATTCAATGAAAATAAAGAAACAACATACTCAAACTTATGGGACACTATGAAAGCAGTCCTAAGAGGAAAGTTCATAGCACTAAGTGCCCACTTAAAGAAAACAGAGAAAGCTCACATTGGAGACTTAACAGCCCACCTGAAAGCTCTAGAAAAAAAAGAAGCAGACTCACCTAGGAGGAGTAGAAGACTGGAAATAATCAAAATGAGGGCTGAAATCAACAAAATAGAAACACAGAAAACAATACAAAAAATCAATGAAACAAAAAGCTGGTTCCTGGAGAAAATCAACAAGATTGACAAACCACTATCCAAGCTAATCAAACGGCAGAGAGAGAATTTGCAAATTAATAAGATCAGAAATGAAAAGGGGGACATAACCACAGACACAGAGGAAATTCAGAGAATCATTAGATCTTACTACAAAAGCCTATATGCCACAAAATTGGAAAATGTAAAGGAAATGGATACTTTTTTAGATAAATATCATATACCAAAGTTAAATCAGGACCTGGTGAACAATCTAAATAGACCTGTTAGTCGCGAAGAATTAGAAGAGGTTATCAAAAACCTCCCTACCAAAAAAAGCCCAGGACCAGATGGTTTCAATGTGGAATTCTACCAGATCTTCCAAGAAGATCTAATACCTATACGCCTTAATGTATTCCACAAGATAGAAACAGAAGGGTCATTACCAAACTCCTTTTATGAAGCCACAATTACTCTGATACCAAAACCACTCAAAGACTCAACCAGGAAAGAGAACTACAGGCCAATCTCACTCATGAATATCGACGCAAAAATCCTCAACAAAATACTGGCAAATCGAATCCAAGAACACATCCGAAAAATTATCCATTATGATCAAGTAGGCTTCATTCCTGAGATGCAGGGCTGGTTCAACATACGAAAATCTATCAATGTAATCCAGCATATAAATAAACTGAAAGAAAAAAACCATATGATCATTTCATTAGATGCTGAAAAAGCATTTGACAAAATTCAACATCCATTTATGTTAAAAGTCTTGGAGAGATTAGGGATACAAGGGTCATACCTAAATATAATAAAAGCTATATACAGCAAGCCGACAGCTAACATCAAATTAAACGGAGAGAAACTCAAAGCCATCCCACTTAACTCAGGAACACGACAAGGCTGTCCACTCTCGCCATACCTCTTCAATATAGTGCTTGAAGTTCTAGCAATAGCAATAAGACAACATAATGGAATCAAGGGGATTCGAATTGGAAAGGAAGAAGTTAAACTTTCGTTATTTGCAGATGATATGATAGTGTACATAAGCAACCCCAAAAACTCCACCAAAGAACTCCTACAGCTGATAAACAGCTTTAGTAATGTGGCAGGATACAAGATCAACTCCAAAAAATCAGTCGCCCTCTTATACACAAAGGATATGGAAGCAGAGAGGGAAATCAGAGAAGCTTCACCATTCACAATAGCCAAAAACAGCATAAAATATCTTGGGGTACATCTAACCAAGGAAGTGAAAGATCTATTTGACAAGAACTTTAAGGCATTGAAGAAAGAAATTGAAGAGGATACCAAAAAATGGATGGACCTCCCTTGCTCTTGGATTGGGAGGATCAACATAGTAAAAATGGCAATTCTACCAAAGGCTATTTATAGATTCAATGCAATCCCCATCAAGATCCCATCAAAATTCTTCACAGATCTTGAGAGGACAATAATCAACTTTATATGGAAAAACAAAAAACCCAGGATAGCCAAAACAATCCTATACAATAAAGGATCTTCTGGAGGCATTACCATCCCTGACTTCAAACTCTATTACAGAGCTACAGTAATGAAAACAGTGTGGTACTGGCATAAAAACAGAGAAGTCGACCAATGGAATCGTATAGAAGACCCGGATTTTATCCCACAAACCTATGAACACCTGATTTTCGATAAAGGAGCTAAAAGTATAAAATGGAAGAAAGAAAGCATCTTCAACAAATGGTGCTGGCACAACTGGATGTCATCTTGTAGAAGAATGAAAATAGACCCTTATCTATCACCGTGCACAAAACTCAAGTCCAAATGGATTAAAGACCTCAATATCAGCCCGAACACACTGAACCTGATAGAAGAGAAAGTGGGAAGTACCCTACAGGAGCTGGGCACAGGAGATCGCTTCCTATGTATAACCCCAGAAGCACAGACATTAAGGGCAACATTGAATAAATGGGACCTACTTAAACTGAGAAGCTTCTGTAAAGCAAAGGACATAGTCAATAAGACACAAAGGCAACCTACTGATTGGGAGAAGATCTTCACCAACCCCACAACAGACAAAGGTCTGATCTCCAAAATATATAAAGAACTCAAGAAACTAGACTTTAAAATGCTAATTAACCCAATTAAAAAATGGGGCACTGAACTGAACAGAGAATTCTCAGCAGAGGAAGTTCAAATGGCCAAAAGACACTTAAAGTCGTGCTCAACTTCCTTAGCAATCAGGGAAATGCAAATCAAAACAACTTTGAGATATCATCTTACACCTGTCAGAATGGCTAAAGTCAAAAACACCAAGGATAACCTTTGCTGGAGAGGCTGTGGAGGAACGGGTACCCTCATCCATTGCTGGTGGGAATGCCATCTTGTGCAACCACTGTGGAAGTCAGTGTTTCGGTTTCTCAGGAAATTCGGGATCAACTTACCCCTGGACCCAGCAATACCACTCCTGGGAATATACCCAAGAGATGCTCTATCATATGACAAAAGCATTTGTTCAACTATGTTCATAGCAGTATTATTTGTAATAGCCAGAACCTGGAAACAACCTAGATGCCCTTCAATGGAAGAATGGATGAAGAAAGTATGGAATATATACACGCTAGAGTACTACGCTGCGGTAAAAAACAATGACTTCTCGAATTTTGCAGGCAAATGGATGGAAATAGAAAACACTATCCTGAGTGAGGTGTCCCAGACCCAAAAAGATGAACATGGGATGTACTCGCTCATAATTGGTTTCTAGCCATAAATTAGGGCCACGGAGTCTACAATAGGTGAACCTAAAGAAGCTAAGTAAGAAGGTGAACCCAAGGAAAAACATATAGTTATCCTCTTGGCTAAGGGAAGTAGACCCAATTGCTGGGGAGAAAATTAGGATCTTGGGGGTGGGGTGGGATGGGGGTAAGGGGAGATGGGGAGAGAAAAGGTAGAAGGGAAGGAGGGGGGATTTGGGGAATCAGGAGAATTGGGATAAAGGAAAGGTGGATAGGGGAGCACGGAACCACAATTCTTAGTTAAGGGAACCACTTTAGGGTGAGCAAGAGATTTGACCCTAGAGGGGCTCCCAAGTGCCCAACATGAGGTTCCCAGTTAGTTCCTTGGGTAGCTGAGGATTGGGAACCTGAAATGACCCTATCCGAGAGCAATACTGACGAATATCTTGCATATCATCATAGAACCTTCATCTGGTGATGGATGGAGACAGAGACAGAGACCCACACTGGAGCACTGGACTGAGCTCCCAAGGTCCCAATGAGGAGCAGAAGGAGGGAGAACATGAGCAAAGAAGTCGGGACCACGAGGCGTGCACCCACCCACTGAGACAGTGGAGCTGATCTACTGGGAGCTCACCAAGGCCAGCTGGACTGTGACCGAAAAAGCATGGGATAAAACCGCACTCTCTGAACATGGCGAACAATGAGGGCTGATGAGACGCCAAGGACAATGGCACGGGGTTTTGATCCTACTTAATGTGCTGGCTTTGTGGAAGCCTAGCCAGTTTGGATGTTCACCTTCCTAGATATGGACGGAGGGGGGAGGACCTAGGACTTACCACAGGGCAGGGAACCTGGACTGCTCTGTGGACTGGAGAGGGAGGGGGAGAGGAGTGGGGGGAGGGGTAGAAGGGTGGGAGGAGGGGGAGAAGGATGGGAGGAGGGGGAGGGAAATGGAAGGCTGGGAGGAGGTGGAAACTTGTTTTTTGTTTATGTTTTTTTTTTCTTCTTTTCTTAATAAAAAAAATTATTAAAATAAAAAAAAATATCCATTATTTTGCTACAGGAAACTGCTTTCTTTTTCTCTTTCTAATTGCACAAATGCTGTTCAATTTTCTTAGTTCTTTTAAAGATTTTTTCTTTATTCTTACTTATTTCTAATTTTTCTCCAAATCTTTAATTCTATAATCTTTTATTTTCTAATCCTCTATCACTTTATAATTCTGGTCAGTCTCTTTGCATACCTTCTTTGGCTATATAACCAATGAGAAAAAAGTTGGTGGATATGTGAATATTGAGCACTCAAAAATAGAGATCAGAATTTAAAAAAGTGTAGACAAACGGGACTAAATTTAGATCTGGAGTAAAAATTTGTAAATAATAGAAAAGAGTATTCAGTTACATATGTTGATAACTAAAGGGCGTTATAAGAGTAGAAGAAAAACAATGGCAAAGATACTTAAAATCTGTAAGTGTGATAGATGCAGAATTGCAACTTTTATCACTTGTTAAAGAGGTAGGAAAACAGCTTTTGGCCCAAGAATCACCTAGGTGACCACTGAGACTGAGACACTATGTGAGCACAGAAGTCACCTGATTCTAACCCACCTTTGGGTAAAAGGCAAGCAGGAGCAAAAGTAAGTTTAGAGAGCAAATTTAACCTCCCACAGTCAGTACCCCAGAGTCAATCAATAAAACAAAGGAGAGAATTCAAAAAGTCTCCTAATTTTTTGATTTACAAGTTAAAATAAAAAAAAGATATTTAAAAATCTGCCCGCCAGAGCTTAGAAAGACAGGTTGGCAGACCGAGAGAGATTGTGTTCTTCCCCCTGCCATGCAGTGCAATTTCAACTGAAAGCTGCAATACAGGTTTAAAATAAGAAGCCTCTGAGAACTACAACTTCAGGTGAATTAAAAGTAAATAATAAGGTTAAATATGTTTCTTTTCCATTTCACAATTTTGCTTCTTTGTCAAAAGTCAGCTCTCATTGTCAGCCACATTCAGAGTCGGGTTTGATCACATGCTCATTCAGTCCCAGTCCAGCTGGCCTTGGTGAGCTTCCATTAGATCAGTCACACCATCTCCGTCGGTAGACGCACCCCTCGTGGTCATGACTTCCTTGCTCATGTTCTCCCTCCTTCTGCTCTTCATTTGGACCTTGGGAACTCAGTCCAGTGCTCCAATGTTTCTCTGTCTCTATCTCCATCCATCGCCGGATGAAGGTTCTATGGTGATATGCAAGATATCCATAAGTGTGGCTATGGGAGAAGGCCAGTTCAGGCACCCTCTCCTCTGCTGCCAAAGGACCTAGCTGGGGAAATCCCCTTGGACACTTGGGAATCCCTCTAGAGCCAAGACTCTTGCCAACCCTAAAATGGCTCCCTTAGTTAAGATATTTTCTTCCCTGCTCCCATATCCACCCTTCCTCCATCTCAACAGTCCCATTTCCCCAAGCTCTCCCCATCCTCCACTTCTCCCTCCCCATCTCCCCTTCCCCCAAACACACCTGACTCCTCTGGCAGCCTGAGGTCCTCAGTGACAAAGAGACAGCAAAGAAGTCCCAAGATAATCATAAGAATTTGTTATTGAATCTGACCCAGGCTCTTCTGACCTGGGTGGGCTATGGAATTGTGACCTGATTTGCTTAGAGATAATGAACCCAGAAAGGGTCCCAGACCGGTTTCTCTAATCTTGGACTGAAGAGGCATTTCTACAGAAGAACAGAGCTTTTCTGCAGGAGAACAGACAGCTCTTAAGGTCCCTTCCAGATGGACACTGGACTCGGGACATTTCATTTGTTCTGTTAAAGCTGTTTTAAAGTAGAGACAATGTAGAAAGGGGAAATCTTCTAGCTAACCTGGAATTCTAATCCAATGTCAGAATTAAAAGTATCAGAGCAGACGTTATAACACATCATATGGCAATGCTGTTCTCTGGAGAAACCATAGGACTTTAGAGATGAGACAGAGAAAACTCATTTCCCCTTTACAGATATCCACCGTTCGTCCCCTGAGTGGAGTGTGACATGCAGGAATAGCTTTGAAACCAAAAAGATTTGGTTTGAAATCCACTTGTACAATGAGATAGCCAGCCACCTTTTCCCAAGCAGCAATTTCGTACAAAAGCATAATTATACCCACCCAACCTGCATGAGGTATGAAACTCCTGCACTGCATGTCTTAGGAGACTGATTTGCTGTTGTGCTGTTTTCTTCTTTGACAGTCTTGCTATGTACCACAGGCTATCTTGAACTTAACTATATGGACAAGACTGACCCCGAACTTATGATCTCCTGTCTCGGCCTTCTGAGTGCTGGAGTTGCAGGCAAGTGCCCAACATTTTCCAGTGTTCTCTCAGAACAATACACAAGGCTTCAGGACTTCACCCCGCACTCTGCTTCTTTAACTCAGTCTCGGGGTGGATTTCTTCCCCCCACCTTGTCTGCTTTGGCTTCAGCAGCTGAGGCTAGAAGGATGCTCACAGCCCTCTGAGGCTGGTCAGTGAGAAGGGAGGCTTTTCAGAACTTTAGTACTCTGGGAACCATCCCTCCTCCACTCTCCAGAGAGCAGACACAGGTACGTAACAACTGTGCCGACAGACAACCCCACACAAATCTTCATTCCGAAAATAACACTTTATTATTTTACAATAGTTCAGGAAAGTCCTTGGGAGGTTGTGACTAAAATGGAATCACCATAGAACATAGAGCTGATCGGTGAGCCCATCAGTCCTCCCTCTTCAGGTGATGAGCACAGAAGGGAAGACATGATGTCGGCAATGAGAAAGCCGGCGGCTAGCAAGGGGGGACCACTGCTCTCAGGTCTGGATCAGGAATTTCCTCTTCTCTTCCCATTGTCTAAGCCCTGTTCGCAGAGCCGGGTGACAATGGCATTGAAGACAGAATAACTTACAACCACGAGCCGTAGCTCAGGGGTTTTTGAGCTAGAAGTTGCGATGCTCCGGCTCCTGAGTGGCTTCAGGACACGCACACATGCCCCAGCCCCAGTGGAGGGACATCCAGAAAACAGGATGCACCAGGCCTTGAGTCCCAACCTGTCCTCTGTTGTTATGGGAACTTTCTAAGATACGGAAGGGTTGGAAGTGGGAAGGCTGTTCTAAAAACTACAATTCTGACATTAGAGATGAAGGAATTACAAGTTCTGAGAGCTGTGGTTGTTTATATATATAAAGTGAAAAGTTTATTTATAACTTGTGAAAAACAGGATGAGGAGGACATGAGCCATCAGGAATAGATGGGACCGGGAATGTTAGAATGGTCGCAGAACCCTCTTCCAAATAGCAGTGCTGGGGGTCTGAAACAAACAAAACAAAACAACAACAACATGAGGAAGTCAGCTCCACCTGAGGCTCTTTCTCTTCACCAGTAATTCTACATCTTAGCCAACTGATCCCATCCTCACAGCAGAGCGGCACTCCAGGAGAAAGTTTCCTCAGGGGCTGAACACCAATAACATTCCTCATCTCCATACCTCAGCCTGTTCCCACAGCCGAGTTCTCCCTGCGTCCTTCCCTCTTACCCTTCGGCAGCTGCTGTCTGGGACATCTATCCATACAGATGTTTCGTGAGAGCCACCGGTACCAATCGAAGGAGTCTGGGGCGGCGGATTCCATTCACTCTGCCCCAGCCTGTGTTGAGAGAAAGATACAGCACACGTCCCCTGCATGAGCATCTTCCCAGCCATCCTGGGAAGGTGGCTTGGGGACTGGCAGCAGAGATTTCTCCCATAGGCCAGGCCCACACAGTAGTAAAGGAACTGCTTATTGAGGATGCTGGCTTGGGTGCTTCCGGCTGGGAAGCTGGTTAGTGTCTGACCCATGGAAGCACGACTAACAACGGAACTAGAACCCAATGCCCGTTTGTCTTTATGCCTCATGTTCCTCCCCCCCCACACACTACATTTCATTCAGAAACTCACTCATTTCTCTCTCCCCTTCCATCTCCACCCCACCCTGGTTTTTTCTTTGTTTTTGAGCAAGGGGCTTACTATGCAGCCCAAACTGGCTTTGAACTTACTATTGTCCTGGCTCTGCTTCCCAGGGCTGGGATTACAGGCATGCTCCATCACTCTCAACATTTTTTTTTCAATTTATAATAGGCAAAGAACTCAAGAAATTTTGTAGGACTCTTAGCATGAGGCTGAGCTGCAACCACTGCAGCGTCTGCAGCTTCTGCTCTGATTTCTGCTGATGTACTTATTACTTCATTCTGGAAATTCTCCATTTAAGGAGAAGCTGCCATTACTCAGTGGCCTCTGTGAACAACAGGGCAAGGCCTGTCTCGTCACTCAGGGCAGACATTTTAACTGGAGTGGGGGGCATGCGAAGCCCCTTCCTCTTCATGTTTCTTCCCCACACAGGGAATCTCCATCAACTGGACACTTCTCTATGGGTTGCTGTCTTCTTCAGCAGAGAGGAAATACCTTAATCTGAACCTGGTTCAGGTGGGCCATATTTAGTGGCCCTGCTCTCCATTCTGGGTTTGTTGTTATCGTTGTTTTGTTTTCTGAGACAGGGTTTCTCTATGCACCTAGGGAGTCTGCCCTGGAACTTGCTCAGTAGACCAGGCTGGCTTCGAACTCACAGAGATCCACCTGCCTCTGCCTCCCAAGTGCTGGGATTAAAGGTGTGCATCATCAACACCTGGCCTCCATTCTGCTCTCAGTCCGAAGGAAAGGGGGGAGGGGCTAACCTTAGGTTAATGTGGTCCAGACACAGGCTCCAGACTCATCCTGAATAAGCTGTCTCAAGTGGTCCCGAGCCTCCCCACGGACCAGGTTTCTCATAAGTGGCAGAGAAACGGCCATGAACAAATGTGTCTGAAAGTCTCTGCAAGGCCACTACACAAGCTGCACTGTGTTCCCGTAGAGCCTACCCTCAAGGCTACCTAGACGGTGTTGAGAACAAAAGCTGTATATAAGCTGGATGGGAAAGAAGGAAATCTCAGCTAAGACCTGCTCCCTGGGGAAGGCATTGCAAGAAGGCACAAACACCCCTAGTGCCGTTCATTCTGAGGGAAGAGACGGCGGACACAGTGACTCGCCCTTACACATGTAATGGAGGTGTCTGCTGTTTCTTTCCACGTAAAGGGGATCTCAGCAACAGAATGCTGCAGCCACACCACCTTCTCACACACAGTGATCTCCAGTTTCCTTGATGTGGAATAAGTAATGAGCAGGACACAGCTGTGTCTTTCCAATCACATTTGCGGTAGAGTACCCACAATATCACACACATTCATGCCCTCCTAGATGGCCAAAAGCCGGTGACTGGCAAAGGGAAGTTCAGGGTTAGGTAGTGCATTTGCCAATAAATCAAGCCACACTCCTTCTTAAGTGCTCTTCTATTTCCCTTAGGTTACAATCTTTAAAATTTCAATTGGCTAGCTAGGTGCGGTGACATATAGTTTTAATCACAGCACTTGGGAGGCAGAGGCCTGTGACTTCAAGGCCAGCCTGGTCTACAAATCAAGTTTCAGGCCAGCCAGAGCTACTCAGAAAGAACTTGTCTCAAAAACAAACAAACAAAATCTGGGAGTCAGACAGGTGATGAGAATGCGTTCATTTGGCCCTTTAAAAACTCTGACGATGGGGTCGTGGAGATGGCTCAGTTGGGAAGAGTGCTGGCTTTGCAAGCATGAGGATCTGCATCCCCACCCCCGGCAGCCATGTGAGAGCTGCCTGATTGTGTGCACCTGCAATCCCCAGGGCTAGGGAGAAGACAGAGGCAGGAGGATGGCTAATGACCCCTGGTCACTGAAAAATGGCAAGTGCCAGGTTCAATGAGAAACTCTGTCTCAGGGGACAATGTTAGAAAGGGTTACACCAAGACACCCAACATTGTCCTCTGACCTTGCCCCCTGCCACACTAAGAGCATATGGCGAACTCTACTCCACCAAGATTACAACTCAATTTCATTAAAATAACATACACTGGCCATACACAACAATAGGTTTCATTACGATGTTTTCATACACGTAGATAATATAGTTTTATCATATTCACCCATCACCCTCTCTTGTCTACCACCCAATTTCCTTGCACACAGTGTATGATGGAGGGCGAATCATGCTCCTGTACCTTGGCTGTGTCTCCCCTGTTGCCTCCGGATCCCTCTTTTTTTCTCCATTTATTTCCTGGGGCACGCCTGGAATATGTGGTGGCCCCTAGAAACAACAACAGTTGTGAGGGAAGCTCTTCAGACACCATGTGTGTGCAAACCGAGAGCCTTCCACTGTGTAGGGAAGTGACAATCCCTAGCTATCACTCTGAGTACTTCCTGCTGCTGCCTTAACCTCCTACAGCTCCTGCACCTGCCTCTCCAGGACAGCGCAGTGCTTGGAGAGGTCACTGGAGTGGTGCTGGCTCTTGTGGGGACTCTGGCTGACGTCGCTGAGCTGGATGGAGAGGGTGTTCTTCTCCTCCAGCAGCTGTGAGAATTGCAGCAGGGGTGAGGATAAGTGCCAGCCCAGACCACATCACTGGAAGCAGTGCTTAGGCAACTGGCCTGAACTTGCAGGACCTACCTGATTTGCAGTGCAGAATCTACCTTAGAGTCCTACCGCGGCCTGCTTCTTCAAAGGGAAAAATACCTAAGTGTTTCAGCCACGAAAGGAAACTAATTCTGGAAGAAGAGCAGGAAACTGGTTTATTTTTACTGGTTCCAAGGACTATGAACTGAATAACGATTAAAGAGAACCAACCCCCTAACAAAAATTCCAGTAGAACAGGCTATTCCAGGAATGTATGCAAAGCACAGAAGGTTGGTTCCATGCTAAAATTACTAATAAATAACAAGCCCTAGAACTCAGTATAGACAGAGAGCAAGCTCACACTTAAAAATGTGTGTCATAGTATTACTGGGTGTACATGTTTCCAAGGGAGCAGACAGAAGTTATAAGTCTCTATGCGTACTTGTGAAGCACAAGTGAGAGCCCAGATGCTCACCAAGTAGAAACAGTATGCCAACCTTTTCTCTAGGTCCCGAGGGATAAGCCACAGTCAGATATGTCCCTGCACAAGTTCAGTCAGGGTATCCACTACCTGGCAAAGCAATCTAACTGCTGGTTTCTAAACCAGAAAACATTTTTACTATGAGTGAAAACATTTAGCTGACTGGGATGGACTCCTCTTGAACCAGAATTGGGATTCTTCACTTGTGGACTGTCATTTTAAACTTCAGTCACGATTAACACCCAGATACATTGGTAGCCATGGAGACGTCCTGAGTACCCACCACGGAGACACGGGAAGGCTTGGGTCACAGGAAATGGATGGATCTGGCTATGAGTCTTGTGTTCTCTTGAGGATTCTCTTCTACGTGTTTGTTAAGAAAGTTCATCAATGCTTCAGAGAAAACAGATTTCTAGAGACAACTGGGAAAACACATTGGATGCACACAGATAGCACACATGATTACAACGTGCTCTGTAACTGAACGTGGCTCCAGATGACTCCGTGTGGTTGTTACTCTAAAGATCAAGTTTCAGTTTATAAAACATTTGGACAAATTCCATCTTCATTGAAAGAAGCAGAGAAAGCACCTCCCTCCTTTTTTACAGATGGAAAAAGGAAGTAAGTTTACACTACTCAAGGCCATGGCAGGAGCAGCTCCCAGAGCAAGGCTCACAGGTGTGGATCTCAGTCTTGAGTCCCACCTACTTTATGATGCTTCCCAATCTAAACTACAGTAAGGGCACTGGAAAGGCATGGGTGTGGGAAGAAAGGCTGTTACTGGAGAAAAGGGTGTGAATTTTGGGGGAGCTAAAGTTATTTGAGGGTGGTGGGCTGAGTACAATAGGAACTCCAGGGTGAGGACTAACCCCATGCTCTCCCACCACAGGAGAAGCAATCCTAGCTGGAATGAACAGCCCCCAGGTACACCAAACACAAGTAAACGCAAGCAAAACAAATCTCCCCATTTTAAAATTGTTTCTCATTTTGTCTCTAGTAAATCTAGAAACAGAGGTCAGACCCATAAACTTGTTGGAAGCAAGGCTTATGAACTACAAAGACAAATAGTCGATCACTAATCAGCCACTCGTAACCCGTCTTGGCTGTCTGCATTCTGTCTAGGTTTCTGGGGTTAGGAGCAGGCATAGGATCCAGGGGCACAGCCCTCCCAGTCAGTGTACATGGAGTCTCACTGGAGCAACCACTGCTCATAGGAACGGCTGCTGTGGGGCTGCCACTACAGAGATGTGCAGTGCACAGACCACTTAGGCTCCTCAGTTTCTGCCTCTGTTTTACTCACAGGCTAACTGAATTCAGTCCACTAAGGCTAGACTAACATTATACCATTAGTCACGTTTTAAGGTTTCTATCACATTCCTACACTGCACAGAGACATTGAGCTAAGCAGGTAGAACTGTGTACAACACCTTAGCATTTAGCAAAGGAGTGAGGGCAGACAGGGTTAGAGAGAAACACGTGTGACGGCCCCTCAACTTCATCTCAAGTGAGAAGCTGGGACCTATAGGGAGTGAGACTAAGCTCACATGACTTAAGGTTTTATGTGTGTCCTCAGTGCCTACCCCATGAGCAGAATCTCAGCCGGCAATGACAGTTACTTGTTAACTAGTGGATGAGCGAGGCTAGGGAGGTGCCTTCCTTGTAGCCAGACTCTAAAGAGAACTATTTCTTATCCAGAGTGATGATGGACTATAGCAGTATGTTCATACTGCAAACGGCTCCACTTAGTTCTAAGCCTGTGATTAGAAGAGGAATGATGGACTTGCCGGGGTGTGAGACATCCTGGTTCTTTATCTTGATTGCTTGTTACACATCTCTTTGTGAACACGTAGCCTTCTATGCCAATGATCTGTTACTTTTGTGTGTTAACTGTTGTAGAATATTACTTTAATGTGTGTGACTTTAGTTTATGTTGCATTTGTTTAACTCCGTGAAGCTGTGATTCTTGGCCTGTCTAAAACAACTGATGTTCTAATCAAGAGATGAATGGCCAGTGGCAAGGCAGACGAAAGGACAGGCGGGGCTGGCAGGCAGGCTGAGAGAATACATAGAAGGACAAATCTGGAGGGAGGATCAAGAGAGAATAAGGAGAGGAGGATGGCAGAGGCCAGCCCCCTCCCCCCCCACACACATACAGCAAGACGCAGAGTAAGAGGGAAAGTAAGGTACACAGAAGTGAGAAAAGGGAAAAGCCCAGAGGCAAAGTTAGTCAGAATAATATAAGTTAAAGAAAAGCTGGATACACCCAAATAGGAAAGAATATACCTTCTTTTCTGCAGCTCATGGAACCTTCTCAAAAATTGACCACATACTCGGTAACAAAGCAAACCTTCAGAGTTACAAAAGAATATTAGTAACCACCTGTGTATTATCAGATCACCATGGATTAAAGTAAGAATTCAACAACAATGCTACCCCCAGAAAGCCTACAAACTCATGGAAACTGAACAGTCAACTACTGAACCACACCTGGATCAAAGAAGAAATAAAGAAATTAAAGTCTTCCTTGAATTCAGTGAAAATAAAGAAACAACATACTCAAACCTATGGGACACTATGAAAGCAGTCCTAAGAGGAAAGCTCATAGCACTAAGTGCCCACTTAAAGAAGACGGAGAAAGCACATATTGGAGACTTAAGAGCCCACCTGAAAGCTTTAGAAAAAAAAGAAGCAGACTCACCTAGGAGGAGTAGAAGACTGGAAATAATCAAAATGAGGGCTGAAATCAGTAAAATAGAAACACAGAAAACAATCCAAAGAATCAAGGAAACAAAAAGCTGGTTTCTGGAGAAAATCAACAAGATTGATAAACCCCTATCCAAACTAATCAAACGGCAGAGAGAGAATTTGCAAATTAATAAGATCAGAAATGAAAAGGGGGACATAACCACAGACACAGAGGAAATTCAGAGAATCATTAGATCTTACTACAAAAGCCTGTATGCCACAAAACTGGAAAATGTAAAAGAAATGGACACTCTTTTAGATAAATACCACATACCAAAGTTAAACCAGGAGCAGGTGAACAATCTAAATAGACCTGTTAGTCGCGAGGAATTAGAAACTGTTATCAAAAATCTCCCTACCAAAAAAAGCCAAGGACCAGATGGTTTTAATGGAGAATACTACCAGAACCTCCAAGAAGACCTAATACCTATACTCCTTAATGTATTTCACAATATAGAAACAGAAGGGTCATTGCCAAATTCCTTTTATGAAGCTACAGTTACTCTGATACCAAAACCACAAAAGACTCAACCAAGAAAGAGAATTACAGGCTAATCTCACTCATGAACAACGATGCAAAAATCCTCAACAAAATACTGGCAAACTGAATCCAAGAACACATCCGAAAAATTATCCATTATGATCAAGTAGGCTTCATCCCAGGGATGCAGGGCTGGTTCAACATAGGAAAATCTATCAATGTAATCCATCATATAAATAAACTGAAAGAAAAAACCATATGATCATTTCATTAGATGCTGCAAAAGCTTTTGACAAAATTCAATATCCCTTTATGATAAAAGTCTTGGAAAGATCAGGGCTACAAGGGTCATACCTAAATGTATAAAAGCTATTTACAGCAGGCCGACAGCTAACATCAAATTAAATGGAGAGAAACTCAAAGCCATCCCACTAAAATCAGGAACAGGACAGGGCTGTCCAGACTCTCCATATCTCTTCAATATAGTGCTTGAGGTTCTAGCAATAGCAATAAGATAACATAAGGGGATCAAGGGGATACGAATTGGAAAGGAAGATGTTAAACTTTCGTTATTTGCAGATGATATGATAGTATACATAACCGACCCCAAAAACTCCACCAAAGAACTCCTACAGCTGATAAACAGCTTTAGTAATGTGGCAGGATACAAGATCAACTCCAAAAAATCAGTCGCCCTCCTATACACAAATGATAGGGAAGCAGAGAGGGAAATCAGTGAAGCATCACCTTTCACGATAGCCACAAACAGCATAAAATATCTTGGGGTTACTCTAACCAAGGAAGTGAAAGATCTATTTGACAAGAACTTTAAGTCTTTGAATAAAGAAATTGAAGAGGATACCAGAAAATGGAAGGATCTCCCTTGCTCTTGGGAGGATCAACATAGTAAAATTGGCAATTCTACCAAAGGCAATTTATAGATTCAATGCAATCCCCATCAAGGTCCCATCAAAATTCTTCACAGATCTTGAGAGGACAATAATCAAGTTTATATGGAAAAACAAAAAACCCAGGATAGCCAAAACAATCTTATACAATAAAGGATCATCTGGAGGCATTACCATCCCTGACTTCAAACTCTATTACAGAGCTACAGTAATGAAAACAGTGTGGTATTGGCATAAAAAGAGAAAAGTCGACCAATGGAATCATATAGAAGACCTGGATTTTAACCCACAAACCTATGAACACCTCATTTTTGATAAAGGAGCTAAAAGCATACAATGGAAGAAAGAAAGCATCTTCAACAAATGGTGCTGGCACAACTGGATGTCAACCTGTAGAAGAATGAAAATACACCCATATCTATCACTGTGCACAAAACTCAAGTCCAAATGGATCAGAGACCTCAATATCAATCTGAACACACTGAACTTGATAGAAGAGAAAGTGGGAAGTACCCTACAACAGATGGGCACAGGAGATCGCTTCCTATGTATAACCCCAGAAGCACAGACATTAAGGGCAACATTGAAGAAATGGGACCTCCTGAAACTGAGAAGCTTCTGTAAAGCAAAGGACACTGTCACTAAGACAAAAAGGCAACCTACTGACTGGGAGAAGATTTTCACCAACCCTGCAACAGACAAAGGTCTGATCTCCAAAATATATAAAGAACTCAAGAAGCTAGACTTTAAAATGCTAATTAACCCAATTAAAAAATGGGGCACGGAACTGAAGAGAGAATTCTCAACAGAAGAAGTTCAAATGGCCAAAAGACACTTAAGATCATGCTCTACCTCCTTAGCAATCAGGGAAATGCAAATCAAAACAACTTTGAGATATCATCTTACACCTGTCAGAATGGCTAAAATCAAAAACACCAATGATAGCCTTTGCTGGAGAGGCTGTGGAGGAAGGGGTACCCTCATCCATTGCTGGTGGGAAAGCAAACTTGTGCAACCACTTTGGAAAGCAGTGTGGCGGTTTCTCAGGAAATTCGGGATCAACCTACCCCTGGACCCAGCAATTCCACTCTTGGGAATATACCCAAGAGATACCCTATCATATGACAAAAGCATTTGTTCAACTATGCTCATAGCAGCATTATTTGTTATACCCAAAACCTGGAAAAAAACCTAGATACCCTTCAATAGAAGAATGGATGAAGAAAGTGTGAAATATATACACATTAGAGTACTACTCAGCGGTAAAAAACAATGACTTCTCAAATTTTGCATGCAAATGGATGGAAATAGAAAACACTATCCTGAGTGAGGTATCCCAGACCGAAAAAGAGGAACATGGGATGTACTCACTCTTAATTGGTTTCTAGCCACAAATAATGGTCATTGAGTCTATAATCTGTGATCCTAAAGAAGCTAAGTAAGAAGGTGAACCCAAAGAAAAACATATAGTTGTTATGCTGGGTATGGGAAGTAGACAAGATTGCCGGGCAAAAAATTGGGAACTTGGGGGTGGGTTGGGAGTGGACTAAGGGGAGATGGGGAGAGAAAAGTAAGAAGGGGATAATGGGGGGGGGGACTTGGGGAAACGGGATGATTGGGAGAAAGGAAGGTTGGATAGAGGAGCAGGGAATCACATAACTTAATTAAGGGAGCCATCTTAGGGTTGGCAAGAGACTTGAACCAAGAGGGGCTCCCAGGTGCCCAGGGCGATGTCCCCATTTAGCTCTTTGGCCAGCTGAGGATAGGGAACCTGAAATGACCCTATCCTATAGCCATACTGATGAATATCTTGCATATCACCATAGAACCTTCATCTGGCGATGGTTGGAGATAGAGACAGAGACCCACACTGGAGCATCGGACTGAGCTCCCAAGGTCCCAATGAAGAGCAGAAGGAGGGAGAACATGAGCAAGGAAGTCAGGACCATGAGAGGTGCACCCACCCACTGAGACAGTGGGGCTGATCTATTGGGAGCTCACCAAGGCCAGCTGGACAGTGACTGAAAAGGCATGGGATAAAACCGGACTCTTTGAACATGGCAGACAATGAGGGCTGAAGAGAAGCCAAAGACAATGGCACTGGGTTTTGATCCTACTTCATGTTCTGGCTTTGTGGGAGCCTAGCCAGTATGGATGTTCACCTTCCTAGACCTGGATGGAGGGGGAAGGACCTTGGACTTTCCACAGAGCAGGGAATCCTGACTGCTCTTCGAATTGGAGAGGGAGGGGGAGAGGAATGGGGGGAGCAGGAGAGGAGTGGGAGGGAAATGGGAGGCTGGGAGGAGGCGGAAATTTCTTTTTTTTTCTTTCAATAAAAAAAAAAGAAAAGCTGGATAGAGACAAGATAAGGTTGGGATTTTATAAGTAATAATAAGCCTCTGTGTGTGTATTTATTTGGGAGCTGGATGGTGGGCTCCCAAAAGAGCTAGCATAAAAAGAGTAGAAGACAACCAATTACATTTTACTTTGATAAATCATTAAAAAATTTCAGCTGTTATCATCTACCAAAATAATTTATTTCATCTTCTATAAACATCTGTTTCTGTTTAAAATGCTGTCATAGGAGGAAAAGCCCCGATAGAGCTACATACTAGCATTTAGAGAGGGACAAGAGCTGAGGTGTGACCGGAAGGAGTCACTGGGTCTTCACAGCCACAGAGCTACAAAGGTCAGAACCTCTGTAATAGGTAGGTGAGAGGAGACCCCTCCCCACCAAACAAAACTAAGCCATTTAGTTTATCAGTTCATTTGAATCCAAAGCGTATGGAGTCTGACATTCTAGTGATGGTTGAATTTATCCCTCTAACGAGTCCCTTGTATGTGTGGTAAACACACTAGTCACACACATGACCACTGACTTCAGAATGACTGCAGCCTTGAGCAAGTGGGCTTCTCTCCTCATCTGGGAAAATCATCTCCTGATTTTTATGATTTTTGAATCACAATGTTATTAGTATTTGCGTGTGTTTGTGTGCATGTGTGAAATACACATGCATGAGTGTAGGAATGTTCATTCTACAGCACACATGTAGAGAACACAGAAGAGCGGCGCTCAGGAGCTGATTCTATCTTTCCACTGTGGGATCCAGAGATGAAACGGAAGTCGTCAGGATTGTGAGGTGAGCACTTTCACCCGTGTTCTGTGACTTCTTGTGAGAAGATGCACGCACCCACCCCACACTGTGCAGACATTTGCGGGCATTCACAACTTTTCTCACAGACCCCTGGACTCACTAACCACTAGCCTCATGAATGACATCTAATTTTGGCAGACCCTACCTATCTATGTTTCTCTGAAGAGGGCAGGACAGGGAGGAGCCATTGAGAACACTTGGACCAGTCAAAGCAGCAGGAAGACAGTGACTGATGGAGATGCATGAGGAGATGCTGACACATTACTAACACGTGATAAGATGGGGTGAAGTTTCTGCATCGGTTTCCCCAAGTCACTTTCAAAGACCGGCCAAGGGCGAGGGGAATGTGGCCTGTGTCCTCTGCTCTGGAATAAACACTCGCTCTTATAACTTCTGTTCCTAAGTTCTGCTGGAGCTGGTGCCTGTGCTGAATCTTACCACCAGGAAGAGAAAAAAAGAAACTGAATTTCAGTCTAGCACAAAACACGTACCTTGCTGTTCAGCTGCTCAGTTCTTAATTCTTTCTGGTGAATTTCGTTTAAGCTGTTATTAAGCTGAGCCCTGAGAAGTTCTGTCTCAAGGTTTTGTGAGCCATCGACGGAGACTGATGTTTCTGGGGATGCTTGCCAGGAAACAAACATCCGTGGCATTGTCTCCTCAGACAGTTCATACTTAACTCCTCCCCCTAGAAGAAATCATGCCCACTGTAGAAGTTGCAGATGGGCAGTTACTTATAGGAGGAGGATGTTTTTCTGGATCATGGCACCCTGCGCAAACCACATGATCTCCTCACCTGTCTTTGGTACTGTGCAGAGAGAATCTGGCTTTGTGAGGAAGACCACAGGAGACTCTGCAGATGACTGAGCTGCTTATCTTTATCTTTGATGGCCATAGTGTACTGTTCCTTTATCCGCTTCTCCTGAAGTTTCCAGGTATTTTTTTCCATTCTACACCATGAAAAAAATGGCTCAAATATACTCATGGTGCAAAGAAGAAAAATTCTATATTCCAAACATTGTTTTTTTTTATTTTTTTTCCATTTTTTTTATTGAGAAAAGGAGAAAAAAAAAACAAGTTTCCACCTCCTTCCAGCCTCCCATTTCCCTCCCCCTCCTCCCACCCTTCTCCCCCTCCTCCCACCCTTCCCCCCTCCACCCACTCCTCTCCCCATCCCTCTCCAGTCCAAAGAGCAGTCAGGGTTCCTTTCTTAGGCAACGTTAGCAATGTAGCAAAACTAATACATATCAGAGTAAAATTTATTTTGCAAGTGGAAGCACCCAGTAAGGGGTGAAAGCGGGCTGTGACTGGACTGGAGGAGGAGCTCCTATTGGCAGGACTGGAGGAGGAGCTCCTATTGGCAGGACTGGAGGACCTTCATAGAAAAGCCGCCATTGGATTTGGATCCTGAGCAAAGAGCTAGGTTTCCAAACGGGAAACACAATTCAAAATTGGCAAGAAAACTCAGCAGAATGAATGCAGAGTGATGTCCAGAACTGCAGGAGTCAGTGTGTACAACAGTGAGTACGGTTGTGGATGGCGAGACCAGGGAGTCAGTGTGTACAACAGTATGTACGGATGTGGATGGCTAGACCAGGGAGTCAGTGTGTACAACAGTATGTACGGATGTGGATGGTGAGACCAGGGAGTCATTGTGTACAACAGTATGTACGGATGTGGATGGTGAGACCAGGGAGTCAACGTGTACAACAGTATGTACGGATGTGGATGGCGAGACCAGGGAGTCAGTGTGTACAACAGTATGTACGGATGTGGATGGCTAGACCAGGGAGTTAGTGTGTACAACAGTATGTACGGATGTGGATGGTGAGACCAGGGAGTCAGTGTGCACAACAGTATGTACGGATGTGGATGGTGAGACCAGGGATTCAACGTGTACAACAGTATGTACGGATGTGGATGGCGAGACCAGGGAGTCAGTGTGTACAACAGTATGTACGGATGTGGATGGCTAGACCAGGGAGTCAGTGTGTACAACAGTATGTACGGATGTAGATGGTGAGACCAGGGAGTCAGTGTGTACAACAGTATGTACGGATGTGGATGGCTAGACCAGGGAGTCAGTGTGTACAACAGTATGTACGGATGTGGATGGTGAGACCAGGGAGTCAGTGTGCACAACAGTATGTACGGATGTGGATGGTGAGACCAGGGATTCAACGTGTACAACAGTATGTACGGATGTGGATGGCTAGACCAGGGAGTCAGTGTGTACAACAGTATGTACGGATGTGGATGGTGAGACCAGGGAGTCATTGTGTACAACAGTATGTACGGATGTGGATGGTGAGACCAGGGAGTCAACGTGTACAACAGTATGTACGCATGTGGATGGCGAGACCAGGGAGTCAGTGTGTACAACAGTATGTACGGATGTGGATGGCTAGACCAGGGAGTCAGTGTGTACAACAGTATGTACGGATGTGGATGGTGAGACCAGGGAGTCAGTGTGCACAACAGTATGTACGGATGTGGATGGCGAGACCAGGGAGTCAGTGTGTACAACAGTATGTACGGATGTGGATGGCTAGACCAGGGAGTCAGTGTGTACAACAGTATGTACGGATGTAGATGGTGAGACCAGGGAGTCAGTGTGTACAACAGTATGTACGGATGTGGATGGCTAGACCAGGGAGTCAGTGTGTACAACAGTATGTACGGATGTGGATGGTGAGACCAGGGAGTCAGTGTGCACAACAGTATGTACGGATGTGGATGGTGAGACCAGGGATTCAACGTGTACAACAGTATGTACGGATGTGGATGGCGAGACCAGGGAGTCAGTGTGTACAACAGTATGTACGGATGTGGATGGCTAGACCAGGGAGTCAGTGTGTACAACAGTATGTACGGATGTGGATGGCTAGACCAGGGAGTCAGTGTGTACAACAGTATGTACCGATGTGGATGGCGAGACCAGGGAGTCAGTGTGTACAACAGTATGTACGGATGTGGATGGCTAGACCAGGGAGTCAGTGTGTACAACAGTATGTACGGATGTGGATGGTGAGACCAGGGAGTCAGTGTGCACAACAGTATGTACGGATGTGGATGGTGAGACCAGGGATTCAACGTGTACAACAGTATGTACGGATGTGGATGGCGAGACCAGGGAGTCAGTGTGTACAACAGTATGTACGGATGTGGATGGCTAGACCAGGGAGTCAGTGTGTACAACAGTATGTACGGATGTGGATGGCTAGACCAGGGAGTCAGTGTGTACAACAGTATGTACCGATGTGGATGGCGAGACCAGGGAGTCAGTGTGTACAACAGTATGTACGGATGTGGATGGCTAGACCAGGGAGTCAGTGTGTACAACAGTATGTACGGATGTGGATGGCGAGACCAGGGAGTCAGTGTGTACAACAGTATGTACGGATGTGGATGGCGAGACCAGGGAGTCAGTGTGTACAACAGTATGTACGGATGTGGATGGCTAGACCAGGGAGTCAGTGTGTACAACAGTATGTACGGATGTGGATGGCGAGACCAGGGAGTCAGTGTGTACAACAGTATGTACGGATGTGGATGGCGAGACCAGGGAGTCAGTGTGTACAACAGTATGTAAGGATGTGGATGGCGAGACCAGGGAGTCAGTGTGTACAACAGTATGCACGGATGTGGATGGCGAGACCAGGGAGTCAGTGTGTACAACAGTATGTAAGGATGTGGATGGCTAGACCAGGGAGTCAGTGTGTACAACAGTATGTACGGATGTGGATGGCTAGACCAGGGAGTCAGTGTGTACAACAGTATGTACGGATGTGGATGGCGAGACCAGGGAGTCAGTGTGTACAACAGTATGTACGGATGTGGATGGTGAGACCAGGGAGTCAGTGTGTACAACAGTATGTACGGATGTGGATGGCGAGACCAGGGAGTCAGTGTGTACAACAGTATGTACCGATGTGGATGGCGAGACCAGGGAGTCAGTGTGTACAACAGTATGTACGGATGTGGATGGCGAGACCAGGGAGTCAGTGTGTACAACAGTATGTAAGGATGTGGATGGCTAGACCAGGGAGTCAGTGTGTACAACAGTATGTACGGATGTGGATGGCTAGACCAGGGAGTCAGTGTGTACAACAGTATGTACGGATGTGGATGGTGAGACCAGGGAGTCATTGTGTACAACAGTATGTACGGATGTGGATGGTGAGACCAGGGAGTCAACGTGTACAACAGTATGTACGGATGTGGATGGCGAGACCAGGGAGTCAGTGTGTACAACAGTATGTAAGGATGTGGATGGCGAGACCAGGGAGTCAGTGTGTACAACAGTATGTACGGATGTGGATGGCGAGACCAGGGAGTCAGTGTGTACAACAGTATGTACGGATGTGGATGGCTAGACCAGGGAGTCAGTGTGTACAACAGTATGTACGGATGTGGATGGCGAGACCAGGGAGTCAGTGTGTACAACAACACATACGGAATGTTGATGGCAGGACTAGGTAGGGCACTGGAAACCACCACAGTCCTTCATCGGCGTCATGCCCCCATTGCAGAATCAACACCAGGGTTGACTCTCAAGGACTTAGAACTTTGGTTCTTGCATATATTAGGTATGAGAACTGAGCAAATGCTAGTCTTGCCAAGTTCCTTCAATAAACTAGGAATAAGCTAGTTATTTCTTAGGACTATTGAAAGATTAAATGAGACACCACACATCACTCATCAAACACGAAGCCTGGCACATGTAAAATATCAAATAATAGGCATTAGTTGTTATTTACTTATTTTCTTGAATTTGGTAAAGAGTGGAGTTTCTAATGAACACCAGCTATTTTTTTGGTATGCATAAAAGAAGCTGCGTGTGACATGTATCATGTCACATAGGATGCTGGGTGTGACAGGTACATGTCACATAGGATGCTGAGTGCCAAAGGTACATATCACATAGGATGCTGGTGTGACATATATCAAGTCACATAGGATGCTGGGTGTGACAGGTACACATCACATAGGATCCTGGGTGTGACATGTTCATGTCACATAGGAAGCTGGGTGTGACGGGTACATGTCACATAGGATGCTGGGTGTGACGTGTACATGTCACATAGGATGCTGGGTGTGACGGGTACATGTCACATAGGATGCTGGGTGTGACGGGTACATCTCACATAGGATGCTGGGTGTGACGGGTACATGTCACATAGGATGCTGGGTGTGACGGGTACATGTCACATAGGATGCTGGGTGTGACGGGTACATGTCACATAGGATGCTGAGTGTGACGGGTACATGTCACATAGGATGCTAGGTGTGGCATGTAACACGTCACATAGGATGCTGGGTATGACAGGTACATGCCATATAGGATGCTTTCACTGAAGGAAGCTAAGTGAAGTGTACATACATGCTCTCTCACTGTTTCCTCAGTATTCTATAAAGCAGCAACTATTTCAAAATAAAGTGTTAAAATAATAATAGTAAAGGGTCAAAATGCAGATGCAGGAATCATCCTACCTGAGCTGATGTAGCTCTTGCTGCCAGGCCAGGCTTTCCCGCCTAAGTTCCTCCTGCATCATCTGCATGGTTTCTGCCTGCTCTTGATACTCCTGGAGCTGAGCCTTCAGTGGCAGTAGCTCAATGACCTCCCGATTCCTCAGTAAGTACTGCTGCTGCAGGGTCTTCAGTTCCTCCAGCTTTAACCAGAGGGAACAAAGGGTGACTTCCCATTCCTTACTGACCAGTCGCTCTTGCCACACAGGCACCACAGACTGTGAGCACCTTCCCACAGTCCACAGACAGCCAAGGAGCTGCCATCAAGGCTCCAGGGCCTAACCATCCCTTCCATTCTACCCCATAGCCCCACCTCTGAGGTCCAGAGCTTCGACTTTGACCCGAGACAGACTTATGGGACCTACAGGTTATTGTGAAGGGGGATGTAAAGAGTGGCTTCCCACTTACACATGTGCCCGCCATAAACTTCTGTATTTATACATGAACACCAGCCATTTTCCTTGTTGGTGCTGTTGTTGTTGTTGACTTGTTTATCTTGTCTTTGTTTCTCAATTCTCGGGCAGAACTCAGGCACACAGGCAAGGGCTCTATCACTAAGCCAATCTCAGCTGGACTCCAGCCTTAACTCAAGCTGAGCTGATATCCACTATTATAAAGAAGGTGCACACCCTACCATTAAGGACACTTGGGCTCTAGAATTGGATACCCTGTTTCTTGGATGAGAGTTGATCTAAGTCTTTGTTTCCCTCACCTATTAAATGAAGATAATCAGCACTTTTCCTCATACAAACATGAGAATTAAATAAGAAAACAATGCGTCTCAAACACAAGGTTAATGGATGTTAGGATGGACTCACCTTTAGAAAACTGCGATCCGTTTAAAACTCTTTCCCAATACCCACTAAGAGCTTGATGCAGAAATGACGTCAGGACACCTGGGTAGACAACAGCCTTCAACACACACCTTCCACCCACTCACAAACATTAATGCTATCGTACCAGTAGCTCTTTAAAAAGCAGCAAACACAAGAGCGGGAAGACAACAAAGGACAGCAGCAACACACACTTGAGGCCCAGAAGCAGATGACACATTAGCCGGGGAAACCACAGGCGCTGAGACAGGTGAGAATGCTGGCAATCAGATCATTATAGCATCAATAAAGAATTACCAAGAGAAACTCACCAAAAGAAGCAACCAGTCAGGTGTGGAGGCACATACCTGTAACCCTGGCCTTTGCGAGACTGGTGCATGAAGATGTGAATTTGGGGGCAGCCTGGACCACACTGAACGCTCTAGGCAAGCTTCAGTTATATAATAAGACCTTGTCTCAATAGCAAAATGGGAGGTGGAGAAGTAGTTCAGCAGTTAAGAGCCCTCACTGCTCTTCCAGAGGACCCCAGTTCAATCCCCATGTTGGGCAATTCAAAATTGCCTGTAATTCCAGCGCCCTCTCCTGGCCTCCACAGGCACCTGCACATGTCATACACTCACAGTAGAATTAACAACAAAGCAAAATACCACCATTCTTGGAAAGGTAAGTTAGAAAATTTACCCGTGAAACAAGAAAAAAAATACATAAAACAACGAGAAAAGAGAAATTTCTTTCAAATTAAGAAGCAGGGCTGGAGAGATGGCTCAGTGGTTAAGAGTACTGTCTGCTATCCCAGAGGAATTTGGCTGGGGTCAATTCTAGCACCCACATGATGGTAATAACTGTTACCACAGTCTGAGGACATCCAAGACCACCAGGTATGCATGTGTTACACAGACACACATGCAGACAAAATAGCTAACTATACATCGTTAACAACACCAAGAACAAAGAACACCAACAACAAGGTGACAAAAACAAAATTATCAAACGGGGTCAAAAGATAGGGCCGAGAGCATAGGCACTTGTGTGCAGGCAGCGCGAGTCAAACGGGATGACAAGCACTTTGGAAGTAAGAAGGCAAAACAGAAGCAAGCAACTGGGAAGTGTGGCAGGAGAATCTGAGATCTGGAGTGGCCCCCAAAAGGAAGCAACGAGGAATACATTCCCACCAATAAGATGGTGATGTGGGTAGAAGGTCCTCAGGGCCATCACTGTTTGCTGAAGAGCTGGGTCTGATGGCCTGCAGGCTTAAGATCAAGTAAAGGGCTGAAAAGATGAGGACAAATAATCAGGTCTTGCATGGCAGATCAAGGGAGGGATCCTAAGCTTCTCCCAGACAATCGTGAACCTTTTAAAGGTTCCTAAGCAGGCAGTTATACGAACGGGAGAGTTTGGGAATGACTTGTACACAAGCATATTTATTCTCTGCTGGAGAGGTTATGCGATGGGAGCACTGGTGTCAGAACTGCTGAAGGGAAAGAAGCTTCTCGTGGGTGTGAGAAGAAGGTGAAAGGATGGACATTTGAGCGCATTCAGAACAGAATAAAATACCTTGCTCATTAGGTGATAAAAACCAGAGTGACAGCTTCAAGAAACACTATCACAGCACGTTACAGAAGCAGAGGAACGGCTTCTTAAAAGACTTGTCTCATCAATATTCAGTGGACAGAAAGTGTGCAATAGTGCCGAGAGAACAAAGCAGTGCCAGGGTTTCCAATGCATAAACTCAGAGTGCACGGTCCCTGGATGAAGCAGAGCTGACTTGGAATCGGCTGGAACCACCCAGGACAAGGATTCTGACTCAGAACAGAGTGAATCCCAGCATGACATAAGCTACTGCTTTTAGGCATAAACATGTATAAGCATATGCATGTTCATGTGGGTGCAGGCACATGTGTGTATAAGGGCTGAGTCAGCCTGGGTGCCAGGGGACAACTTTGAGTCTATTCCTCTGGTGCCATACAGCTTTCCCCCCAATTGTGTCTTCTTTCAGCAAACAGCGCCAAGCCTGACACTAGTGAGACTTTGGGCTCCCACGATGACATCAGTGACCACCTCCAGCAGCTTGAGCAACTCAAGGGAAGAATTGCTGAGTTAGAGATGGAGAAACAGAGTGACAGGGGGCTTAGCCAGACACTAGAAAATGAGAAAAATGCCCTCCTGAGTCAAATATCGGCAAAGGATGGCGGACTAAAACTACGTGAGGAATCTTCAAGTTTAACGCTCACACTCTGAGTATCTTGCTCTTGCGATTTGCCTGCCAGAGCTTGTGTTTCTTGTTCAGTGATGCCATCCGTTTGTTGAGGGAATTTCTCAGTGGCCTCTAGGCTAGCTTGTTTTAGTACACTATCTTCTCCCTGAAGCTCCAGATCTTCTCTCAGAAGGTTTTTCTTTGCCATTAAAGCCTCAAAATCCTTAGAAAGGGTTTTATTCTCTAACTTTACCCTTTCTAGTTCCTCCTTCAGGCTGGAATTCTTTTGGAATTCCTCCAAAAGAAGGAATGACATTCAAAGTTGTTCTCTGGCCATCACACACATTCTAAGTACACACAATGTGAGTTAGTACAGGGTAAGCTCAAATACAAGAAAGTCAATTTTCAATGCACCTTAAAAAATACAGATTTAATAAAAGAATGTGCCTTTGAAATCTCTTTTTACCTCTTTTATTTTTTTTTAAATACAAAACTGACTTCATCTATTTGAAGTTTTGGATCAGGGTTAGGACATGAATGGTCGCAGTAAATCTGCAAATGAGAAAGAAACCAGCCCATTGCTGACTCCCACAAGTCCTCAGGAAGTTCCGACCTGATGAGATAAGGAAAAAGGGAAAGTATGGACAAGACAGAAAATGATGTGCAACGAAAGAGAGGACACCAATAAGAAGCCAAGGAATACATGGAGGATGTGTGGAGCGCAGCAGGGAAGGGCAGGGCTTGGAAAGTGGCTGAGAGGTCTGGATTAACTGTTAACCAAAACAAGAGTCATTCCATGGAGTGTGAGCAACACACCTGCTGCATCTCTGTCTCCACATCTGCCTGGGTTACTAACGGAAGCAGCTCATCTTCATGGAGGCGGACCTGGGTTTCAAAGCGGGCGTCTTTTTCTTGGACCATCTGCTGCATGGAACTCAACTGAAGACACATGCCAGAGAAGCTAGACAAGGTACGCTCCAGAGTAGCTCAGAGACAATTCTTTCAGCCTAACCTCCAAAGATGGGCACACAGCACCGACGGACAGTGCTTCTCTAAACATCAGCTCTGAGGGGCAAGGGTGAGAATGTCAGAAGAACAAGAGGCCCAGCAGTAACTTCCAGACAAGAATGAAAGCCTACTATCAAACTCCAATCAACTCATATATAACTTTAATTAAAAAAATCTTCATTGACACTAAAAATGTTATAAATATGGGAGAAGATATTTTTTAATTCTGAAATGATTAGAAAATTAAACATACAAGTGAAGTTAAATTTCTGTTAGCTCCTTCAGTACCAGACTCATGCTCAAAAATGGTCCTGGACCCTCACTCCTATAAATTAGCAGTTCAAGCCATGGACATTATTCGAAATGTTCTACAAATAGAAATACAAGGCTAGTCTATCTTGTGTGGTTATCTGTTTGTGTTTTCGAGGGCACACCACCTCCCCAGAGAGCCATGTCCAGCTGTCACTCCTGCAGGCTGTTCTCTTTAATGCATTCTCTCTGTCTTTCCCAAATCTTCCCCACAAGAACGCAGCTTGTCTAGAGTGTTGCCTAGCTCCCAGGATTCCTCTCTGTCTTCCCCACAAGAACATAGCTTATCTGGAGAGTTAGCAAGCTCTCAGGGTTCTGTTTAAATCCCATCTTTTTTTCCTCTATGTTTCTATAACTACCATGTTCACAAAATACTTTAAAGCTGGGGCTACATTTATCAATTTTATTTTTTGAGATAGGTCTTCCTGTATAGCCTGGCCTAGCTTGGAACTTGTCATGCAGCCAACACTGGTGTGAAACCCATAATCTGTACACATCAGTCTTCTGCATGCTAGGGCAATGACTTTTGTTAACACACTTAGCCTTTGGTATTTTGTTTGGAGTGACTTGCTCCACAATGGAACTGTTACCATATTCATATGTCTTCGCTGCCTTTGTTTTAAGTAGCTTAAAAGAAAACAATCCAAAGAATCAATGAATCAAAGAGCTGGTTCCTGGAGAAAATCAACAAGATTGACAAACCCCTATCCAAACTAGTCAAATGGCAGAGAGAAAATTTGCAAATTAATAAGATCAGAAATGAAAAGGGGGACATAACCACAAACACAGAGGAAATTCAGAGAGTCATTAGATCTTACTACAAAAGCCTGTATGCAACAAAACTGGAAAATGTAAAAGAAATGGACACTTTTTTAGATAAATACCATTTACCAAAATTAAACCAGGACCAGGTGAACAATCTAAACACAGCTGTCAGTCGCGAAGAATTAGAAGCTGTTATCAAAAACCTCCCTACCAAAAAAAAGCCCAGGGCCAGATGGTTTCAATGCGGAATTCTACCAGAACATCCAAGAAGACCTAATACCTATACTCCTCAATGTATTCCACAATATAGAAACAGAAGGGTCATTACCAAATTCCTTTTATGAAGCTACAGTTACTCTGATACCAAAACCACACAAAGACTCAACCAGGAAAGAGAATTACAGGCCAATCTCACTCATGAATATCGACGCAAAAATCTTCAACAAAATACTGGCCAACTGAATCCATGAACACATTAGAAAAATTATCCATTATGATCAAGTAGGCTTCATTCCTGAGATGCTGGGCTGGTTCAACATACGAAAATCTATCAATGTAATCCAGCATATAAATAAACTGAAAGAAAAAAAAACATATGATCATTTCATTAGATGCTGAAAAAGCATTTGACAAAATTCAACACCCCTTTATGTTAAAATTCTTGGAGAGATTAGGGATACAAGGGTCATACCTAAATATAATAAAAGCTATATACAGCAAGTCGACAGCTAACATCAAATTAAACGGAGAGAAACTCAAAGCCATCCCGCTTAACTCAGGAACACGACAAGGCTGTCCACTCTCGCCATACCTCTTCAATATAGTGCTTGAAGTTCTAGCAATAGCAATAAGACAACATAATGGGATCAAGGGGATTCGAATTGGAAAGGAAGACGTTAAACTTTCCTTATTTGCAGATGATATGACAGTGTACATAACCGACCCCCAAAACTCCACCAAAGAACTTTTACAGCTGATAAACACCTTTAGTAATGTGGCAGGATAAAAGATCAACTCCAAAAAATCAGTCGCCCTCTTATACACAAAGGATATGGAAGCAGAGAGGGAAATCAGAGATGCTTCTCCATTCACGATAGCCACAAACAGCATGAAATATCTTGGGGTAAATCTAACCAAGGAAGTGAAAGATCTATTTGACAAGAACTTTAAGGCATTGAAGAAAGAATTGAAGAGGATACCAAAAAATGGATGGACATCCCTTGCTCTTGGATTGGGAGGATCAACCAAAGGCAATTTATAGATTCAATGCAATCCCCAACAAGGTCCCATCAAAATTCTTCACAGATCTGGAGAGGACAATAATCAACTTTATATGGAAAAAAAAAACCCAGGATAGCCAAAACAATCTTATACAATAAAGGATCATCTGGAGGCATTACCATCCCTGACTTCAAACTCTATTACAGAGCTACAGTAACGAAAACATTGTGGTACTGGCATAAAAACAGAGAAGTCGACCAATGGAATCGTACAGAAGACCCGGATTTTATCCCATAAACCTATGAACACCTCATTTTTGATAAAGGAGCTAAAAGTATACAATGGAAGAAAGAAAGCATCTTCAACAAATGGTGCTGGCACAACTGGATGTCATCTTGTAGAAGAATGAAAATACACCCATATCTATCACCGTGCACAAAACTCAAGTCCAAATGGATTAAAGACCTCAATATCAGCCCAAACACACTGAACCTGATAGAAGAGAAAGTGGGAAGTACCCTACAGGAGATGGGCACAGGAGATCGCTTCCTATGTATAACCCCAGAAGCACAGACATTAAGGGCAACATTGAATAAATGGGACCTACTTAAACTGAGAAGCTTCTGTAAAGCAAAGGACACTGTCACCAAGACACAAAGGCAACCTACTGACTCGGAGAAGATCGTCACCAACGCTGCAACAGACAAAGGTCTGATCTCCAAAATATATAGAGAACTCAAGAAACTAGACTTTAAAATGCTAATTAAACCAAATAAAAAATGGGGCACTGAACTGAACAGAGAATTCTCAAAAGAAGAAGTTCAAATGGCCAAAAGACACTTGAGGTCGTGTTCAACTTCCTTAGCAATCAGGGAAATGCAAATCAAAACAACTTTGAGATATCATCTTACACCTGTCAGAACGGCTAAAGTCAAAAACACCAAGGATAGCCTTTGCTGGAGAGGATGTGGAGGAAGGGGTACCCTCATCCATTGCTGGTGGGAATGCAATCTTGTGCAACCACTGTGGATGTCAGTGTTTCGGTTTCTCAGGAAATTCGGGATCAACCTACCCCTGGAATTAGCAATACCACACTTGGGAATATACCCAAGAGATGCTCTATCATATGACAAAAGCATTTGTTCAACTATGTTCATAGCAGTATTATTTGTAATAGCCAGAACCTGGAAACAACCTAGATGCCCTTCAATGGAAGAATGGAAGAAGAAAGTATGGAATATATATACAGTAGAGTACTATGCTGCGGTAAAAAACAATGACTTCTCGAATTTTGCATGTAAATGGATTGAAATAGAAAACACTATCCTGAGTGAGGTATCCCAGACCCAAAAAGGGGAACATGGGAAGAACTCACTCATAATTGGTTTCTAACCAAAAATAGGGGTCACGGAGTCTACAATAGGTGAACCTAAAGAAGCTAACTAAGAAGGTGAACCCAAGGAAAAATATATGGTTATCCTCTTGGCTATGGGAAGTAGACAAAATTGCCGGGGAAAAAATTGGGATCTTGGCGGTGGGGTGGGATGGGGGTAAGGGGAGATGGGGAGAGAAAAGGTAGAAGGGAAGGAGGGGGGGACATAGGGAAACAGGAGGATTGGGATAAAGTAAGGTTGGATAGGGGAGCACGGAAGCACAATTCTTAGTTAAGGGAGCCACTTTAGGTTGGGCAAGAGACCTGACCCTAGAGGGGCTCCCAGGTGCCCAAGCTGAGGTCCCCAGTTCATTCCTTGGGCAGCTGAGGATAGGGATCCTGAAATGACCCTATCCTAGAGCAATACTGACGAATATCTTGCATATCATCATAGAACCTTCATCTGGTGATGGATGGAGATAGAGACAGAGACCCACACTGGAGCACTGGACTGAGCTCCCAAGGTCCCAATGAGGAGCAGAAGGAGGGAGAACATAAGCAAAGAAGTCGGGACCACGAGGGGTGCACCCACCCATTGAGACAGTGGAGCTGATCTACTGGGAGCTCACCAAGGCCAGCTGGACTGTCACCGAAAAAGCATGGGATAAAACTGGACTCTCTGAACATGGCGAACAATGAGGGCTGATGAGACGCCAAGGACAATGGCACGGGGTTTTGATCCTACTTAATGTGCTGGCTGTGTGGGAGCCTAGCCAGTTTGGATGTTCACCTTCCTAGATATGGACGGAGGGGGGAGGACCTAGGACTTACCACAGGGCAGGGAAACCTGACTGCTCTTTGGACTGGAGAGGGAGGGAGAGAGGAGTGAGGGGAGGGGGAGAAAGATGGGAAGAGAGGGAGAAGAGTGCGAGGAGGGGGAGGGAAATGGGAGGCTGGTAAGAGGTGGAAATTTGTTTTTATTCTCCTTTTATCATTAAAAGAAAAGAATAAAAAATGTGTAAAATTTCCCTATTCTACAATATATATGAAGCATGAAAGCTTCAATAGAAGTTAATAGGATCAGTTTATCAATTTCTGGGTATAAAACTCTCTGTGTTCAACTGTCAGCCATCACTACATGGAAGACTCCTCTATTACCAATACGTCTGATGGCTAAGATCAGCTGCGTGTTGTGTGCAAAGACCTCCAGGGATGAAAATACAGCATGGCACAAAAGCATCCTCAAAGGAGAATTACGAAAAACTGAGAAAAACAGATCAGAGGGAGCCCGCGCAAAAAGGGTGGCTCTGCCTTGAGAATGACCAAGAAGAAGAACGCTGCATAATAGAGTCATTAGCAATGAGCATTACAACCTCTCCAATTCTTTAGTCTATGTTCAAAAAGTAGCTTCTTCTGCCACACCCTTCTAGGCTTGGCTTTAATATCCTAGCTACCATACTTGCATTTACCAAGATTTTGAAGTGACTGCAGGGGCTGACTTGCCACCTGTACCATTCTGGACCCCAGGGATACTATCCTAATGGAGGCGCCATCATCCTACCTGTGCATCTTGCTCTTCTTGTGTCTGCCTAAGCTCAGCACGCAAAGTACTAATGAGTTCTTCCTTTTCTTGAAGATGCTGCTTCATCAGGCTGAAATCCTCCATCTCAACCAAATTCTTATGCAACTGAAGGGGAAAAATATTTACTTAAACAATGGAATTGGCAACTTTTAGTTCTTTTGACTTTCTCATTTGCCTTGAATACCTACCCTATTTTTTTCTAATTTCCACGTTAATGCAAAAAGAATTTTATTTGCTAATTTATAAAGTATCATTGAATTGCCAAACTTTTCAGAAGAAGACAGAAGCAATAGCAATATGCTTTTCAATTTCTTTGAAAGCTAACATAGCAAAGAGACAGACCAAATAGACAGTGAGCAGAAAAACATGGAAAACAGTAACAATATGTAAAAACATTCCTATAAACCTTGCAAAAAACAAGTTAAGGAAAAACCAGAAAAATTGGGATTTTCTTGGCATTAGTGACTATAAAATAATAATGATAAAAAAAGACAGCAATAGAGCTACATCTGATGTTCCTGTGGAATAGGGAAAAATCCAAGGTACCAAAGAAGTATTTGCAGGAATAGGTGGCAGCTAGAATTAGAAGAGATGCAACACTTCCTGTTCTTTGATCACGGGTAAATGCAGGCTTTCCACGGGGGGGGGGGGGGGAATCCAAATGCGATCTGTATTGAGGTTTAGGAATGGTTCAGTGGCAACTAGCACTTGCTGCTCTTGTGAAAAGATCCAGGTTCCATCACAGCACCCACGCTATCTGTAACTCCAGTTCCAGGGGATCTGATGTCCTCGTCTGACCTCTGGGGGTATGTAGTGCATATACATACATGTAAGCAAAAACATTCACACAAAAGATGCATGAACAATTACATAATATCATTCAAAAGTCAGGCATGGTGGCTCATGCCTATAATACCAGCACTCAAGAGGCTGAGACAGGAGGACTGCCACAAGTTCAAGGTAAAACTGGGCTACATTGTGAGACCTTCCTTCAAAAACAACAACAATAATCACGAAGAATAAGGAGAAGAAAAATATGCTGAAAGACACTGTAACTTATTTCATCGTTAAACATGTTTAAGAAAAATATAGAGGACATGAAAGGAAATTAGAGTTAGAAAAGTTTGAAAAATTAATAAAATTCATGAAGTTGATGTAAAAGAAAACTCGTGTCAGAAGAGAAAGCCAAGCACAAAACAGAATGCCTTGAGTAAAAAAGGAAAAGGATAAATCAAAAAAATATTAATCACAATTGGTAAAAAAAAATACACAACCAAAAGTAAAGGTTAACAGAAACCTGCAAGGAAAAAAATGAAAGCATCGGAGCTGACCGAATGCTATGCATCATGTAATTCAAGCGTTTCTGAAAACACACGATCCATACATGAAGAATACACTGAGTATGTGCAAATACCAACCGAGAACGCCACACACACACACATGCAAACTCTAATAAATGAGTAGACCAGGAAGCAAGGGAGAGCGGGAGGGGCAGGCAGGGAGGGACAGACTGACTGGAGAGAGCTACTGATCTGGCTCTGGCTTCAGAATGACCATGAAGAAGAACGCTGCATACTAGAGTCATTAGCAATGAGCCTCATACCCTCCACTTCTTTAGTCTATGTTCAGTAAGTAGCTTTAAGGCTAAGATATATCTTCCTAACAAGATTTTAATCAGAAAAGAATGGAGGTAATGATTTGATTTCTTTTGTAGTATCTATCCGTTTCCTTTGAGTTCTGCCATGAGCCTGTTCCTGAGATACAGAATCTCTGTGTGCGATTAAAATGGAGTATCTTGACCCAAGGAATAAAAACAGTCATCATAAGGCTATGGCAAGTTCACCAACCTAAATGGCATTTTTGAGGGTTTCTGATGTTTCCTACTAAGAAATGAACCACTTACCATACTTGTAGCTTCTTCTGCCACACCCTCCTAGGCTTGGCTTTAATATCCTACCTACCATACTTTCATCTACCAAGCTTTTCAAGTGACTGCCGGGATTGACTTGCCACCTGCACCATTCTGGACCCCAGGGATACTATCCTAATGGAGGCGCCATCATCCTACCTGTGCAGCTTGATCTTCCTGTGTCTGCTTGAGCTCAGTGCGCAAAGTACTAATGATTTTTTCCTTTTCTTGAAGCTGCTGCTTCATCAGGCTGAAATCCTTCATCTCAACCAAATTCTTGTCCAACTGAAGGGGAAAATATTTACTTAAGTAATGGGATTGGCAACTTTTAGTTCTTTTGACTTTCTCATTTGCCTTGAATACCTACCCTATTTTATACTAATTTCCACTTTAATGCAAAAAGAATTTTATTTGCTAATTTATAAAGTATCATTGAATTGCCAAAACTTTTCAGAAGAAGACAGAAGCAATAGCAATACGCTTTTCAATTTCGTTGAAAGCTAACATAGCAAAGAGACAGACCAAATAGACAGTGAGCAGAAAAACATGGAAATCAGTAACAATATGTAAAAACTATCCTACAAACCTTGCACTAAACAAGTTAAGGGCAAACCAGAAAAATTGGGATTTTCTTGGCATTAGAGAATATAAAATAATAATGATAAAAAAGACAGCAATAGAGCTACATCTGATGTTCCTGTGAAATAGGGAAAAATCCAAGGTAAACAAGAAGTATTTGCAGGAATAGGTGGCAGCTAGTATTAGAAGAGATGCAACACTTCCCATTCTTTGATCATGGGTAAATGCAGGCCATCCACAGGAAAAAAAAAAACCCAAATGCGATCTGTATAGACGTTTAGCAATGGTTCAGTGGCAACTAGCACTTGCTGCTCTTGTGAAAAGATCCAGGTTCCATCACAGCACCCACGCTATCTGTAACTCCAGTTCCAGGGGATCTGATGTCCTCGTCTGACCTCTGGGGGTATGTAGTGCATATACATACATGTAAGCAAAAACATTCACACAAAAGATGCATGAACAATTACATAATATCATTCAAAAGTCAGGCATGGTGGCTCATGCCTATAATTCCAGCACTCAAGAGGCTGAGACAGGAGGACTGCCACAAGTTCAAGGTAAAACTGGGCTACATTGTGAGACCTTCCTTCAAAAACAACAACAAAAATCACGAAGAATAAGGAGAAGAAAAATATGCTGAAAGACACTGTAACCTATATCATCATTAAACATGTTTAAGAAAAATGAAGAGGAAATGAAAGGAAAATTAGAGTTAGAAAAGTTTGAAAAATTAATAAAATTCATGAAGTTGATGTAAAAGAAAACTCGTTTCAGAAGAGAAAGCCAAACACAAAACAGAATGCCTTGAGTTAAATAAGAAAAAGGATAAATCAAAAAAATATTAATCACAATTGGTAAAAAAAAATACACAACCAAAAGTAAAGGTTAACAGAAACCTGCAAGGAAAAAAATGAAAGCATCGGAGCTGACCGAATGCTATGCATCATGCAATTCGAGAGTTTCTGAAAACAAACGATCCATACATGAAGAATACATTGAGTATGTGCAAATACCAACCGAGAACGCCACACACACACACATGCAAACTCTAATAAATGAGTAGACCAGGAAGCAAGGGAGAGCGGGAGGGGCAGGCAGGGAGGGACAGACTGACTGGAGGGAGCTACTGATCTGGCTCTGGCTTCAGAATGACCATGAAGAAGAACGCTGCATACTAGAGTCATTAGCAATGAGCCTCATACCCTCCACTTCTATAGTCTATGTTCAGTGTAAGTAGCTTTAAGGCTAATATATGTCTTCCTAACAAGATTTTAATCAGAAAAGAATGGAGGTAATGATTTGATTTCTTTTGTAGTATCTATCCGTTTCCTTTGAGTTCTGCCATGAGCCTGTTCCTGAGATACAGAATCTCTGTGTGCGATTAAAATGGAGTATCTTGACCCAAGGAATAAAAACAGTCATCATAAAGCAATGGCAAGTTCACCAACCTAAATGGCATTTTTGAGGGTTTCTGATGTTTCCTACTAAGAAATGAACCACTTACCATACTTGTAGCTTCTTCTGCCACACCCTCCTAGGCTTGGCTTTAATATCCTACCTACCATACTTTCATCTACCAAGTTTTCAAGTGACTGCCGGGATTGACTTGCCACCTGCACCATTCTGGACCCCAGGGATACTATCCTAATGGAGGCGCCATCATCCTACCTGTGCAGCTTGATCTTCCTGTGTCTGCTTGAGCTCAGTGCGCAAAGTACTAATGATTTTTTCCTTTTCTTGAAGCTGCTGCTTCATCAGGCTGAAATCCTTCATCTCAACCAAATTCTTGTCCAACTGAAGGGGAAAATATTTACTTAAGTAATGGGATTGGCAACTTTTAGTTCTTTTGACTTTCTCATTTGCCTTGAATACCTACCCTATTTTATACTAATTTCCACTTTAATGCAAAAAGAATTTTATTTGCTAATTTATAAAGTATCATTGAATTGCCAAAACTTTTCAGAAGAAGACAGAAGCAATAGCAATACGCTTCTCAATTTCGTTGAAAGCTAACATAGCAAAGAGACAGACCAAATAGACAGTGAGAGGAAACATGGAAATCAGTAACAATATGTAAAAACTATCCTACAAACCTTGCACTAAACAAGTTAAGGGCAAACCAGAAAAATTGGGATTTTCTTGGCATTAGAGAATATAAAATAATAATGATAAAAAAGACAGCAATAGAGCTACATCTGATGTTCCTGTGAAATAGGGAAAAATCCAAGGTAAACAAGAAGTATTTGCAGGAATAGGTGGCAGCTAGTATTAGAAGAGATGCAACACTTCCCATTCTTTGATCATGGGTAAATGCAGGCCATCCACAGGTAAAAAAGAAACCCAAATGCGATCTGTATAGACGTTTAGCAATGGTTCAGTGGCAACTAGCACTTGCTGCTCTTGTGAAAAGATCCAGGTTCCATCACAGCACCCACGCTATCTGTAACTCCAGTTCCAGGGGATCTGATGTCCTCGTCTGACCTCTGGGGGTATGTAGTGCATATACATACATGTAAGCAAAAACATTCACACAAAAGATGCATGAACAATTACATAATATCATTCAAAAGTCAGGCATGGTGGCTCATGCCTATAATTCCAGCACTCAAGAGGCTGAGACAGGAGGACTGCCACAAGTTCAAGGTAAAACTGGGCTACATTGTGAGACCTTCCTTCAAAAACAACAACAAAAATCACGAAGAATAAGGAGAAGAAAAATATGCTGAAAGACACTGTAACCTATATCATCATTAAACATGTTTAAGAAAAATGAAGAGGAAATGAAAGGAAAATTAGAGTTAGAAAAGTTTGAAAAATTAATAAAATTCATGAAGTTGATGTAAAAGAAAACTCGTTTCAGAAGAGAAAGCCAAACACAAAACAGAATGCCTTGAGTTAAATAAGAAAAAGGATAAATCAAAAAAATATTAATCACAATTGGTAAAAAAAAAAATACACAACCAAAAGTAAAGGTTAACAGAAACCTGCAAGGAAAAAAATGAAAGCATCGGAGCTGACCGAATGCTATGCATCATGCAATTCGAGAGTTTCTGAAAACAAACGATCCATACATGAAGAATACATTGAGTATGTGCAAATACCAACCGAGAACGCCACACACACACACATGCAAACTCTAATAAATGAGTAGACCAGGAAGCAAGGGAGAGCGGGAGGGGCAGGCAGGGAGGGACAGACTGACTGGAGGGAGCTACTGATCTGGCTCTGGCTTCAGAATGACCATGAAGAAGAACGCTGCATACTAGAGTCATTAGCAATGAGCCTCATACCCTCCACTTCTATAGTCTATGTTCAGTGTAAGTAGCTTTAAGGCTAATATATATCTTCCTAACAAGATTTTAATCAGAAAAGAATGGAGGTAATGATTTGATTTCTTTTGTAGTATCTATCCGTTTCCTTTGAGTTCTGCCATGAGCCTGTTCCTGAGATACAGAATCTCTGTGTGCGATTAAAATGGAGTATCTTGACCCAAGGAATAAAAACAGTCATCATAAAGCAATGGCAAGTTCACCAACCTAAATGGCATTTTTGAGGGTTTCTGATGTTTCCTACTAAGAAATGAACCACTTACCATACTTGTAGCTTCTTCTGCCACACCCTCCTAGGCTTGGCTTTAATATCCTACCTACCATACTTTCATCTACCAAGTTTTCAAGTGACTGCCGGGATTGACTTGCCACCTGCACCATTCTGGACCCCAGGGATACTATCCTAATGGAGGCGCCATCATCCTACCTGTGCAGCTTGATCTTCCTGTGTCTGCTTGAGCTCAGTGCGCAAAGTACTAATGATTTTTTCCTTTTCTTGAAGCTGCTGCTTCATCAGGCTGAAATCCTTCATCTCAACCAAATTCTTGTCCAACTGAAGGGGAAAATATTTACTTAAGTAATGGGATTGGCAACTTTTAGTTCTTTTGACTTTCTCATTTGCCTTGAATACCTACCCTATTTTATACTAATTTCCACTTTAATGCAAAAAGAATTTTATTTGCTAATTTATAAAGTATCATTGAATTGCCAAAACTTTTCAGAAGAAGACAGAAGCAATAGCAATACGCTTCTCAATTTCGTTGAAAGCTAACATAGCAAAGAGACAGACCAAATAGACAGTGAGAGGAAACATGGAAATCAGTAACAATATGTAAAAACTATCCTACAAACCTTGCACTAAACAACTTAAGGGCAAACCAGAAAAATTGGGATTTTCTTGGCAAGAGAATATAAAATAATAATGATAAAAAAGAGAGCAATAGAGCTACATCTGATGTTCCTGTGAAATAGGGAAAAATCCAAGGTAAACAAGAAGTATTTGCAGGAATAGGTGGCAGCTAGTATTAGAAGAGATGCAACACTTCCCATTCTTTGATCATGGGTAAATGCAGGCCATCCACAGGAAAAAAAAAAAACCCAAATGCGATCTGTATAGACGTTTAGCAATGGTTCAGTGGCAACTAGCACTTGCTGCTCTTGTGAAAAGATCCAGGTTCCATCACAGCACCCACGCTATCTGTAACTCCAGTTCCAGGGGATCTGATGTCCTCGTCTGACCTCTGGGGGTATGTAGTGCATATACATACATGTAAGCAAAAACATTCACACAAAAGATGCATGAACAATTACATAATATCATTCAAAAGTCAGGCATGGTGGCTCATGCCTATAATTCCAGCACTCAAGAGGCTGAGACAGGAGGACTGCCACAAGTTCAAGGTAAAACTGGGCTACATTGTGAGACCTTGCTTCAAAAACAACAACAAAAATCACGAAGAATAAGGAGAAGAAAAATATGCTGAAAGACACTGTAACCTATATCATCGTTAAACATGTTTAAGAAAAATGAAGAGGAAATGAAAGGAAAATTAGAGTTAGAAAAGTTTGAAAAATTAATAAAATTCATGAAGTTGATGTAAAAGAAAACTCGTTTCAGAAGAGAAAGCCAAACACAAAACAGAATGCCTTGAGTTAAATAAGAAAAAGGATAAATCAAAAAAATATTAATCACAATTGGTAAAAAAAAAACACACAACCAAAAGTAAAGGTTAACAGAAACCTGCAAGGAAAAAAATGAAAGCATCGGAGCTGACCGAATGCTATGCATCATGTAATTCAAGAGTTTCTGAAAACACACGATCCATACATGAAGAATACACTGAGTATGTGCAAATACCAACCGAGAACGCCACACACACACACATGCAAACTCTAATAAATGAGTAGACCAGGAAGCAAGGGAGAGCGGGAGGGGCAGGCAGGGAGGGACAGACTGACTGGAGAGAGCTACTGATCTGGCTCTGGCTTCAGAATGACCATGAAGAAGAACGCTGCATACTAGAGTCATTAGCAATGAGCCTCATACCCTCCACTTCTTTAGTCTATGTTCAGTAAGTAGCTTTAAGGCTAAGATATATCTTCCTAACAAGATTTTAATCAGAAAAGAATGGAGGTAATGATTTGATTTCTTTTGTAGTATCTATCCGTTTCCTTTGAGTTCTGCCATGAGCCTGTTCCTGAGATACAGAATCTCTGTGTGCGATTAAAATGGAGTATCTTGACCCAAGGAATAAAAACAGTCATCATAAGGCTATGGCAAGTTCACCAACCTAAATGGCATTTTTGAGGGTTTCTGATGTTTCCTACTAAGAAATGAACCACTTACCATACTTGTAGCTTCTTCTGCCACACCCTCCTAGGCTTGGCTTTAATATCCTACCTACCATACTTTCATCTACCAAGCTTTTCAAGTGACTGCCGGGATTGACTTGCCACCTGCACCATTCTGGACCCCAGGGATACTATCCTAATGGAGGCGCCATCATCCTACCTGTGCAGCTTGATCTTCCTGTGTCTGCTTGAGCTCAGTGCGCAAAGTACTAATGATTTTTTCCTTTTCTTGAAGCTGCTGCTTCATCAGGCTGAAATCCTTCATCTCAACCAAATTCTTGTCCAACTGAAGGGGAAAATATTTACTTAAGTAATGGGATTGGCAACTTTTAGTTCTTTTGACTTTCTCATTTGCCTTGAATACCTACCCTATTTTATACTAATTTCCACTTTAATGCAAAAAGAATTTTATTTGCTAATTTATAAAGTATCATTGAATTGCCAAAACTTTTCAGAAGAAGACAGAAGCAATAGCAATACGCTTTTCAATTTCGTTGAAAGCTAACATAGCAAAGAGACAGACCAAATAGACAGTGAGTAGAAAAACATGGAAATCAGTAACAATATGTAAAAACTATCCTACAAACCTTGCACTAAACAAGTTAAGGGCAAACCAGAAAAATTGGGATTTTCTTGGCATTAGAGAATATAAAATAATAATGATAAAAAAGACAGCAATAGAGCTACATCTGATGTTCCTGTGAAATAGGGAAAAATCCAAGGTAAACAAGAAGTATTTGCAGGAATAGGTGGCAGCTAGTATTAGAAGAGATGCAACACTTCCCATTCTTTGATCATGGGTAAATGCAGGCCATCCACAGGAAAAAAAAAAACCCAAATGCGATCTGTATAGACGTTTAGCAATGGTTCAGTGGCAACTAGCACTTGCTGCTCTTGTGAAAAGATCCAGGTTCCATCACAGCACCCACGCTATCTGTAACTCCAGTTCCAGGGGATCTGATGTCCTCGTCTGACCTCTGGGGGTATGTAGTGCATATACATACATGTAAGCAAAAACATTCACACAAAAGATGCATGAACAATTACATAATATCATTCAAAAGTCAGGCATGGTGGCTCATGCCTATAATTCCAGCACTCAAGAGGCTGAGACAGGAGGACTGCCACAAGTTCAAGGTAAAACTGGGCTACATTGTGAGACCTTCCTTCAAAAACAACAACAAAAATCACGAAGAATAAGGAGAAGAAAAATATGCTGAAAGACACTGTAACCTATATCATCGTTAAACATGTTTAAGAAAAATGAAGAGGAAATGAAAGGAAAATTAGAGTTAGAAAAGTTTGAAAAATTAATAAAATTCATGAAGTTGATGTAAAAGAAAACTCGTTTCAGAAGAGAAAGCCAAACACAAAACAGAATGCCTTGAGTTAAATAAGAAAAAGGATAAATCAAAAAAATATTAATCACAATTGGTAAAAAAAAAAAAAAACACACAACCAAAAGTAAAGGTTAACAGAAACCTGCAAGAAAAAAATGAAAGCATCGGAGCAGAACGAATGCTATATGCATCATGTAATTCAAGAGTTTCTGAAAACACACGATCCATACATGAAGAAAACACTGAGTATGTGCAAATACCAACCAAGAACGCCACACACACACAGACACACACACACACACACACACACACACACATGCAAACTCTAATAAATGAGTAGACCAGGAAGCAGGGGAGAGCAGGAGGGGCAGGCAGGGAGGGACAGACTGACTGGAGAGAGCTACTGATCTGACTCTGGCTTCAGAATGACCATGAAGAAGAACGCTGCATACTAGAGTCATTAGCAATTAGCCTCATACCCTCTCCACTTCTTTAGTTTATGTTCAGTAAGTAGCTTTCAGGCTAAGATATATCTTCCTAACAAGATTTTAATCAGAAAAGAATGGAGGTAATGATTTGATTTCTTTTGTTGTATCTATCCGTTTCCTTTGAGTTCTGCCATGAGCCTGTTCCTGAGATACAGAATCTCTGTGTGCGATTAAAATGGAGTATCTTGACCCAAGGAATAAAAACAGTCATCATAAGGCTATGGCAAGTTCACCAACCTAAATGGCATTTTTGAGGGTTTCTGATGTTTCCTACTAAGAAATGAACCACTTACCATACTTGTAGCTTCTTCTGCCACACCCTCCTAGGCTTGGCTTTAATATCCTACCTACCATACTTTCATCTACCAAGCTTTTCAAGTGACTGCCGGGATTGACTTGCCACCTGCACCATTCTGGACCCCAGGGATACTATCCTAATGGAGGCGCCATCATCCTACCTGTGCAGCTTGATCTTCCTGTGTCTGCTTGAGCTCAGTGCGCAAAGTACTAATGATTTTTTCCTTTTCTTGAAGCTGCTGCTTCATCAGGCTGAAATCCTTCATCTCAACCAAATTCTTGTCCAACTGAAGGGGAAAATATTTACTTAAGTAATGGGATTGGCAACTTTTAGTTCTTTTGACTTTCTCATTTGCCTTGAATACCTACCCTATTTTATACTAATTTCCACTTTAATGCAAAAAGAATTTTATTTGCTAATTTATAAAGTATCATTGAATTGCCAAAACTTTTCAGAAGAAGACAGAAGCAATAGCAATACGCTTTTCAATTTCGTTGAAAGCTAACATAGCAAAGAGACAGACCAAATAGACAGTGAGCAGAAAAACATGGAAATCAGTAACAATATGTAAAAACTATCCTACAAACCTTGCACTAAACAAGTTAAGGGCAAACCAGAAAAATTGGGATTTTCTTGGCATTAGAGAATATAAAATAATAATGATAAAAAAGACAGCAATAGAGCTACATCTGATGTTCCTGTGAAATAGGGAAAAATCCAAGGTAAACAAGAAGTATTTGCAGGAATAGGTGGCAGCTAGTATTAGAAGAGATGCAACACTTCCCATTCTTTGATCATGGGTAAATGCAGGCCATCCACAGGAAAAAAAAAAACCCAAATGCGATCTGTATAGACGTTTAGCAATGGTTCAGTGGCAACTAGCACTTGCTGCTCTTGTGAAAAGATCCAGGTTCCATCACAGCACCCACGCTATCTGTAACTCCAGTTCCAGGGGATCTGATGTCCTCGTCTGACCTCTGGGGGTATGTAGTGCATATACATACATGTAAGCAAAAACATTCACACAAAAGATGCATGAACAATTACATAATATCATTCAAAAGTCAGGCATGGTGGCTCATGCCTATAATTCCAGCACTCAAGAGGCTGAGACAGGAGGACTGCCACAAGTTCAAGGTAAAACTGGGCTACATTGTGAGACCTTCCTTCAAAAACAACAACAAAAATCACGAAGAATAAGGAGAAGAAAAATATGCTGAAAGACACTGTAACCTATATCATCGTTAAACATGTTTAAGAAAAATGAAGAGGAAATGAAAGGAAAATTAGAGTTAGAAAAGTTTGAAAAATTAATAAAATTCATGAAGTTGATGTAAAAGAAAACTCGTTTCAGAAGAGAAAGCCAAACACAAAACAGAATGCCTTGAGTTAAATAAGAAAAAGGATAAATCAAAAAAATATTAATCACAATTGGTAAAAAAAAAAAAAACACACAACCAAAAGTAAAGGTTAACAGAAACCTGCAAGAAAAAAATGAAAGCATCGGAGCAGAACGAATGCTATATGCATCATGTAATTCAAGAGTTTCTGAAAACACACGATCCATACATGAAGAAAACACTGAGTATGTGCAAATACCAACCAAGAACGCCACACACACACACACACACACACACACACACACACACACACACACATGCAAACTCTAATAAATGAGTAGACCAGGAAGCAGGGGAGAGCAGGAGGGGCAGGCAGGGAGGGACAGACTGACTGGAGAGAGCTACTGATCTGACTCTGGCTTCAGAATGACCATGAAGAAGAACGCTGCATACTAGAGTCATTAGCAATTAGCCTCATACCCTCTCCACTTCTTTAGTTTATGTTCAGTAAGTAGCTTTCAGGCTAAGATATATCTTCCTAACAAGATTTTAATCAGAAAAGAATGGAGGTAATGATTTGATTTCTTTTGTTGTATCTATCCGTTTCCTTTGAGTTCTGCCATGAGCCTGTTCCTGAGATACAGAATCTCTGTGTGCGATTAAAATGGAGTATCTTGACCCAAGGAATAAAAACAGTCATCATAAGGCTATGGCAAGTTCACCAACCTAAATGGCATTTTTGAGGGTTTCTGATGTTTCCTACTAAGAAATGAACCACTTACCATACTTGTAGCTTCTTCTGCCACACCCTCCTAGGCTTGGCTTTAATATCCTACCTACCATACTTTCATCTACCAAGCTTTTCAAGTGACTGCCGGGATTGACTTGCCACCTGCACCATTCTGGACCCCAGGGATACTATCCTAATGGAGGCGCCATCATCCTACCTGTGCAGCTTGATCTTCCTGTGTCTGCTTGAGCTCAGTGCGCAAAGTACTAATGATTTTTTCCTTTTCTTGAAGCTGCTGCTTCATCAGGCTGAAATCCTTCATCTCAACCAAATTCTTGTCCAACTGAAGGGGAAAATATTTACTTAAGTAATGGGATTGGCAACTTTTAGTTCTTTTGACTTTCTCATTTGCCTTGAATACCTACCCTATTTTATACTAATTTCCACTTTAATGCAAAAAGAATTTTATTTGCTAATTTATAAAGTATCATTGAATTGCCAAAACTTTTCAGAAGAAGACAGAAGCAATAGCAATACGCTTCTCAATTTCGTTGAAAGCTAACATAGCAAAGAGACAGACCAAATAGACAGTGAGAGGAAACATGGAAATCAGTAACAATATGTAAAAACTATCCTACAAACCTTGCACTAAACAACTTAAGGGCAAACCAGAAAAATTGGGATTTTCTTGGCAAGAGAATATAAAATAATAATGATAAAAAAGAGAGCAATAGAGCTACATCTGATGTTCCTGTGAAATAGGGAAAAATCCAAGGTAAACAAGAAGTATTTGCAGGAATAGGTGGCAGCTAGTATTAGAAGAGATGCAACACTTCCCATTCTTTGATCATGGGTAAATGCAGGCCATCCACAGGAAAAAAAAAAAACCCAAATGCGATCTGTATAGACGTTTAGCAATGGTTCAGTGGCAACTAGCACTTGCTGCTCTTGTGAAAAGATCCAGGTTCCATCACAGCACCCACGCTATCTGTAACTCCAGTTCCAGGGGATCTGATGTCCTCGTCTGACCTCTGGGGGTATGTAGTGCATATACATACATGTAAGCAAAAACATTCACACAAAAGATGCATGAACAATTACATAATATCATTCAAAAGTCAGGCATGGTGGCTCATGCCTATAATTCCAGCACTCAAGAGGCTGAGACAGGAGGACTGCCACAAGTTCAAGGTAAAACTGGGCTACATTGTGAGACCTTGCTTCAAAAACAACAACAAAAATCACGAAGAATAAGGAGAAGAAAAATATGCTGAAAGACACTGTAACCTATATCATCGTTAAACATGTTTAAGAAAAATGAAGAGGAAATGAAAGGAAAATTAGAGTTAGAAAAGTTTGAAAAATTAATAAAATTCATGAAGTTGATGTAAAAGAAAACTCGTTTCAGAAGAGAAAGCCAAACACAAAACAGAATGCCTTGAGTTAAATAAGAAAAAGGATAAATCAAAAAAATATTAATCACAATTGGTAAAAAAAAAACACACAACCAAAAGTAAAGGTTAACAGAAACCTGCAAGGAAAAAAATGAAAGCATCGGAGCTGACCGAATGCTATGCATCATGTAATTCAAGAGTTTCTGAAAACACACGATCCATACATGAAGAATACACTGAGTATGTGCAAATACCAACCGAGAACGCCACACACACACACATGCAAACTCTAATAAATGAGTAGACCAGGAAGCAAGGGAGAGCGGGAGGGGCAGGCAGGGAGGGACAGACTGACTGGAGAGAGCTACTGATCTGGCTCTGGCTTCAGAATGACCATGAAGAAGAACGCTGCATACTAGAGTCATTAGCAATGAGCCTCATACCCTCCACTTCTTTAGTCTATGTTCAGTAAGTAGCATTAAGGCTAAGATATATCTTCCTAACAAGATTTTAATCAGAAAAGAATGGAGGTAATGATTTGATTTCTTTTGTAGTATCTATCCGTTTCCTTTGAGTTCTGCCATGAGCCTGTTCCTGAGATACAGAATCTCTGTGTGCGATTAAAATGGAGTATCTTGACCCAAGGAATAAAAACAGTCATCATAAGGCTATGGCAAGTTCACCAACCTAAATGGCATTTTTGAGGGTTTCTGATGTTTCCTACTAAGAAATGAACCACTTACCATACTTGTAGCTTCTTCTGCCACACCCTCCTAGGCTTGGCTTTAATATCCTACCTACCATACTTTCATCTACCAAGCTTTTCAAGTGACTGCCGGGATTGACTTGCCACCTGCACCATTCTGGACCCCAGGGATACTATCCTAATGGAGGCGCCATCATCCTACCTGTGCAGCTTGATCTTCCTGTGTCTGCTTGAGCTCAGTGCGCAAAGTACTAATGATTTTTTCCTTTTCTTGAAGCTGCTGCTTCATCAGGCTGAAATCCTTCATCTCAACCAAATTCTTGTCCAACTGAAGGGGAAAATATTTACTTAAGTAATGGGATTGGCAACTTTTAGTTCTTTTGACTTTCTCATTTGCCTTGAATACCTACCCTATTTTATACTAATTTCCACTTTAATGCAAAAAGAATTTTATTTGCTAATTTATAAAGTATCATTGAATTGCCAAAACTTTTCAGAAGAAGACAGAAGCAATAGCAATACGCTTTTCAATTTCGTTGAAAGCTAACATAGCAAAGAGACAGACCAAATAGACAGTGAGCAGAAAAACATGGAAATCAGTAACAATATGTAAAAACTATCCTACAAACCTTGCACTAAACAAGTTAAGGGCAAACCAGAAAAATTGGGATTTTCTTGGCATTAGAGAATATAAAATAATAATGATAAAAAAGACAGCAATAGAGCTACATCTGATGTTCCTGTGAAATAGGGAAAAATCCAAGGTAAACAAGAAGTATTTGCAGGAATAGGTGGCAGCTAGTATTAGAAGAGATGCAACACTTCCCATTCTTTGATCATGGGTAAATGCAGGCCATCCACAGGAAAAAAAAAAACCCAAATGCGATCTGTATAGACGTTTAGCAATGGTTCAGTGGCAACTAGCACTTGCTGCTCTTGTGAAAAGATCCAGGTTCCATCACAGCACCCACGCTATCTGTAACTCCAGTTCCAGGGGATCTGATGTCCTCGTCTGACCTCTGGGGGTATGTAGTGCATATACATACATGTAAGCAAAAACATTCACACAAAAGATGCATGAACAATTACATAATATCATTCAAAAGTCAGGCATGGTGGCTCATGCCTATAATTCCAGCACTCAAGAGGCTGAGACAGGAGGACTGCCACAAGTTCAAGGTAAAACTGGGCTACATTGTGAGACCTTCCTTCAAAAACAACAACAAAAATCACGAAGAATAAGGAGAAGAAAAATATGCTGAAAGACACTGTAACCTATATCATCGTTAAACATGTTTAAGAAAAATGAAGAGGAAATGAAAGGAAAATTAGAGTTAGAAAAGTTTGAAAAATTAATAAAATTCATGAAGTTGATGTAAAAGAAAACTCGTTTCAGAAGAGAAAGCCAAACACAAAACAGAATGCCTTGAGTTAAATAAGAAAAAGGATAAATCAAAAAAATATTAATCACAATTGGTAAAAAAAAAAAAAAACACACAACCAAAAGTAAAGGTTAACAGAAACCTGCAAGAAAAAAATGAAAGCATCGGAGCAGAACGAATGCTATATGCATCATGTAATTCAAGAGTTTCTGAAAACACACGATCCATACATGAAGAAAACACTGAGTATGTGCAAATACCAACCAAGAACGCCACACACACACAGACACACACACACACACACACACACACACACATGCAAACTCTAATAAATGAGTAGACCAGGAAGCAGGGGAGAGCAGGAGGGGCAGGCAGGGAGGGACAGACTGACTGGAGAGAGCTACTGATCTGACTCTGGCTTCAGAATGACCATGAAGAAGAACGCTGCATACTAGAGTCATTAGCAATTAGCCTCATACCCTCTCCACTTCTTTAGTTTATGTTCAGTAAGTAGCTTTCAGGCTAAGATATATCTTCCTAACAAGATTTTAATCAGAAAAGAATGGAGGTAATGATTTGATTTCTTTTGTTGTATCTATCCGTTTCCTTTGAGTTCTGCCATGAGCCTGTTCCTGAGATACAGAATCTCTGTGTGCGATTAAAATGGAGTATCTTGACCCAAGGAATAAAAACAGTCATCATAAGGCTATGGCAAGTTCACCAACCTAAATGGCATTTTTGAGGGTTTCTGATGTTTCCTACTAAGAAATGAACCACTTACCATACTTGTAGCTTCTTCTGCCACACCCTCCTAGGCTTGGCTTTAATATCCTACCTACCATACTTTCATCTACCAAGCTTTTCAAGTGACTGCCGGGATTGACTTGCCACCTGCACCATTCTGGACCCCAGGGATACTATCCTAATGGAGGCGCCATCATCCTACCTGTGCAGCTTGATCTTCCTGTGTCTGCTTGAGCTCAGTGCGCAAAGTACTAATGATTTTTTCCTTTTCTTGAAGCTGCTGCTTCATCAGGCTGAAATCCTTCATCTCAACCAAATTCTTGTCCAACTGAAGGGGAAAATATTTACTTAAGTAATGGGATTGGCAACTTTTAGTTCTTTTGACTTTCTCATTTGCCTTGAATACCTACCCTATTTTATACTAATTTCCACTTTAATGCAAAAAGAATTTTATTTGCTAATTTATAAAGTATCATTGAATTGCCAAAACTTTTCAGAAGAAGACAGAAGCAATAGCAATACGCTTTTCAATTTCGTTGAAAGCTAACATAGCAAAGAGACAGACCAAATAGACAGTGAGCAGAAAAACATGGAAATCAGTAACAATATGTAAAAACTATCCTACAAACCTTGCACTAAACAAGTTAAGGGCAAACCAGAAAAATTGGGATTTTCTTGGCATTAGAGAATATAAAATAATAATGATAAAAAAGACAGCAATAGAGCTACATCTGATGTTCCTGTGAAATAGGGAAAAATCCAAGGTAAACAAGAAGTATTTGCAGGAATAGGTGGCAGCTAGTATTAGAAGAGATGCAACACTTCCCATTCTTTGATCATGGGTAAATGCAGGCCATCCACAGGAAAAAAAAAAACCCAAATGCGATCTGTATAGACGTTTAGCAATGGTTCAGTGGCAACTAGCACTTGCTGCTCTTGTGAAAAGATCCAGGTTCCATCACAGCACCCACGCTATCTGTAACTCCAGTTCCAGGGGATCTGATGTCCTCGTCTGACCTCTGGGGGTATGTAGTGCATATACATACATGTAAGCAAAAACATTCACACAAAAGATGCATGAACAATTACATAATATCATTCAAAAGTCAGGCATGGTGGCTCATGCCTATAATTCCAGCACTCAAGAGGCTGAGACAGGAGGACTGCCACAAGTTCAAGGTAAAACTGGGCTACATTGTGAGACCTTCCTTCAAAAACAACAACAAAAATCACGAAGAATAAGGAGAAGAAAAATATGCTGAAAGACACTGTAACCTATATCATCGTTAAACATGTTTAAGAAAAATGAAGAGGAAATGAAAGGAAAATTAGAGTTAGAAAAGTTTGAAAAATTAATAAAATTCATGAAGTTGATGTAAAAGAAAACTCGTTTCAGAAGAGAAAGCCAAACACAAAACAGAATGCCTTGAGTTAAATAAGAAAAAGGATAAATCAAAAAAATATTAATCACAATTGGTAAAAAAAAAAAAAAACACACAACCAAAAGTAAAGGTTAACAGAAACCTGCAAGAAAAAAATGAAAGCATCGGAGCAGAACGAATGCTATATGCATCATGTAATTCAAGAGTTTCTGAAAACACACGATCCATACATGAAGAAAACACTGAGTATGTGCAAATACCAACCAAGAACGCCACACACACACACACACACACACACACACACACACACACACACACACATGCAAACTCTAATAAATGAGTAGACCAGGAAGCAGGGGAGAGCAGGAGGGGCAGGCAGGGAGGGACAGACTGACTGGAGAGAGCTACTGATCTGACTCTGGCTTCAGAATGACCATGAAGAAGAACGCTGCATACTAGAGTCATTAGCAATTAGCCTCATACCCTCTCCACTTCTTTAGTTTATGTTCAGTAAGTAGCTTTCAGGCTAAGATATATCTTCCTAACAAGATTTTAATCAGAAAAGAATGGAGGTAATGATTTGATTTCTTTTGTTGTATCTATCCGTTTCCTTTGAGTTCTGCCATGAGCCTGTTCCTGAGATACAGAATCTCTGTGTGCGATTAAAATGGAGTATCTTGACCCAAGGAATAAAAACAGTCATCATAAGGCTATGGCAAGTTCACCAACCTAAATGGCATTTTTGAGGGTTTCTGATGTTTCCTACTAAGAAATGAACCACTTACCATACTTGTAGCTTCTTCTGCCACACCCTCCTAGGCTTGGCTTTAATATCCTACCTACCATACTTTCATCTACCAAGCTTTTCAAGTGACTGCCGGGATTGACTTGCCACCTGCACCATTCTGGACCCCAGGGATACTATCCTAATGGAGGCGCCATCATCCTACCTGTGCAGCTTGATCTTCCTGTGTCTGCTTGAGCTCAGTGCGCAAAGTACTAATGATTTTTTCCTTTTCTTGAAGCTGCTGCTTCATCAGGCTGAAATCCTTCATCTCAACCAAATTCTTGTCCAACTGAAGGGGAAAATATTTACTTAAGTAATGGGATTGGCAACTTTTAGTTCTTTTGACTTTCTCATTTGCCTTGAATACCTACCCTATTTTATACTAATTTCCACTTTAATGCAAAAAGAATTTTATTTGCTAATTTATAAAGTATCATTGAATTGCCAAAACTTTTCAGAAGAAGACAGAAGCAATAGCAATACGCTTTTCAATTTCGTTGAAAGCTAACATAGCAAAGAGACAGACCAAATAGACAGTGAGCAGAAAAACATGGAAATCAGTAACAATATGTAAAAACTATCCTACAAACCTTGCACTAAACAACTTAAGGGCAAACCAGAAAAATTGGGATTTTCTTGGCATTAGAGAATATAAAATAATAATGATAAAAAAAGACAGCAATAGAGCTACATCTGATGTTCCTGTGAAATAGGGAAAAATCCAAGGTAAACAAGAAGTATTTGCAGGAATAGGTGGCAGCTAGTATTAGAAGAGATGCAACACTTCCCATTCTTTGATCATGGGTAAATGCAGGCCATCCACAGGAAAAAAAAAAACCCAAATGCGATCTGTATAGACGTTTAGCAATGGTTCAGTGGCAACTAGCACTTGCTGCTCTTGTGAAAAGATCCAGGTTCCATCACAGCACCCACGCTATCTGTAACTCCAGTTCCAGGGGATCTGATGTCCTCGTCTGACCTCTGGGGGTATGTAGTGCATATACATACATGTAAGCAAAAACATTCACACAAAAGATGCATGAACAATTACATAATATCATTCAAAAGTCAGGCATGGTGGCTCATGCCTATAATTCCAGCACTCAAGAGGCTGAGACAGGAGGACTGCCACAAGTTCAAGGTAAAACTGGGCTACATTGTGAGACCTTCCTTCAAAAACAACAACAAAAATCACGAAGAATAAGGAGAAGAAAAATATGCTGAAAGACACTGTAACCTATATCATCGTTAAACATGTTTAAGAAAAATGAAGAGGAAATGAAAGGAAAATTAGAGTTAGAAAAGTTTGAAAAATTAATAAAATTCATGAAGTTGATGTAAAAGAAAACTCGTTTCAGAAGAGAAAGCCAAACACAAAACAGAATGCCTTGAGTTAAATAAGAAAAAGGATAAATCAAAAAAATATTAATCACAATTGGTAAAAAAAAAAAAAACACACAACCAAAAGTAAAGGTTAACAGAAACCTGCAAGAAAAAAATGAAAGCATCGGAGCAGAACGAATGCTATATGCATCATGTAATTCAAGAGTTTCTGAAAACACACGATCCATACATGAAGAAAACACTGAGTATGTGCAAATACCAACCAAGAACGCCACACACACACACACACACACACACACACACACACACACACATGCAAACTCTAATAAATGAGTAGACCAGGAAGCAGGGGAGAGCAGGAGGGGCAGGCAGGGAGGGACAGACTGACTGGAGAGAGCTACTGATCTGACTCTGGCTTCAGAATGACCATGAAGAAGAACGCTGCATACTAGAGTCATTAGCAATTAGCCTCATACCCTCTCCACTTCTTTAGTTTATGTTCAGTAAGTAGCTTTCAGGCTAAGATATATCTTCCTAACAAGATTTTAATCAGAAAAGAATGGAGGTAATGATTTGATTTCTTTTGTTGTATCTATCCGTTTCCTTTGAGTTCTGCCATGAGCCTGTTCCTGAGATACAGAATCTCTGTGTGCGATTAAAATGGAGTATCTTGACCCAAGGAATAAAAACAGTCATCATAAGGCTATGGCAAGTTCACCAACCTAAATGGCATTTTTGAGGGTTTCTGATGTTTCCTACTAAGAAATGAACCACTTACCATACTTGTAGCTTCTTCTGCCACACCCTCCTAGGCTTGGCTTTAATATCCTACCTACCATACTTTCATCTACCAAGCTTTTCAAGTGACTGCCGGGATTGACTTGCCACCTGCACCATTCTGGACCCCAGGGATACTATCCTAATGGAGGCGCCATCATCCTACCTGTGCAGCTTGATCTTCCTGTGTCTGCTTGAGCTCAGTGCGCAAAGTACTAATGATTTTTTCCTTTTCTTGAAGCTGCTGCTTCATCAGGCTGAAATCCTTCATCTCAACCAAATTCTTGTCCAACTGAAGGGGAAAATATTTACTTAAGTAATGGGATTGGCAACTTTTAGTTCTTTTGACTTTCTCATTTGCCTTGAATACCTACCCTATTTTATACTAATTTCCACTTTAATGCAAAAAGAATTTTATTTGCTAATTTATAAAGTATCATTGAATTGCCAAAACTTTTCAGAAGAAGACAGAAGCAATAGCAATACGCTTCTCAATTTCGTTGAAAGCTAACATAGAAAAGAGACAGACCAAATAGACAGTGAGAGGAAACATGGAAATCAGTAACAATATGTAAAAACTATCCTACAAACCTTGCACTAAACAACTTAAGGGCAAACCAGAAAAATTGGGATTTTCTTGGCAAGAGAATATAAAATAATAATGATAAAAAAGACAGCAATAGAGCTACATCTGATGTTCCTGTGAAATAGGGAAAAATCCAAGGTAAACAAGAAGTATTTGCAGGAATAGGTGGCAGCTAGTATTAGAAGAGATGCAACACTTCCCATTCTTTGATCATGGGTAAATGCAGGCCATCCACAGGAAAAAAAAAAACCCAAATGCGATCTGTATAGACGTTTAGCAATGGTTCAGTGGCAACTAGCACTTGCTGCTCTTGTGAAAAGATCCAGGTTCCATCACAGCACCCACGCTATCTGTAACTCCAGTTCCAGGGGATCTGATGTCCTCGTCTGACCTCTGGGGGTATGTAGTGCATATACATACATGTAAGCAAAAACATTCACACAAAAGATGCATGAACAATTACATAATATCATTCAAAAGTCAGGCATGGTGGCTCATGCCTATAATTCCAGCACTCAAGAGGCTGAGACAGGAGGACTGCCACAAGTTCAAGGTAAAACTGGGCTACATTGTGAGACCTTCCTTCAAAAACAACAACAAAAATCACGAAGAATAAGGAGAAGAAAAATATGCTGAAAGACACTGTAACCTATATCATCGTTAAACATGTTTAAGAAAAATGAAGAGGAAATGAAAAGAAAATTAGAGTTAGAAAAGTTTGAAAAATTAATAAAATTCATGAAGTTGATGTAAAAGAAAACTCGTTTCAGAAGAGAAAGCCAAACACAAAACAGAATGCCTTGAGTTAAATAAGAAAAAGGATAAATCAAAAAAATATTAATCACAATTGGTAAAAAAAAAAACACACAACCAAAAGTAAAGGTTAACAGAAACCTGCAAGGAAAAAAATGAAAGCATCGGAGCTGACCGAATGCTATGCATCATGTAATTCAAGAGTTTCTGAAAACACACGATCCATACATGAAGAAAACACTGAGTATGTGCAAATACCAACCAAGAACGCCACACACACACACACACACACACACACACACACACACACACACACATGCAAACTCTAATAAATGAGTAGACCAGGAAGCAGGGGAGAGCAGGAGGGGCAGGCAGGGAGGGACAGACTGACTGGAGAGAGCTACTGATCTGACTCTGGCTTCAGAATGACCATGAAGAAGAACGCTGCATACTAGAGTCATTAGCAATTAGCCTCATACCCTCTCCACTTCTTTAGTTTATGTTCAGAAAGTAGCTTTCAGGCTAAGATATATCTTCCTAACAAGATTTTAATCAGAAAAGAATGGAGGTAATGATTTGATTTCTTTTGTTGTATCTATCCGTTTCCTTTGAGTTCTGCCATGAGCCTGTTCCTGAGATACAGAATCTCTGTGTGCGATTAAAATGGAGTATCTTGACCCAAGGAATAAAAACAGTCATCATAAGGCTATGGCAAGTTCACCAACCTAAATGGCATTTTTGAGGGTTTCTGATGTTTCCTACTAAGAAATGAACCACTTACCATACTTGTAGCTTCTTCTGCCACACCCTCCTAGGCTTGGCTTTAATATCCTACCTACCATACTTTCATCTACCAAGCTTTTCAAGTGACTGCCGGGATTGACTTGCCACCTGCACCATTCTGGACCCCAGGGATACTATCCTAATGGAGGCGCCATCATCCTACCTGTGCAGCTTGATCTTCCTGTGTCTGCTTGAGCTCAGTGCGCAAAGTACTAATGATTTTTTCCTTTTCTTGAAGCTGCTGCTTCATCAGGCTGAAATCCTTCATCTCAACCAAATTCTTGTCCAACTGAAGGGGAAAATATTTACTTAAGTAATGGGATTGGCAACTTTTAGTTCTTTTGACTTTCTCATTTGCCTTGAATACCTACCCTATTTTATACTAATTTCCACTTTAATGCAAAAAGAATTTTATTTGCTAATTTATAAAGTATCATTGAATTGCCAAAACTTTTCAGAAGAAGACAGAAGCAATAGCAATATGCTTTTCAATTTCGTTGAAAGCTAACATAGCAAAGAGACAGACCAAATAGACAGTGAGCAGAAAAACATGGAAATCAGTAACAATATGTAAAAACTATCCTACAAACCTTGCACTAAACAACTTAAGGGCAAACCAGAAAAATTGGGATTTTCTTGGCATTAGAGAATATAAAATAATAATGATAAAAAAGACAGCAATAGAGCTACATCTGATGTTCCTGTGAAATAGGGAAAAATCCAAGGTAAACAAGAAGTATTTGCAGGAATAGGTGGCAGCTAGTATTAGAAGAGATGCAACACTTCCCATTCTTTGATCATGGGTAAATGCAGGCCATCCACAGGAAAAAAAAAAAACCCAAATGCGATCTGTATAGACGTTTAGCAATGGTTCAGTGGCAACTAGCACTTGCTGCTCTTGTGAAAAGATCCAGGTTCCATCACAGCACCCACGCTATCTGTAACTCCAGTTCCAGGGGATCTGATGTCCTCGTCTGACCTCTGGGGGTATGTAGTGCATATACATACATGTAAGCAAAAACATTCACACAAAAGATGCATGAACAATTACATAATATCATTCAAAAGTCAGGCATGGTGGCTCATGCCTATAATTCCAGCACTCAAGAGGCTGAGACAGGAGGACTGCCACAAGTTCAAGGTAAAACTGGGCTACATTGTGAGACCTTCCTTCAAAAACAACAACAAAAATCACGAAGAATAAGGAGAAGAAAAATATGCTGAAAGACACTGTAACCTATATCATCGTTAAACATGTTTAAGAAAAATGAAGAGGAAATGAAAGGAAAATTAGAGTTAGAAAAGTTTGAAAAATTAATAAAATTCATGAAGTTGATGTAAAAGAAAACTCGTTTCAGAAGAGAAAGCCAAACACAAAACAGAATGCCTTGAGTTAAATAAGAAAAAGGATAAATCAAAAAAATATTAATCACAATTGGTAAAAAAAAAAAAACACACAACCAAAAGTAAAGGTTAACAGAAACCTGCAAGGAAAAAAATGAAAGCATCGGAGCTGACCGAATGCTATGCATCATGTAATTCAAGAGTTTCTGAAAACACACGATCCATACATGAAGAAAACACTGAGTATGTGCAAATACCAACCAAGAACGCCACACACACACACACACACACACACACACACACACACACACGCAAACTCTAATAAATGAGTAGACCAGGAAGCAGGGGAGAGCAGGAGGGGCAGGCAGGGAGGGACAGACTGACTGGAGAGAGCTACTGATCTGACTCTGGCTTCAGAATGACCATGAAGAAGAACGCTGCATACTAGAGTCATTAGCAATTAGCCTCATACCCTCTCCACTTCTTTAGTTTATGTTCAGAAAGTAGCTTTCAGGCTAAGATATATCTTCCTAACAAGATTTTAATCAGAAAAGAATGGAGGTAATGATTTGATTTCTTTTGTTGTATCTATCCGTTTCCTTTGAGTTCTGCCATGAGCCTGTTCCTGAGATACAGAATCTCTGTGTGCGATTAAAATGGAGTATCTTGACCCAAGGAATAAAAACAGTCATCATAAGGCTATGGCAAGTTCACCAACCTAAATGGCATTTTTGAGGGTTTCTGATGTTTCCTACTAAGAAATGAACCACTTACCATACTTGTAGCTTCTTCTGCCACACCCTCCTAGGCTTGGCTTTAATATCCTACCTACCATACTTTCATCTACCAAGCTTTTCAAGTGACTGCCGGGATTGACTTGCCACCTGCACCATTCTGGACCCCAGGGATACTATCCTAATGGAGGCGCCATCATCCTACCTGTGCAGCTTGATCTTCCTGTGTCTGCTTGAGCTCAGTGCGCAAAGTACTAATGATTTTTTCCTTTTCTTGAAGCTGCTGCTTCATCAGGCTGAAATCCTTCATCTCAACCAAATTCTTGTCCAACTGAAGGGGAAAATATTTACTTAAGTAATGGGATTGGCAACTTTTAGTTCTTTTGACTTTCTCATTTGCCTTGAATACCTACCCTATTTTATACTAATTTCCACTTTAATGCAAAAAGAATTTTATTTGCTAATTTATAAAGTATCATTGAATTGCCAAAACTTTTCAGAAGAAGACAGAAGCAATAGCAATACGCTTTTCAATTTCGTTGAAAGCTAACATAGCAAAGAGACAGACCAAATAGACAGTGAGCAGAAAAACATGGAAATCAGTAACAATATGTAAAAACTATCCTACAAACCTTGCACTAAACAAGTTAAGGGCAAACCAGAAAAATTGGGATTTTCTTGGCATTAGAGAATATAAAATAATAATGATAAAAAAGACAGCAATAGAGCTACATCTGATGTTCCTGTGAAATAGGGAAAAATCCAAGGTAAACAAGAAGTATTTGCAGGAATAGGTGGCAGCTAGTATTAGAAGAGATGCAACACTTCCCATTCTTTGATCATGGGTAAATGCAGGCCATCCACAGGTAAAAAAGAAACCCAAATGCGATCTGTATAGACGTTTAGCAATGGTTCAGTGGCAACTAGCACTTGCTGCTCTTGTGAAAAGATCCAGGTTCCATCACAGCACCCACGCTATCTGTAACTCCAGTTCCAGGGGATCTGATGTCCTCGTCTGACCTCTGGGGGTATGTAGTGCATATACATACATGTAAGCAAAAACATTCACACAAAAGATGCATGAACAATTACATAATATCATTCAAAAGTCAGGCATGGTGGCTCATGCCTATAATTCCAGCACTCAAGAGGCTGAGACAGGAGGACTGCCACAAGTTCAAGGTAAAACTGGGCTACATTGTGAGACCTTCCTTCAAAAACAACAACAAAAATCACGAAGAATAAGGAGAAGAAAAATATGCTGAAAGACACTGTAACCTATATCATCGTTAAACATGTTTAAGAAAAATGAAGAGGAAATGAAAGGAAAATTAGAGTTAGAAAAGTTTGAAAAATTAATAAAATTCATGAAGTTGATGTAAAAGAAAACTCATTTCAGAAGAGAAAGCCAAACACAAAACAGAATGCCTTGAGTTAAATAAGAAAAAGGATAAATCAAAAAAATATTAATCACAATTGGTAAAAAAAAAAAACACACAACCAAAAGTAAAGGTTAACAGAAACCTGCAAGGAAAAAAATGAAAGCATCGGAGCAGACCGAATGCTATATGCATCATGTAATTCAAGAGTTTCTGAAAACACACGATCCATACATGAAGAAAACACTGAGTATGTGCAAATACCAAACAAGAACGCCACACACACACAGACACACACACACACACACACACACACATGCAAACTCTAATAAATGAGTAGACCAGGAAGCAGGGGAGAGCAGGAGGGGCAGGCAGGGAGGGACAGACTGACTGGAGAGAGCTACTGATCTGACTCTGGCTTCAGAATGACCATGAAGAAGAACGCTGCATACTAGAGTCATTAGCAATTAGCCTCATACCCTCTCCACTTCTTTAGTTTATGTTCAGAAAGTAGCTTTCAGGCTAAGATATATCTTCCTAACAAGATTTTAATCAGAAAAGAATGGAGGTAATGATTTGATTTCTTTTGTTGTATCTATCCGTTTCCTTTGAGTTCTGCCATGAGCCTGTTCCTGAGATACAGAATCTCTGTGTGCGATTAAAATGGAGTATCTTGACCCAAGGAATAAAAACAGTCATCATAAGGCTATGGCAAGTTCACCAACCTAAATGGCATTTTTGAGGGTTTCTGATGTTTCCTACTAAGAAATGAACCACTTACCATACTTGTAGCTTCTTCTGCCACACCCTCCTAGGCTTGGCTTTAATATCCTACCTACCATACTTTCATCTACCAAGCTTTTCAAGTGACTGCCGGGATTGACTTGCCACCTGCACCATTCTGGACCCCAGGGATACTATCCTAATGGAGGCGCCATCATCCTACCTGTGCAGCTTGATCTTCCTGTGTCTGCTTGAGCTCAGTGCGCAAAGTACTAATGATTTTTTCCTTTTCTTGAAGCTGCTGCTTCATCAGGCTGAAATCCTTCATCTCAACCAAATTCTTGTCCAACTGAAGGGGAAAATATTTACTTAAGTAATGGGATTGGCAACTTTTAGTTCTTTTGACTTTCTCATTTGCCTTGAATACCTACCCTATTTTATACTAATTTCCACTTTAATGCAAAAAGAATTTTATTTGCTAATTTATAAAGTATCATTGAATTGCCAAAACTTTTCAGAAGAAGACAGAAGCAATAGCAATACGCTTCTCAATTTCGTTGAAAGCTAACATAGAAAAGAGACAGACCAAATAGACAGTGAGAGGAAACATGGAAATCAGTAACAATATGTAAAAACTATCCTACAAACCTTGCACTAAACAACTTAAGGGCAAACCAGAAAAATTGGGATTTTCTTGGCAAGAGAATATAAAATAATAATGATAAAAAAGACAGCAATAGAGCTACATCTGATGTTCCTGTGAAATAGGGAAAAATCCAAGGTAAACAAGAAGTATTTGCAGGAATAGGTGGCAGCTAGTATTAGAAGAGATGCAACACTTCCCATTCTTTGATCATGGGTAAATGCAGGCCATCCACAGGTAAAAAAGAAACCCAAATGCGATCTGTATAGACGTTTAGCAATGGTTCAGTGGCAACTAGCACTTGCTGCTCTTGTGAAAAGATCCAGGTTCCATCACAGCACCCACGCTATCTGTAACTCCAGTTCCAGGGGATCTGATGTCCTCGTCTGACCTCTGGGGGTATGTAGTGCATATACATACATGTAAGCAAAAACATTCACACAAAAGATGCATGAACAATTACATAATATCATTCAAAAGTCAGGCATGGTGGCTCATGCCTATAATTCCAGCACTCAAGAGGCTGAGACAGGAGGACTGCCACAAGTTCAAGGTAAAACTGGGCTACATTGTGAGACCTTCCTTCAAAAACAACAACAAAAATCACGAAGAATAAGGAGAAGAAAAATATGCTGAAAGACACTGTAACCTATATCATCGTTAAACATGTTTAAGAAAAATGAAGAGGAAATGAAAGGAAAATTAGAGTTAGAAAAGTTTGAAAAATTAATAAAATTCATGAAGTTGATGTAAAAGAAAACTCGTTTCAGAAGAGAAAGCCAAACACAAAACAGAATGCCTTCAATTAAATAAGAAAAAGGATAAATCAAAAAAATATTAATCACAATTGGTAAAAAAAAAATACACAACCAAAAGTAAAGGTTAACAGAAACCTGCAAGGAAAAAAATGAAAGCATCGGAGCTGACCGAATGCTATGCATCATGCAATTCGAGAGTTTCTGAAAACAAACGATCCATACATGAAGAATACATTGAGTATGTGCAAATACCAACCGAGAACGCCACACACACACACATGCAAACTCTAATAAATGAGTAGACCAGGAAGCAAGGGAGAGCGGGAGGGGCAGGCAGGGAGGGACAGACTGACTGGAGGGAGCTACTGATCTGGCTCTGGCTTCAGAATGACCATGAAGAAGAACGCTGCATACTAGAGTCATTAGCAATGAGCCTCATACCCTCCACTTCTATAGTCTATGTTCAGTGTAAGTAGCTTTAAGGCTAAGATATATCTTCCTAACAAGATTTTAATCAGAAAAGAATGGAGGTAATGATTTGATTTCTTTTGTAGTATCTATCCGTTTCCTTTGAGTTCTGCCATGAGCCTGTTCCTGAGATACAGAATCTCTGTGTGCGATTAAAATGGAGTATCTTGACCCAAGGAATAAAAACAGTCATCATAAAGCAATGGCAAGTTCACCAACCTAAATGGCATTTTTGAGGGTTTCTGATGTTTCCTACTAAGAAATGAACCACTTACCATACTTGTAGCTTCTTCTGCCACACCCTCCTAGGCTTGGCTTTAATATCCTACCTACCATACTTTCATCTACCAAGCTTTTCAAGTGACTGCCGGGATTGACTTGCCACCTGCACCATTCTGGACACCAGGGATACTATCCTAATGGAGGCGCCATCATCCTACCTGTGCAGCTTGATCTTCCTGTGTCTGCTTGAGCTCAGTGCGCAAAGTACTAATGATTTTTTCCTTTTCTTGAAGCTGCTGCTTCATCAGGCTGAAATCCTTCATCTCAACCAAATTCTTGTCCAACTGAAGGGGAAAATATTTACTTAAGTAATGGGATTGGCAACTTTTAGTTCTTTTGACTTTCTCATTTGCCTTGAATACCTACCCTATTTTATACTAATTTCCACTTTAATGCAAAAAGAATTTTATTTGCTAATTTATAAAGTATCATTGAATTGCCAAAACTTTTCAGAAGAAGACAGAAGCAATAGCAATACGCTTCTCAATTTCGTTGAAAGCTAACATAGCAAAGAGACAGACCAAATAGACAGTGAGAGGAAACATGGAAATCAGTAACAATATGTAAAAACTATCCTACAAACCTTGCACTAAACAACTTAAGGGCAAACCAGAAAAATTGGGATTTTCTTGGCAAGAGAATATAAAATAATAATGATAAAAAAGACAGCAATAGAGCTACATCTGATGTTCCTGTGAAATAGGGAAAAATCCAAGGTAAACAAGAAGTATTTGCAGGAATAGGTGGCCGCTAGTATTAGAAGATATGCAACACTTCCCATTCTTTGATCATGGGTAAATGCAGGCCATCCACAGGAAAAAAAAAACCCAAATGCGATCTGTATAGACGTTTAGCAATGGTTCAGTGGCAACTAGCACTTGCTGCTCTTGTGAAAAGATCCAGGTTCCATCACAGCACCCACGCTATCTGTAACTCCAGTTCCAGGGGATCTGATGTCCTCGTCTGACCTCTGGGGGTATGTAGTGCATATACATACATGTAAGCAAAAACATTCACACAAAAGATGCATGAACAATTACATAATATCATTCAAAAGTCAGGCATGGTGGCTCATGCCTATAATTCCAGCACTCAAGAGGCTGAGACAGGAGGACTGCCACAAGTTCAAGGTAAAACTGGGCTACATTGTGAGACCTTCCTTCAAAAACAACAACAAAAATCACGAAGAATAAGGAGAAGAAAAATATGCTGAAAGACACTGTAACCTATATCATCGTTAAACATGTTTAAGAAAAATGAAGAGGAAATGAAAGGAAAATTAGAGTTAGAAAAGTTTGAAAAATTAATAAAATTCATGAAGTTGATGTAAAAGAAAACTCGTTTCAGAAGAGAAAGCCAAACACAAAACAGAATGCCTTGAGTTAAATAAGAAAAAGGATAAATCAAAAAAATATTAATCACAATTGGTAAAAAAAAAAAACACACAACCAAAAGTAAAGGTTAACAGAAACCTGCAAGGAAAAAAATGAAAGCATCGGAGCAGACCGAATGCTATATGCATCATGTAATTCAAGAGTTTCTGAAAACACACGATCCATACATGAAGAAAACACTGAGTATGTGCAAATACCAAACAAGAACGCCACACACACACACACACACACACACACACACACACACACACACACACATGCAAACTCTAATAAATGAGTAGACCAGGAAGCAGGGGAGAGCAGGAGGGGCAGGCAGGGAGGGACAGACTGACTGGAGAGAGCTACTGATCTGACTCTGGCTTCAGAATGACCATGAAGAAGAACGCTGCATACTAGAGTCATTAGCAATTAGCCTCATACCCTCTCCACTTCTTTAGTTTATGTTCAGTAAGTAGCTTTCAGGCTAAGATATATCTTCCTAACAAGATTTTAATCAGAAAAGAATGGAGGTAATGATTTGATTTCTTTTGTTGTATCTATCCGTTTCCTTTGAGTTCTGCCATGAGCCTGTTCCTGAGATACAGAATCTCTGTGTGCGATTAAAATGGAGTATCTTGACCCAAGGAATAAAAACAGTCATCATAAGGCTATGGCAAGTTCACCAACCTAAATGGCATTTTTGAGGGTTTCTGATGTTTCCTACTAAGAAATGAACCACTTACCATACTTGTAGCTTCTTCTGCCACACCCTCCTAGGCTTGGCTTTAATATCCTACCTACCATACTTTCATCTACCAAGCTTTTCAAGTGACTGCCGGGATTGACTTGCCACCTGCACCATTCTGGACACCAGGGATACTATCCTAATGGAGGCGCCATCATCCTACCTGTGCAGCTTGATCTTCCTGTGTCTGCTTGAGCTCAGTGCGCAAAGTACTAATGATTTTTTCCTTTTCTTGAAGCTGCTGCTTCATCAGGCTGAAATCCTTCATCTCAACCAAATTCTTGTCCAACTGAAGGGGAAAATATTTACTTAAGTAATGGGATTGGCAACTTTTAGTTCTTTTGACTTTCTCATTTGCCTTGAATACCTACCCTATTTTATACTAATTTCCACTTTAATGCAAAAAGAATTTTATTTGCTAATTTATAAAGTATCATTGAATTGCCAAAACTTTTCAGAAGAAGACAGAAGCAATAGCAATACGCTTCTCAATTTCGTTGAAAGCTAACATAGAAAAGAGACAGACCAAATAGACAGTGAGAGGAAACATGGAAATCAGTAACAATATGTAAAAACTATCCTACAAACCTTGCACTAAACAACTTAAGGGCAAACCAGAAAAATTGGGATTTTCTTGGCAAGAGAATATAAAATAATAATGATAAAAAAGACAGCAATAGAGCTACATCTGATGTTCCTGTGAAATAGGGAAAAATCCAAGGTAAACAAGAAGTATTTGCAGGAATAGGTGGCAGCTAGTATTAGAAGAGATGCAACACTTCCCATTCTTTGATCATGGGTAAATGCAGGCCATCCACAGGAAAAAAAAAAACCCAAATGCGATCTGTATAGACGTTTAGCAATGGTTCAGTGGCAACTAGCACTTGCTGCTCTTGTGAAAAGATCCAGGTTCCATCACAGCACCCACGCTATCTGTAACTCCAGTTCCAGGGGATCTGATGTCCTCGTCTGACCTCTGGGGGTATGTAGTGCATATACATACATGTAAGCAAAAACATTCACACAAAAGATGCATGAACAATTACATAATATCATTCAAAAGTCAGGCATGGTGGCTCATGCCTATAATTCCAGCACTCAAGAGGCTGAGACAGGAGGACTGCCACAAGTTCAAGGTAAAACTGGGCTACATTGTGAGACCTTCCTTCAAAAACAACAACAAAAATCACGAAGAATAAGGAGAAGAAAAATATGCTGAAAGACACTGTAACCTATATCATCGTTAAACATGTTTAAGAAAAATGAAGAGGAAATGAAAGGAAAATTAGAGTTAGAAAAGTTTGAAAAATTAATAAAATTCATGAAGTTGATGTAAAAGAAAACTCGTTTCAGAAGAGAAAGCCAAACACAAAACAGAATGCCTTGAGTTAAATAAGAAAAAGGATAAATCAAAAAAATATTAATCACAATTGGTAAAAAAAAAAACACACAACCAAAAGTAAAGGTTAACAGAAACCTGCAAGGAAAAAAATGAAAGCATCGGAGCTGACCGAATGCTATGCATCATGTAATTCAAGAGTTTCTGAAAACACACGATCCATACATGAAGAAAACACTGAGTATGTGCAAATACCAACCAAGAACGCCACACACACACACACACACACACACACACACACACATGCAAACTCTAATAAATGAGTAGACCAGGAAGCAGGGGAGAGCAGGAGGGGCAGGCAGGGAGGGACAGACTGACTGGAGAGAGCTACTGATCTGACTCTGGCTTCAGAATGACCATGAAGAAGAACGCTGCATACTAGAGTCATTAGCAATTAGCCTCATACCCTCTCCACTTCTTTAGTTTATGTTCAGTAAGTAGCTTTCAGGCTAAGATATATCTTCCTAACAAGATTTTAATCAGAAAAGAATGGAGGTAATGATTTGATTTCTTTTGTTGTATCTATCCGTTTCCTTTGAGTTCTGCCATGAGCCTGTTCCTGAGATACAGAATCTCTGTGTGCGATTAAAATGGAGTATCTTGACCCAAGGAATAAAAACAGTCATCATAAGGCTATGGCAAGTTCACCAACCTAAATGGCATTTTTGAGGGTTTCTGATGTTTCCTACTAAGAAATGAACCACTTACCATACTTGTAGCTTCTTCTGCCACACCCTCCTAGGCTTGGCTTTAATATCCTACCTACCATACTTTCATCTACCAAGCTTTTCAAGTGACTGCCGGGATTGACTTGCCACCTGCACCATTCTGGACCCCAGGGATACTATCCTAATGGAGGCGCCATCATCCTACCTGTGCAGCTTGATCTTCCTGTGTCTGCTTGAGCTCAGTGCGCAAAGTACTAATGATTTTTTCCTTTTCTTGAAGCTGCTGCTTCATCAGGCTGAAATCCTTCATCTCAACCAAATTCTTGTCCAACTGAAGGGGAAAATATTTACTTAAGTAATGGGATTGGCAACTTTTAGTTCTTTTGACTTTCTCATTTGCCTTGAATACCTACCCTATTTTATACTAATTTCCACTTTAATGCAAAAAGAATTTTATTTGCTAATTTATAAAGTATCATTGAATTGCCAAAACTTTTCAGAAGAAGACAGAAGCAATAGCAATACGCTTCTCAATTTCGTTGAAAGCTAACATAGAAAAGAGACAGACCAAATAGACAGTGAGAGGAAACATGGAAATCAGTAACAATATGTAAAAACTATCCTACAAACCTTGCACTAAACAACTTAAGGGCAAACCAGAAAAATTGGGATTTTCTTGGCAAGAGAATATAAAATAATAATGATAAAAAAGACAGCAATAGAGCTACATCTGATGTTCCTGTGAAATAGGGAAAAATCCAAGGTAAACAAGAAGTATTTGCAGGAATAGGTGGCAGCTAGTATTAGAAGAGATGCAACACTTCCCATTCTTTGATCATGGGTAAATGCAGGCCATCCACAGGTAAAAAAGAAACCCAAATGCGATCTGTATAGACGTTTAGCAATGGTTCAGTGGCAACTAGCACTTGCTGCTCTTGTGAAAAGATCCAGGTTCCATCACAGCACCCACGCTATCTGTAACTCCAGTTCCAGGGGATCTGATGTCCTCGTCTGACCTCTGGGGGTATGTAGTGCATATACATACATGTAAGCAAAAACATTCACACAAAAGATGCATGAACAATTACATAATATCATTCAAAAGTCAGGCATGGTGGCTCATGCCTATAATTCCAGCACTCAAGAGGCTGAGACAGGAGGACTGCCACAAGTTCAAGGTAAAACTGGGCTACATTGTGAGACCTTCCTTCAAAAACAACAACAAAAATCACGAAGAATAAGGAGAAGAAAAATATGCTGAAAGACACTGTAACCTATATCATCGTTAAACATGTTTAAGAAAAATGAAGAGGAAATGAAAGGAAAATTAGAGTTAGAAAAGTTTGAAAAATTAATAAAATTCATGAAGTTGATGTAAAAGAAAACTCGTTTCAGAAGAGAAAGCCAAACACAAAACAGAATGCCTTGAGTTAAATAAGAAAAAGGATAAATCAAAAAAATATTAATCACAATTGGTAAAAAAAAAACACACAACCAAAAGTAAAGGTTAACAGAAACCTGCAAGGAAAAAAATGAAAGCATCGGAGCAGACCGAATGCTATATGCATCATGTAATTCGAGAGTTTCTGAAAACACACGATCCATACATGAAGAATACACTGAGTATGTGCAAATACCAACCAAGAACGCCATACACACACACACACACAAACACACACACACACATGCAAACTCTAATAAATGAGTAGACCAGGAAGCAGGGGAGAGCAGGAGGGGCAGGCAGGGAGGGACAGACTGACTGGAGGGAGCTACTGATCTGGCTCTGGCTTCAGAATGACCATGAAGAAGAACGCTGCATACTAGAGTCATTAGCAATGAGACTCATACCCTCTCCACTTCTTTAGTTTATGTTCAGTAAGTAGCTTTAAGGCTAAGATATATCTTCCTAACAAGATTTTAATCAGAAAAGAATGGAGGTAATGATTTGATTTCTTTTGTTGTATCTATCCGTTTCCTTTGAGTTCTGCCATGAGCCCGTTCCTGAGATACAGAATCTCTGTGTGCGATTAAAATGGAGTATCTTGACCCAAGGAATAAAAACAGTCATCATAAAGCTATGGCAAGTTCACCAACCTAAATGGCATTTTTGAGGGTTCCTGATGTTTCCTACTAAGATATGAACCACTTGTATACATGTAGCTTCTTCTGCCACACCCTCCTAGGCTTGGCTTTAATATCCTACCTACCATACTTTCATTTACCAAGCTTTTCAAGTGACTGCCGGGATTGACTTGCCACCTGCACCATTGTGGACCCCATGGATACTATCCTAATGGAGGCGCCATCATCCTACCTGTGCAGCTTGCTCTTCCTTTGTCTGCCTGAGCTCAGTCCGGAAAGTGCTAATGAGTTCTTCATTTTCTTGAAGCTGCTGCTTCATCAGGACAATCTCCTCCATATCAGCCGATTTCTTATCCAAATGAAGGGGAAAATATTTATTTAATCAATGGGATTGGCAACTTTTAGTTCTTTTGACTTTCTCATTTGCCTTGAATACCTACCCTATTTTATACTAATTTCCACATTAATGCAAAAAGAATTTTATTTGCTAATTTATAAAGTATCATTGAATTGCCAAAACTTTTCAGAAGAAGACAGAAGCAATAGCAATACGCTTTTCAATTTCGTTGAAAGCTAACATAGCAAAGAGACATACCAAATAGACAGTGAGCAGAAAAACATGGAAATCAGTAACAATATGTAAAAACTATCCTACAAACCATGCACTAAAAAAGTTAAGGGCAAACCAGAAAAATTGGGATTTTCTTGGCATTAGAGAATATAAAATAATAATGATAAAAAAGACAGCAATAGAGCTACATCTGATGTTCCTGTGAAATAAGGAAAAATCCAAGGTAAACAAGAAGTATTTGCAGGAATAGGTGGCAGCTAGTATTAAAAGAGATGCAACACTTCCCATTCTTTGATCATGGGTAAATGCAGGCCATCCACAGGTAAAAAAGAAACCCAAATGCGATCTGTATAGACGTTTAGCAATGGTTCAGTGGCAACTAGCACTTGCTGCTCTTGTGAAAAGATCCAGGTTCCATCACAGCACCCACGCTATCTGTAACTCCAGTTCCAGGGGATCTGATGTCCTCGTCTGACCTCTGGGGGTATGTAGTGCATATACATACATGTAAGCAAAAACATTCACACAAAAGATGCATGAACAATTACATAATATCATTCAAAAGTCAGGCATGGTGGCTCATGCCTATAATTCCAGCACTCAAGAGGCTGAGACAGGAGGACTGCCACAAGTTCAAGGTAAAACTGGGCTACATTGTGAGACCTTCCTTCAAAAACAACAACAAAAATCACGAAGAATAAGGAGAAGAAAAATATGCTGAAAGACACTGTAACCTATATCATCGTTAAACATGTTTAAGAAAAATGAAGAGGAAATGAAAGGAAAATTAGAGTTAGAAAAGTTTGAAAAATTAATAAAATTCATGAAGTTGATGTAAAAGAAAACTCGTTTCAGAAGAGAAAGCCAAACACAAAACAGAATGCCTTGAGTTAAATAAGAAAAAGGATAAATCAAAAAAATATTAATCACAATTGGTAAAAAAAAAAAATACACAACCAAAAGTAAAGGTTAACAGAAACCTGCAAGGAAAAAAATGAAAGCATCGGAGCTGACCGAATGCTATGCATCATGCAATTCGAGAGTTTCTGAAAACAAACGATCCATACATGAAGAATACATTGAGTATGTGCAAATACCAACTGAGAACGCCACACACACACACATGCAAACTCTAATAAATGAGTAGACCAGGAAGCAAGGGAGAGCGGGAGGGGCAGGCAGGGAGGGACAGACTGACTGGAGGGAGCTACTGATCTGGCTCTGGCTTCAGAATGACCATGAAGAAGAACGCTGCATACTAGAGTCATTAGCAATGAGCCTCATACCCTCTCCACTTCTTTAGTTTATGTTCAGTAAGTAGCTTTAAGGCTAAGATATATCTTCCTAACAAGATTTTAATCAGAAAAGAATGGAGGTAATGATTTGATTTCTTTTGTTGTATCTATCCGTTTCCTTTGAGTTCTGCCATGAGCCCGTTCCTGAGATACAGAATCTCTGTGTGCGATTAAAATGGAGTATCTTGACCCAAGGAATAAAAACAGTCATCATAAAGCAATGGCAAGTTCACCAACCTAAATGGCATTTTTGAGGGTTTCTGATGTTTCCTACTAAGAAATGAACCACTTACCATACTTGTAGCTTCTTCTGCCACACCCTCCTAGGCTTGGCTTTAATATCCTACCTACCATACTTTCATCTACCAAGCTTTTCAAGTGACTGCCGGGATTGACTTGCCACCTGCACCATTCTGGACCCCAGGGATACTATCCTAATGGAGGCGCCATCATCCTACCTGTGCAGCTTGATCTTCCTGTGTCTGCTTGAGCTCAGTGCGCAAAGTACTAATGATTTTTTCCTTTTCTTGAAGCTGCTGCTTCATCAGGCTGAAATCCTTCATCTCAACCAAATTCTTGTCCAACTGAAGGGGAAAATATTTACTTAAGTAATGGGATTGGCAACTTTTAGTTCTTTTGACTTTCTCATTTGCCTTGAATACCTACCCTATTTTATACTAATTTCCACTTTAATGCAAAAAGAATTTTATTTGCTAATTTATAAAGTATCATTGAATTGCCAAAACTTTTCAGAAGAAGACAGAAGCAATAGCAATACGCTTTTCAATTTCGTTGAAAGCTAACATAGCAAAGAGACAGACCAAATAGACAGTGAGAGGAAACATGGAAATCAGTAACAATATGTAAAAACTATCCTACAAACCTTGCACTAAACAAGTTAAGGGCAAACCAGAAAAATTGGGATTTTCTTGGCATTAGAGAATATAAAATAATAATGATAAAAAAGACAGCAATAGAGCTACATCTGATGTTCCTGTGAAATAGGGAAAAATCCAAGGTAAACAAGAAGTATTTGCAGGAATAGGTGGCAGCTAGTATTAGAAGAGATGCAACACTTCCCATTCTTTGATCATGGGTAAATGCAGGCCATCCACAGGAAAAAAAAAAAAACCCAAATGCGATCTGTATAGACGTTTAGCAATGGTTCAGTGGCAACTAGCACTTGCTGCTCTTGTGAAAAGATCCAGGTTCCATCACAGCACCCACGCTATCTGTAACTCCAGTTCCAGGGGATCTGATGTCCTCGTCTGACCTCTGGGGGTATGTAGTGCATATACATACATGTAAGCAAAAACATTCACACAAAAGATGCATGAACAATTACATAATATCATTCAAAAGTCAGGCATGGTGGCTCATGCCTATAATTCCAGCACTCAAGAGGCTGAGACAGGAGGACTGCCACAAGTTCAAGGTAAAACTGGGCTACATTGTGAGACCTTGCTTCAAAAACAACAACAAAAATCACGAAGAATAAGGAGAAGAAAAATATGCTGAAAGACACTGTAACCTATATCATCGTTAAACATGTTTAAGAAAAATGAAGAGGAAATGAAAGGAAAATTAGAGTTAGAAAAGTTTGAAAAATTAATAAAATTCATGAAGTTGATGTAAAAGAAAACTCGTTTCAGAAGAGAAAGCCAAACACAAAACAGAATGCCTTGAGTTAAATAAGAAAAAGGATAAATCAAAAAAATATTAATCACAATTGGTAAAAAAAAAAAAAACACACAACCAAAAGTAAAGGTTAACAGAAACCTGCAAGGAAAAAAATGAAAGCATCGGAGCAGACCGAATGCTATATGCATCATGTAATTCAAGAGTTTCTGAAAACACACGATCCATACATGAAGAATACACAGAGTATGTGCAAATACCAACCAAGAACGCCACACACACACACACACACACACACATGCAAACTCTAATAAATGAGTAGACCAGGAAGCAGGGGAGAGCAGGAGGGGCAGGCAGGGAGGGACAGACTGACTGGAGGGAGCTACTGATCTGGCTCTGGCTTCAGAATGACCATGAAGAAGAACGCTGCATACTAGAGTCATTAGCAATGAGCCTCATACCCTCTCCACTTCTTTAGTTTATGTTCAGTAAGTAGCTTTAAGGCTAAGATATATCTTCCTAACAAGATTTTAATCAGAAAAGAATGGAGGTAATGATTTGATTTCTTTTGTTGTATCTATCCGTTTCCTTTGAGTTCTGCCATGAGCCCGTTCCTGAGATACAGAATCTCTGTGTGCGATTAAAATGGAGTATCTTGACCCAAGGAATAAAAACAGTCATCATAAAGCTAGGGCAAGTTCACCAACCTAAATGGCATTTTTGAGGGTTTCTGATGTTTCCTACTAAGATATGAACCACTTGTATACTTGTAGCTTCTTCTGCCACACCCTCCTAGGCTTGGCTTTAATATCCTAGCTACCATACTTTCATCTACCAAGCTTTTCAAGTGACTGCCGGGATTGACTTGCCACCTGCACCATTGTGGACCCCATGGATACTATCCTAATGGAGGCGCCATCATCCTACCTGTGCAGCTTGCTCTTCCTTTGTCTGCCTGAGCTCAGTCCGGAAAGTGCTAATGAGTTCTTCATTTTCTTGAAGCTGCTGCTTCATCAGGACAATCTCCTCCATATCAGCCGATTTCTTATCCAAATGAAGGGGAATATATTTATTTAATCAATGGGATTGGCAACTTTTAGTTCTTTTGACTTTCTCATTTGCCTTGAATACCTACCCTATTTTATACTAATTTCCACTTTAATGCAAAAAGAATTTTATTTGCTAATTTATAAAGTATCATTGAATTGCCAAAACTTTTCAGAAGAAGACAGAAGCAATAGCAATACGCTTTTCAATTTCGTTGAAAGCTAACATAGCAAAGAGACAGACCAAATAGACAGTGAGAGGAAACATGGAAATCAGTAACAATATGTAAAAACTATCCTACAAACCTTGCACTAAACAAGTTAAGGGCAAACCAGAAAAATTGGGATTTTCTTGGCATTAGAGAATATAAAATAATAATGATAAAAAAGACAGCAATAGAGCTACATCTGATGTTCCTGTGAAATAGGGAAAAATCCAAGGTAAACAAGAAGTATTTGCAGGAATAGGTGGCAGCTAGTATTAGAAGAGATGCAACACTTCCCATTCTTTGATCATGGGTAAATGCAGGCCATCCACAGGAAAAAAAAAACCCAAATGCGATCTGTATAGACGTTTAGCAATGGTTCAGTGGCAACTAGCACTTGCTGCTCTTGTGAAAAGATCCAGGTTCCATCACAGCACCCACGCTATCTGTAACTCCAGTTCCAGGGGATCTGATGTCCTCGTCTGACCTCTGGGGGTATGTAGTGCATATACATACATGTAAGCAAAAACATTCACACAAAAGATGCATGAACAATTACATAATATCATTCAAAAGTCAGGCATGGTGGCTCATGCCTATAATTCCAGCACTCAAGAGGCTGAGACAGGAGGACTGCCACAAGTTCAAGGTAAAACTGGGCTACATTGTGAGACCTTGCTTCAAAAACAACAACAAAAATCACGAAGAATAAGGAGAAGAAAAATATGCTGAAAGACACTGTAACCTATATCATCGTTAAACATGTTTAAGAAAAATGAAGAGGAAATGAAAGGAAAATTAGAGTTAGAAAAGTTTGAAAAATTAATAAAATTCATGAAGTTGATGTAAAAGAAAACTCGTTTCAGAAGAGAAAGCCAAACACAAAACAGAATGCCTTGAGTTAAATAAGAAAAAGGATAAATCAAAAAAATATTAATCACAATTGGTAAAAAAAAATACACAACCAAAAGCAAAGGTTAACAGAAACCTGCAAGGAAAAAAATGAAAGCATCGGAGCTGACCGAATGCTATGCATCATGCAATTCGAGAGTTTCTGAAAACAAACGATCCATACATGAAGAATACATTGAGTATGTGCAAATACCAACTGAGAACGCCACACACACACACATGCAAACTCTAATAAATGAGTAGACCAGGAAGCAAGGGAGAGCGGGAGGGGCAGGCAGGGAGGGACAGACTGACTGGAGGGAGCTACTGATCTGGCTCTGGCTTCAGAATGACCATGAAGAAGAACGCTGCATACTAGAGTCATTAGCAATGAGCCTCATACCCTCCACTTCTATAGTCTATGTTCAGTGTAAGTAGCTTTAAGGCTAAGATATATCTTCCTAACAAGATTTTAATCAGAAAAGAATGGAGGTAATGATTGGATTTCTTTTGTAGTATCTATCCGTTTCCTTTGAGTTCTGCCATGAGCCTGTTCCTGAGATACAGAATCTCTGTGTGCGATTAAAATGGAGTATCTTGACCCAAGGAATAAAAACAGTCATCATAAGGCTATGGCAAGTTCACCAACCTAAATGGCATTTTTGAGGGTTTCTGATGTTTCCTACTAAGAAATGAACCACTTACCATACTTGTAGCTTCTTCTGCCACACCCTCCTAGGCTTGGCTTTAATATCCTACCTACCATACTTTCATCTACCAAGCTTTTCAAGTGACTGCCGGGATTGACTTGCCACCTGCACCATTCTGGACCCCAGGGATACTATCCTAATGGAGGCGCCATCATCCTACCTGTGCAGCTTGATCTTCCTGTGTCTGCTTGAGCTCAGTGCGCAAAGTACTAATGATTTTTTCCTTTTCTTGAAGCTGCTGCTTCATCAGGCTGAAATCCTTCATCTCAACCAAATTCTTGTCCAACTGAAGGGGAAAATATTTACTTAAGTAATGGGATTGGCAACTTTTAGTTCTTTTGACTTTCTCATTTGCCTTGAATACCTACCCTATTTTATACTAATTTCCACTTTAATGCAAAAAGAATTTTATTTGCTAATTTATAAAGTATCATTGAATTGCCAAAACTTTTCAGAAGAAGACAGAAGCAATAGCAATACGCTTTTCAATTTCGTTGAAAGCTAACATAGCAAAGAGACAGACCAAATAGACAGTGAGAGGAAACATGGAAATCAGTAACAATATGTAAAAACTATCCTACAAACCTTGCACTAAACAAGTTAAGGGCAAACCAGAAAAATTGGGATTTTCTTGGCATTAGAGAATATAAAATAATAATGATAAAAAAGACAGCAATAGAGCTACATCTGATGTTCCTGTGAAATAGGGAAAAATCCAAGGTAAACAAGAAGTATTTGCAGGAATAGGTGGCAGCTAGTATTAGAAGAGATGCAACACTTCCCATTCTTTGATCATGGGTAAATGCAGGCCATCCACAGGAAAAAAAAAACCCAAATGCGATCTGTATAGACGTTTAGCAATGGTTCAGTGGCAACTAGCACTTGCTGCTCTTGTGAAAAGATCCAGGTTCCATCACAGCACCCACGCTATCTGTAACTCCAGTTCCAGGGGATCTGATGTCCTCGTCTGACCTCTGGGGGTATGTAGTGCATATACATACATGTAAGCAAAAACATTCACACAAAAGATGCATGAACAATTACATAATATCATTCAAAAGTCAGGCATGGTGGCTCATGCCTATAATTCCAGCACTCAAGAGGCTGAGACAGGAGGACTGCCACAAGTTCAAGGTAAAACTGGGCTACATTGTGAGACCTTGCTTCAAAAACAACAACAAAAATCACGAAGAATAAGGAGAAGAAAAATATGCTGAAAGACACTGTAACCTATATCATCGTTAAACATGTTTAAGAAAAATGAAGAGGAAATGAAAGGAAAATTAGAGTTAGAAAAGTTTGAAAAATTAATAAAATTCATGAAGTTGATGTAAAAGAAAACTCGTTTCAGAAGAGAAAGCCAAACACAAAACAGAATGCCTTGAGTTAAATAAGAAAAAGGATAAATCAAAAAAATATTAATCACAATTGGTAAAAAAAAATACACAACCAAAAGTAAAGGTTAACAGAAACCTGCAAGGAAAAAAATGAAAGCATCGGAGCTGACCGAATGCTATGCATCATGCAATTCGAGAGTTTCTGAAAACAAACGATCCATACATGAAGAATACATTGAGTATGTGCAAATACCAACTGAGAACGCCACACACACACACATGCAAACTCTAATAAATGAGTAGACCAGGAAGCAAGGGAGAGCGGGAGGGGCAGGCAGGGAGGGACAGACTGACTGGAGGGAGCTACTGATCTGGCTCTGGCTTCAGAATGACCATGAAGAAGAACGCTGCATACTAGAGTCATTAGCAATGAGCCTCATACCCTCCACTTCTATAGTCTATGTTCAGTGTAAGTAGCTTTAAGGCTAAGATATATCTTCCTAACAAGATTTTAATCAGAAAAGAATGGAGGTAATGATTGGATTTCTTTTGTAGTATCTATCCGTTTCCTTTGAGTTCTGCCATGAGCCTGTTCCTGAGATACAGAATCTCTGTGTGCGATTAAAATGGAGTATCTTGACCCAAGGAATAAAAACAGTCATCATAAAGCAATGGCAAGTTCACCAACCTAAATGGCATTTTTGAGGGTTTCTGATGTTTCCTACTAAGAAATGAACCACTTACCATACTTGTAGCTTCTTCTGCCACACCCTCCTAGGCTTGGCTTTAATATTCTACCTACCATACTTTCATCTACCAAGCTTTTCAAGTGACTGCCGGGATTGACTTGCCACCTGCACCATTCTGGACCCCAGGGATACTATCCTAATGGAGGCGCCATCATCCTACCTGTGCAGCTTGATCTTCCTGTGTCTGCTTGAGCTCAGTGCGCAAAGTACTAATGATTTTTTCCTTTTCTTGAAGCTGCTGCTTCATCAGGCTGAAATCCTTCATCTCAACCAAATTCTTGTCCAACTGAAGGGGAAAATATTTACTTAAGTAATGGGATTGGCAACTTTTAGTTCTTTTGACTTTCTCATTTGCCTTGAATACCTACCCTATTTTATACTAATTTCCACTTTAATGCAAAAAGAATTTTATTTGCTAATTTATAAAGTATCATTGAATTGCCAAAACTTTTCAGAAGAAGACAGAAGCAATAGCAATACGCTTTTCAATTTCGTTGAAAGCTAACATAGCAAAGAGACAGACCAAATAGACAGTGAGAGGAAACATGGAAATCAGTAACAATATGTAAAAACTATCCTACAAACCTTGCACTAAACAAGTTAAGGGCAAACCAGAAAAATTGGGATTTTCTTGGCATTAGAGAATATAAAATAATAATGATAAAAAAGACAGCAATAGAGCTACATCTGATGTTCCTGTGAAATAGGGAAAAATCCAAGGTAAACAAGAAGTATTTGCAGGAATAGGTGGCAGCTAGTATTAGAAGAGATGCAACACTTCCCATTCTTTGATCATGGGTAAATGCAGGCCATCCACAGGAAAAAAAAAAAACCCAAATGCGATCTGTATAGACGTTTAGCAATGGTTCAGTGGCAACTAGCACTTGCTGCTCTTGTGAAAAGATCCAGGTTCCATCACAGCACCCACGCTATCTGTAACTCCAGTTCCAGGGGATCTGATGTCCTCGTCTGACCTCTGGGGGTATGTAGTGCATATACATACATGTAAGCAAAAACATTCACACAAAAGATGCATGAACAATTACATAATATCATTCAAAAGTCAGGCATGGTGGCTCATGCCTATAATTCCAGCACTCAAGAGGCTGAGACAGGAGGACTGCCACAAGTTCAAGGTAAAACTGGGCTACATTGTGAAACCTTGCTTCAAAAACAACAACAAAAATCACGAAGAATAAGGAGAAGAAAAATATGCTGAAAGACACTGTAACCTATATCATCGTTAAACATGTTTAAGAAAAATGAAGAGGAAATGAAAGGAAAATTAGAGTTAGAAAAGTTTGAAAAATTAATAAAATTCATGAAGTTGATGTAAAAGAAAACTCGTTTCAGAAGAGAAAGCCAAACACAAAACAGAATGCCTTGAGTTAAATAAGAAAAAGGATAAATCAAAAAAATATTAATCACAATTGGTAAAAAAAAAAAATACACAACCAAAAGTAAAGGTTAACAGAAACCTGCAAGGAAAAAAATGAAAGCATCGGAGCTGACCGAATGCTATGCATCATGCAATTCGAGAGTTTCTGAAAACAAACGATCCATACATGAAGAATACATTGAGTATGTGCAAATACCAACCGAGAACGCCACACACACACACATGCAAACTCTAATAAATGAGTAGACCAGGAAGCAAGGGAGAGCGGGAGGGGCAGGCAGGGAGGGACAGACTGACTGGAGGGAGCTACTGATCTGGCTCTGGCTTCAGAATGACCATGAAGAAGAACGCTGCATACTAGAGTCATTAGCAATGAGCCTCATACCCTCCACTTCTATAGTCTATGTTCAGTGTAAGTAGCTTTAAGGCTAAGATATATCTTCCTAACAAGATTTTAATCAGAAAAGAATGGAGGTAATGATTTGATTTCTTTTGTAGTATCTATCCGTTTCCTTTGAGTTCTGCCATGAGCCTGTTCCTGAGATACAGAATCTCTGTGTGCGATTAAAATGGAGTATCTTGACCCAAGGAATAAAAACAGTCATCATAAAGCAATGGCAAGTTCACCAACCTAAATGGCATTTTTGAGGGTTTCTGATGTTTCCTACTAAGAAATGAACCACTTACCATACTTGTAGCTTCTTCTGCCACACCCTCCTAGGCTTGGCTTTAATATCCTACCTACCATACTTTCATCTACCAAGCTTTTCAAGTGACTGCCGGGATTGACTTGCCACCTGCACCATTCTGGACCCCAGGGATACTATCCTAATGGAGGCGCCATCATCCTACCTGTGCAGCTTGATCTTCCTGTGTCTGCTTGAGCTCAGTGCGCAAAGTACTAATGATTTTTTCCTTTTCTTGAAGCTGCTGCTTCATCAGGCTGAAATCCTTCATCTCAACCAAATTCTTGTCCAACTGAAGGGGAAAATATTTACTTAAGTAATGGGATTGGCAACTTTTAGTTCTTTTGACTTTCTCATTTGCCTTGAATACCTACCCTATTTTATACTAATTTCCACTTTAATGCAAAAAGAATTTTATTTGCTAATTTATAAAGTATCATTGAATTGCCAAAACTTTTCAGAAGAAGACAGAAGCAATAGCAATACGCTTTTCAATTTCGTTGAAAGCTAACATAGCAAAGAGACAGACCAAATAGACAGTGAGAGGAAACATGGAAATCAGTAACAATATGTAAAAACTATCCTACAAACCTTGCACTAAACAAGTTAAGGGCAAACCAGAAAAATTGGGATTTTCTTGGCATTAGAGAATATAAAATAATAATGATAAAAAAGACAGCAATAGAGCTACATCTGATGTTCCTGTGAAATAGGGAAAAATCCAAGGTAAACAAGAAGTATTTGCAGGAATAGGTGGCAGCTAGTATTAGAAGAGATGCAACACTTCCCATTCTTTGATCATGGGTAAATGCAGGCCATCCACAGGAAAAAAAAAAAAACCCAAATGCGATCTGTATAGACGTTTAGCAATGGTTCAGTGGCAACTAGCACTTGCTGCTCTTGTGAAAAGATCCAGGTTCCATCACAGCACCCACGCTATCTGTAACTCCAGTTCCAGGGGATCTGATGTCCTCGTCTGACCTCTGGGGGTATGTAGTGCATATACATACATGTAAGCAAAAACATTCACACAAAAGATGCATGAACAATTACATAATATCATTCAAAAGTCAGGCATGGTGGCTCATGCCTATAATTCCAGCACTCAAGAGGCTGAGACAGGAGGACTGCCACAAGTTCAAGGTAAAACTGGGCTACATTGTGAAACCTTGCTTCAAAAACAACAACAAAAATCACGAAGAATAAGGAGAAGAAAAATATGCTGAAAGACACTGTAACCTATATCATCGTTAAACATGTTTAAGAAAAATGAAGAGGAAATGAAAGGAAAATTAGAGTTAGAAAAGTTTGAAAAATTAATAAAATTCATGAAGTTGATGTAAAAGAAAACTCGTTTCAGAAGAGAAAGCCAAACACAAAACAGAATGCCTTTAGTTAAATAAGAAAAAGGATAAATCAAAAAAATATTAATCACAATTGGTAAAAAAAAAAAATACACAACCAAAAGTAAAGGTTAACAGAAACCTGCAAGGAAAAAAATGAAAGCATCGGAGCTGACCGAATGCTATGCATCATGCAATTCGAGAGTTTCTGAAAACAAACGATCCATACATGAAGAATACATTGAGTATGTGCAAATACCAACCGAGAACGCCACACACACACACATGCAAACTCTAATAAATGAGTAGACCAGGAAGCAAGGGAGAGCGGGAGGGGCAGGCAGGGAGGGACAGACTGACTGGAGGGAGCTACTGATCTGGCTCTGGCTTCAGAATGACCATGAAGAAGAACGCTGCATACTAGAGTCATTAGCAATGAGCCTCATACCCTCCACTTCTATAGTCTATGTTCAGTGTAAGTAGCTTTAAGGCTAAGATATATCTTCCTAACAAGATTTTAATCAGAAAAGAATGGAGGTAATGATTTGATTTCTTTTGTAGTATCTATCCGTTTCCTTTGAGTTCTGCCATGAGCCTGTTCCTGAGATACAGAATCTCTGTGTGCGATTAAAATGGAGTATCTTGACCCAAGGAATAAAAACAGTCATCATAAAGCAATGGCAAGTTCACCAACCTAAATGGCATTTTTGAGGGTTTCTGATGTTTCCTACTAAGAAATGAACCACTTACCATACTTGTAGCTTCTTCTGCCACACCCTCCTAGGCTTGGCTTTAATATCCTATCTACCATACTTTCATCTACCAAGCTTTTCAAGTGACTGCCGGGATTGACTTGCCACCTGCACCATTCTGGACCCCAGGGATACTATCCTAATGGAGGCGCCATCATCCTACCTGTGCAGCTTGATCTTCCTGTGTCTGCTTGAGCTCAGTGCGCAAAGTACTAATGATTTTTTCCTTTTCTTGAAGCTGCTGCTTCATCAGGCTGAAATCCTTCATCTCAACCAAATTCTTGTCCAACTGAAGGGGAAAATATTTACTTAAGTAATGGGATTGGCAACTTTTAGTTCTTTTGACTTTCTCATTTGCCTTGAATACCTACCCTATTTTATACTAATTTCCACTTTAATGCAAAAAGAATTTTATTTGCTAATTTATAAAGTATCATTGAATTGCCAAAACTTTTCAGAAGAAGACAGAAGCAATAGCAATACGCTTTTCAATTTCGTTGAAAGCTAACATAGCAAAGAGACAGACCAAATAGACAGTGAGAGGAAACATGGAAATCAGTAACAATATGTAAAAACTATCCTACAAACCTTGCACTAAACAAGTTAAGGGCAAACCAGAAAAATTGGGATTTTCTTGGCATTAGAGAATATAAAATAATAATGATAAAAAAGACAGCAATAGAGCTACATCTGATGTTCCTGTGAAATAGGGAAAAATCCAAGGTAAACAAGAAGTATTTGCAGGAATAGGTGGCAGCTAGTATTAGAAGAGATGCAACACTTCCCATTCTTTGATCATGGGTAAATGCAGGCCATCCACAGGAAAAAAAAAAAACCCAAATGCGATCTGTATAGACGTTTAGCAATGGTTCAGTGGCAACTAGCACTTGCTGCTCTTGTGAAAAGATCCAGGTTCCATCACAGCACCCACGCTATCTGTAACTCCAGTTCCAGGGGATCTGATGTCCTCGTCTGACCTCTGGGGGTATGTAGTGCATATACATACATGTAAGCAAAAACATTCACACAAAAGATGCATGAACAATTACATAATATCATTCAAAAGTCAGGCATGGTGGCTCATGCCTATAATTCCAGCACTCAAGAGGCTGAGACAGGAGGACTGCCACAAGTTCAAGGTAAAACTGGGCTACATTGTGAGACCTTGCTTCAAAAACAACAACAAAAATCACGAAGAATAAGGAGAAGAAAAATATGCTGAAAGACACTGTAACCTATATCATCGTTAAACATGTTTAAGAAAAATGAAGAGGAAATGAAAGGAAAATTAGAGTTAGAAAAGTTTGAAAAATTAATAAAATTCATGAAGTTGATGTAAAAGAAAACTCGTTTCAGAAGAGAAAGCAAAACACAAAACAGAATGCCTTGAGTTAAATAAGAAAAAGGATAAATCAAAAAAATATTAATCACAATTGGTAAAAAAAAAAAAACACACAACCAAAAGTAAAGGTTAACAGAAACCTGCAAGGAAAAAAATGAAAGCATCGGAGCAGAACGAATGCTATATGCATCATGTAATTCAAGAGTTTCTGAAAACACACGATCCATACATGAAGAATACACTGAGTATGTGCAAATACCAACCAAGAACGCCACACACACACACACACACACACACATGCAAACTCTAATAAATGAGTAGACCAGGAAGCAGGGGAGAGCAGGAGGGGCAGGCAGGGAGGGACAGACTGACTGGAGAGAGCTACTGATCTGGCTCTGGCTTCAGAATGACCATGAAGAAGAACGCTGCATACTAGAGTCATTAGCAATGAGCCTCATACCCTCTCCACTTCTTTAGTTTATGTTCAGTAAGTAGCTTTAAGGCTAAGATATATCTTCCTAACAAGATTTTAATCAGAAAAGAATGGAGGTAATGATTTGATTTCTTTTGTTGTATCTATCCGTTTCCTTTGAGTTCTGCCATGAGCCCGTTCCTGAGATACAGAATCTCTGTGTGCGATTAAAATGGAGTATCTTGACCCAAGGAATAAAAACAGTCATCATAAAGCTAGGGCAAGTTCCCCAACCTAAATGGCATTTTTGAGGGTTTCTGATGTTTCCTACTAAGATATGAACCACTTGTATACTTGTAGCTTCTTCTGCCACACCCTCCTAGGCTTGGCTTTAATATCCTAGCTACCATACTTTCATCTACCAAGCTTTTCAAGTGACTGCCGGGATTGACTTGCCACCTGCACCATTCTGGACCCCATGGATACTATCCTAATGGAGGCGCCATCATCCTACCTGTGCAGCTTGCTCTTCCTTTGTCTGCCTGAGCTCAGTCCGGAAAGTGCTAATGAGTTCTTCATTTTCTTGAAGCTGCTGCTTCATCAGGACAATCTCCTCCATATCAGCCGATTTCTTATCCAAATGAAGGGGAAAATATTTATTTAATCAATGGGATTGGCAACTTTTAGTTCTTTTGACTTTCTCATTTGCCTTGAATACCTACCCTATTTTATACTAATTTCCACTTTAATGCAAAAAGAATTTTATTTGCTAATTTATAAAGTATCATTGAATTGCCAAAACTTTTCAGAAGAAGACAGAAGCAATAGCAATACGCTTTTCAATTTCGTTGAAAGCTAACATAGCAAAGAGACAGACCAAATAGACAGTGAGAGGAAACATGGAAATCAGTAACAATATGTAAAAACTATCCTACAAACCTTGCACTAAACAAGTTAAGGGCAAACCAGAAAAATTGGGATTTTCTTGGCATTAGAGAATATAAAATAATAATGATAAAAAAGACAGCAATAGAGCTACATCTGATGTTCCTGTGAAATAGGGAAAAATCCAAGGTAAACAAGAAGTATTTGCAGGAATAGGTGGCAGCTAGTATTAGAAGAGATGCAACACTTCCCATTCTTTGATCATGGGTAAATGCAGGCCATCCACAGGAAAAAAAAAAGCCCAAATGCGATCTGAATAGACGTTTAGCAATGGTTCAGTGGCAACTAGCACTTGCTGCTCTTGTGAAAAGATCCAGGTTCCATCACAGCACCCACGCTATCTGTAACTCCAGTTCCAGGGGATCTGATGTCCTCGTCTGACCTCTGGGGGTATGTAGTGCATATACATACATGTAAGCAAAAACATTCACACAAAAGATGCATGAACAATTACATAATATCATTCAAAAGTCAGGCAAGGTGGCTCATGCCTATAATTCCAGCACTCAAGAGGCTGAGACAGGAGGACTGCCACAAGTTCAAGGTAAAACTGGGCTACATTGTGAGACCTTCCTTCAAAAACAACAACAAAAATCACGAAGAATAAGGAGCAGAAAAATATGCTGAAAGACACTGTAAACTATATCATCGTTAAACATGTTTAAGAAAAATGAAGAGGAAATGAAAGGAAAATTAGAGTTAGAAAAGTTTGAAAAATTAATAAAATTCATGAAGTTGATGTAAAAGAAAACTCGTTTCAGAAGAGAAAGCCAAACACAAAACAGAATGCCTTGAGTTAAATAAGAAAAGGGATAAATCAAAAAAATATTAATCACAATTGGTAAAAAAAAAACAAAACACACAACCAAAAGTAAAGGTTAACAGAAACCTGCAAGGAAAAAAATGAAAGCATCGGAGCAGACCGAATGCTATATGCATCATGTAATTCAAGAGTTTCTGAAAACACACGATCCATACATGAAGAATACACAGAGTATGTGCAAATACCAACCAAGAACGCCACACACACACACACACACACACACATGCAAACTCTAATAAATGAGTAGACCAGGAAGCAGGGGAGAGCAGGAGGGGCAGGCAGGGAGGGACAGACTGACTGGAGAGAGCTACTGATCTGGCTCTGGCTTCAGAATGACCATGAAGAAGAACGCTGCATACTAGAGTCATTAGCAATGAGCCTCATACCCTCTCCACTTCTTTAGTTTATGTTCAGTAAGTAGCTTTAAGGCTAAGATATATCTTCCTAACAAGATTTTAATCAGAAAAGAATGGAGGTAATGATTTGATTTCTTTTGTTGTATCTATCCGTTTCCTTTGAGTTCTGCCATGAGCCCGTTCCTGAGATACAGAATCTCTGTGTGCGATTAAAATGGAGTATCTTGACCCAAGGAATAAAAACAGTCATCATAAAGCTAGGGCAAGTTCACCAACCTAAATGGCATTTTTGAGGGTTTCTGATGTTTCCTACTAAGATATGAACCACTTGTATACTCGTAGCTTCTTCTGCCACACCCTCCTAGGCTTGGCTTTAATATCCTAGCTACCATACTTTCATCTACCAAGCTTTTCAAGTGACTGCCGGGATTGACTTGCCACCTGCACCATTGTGGACCCCATGGATACTATCTTAATGGAGGCGCCATCATCCTACCTGTGCAGCTTGCTCTTCCTTTGTCTGCCTGAGCTCAGTCCGGAAAGTGCTAATGAGTTCTTCATTTTCTTGAAGCTGCTGCTTCATCAGGACAATCTCCTCCATATCAGCCGATTTCTTATCCAAATGAAGGGGAAAATATTTATTTAATCAATGGGATTGGCAACTTTTAGTTCTTTTGACTTTCTCATTTGCCTTGAATACCTACCCTATTTTATACTAATTTCCACTTTAATGCAAAAAGAATTTTATTTGCTAATTTATAAAGTATCATTGAATTGCCAAAACTTTTCAGAAGAAGACAGAAGCAATAGCAATACGCTTTTCAATTTCGTTGAAAGCTAACATAGCAAAGAGACAGACCAAATAGACAGTGAGAGGAAACATGGAAATCAGTAACAATATGTAAAAACTATCCTACAAACCTTGCACTAAACAAGTTAAGGGCAAACAAGAAAAATTGGGATTTTCTTGGCATTAGAGAATATAAAATAATAATGATAAAAAAGACAGCAAAAGAGCTACATCTGATGTTCCTGTGAAATAGGGAAAAATCCAAGGTAAACAAGAAGTATTTGCAGGAATAGGTGGCAGCTAGTATTAGAAGAGATGCAACACTTCCCATTCTTTGATCATGGGTAAATGCAGGCCATCCACAGGAAAAAAAGAAACCCAAATGCGATCTGTATAGACGTTTAGCAATGGTTCAGTGGCAACTAGCACTTGCTGCTCTTGTGAAAAGATCCAGGTTCCATCACAGCACCCACGCTATCTGTAACTCCAGTTCCAGGGGATCTGATGTCCTCGTCTGACCTCTGGGGGTATGTAGTGCATATACATACATGTAAGCAAAAACATTCACACAAAAGATGCATGAACAATTACATAATATCATTCAAAAGTCAGGCAAGGTGGCTCATGCCTATAATTCCAGCACTCAAGAGGCTGAGACAGGAGGACTGCCACAAGTTCAAGGTAAAACTGGGCTACATTGTGAGACCTTCCTTCAAAAACAACAACAAAAATCACGAAGAATAAGGAGCAGAAAAATATGCTGAAAGACACTGTAAACTATATCATCGTTAAACATGTTTAAGAAAAATGAAGAGGAAATGAAAGGAAAATTAGAGTTAGAAAAGTTTGAAAAATTAATAAAATTCATGAAGTTGATGTAAAAGAAAACTCGTTTCAGAAGAGAAAGCCAAACACAAAACAGAATGCCTTTAGTTAAATAAGAAAAAGGATAAATCAAAAAAATATTAATCACAATTGGTAAAAAAAAAATACACAACCAAAAGTAAAGGTTAACAGAAACCTGCAAGGAAAAAAATGAAGCATCGGAGCTGACCGAATGCTATGCATCATGCAATTCGAGAGTTTCTGAAAACACACGATCCATACATGAAGAATACATTGAGTATGTGCAAATACCAACCGAGAACGCCACACACACACACACATGCAAACTCTAATAAATGAGTAGACCAGGAAGCAAGGGAGAGCGGGAGGGGCATTCAGGGAGGGACAGACTGACTGGAGAGAGCTACTGATCTGGCTCTGGCTTCAGAATGACCATGAAGAAGAACGCTGCATACTAGAGTCATTAGCAATGAGCCTCATACCCTCCACTTCTTTAGTCTATGTTCAGTAAGTAGCTTTAAGGCTAAGATATATCTTCCTAACAAGATTTTAATCAGAAAAGAATGGAGGTAATGATATGATTTCTTTTGTAGTATCTATCCGTTTCCTTTGAGTTCTGCCATGAGCCTGTTCCTGAGATACAGAATCTCTGTGTGCGATTAAAATGGAGTATCTTGACCCAAGGAATAAAAACAGTCATCATAAAGCTATGGCAAGTTCACCAACCTAAATGGCATTTTTGAGGGTTTCTGATGTTTCCTACTAAGAAATGAACCACTTACCATACTTGTAGCTTCTTCTGCCACACCCTCCTAGGCTTGGCTTTAATATCCTACCTACCATACTTTCATCTACCAAGCTTTTCAAGTGACTGCCGGGATTGACTTGCCACCTGCACCATTCTGGACCCCAGGGATACTATCCTAATGGTGGCGCCATCATCCTACCTGTGCAGCTTGATCTTCCTGTGTCTGCTTGAGCTCAGTGCGCAAAGTACTAATGATTTTTTCCTTTTCTTGAAGCTGCTGCTTCATCAGGCTGAAATCCTTCATCTCAACCAAATTCTTGTCCAACTGAAGGGGAAAATATTTACTTAAGTAATGGGATTGGCAACTTTTAGTTCTTTTGACTTTCTCATTTGCCTTGAATACCTACCCTATTTTATACTAATTTCCCCTTAAATCAAAAAGAATTTTATTTGCTAATTTATAAAGTATCATTGAATTGCCAAAACTTTTCAGAAGAAGACAGAAGCAATAGCAATACGCTTTTCAATTTCGTTGAAAGCTAACATAGCAAAGAGACAGACCAAATAGACAGTGAGAGGAAACATGGAAATCAGTAACAATATGTAAAAACTATCCTACAAACCTTGCACTAAACAAGTTAAGGGCAAACCAGAAAAATTGGGATTTTCTTGGCATTAGAGAATATAAAATAATAAAGATAAAAAAGACAGCAATAGAGCTACATCTGATGTTCCTGTGAAATAGGGAAAAATCCAAGGTAAACAAGAAGTATTTGCAGGAATAGGTGGCAGCTAGTATTAGAAGAGATGCAACACTTCCCATTCTTTGATCATGGGTAAATGCAGGCCATCCACAGGAAAAAAAAAAGCCCAAATGCGATCTGTATAGACGTTTAGCAATGGTTCAGTGGCAACTAGCACTTGCTGCTCTTGTGAAAAGATCCAGGTTCCATCACAGCACCCACGCTATCTGTAACTCCAGTTCCAGGGGATCTGATGTCCTCGTCTGACCTCTGGGGGTATGTAGTGCATATACATACATGTAAGCAAAAACATTCACACAAAAGATGCATGAACAATTACATAATATCATTCAAAAGTCAGGCATGGTGGCTCATGCCTATAATTCCAGCACTCAAGAGGCTGAGACAGGAGGACTGCCACAAGTTCAAGGTAAAACTGGGCTACATTGTGAGACCTTCCTTCAAAAACAACAACAAAAATCACGAAGAATAAGGAGAAGAAAAATATGCTGAAAGACACTGTAACCTATATCATCGTTAAACATGTTTAAGAAAAATGAAGAGGAAATGAAAGGAAAATTAGAGTTAGAAAAGTTTGAAAAATTAATAAAATTCATGAAGTTGATGTAAAAGAAAACTCGTTTCAGAAGAGAAAGCCAAACACAAAACAGAATGCCTTTAGTTAAATAAGAAAAAGGATAAATCAAAAAAATATTAATCACAATTGGTAAAAAAAAAAATACACAACCAAAAGTAAAGGTTAACAGAAACCTGCAAGGAAAAAAATGAAGCATCGGAGCTGACCGAATGCTATGCATCATGCAATTCGAGAGTTTCTGAAAACACACGATCCATACATGAAGAATACATTGAGTATGTGCAAATACCAACCGAGAACGCCACACACACACACACATGCAAACTCTAATAAATGAGTAGACCAGGAAGCAAGGGAGAGCGGGAGGGGCATTCAGGGAGGGACAGACTGACTGGAGAGAGCTACTGATCTGGCTCTGGCTTCAGAATGACCATGAAGAAGAACGCTGCATACTAGAGTCATTAGCAATGAGCCTCATACCCTCCACTTCTTTAGTCTATGTTCAGTAAGTAGCTTTAAGGCTAAGATATATCTTCCTAACAAGATTTTAATCAGAAAAGAATGGAGGTAATGATATGATTTCTTTTGTAGTATCTATCCGTTTCCTTTGAGTTCTTCCATGAGCCTGTTCCTGAGATACAGAATCTCTGTGTGCGATTAAAATGGAGTATCTTGACCCAAGGAATAAAAACAGTCATCATAAAGCTATGGCAAGTTCACCAACCTAAATGGCATTTTTGAGGGTTTCTGATGTTTCCTACTAAGAAATGAACCACTTACCATACTTGTAGCTTCTTCTGCCACACCCTCCTAGGCTTGGCTTTAATATCCTACCTACCATACTTTCATCTACCAAGCTTTTCAAGTGACTGCCGGGATTGACTTGCCACCTGCACCATTCTGGACCCCAGGGATACTATCCTAATGGTGGCGCCATCATCCTACCTGTGCAGCTTGATCTTCCTGTGTCTGCTTGAGCTCAGTGCGCAAAGTACTAATGATTTTTTCCTTTTCTTGAAGCTGCTGCTTCATCAGGCTGAAATCCTTCATCTCAACCAAATTCTTGTCCAACTGAAGGGGAAAATATTTACTTAAGTAATGGGATTGGCAACTTTTAGTTCTTTTGACTTTCTCATTTGCCTTGAATACCTACCCTATTTTATACTAATTTCCACTTTAATGCAAAAAGAATTTTATTTGCTAATTTATAAAGTATCATTGAATTGCCAAAACTTTTCAGAAGAAGACAGAAGCAATAGCAATACGCTTTTCAATTTCGTTGAAAGCTAACATAGCAAAGAGACAGACCAAATAGACAGTGAGAGGAAACATGGAAATCAGTAACAATATGTAAAAACTATCCTACAAACCTTGCACTAAACAAGTTAAGGGCAAACCAGAAAAATTGGGATTTTCTTGGCATTAGAGAATATAAAATAATAAAGATAAAAAAGACAGCAATAGAGCTACATCTGATGTTCCTGTGAAATAGGGAAAAATCCAAGGTAAACAAGAAGTATTTGCAGGAATAGGTGGCAGCTAGTATTAGAAGAGATGCAACACTTCCCATTCTTTGATCATGGGTAAATGCAGGCCATCCACAGGAAAAAAAAAAGCCCAAATGCGATCTGTATAGACGTTTAGCAATGGTTCAGTGGCAACTAGCACTTGCTGCTCTTGTGAAAAGATCCAGGTTCCATCACAGCACCCACGCTATCTGTAACTCCAGTTCCAGGGGATCTGATGTCCTCGTCAGACCTCTGGGGGTATGTAGTGCATATACATACATGTAAGCAAAAACATTCACACAAAAGATGCATGAACAATTACATAATATCATTCAAAAGTCAGGCATGGTGGCTCATGCCTATAATTCCAGCACTCAAGAGGCTGAGACAGGAGGACTGCCACAAGTTCAAGGTAAGACTGGGCTACATTGTGAGACCTTCCTTCAAAAACAACAACAAAAATCACGAAGAATAAGGAGAAGAAAAATATGCTGAAAGACACTGTAACCTATATCATCGTTGAACATGTTTAAGAAAAATGAAGAGGAAATGAAAGGAAAATTAGAGTTAGAAAAGTTTGAAAAATTAATAAAATTCATGAAGTTGATGTAAAAGAAAACTCGTTTCAGAAGAGAAAGCCAAACACAAAACAGAATGCCTTTAGTTAAATAAGAAAAAGGATAAATCAAAAAAATATTAATCACAATTGGTAAAAAAAAAAATACACAACCAAAAGTAAAGGTTAACAGAAACCTGCAAGGAAAAAAATGAAAGCATCGGAGCTGACCGAATGCTATGCATCATGCAATTCGAGAGTTTCTGAAAACACACGATCCATACATGAAGAATACATTGAGTATGTGCAAATACCAACCGAGAACGCCACACACACACACATGCAAACTCTAATAAATGAGTAGACCAGGAAGCAAGGGAGAGCGGGAGGGGCATTCAGGGAGGGACAGACTGACTGGAGAGAGCTACTGATCTGGCTCTGGCTTCAGAATGACCATGAAGAAGAACGCTGCATACTAGAGTCATTAGCAATGAGCCTCATACCCTCCACTTCTTTAGTCTATGTTCAGTAAGTAGCTTTAAGGCTAAGATATATCTTCCTAACAAGATTTTAATCAGAAAAGAATGGAGGTAATGATATGATTTCTTTTGTAGTATCTATCCGTTTCCTTTGAGTTCTGCCATGAGCCTGTTCCTGAGATACAGAATCTCTGTGTGCGATTAAAATGGAGTATCTTGACCCAAGGAATAAAAACAGTCATCATAAAGCTATGGCAAGTTTACCAACCTAAATGGCATTTTTGAGGGTTTCTGATGTTTCCTACTAAGAAATGAACCACTTACCATACTTGTAGCTTCTTCTGCCACACCCTCCTAGGCTTGGCTTTAATATCCTACCTACCATACTTTCATCTACCAAGCTTTTCAAGTGACTGCCGGGATTGACTTGCCACCTGCACCATTCTGGACCCCAGGGATACTATCCTAATGGTGGCGCCATCATCCTACCTGTGCAGCTTGATCTTCCTGTGTCTGCTTGAGCTCAGTGCGCAAAGTACTAATGATTTTTTCCTTTTCTTGAAGCTGCTGCTTCATCAGGCTGAAATCCTTCATCTCAACCAAATTCTTGTGCAACTGAAGGGGAAAATATTTACTTAAGTAATGGGATTGGCAACTTTTAGTTCTTTTGACTTTCTCATTTGCCTTGAATACCTACCCTATTTTATACTAATTTCCACTTTAATGCAAAAAGAATTTTATTTGCTAATTTATAAAGTATCATTGAATTGCCAAAACTTTTCAGAAGAAGACAGAAGCAATAGCAATAAGCTTTTCAATTTCGTTGAAAGCTAACATAGCAAAGAGACAGACCAAATAGACAGTGAGAGGAAACATGGAAATCAGTAACAATATGTAAAAACTATCCTACAAACCTTGCACTAAACAAGTTAAGGGCAAACCAGAAAAATTGGGATTTTCTTGGCATTAGAGAATATAAAATAATAATGATAAAAAAGACAGCAATAGAGCTACATCTGATGTTCCTGTGAAATAGGGAAAAATCCAAGGTAAACAAGAAGTATTTGCAGGAATAGGTGGCAGCTAGTATTAGAAGAGATGCAACACTTCCCATTCTTTGATCATGGGTAAATGCAGGCCATCCACAGGAAAAAAAAAAAAACCCAAATGCGATCTGTATAGACGTTTAGCAATGGTTCAGTGGCAACTAGCACTTGCTGCTCTTGTGAAAAGATCCAGGTTCCATCACAGCACCCACGCTATCTGTAACTCCAGTTCCAGGGGATCTGATGTCCTCGTCTGACCTCTGGGGCTATGTAGTGCATATACATACATGTAAGCAAAAACATTCACACAAAAGATGCATGAACAATTACATAATATCATTCAAAAGTCAGGCATGGTGGCTCATGCCTATAATTCCAGCACTCAAGAGGCTGAGACAGGAGGACTGCCACAAGTTCAAGGTAAAACTGGGCTACATTGTGAGACCTTCCTTCAAAAACAACAACAAAAATCACGAAGAATAAGGAGAAGAAAAATATGCTGAAAGACACTGTAACCTATATCATCGTTAAACATGTTTAAGAAAAATGAAGAGGAAATGAAAGGAAAATTAGAGTTAGAAAAGTTTGAAAAATTAATAAAATTCATGAAGTTGATGTAAAAGAAAACTCGTTTCAGAAGAGAAAGCCAAACACAAAACAGAATGCCTTTAGTTAAATAAGAAAAAGGATAAATCAAAAAAATATTAATCACAATTGGTAAAAAAAAAATACACAACCAAAAGTAAAGGTTAACAGAAACCTGCAAGGAAAAAAATGAAAGCATCGGAGCTGACCGAATGCTATACATCATGCAATTCGAGAGTTTCTGAAAACAAACGATCCATACATGAGGAATACATTGAGTATGTGCAAATACCAACCGAGAACGCCACACACACACACACATGCAAACTCTAATAAATGAGTAGACCAGGAAGCAAGGGAGAGCGGGAGGGGCAGGCAGGGAGGGACAGACTGACTGGAGAGAGCTACTGATCTGGCTCTGGCTTCAGAATGACCATGAAGAAGAACGCTGCATACTAGAGTCATTAGCAATGAGCCTCATACCCTCCACTTCTTTAGTCTATGTTCAGTGTAAGTAGCTTTAAGGCTAAGATATATCTTCCTATCAAGATTTTAATCAGAAAAGAATGGAGGTAATGATTTGATTTCTTTTGTAGTATCTATCCGTTTCCTTTGAGTTCTGCCATGAGCCTGTTCCTGAGATACAGAATCTCTGTGTGCGATTAAAATGGAGTATCTTGACCCAAGGAATAAAAACAGTCATCATAAAGCTATGGCAAGTTCACCAACCTAAATGGCATTTTTGAGGGTTTCTGATGTTTCCTATTAAGAAATGAACCACTTACCATACTTGTAGCTTCTTCTGCCACACCCTCCTAGGCTTGGCTTTAATATCCTACCTACCATACTTTCATCTACCAAGCTTTTCAAGTGACTGCCGGGATTGACTTGCCACCTGCACCATTCTGGACCCCAGGGATACTATCCTAATGGTGGCGCCATCATCCTACCTGTGCAGCTTGATCTTCCTGTGTCTGCTTGAGCTCAGTGCGCAAAGTACTAATGATTTTTTCCTTTTCTTGAAGCTGCTGCTTCATCAGGCTGAAATCCTTCATCTCAACCAAATTCTTGTCCAACTGAAGGGGAAAATATTTACTTAAGTAATGGGATTGGCAACTTTTAGTTCTTTTGACTTTCTCATTTGCCTTGAATACCTACCCTATTTTATACTAATTTCCACTTTAATGCAAAAAGAATTTTATTTGCTAATTTATAAAGTATCATTGAATTGCCAAAACTTTTCAGAAGAAGACAGAAGCAATAGCAATACGCTTTTCAATTTCGTTGAAAGCTAACATAGCAAAGAGACAGACCAAATAGACAGTGAGAGGAAACATGGAAATCAGTAACAATATGTAAAAACTATCCTACAAACCTTGCACTAAACAAGTTAAGGGCAAACCAGAAAAATTGGGATTTTCTTGGCATTAGAGAATATAAAATAATAATGATAAAAAAGACAGCAATAGAGCTACATCTGATGTTCCTGTGAAATAGGGAATAATCCAAGGTAAACAAGAAGTATTTGCAGGAATAGGTGGCAGCTAGTATTAGAAGAGATGCAACACTTCCCATTCTTTGATCATGGGTAAATGCAGGCCATCCACAGGAAAAAAAAAAAACCCAAATGCGATCTGTATAGACGTTTAGCAATGGTTCAGTGGCAACTAGCACTTGCTGCTCTTGTGAAAAGATCCAGGTTCCATCACAGCACCCACGCTATCTGTAACTCCAGTTCCAGGGGATCTGATGTCCTCGTCTGACCTCTGGGGCTATGTAGTGCATATACATACATGTAAGCAAAAACATTCACACAAAAGATGCATGAACAATTACATAATATCATTCAAAAGTCAGGCATGGTGGCTCATGCCTATAATTCCAGCACTCAAGAGGCTGAGACAGGAGGACTGCCACAAGTTCAAGGTAAAACTGGGCTACATTGTGAGACCTTCCTTCAAAAACAACAACAAAAATCACGAAGAATAAGGAGAAGAAAAATATGCTGAAAGACACTGTAACCTATATCATCGTTAAACATGTTTAAGAAAAATGAAGAGGAAATGAAAGGAAAATAAGAGTTAGAAAAGTTTGAAAAATTAATAAAATTCATGAAGTTGATGTAAAAGAAAACTCGTTTCAGAAGAGAAAGCCAAACACAAAACAGAATGCCTTTAGTTAAATAAGAAAAAGGATAAATCAAAAAAATATTAATCACAATTGGTAAAAAAAAAAATACACAACCAAAAGTAAAGGTTAACAGAAACCTGCAAGGAAAAAAATGAAAGCATCGGAGCTGACCGAATGCTATGCATCATGCAATTCGAGAGTTTCTGAAAACAAACGATCCATACATGAAGAATACATTGAGTATGTGCAAATACCAACCGAGAACGCCACACACACACACATGCAAACTCTAATAAATGAGTAGACCAGGAAGCAAGGGAGAGCGGGAGGGGCAGGCAGGGAGGGACAGACTGACTGGAGGGAGCTACTGATCTGGCTCTGGCTTCAGAATGACCATGAAGAAGAACGCTGCATACTAGAGTCATTAGCAATGAGCCTCATACCCTCCACTTCTTTAGTCTATATGTTCAGTGTAAGTAGCTTTAAGGCTAAGATATATCTTCCTAACAAGACTTTAATCAGAAAAGAATGGAGGTAATGATTTGATTTCTTTTGTAGTATCTATCCGTTTCCTTTGAGTTCTGCCATGAGCCTGTTCCTGAGATACAGAATCTCTGTGTGCGATTAAAATGGAGTATCTTGACCCAAGGAATAAAAACAGTCATCATAAAGCTATGGCAAGTTCACCAACCTAAATGGCATTTTTGAGGGTTTCTGATGTTTCCTACTAAGAAATGAACCACTTACCATACTTGTAGCTTCTTCTGCCACACCCTCCTAGGCTTGGCTTTAATATCCTACCTACCATACTTTCATCTACCAAGCTTTTCAAGTGACTGCCGGGATTGACTTGCCACCTGCACCATTCTGGACCCCAGGGATACTATCCTAATGGTGGCGCCATCATCCTACCTGTGCAGCTTGATCTTCCTGTGTCTGCTTGAGCTCAGTGCGCAAAGTACTAATGATTTTTTCCTTTTCTTGAAGCTGCTGCTTCATCAGGCTGAAATCCTTCATCTCAACCAAATTCTTGTCCAACTGAAGGGGAAAATATTTACTTAAGTAATGGGATTGGCAACTTTTAGTTCTTTTGACTTTCTCATTTGCCTTGAATACCTACCCTATTTTATACTAATTTCCCCTTAAATCAAAAAGAATTTTATTTGCTAATTTATAAAGTATCATTGAATTGCCAAAACTTTTCAGAAGAAGACAGAAGCAATAGCAATACGCTTTTCAATTTCGTTGAAAGCTAACATAGCAAAGAGACAGACCAAATAGACAGTGAGAGGAAACATGGAAATCAGTAACAATATGTAAAAACTATCCTACAAACCTTGCACTAAACAAGTTAAGGGCAAACCAGAAAAATTGGGATTTTCTTGGCATTAGAGAATATAAAATAATAAAGATAAAAAAGACAGCAATAGAGCTACATCTGATGTTCCTGTGAAATAGGGAAAAATCCAAGGTAAACAAGAAGTATTTGCAGGAATAGGTGGCAGCTAGTATTAGAAGAGATGCAACACTTCCCATTCTTTGATCATGGGTAAATGCAGGCCATCCACAGGAAAAAAAAAAGCCCAAATGCGATCTGTATAGACGTTTAGCAATGGTTCAGTGGCAACTAGCACTTGCTGCTCTTGTGAAAAGATCCAGGTTCCATCACAGCACCCACGCTATCTGTAACTCCAGTTCCAGGGGATCTGATGTCCTCGTCTGACCTCTGGGGGTATGTAGTGCATATACATACATGTAAGCAAAAACATTCACACAAAAGATGCATGAACAATTACATAATATCATTCAAAAGTCAGGCATGGTGGCTCATGCCTATAATTCCAGCACTCAAGAGGCTGAGACAGGAGGACTGCCACAAGTTCAAGGTAAAACTGGGCTACATTGTGAGACCTTCCTTCAAAAACAACAACAAAAATCACGAACAATAAGGAGAAGAAAAATATGCTGAAAGACACTGTAACCTATATCATCGTTAAACATGTTTAAGAAAAATGAAGAGGAAATGAAAGGAAAATTAGAGTTAGAAAAGTTTGAAAAATTAATAAAATTCATGAAGTTGATGTAAAAGAAAACTCGTTTCAGAAGAGAAAGCCAAACACAAAACAGAATGCCTTTAGTTAAATAAGAAAAAGGATAAATCAAAAAAATATTAATCACAATTGGTAAAAAAAAAATACACAACCAAAAGTAAAGGTTAACAGAAACCTGCAAGGAAAAAAATGAAGCATCGGAGCTGACCGAATGCTATGCATCATGCAATTCGAGAGTTTCTGAAAACACACGATCCATACATGAAGAATACATTGAGTATGTGCAAATACCAACCGAGAACGCCACACACACACACACATGCAAACTCTAATAAATGAGTAGACCAGGAAGCAAGGGAGAGCGGGAGGGGCATTCAGGGAGGGACAGACTGACTGGAGAGAGCTACTGATCTGGCTCTGGCTTCAGAATGACCATGAAGAAGAACGCTGCATACTAGAGTCATTAGCAATGAGCCTCATACCCTCCACTTCTTTAGTCTATGTTCAGTAAGTAGCTTTAAGGCTAAGATATATCTTCCTAACAAGATTTTAATCAGAAAAGAATGGAGGTAATGATATGATTTCTTTTGTAGTATCTATTCGTTTCCTTTGAGTTCTGCCATGAGCCTGTTCCTGAGATACAGAATCTCTGTGTGCGATTAAAATGGAGTATCTTGACCCAAGGAATAAAAACAGTCATCATAAAGCTATGGCAAGTTCACCAACCTAAATGGCATTTTTGAGGGTTTCTGATGTTTCCTACTAAGAAATGAACCACTTACCATACTTGTAGCTTCTTCTGCCACACCCTCCTAGGCTTGGCTTTAATATCCTACCTACCATACTTTCATCTACCAAGCTTTTCAAGTGACTGCCGGGATTGACTTGCCACCTGCACCATTCTGGACCCCAGGGATACTATCCTAATGGTGGCGCCATCATCCTACCTGTGCAGCTTGATCTTCCTGTGTCTGCTTGAGCTCAGTGCGCAAAGTACTAATGATTTTTTCCTTTTCTTGAAGCTGCTGCTTCATCAGGCTGAAATCCTTCATCTCAACCAAATTCTTGTCCAACTGAAGGGGAAAATATTTACTTAAGTAATGGGATTGGCAACTTTTAGTTCTTTTGACTTTCTCATTTGCCTTGAATACCTACCCTATTTTATACTAATTTCCCCTTAAATCAAAAAGAATTTTATTTGCTAATTTATAAAGTATCATTGAATTGGCAAAACTTTTCAGAAGAAGACAGAAGCAATAGCAATACGCTTTTCAATTTCGTTGAAAGCTAACATAGCAAAGAGACAGACCAAATAGACAGTGAGAGGAAACATGGAAATCAGTAACAATATGTAAAAACTATCCTACAAACCTTGCACTAAACAAGTTAAGGGCAAACCAGAAAAATTGGGATTTTCTTGGCATTAGAGAATATAAAATAATAATGATAAAAAAGACAGCAATAGAGCTACATCTGATGTTCCTGTGAAATAGGGAAAAATCCAAGGTAAACAAGAAGTATTTGCAGGAATAGGTGGCAGCTAGTATTAGAAGAGATGCAACACTTCCCATTCTTTGATCATGGGTAAATGCAGGCCATCCACAGGAAAAAAAAAAAACCCAAATGCGATCTGTATAGACGTTTAGCAATGGTTCAGTGGCAACTAGCACTTGCTGCTCTTGTGAAAAGATCCAGGTTCCATCACAGCACCCACGCTATCTGTAACTCCAGTTCCAGGGGATCTGATGTCCTCGTCTGACCTCTGGGGCTATGTAGTGCATATACATACATGTAAGCAAAAACATTCACACAAAAGATGCATGAACAATTACATAATATCATTCAAAAGTCAGGCATGGTGGCTCATGCCTATAATTCCAGCACTCAAGAGGCTGAGACAGGAGGACTGCCACAAGTTCAAGGTAAAACTGGGCTACATTGTGAGACCTTCCTTCAAAAACAACAACAAAAATCACGAACAATAAGGAGAAGAAAAATATGCTGAAAGACACTGTAACCTATATCATCGTTAAACATGTTTAAGAAAAATGAAGAGGAAATGAAAGGAAAATTAGAGTTAGAAAAGTTTGAAAAATTAATAAAATTCATGAAGTTGATGTAAAAGAAAACTCGTTTCAGAAGAGAAAGCCAAACACAAAACAGAATGCCTTTAGTTAAATAAGAAAAAGGATAAATCAAAAAAATATTAATCACAATTGGTAAAAAAAAAAATACACAACCAAAAGTAAAGGTTAACAGAAACCTGCAAGGAAAAAAATGAAGCATCGGAGCTGACCGAATGCTATGCATCATGCAATTCGAGAGTTTCTGAAAACACACGATCCATACATGAAGAATACATTGAGTATGTGCAAATACCAACCGAGAACGCCACACACACACAAACATGCAAACTCTAATAAATGAGTAGACCAGGAAGCAAGGGAGAGCGGGAGGGGCATTCAGGGAGGGACAGACTGACTGGAGAGAGCTACTGATCTGGCTCTGGCTTCAGAATGACCATGAAGAAGAACGCTGCATACTAGAGTCATTAGCAATGAGCCTCATACCCTCCACTTCTTTAGTCTATGTTCAGTAAGTAGCTTTAAGGCTAAGATATATCTTCCTAACAAGATTTTAATCAGAAAAGAATGGAGGTAATGATATGATTTCTTTTGTAGTATCTATCCGTTTCCTTTGAGTTCTGCCATGAGCCTGTTCCTGAGATACAGAATCTCTGTGTGCGATTAAAATGGAGTATCTTGACCCAAGGAATAAAAACAGTCATCATAAAGCTATGGCAAGTTCACCAACCTAAATGGCATTTTTGAGGGTTTCTGATGTTTCCTACTAAGAAATGAACCACTTACCATACTTGTAGCTTCTTCTGCCACACCCTCCTAGGCTTGGCTTTAATATCCTACCTACCATACTTTCATCTACCAAGCTTTTCAAGTGACTGCCGGGATTGACTTGCCACCTGCACCATTCTGGACCCCAGGGATACTATCCTAATGGTGGCGCCATCATCCTACCTGTGCAGCTTGATCTTCCTGTGTCTGCTTGAGCTCAGTGCGCAAAGTACTAATGATTTTTTCCTTTTCTTGAAGCTGCTGCTTCATCAGGCTGAAATCTTTCATCTCAACCAAATTCTTGTCCAACTGAAGGGGAAAATATTTACTTAAGTAATGGGATTGGCAACTTTTAGTTCTTTTGACTTTCTCATTTGCCTTGAATACCTACCCTATTTTATACTAATTTCCACTTTAATGCAAAAAGAATTTTATTTGCTAATTTATAAAGTATCATTGAATTGCCAAAACTTTTCAGAAGAAGACAGAAGCAATAGCAATACGCTTTTCAATTTCGTTGAAAGCTAACATAGCAAAGAGACAGACCAAATAGACAGTGAGAGGAAACATGGAAATCAGTAACAATATGTAAAAACTATCCTACAAACCTTGCACTAAACAAGTTAAGGGCAAACCAGAAAAATTGGGATTTTCTTGGCATTAGAGAATATAAAATAATAAAGATAAAAAAGACAGCAATAGAGCTACATCTGATGTTCCTGTGAAATAGGGAAAAATCCAAGGTAAACAAGAAGTATTTGCAGGAATAGGTGGCAGCTAGTATTAGAAGAGATGCAACACTTCCCATTCTTTGATCATGGGTAAATGCAGGCCATCCACAGGAAAAAAAAAAGCCCAAATGCGATCTGTATAGACGTTTAGCAATGGTTCAGTGGCAACTAGCACTTGCTGCTCTTGTGAAAAGATCCAGGTTCCATCACAGCACCCACGCTATCTGTAACTCCAGTTCCAGGGGATCTGATGTCCTCGTCTGACCTCTGGGGGTATGTAGTGCATATACATACATGTAAGCAAAAACATTCACACAAAAGATGCATGAACAATTACATAATATCATTCAAAAGTCAGGCATGGTGGCTCATGCCTATAATTCCAGCACTCAAGAGGCTGAGACAGGACGACTGCCACAAGTTCAAGGTAAAACTGGGCTACATTGTGAGACCTTCCTTCAAAAACAACAACAAAAATCACGAAGAATAAGGAGAAGAAAAATATGCTGAAAGACACTGTAACCTATATCATCGTTAAACATGTTTAAGAAAAATGAAGAGGAAATGAAAGGAAAATTAGAGTTAGAAAAGTTTGAAAAATTAATAAAATTCATGAAGTTGATGTAAAAGAAAACTCGTTTCAGAAGAGAAAGCCAAACACAAAACAGAATGCCTTTAGTTAAATAAGAAAAAGGATAAATCAAAAAAATATTAATCACAATTGGTAAAAAAAAAAATACACAACCAAAAGTAAAGGTTAACAGAAACCTGCAAGGAAAAAAATGAAGCATCGGAGCTGACCGAATGCTATGCATCATGCAATTCGAGAGTTTCTGAAAACACACGATCCATACATGAAGAATACATTGAGTATGTGCAAATACCAACCGAGAACGCCACACACACACAAACATGCAAACTCTAATAAATGAGTAGACCAGGAAGCAAGGGAGAGCGGGAGGGGCATTCAGGGAGGGACAGACTGACTGGAGAGAGCTACTGATCTGGCTCTGGCTTCAGAATGACCATGAAGAAGAACGCTGCATACTAGAGTCATTAGCAATGAGCCTCATACCCTCCACTTCTTTAGTCTATGTTCAGTAAGTAGCTTTAAGGCTAAGATATATCTTCCTAACAAGATTTTAATCAGAAAAGAATGGAGGTAATGATATGATTTCTTTTGTAGTATCTATCCGTTTCCTTTGAGTTCTGCCATGAGCCTGTTCCTGAGATACAGAATCTCTGTGTGCGATTAAAATGGAGTATCTTGACCCAAGGAATAAAAACAGTCATCATAAAGCTATGGCAAGTTCACCAACCTAAATGGCATTTTTGAGGGTTTCTGATGTTTCCTACTAAGAAATGAACCACTTACCATACTTGTAGCTTCTTCTGCCACACCCTCCTAGGCTTGGCTTTAATATCCTACCTACCATACTTTCATCTACCAAGCTTTTCAAGTGACTGCCGGGATTGACTTGCCACCTGCACCATTCTGGACCCCAGGGATACTATCCTAATGGTGGCGCCATCATCCTACCTGTGCAGCTTGATCTTCCTGTGTCTGCTTGAGCTCAGTGCGCAAAGTACTAATGATTTTTTCCTTTTCTTGAAGCTGCTGCTTCATCAGGCTGAAATCCTTCATCTCAACCAAATTCTTGTGCAACTGAAGGGGAAAATATTTACTTAAGTAATGGGATTGGCAACTTTTAGTTCTTTTGACTTTCTCATTTGCCTTGAATACCTACCCTATTTTATACTAATTTCCACTTTAATGCAAAAAGTATTTTATTTGCTAATTTATAAAGTATCATTGAATTGCCAAAACTTTTCAGAAGAAGACAGAAGCAATAGCAATACGCTTTTCAATTTCGTTGAAAGCTAACATAGCAAAGAGACAGACCAAATAGACAGTGAGAGGAAACATGGAAATCAGTAACAATATGTAAAAACTATCCTACAAACCTTGCACTAAACAAGTTAAGGGCAAACCAGAAAAATTGGGATTTTCTTGGCATTAGAGAATATAAAATAATAATGATAAAAAAGACAGCAATAGAGCTACATCTGATGTTCCTGTGAAATAGGGAAAAATCCAAGGTAAACAAGAAGTATTTGCAGGAATAGGTGGCAGCTAGTATTAGAAGAGATGCAACACTTCCCATTCTTTGATCATGGGTAAATGCAGGCCATCCACAGGAAAAAAAAAAAAACCCAAATGCGATCTGTATAGACGTTTAGCAATGGTTCAGTGGCAACTAGCACTTGCTGCTCTTGTGAAAAGATCCAGGTTCCATCACAGCACCCACGCTATCTGTAACTCCAGTTCCAGGGGATCTGATGTCCTCGTCTGACCTCTGGGGCTATGTAGTGCATATACATACATGTAAGCAAAAACATTCACACAAAAGATGCATGAACAATTACATAATATCATTCAAAAGTCAGGCATGGTGGCTCATGCCTATAATTCCAGCACTCAAGAGGCTGAGACAGGAGGACTGCCACAAGTTCAAGGTAAAACTGGGCTACATTGTGAGACCTTCCTTCAAAAACAACAACAAAAATCACGAAGAATAAGGAGAAGAAAAATATGCTGAAAGACACTGTAACCTATATCATCGTTAAACATGTTTAAGAAAAATGAAGAGGAAATGAAAGGAAAATTAGAGTTAGAAAAGTTTGAAAAATTAATAAAATTCATGAAGTTGATGTAAAAGAAAACTCGTTTCAGAAGAGAAAGCCAAACACAAAACAGAATGCCTTTAGTTAAATAAGAAAAAGGATAAATCAAAAAAATATTAATCACAATTGGTAAAAAAAAAATACACAACCAAAAGTAAAGGTTAACAGAAACCTGCAAGGAAAAAAATGAAAGCATCGGAGCTGACCGAATGCTATACATCATGCAATTCGAGAGTTTCTGAAAACAAACGATCCATACATGAGGAATACATTGAGTATGTGCAAATACCAACCGAGAACGCCACACACACACACACATGCAAACTCTAATAAATGAGTAGACCAGGAAGCAAGGGAGAGCGGGAGGGGCAGGCAGGGAGGGACAGACTGACTGGAGAGAGCTACTGATCTGGCTCTGGCTTCAGAATGACCATGAAGAAGAACGCTGCGTACTAGAGTCATTAGCAATGAGCCTCATACCCTCCACTTCTTTAGTCTATGTTCAGTGTAAGTAGCTTTAAGGCTAAGATATATCTTCCTATCAAGATTTTAATCAGAAAAGAATGGAGGTAATGATTTGATTTCTTTTGTAGTATCTATCCGTTTCCTTTGAGTTCTGCCATGAGCCTGTTCCTGAGATACAGAATCTCTGTGTGCGATTAAAATGGAGTATCTTGACCCAAGGAATAAAAACAGTCATCATAAAGCTATGGCAAGTTCACCAACCTAAATGGCATTTTTGAGGGTTTCTGATGTTTCCTATTAAGAAATGAACCACTTACCATACTTGTAGCTTCTTCTGCCACACCCTCCTAGGCTTGGCTTTAATATCCTACCTACCATACTTTCATCTACCAAGCTTTTCAAGTGACTGCCGGGATTGACTTGCCACCTGCACCATTCTGGACCCCAGGGATACTATCCTAATGGTGGCGCCATCATCCTACCTGTGCAGCTTGATCTTCCTGTGTCTGCTTGAGCTCAGTGCGCAAAGTACTAATGATTTTTTCCTTTTCTTGAAGCTGCTGCTTCATCAGGCTGAAATCCTTCATCTCAACCAAATTCTTGTGCAACTGAAGGGGAAAATATTTACTTAAGTAATGGGATTGGCAACTTTTAGTTCTTTTGACTTTCTCATTTGCCTTGAATACCTACCCTATTTTATACTAATTTCCACTTTAATGCAAAAAGAATTTTATTTGCTAATTTATAAAGTATCATTGAATTGCCAAAACTTTTCAGAAGAAGACAGAAGCAATAGCAATACGCTTTTCAATTTCGTTGAAAGCTAACATAGCAAAGAGACAGACCAAATAGACAGTGAGAGGAAACATGGAAATCAGTAACAATATGTAAAAACTATCCTACAAACCTTGCACTAAACAAGTTAAGGGCAAACCAGAAAAATTGGGATTTTCTTGGCATTAGAGAATATAAAATAATAATGATAAAAAAGACAGCAATAGAGCTACATCTGATGTTCCTGTGAAATAGGGAAAAATCCAAGGTAAACAAGAAGTATTTGCAGGAATAGGTGGCAGCTAGTATTAGAAGAGATGCAACACTTCCCATTCTTTGATCATGGGTAAATGCAGGCCATCCACAGGAAAAAAAAAAAACCCAAATGCGATCTGTATAGACGTTTAGCAATGGTTCAGTGGCAACTAGCACTTGCTGCTCTTGTGAAAAGATCCAGGTTCCATCACAGCACCCACGCTATCTGTAACTCCAGTTCCAGGGGATCTGATGTCCTCGTCTGACCTCTGGGGCTATGTAGTGCATATACATACATGTAAGCAAAAACATTCACACAAAAGATGCATGAACAATTACATAATATCATTCAAAAGTCAGGCATGGTGGCTCATGCCTATAATTCCAGCACTCAAGAGGCTGAGACAGGAGGACTGCCACAAGTTCAAGGTAAAACTGGGCTACATTGTGAGACCTTCCTTCAAAAACAACAACAAAAATCACGAACAATAAGGAGAAGAAAAATATGCTGAAAGACACTGTAACCTATATCATCGTTAAACATGTTTAAGAAAAATGAAGAGGAAATGAAAGGAAAATTAGAGTTAGAAAAGTTTGAAAAATTAATAAAATTCATGAAGTTGATGTAAAAGAAAACTCGTTTCAGAAGAGAAAGCCAAACACAAAACAGAATGCCTTTAGTTAAATAAGAAAAAGGATAAATCAAAAAAATATTAATCACAATTGGTAAAAAAAAAAATACACAACCAAAAGTAAAGGTTAACAGAAACCTGCAAGGAAAAAAATGAAGCATCGGAGCTGACCGAATGCTATGCATCATGCAATTCGAGAGTTTCTGAAAACACACGATCCATACATGAAGAATACATTGAGTATGTGCAAATACCAACCGAGAACGCCACACACACACAAACATGCAAACTCTAATAAATGAGTAGACCAGGAAGCAAGGGAGAGCGGGAGGGGCATTCAGGGAGGGACAGACTGACTGGAGAGAGCTACTGATCTGGCTCTGGCTTCAGAATGACCATGAAGAAGAACGCTGCATACTAGAGTCATTAGCAATGAGCCTCATACCCTCCACTTCTTTAGTCTATGTTCAGTAAGTAGCTTTAAGGCTAAGATATATCTTCCTAACAAGATTTTAATCAGAAAAGAATGGAGGTAATGATATGATTTCTTTTGTAGTATCTATCCGTTTCCTTTGAGTTCTGCCATGAGCCTGTTCCTGAGATACAGAATCTCTGTGTGCGATTAAAATGGAGTATCTTGACCCAAGGAATAAAAACAGTCATCATAAAGCTATGGCAAGTTCACCAACCTAAATGGCATTTTTGAGGGTTTCTGATGTTTCCTACTAAGAAATGAACCACTTACCATACTTGTAGCTTCTTCTGCCACACCCTCCTAGGCTTGGCTTTAATATCCTACCTACCATACTTTCATCTACCAAGCTTTTCAAGTGACTGCCGGGATTGACTTGCCACCTGCACCATTCTGGACCCCAGGGATACTATCCTAATGGTGGCGCCATCATCCTACCTGTGCAGCTTGATCTTCCTGTGTCTGCTTGAGCTCAGTGCGCAAAGTACTAATGATTTTTTCCTTTTCTTGAAGCTGCTGCTTCATCAGGCTGAAATCTTTCATCTCAACCAAATTCTTGTCCAACTGAAGGGGAAAATATTTACTTAAGTAATGGGATTGGCAACTTTTAGTTCTTTTGACTTTCTCATTTGCCTTGAATACCTACCCTATTTTATACTAATTTCCACTTTAATGCAAAAAGAATTTTATTTGCTAATTTATAAAGTATCATTGAATTGCCAAAACTTTTCAGAAGAAGACAGAAGCAATAGCAATACGCTTTTCAATTTCGTTGAAAGCTAACATAGCAAAGAGACAGACCAAATAGACAGTGAGAGGAAACATGGAAATCAGTAACAATATGTAAAAACTATCCTACAAACCTTGCACTAAACAAGTTAAGGGCAAACCAGAAAAATTGGGATTTTCTTGGCATTAGAGAATATAAAATAATAAAGATAAAAAAGACAGCAATAGAGCTACATCTGATGTTCCTGTGAAATAGGGAAAAATCCAAGGTAAACAAGAAGTATTTGCAGGAATAGGTGGCAGCTAGTATTAGAAGAGATGCAACACTTCCCATTCTTTGATCATGGGTAAATGCAGGCCATCCACAGGAAAAAAAAAAGCCCAAATGCGATCTGTATAGACGTTTAGCAATGGTTCAGTGGCAACTAGCACTTGCTGCTCTTGTGAAAAGATCCAGGTTCCATCACAGCACCCACGCTATCTGTAACTCCAGTTCCAGGGGATCTGATGTCCTCGTCTGACCTCTGGGGGTATGTAGTGCATATACATACATGTAAGCAAAAACATTCACACAAAAGATGCATGAACAATTACATAATATCATTCAAAAGTCAGGCATGGTGGCTCATGCCTATAATTCCAGCACTCAAGAGGCTGAGACAGGACGACTGCCACAAGTTCAAGGTAAAACTGGGCTACATTGTGAGACCTTCCTTCAAAAACAACAACAAAAATCACGAAGAATAAGGAGAAGAAAAATATGCTGAAAGACACTGTAACCTATATCATCGTTAAACATGTTTAAGAAAAATGAAGAGGAAATGAAAGGAAAATTAGAGTTAGAAAAGTTTGAAAAATTAATAAAATTCATGAAGTTGATGTAAAAGAAAACTCGTTTCAGAAGAGAAAGCCAAACACAAAACAGAATGCCTTTAGTTAAATAAGAAAAAGGATAAATCAAAAAAATATTAATCACAATTGGTAAAAAAAAAAATACACAACCAAAAGTAAAGGTTAACAGAAACCTGCAAGGAAAAAAATGAAGCATCGGAGCTGACCGAATGCTATGCATCATGCAATTCGAGAGTTTCTGAAAACACACGATCCATACATGAAGAATACATTGAGTATGTGCAAATACCAACCGAGAACGCCACACACACACAAACATGCAAACTCTAATAAATGAGTAGACCAGGAAGCAAGGGAGAGCGGGAGGGGCATTCAGGGAGGGACAGACTGACTGGAGAGAGCTACTGATCTGGCTCTGGCTTCAGAATGACCATGAAGAAGAACGCTGCATACTAGAGTCATTAGCAATGAGCCTCATACCCTCCACTTCTTTAGTCTATGTTCAGTAAGTAGCTTTAAGGCTAAGATATATCTTCCTAACAAGATTTTAATCAGAAAAGAATGGAGGTAATGATATGATTTCTTTTGTAGTATCTATCCGTTTCCTTTGAGTTCTGCCATGAGCCTGTTCCTGAGATACAGAATCTCTGTGTGCGATTAAAATGGAGTATCTTGACCCAAGGAATAAAAACAGTCATCATAAAGCTATGGCAAGTTCACCAACCTAAATGGCATTTTTGAGGGTTTCTGATGTTTCCTACTAAGAAATGAACCACTTACCATACTTGTAGCTTCTTCTGCCACACCCTCCTAGGCTTGGCTTTAATATCCTACCTACCATACTTTCATCTACCAAGCTTTTCAAGTGACTGCCGGGATTGACTTGCCACCTGCACCATTCTGGACCCCAGGGATACTATCCTAATGGTGGCGCCATCATCCTACCTGTGCAGCTTGATCTTCCTGTGTCTGCTTGAGCTCAGTGCGCAAAGTACTAATGATTTTTTCCTTTTCTTGAAGCTGCTGCTTCATCAGGCTGAAATCCTTCATCTCAACCAAATTCTTGTGCAACTGAAGGGGAAAATATTTACTTAAGTAATGGGATTGGCAACTTTTAGTTCTTTTGACTTTCTCATTTGCCTTGAATACCTACCCTATTTTATACTAATTTCCACTTTAATGCAAAAAGTATTTTATTTGCTAATTTATAAAGTATCATTGAATTGCCAAAACTTTTCAGAAGAAGACAGAAGCAATAGCAATACGCTTTTCAATTTCGTTGAAAGCTAACATAGCAAAGAGACAGACCAAATAGACAGTGAGAGGAAACATGGAAATCAGTAACAATATGTAAAAACTATCCTACAAACCTTGCACTAAACAAGTTAAGGGCAAACCAGAAAAATTGGGATTTTCTTGGCATTAGAGAATATAAAATAATAATGATAAAAAAGACAGCAATAGAGCTACATCTGATGTTCCTGTGAAATAGGGAAAAATCCAAGGTAAACAAGAAGTATTTGCAGGAATAGGTGGCAGCTAGTATTAGAAGAGATGCAACACTTCCCATTCTTTGATCATGGGTAAATGCAGGCCATCCACAGGAAAAAAAAAAAAACCCAAATGCGATCTGTATAGACGTTTAGCAATGGTTCAGTGGCAACTAGCACTTGCTGCTCTTGTGAAAAGATCCAGGTTCCATCACAGCACCCACGCTATCTGTAACTCCAGTTCCAGGGGATCTGATGTCCTCGTCTGACCTCTGGGGCTATGTAGTGCATATACATACATGTAAGCAAAAACATTCACACAAAAGATGCATGAACAATTACATAATATCATTCAAAAGTCAGGCATGGTGGCTCATGCCTATAATTCCAGCACTCAAGAGGCTGAGACAGGAGGACTGCCACAAGTTCAAGGTAAAACTGGGCTACATTGTGAGACCTTCCTTCAAAAACAACAACAAAAATCACGAAGAATAAGGAGAAGAAAAATATGCTGAAAGACACTGTAACCTATATCATCGTTAAACATGTTTAAGAAAAATGAAGAGGAAATGAAAGGAAAATTAGAGTTAGAAAAGTTTGAAAAATTAATAAAATTCATGAAGTTGATGTAAAAGAAAACTCGTTTCAGAAGAGAAAGCCAAACACAAAACAGAATGCCTTTAGTTAAATAAGAAAAAGGATAAATCAAAAAAATATTAATCACAATTGGTAAAAAAAAAATACACAACCAAAAGTAAAGGTTAACAGAAACCTGCAAGGAAAAAAATGAAAGCATCGGAGCTGACCGAATGCTATACATCATGCAATTCGAGAGTTTCTGAAAACAAACGATCCATACATGAGGAATACATTGAGTATGTGCAAATACCAACCGAGAACGCCACACACACACACACATGCAAACTCTAATAAATGAGTAGACCAGGAAGCAAGGGAGAGCGGGAGGGGCAGGCAGGGAGGGACAGACTGACTGGAGAGAGCTACTGATCTGGCTCTGGCTTCAGAATGACCATGAAGAAGAACGCTGCGTACTAGAGTCATTAGCAATGAGCCTCATACCCTCCACTTCTTTAGTCTATGTTCAGTGTAAGTAGCTTTAAGGCTAAGATATATCTTCCTATCAAGATTTTAATCAGAAAAGAATGGAGGTAATGATTTGATTTCTTTTGTAGTATCTATCCGTTTCCTTTGAGTTCTGCCATGAGCCTGTTCCTGAGATACAGAATCTCTGTGTGCGATTAAAATGGAGTATCTTGACCCAAGGAATAAAAACAGTCATCATAAAGCTATGGCAAGTTCACCAACCTAAATGGCATTTTTGAGGGTTTCTGATGTTTCCTATTAAGAAATGAACCACTTACCATACTTGTAGCTTCTTCTGCCACACCCTCCTAGGCTTGGCTTTAATATCCTACCTACCATACTTTCATCTACCAAGCTTTTCAAGTGACTGCCGGGATTGACTTGCCACCTGCACCATTCTGGACCCCAGGGATACTATCCTAATGGTGGCGCCATCATCCTACCTGTGCAGCTTGATCTTCCTGTGTCTGCTTGAGCTCAGTGCGCAAAGTACTAATGATTTTTTCCTTTTCTTGAAGCTGCTGCTTCATCAGGCTGAAATCCTTCATCTCAACCAAATTCTTGTGCAACTGAAGGGGAAAATATTTACTTAAGTAATGGGATTGGCAACTTTTAGTTCTTTTGACTTTCTCATTTGCCTTGAATACCTACCCTATTTTATACTAATTTCCACTTTAATGCAAAAAGAATTTTATTTGCTAATTTATAAAGTATCATTGAATTGCCAAAACTTTTCAGAAGAAGACAGAAGCAATAGCAATACGCTTTTCAATTTCGTTGAAAGCTAACATAGCAAAGAGACAGACCAAATAGACAGTGAGAGGAAACATGGAAATCAGTAACAATATGTAAAAACTATCCTACAAACCTTGCACTAAACAAGTTAAGGGCAAACCAGAAAAATTGGGATTTTCTTGGCATTAGAGAATATAAAATAATAATGATAAAAAAGACAGCAATAGAGCTACATCTGATGTTCCTGTGAAATAGGGAAAAATCCAAGGTAAACAAGAAGTATTTGCAGGAATAGGTGGCAGCTAGTATTAGAAGAGATGCAACACTTCCCATTCTTTGATCATGGGTAAATGCAGGCCATCCACAGGAAAAAAAAAAAACCCAAATGCGATCTGTATAGACGTTTAGCAATGGTTCAGTGGCAACTAGCACTTGCTGCTCTTGTGAAAAGATCCAGGTTCCATCACAGCACCCACGCTATCTGTAACTCCAGTTCCAGGGGATCTGATGTCCTCGTCTGACCTCTGGGGCTATGTAGTGCATATACATACATGTAAGCAAAAACATTCACACAAAAGATGCATGAACAATTACATAATATCATTCAAAAGTCAGGCATGGTGGCTCATGCCTATAATTCCAGCACTCAAGAGGCTGAGACAGGAGGACTGCCACAAGTTCAAGGTAAAACTGGGCTACATTGTGAGACCTTCCTTCAAAAACAACAACAAAAATCACGAAGAATAAGGAGAAGAAAAATATGCTGAAAGACACTGTAACCTATATCATCGTTAAACATGTTTAAGAAAAATGAAGAGGAAATGAAAGGAAAATTAGAGTTAGAAAAGTTTGAAAAATTAATAAAATTCATGAAGTTGATGTAAAAGAAAACTCGTTTCAGAAGAGAAAGCCAAACACAAAACAGAATGCCTTTAGTTAAATAAGAAAAAGGATAAATCAAAAAAATATTAATCACAATTGGTAAAAAAAAAATACACAACCAAAAGTAAAGGTTAACAGAAACCTGCAAGGAAAAAAATGAAAGCATCGGAGCTGACCGAATGCTATACATCATGCAATTCGAGAGTTTCTGAAAACAAACGATCCATACATGAGGAATACATTGAGTATGTGCAAATACCAACCGAGAACGCCACACACACACACACATGCAAACTCTAATAAATGAGTAGACCAGGAAGCAAGGGAGAGCGGGAGGGGCAGGCAGGGAGGGACAGACTGACTGGAGGGAGCTACTGATCTGGCTCTGGCTTCAGAATGACCATGAAGAAGAACGCTGCATACTAGAGTCATTAGCAATGAGCCTCATACCCTCCACTTCTTTAGTCTATGTTCAGTAAGTAGCTTTAAGGCTAAGATATATCTTCCTATCAAGATTTTAATCAGAAAAGAATGGAGGTAATGATTTGATTTCTTTTGTAGTATCTATCCGTTTCCTTTGAGTTCTGCCATGAGCCTGTTCCTGAGATACAGAATCTCTGTGTGCGATTAAAATGGAGTATCTTGACCCAAGGAATAAAAACAGTCATCATAAAGCTATGGCAAGTTCACCAACCTAAATGGCATTTTTGAGGGTTTCTGATGTTTCCTATTAAGAAATGAACCACTTACCATACTTGTAGCTTCTTCTGCCACACCCTCCTAGGCTTGGCTTTAATATCCTACCTACCATACTTTCATCTACCAAGCTTTTCAAGTGACTGCCGGGATTGACTTGCCACCTGCACCATTCTGGACCCCAGGGATACTATCCTAATGGTGGCGCCATCATCCTACCTGTGCAGCTTGATCTTCCTGTGTCTGCTTGAGCTCAGTGCGCAAAGTACTAATGATTTTTTCCTTTTCTTGAAGCTGCTGCTTCATCAGGCTGAAATCCTTCATCTCAACCAAATTCTTGTCCAACTGAAGGGGAAAATATTTACTTAAGTAATGGGATTGGCAACTTTTAGTTCTTTTGACTTTCTCATTTGCCTTGAATACCTACCCTATTTTATACTAATTTCCACTTTAATGCAAAAAGAATTTTATTTGCTAATTTATAAAGTATCATTGAATTGCCAAAACTTTTCAGAAGAAGACAGAAGCAATAGCAATACGCTTTTCAATTTCGTTGAAAGCTAACATAGCAAAGAGACAGACCAAATAGACAGTGAGAGGAAACATGGAAATCAGTAACAATATGTAAAAACTATCCTACAAACCTTGCACTAAACAAGTTAAGGGCAAACCAGAAAAATTGGGATTTTCTTGGCATTAGAGAATATAAAATAATAATGATAAAAAAGACAGCAATAGAGCTACATCTGATGTTCCTGTGAAATAGGGAATAATCCAAGGTAAACAAGAAGTATTTGCAGGAATAGGTGGCAGCTAGTATTAGAAGAGATGCAACACTTCCCATTCTTTGATCATGGGTAAATGCAGGCCATCCACAGGAAAAAAAAAAAACCCAAATGCGATCTGTATAGACGTTTAGCAATGGTTCAGTGGCAACTAGCACTTGCTGCTCTTGTGAAAAGATCCAGGTTCCATCACAGCACCCACGCTATCTGTAACTCCAGTTCCAGGGGATCTGATGTCCTCGTCTGACCTCTGGGGCTATGTAGTGCATATACATACATGTAAGCAAAAACATTCACACAAAAGATGCATGAACAATTACATAATATCATTCAAAAGTCAGGCATGGTGGCTCATGCCTATAATTCCAGCACTCAAGAGGCTGAGACAGGAGGACTGCCACAAGTTCAAGGTAAAACTGGGCTACATTGTGAGACCTTCCTTCAAAAACAACAACAAAAATCACGAAGAATAAGGAGAAGAAAAATATGCTGAAAGACACTGTAACCTATATCATCGTTAAACATGTTTAAGAAAAATGAAGAGGAAATGAAAGGAAAATAAGAGTTAGAAAAGTTTGAAAAATTAATAAAATTCATGAAGTTGATGTAAAAGAAAACTCGTTTCAGAAGAGAAAGCCAAACACAAAACAGAATGCCTTTAGTTAAATAAGAAAAAGGATAAATCAAAAAAATATTAATCACAATTGGTAAAAAAAAAAATACACAACCAAAAGTAAAGGTTAACAGAAACCTGCAAGGAAAAAAATGAAAGCATCGGAGCTGACCGAATGCTATGCATCATGCAATTCGAGAGTTTCTGAAAACAAACGATCCATACATGAAGAATACATTGAGTATGTGCAAATACCAACCGAGAACGCCACACACACACACACATGCAAACTCTAATAAATGAGTAGACCAGGAAGCAAGGGAGAGCGGGAGGGGCAGGCAGGGAGGGACAGACTGACTGGAGGGAGCTACTGATCTGGCTCTGGCTTCAGAATGACCATGAAGAAGAACGCTGCATACTAGAGTCATTAGCAATGAGCCTCATACCCTCCACTTCTTTAGTCTATATGTTCAGTGTAAGTAGCTTTAAGGCTAAGATATATCTTCCTAACAAGACTTTAATCAGAAAAGAATGGAGGTAATGATTTGATTTCTTTTGTAGTATCTATCCGTTTCCTTTGAGTTCTGCCATGAGCCTGTTCCTGAGATACAGAATCTCTGTGTGCGATTAAAATGGAGAATCTTGACCCAAGGAATAAAAACAGTCATCATAAAGCTATGGCAAGTTCACCAACCTAAATGGCATTTTTGAGGGTTTCTGATGTTTCCTACTAAGAAATGAACCACTTACCATACTTGTAGCTTCTTCTGCCACACCCTCCTAGGCTTGGCTTTAATATCCTACCTACCATACTTTCATCTACCAAGCTTTTCAAGTGACTGCCGGGATTGACTTGCCACCTGCACCATTCTGGACACCAGGGATACTATCCTAATGGTGGCGCCATCATCCTACCTGTGCAGCTTGATCTTCCTGTGTCTGCTTGAGCTCAGTGCGCAAAGTACTAATGATTTTTTCCTTTTCTTGAAGCTGCTGCTTCATCAGGCTGAAATCCTTCATCTCAACCAAATTCTTGTCCAACTGAAGGGGAAAATATTTACTTAAGTAATGGGATTGGCAACTTTTAGTTCTTTTGACTTTCTCATTTGCCTTGAATACCTACCCTATTTTATACTAATTTCCACTTTAATGCAAAAAGAATTTTATTTGCTAATTTATAAAGTATCATTGAATTGCCAAAACTTTTCAGAAGAAGACAGAAGCAATAGCAATACGCTTTTCAATTTCGTTGAAAGCTAACATAGCAAAGAGACAGACCAAATAGACAGTGAGAGGAAACATGGAAATCAGTAACAATATGTAAAAACTATCCTACAAACCTTGCACTAAACAAGTTAAGGGCAAACCAGAAAAATTGGGATTTTCTTGGCATTAGAGAATATAAAATAATAATGATAAAAAAGACAGCAATAGAGCTACATCTGATGTTCCTGTGAAATAGGGAATAATCCAAGGTAAACAAGAAGTATTTGCAGGAATAGGTGGCAGCTAGTATTAGAAGAGATGCAACACTTCCCATTCTTTGATCATGGGTAAATGCAGGCCATCCACAGGAAAAAAAAAAAACCCAAATGCGATCTGTATAGACGTTTAGCAATGGTTCAGTGGCAACTAGCACTTGCTGCTCTTGTGAAAAGATCCAGGTTCCATCACAGCACCCACGCTATCTGTAACTCCAGTTCCAGGGGATCTGATGTCCTCGTCTGACCTCTGGGGCTATGTAGTGCATATACATACATGTAAGCAAAAACATTCACACAAAAGATGCATGAACAATTACATAATATCATTCAAAAGTCAGGCATGGTGGCTCATGCCTATAATTCCAGCACTCAAGAGGCTGAGACAGGAGGACTGCCACAAGTTCAAGGTAAAACTGGGCTACATTGTGAGACCTTCCTTCAAAAACAACAACAAAAATCACGAAGAATAAGGAGAAGAAAAATATGCTGAAAGACACTGTAACCTATATCATCGTTAAACATGTTTAAGAAAAATGAAGAGGAAATGAAAGGAAAATTAGAGTTAGAAAAGTTTGAAAAATTAATAAAATTCATGAAGTTGATGTAAAAGAAAACTCGTTTCAGAAGAGAAAGCCAAACACAAAACAGAATGCCTTTAGTTAAATAAGAAAAAGGATAAATCAAAAAAATATTAATCACAATTGGTAAAAAAAAAAATACACAACCAAAAGTAAAGGTTAACAGAAACCTGCAAGGAAAAAAATGAAAGCATCGGAGCTGACCGAATGCTATGCATCATGCAATTCGAGAGTTTCTGAAAACAAACGATCCATACATGAAGAATACATTGAGTATGTGCAAATACCAACCGAGAACGCCACACACACACACATGCAAACTCTAATAAATGAGTAGACCAGGAAGCAAGGGAGAGCGGGAGGGGCAGGCAGGGAGGGACAGACTGACTGGAGGGAGCTACTGATCTGGCTCTGGCTTCAGAATGACCATGAAGAAGAACGCTGCATACTAGAGTCATTAGCAATGAGCCTCATACCCTCCACTTCTTTAGTCTATGTTCAGTGTAAGTAGCTTTAAGGCTAAGATATATCTTCCTAACAAGACTTTAATCAGAAAAGAATGGAGGTAATGATTTGATTTCTTTTGTAGTATCTATCCGTTTCCTTTGAGTTCTGCCATGAGCCTGTTCCTGAGATACAGAATCTCTGTGTGCGATTAAAATGGAGTATCTTGACCCAAGGAATAAAAACAGTCATCATAAAGCTATGGCAAGTTCACCAACCTAAATGGCATTTTTGAGGGTTTCTGATGTTTCCTACTAAGAAATGAACCACTTACCATACTTGTAGCTTCTTCTGCCACACCCTCCTAGGCTTGGCTTTAATATCCTACCTACCATACTTTCATCTACCAAGCTTTTCAAGTGACTGCCGGGATTGACTTGCCACCTGCACCATTCTGGACACCAGGGATACTATCCTAATGGTGGCGCCATCATCCTACCTGTGCAGCTTGATCTTCCTGTGTCTGCTTGAGCTCAGTGCGCAAAGTACTAATGATTTTTTCCTTTTCTTGAAGCTGCTGCTTCATCAGGCTGAAATCCTTCATCTCAACCAAATTCTTGTCCAACTGAAGGGGAAAATATTTACTTAAGTAATGGGATTGGCAACTTTTAGTTCTTTTGACTTTCTCATTTGCCTTGAATACCTACCCTATTTTATACTAATTTCCACTTTAATGCAAAAAGAATTTTATTTGCTAATTTATAAAGTATCATTGAATTGCCAAAACTTTTCAGAAGAAGACAGAAGCAATAGCAATACGCTTTTCAATTTCGTTGAAAGCTAACATAGCAAAGAGACAGACCAAATAGACAGTGAGAGGAAACATGGAAATCAGTAACAATATGTAAAAACTATCCTACAAACCTTGCACTAAACAACTTAAGGGCAAACCAGAAAAATTGGGATTTTCTTGGCAAGAGAATATAAAATAATAATGATAAAAAAGACAGCAATAGAGCTACATCTGATGTTCCTGTGAAATAGGGAAAAATCCAAGGACAACAAGAAGTATTTGCAGGAATAGGTGGCAGCTAGTATTAGAAGAGATGCAATACTTCCCATTCTTTGATCATGGGTAAATGCAGGCCATCCACAGGAAAAAAAAAAAAAACCAAATGCGATCTGTATAGACGTTTAGCAATGGTTCAGTGGCAACTAGCACTTGCTGCTCTTGTGAAAAGATCCAGGTTCCATCACAGCACCCACGCTATCTGTAACTCCAGTTCCAGGGGATCTGATGTCCTCGTCTGACCTCTGGGGGTATGTAGTGCATATACATACATGTAAGCAAAAACATTCACACAAAAGATGCATGAACAATTACATAATATCATTCAAAAGTCAGGCATGGTGGCTCATGCCTATAATTCCAGCACTCAAGAGGCTGAGACAGGAGGACTGCCACAAGTTCAAGGTAAAACTGGGCTACATTGTGAGACCTTCCTTCAAAAACAACAACAAAAATCACGAAGAATAAGGAGAAGAAAAATATGCTGAAAGACACTGTAACCTATATCATCGTTAAACATGTTTAAGAAAAATGAAGAGGAAATGAAAGGAAAATTAGAGTTAGAAAAGTTTGAAAAATTAATAAAATTCATGAAGTTGATGTAAAAGAAAACTCGTTTCAGAAGAGAAAGCCAAACACAAAACAGAATGCCTTTAGTTAAATAAGAAAAAGGATAAATCAAAAAAATATTAATCACAATTGGTAAAAAAAAAAAAAAAAAACACACAACCAAAAGTAAAGGTTAACAGAAACCTGCAAGGAAAAAAATGAAAGCATAGGAGCTGACCGAATGCTATGCATCATGTAATTCAAGAGTTTCTGAAAACACACGATCCACACATGAAGAATACACTGAGTATGTGCAAATACCAACCAAGAACGCCACACACACACACACACACATGCAAACTCTAATAAATGAGTAGACCAGGAAGCAGGGGAGAGCAGGAGGGGCAGGCAGGGAGGGACAGACTGACTGGAGAGAGCTACTGATCTGGCTCTGGCTTCAGAATGACCATGAAGAAGAACGCTGCATACTAGAGTCATTAGCAATGAGCCTCATACCCTCTCCACTTCTTTAGTTTATGTTCAGTAAGTAGCTTTAAGGCTAAGATATATCTTCCTAACAAGATTTTAATCAGAAAAGAATGGAGGTAATGATTTGATTTCTTTTGTTGTATCTATCCGTTTCCTTTGAGTTCTGCCATGAGCCCGTTCCTGAGATACAGAATCTCTGTGTGCGATTAAAATGGAGTATCTTGACCCAAGGAATAAAAACAGTCATCATAAAGCTATGGCAAGTTCACCAACCTAAATGGCATTTTTGAGGGTTTCTGATGTTTCCTACTAAGATATGAACCACTTGTATACTTGTAGCTTCTTCTGCCACACCCTCCTAGGCTTGGCTTTAATATCCTAGCTACCATACATTCATCTACCAAGCTTTTCAAGTGACTGCCGGGATTGACTTGCCACCTGCACCATTCTGGACCCCAGGGATACTATCCAAATGGAGGCGCCATCATCCTACCTGTGCAGCTTGCTCTTCCTTTGTCTGCCTGAGCTCAGTCCGGAAAGTGCTAATGAGTTCTTCATTTTCTTGAAGCTGCTGCTTCATCAGGACATTCTCCTCCATATCAGCCGATTTCTTATCCAAATATAGGGGAAAATATTTATTTAATCAATGGGATTGGCAACTTTTAGTTCTTTTGACTTTCTCATTTGCCTTGAATACCTACCCTATTTTATACTAATTTCCACTTTAATGCAAAAAGAATTTTATTTGCTAATTTATAAAGTATCATTGAATTGCCAAAACTTTTCAGAAGAAGACAGAAGCAATAGCAATACGCTTTTCAATTTCGTTGAAAGCTAACATAGCAAAGAGACAGACCAAATAGACAGTGAGAGGAAACATGGAAATCAGTAACAATATGTAAAAACTATCCTACAAACCTTGCACTAAACAAGTTAAGGGCAAACCAGAAAAATTGGGATTTTCTTGGCATTAGAGAATATAAAATAATAATGATAAAAAAGACAGCAATAGAGCTACATCTGATGTTCCTGTGAAATAGGGAAAAATCCAAGGACAACAAGAAGTATTTGCAGGAATAGGTGGCAGCTAGTATTAGAAGAGATGCAACACTTCCCATTCTTTGATCATGGGTAAATGCAGGCCATCCACAGGAAAAAAAAAAAACCCAAATGCGATCTGTATAGACGTTTAGCAATGGTTCAGTGGCAACTAGCACTTGCTGCTCTTGTGAAAAGATCCAGGTTCCATCACAGCACCCACGCTATCAGTAACTCCAGTTCCAGGGGATCTGATGTCCTCGTCTGACCTCTGGGGGTATGTAGTGCATATACATACATGTAAGCAAAAACATTCACACAAAAGATGCATGAACAATTACATAATATCATTCAAAAGTCAGGCATGGTGGCTCATGCCTATAATTCCAGCACTCAAGAGGCTGAGACAGGAGGACTGCCACAAGTTCAAGGTAAAACTGGGCTACATTGTGAGACCTTCCTTCAAAAACAAAAACAAAAATCACGAAGAATAAGGAGAAGAAAAATATGCTGAAAGACACTGTAACCTATATCATCGTAAAACATGTTTAAGAAAAATGAAGAGGAAATGAAAGGAAAATTAGAGTTAGAAAAGTTTGAAAAATTAATAAAATTCATGAAGTTGATGTAAAGGAAAACTCGTTTCAGAAGAGAAAGCCAAACACAAAACAGAATGCCTTGAGTTAAATAAGAAAAAGGATAAATCAAAAAAATATTAATCACAATTGGTAAAAAAAAAAACACACACAACCAAAAGTAAAGGTTAACAGAAACCTGCAAGGAAAAAAATGAAAGCATCGGAGCTGACCGAATGCTAAGCATCATGTAATTCAAGAGTTTCTGAAAACACATGATCCATACATGAAGAATACACTGAGTATGTGCAAATACCAACCAAGAACGCCACACACACACACACACACACATGCAAACTCTAATAAATGAGTAGACCAGGAAGCAGGGGAGAGCAGGACGGACAGGCAGGGAGGGACAGACTGACTGGAGAGAGCTACTGATCTGGCTCTGGCTTCAGAATGACCATGAAGAAGAACGCTGCATACTAGAGTCATTAGCAATGAGCCTCATACCCTCTCCACTTCTTTAGTTTATGTTCAGTAAGTAGCTTTAAGGCTAAGATATATCTTCCTAACAAGATTTTAATCAGAAAAGAATGGAGGTAATGATTTGATTTCTTTTGTTGTATCTATCCGTTTCCTTTGAGTTCTGCCATGAGCCCGTTCCTGAGATACAGAATCTCTGTGTGCGATTAAAATGGAGTATCTTGACCCAAGGAATAAAAACAGTCATCATAAAGCTATGGCAAGTTCACCAACCTAAATGGCATTTTTGAGGGTTTCTGATGTTTCCTACTAAGATATGAACCACTTGTATACTTGTAGCTTCTTCTGCCACACCCTCCTAGGCTTGGCTTTAATATCCTAGCTACCATACATTCATCTACCAAGCTTTTCAAGTGACTGCCGGGATTGACTTGCCACCTGCACCATTCTGGACCCCAGGGATACTATCCTAATGGAGGCGCCATCATCCTACCTGTGCAGCTTGCTCTTCCTTTGTCTGCCTGAGCTCAGTCCGGAAAGTGCTAATGAGTTCTTCATTTTCTTGAAGCTGCTGCTTCATCAGGACATTCTCCTCCATATCAGCCGATTTCTTATCCAAATGAAGGGGAAAATATTTATTTAATCAATGGGATTGGCAACTTTTAGTTCTTTTGACTTTCTCATTTGCCTTGAATACCTACCCTATTTTATACTAATTTCCACTTTAATGCAAAAAGAATTTTATTTGCTAATTTATAAAGTATCATTGAATTGCCAAAACTTTTCAGAAGAAGACAGAAGCAACAGCAATACGCTTTTCAATTTCGTTGAAAGCTAACATAGCAAAGAGACAGACCAAATAGACAGTGAGAGGAAACATGGAAATCAGTAACAATATGTAAAAACTATCCTACAAACCTTGCACTAAACAAGTTAAGGGCAAACCAGAAAAATTGGGATTTTCTTGGCATTAGAGAATATAAAATAATAATGATAAAAAAGACAGCAATAGAGCTACATCTGATGTTCCTGTGAAATAGGGAAAAATCCAAGGTAAACAAGAAGTATTTGCAGGAATAGGTGGCAGCTAGTATTAGAAGAGATGCAACACTTCCCATTCTTTGATCATGGGTAAATGCAGGCCATCCACAGGAAAAAAAAAAAAAACCCAAATGCGATCTGTATAGACGTTTAGCAATGGTTCAGTGGCAACTAGCACTTGCTGCTCTTGTGAAAAGATCCAGGTTCCATCACAGCACCCACGCTATCTGTAACTCCAGTTCCAGGGGATCTGATGTCCTCGTCTGACCTCTGGGGGTATGTAGTGCATATACATACATGTTAGCAAAAACATTCACACAAAAGATGCATGAACAATTACATAATATCATTCAAAAGTCAGGCATGGTGGCTCATGCCTATAATTCCAGCACTCAAGAGGCTGAGACAGGAGGACTGCCACAAGTTCAAGGTAAAACTGGGCTACATTGTGAGACCTTCCTTCAAAAACAACAAAAAAATCACGAAGAATAAGGAGAAGAAAAATATGCTGAAAGACACTGTAACCTATATCATCGTTAAACATGTTTAAGAAAAATGAAGAGGAAATGAAAGGAAAATTAGAGTTAGAAAAGTTTGAAAAATTAATAAAATTCATGAAGTTGATGTAAAAGAAAACTCGTTTCAGAAGAGAAAGCCAAACACAAAACAGAATGCCTTTAGTTAAATAAGAAAAAGGATAAATCAAAAAAATATTAATCACAATTGGTAAAAAAAAAAAAACACACAACCAAAAGTAAAGGTTAACAGAAACCTGCAAGGAAAAAAATGAAAGCATTGGAGCAGACCGAATGCTATATGCATCATGTAATTCAAGAGTTTCTGAAAACACACGATCCATACATGAAGAATACACTGAGTATGTGCAAATACCAACCAAGAACGCCACACACACACACACACACACACACACACATGCAAACTCTAATAAATGAGTAGACCAGGAAGCAGGGGAGAGCAGGAGGGGCAGGCAGGGAGGGACAGACTGACTGGAGAGAGCTACTGATCTGGCTCTGGCTTCAGAATGACCATGAAGAAGAATGCTGCATACTAGAGTCATTAGCAATGAGCCTCATACCCTCTCCACTTCTTTAGTTTATGTTCAGTAAGTAGCTTTAAGGCTAAGATATATCTTCCTAACAAGATTTTAATCAGAAAAGAATGGAGGTAATGATTTGATTTCTTTTGTTGTATCTATCCGTTTCCTTTGAGTTCTGCCATGAGCCCGTTCCTGAGATACAGAATCTCTGTGTGCGATTAAAATGGAGTATCTTGACCCAAGGAATAAAAACAGTCATCATAAAGCTATGGCAAGTTCACCAACCTAAATGGCATTTTTGAGGGTTTCTGATGTTTCCTACTAAGATATGAACCACTTGTATACTTGTAGCTTCTTCTGCCACACCCTCCTAGGCTTGGCTTTAATATCCTAGCTACCATACATTCATCTACCAAGCTTTTCAAGTGACTGCCGGGATTGACTTGCCACCTGCACCATTCTGGACCCCAGGGATACTATCCTAATGGAGGCGCCATCATCCTACCTGTGCAGCTTGCTCTTCCTTTGTCTGCCTGAGCTCAGTCCGGAAAGTGCTAATGAGTTCTTCATTTTCTTGAAGCTGCTGCTTCATCAGGACATTCTCCTCCATATCAGCCGATTTCTTATCCAAATGAAGGGGAAAATATTTATTTAATCAATGGGATTGGCAACTTTTAGTTCTTTTGACTTTCTCATTTGCCTTGAATACCTACCCTATTTTATACTAATTTCCACTTTAATGCAAAAAGAATTTTATTTGCTAATTTATAAAGTATCATTGAATTGCCAAAACTTTTCAGAAGAAGACAGAAGCAACAGCAATACGCTTTTCAATTTCGTTGAAAGCTAACATAGCAAAGAGACAGACCAAATAGACAGTGAGAGGAAACATGGAAATCAGTAACAATATGTAAAAACTATCCTACAAACCTTGCACTAAACAAGTTAAGGGCAAACCAGAAAAATTGGGATTTTCTTGGCATTAGAGAATATAAAATAATAATGATAAAAAAGACAGCAATAGAGCTACATCTGATGTTCCTGTGAAATAGGGAAAAATCCAAGGTAAACAAGAAGTATTTGCAGGAATAGGTGGCAGCTAGTATTAGAAGAGATGCAACACTTCCCATTCTTTGATCATGGGTAAATGCAGGCCATCCACAGGAAAAAAAAAAAAAAAACCCAAATGCGATCTGTATAGACGTTTAGCAATGGTTCAGTGGCAACTAGCACTTGCTGCTCTTGTGAAAAGATCCAGGTTCCATCACAGCACCCACGCTATCTGTAACTCCAGTTCCAGGGGATCTGATGTCCTCGTCTGACCTCTGGGGGTATGTAGTGCATATACATACATGTAAGCAAAAACATTCACACAAAAGATGCATGAACAATTACATAATATCATTCAAAAGTCAGGCATGGTGGCTCATGCCTATAATTCCAGCACTCAAGAGGCTGAGACAGGAGGACTGCCACAAGTTCAAGGTAAAACTGGGCTACATTGTGAGACCTTCCTTCAAAAACAACAACAAAAATCACAAAGAATAAGGAGAAGAAAAATATGCTGAAAGACACTGTAACCTATATCATCGTTAAACATGTTTAAGAAAAATGAAGAGGAAATGAAAGGAAAATTAGAGTTAGAAAAGTTTGAAAAATTAATAAAATTCATGAAGTTGATGTAAAAGAAAACTCGTTTCAGAAGAGAAAGCCAAACACAAAACAGAATGCCTTTAGTTAAATAAGAAAAAGGATTAATCAAAAAAATATTAATCACAATTGGTAAAAAAAAAAAAAAAAAAAAACACACAACCAAAAGTAAAGGTTAACAGAAACCTGCAAGGAAAAAAATGAAAGCATCGGAGCAGACCGAATGCTATATGCGTCATGTAATTCAAGAGTTTCTGAAAACACACGATCCATACATGAAGAATACACTGAGTATGTGCAAATACCAACCAAGAACGCCACACACACACACACACACACACATGCAAACTCTAATAAATGAGTAGACCAGGAAGCAGGGGAGAGCAGGAGGGGCAGGCAGGGAGGGACAGACTGACTGGAGAGAGCTACTGATCTGGCTCTGGCTTCAGAATGACCATGAAGAAGAATGCTGCATACTAGAGTCATTAGCAATGAGCCTCATACCCTCTCCACTTCTTTAGTTTATGTTCAGTAAGTAGCTTTAAGGCTAAGATATATCTTCCTAACAAGATTTTAATCAGAAAAGAATGGAGGTAATGATTTGATTTCTTTTGTTGTATCTATCCGTTTCCTTTGAGTTCTGCCATGAGCCCGTTCCTGAGATACAGAATCTCTGTGTGCGATTAAAATGGAGTATCTTGACCCAAGGAATAAAAACAGTCATCATAAAGCTATGGCAAGTTCACCAACCTAAATGGCATTTTTGAGGGTTTCTGATGTTTCCTACTAAGATATGAACCACTTGTATACTTGTAGCTTCTTCTGCCACACCCTCCTAGGCTTGGCTTTAATATCCTAGCTACCATACATTCATCTACCAAGCTTTTCAAGTGACTGCCGGGATTGACTTGCCACCTGCACCATTCTGGACCCCAGGGATACTATCCTAATGGAGGCGCCATCATCCTACCTGTGCAGCTTGCTCTTCCTTTGTCTGCCTGAGCTCAGTCCGGAAAGTGCTAATGAGTTCTTCATTTTCTTGAAGCTGCTGCTTCATCAGGACATTCTCCTCCATATCAGCCGATTTCTTATCCAAATGAAGGGGAAAATATTTATTTAATCAATGGGATTGGCAACTTTTAGTTCTTTTGACTTTCTCATTTGCCTTGAATACCTACCCTATTTTATACTAATTTCCACTTTAATGCAAAAAGAATTTTATTTGCTAATTTATAAAGTATCATTGAATTGCCAAAACTTTTCAGAAGAAGACAGAAGCAACAGCAATACGCTTTTCAATTTCGTTGAAAGCTAACATAGCAAAGAGACAGACCAAATAGACAGTGAGAGGAAACATGGAAATCAGTAACAATATGTAAAAACTATCCTACAAACCTTGCACTAAACAAGTTAAGGGCAAACCAGAAAAATTGGGATTTTCTTGGCATTAGAGAATATAAAATAATAATGATAAAAAAGACAGCAATAGAGCTACATCTGATGTTCCTGTGAAATAGGGAAAAATCCAAGGTAAACAAGAAGTATTTGCAGGAATAGGTGGCAGCTAGTATTAGAAGAGATGCAACACTTCCCATTCTTTGATCATGGGTAAATGCAGGCCATCCACAGGAAAAAAAAAAAAACCCAAATGCGATCTGTATAGACGTTTAGCAATGGTTCAGTGGCAACTAGCACTTGCTGCTCTTGTGAAAAGATCCAGGTTCCATCACAGCACCCACGCTATCTGTAACTCCAGTTCCAGGGGATCTGATGTCCTCGTCTGACCTCTGGGGGTATGTAGTGCATATACATACATGTAAGCAAAAACATTCACACAAAAGATGCATGAACAATTACATAATATCATTCAAAAGTCAGGCATGGTGGCTCATGCCTATAATTCCAGCACTCAAGAGGCTGAGACAGGAGGACTGCCACAAGTTCAAGGTAAAACTGGGCTACATTGTGAGACCTTCCTTCAAAAACAAAAACAAAAATCACGAAGAATAAGGAGAAGAAAAATATGCTGAAAGACACTGTAACCTATATCATCGTTAAACATGTTTAAGAAAAATGAAGAGGAAATGAAAGGAAAATTAGAGTTAGAAAAGTTTGAAAAATTAATAAAATTCATGAAGTTGATGTAAAAGAAAACTCGTTTCAGAAGAGAAAGCCAAACACAAAACAGAATGCCTTGAGTTAAATAAGAAAAAGGATAAATCAAAAAAATATTAATCACAATTGGTAAAAAAAAAAAAAAACACACAACCAAAAGTAAAGGTTAACAGAAACCTGCAAGGAAAAAAATGAAAGCATTGGAGCAGACCGAATGCTATATGCATCATGTAATTCAAGAGTTTCTGAAAACACACGATCCATACATGAAGAATACACTGAGTATGTGCAAATACCAACCAAGAACGCCACACACACACACACACACACACACACACACATGCAAACTCTAATAAATGAGTAGACCAGGAAGCAGGGGAGAGCAGGAGGGGCAGGCAGGGAGGGACAGACTGACTGGAGAGAGCTACTGATCTGGCTCTGGCTTCAGAATGACCATGAAGAAGAATGCTGCATACTAGAGTCATTAGCAATGAGCCTCATACCCTCTCCACTTCTTTAGTTTATGTTCAGTAAGTAGCTTTAAGGCTAAGATATATCTTCCTAACAAGATTTTAATCAGAAAAGAATGGAGGTAATGATTTGATTTCTTTTGTTGTATCTATCCGTTTCCTTTGAGTTCTGCCATGAGCCCGTTCCTGAGATACAGAATCTCTGTGTGCGATTAAAATGGAGTATCTTGACCCAAGGAATAAAAACAGTCATCATAAAGCTATGGCAAGTTCACCAACCTAAATGGCATTTTTGAGGGTTTCTGATGTTTCCTACTAAGATATGAACCACTTGTATACTTGTAGCTTCTTCTGCCACACCCTCCTAGGCTTGGCTTTAATATCCTAGCTACCATACATTCATCTACCAAGCTTTTCAAGTGACTGCCGGGATTGACTTGCCACCTGCACCATTCTGGACCCCAGGGATACTATCCAATGGAGGCGCCATCATCCTACCTGTGCAGCTTGCTCTTCCTTTGTCTGCCTGAGCTCAGTCCGGAAAGTGCTAATGAGTTCTTCATTTTCTTGAAGCTGCTGCTTCATCAGGACATTCTCCTCCATATCAGCCGATTTCTTATCCAAATGAAGGGGAAAATATTTATTTAATCAATGGGATTGGCAACTTTTAGTTCTTTTGACTTTCTCATTTGCCTTGAATACCTACCCTATTTTATACTAATTTCCACTTTAATGCAAAAAGAATTTTATTTGCTAATTTATAAAGTATCATTGAATTGCCAAAACTTTTCAGAAGAAGACAGAAGCAACAGCAATACGCTTTTCAATTTCGTTGAAAGCTAACATAGCAAAGAGACAGACCAAATAGACAGTGAGAGGAAACATGGAAATCAGTAACAATATGTAAAAACTATCCTACAAACCTTGCACTAAACAAGTTAAGGGCAAACCAGAAAAATTGGGATTTTCTTGGCATTAGAGAATATAAAATAATAATGATAAAAAAGACAGCAATAGAGCTACATCTGATGTTCCTGTGAAATAGGGAAAAATCCAAGGTAAACAAGAAGTATTTGCAGGAATAGGTGGCAGCTAGTATTAGAAGAGATGCAACACTTCCCATTCTTTGATCATGGGTAAATGCAGGCCATCCACAGGAAAAAAAAAAAAACCCAAATGCGATCTGTATAGACGTTTAGCAATGGTTCAGTGGCAACTAGCACTTGCTGCTCTTGTGAAAAGATCCAGGTTCCATCACAGCACCCACGCTATCTGTAACTCCAGTTCCAGGGGATCTGATGTCCTCGTCTGACCTCTGGGGGTATGTAGTGCATATACATACATGTAAGCAAAAACATTCACACAAAAGATGCATGAACAATTACATAATATCATTCAAAAGTCAGGCATGGTGGCTCATGCCTATAATTCCAGCACTCAAGAGGCTGAGACAGGAGGACTGCCACAAGTTCAAGGTAAAACTGGGCTACATTGTGAGACCTTCCTTCAAAAACAAAAACAAAAATCACGAAGAATAAGGAGAAGAAAAATATGCTGAAAGACACTGTAACCTATATCATCGTTAAACATGTTTAAGAAAAATGAAGAGGAAATGAAAGGAAAATTAGAGTTAGAAAAGTTTGAAAAATTAATAAAATTCATGAAGTTGATGTAAAGGAAAACTCGTTTCAGAAGAGAAAGCCAAACACAAAACAGAATGCCTTGAGTTAAATAAGAAAAAGGATAAATCAAAAAAATATTAATCACAATTGGTAAAAAAAAAAACACACAACCAAAAGTAAAGGTTAACAGAAACCTGCAAGGAAAAAAATGAAAGCATCGGAGCTGACCGAATGCTATGCATCATGTAATTCAAGAGTTTCTGAAAACACATGATCCATACATGAAGAATACACTGAGTATGTGCAAATACCAACCAAGAACGCCACACACACACACACACACACACACACATGCAAACTCTAATAAATGAGTAGACCAGGAAGCAGGGGAGAGCAGGACGGACAGGCAGGGAGGGACAGACTGACTGGAGAGAGCTACTGATCTGGCTCTGGCTTCAGAATGACCATGAAGAAGAACGCTGCATACTAGAGTCATTAGCAATGAGCCTCATACCCTCTCCACTTCTTTAGTTTATGTTCAGTAAGTAGCTTTAAGGCTAAGATATATCTTCCTAACAAGATTTTAATCAGAAAAGAATGGAGGTAATGATTTGATTTCTTTTGTTGTATCTATCCGTTTCCTTTGAGTTCTGCCATGAGCCCGTTCCTGAGATACAGAATCTCTGTGTGCGATTAAAATGGAGTATCTTGACCCAAGGAATAAAAACAGTCATCATAAAGCTATGGCAAGTTCACCAACCTAAATGGCATTTTTGAGGGTTTCTGATGTTTCCTACTAAGATATGAACCACTTGTATACTTGTAGCTTCTTCTGCCACACCCTCCTAGGCTTGGCTTTAATATCCTAGCTACCATACATTCATCTACCAAGCTTTTCAAGTGACTGCCGGGATTGACTTGCCACCTGCACCATTCTGGACCCCAGGGATACTATCCTAATGGAGGCGCCATCATCCTACCTGTGCAGCTTGCTCTTCCTTTGTCTGCCTGAGCTCAGTCCGGAAAGTGCTAATGAGTTCTTCATTTTCTTGAAGCTGCTGCTTCATCAGGACATTCTCCTCCATATCAGCCGATTTCTTATCCAAATGAAGGGGAAAATATTTATTTAATCAATGGGATTGGCAACTTTTAGTTCTTTTGACTTTCTCATTTGCCTTGAATACCTACCCTATTTTATACTAATTTCCACTTTAATGCAAAAAGAATTTTATTTGCTAATTTATAAAGTATCATTGAATTGCCAAAACTTTTCAGAAGAAGACAGAAGCAACAGCAATACGCTTTTCAATTTCGTTGAAAGCTAACATAGCAAAGAGACAGACCAAATAGACAGTGAGAGGAAACATGGAAATCAGTAACAATATGTAAAAACTATCCTACAAACCTTGCACTAAACAAGTTAAGGGCAAACCAGAAAAATTGGGATTTTCTTGGCATTAGAGAATATAAAATAATAATGATAAAAAAGACAGCAATAGAGCTACATCTGATGTTCCTGTGAAATAGGGAAAAATCCAAGGTAAACAAGAAGTATTTGCAGGAATAGGTGGCAGCTAGTATTAGAAGAGATGCAACACTTCCCATTCTTTGATCATGGGTAAATGCAGGCCATCCACAGGGAAAAAAAAAAAAAAAACCCAAATGCGATCTGTATAGACGTTTAGCAATGGTTCAGTGGCAACTAGCACTTGCTGCTCTTGTGAAAAGATCCAGGTTCCATCACAGCACCCACGCTATCTGTAACTCCAGTTCCAGGGGATCTGATGTCCTCGTCTGACCTCTGGGGGTATGTAGTGCATATACATACATGTAAGCAAAAACATTCACACAAAAGATGCATGAACAATTACATAATATCATTCAAAAGTCAGGCATGGTGGCTCATGCCTATAATTCCAGCACTCAAGAGGCTGAGACAGGAGGACTGCCACAAGTTCAAGGTAAAACTGGGCTACATTGTGAGACCTTCCTTCAAAAACAACAACAAAAATCACGAAGAATAAGGAGAAGAAAAATATGCTGAAAGACACTGTAACCTATATCATCGTAAAACATGTTTAAGAAAAATGAAGAGGAAATGAAAGGAAAATTAGAGTTAGAAAAGTTTGAAAAATTAATAAAATTCATGAAGTTGATGTAAAAGAAAACTCGTTTCAGAAGAGAAAGCCAAACACAAAACAGAATGCCTTTAGTTAAATAAGAAAAAGGATAAATCAAAAAAATATTAATCACAATTGGTAAAAAAAAAAAAAAAAAAAACACACAACCAAAAGTAAAGGTTAACAGAAACCTGCAAGGAAAAAAATGAAAGCATCGGAGCAGACCGAATGCTATATGCGTCATGTAATTCAAGAGTTTCTGAAAACACACGATCCATACATGAAGAATACACTGAGTATGTGCAAATACCAACCAAGAACGCCACACACACACACACACACACATGCAAACTCTAATAAATGAGTAGACCAGGAAGCAGGGGAGAGCAGGAGGGGCAGGCAGGGAGGGACAGACTGAGTGGAGAGAGCTACTGATCTGGCTCTGGCTTCAGAATGACCATGAAGAAGAATGCTGCATACTAGAGTCATTAGCAATGAGCCTCATACCCTCTCCACTTCTTTAGTTTATGTTCAGTAAGTAGCTTTAAGGCTAAGATATATCTTCCTAACAAGATTTTAATCAGAAAAGAATGGAGGTAATGATTTGATTTCTTTTGTTGTATCTATCCGTTTCCTTTGAGTTCTGCCATGAGCCCGTTCCTGAGATACAGAATCTCTGTGTGCGATTAAAATGGAGTATCTTGACCCAAGGAATAAAAACAGTCATCATAAAGCTATGGCAAGTTCACCAACCTAAATGGCATTTTTGAGGGTTTCTGATGTTTCCTACTAAGATATGAACCACTTGTATACTTGTAGCTTCTTCTGCCACACCCTCCTAGGCTTGGCTTTAATATCCTAGCTACCATACATTCATCTACCAAGCTTTTCAAGTGACTGCCGGGATTGACTTGCCACCTGCACCATTCTGGACCCCAGGGATACTATCCTAATGGAGGCGCCATCATCCTACCTGTGCAGCTTGCTCTTCCTTTGTCTGCCTGAGCTCAGTCCGGAAAGTGCTAATGAGTTCTTCATTTTCTTGAAGCTGCTGCTTCATCAGGACATTCTCCTCCATATCAGCCGATTTCTTATCCAAATGAAGGGGAAAATATTTATTTAATCAATGGGATTGGCAACTTTTAGTTCTTTTGACTTTCTCATTTGCCTTGAATACCTACCCTATTTTATACTAATTTCCACTTTAATGCAAAAAGAATTTTATTTGCTAATTTATAAAGTATCATTGAATTGCCAAAACTTTTCAGAAGAAGACAGAAGCAACAGCAATACGCTTTTCAATTTCGTTGAAAGCTAACATAGCAAAGAGACAGACCAAATAGACAGTGAGAGGAAACATGGAAATCAGTAACAATATGTAAAAACTATCCTACAAACCTTGCACTAAACAAGTTAAGGGCAAACCAGAAAAATTGGGATTTTCTTGGCATTAGAGAATATAAAATAATAATGATAAAAAAGACAGCAATAGAGCTACATCTGATGTTCCTGTGAAATAGGGAAAAATCCAAGGTAAACAAGAAGTATTTGCAGGAATAGGTGGCAGCTAGTATTAGAAGAGATGCAACACTTCCCATTCTTTGATCATGGGTAAATGCAGGCCATCCACAGGAAAAAAAAAAAAAAAACCCAAATGCGATCTGTATAGACGTTTAGCAATGGTTCAGTGGCAACTAGCACTTGCTGCTCTTGTGAAAAGATCCAGGTTCCATCACAGCACCCACGCTATCTGTAACTCCAGTTCCAGGGGATCTGATGTCCTCGTCTGACCTCTGGGGGTATGTAGTGCATATACATACATGTAAGCAAAAACATTCACACAAAAGATGCATGAACAATTACATAATATCATTCAAAAGTCAGGCATGGTGGCTCATGCCTATAATTCCAGCACTCAAGAGGCTGAGACAGGAGGACTGCCACAAGTTCAAGGTAAAACTGGGCTACATTGTGAGACCTTCCTTCAAAAACAACAACAAAAATCACGAAGAATAAGGAGAAGAAAAATATGCTGAAAGACACTGTAACCTATATCATCGTAAAACATGTTTAAGAAAAATGAAGAGGAAATGAAAGGAAAATTAGAGTTAGAAAAGTTTGAAAAATTAATAAAATTCATGAAGTTGATGTAAAAGAAAACTCGTTTCAGAAGAGAAAGCCAAACACAAAACAGAATGCCTTTAGTTAAATAAGAAAAAGGATAAATCAAAAAAATATTAATCACAATTGGTAAAAAAAAAAAAAAAAAAAACACACAACCAAAAGTAAAGGTTAACAGAAACCTGCAAGGAAAAAAATGAAAGCATCGGAGCAGACCGAATGCTATATGCGTCATGTAATTCAAGAGTTTCTGAAAACACACGATCCATACATGAAGAATACACTGAGTATGTGCAAATACCAACCAAGAACGCCACACACACACACACACACACATGCAAACTCTAATAAATGAGTAGACCAGGAAGCAGGGGAGAGCAGGAGGGGCAGGCAGGGAGGGACAGACTGACTGGAGAGAGCTACTGATCTGGCTCTGGCTTCAGAATGACCATGAAGAAGAATGCTGCATACTAGAGTCATTAGCAATGAGCCTCATACCCTCTCCACTTCTTTAGTTTATGTTCAGTAAGTAGCTTTAAGGCTAAGATATATCTTCCTAACAAGATTTTAATCAGAAAAGAATGGAGGTAATGATTTGATTTCTTTTGTTGTATCTATCCGTTTCCTTTGAGTTCTGCCATGAGCCCGTTCCTGAGATACAGAATCTCTGTGTGCGATTAAAATGGAGTATCTTGACCCAAGGAATAAAAACAGTCATCATAAAGCTATGGCAAGTTCACCAACCTAAATGGCATTTTTGAGGGTTTCTGATGTTTCCTACTAAGATATGAACCACTTGTATACTTGTAGCTTCTTCTGCCACACCCTCCTAGGCTTGGCTTTAATATCCTAGCTACCATACATTCATCTACCAAGCTTTTCAAGTGACTGCCGGGATTGACTTGCCACCTGCACCATTCTGGACCCCAGGGATACTATCCTAATGGAGGCGCCATCATCCTACCTGTGCAGCTTGCTCTTCCTTTGTCTGCCTGAGCTCAGTCCGGAAAGTGCTAATGAGTTCTTCATTTTCTTGAAGCTGCTGCTTCATCAGGACATTCTCCTCCATATCAGCCGATTTCTTATCCAAATGAAGGGGAAAATATTTATTTAATCAATGGGATTGGCAACTTTTAGTTCTTTTGACTTTCTCATTTGCCTTGAATACCTACCCTATTTTATACTAATTTCCACTTTAATGCAAAAAGAATTTTATTTGCTAATTTATAAAGTATCATTGAATTGCCAAAACTTTTCAGAAGAAGACAGAAGCAACAGCAATACGCTTTTCAATTTCGTTGAAAGCTAACATAGCAAAGAGACAGACCAAATAGACAGTGAGAGGAAACATGGAAATCAGTAACAATATGTAAAAACTATCCTACAAACCTTGCACTAAACAAGTTAAGGGCAAACCAGAAAAATTGGGATTTTCTTGGCATTAGAGAATATAAAATAATAATGATAAAAAAGACAGCAATAGAGCTACATCTGATGTTCCTGTGAAATAGGGAAAAATCCAAGGTAAACAAGAAGTATTTGCAGGAATAGGTGGCAGCTAGTATTAGAAGAGATGCAACACTTCCCATTCTTTGATCATGGGTAAATGCAGGCCATCCACAGGAAAAAAAAAAAAAAACCCAAATGCGATCTGTATAGACGTTTAGCAATGGTTCAGTGGCAACTAGCACTTGCTGCTCTTGTGAAAAGATCCAGGTTCCATCACAGCACCCACGCTATCTGTAACTCCAGTTCCAGGGGATCTGATGTCCTCGTCTGACCTCTGGGGGTATGTAGTGCATATACATACATGTAAGCAAAAACATTCACACAAAAGATGCATGAACAATTACATAATATCATTCAAAAGTCAGGCATGGTGGCTCATGCCTATAATTCCAGCACTCAAGAGGCTGAGACAGGAGGACTGCCACAAGTTCAAGGTAAAACTGGGCTACATTGTGAGACCTTCCTTCAAAAACAACAACAAAAATCACGAAGAATAAGGAGAAGAAAAATATGCTGAAAGACACTGTAACCTATATCATCGTAAAACATGTTTAAGAAAAATGAAGAGGAAATGAAAGGAAAATTAGAGTTAGAAAAGTTTGAAAAATTAATAAAATTCATGAAGTTGATGTAAAAGAAAACTCGTTTCAGAAGAGAAAGCCAAACACAAAACAGAATGCCTTTAGTTAAATAAGAAAAAGGATAAATCAAAAAAATATTAATCACAATTGGTAAAAAAAAAAAAAAAAAAAACACACAACCAAAAGTAAAGGTTAACAGAAACCTGCAAGGAAAAAAATGAAAGCATCGGAGCAGACCGAATGCTATATGCGTCATGTAATTCAAGAGTTTCTGAAAACACACGATCCATACATGAAGAATACACTGAGTATGTGCAAATACCAACCAAGAACGCCACACACACACACACACACACATGCAAACTCTAATAAATGAGTAAACCAGGAAGCAGGGGAGAGCAGGAGGGGCAGGCAGGGAGGGACAGACTGACTGGAGAGAGCTACTGATCTGGCTCTGGCTTCAGAATGACCATGAAGAAGAATGCTGCATACTAGAGTCATTAGCAATGAGCCTCATACCCTCTCCACTTCTTTAGTTTATGTTCAGTAAGTAGCTTTAAGGCTAAGATATATCTTCCTAACAAGATTTTAATCAGAAAAGAATGGAGGTAATGATTTGATTTCTTTTGTTGTATCTATCCGTTTCCTTTGAGTTCTGCCATGAGCCCGTTCCTGAGATACAGAATCTCTGTGTGCGATTAAAATGGAGTATCTTGACCCAAGGAATAAAAACAGTCATCATAAAGCTATGGCAAGTTCACCAACCTAAATGGCATTTTTGAGGGTTTCTGATGTTTCCTACTAAGATATGAACCACTTGTATAATTGTAGCTTCTTCTGCCACACCCTCCTAGGCTTGGCTTTAATATCCTAGCTACCATACATTCATCTACCAAGCTTTTCAAGTGACTGCCGGGATTGACTTGCCACCTGCACCATTCTGGACCCCAGGGATACTATCCTAATGGAGGCGCCATCATCCTACCTGTGCAGCTTGCTCTTCCTTTGTCTGCCTGAGCTCAGTCCGGAAAGTGCTAATGAGTTCTTCATTTTCTTGAAGCTGCTGCTTCATCAGGACATTCTCCTCCATATCAGCCGATTTCTTATCCAAATGAAGGGGAAAATATTTATTTAATCAATGGGATTGGCAACTTTTAGTTCTTTTGACTTTCTCATTTGCCTTGAATACCTACCCTATTTTATACTAATTTCCACTTTAATGCAAAAAGAATTTTATTTGCTAATTTATAAAGTATCATTGAATTGCCAAAACTTTTCAGAAGAAGACAGAAGCAACAGCAATACGCTTTTCAATTTCGTTGAAAGCTAACATAGCAAAGAGACAGACCAAATAGACAGTGAGAGGAAACATGGAAATCAGTAACAATATGTAAAAACTATCCTACAAACCTTGCACTAAACAAGTTAAGGGCAAACCAGAAAAATTGGGATTTTCTTGGCATTAGAGAATATAAAATAATAATGATAAAAAAGACAGCAATAGAGCTACATCTGATGTTCCTGTGAAATAGGGAAAAATCCAAGGTAAACAAGAAGTATTTGCAGGAATAGGTGGCAGCTAGTATTAGAAGAGATGCAACACTTCCCATTCTTTGATCATGGGTAAATGCAGGCCATCCACAGGAAAAAAAAAAAAAACCCAAATGCGATCTGTATAGACGTTTAGCAATGGTTCAGTGGCAACTAGCACTTGCTGCTCTTGTGAAAAGATCCAGGTTCCATCACAGCACCCACGCTATCTGTAACTCCAGTTCCAGGGGATCTGATGTCCTCGTCTGACCTCTGGGGGTATGTAGTGCATATACATACATGTAAGCAAAAACATTCACACAAAAGATGCATGAACAATTACATAATATCATTCAAAAGTCAGGCATGGTGGCTCATGCCTATAATTCCAGCACTCAAGAGGCTGAGACAGGAGGACTGCCACAAGTTCAAGGTAAAACTGGGCTACATTGTGAGACCTTCCTTCAAAAACAACAACAAAAATCACGAAGAATAAGGAGAAGAAAAATATGCTGAAAGACACTGTAACCTATATCATCGTTAAACATGTTTAAGAAAAATGAAGAGGAAATGAAAGGAAAATTAGAGTTAGAAAAGTTTGAAAAATTAATAAAATTCATGAAGTTGATGTAAAAGAAAACTCGTTTCAGAAGAGAAAGCCAAACACAAAACAGAATGCCTTTAGTTAAATAAGAAAAAGGATAAATCAAAAAAATATTAATCACAATTGGTAAAAAAAAAAAAAAACACACACAACCAAAAGTAAAGGTTAACAGAAACCTGCAAGGAAAAAAATGAAAGCATTGGAGCAGACCGAATGCTATATGCATCATGTAATTCAAGAGTTTCTGAAAACACACGATCCATACATGAAGAATACACTGAGTATGTGCAAATACCAACCAAGAACGCCACACACACACACACACACAGACACACATGCAAACTCTAATAAATGAGTAGACCAGGAAGCAGGGGAGAGCAGGAGGGGCAGGCAGGGAGGGACAGACTGACTGGAGAGAGCTACTGATCTGGCTCTGGCTTCAGAATGACCATGAAGAAGAATGCTGCATACTAGAGTCATTAGCAATGAGCCTCATACCCTCTCCACTTCTTTAGTTTATGTTCAGTAAGTAGCTTTAAGGCTAAGATATATCTTCCTAACAAGATTTTAATCAGAAAAGAATGGAGGTAATGATTTGATTTCTTTTGTTGTATCTATCCGTTTCCTTTGAGTTCTGCCATGAGCCCGTTCCTGAGATACAGAATCTCTGTGTGCGATTAAAATGGAGTATCTTGACCCAAGGAATAAAAACAGTCATCATAAAGCTATGGCAAGTTCACCAACCTAAATGGCATTTTTGAGGGTTTCTGATGTTTCCTACTAAGATATGAACCACTTGTATACTTGTAGCTTCTTCTGCCACACCCTCCTAGGCTTGGCTTTAATATCCTAGCTACCATACATTCATCTACCAAGCTTTTCAAGTGACTGCCGGGATTGACTTGCCACCTGCACCATTCTGGACCCCAGGGATACTATCCTAATGGAGGCGCCATCATCCTACCTGTGCAGCTTGCTCTTCCTTTGTCTGCCTGAGCTCAGTCCGGAAAGTGCTAATGAGTTCTTCATTTTCTTGAAGCTGCTGCTTCATCAGGACATTCTCCTCCATATCAGCCGATTTCTTATCCAAATGAAGGGGGAAATATTTAATCAATGGGATTGGCAACTTTTAGTTCTTTTGACTTTCTCATTTGCCTTGAATACCTACCCTATTTTATACTAATTTCCACTTTAATGCAAAAAGAATTTTATTTGCTAATTTATAAAGTATCATTGAATTGCCAAAACTTTTCAGAAGAAGACAGAAGCAACAGCAATACGCTTTTCAATTTCGTTGAAAGCTAACATAGCAAAGAGACAGACCAAATAGACAGTGAGAGGAAACATGGAAATCAGTAACAATATGTAAAAACTATCCTACAAACCTTGCACTAAACAAGTTAAGGGCAAACCAGAAAAATTGGGATTTTCTTGGCATTAGAGAATATAAAATAATAATGATAAAAAAGACAGCAATAGAGCTACATCTGATGTTCCTGTGAAATAGGGAAAAATCCAAGGTAAACAAGAAGTATTTGCAGGAATAGGTGGCAGCTAGTATTAGAAGAGATGCAACACTTCCCATTCTTTGATCATGGGTAAATGCAGGCCATCCACAGGAAAAAAAAAAAAACCCCAAATGCGATCTGTATAGACGTTTAGCAATGGTTCAGTGGCAACTAGCACTTGCTGCTCTTGTGAAAAGATCCAGGTTCCATCACAGCACCCACGCTATCTGTAACTCCAGTTCCAGGGGATCTGATGTCCTCGTCTGACCTCTGGGGGTATGTAGTGCATATACATACATGTAAGCAAAAACATTCACACAAAAGATGCATGAACAATTACATAATATCATTCAAAAGTCAGGCATGGTGGCTCATGCCTATAATTCCAGCACTCAAGAGGCTGAGACAGGAGGACTGCCACAAGTTCAAGGTAAAACTGGGCTACATTGTGAGACCTTCCTTCAAAAACAACAACAAAAATCACGAAGAATAAGGAGAAGAAAAATATGCTGAAAGATACTGTAACCTATATCATCGTTAAACATGTTTAAGAAAAATGAAGAGGAAATGAAAGGAAAATTAGAGTTAGAAAAGTTTGAAAAATTAATAAAATTCATGAAGTTGATGTAAAAGAAAACTCGTTTCAGAAGAGAAAGCCAAACACAAAACAGAATGCCTTTAGTTAAATAAGAAAAAGGATAAATCAAAAAAATATTAATCACAATTGGTAAAAAAAAAAAAAACACACACAACCAAAAGTAAAGGTTAACAGAAACCTGCAAGGAAAAAAATGAAAGCATCGGAGCAGACCGAATGCTATATGCATCATGTAATTCAAGAGTTTCTGAAAACACACGATCCATACATGAAGAATACACTGAGTATGTGCAAATACCAACCAAGAACGCCACACACACACACACACACACACACATGCAAACTCTAATAAATGAGTAGACCAGGAAGCAGGGGAGAGCAGGACGGACAGGCAGGGAGGGACAGACTGACTGGAGAGAGCTACTGATCTGGCTCTGGCTTCAGAATGACCATGAAGAAGAACGCTGCATACTAGAGTCATTAGCAATGAGCCTCATACCCTCTCCACTTCTTTAGTTTATGTTCAGTAAGTAGCATTAAGGCTAAGATATATCTTCCTAACAAGGTTTTAATCAGAAAAGAATGGAGGTAATGATTTGATTTCTTTTGTTGTATCTATCCGTTTCCTTTGAGTTCTGCCATGAGCCCGTTCCTGAGATACAGAATCTCTGTGTGCGATTAAAATGGAGTATCTTGACCCAAGGAATAAAAACAGTCATCATAAAGCTATGGCAAGTTCACCAACCTAAATGGCATTTTTGAGGGTTTCTGATGTTTCCTACTAAGATATGAACCACTTGTATACTTGTAGCTTCTTCTGCCACACCCTCCTAGGCTTGGCTTTAATATCCTAGCTACCATACATTCATCTACCAAGCTTTTCAAGTGACTGCCGGGATTGACTTGCCACCTGCACCATTCTGGACCCCAGGGATACTATCCTAATGGAGGCGCCATCATCCTACCTGTGCAGCTTGCTCTTCCTTTGTCTGCCTGAGCTCAGTCCGGAAAGTGCTAATGAGTTCTTCATTTTCTTGAAGCTGCTGCTTCATCAGGACATTCTCCTCCATATCAGCCGATTTCTTATCCAAATGAAGGGGGAAATATTTAATCAATGGGATTGGCAACTTTTAGTTCTTTTGACTTTCTCATTTGCCTTGAATACCTACCCTATTTTATACTAATTTCCACTTTAATGCAAAAAGAATTTTATTTGCTAATTTATAAAGTATCATTGAATTGCCAAAACTTTTCAGAAGAAGACAGAAGCAACAGCAATACGCTTTTCAATTTCGTTGAAAGCTAACATAGCAAAGAGACAGACCAAATAGACAGTGAGAGGAAACATGGAAATCAGTAACAATATGTAAAAACTATCCTACAAACCTTGCACTAAACAAGTTAAGGGCAAACCAGAAAAATTGGGATTTTCTTGGCATTAGAGAATATAAAATAATAATGATAAAAAAGACAGCAATAGAGCTACATCTGATGTTCCTGTGAAATAGGGAAAAATCCAAGGTAAACAAGAAGTATTTGCAGGAATAGGTGGCAGCTAGTATTAGAAGAGATGCAACACTTCCCATTCTTTGATCATGGGTAAATGCAGGCCATCCACAGGAAAAAAAAAAAAACCCCAAATGCGATCTGTATAGACGTTTAGCAATGGTTCAGTGGCAACTAGCACTTGCTGCTCTTGTGAAAAGATCCAGGTTCCATCACAGCACCCACGCTATCTGTAACTCCAGTTCCAGGGGATCTGATGTCCTCGTCTGACCTCTGGGGGTATGTAGTGCATATACATACATGTAAGCAAAAACATTCACACAAAAGATGCATGAACAATTACATAATATCATTCAAAAGTCAGGCATGGTGGCTCATGCCTATAATTCCAGCACTCAAGAGGCTGAGACAGGAGGACTGCCACAAGTTCAAGGTAAAACTGGGCTACATTGTGAGACCTTCCTTCAAAAACAACAACAAAAATCACGAAGAATAAGGAGAAGAAAAATATGCTGAAAGATACTGTAACCTATATCATCGTTAAACATGTTTAAGAAAAATGAAGAGGAAATGAAAGGAAAATTAGAGTTAGAAAAGTTTGAAAAATTAATAAAATTCATGAAGTTGATGTAAAAGAAAACTCGTTTCAGAAGAGAAAGCCAAACACAAAACAGAATGCCTTTAGTTAAATAAGAAAAAGGATAAATCAAAAAAATATTAATCACAATTGGTAAAAAAAAAAAAAACACACACAACCAAAAGTAAAGGTTAACAGAAACCTGCAAGGAAAAAAATGAAAGCATCGGAGCAGACCGAATGCTATATGCATCATGTAATTCAAGAGTTTCTGAAAACACACGATCCATACATGAAGAATACACTGAGTATGTGCAAATACCAACCAAGAACGCCACACACACACACACACACACACACATGCAAACTCTAATAAATGAGTAGACCAGGAAGCAGGGGAGAGCAGGACGGACAGGCAGGGAGGGACAGACTGACTGGAGAGAGCTACTGATCTGGCTCTGGCTTCAGAATGACCATGAAGAAGAACGCTGCATACTAGAGTCATTAGCAATGAGCCTCATACCCTCTCCACTTCTTTAGTTTATGTTCAGTAAGTAGCATTAAGGCTAAGATATATCTTCCTAACAAGGTTTTAATCAGAAAAGAATGGAGGTAATGATTTGATTTCTTTTGTTGTATCTATCCGTTTCCTTTGAGTTCTGCCATGAGCCCGTTCCTGAGATACAGAATCTCTGTGTGCGATTAAAATGGAGTATCTTGACCCAAGGAATAAAAACAGTCATCATAAAGCTATGGCAAGTTCACCAACCTAAATGGCATTTTTGAGGGTTTCTGATGTTTCCTACTAAGATATGAACCACTTGTATACTTGTAGCTTCTTCTGCCACACCCTCCTAGGCTTGGCTTTAATATCCTAGCTACCATACATTCATCTACCAAGCTTTTCAAGTGACTGCTGGGATTGACTTGCCACCTGCACCATTCTGGACCCCAGGGATACTATCCTAATGGAGGCGCCATCATCCTACCTGTGCAGCTTGCTCTTCCTTTGTCTGCCTGAGCTCAGTCCGGAAAGTGCTAATGAGTTCTTCATTTTCTTGAAGCTGCTGCTTCATCAGGACATTCTCCTCCATATCAGCCGATTTCTTATCCAAATGAAGGGGGAAATATTTATTTAATCAATGGGATTGGCAACTTTTAGTTCTTTTGACTTTCTCATTTGCCTTGAATACCTACCCTATTTTATACTAATTTCCACTTTAATGCAAAAAGAATTTTATTTGCTAATTTATAAAGTATCATTGAATTGCCAAAACTTTTCAGAAGAAGACAGAAGCAACAGCAATACGCTTTTCAATTTCGTTGAAAGCTAACATAGCAAAGAGACAGACCAAATAGACAGTGAGAGGAAACATGGAAATCAGTAACAATATGTAAAAACTATCCTACAAACCTTGCACTAAACAAGTTAAGGGCAAACCAGAAAAATTGGGATTTTCTTGGCATTAGAGAATATAAAATAATAATGATAAAAAAGACAGCAATAGAGCTACATCTGATGTTCCTGTGAAATAGGGAAAAATCCAAGGTAAACAAGAAGTATTTGCAGGAATAGGTGGCAGCTAGTATTAGAAGAGATGCAACACTTCCCATTCTTTGATCATGGGTAAATGCAGGCCATCCACAGGAAAAAAAAAAAAAACCCAAATGCGATCTGTATAGACGTTTAGCAATGGTTCAGTGGCAACTAGCACTTGCTGCTCTTGTGAAAAGATCCAGGTTCCATCACAGCACCCACGCTATCTGTAACTCCAGTTCCAGGGGATCTGATGTCCTCGTCTGACCTCTGGGGGTATGTAGTGCATATACATACATGTAAGCAAAAACATTCACACAAAAGATGCATGAACAATTACATAATATCATTCAAAAGTCAGGCATGGTGGCTCATGCCTATAATTCCAGCACTCAAGAGGATGAGACAGGAGGACTGCCACAAGTTCAAGGTAAAACTGGGCTACATTGTGAGACCTTCCTTCAAAAACAACAACAAAAATCACGAAGAATAAGGAGAAGAAAAATATGCTGAAAGACACTGTAACCTATATCATCGTTAAACATGTTTAAGAAAAATGAAGAGGAAATGAAAGGAAAATTAGAGTTAGAAAAGTTTGAAAAATTAATAAAATTCATGAAGTTGATGTAAAAGAAAACTCGTTTCAGAAGAGAAAGCCAAACACAAAACAGAATGCCTTTAGTTAAATAAGAAAAAGGATAAATCAAAAAAATATTAATCACAATTGGTAAAAAAAAAAAAAAAAACACACAACCAAAAGTAAAGGTTAACAGAAACCTGCAAGGAAAAAAATGAAAGCATCGGAGCAGACCGAATGCTATATGCGTCATGTAATTCAAGAGTTTCTGAAAACACACGATCCATACATGAAGAATACACTGAGTATGTGCAAATACCAACCAAGAACGCCACACACACACACACACACACACATGCAAACTCTAATAAATGAGTAGACCAGGAAGCAGGGGAGAGCAGGAGGGGCAGGCAGGGAGGGACAGACTGACTGGAGAGAGCTACTGATCTGGCTCTGGCTTCAGAATGACCATGAAGAAGAATGCTGCATACTAGAGTCATTAGCAATGAGCCTCATACCCTCTCCACTTCTTTAGTTTATGTTCAGTAAGTAGCTTTAAGGCTAAGATATATCTTCCTAACAAGATTTTAATCAGAAAAGAATGGAGGTAATGATTTGATTTCTTTTGTTGTATCTATCCGTTTCCTTTGAGTTCTGCCATGAGCCCGTTCCTGAGATACAGAATCTCTGTGTGCGATTAAAATGGAGTATCTTGACCCAAGGAATAAAAACAGTCATCATAAAGCTATGGCAAGTTCACCAACCTAAATGGCATTTTTGAGGGTTTCTGATGTTTCCTACTAAGATATGAACCACTTGTATACTTGTAGCTTCTTCTGCCACACCCTCCTAGGCTTGGCTTTAATATCCTAGCTACCATACATTCATCTACCAAGCTTTTCAAGTGACTGCCGGGATTGACTTGCCACCTGCACCATTCTGGACCCCAGGGATACTATCCTAATGGAGGCGCCATCATCCTACCTGTGCAGCTTGCTCTTCCTTTGTCTGCCTGAGCTCAGTCCGGAAAGTGCTAATGAGTTCTTCATTTTCTTGAAGCTGCTGCTTCATCAGGACATTCTCCTCCATATCAGCCGATTTCTTATCCAAATGAAGGGGGAAATATTTATTTAATCAATGGGATTGGCAACTTTTAGTTCTTTTGACTTTCTCATTTGCCTTGAATACCTACCCTATTTTATACTAATTTCCACTTTAATGCAAAAAGAATTTTATTTGCTAATTTATAAAGTATCATTGAATTGCCAAAACTTTTCAGAAGAAGACAGAAGCAACAGCAATACGCTTTTCAATTTCGTTGAAAGCTAACATAGCAAAGAGACAGACCAAATAGACAGTGAGAGGAAACATGGAAATCAGTAACAATATGTAAAAACTATCCTACAAACCTTGCACTAAACAAGTTAAGGGCAAACCAGAAAAATTGGGATTTTCTTGGCATTAGAGAATATAAAATAATAATGATAAAAAAGACAGCAATAGAGCTACATCTGATGTTCCTGTGAAATAGGGAAAAATCCAAGGTAAACAAGAAGTATTTGCAGGAATAGGTGGCAGCTAGTATTAGAAGAGATGCAACACTTCCCATTCTTTGATCATGGGTAAATGCAGGCCATCCACAGGAAAAAAAAAAAAACCCCAAATGCGATCTGTATAGACGTTTAGCAATGGTTCAGTGGCAACTAGCACTTGCTGCTCTTGTGAAAAGATCCAGGTTCCATCACAGCACCCACGCTATCTGTAACTCCAGTTCCAGGGGATCTGATGTCCTCGTCTGACCTCTGGGGGTATGTAGTGCATATACATACATGTAAGCAAAAACATTCACACAAAAGATGCATGAACAATTACATAATATCATTCAAAAGTCAGGCATGGTGGCTCATGCCTATAATTCCAGCACTCAAGAGGATGAGACAGGAGGACTGCCACAAGTTCAAGGTAAAACTGGGCTACATTGTGAGACCTTCCTTCAAAAACAACAACAAAAATCACGAAGAATAAGGAGAAGAAAAATATGCTGAAAGACACTGTAACCTATATCATCGTTAAACATGTTTAAGAAAAATGAAGAGGAAATGAAAGGAAAATTAGAGTTAGAAAAGTTTGAAAAATTAATAAAATTCATGAAGTTGATGTAAAAGAAAACTCGTTTCAGAAGAGAAAGCCAAACACAAAACAGAATGCCTTTAGTTAAATAAGAAAAAGGATAAATCAAAAAAATATTAATCACAATTGGTAAAAAAAAAAAAACACACACACAACCAAAAGTAAAGGTTAACAGAAACCTGCAAGGAAAAAAATGAAAGCATCGGAGCAGACCGAATGCTATATGCATCATGTAATTCAAGAGTTTCTGAAAACACACGATCCATACATGAAGAATACACTGAGTATGTGCAAATACCAACCAAGAACGCCACACACACACACACACACACACACACACATGCAAACTCTAATAAATGAGTAGACCAGGAAGCAGGGGAGAGCAGGAGGGGCAGGCAGGGAGGGACAGACTGACTGGAGAGAGCTACTGATCTGGCTCTGGCTTCAGAATGACCATGAAGAAGAACGCTGCATACTAGAGTCATTAGCAATGAGCCTCATACCCTCTACACTTCTTTAGTTTATGTTCAGTAAGTAGCATTAAGGCTAAGATATATCTTCCTAACAAGGTTTTAATCAGAAAAGAATGGAGGTAATGATTTGATTTCTTTTGTTGTATCTATCCGTTTCCTTTGAGTTCTGCCATGAGCCCGTTCCTGAGATACAGAATCTCTGTGTGCGATTAAAATGGAGTATCTTGACCCAAGGAATAAAAACAGTCATCATAAAGCTATGGCAAGTTCACCAACCTAAATGGCATTTTTGAGGGTTTCTGATGTTTCCTACTAAGATATGAACCACTTGTATACTTGTAGCTTCTTCTGCCACACCCTCCTAGGCTTGGCTTTAATATCCTAGCTACCATACATTCATCTACCAAGCTTTTCAAGTGACTGCCGGGATTGACTTGCCACCTGCACCATTCTGGACCCCAGGGATACTATCCTAATGGAGGTGCCATCATCCTACCTGTGCAGCTTGCTCTTCCTTTGTCTGCCTGAGCTCAGTCCGGAAAGTGCTAATGAGTTCTTCATTTTCTTGAAGCTGCTGCTTCATCAGGACATTCTCCTCCATATCAGCCGATTTCTTATCCAAATGAAGGGGAAAATATTTATTTAATCAATGGGATTGGCAACTTTTAGTTCTTTTGACTTTCTCATTTGCCTTGAATACCTACCCTATTTTATACTAATTTCCACTTTAATGCAAAAAGAATTTTATTTGCTAATTTATAAAGTATCATTGAATTGCCAAAACTTTTCAGAAGAAGACAGAAGCAACAGCAATACGCTTTTCAATTTCGTTGAAAGCTAACATAGCAAAGAGACAGACCAAATAGACAGTGAGAGGAAACATGGAAATCAGTAACAATATGTAAAAACTATCCTACAAACCTTGCACTAAACAAGTTAAGGGCAAACCAGAAAAATTGGGATTTTCTTGGCATTAGAGAATATAAAATAATAATGATAAAAAAGACAGCAATAGAGCTACATCTGATGTTCCTGTGAAATAGGGAAAAATCCAAGGTAAACAAGAAGTATTTGCAGGAATAGGTGGCAGCTAGTATTAGAAGAGATGCAACACTTCCCATTCTTTGATCATGGGTAAATGCAGGCCATCCACAGGAAAAAAAAAAAAAACCCAAATGCGATCTGTATAGACGTTTAGCAATGGTTCAGTGGCAACTAGCACTTGCTGCTCTTGTGAAAAGATCCAGGTTCCATCACAGCACCCACGCTATCTGTAACTCCAGTTCCAGGGGATCTGATGTCCTCGTCTGACCTCTGGGGGTATGTAGTGCATATACATACATGTAAGCAAAAACATTCACACAAAAGATGCATGAACAATTACATAATATCATTCAAAAGTCAGGCATGGTGGCTCATGCCTATAATTCCAGCACTCAAGAGGCTGAGACAGGAGGACTGCCACAAGTTCAAGGTAAAACTGGGCTACATTGTGAGACCTTCCTTCAAAAACAACAACAAAAATCACGAAGAATAAGGAGAAGAAAAATATGCTGAAAGACACTGTAACCTATATCATCGTTAAACATGTTTAAGAAAAATGAAGAGGAAATGAAAGGAAAATTAGAGTTAGAAAAGTTTGAAAAATTAATAAAATTCATGAAGTTGATGTAAAAGAAAACTCGTTTCAGAAGAGAAAGCCAAACACAAAACAGAATGCCTTTAGTTAAATAAGAAAAAGGATAAATCAAAAAAATATTAATCACAATTGGTAAAAAAAAAAAAAAACACACACAACCAAAAGTAAAGGTTAACAGAAACCTGCAAGGAAAAAAATGAAAGCATTGGAGCAGACCGAATGCTATATGCATCATGTAATTCAAGAGTTTCTGAAAACACACGATCCATACATGAAGAATACACTGAGTATGTGCAAATACCAACCAAGAACGCCACACACACACACACACACAGACACACATGCAAACTCTAATAAATGAGTAGACCAGGAAGCAGGGGAGAGCAGGAGGGGCAGGCAGGGAGGGACAGACTGACTGGAGAGAGCTACTGATCTGGCTCTGGCTTCAGAATGACCATGAAGAAGAATGCTGCATACTAGAGTCATTAGCAATGAGCCTCATACCCTCTCCACTTCTTTAGTTTATGTTCAGTAAGTAGCTTTAAGGCTAAGATATATCTTCCTAACAAGATTTTAATCAGAAAAGAATGGAGGTAATGATTTGATTTCTTTTGTTGTATCTATCCGTTTCCTTTGAGTTCTGCCATGAGCCCGTTCCTGAGATACAGAATCTCTGTGTGCGATTAAAATGGAGTATCTTGACCCAAGGAATAAAAACAGTCATCATAAAGCTATGGCAAGTTCACCAACCTAAATGGCATTTTTGAGGGTTTCTGATGTTTCCTACTAAGATATGAACCACTTGTATACTTGTAGCTTCTTCTGCCACACCCTCCTAGGCTTGGCTTTAATATCCTAGCTACCATACATTCATCTACCAAGCTTTTCAAGTGACTGCCGGGATTGACTTGCCACCTGCACCATTCTGGACCCCAGGGATACTATCCAATGGAGGCGCCATCATCCTACCTGTGCAGCTTGCTCTTCCTTTGTCTGCCTGAGCTCAGTCCGGAAAGTGCTAATGAGTTCTTCATTTTCTTGAAGCTGCTGCTTCATCAGGACATTCTCCTCCATATCAGCCGATTTCTTATCCAAATGAAGGGGGAAATATTTATTTAATCAATGGGATTGGCAACTTTTAGTTCTTTTGACTTTCTCATTTGCCTTGAATACCTACCCTATTTTATACTAATTTCCACTTTAATGCAAAAAGAATTTTATTTGCTAATTTATAAAGTATCATTGAATTGCCAAAACTTTTCAGAAGAAGACAGAAGCAACAGCAATACGCTTTTCAATTTCGTTGAAAGCTAACATAGCAAAGAGACAGACCAAATAGACAGTGAGAGGAAACATGGAAATCAGTAACAATATGTAAAAACTATCCTACAAACCTTGCACTAAACAAGTTAAGGGCAAACCAGAAAAATTGGGATTTTCTTGGCATTAGAGAATATAAAATAATAATGATAAAAAAGACAGCAATAGAGCTACATCTGATGTTCCTGTGAAATAGGGAAAAATCCAAGGTAAACAAGAAGTATTTGCAGGAATAGGTGGCAGCTAGTATTAGAAGAGATGCAACACTTCCCATTCTTTGATCATGGGTAAATGCAGGCCATCCACAGGAAAAAAAAAAAAAACCCAAATGCGATCTGTATAGACGTTTAGCAATGGTTCAGTGGCAACTAGCACTTGCTGCTCTTGTGAAAAGATCCAGGTTCCATCACAGCACCCACGCTATCTGTAACTCCAGTTCCAGGGGATCTGATGTCCTCGTCTGACCTCTGGGGGTATGTAGTGCATATACATACATGTAAGCAAAAACATTCACACAAAAGATGCATGAACAATTACATAATATCATTCAAAAGTCAGGCATGGTGGCTCATGCCTATAATTCCAGCACTCAAGAGGCTGAGACAGGACGACTGCCACAAGTTCAAGGTAAAACTGGGCTACATTGTGAGACCTTCCTTCAAAAACAACAACAAAAATCACGAAGAATAAGGAGAAGAAAAATATGCTGAAAGACACTGTAACCTATATCATCGTAAAACATGTTTAAGAAAAATGAAGAGGAAATGAAAGGAAAATTAGAGTTAGAAAAGTTTGAAAAATTAATAAAATTCATGAAGTTGATGTAAAAGAAAACTCGTTTCAGAAGAGAAAGCCAAACACAAAACAGAATGCCTTTAGTTAAATAAGAAAAAGGATTAATCAAAAAAATATTAATCACAATTGGTAAAAAAAAAAAAAAAAAAACACACAACCAAAAGTAAAGGTTAACAGAAACCTGCAAGGAAAAAAATGAAAGCATCGGAGCAGACCGAATGCTATATGCGTCATGTAATTCAAGAGTTTCTGAAAACACACGATCCATACATGAAGAATACACTGAGTATGTGCAAATACCAACCAAGAACGCCACACACACACACACACACACATGCAAACTCTAATAAATGAGTAGACCAGGAAGCAGGGGAGAGCAGGAGGGGCAGGCAGGGAGGGACAGACTGACTGGAGAGAGCTACTGATCTGGCTCTGGCTTCAGAATGACCATGAAGAAGAATGCTGCATACTAGAGTCATTAGCAATGAGCCTCATACCCTCTCCACTTCTTTAGTTTATGTTCAGTAAGTAGCTTTAAGGCTAAGATATATCTTCCTAACAAGATTTTAATCAGAAAAGAATGGAGGTAATGATTTGATTTCTTTTGTTGTATCTATCCGTTTCCTTTGAGTTCTGCCATGAGCCCGTTCCTGAGATACAGAATCTCTGTGTGCGATTAAAATGGAGTATCTTGACCCAAGGAATAAAAACAGTCATCATAAAGCTATGGCAAGTTCACCAACCTAAATGGCATTTTTGAGGGTTTCTGATGTTTCCTACTAAGATATGAACCACTTGTATACTTGTAGCTTCTTCTGCCACACCCTCCTAGGCTTGGCTTTAATATCCTAGCTACCATACATTCATCTACCAAGCTTTTCAAGTGACTGCCGGGATTGACTTGCCACCTGCACCATTCTGGACCCCAGGGATACTATCCTAATGGAGGCGCCATCATCCTACCTGTGCAGCTTGCTCTTCCTTTGTCTGCCTGAGCTCAGTCCGGAAAGTGCTAATGAGTTCTTCATTTTCTTGAAGCTGCTGCTTCATCAGGACATTCTCCTCCATATCAGCCGATTTCTTATCCAAATGAAGGGGGAAATATTTAATCAATGGGATTGGCAACTTTTAGTTCTTTTGACTTTCTCATTTGCCTTGAATACCTACCCTATTTTATACTAATTTCCACTTTAATGCAAAAAGAATTTTATTTGCTAATTTATAAAGTATCATTGAATTGCCAAAACTTTTCAGAAGAAGACAGAAGCAACAGCAATACGCTTTTCAATTTCGTTGAAAGCTAACATAGCAAAGAGACAGACCAAATAGACAGTGAGAGGAAACATGGAAATCAGTAACAATATGTAAAAACTATCCTACAAACCTTGCACTAAACAAGTTAAGGGCAAACCAGAAAAATTGGGATTTTCTTGGCATTAGAGAATATAAAATAATAATGATAAAAAAGACAGCAATAGAGCTACATCTGATGTTCCTGTGAAATAGGGAAAAATCCAAGGTAAACAAGAAGTATTTGCAGGAATAGGTGGCAGCTAGTATTAGAAGAGATGCAACACTTCCCATTCTTTGATCATGGGTAAATGCAGGCCATCCACAGGAAAAAAAAAAAAACCCCAAATGCGATCTGTATAGACGTTTAGCAATGGTTCAGTGGCAACTAGCACTTGCTGCTCTTGTGAAAAGATCCAGGTTCCATCACAGCACCCACGCTATCTGTAACTCCAGTTCCAGGGGATCTGATGTCCTCGTCTGACCTCTGGGGGTATGTAGTGCATATACATACATGTAAGCAAAAACATTCACACAAAAGATGCATGAACAATTACATAATATCATTCAAAAGTCAGGCATGGTGGCTCATGCCTATAATTCCAGCACTCAAGAGGCTGAGACAGGAGGACTGCCACAAGTTCAAGGTAAAACTGGGCTACATTGTGAGACCTTCCTTCAAAAACAACAACAAAAATCACGAAGAATAAGGAGAAGAAAAATATGCTGAAAGATACTGTAACCTATATCATCGTTAAACATGTTTAAGAAAAATGAAGAGGAAATGAAAGGAAAATTAGAGTTAGAAAAGTTTGAAAAATTAATAAAATTCATGAAGTTGATGTAAAAGAAAACTCGTTTCAGAAGAGAAAGCCAAACACAAAACAGAATGCCTTTAGTTAAATAAGAAAAAGGATAAATCAAAAAAATATTAATCACAATTGGTAAAAAAAAAAAAAACACACACAACCAAAAGTAAAGGTTAACAGAAACCTGCAAGGAAAAAAATGAAAGCATCGGAGCAGACCGAATGCTATATGCATCATGTAATTCAAGAGTTTCTGAAAACACACGATCCATACATGAAGAATACACTGAGTATGTGCAAATACCAACCAAGAACGCCACACACACACACACACACACACACATGCAAACTCTAATAAATGAGTAGACCAGGAAGCAGGGGAGAGCAGGACGGACAGGCAGGGAGGGACAGACTGACTGGAGAGAGCTACTGATCTGGCTCTGGCTTCAGAATGACCATGAAGAAGAACGCTGCATACTAGAGTCATTAGCAATGAGCCTCATACCCTCTCCACTTCTTTAGTTTATGTTCAGTAAGTAGCATTAAGGCTAAGATATATCTTCCTAACAAGGTTTTAATCAGAAAAGAATGGAGGTAATGATTTGATTTCTTTTGTTGTATCTATCCGTTTCCTTTGAGTTCTGCCATGAGCCCGTTCCTGAGATACAGAATCTCTGTGTGCGATTAAAATGGAGTATCTTGACCCAAGGAATAAAAACAGTCATCATAAAGCTATGGCAAGTTCACCAACCTAAATGGCATTTTTGAGGGTTTCTGATGTTTCCTACTAAGATATGAACCACTTGTATACTTGTAGCTTCTTCTGCCACACCCTCCTAGGCTTGGCTTTAATATCCTAGCTACCATACATTCATCTACCAAGCTTTTCAAGTGACTGCTGGGATTGACTTGCCACCTGCACCATTCTGGACCCCAGGGATACTATCCTAATGGAGGCGCCATCATCCTACCTGTGCAGCTTGCTCTTCCTTTGTCTGCCTGAGCTCAGTCCGGAAAGTGCTAATGAGTTCTTCATTTTCTTGAAGCTGCTGCTTCATCAGGACATTCTCCTCCATATCAGCCGATTTCTTATCCAAATGAAGGGGGAAATATTTATTTAATCAATGGGATTGGCAACTTTTAGTTCTTTTGACTTTCTCATTTGCCTTGAATACCTACCCTATTTTATACTAATTTCCACTTTAATGCAAAAAGAATTTTATTTGCTAATTTATAAAGTATCATTGAATTGCCAAAACTTTTCAGAAGAAGACAGAAGCAACAGCAATACGCTTTTCAATTTCGTTGAAAGCTAACATAGCAAAGAGACAGACCAAATAGACAGTGAGAGGAAACATGGAAATCAGTAACAATATGTAAAAACTATCCTACAAACCTTGCACTAAACAAGTTAAGGGCAAACCAGAAAAATTGGGATTTTCTTGGCATTAGAGAATATAAAATAATAATGATAAAAAAGACAGCAATAGAGCTACATCTGATGTTCCTGTGAAATAGGGAAAAATCCAAGGTAAACAAGAAGTATTTGCAGGAATAGGTGGCAGCTAGTATTAGAAGAGATGCAACACTTCCCATTCTTTGATCATGGGTAAATGCAGGCCATCCACAGGAAAAAAAAAAAAAAACCCAAATGCGATCTGTATAGACGTTTAGCAATGGTTCAGTGGCAACTAGCACTTGCTGCTCTTGTGAAAAGATCCAGGTTCCATCACAGCACCCACGCTATCTGTAACTCCAGTTCCAGGGGATCTGATGTCCTCGTCTGACCTCTGGGGGTATGTAGTGCATATACATACATGTAAGCAAAAACATTCACACAAAAGATGCATGAACAATTACATAATATCATTCAAAAGTCAGGCATGGTGGCTCATGCCTATAATTCCAGCACTCAAGAGGCTGAGACAGGAGGACTGCCACAAGTTCAAGGTAAAACTGGGCTACATTGTGAGACCTTCCTTCAAAAACAACAACAAAAATCACGAAGAATAAGGAGAAGAAAAATATGCTGAAAGACACTGTAACCTATATCATCGTTAAACATGTTTAAGAAAAATGAAGAGGAAATGAAAGGAAAATTAGAGTTAGAAAAGTTTGAAAAATTAATAAAATTCATGAAGTTGATGTAAAAGAAAACTCGTTTCAGAAGAGAAAGCCAAACACAAAACAGAATGCCTTTAGTTAAATAAGAAAAAGGATAAATCAAAAAAATATTAATCACAATTGGTAAAAAAAAAAAAAAAAACACACAACCAAAAGTAAAGGTTAACAGAAACCTGCAAGGAAAAAAATGAAAGCATCGGAGCAGACCGAATGCTATATGCGTCATGTAATTCAAGAGTTTCTGAAAACACACGATCCATACATGAAGAATACACTGAGTATGTGCAAATACCAACCAAGAACGCCACACACACACACACACACACACATGCAAACTCTAATAAATGAGTAGACCAGGAAGCAGGGGAGAGCAGGAGGGGCAGGCAGGGAGGGACAGACTGACTGGAGAGAGCTACTGATCTGGCTCTGGCTTCAGAATGACCATGAAGAAGAATGCTGCATACTAGAGTCATTAGCAATGAGCCTCATACCCTCTCCACTTCTTTAGTTTATGTTCAGTAAGTAGCTTTAAGGCTAAGATATATCTTCCTAACAAGATTTTAATCAGAAAAGAATGGAGGTAATGATTTGATTTCTTTTGTTGTATCTATCCGTTTCCTTTGAGTTCTGCCATGAGCCCGTTCCTGAGATACAGAATCTCTGTGTGCGATTAAAATGGAGTATCTTGACCCAAGGAATAAAAACAGTCATCATAAAGCTATGGCAAGTTCACCAACCTAAATGGCATTTTTGAGGGTTTCTGATGTTTCCTACTAAGATATGAACCACTTGTATACTTGTAGCTTCTTCTGCCACACCCTCCTAGGCTTGGCTTTAATATCCTAGCTACCATACATTCATCTACCAAGCTTTTCAAGTGACTGCCGGGATTGACTTGCCACCTGCACCATTCTGGACCCCAGGGATACTATCCTAATGGAGGCGCCATCATCCTACCTGTGCAGCTTGCTCTTCCTTTGTCTGCCTGAGCTCAGTCCGGAAAGTGCTAATGAGTTCTTCATTTTCTTGAAGCTGCTGCTTCATCAGGACATTCTCCTCCATATCAGCCGATTTCTTATCCAAATGAAGGGGAAAATATTTATTTAATCAATGGGATTGGCAACTTTTAGTTCTTTTGACTTTCTCATTTGCCTTGAATACCTACCCTATTTTATACTAATTTCCACTTTAATGCAAAAAGAATTTTATTTGCTAATTTATAAAGTATCATTGAATTGCCAAAACTTTTCAGAAGAAGACAGAAGCAACAGCAATACGCTTTTCAATTTCGTTGAAAGCTAACATAGCAAAGAGACAGACCAAATAGACAGTGAGAGGAAACATGGAAATCAGTAACAATATGTAAAAACTATCCTACAAACCTTGCACTAAACAAGTTAAGGGCAAACCAGAAAAATTGGGATTTTCTTGGCATTAGAGAATATAAAATAATAATGATAAAAAAGACAGCAATAGAGCTACATCTGATGTTCCTGTGAAATAGGGAAAAATCCAAGGTAAACAAGAAGTATTTGCAGGAATAGGTGGCAGCTAGTATTAGAAGAGATGCAACACTTCCCATTCTTTGATCATGGGTAAATGCAGGCCATCCACAGGAAAAAAAAAAAAACCCCAAATGCGATCTGTATAGACGTTTAGCAATGGTTCAGTGGCAACTAGCACTTGCTGCTCTTGTGAAAAGATCCAGGTTCCATCACAGCACCCACGCTATCTGTAACTCCAGTTCCAGGGGATCTGATGTCCTCGTCTGACCTCTGGGGGTATGTAGTGCATATACATACATGTAAGCAAAAACATTCACACAAAAGATGCATGAACAATTACATAATATCATTCAAAAGTCAGGCATGGTGGCTCATGCCTATAATTCCAGCACTCAAGAGGCTGAGACAGGAGGACTGCCACAAGTTCAAGGTAAAACTGGGCTACATTGTGAGACCTTCCTTCAAAAACAACAACAAAAATCACGAAGAATAAGGAGAAGAAAAATATGCTGAAAGATACTGTAACCTATATCATCGTTAAACATGTTTAAGAAAAATGAAGAGGAAATGAAAGGAAAATTAGAGTTAGAAAAGTTTGAAAAATTAATAAAATTCATGAAGTTGATGTAAAAGAAAACTCGTTTCAGAAGAGAAAGCCAAACACAAAACAGAATGCCTTTAGTTAAATAAGAAAAAGGATAAATCAAAAAAATATTAATCACAATTGGTAAAAAAAAAAAAAACACACACAACCAAAAGTAAAGGTTAACAGAAACCTGCAAGGAAAAAAATGAAAGCATCGGAGCAGACCGAATGCTATATGCATCATGTAATTCAAGAGTTTCTGAAAACACACGATCCATACATGAAGAATACACTGAGTATGTGCAAATACCAACCAAGAACGCCACACACACACACACACACACACACATGCAAACTCTAATAAATGAGTAGACCAGGAAGCAGGGGAGAGCAGGACGGACAGGCAGGGAGGGACAGACTGACTGGAGAGAGCTACTGATCTGGCTCTGGCTTCAGAATGACCATGAAGAAGAACGCTGCATACTAGAGTCATTAGCAATGAGCCTCATACCCTCTCCACTTCTTTAGTTTATGTTCAGTAAGTAGCATTAAGGCTAAGATATATCTTCCTAACAAGGTTTTAATCAGAAAAGAATGGAGGTAATGATTTGATTTCTTTTGTTGTATCTATCCGTTTCCTTTGAGTTCTGCCATGAGCCCGTTCCTGAGATACAGAATCTCTGTGTGCGATTAAAATGGAGTATCTTGACCCAAGGAATAAAAACAGTCATCATAAAGCTATGGCAAGTTCACCAACCTAAATGGCATTTTTGAGGGTTTCTGATGTTTCCTACTAAGATATGAACCACTTGTATACTTGTAGCTTCTTCTGCCACACCCTCCTAGGCTTGGCTTTAATATCCTAGCTACCATACATTCATCTACCAAGCTTTTCAAGTGACTGCTGGGATTGACTTGCCACCTGCACCATTCTGGACCCCAGGGATACTATCCTAATGGAGGCGCCATCATCCTACCTGTGCAGCTTGCTCTTCCTTTGTCTGCCTGAGCTCAGTCCGGAAAGTGCTAATGAGTTCTTCATTTTCTTGAAGCTGCTGCTTCATCAGGACATTCTCCTCCATATCAGCCGATTTCTTATCCAAATGAAGGGGGAAATATTTATTTAATCAATGGGATTGGCAACTTTTAGTTCTTTTGACTTTCTCATTTGCCTTGAATACCTACCCTATTTTATACTAATTTCCACTTTAATGCAAAAAGAATTTTATTTGCTAATTTATAAAGTATCATTGAATTGCCAAAACTTTTCAGAAGAAGACAGAAGCAACAGCAATACGCTTTTCAATTTCGTTGAAAGCTAACATAGCAAAGAGACAGACCAAATAGACAGTGAGAGGAAACATGGAAATCAGTAACAATATGTAAAAACTATCCTACAAACCTTGCACTAAACAAGTTAAGGGCAAACCAGAAAAATTGGGATTTTCTTGGCATTAGAGAATATAAAATAATAATGATAAAAAAGACAGCAATAGAGCTACATCTGATGTTCCTGTGAAATAGGGAAAAATCCAAGGTAAACAAGAAGTATTTGCAGGAATAGGTGGCAGCTAGTATTAGAAGAGATGCAACACTTCCCATTCTTTGATCATGGGTAAATGCAGGCCATCCACAGGAAAAAAAAAAAAAAACCCAAATGCGATCTGTATAGACGTTTAGCAATGGTTCAGTGGCAACTAGCACTTGCTGCTCTTGTGAAAAGATCCAGGTTCCATCACAGCACCCACGCTATCTGTAACTCCAGTTCCAGGGGATCTGATGTCCTCGTCTGACCTCTGGGGGTATGTAGTGCATATACATACATGTAAGCAAAAACATTCACACAAAAGATGCATGAACAATTACATAATATCATTCAAAAGTCAGGCATGGTGGCTCATGCCTATAATTCCAGCACTCAAGAGGCTGAGACAGGAGGACTGCCACAAGTTCAAGGTAAAACTGGGCTACATTGTGAGACCTTCCTTCAAAAACAACAACAAAAATCACGAAGAATAAGGAGAAGAAAAATATGCTGAAAGATACTGTAACCTATATCATCGTTAAACATGTTTAAGAAAAATGAAGAGGAAATGAAAGGAAAATTAGAGTTAGAAAAGTTTGAAAAATTAATAAAATTCATGAAGTTGATGTAAAAGAAAACTCGTTTCAGAAGAGAAAGCCAAACACAAAACAGAATGCCTTTAGTTAAATAAGAAAAAGGATAAATCAAAAAAATATTAATCACAATTGGTAAAAAAAAAAAAAAAACACACAACCAAAAGTAAAGGTTAACAGAAACCTGCAAGGAAAAAAATGAAAGCATCGGAGCAGACCGAATGCTATATGCGTCATGTAATTCAAGAGTTTCTGAAAACACACGATCCATACATGAAGAATACACTGAGTATGTGCAAATACCAACCAAGAACGCCACACACACACACACACACACACATGCAAACTCTAATAAATGAGTAGACCAGGAAGCAGGGGAGAGCAGGAGGGGCAGGCAGGGAGGGACAGACTGACTGGAGAGAGCTACTGATCTGGCTCTGGCTTCAGAATGACCATGAAGAAGAATGCTGCATACTAGAGTCATTAGCAATGAGCCTCATACCCTCTCCACTTCTTTAGTTTATGTTCAGTAAGTAGCTTTAAGGCTAAGATATATCTTCCTAACAAGATTTTAATCAGAAAAGAATGGAGGTAATGATTTGATTTCTTTTGTTGTATCTATCCGTTTCCTTTGAGTTCTGCCATGAGCCCGTTCCTGAGATACAGAATCTCTGTGTGCGATTAAAATGGAGTATCTTGACCCAAGGAATAAAAACAGTCATCATAAAGCTATGGCAAGTTCACCAACCTAAATGGCATTTTTGAGGGTTTCTGATGTTTCCTACTAAGATATGAACCACTTGTATACTTGTAGCTTCTTCTGCCACACCCTCCTAGGCTTGGCTTTAATATCCTAGCTACCATACATTCATCTACCAAGCTTTTCAAGTGACTGCCGGGATTGACTTGCCACCTGCACCATTCTGGACCCCAGGGATACTATCCTAATGGAGGCGCCATCATCCTACCTGTGCAGCTTGCTCTTCCTTTGTCTGCCTGAGCTCAGTCCGGAAAGTGCTAATGAGTTCTTCATTTTCTTGAAGCTGCTGCTTCATCAGGACATTCTCCTCCATATCAGCCGATTTCTTATCCAAATGAAGGGGAAAATATTTATTTAATCAATGGGATTGGCAACTTTTAGTTCTTTTGACTTTCTCATTTGCCTTGAATACCTACCCTATTTTATACTAATTTCCACTTTAATGCAAAAAGAATTTTATTTGCTAATTTATAAAGTATCATTGAATTGCCAAAACTTTTCAGAAGAAGACAGAAGCAACAGCAATACGCTTTTCAATTTCGTTGAAAGCTAACATAGCAAAGAGACAGACCAAATAGACAGTGAGAGGAAACATGGAAATCAGTAACAATATGTAAAAACTATCCTACAAACCTTGCACTAAACAAGTTAAGGGCAAACCAGAAAAATTGGGATTTTCTTGGCATTAGAGAATATAAAATAATAATGATAAAAAAGACAGCAATAGAGCTACATCTGATGTTCCTGTGAAATAGGGAAAAATCCAAGGTAAACAAGAAGTATTTGCAGGAATAGGTGGCAGCTAGTATTAGAAGAGATGCAACACTTCCCATTCTTTGATCATGGGTAAATGCAGGCCATCCACAGGAAAAAAAAAAAAACCCCAAATGCGATCTGTATAGACGTTTAGCAATGGTTCAGTGGCAACTAGCACTTGCTGCTCTTGTGAAAAGATCCAGGTTCCATCACAGCACCCACGCTATCTGTAACTCCAGTTCCAGGGGATCTGATGTCCTCGTCTGACCTCTGGGGGTATGTAGTGCATATACATACATGTAAGCAAAAACATTCACACAAAAGATGCATGAACAATTACATAATATCATTCAAAAGTCAGGCATGGTGGCTCATGCCTATAATTCCAGCACTCAAGAGGATGAGACAGGAGGACTGCCACAAGTTCAAGGTAAAACTGGGCTACATTGTGAGACCTTCCTTCAAAATCAACAACAAAAATCACGAAGAATAAGGAGAAGAAAAATATGCTGAAAGACACTGTAACCTATATCATCGTTAAACATGTTTAAGAAAAATGAAGAGGAAATGAAAGGAAAATTAGAGTTAGAAAAGTTTGAAAAATTAATAAAATTCATGAAGTTGATGTAAAAGAAAACTCGTTTCAGAAGAGAAAGCCAAACACAAAACAGAATGCCTTTAGTTAAATAAGAAAAAGGATAAATCAAAAAAATATTAATCACAATTGGTAAAAAAAAAAAAACACACACACAACCAAAAGTAAAGGTTAACAGAAACCTGCAAGGAAAAAAATGAAAGCATCGGAGCAGACCGAATGCTATATGCATCATGTAATTCAAGAGTTTCTGAAAACACACGATCCATACATGAAGAATACACTGAGTATGTGCAAATACCAACCAAGAACGCCACACACACACACACACACACACACACATGCAAACTCTAATAAATGAGTAGACCAGGAAGCAGGGGAGAGCAGGAGGGGCAGGCAGGGAGGGACAGACTGACTGGAGAGAGCTACTGATCTGGCTCTGGCTTCAGAATGACCATGAAGAAGAACGCTGCATACTAGAGTCATTAGCAATGAGCCTCATACCCTCTACACTTCTTTAGTTTATGTTCAGTAAGTAGCATTAAGGCTAAGATATATCTTCCTAACAAGGTTTTAATCAGAAAAGAATGGAGGTAATGATTTGATTTCTTTTGTTGTATCTATCCGTTTCCTTTGAGTTCTGCCATGAGCCCGTTCCTGAGATACAGAATCTCTGTGTGCGATTAAAATGGAGTATCTTGTCCCAAGGAATAAAAACAGTCATCATAAAGCTATGGCAAGTTCACCAACCTAAATGGCATTTTTGAGGGTTTCTGATGTTTCCTACTAAGATATGAACCACTTGTATACTTGTAGCTTCTTCTGCCACACCCTCCTAGGCTTGGCTTTAATATCCTAGCTACCATACATTCATCTACCAAGCTTTTCAAGTGACTGCCGGGATTGACTTGCCACCTGCACCATTCTGGACCCCAGGGATACTATCCTAATGGAGGTGCCATCATCCTACCTGTGCAGCTTGCTCTTCCTTTGTCTGCCTGAGCTCAGTCCGGAAAGTGCTAATGAGTTCTTCATTTTCTTGAAGCTGCTGCTTCATCAGGACATTCTCCTCCATATCAGCCGATTTCTTATCCAAATGAAGGGGAAAATATTTATTTAATCAATGGGATTGGCAACTTTTAGTTCTTTTGACTTTCTCATTTGCCTTGAATACCTACCCTATTTTATACTAATTTCCACTTTAATGCAAAAAGAATTTTATTTGCTAATTTATAAAGTATCATTGAATTGCCAAAACTTTTCAGAAGAAGACAGAAGCAACAGCAATACGCTTTTCAATTTCGTTGAAAGCTAACATAGCAAAGAGACAGACCAAATAGACAGTGAGAGGAAACATGGAAATCAGTAACAATATGTAAAAACTATCCTACAAACCTTGCACTAAACAAGTTAAGGGCAAACCAGAAAAATTGGGATTTTCTTGGCATTAGAGAATATAAAATAATAATGATAAAAAAGACAGCAATAGAGCTACATCTGATGTTCCTGTGAAATAGGGAAAAATCCAAGGTAAACAAGAAGTATTTGCAGGAATAGGTGGCAGCTAGTATTAGAAGAGATGCAACACTTCCCATTCTTTGATCATGGGTAAATGCAGGCCATCCACAGGAAAAAAAAAACCCAAATGCGATCTGTATAGACGTTTAGCAATGGTTCAGTGGCAACTAGCACTTGCTGCTCTTGTGAAAAGATCCAGGTTCCATCACAGCACCCACGCTATCTGTAACTCCAGTTCCAGGGGATCTGATGTCCTCGTCTGACCTCTGGGGGTATGTAGTGCATATACATACATGTAAGCAAAAACATTCACACAAAAGATGCATGAACAATTACATAATATCATTCAAAAGTCAGGCATGGTGGCTCATGCCTATAATTCCAGCACTCAAGAGGCTGAGACAGGAGGACTGCCACAAGTTCAAGGTAAAACTGGGCTACATTGTGAGACCTTCCTTCAAAAACAACAACAAAAATCACGAAGAATAAGGAGAAGAAAAATATGCTGAAAGACACTGTAACCTATATCATCGTTAAACATGTTTAAGAAAAATGAAGAGGAAATGAAAGGAAAATTAGAGTTAGAAAAGTTTGAAAAATTAATAAAATTCATGAAGTTGATGTAAAAGAAAACTCGTTTCAGAAGAGAAAGCCAAACACAAAACAGAATGCCTTTAGTTAAATAAGAAAAAGGATAAATCAAAAAAATATTAATCACAATTGGTAAAAAAAAAAAAAAAAACACACACAACCAAAAGTAAAGGTTAACAGAAACCTGCAAGGAAAAAAATGAAAGCATTGGAGCAGACCGAATGCTATATGCATCATGTAATTCAAGAGTTTCTGAAAACACACGATCCATACATGAAGAATACACTGAGTATGTGCAAATACCAACCAAGAACGCCACACACACACACACACACAGACACACATGCAAACTCTAATAAATGAGTAGACCAGGAAGCAGGGGAGAGCAGGAGGGGCAGGCAGGGAGGGACAGACTGACTGGAGAGAGCTACTGATCTGGCTCTGGCTTCAGAATGACCATGAAGAAGAATGCTGCATACTAGAGTCATTAGCAATGAGCCTCATACCCTCTCCACTTCTTTAGTTTATGTTCAGTAAGTAGCTTTAAGGCTAAGATATATCTTCCTAACAAGATTTTAATCAGAAAAGAATGGAGGTAATGATTTGATTTCTTTTGTTGTATCTATCCGTTTCCTTTGAGTTCTGCCATGAGCCCGTTCCTGAGATACAGAATCTCTGTGTGCGATTAAAATGGAGTATCTTGACCCAAGGAATAAAAACAGTCATCATAAAGCTATGGCAAGTTCACCAACCTAAATGGCATTTTTGAGGGTTTCTGATGTTTCCTACTAAGATATGAACCACTTGTATACTTGTAGCTTCTTCTGCCACACCCTCCTAGGCTTGGCTTTAATATCCTAGCTACCATACATTCATCTACCAAGCTTTTCAAGTGACTGCCGGGATTGACTTGCCACCTGCACCATTCTGGACCCCAGGGATACTATCCAATGGAGGCGCCATCATCCTACCTGTGCAGCTTGCTCTTCCTTTGTCTGCCTGAGCTCAGTCCGGAAAGTGCTAATGAGTTCTTCATTTTCTTGAAGCTGCTGCTTCATCAGGACATTCTCCTCCATATCAGCCGATTTCTTATCCAAATGAAGGGGGAAATATTTATTTAATCAATGGGATTGGCAACTTTTAGTTCTTTTGACTTTCTCATTTGCCTTGAATACCTACCCTATTTTATACTAATTTCCACTTTAATGCAAAAAGAATTTTATTTGCTAATTTATAAAGTATCATTGAATTGCCAAAACTTTTCAGAAGAAGACAGAAGCAACAGCAATACGCTTTTCAATTTCGTTGAAAGCTAACATAGCAAAGAGACAGACCAAATAGACAGTGAGAGGAAACATGGAAATCAGTAACAATATGTAAAAACTATCCTACAAACCTTGCACTAAACAAGTTAAGGGCAAACCAGAAAAATTGGGATTTTCTTGGCATTAGAGAATATAAAATAATAATGATAAAAAAGACAGCAATAGAGCTACATCTGATGTTCCTGTGAAATAGGGAAAAATCCAAGGTAAACAAGAAGTATTTGCAGGAATAGGTGGCAGCTAGTATTAGAAGAGATGCAACACTTCCCATTCTTTGATCATGGGTAAATGCAGGCCATCCACAGGAAAAAAAAAAAAAACCCAAATGCGATCTGTATAGACGTTTAGCAATGGTTCAGTGGCAACTAGCACTTGCTGCTCTTGTGAAAAGATCCAGGTTCCATCACAGCACCCACGCTATCTGTAACTCCAGTTCCAGGGGATCTGATGTCCTCGTCTGACCTCTGGGGGTATGTAGTGCATATACATACATGTAAGCAAAAACATTCACACAAAAGATGCATGAACAATTACATAATATCATTCAAAAGTCAGGCATGGTGGCTCATGCCTATAATTCCAGCACTCAAGAGGCTGAGACAGGAGGACTGCCACAAGTTCAAGGTAAAACTGGGCTACATTGTGAGACCTTCCTTCAAAAACAACAACAAAAATCACGAAGAATAAGGAGAAGAAAAATATGCTGAAAGACACTGTAACCTATATCATCGTTAAACATGTTTAAGAAAAATGAAGAGGAAATGAAAGGAAAATTAGAGTTAGAAAAGTTTGAAAAATTAATAAAATTCATGAAGTTGATGTAAAAGAAAACTCGTTTCAGAAGAGAAAGCCAAACACAAAACAGAATGCCTTTAGTTAAATAAGAAAAAGGATAAATCAAAAAAATATTAATCACAATTGGTAAAAAAAAAAAAAAACACACACAACCAAAAGTAAAGGTTAACAGAAACCTGCAAGGAAAAAAATGAAAGCATTGGAGCAGACCGAATGCTATATGCATCATGTAATTCAAGAGTTTCTGAAAACACACGATCCATACATGAAGAATACACTGAGTATGTGCAAATACCAACCAAGAACGCCACACACACACACACACACACACACACACATGCAAACTCTAATAAACGAGTAGACCAGGAAGCAGGGGAGAGCAGGAGGGGCAGGCAGGGAGGGACAGACTGACTGGAGAGAGCTACTGATCTGGCTCTGGCTTCAGAATGACCATGAAGAAGAATGCTGCATACTAGAGTCATTAGCAATGAGCCTCATACCCTCTCCACTTCTTTAGTTTATGTTCAGTAAGTAGCTTTAAGGCTAAGATATATCTTCCTAACAAGGTTTTAATCAGAAAAGAATGGAGGTAATGATATGATTTCTTTTGTTGTATCTATCCGTTTCCTTTGAGTTCTGCCATGAGCCCGTTCCTGAGATACAGAATCTCTGTGTGCGATTAAAATGGAGTATCTTGACCCAAGGAATAAAAACAGTCATCATAAAGCTATGGCAAGTTCACCAACCTAAATGGCATTTTTGAGGGTTTCTGATGTTTCCTACTAAGATATGAACCACTTGTATACTTGTAGCTTCTTCTGCCACACCCTCCTAGGCTTGGCTTTAATATCCTAGCTACCATACATTCATCTACCAAGCTTTTCAAGTGACTGCCGGGATTGACTTGCCACCTGCACCATTCTGGACCCCAGGGATACTATCCTAATGGAGGCGCCATCATCCTACCTGTGCAGCTTGCTCTTCCTTTGTCTGCCTGAGCTCAGTCCGGAAAGTGCTAATGAGTTCTTCATTTTCTTGAAGCTGCTGCTTCATCAGGACATTCTCCTCCATATCAGCCGATTTCTTATCCAAATGAAGGGGGAAATATTTATTTAATCAATGGGATTGGCAACTTTTAGTTCTTTTGACTTTCTCATTTGCCTTGAATACCTACCCTATTTTATACTAATTTCCACTTTAATGCAAAAAGAATTTTATTTGCTAATTTATAAAGTATCATTGAATTGCCAAAACTTTTCAGAAGAAGACAGAAGCAATAGCAATACGCTTTTCAATTTCGTTGAAAGCTAACATAGCAAAGAGACAGACCAAATAGACAGTGAGAGGAAACATGGAAATCAGTAACAATATGTAAAAACTATCCTACAAACCTTGCACTAAACAAGTTAAGGGCAAACCAGAAATATTGGGATTTTCTTGGCATTAGAGAATATAAAATAATAATGATAAAAAAGACAGCAATAGAGCTACATCTGATGTTCCTGTGAAATAGGGAAAAATCCAAGGTAAACAAGAAGTATTTGCAGGAATAGGTGGCAGCTAGTATTAGAAGAGATGCAACACTTCCCATTCTTTGATCATGGGTAAATGCAGGCCATCCACAGGAAAAAAAAAACCCAAATGCGATCTGTATAGACGTTTAGCAATGGTTCAGTGGCAACTAGCACTTGCTGCTCTTGTGAAAAGATCCAGGTTCCATCACAGCACCCACGCTATCTGTAACTCCAGTTCCAGGGGATCTGATGTCCTCGTCTGACCTCTGGGGGTATGTAGTGCATATACATACATGTAAGCAAAAACATTCACACAAAAGATGCATGAACAATTACATAATATCATTCAAAAGTCAGGCATGGTGGCTCATGCCTATAATTCCAGCACTCAAGAGGCTGAGACAGGAGGACTGCCACAAGTTCAAGGTAAAACTGGGCTACATTGTGAGACCTTCCTTCAAAAACAACAACAAAAATCACGAAGAATAAGGAGAAGAAAAATATGCTGAAAGACACTGTAACCTATATCATCGTTAAACATGTTTAAGAAAAATGAAGAGGAAATGAAAGGAAAATTAGAGTTAGAAAAGTTTGAAAAATTAATAAAATTCATGAAGTTGTTGTAAAAGAAAACTCGTTTCAGAAGAGAAAGCCAAACACAAAACAGAATGCCTTTAGTTAAATAAGAAAAAGGATAAATCAAAAAAATATTAATCACAATTGGTAAAAAAAAAAAAACACACACAAACAAAAGTAAAGGTTAACAGAAACCTGCAAGGAAAAAAATGAAAGCATCGGAGCAGACCGAATGCTATATGCATCATGTAATTCAAGAGTTTCTGAAAACACACGATCCATACATGAAGAATACACTGAGTATGTGCAAATACCAACCAAGAACGCCACACACACACACACACACACACACACATGCAAACTCTAATAAATGAGTAGACCAGGAAGCAGGGGAGAGCAGGAGGGGCAGGCAGGGAGGGACAGACTGACTGGAGAGAGCTACTGATCTGGCTCTGGCTTCAGAATGACCATGAAGAAGAACGCTGCATACTAGAGTCATTAGCAATGAGCCTCATACCCTCTCCACTTCTTTAGTTTATGTTCAGTAAGTAGCTTTAAGGCTAAGATATATCTTCCTAACAAGGTTTTAATCAGAAAAGAATGGAGGTAATGATTTGATTTCTTTTGTTGTATCTATCCGTTTCCTTTGAGTTCTGCCATGAGCCCGTTCCTGAGATACAGAATCTCTGTGTGCGATTAAAATGGAGTATCTTGACCCAAGGAATAAAAACAGTCATCATAAAGCTATGGCAAGTTCACCAACCTAAATGGCATTTTTGAGGGTTTCTGATGTTTCCTACTAAGATATGAACCACTTGTATACTTGTAGCTTCTTCTGCCACACCCTCCTAGGCTTGGCTTTAATATCCTAGCTACCATACATTCATCTACCAAGCTTTTCAAGTGACTGCCGGGATTGACTTGCCACCTGCACCATTCTGGACCCCAGGGATACTATCCTAATGGAGGCGCCATCATCCTACCTGTGCAGCTTGCTCTTCCTTTGTCTGCCTGAGCTCAGTCCGGAAAGTGCTAATGAGTTCTTCATTTTCTTGAAGCTGCTGCTTCATCAGGACATTCTCCTCCATATCAGCCGATTTCTTATCCAAATGAAGGGGAAAATATTTATTTAATCAATGGGATTGGCAACTTTTAGTTCTTTTGACTTTCTCATTTGCCTTGAATACCTACCCTATTTTATACTAATTTCCACTTTAATGCAAAAAGAATTTTATTTGCTAATTTATAAAGTATCATTGAATTGCCAAAACTTTTCAGAAGAAGACAGAAGCAACAGCAATACGCTTTTCAATTTCGTTGAAAGCTAACATAGCAAAGAGACAGACCAAATAGACAGTGAGAGGAAACATGGAAATCAGTAACAATATGTAAAAACTATCCTACAAACCTTGCACTAAACAAGTTAAGGGCAAACCAGAAAAATTGGGATTATCTTGGCATTAGAGAATATAAAATAATAATGATAAAAAAGACAGCAATAGAGCTACATCTGATGTTCCTGTGAAATAGGGAAAAATCCAAGGTAAACAAGAAGTATTTGCAGGAATAGGTGGCAGCTAGTATTAGAAGAGATGCAACACTTCCCATTCTTTGATCATGGGTAAATGCAGGCCATCCACAGGAAAAAAAAAACCCAAATGCGATCTGTATAGACGTTTAGCAATGGTTCAGTGGCAACTAGCACTTGCTGCTCTTGTGAAAAGATCCAGGTTCCATCACAGCACCCACGCTATCTGTAACTCCAGTTCCAGGGGATCTGATGTCCTCGTCTGACCTCTGGGGGTATGTAGTGCATATACATACATGTAAGCAAAAACATTCACACAAAAGATGCATGAACAATTACATAATATCATTCAAAAGTCAGGCATGGTGGCTCATGCCTATAATTCCAGCACTCAAGAGGCTGAGACAGGACGACTGCCACAAGTTCAAGGTAAAACTGGGCTACATTGTGAGACCTTCCTTCAAAAACAACAACAAAAATCACGAAGAAAAAGGAGAAGAAAAATATGCTGAAAGACACTGTAACCTATATCATCGTTAAACATGTTTAAGAAAAATGAAGAGGAAATGAAAGGAAAATTAGAGTTAGAAAAGTTTGAAAAATTAATAAAATTCATGAAGTTGATGTAAAAGAAAACTCGTTTCAGAAGAGAAAGCCAAACACAAAACAGAATGCCTTTAGTTAAATAAGAAAAAGGATAAATCAAAAAAATATTAATCACAATTGGTAAAAAAAAAAACACACAACCAAAAGTAAAGGTTAACAGAAACCTGCAAGGAAAAAAATGAAAGCATCGGAGCAGACCGAATGCTATATGCGTCATGTAATTCAAGAGTTTCTGAAAAAACACGATCCATACATGAAGAATACACTGAGTATGTGCAAATACCAACCAAGAACGCCACACACACACACACACACACACACACACATGCAAACTCTAATAAATGAGTAGACCAGGAAGCAGGGGAGAGCAGGAGGGACAGGCAGGGAGGGACAGACTGACTGGAGGGAGCTAATGATCTGGCTCTGGCTTCAGAATGACCATGAAGAAGAACGCTGCATACTAGAGTCACTAGCAATGAGCCTCATACCCTCCACTTCTTTAGTCTATGTTCAGTAAGTAGCTTTAAGGCTAAGATATATCTTCCTAACAAGATTTTAAACAGAAAAGAATGGAGGTAATGATTTGATTTCTTTTGTTGTATCTATCCGTTTCCTTTGAGTTCTGCCATGAGCCCGTTCCTGAGATACAGAATCTCTGTGTGCGATTAAAATGGAGTATCTTGACCCAAGGAATAAAAACAGTCATCATAAAGCAATGGCAAGTTCACCAACCTAAATGGCATTTTTGAGGGTTTCTGATGTTTACTACTAAGATATGAACCACTTACCATACTTGTAGCTTCTTCTGCCACACCCTCCTAGGCTTGGCTTTAATATCCTAGCTACCATACTTTCATCTACCAAGCTTTTCAAGTGACTGCCGGGATTGACTTGCCACCTGCACCTTTCTGGACCCAATGGATACTATCCTAATGGAGACGCCATCATCCTACCTGTGCAGCTTGCTCTTCCTTTGTCTGCCTGAGCTCAGTCCGGAAAGTGCGAATGAGTTCTTCATTTTCTTGAAGCTGCTGCTTCATCAGGACAAACTCCTCCATAAGGGCCGATTTCTTATCCAAATGAAAGGGAAAATATTTATTTAATCAATGGGATTGGCAACTTTTAGTTCTTTTGACTTTCTCATTTGCCTTGAATACCTACCCTATTTTATACTAATTTCCACTTTAATGCAAAAAGAATTTTATTTGCTAATTCATAAAGTATCATTGAATTGCCAAAACTTTGCAGAAGAAGACAGAAGCAATAGCAATACGCTTTTCAATTTCGTTGAAAGTTAACATAGCAAAGAGACAGACCAAAGAGACAGTGAGCAGAAAAACATGGAAATCAGTAACAATATGTAAAAACTATCCTACAAACCTTGCACTAAACAAGTTAAGGGCAAACCAAAAAAATTGGGATTTTCTTGGCATTAGAGAATATAAAATAATAATGATAAAAAAGACAGCAATAGAGCTACATCTGATGTTCCTGTGGAATAGGAAAAAATCCAAGGTAACCAAGAAGTATTTGCAGGAATAGGTGGCAGCTAGTATTAGAAGAGATGCAACACTTCCTGTTCTTTGATCATGGGTAAATGCAGGCCATCCACAGGAAAAAAAAACCCAAATGCGATCTGTATAGACGTTTAGCAATGGTTCAGTGGCAACTAGCACTTGCTGCTCTTGTGAAAAGATCCAGGTTCCATCACAGCACCCACGCTATCTGTAACTCCAGTTCCAGGGGATCTGATGTCCTCGTCTGACCTCTGGGGGTATGTAGTGCATATACATACATGTAAGCAAAAACATTCACACAAAAGATGCATGAACAATTACATAATATCATTCAAAAGTCAGGCATGGTGGCTCATGCCTATAATTCCAGCACTCAAGAGGCTGAGACAGGAGGACTGCCACAAGTTCAAGGTAAAACTGGGCTACATTGTGAGACCTTCCTTCAAAAACAACAACAAAAATCACGAAGAATAAGGAGCAGAAAAATATGCTGAAAGACACTGTAACTTATTTCATCGTTAAACATGTTTAAGAAAAATGAAGAGGACATGAAAGGAAAATGAGAGTTAGAAAAGTTTGAAAAATTAATAAAATTCATGAAGTTGATATAAGAGAAAGCTCGTTTCAGAAGAGAAAGTCAAACACAAAACAGAATGCCTTGAGTTAAATAAGAAAAAGAATAAATCAAAAAAATATTAATCACAATTGGTAAAAAGAAAACACACAACCAAAAGTAAAGGTTAACAGAAACCTGCAAGGAAAAAAATGAAAGCATCGGAGCTGACCGAATGCTATGCATCATGTAATTCAAGACTTTCTGAAAACACACGATCCATACATGAAGAATACACTGAGTATGTGCAAATACCAACCAAGAACGCCACACACACACATGCAAACTCTAATAAATGAGTAGACCAGGAAGCAAGGGAGAGCGGGAGGGGCAGGCAGGGAGGGAAAGACTGACTGGAGAGAGCTACTGATCTGGCTCTGGCTTCAGAATGACCATGAAGAAGAACGCTGCATACTAGAGTCATTAGCAATGAGCCTCATACCCTCCACTTCTTTAGTCTATGTTCAGTAAGTAGCTTTAAGGCTAAAATATATCTTCCTAACAAGATTTTAATCAGAAAAGAATGGAGGTAATGATTGGATTTCTTTTGTAGTATATATCCATTTCCTTTGAATTCTGCCATGAGCACGTTCCTGAGATACAGAATCTCTGTGTGCGATTAAAATGGAGTATCTTGACCCAAGGAATAAAAACAGTCATCATAAAGCTATGGCAAGTTCACCAACCTAAATGGCATTTTTGAGGGTTTCTGATGTTTCCTACTAAGATATGAACCACTTACCATACTTGTAGCTTCTTCTGCCACATCCTCCTAGGCTTGGCTTTAATATCCTACCTACCATACTTTCATCTACCAAGCTTTTCAAGTGACTGCCGGGATTGACTTGCCACCTACACCATTCTGGACCCCATGGATACTATCCTAATGGAGACGCCATCATCCTACCTGTGCAGCTTGCTCTTCCTTTGTCTGCCTGAGCTCAGTCCGGAAAGTGCGAATGAGTTCTTCATTTTCTTGAAGCTGCTGCTTCATCAGGACAAACTCCTCCATAAGGGCCGATTTCTTATCCAAATGAAGGGGAAAATATTTATTTAATCAATGGGATTGGCAACTTTTAGTTCTTTTGACTTTCTCATTTGCCTTGAATACCTACCCTATTTTTTTCTAATTTCCACTTTAATGCAAAAAGAATTTTATTTGCTAATTCATAAAGTATCATTGAATTGCCAAAACTTTGCAGAAGAAGACAGAAGCAATAGCAATACGCTTTTCAATTTCGTTGAAAGCTAACATAGCAAAGAGACAGACCAAATAGACAGTGAGCAGAAAAACATGGAAATCAGTAACAATATGTAAAAACTATCCTACAAACCTTGCACTAAACAAGTTAAGGGCAAACCAAAAAAATTGGGATTTTCTTGGCATTAGAGAATATAAAATAATAATGATAAAAAAGACAGCAATAGAGCTACATCTGATGTTCCTGTGGAATAGGAAAAAATCCAAGGTAACCAAGAAGTATTTGCAGGAATAGGTGGCAGCTAGTATTAGAAGAGATGCAACACTTCCTGTTCTTTGATCATGGGTAAATGCAGGCCATCCACAGGAAAAAAAAAACCCAAATGCGATCTGTATAGACGTTTAGCAATGGTTCAGTGGCAACTAGCACTTGCTGCTCTTGTGAAAAGATCCAGGTTCCATCACAGCACCCACGCTATCTGTAACTCCAGTTCCAGGGGATCTGATGTCCTCGTCTGACCTCTGGGGGTATGTAGTGCATATACATACATGTAAGCAAAAACATTCACACAAAAGATGCATGAACAATTACATAATATCATTCAAAAGTCAGGCATGGTGGCTCAAGCCTATAATTCCAGCACTCAAGAGGCTGAGACAGGAGGACTGCCACAAGTTCAAGGTAAAACTGGGCTACATTGTGAGACCTTCCTTCAAAAACAACAACAAAAATCACGAAGAATAAGGAGCAGAAAAATATGCTGAAAGACACTGTAACTTATTTCATCGTTAAACATGTTTAAGAAAAATGAAGAGGACATGAAAGGAAAATGAGAGTTAGAAAAGTTTGAAAAATTAATAAAATTCATGAAGTTGATATAAGAGAAAGCTCGTTTCAGAAGAGAAAGTCAAACACAAAACAGAATGCCTTGAGTTAAATAAGAAAAAGAATAAATCAAAAAAATATTAATCACAATTGGTAAAAAGAAAACACACAACCAAAAGTAAAGGTTAACATAAACCTGCAAGGAAAAAAATGAAAGCATCGGAGCTGACCGAATGCTATGCATCATGTAATTCAAGAGTTTCTGAAAACACACGATCCATACATGAAGAATACACTGAGTATGTGCAAATACCAACCAAGAACGCCACACACACACATGCAAACTCTAATAAATGAGTAGACCAGGAAGCAAGGGAGAGCGGGAGGGGCAGGCAGGGAGGGACAGACTGACTGGAGAGAGCTACTGATCTGGCTCTGGCTTCAGAATGACCATGAAGAAGAACGCTGCATACTAGAGTCATTAGCAATGAGCCTCATACCCTCCACTTCTTTAGTCTATGTTCAGTAAGTAGCTTTAAGGCTAAAATATATCTTCCTAACAAGATTTTAATCAGAAAAGAATGGAGGTAATGATTGGATTTCTTTTGTAGTATATATCCATTTCCTTTGAATTCTGCCATGAGCACGTTCCTGAGATACAGAATCTCTGTGTGCGATTAAAATGGAGTATCTTGACCCAAGGAATAAAAACAGTCATCATAAAGCTATGGCAAGTTCACCAACCTAAATGGCATTTTTGAGGGTTTCTGATGTTTCCTACTAAGATATGAACCACTTACCATACTTGTAGCTTCTTCTGCCACATCCTCCTAGGCTTGGCTTTAATATCCTACCTACCATACTTTCATCTACCAAGCTTTTCAAGTGATTGCCGGGATTGACTTGCCACCAACACCATTCTGGACCCCATGGATACTATCCTAATGGAGACGCCATCATCCTACCTGTGCAGCTTGCTCTTCCTTTGTCTGCCTGAGCTCAGTCCGGAAAGTGCGAATGAGTTCTTCATTTTCTTGAAGCTGCTGCTTCATCAGGACAAACTCCTCCATAAGGGCCGATTTCTTATCCAAATGAAGGGGAAAATATTTATTTAATCAATGGGATTGGCAACTTTTAGTTCTTTTGACTTTCTCATTTGCCTTGAATACCTACCCTATTTTTTTCTAATTTCCACTTTAATGCAAAAAGAATTTTATTTGCTAATTCATAAAGTATCATTGAATTGCCAAAACTTTGCAGAAGAAGACAGAAGCAATAGCAATACGCTTTTCAATTTCGTTGAAAGTTAACATAGCAAAGAGACAGACCAAATAGACAGTGAGCAGAAAACCATGGAAATCAGTAACAATATGTAAAAACTATCCTACAAACCTTGCACTAAACAAGTTAAGGGCAAACCAAAAAAATTGGGATTTTCTTGGCATTAGAGAATATAAAATAATAATGATAAAAAAGACAGCAATAGAGCTACATCTGATGTTCCTGTGGAATAGGAAAAAATCCAAGGTAACCAAGAAGTATTTGCAGGAATAGGTGGCAGCTAGTATTAGAAGAGATGCAACACTTCCTGTTCTTTGATCATGGGTAAATGCAGGCCATCCACAGGAAAAAAAAACCCAAATGCGATCTGTATAGACGTTTAGCAATGGTTCAGTGGCAACTAGCACTTGCTGCTCTTGTGAAAAGATCCAGGTTCCATCACAGCACCCACGCTATCTGTAACTCCAGTTCCAGGGGATCTGATGTCAACGTCTGACCTCTGGGGGTATGTAGTGCATATACATACATGTAAGCAAAAACATTCACACAAAAGATGCATGAACAATTACATAATATCATTCAAAAGTCAGGCATGGTGGCTCATGCCTATAATTCCAGCACTCAAGAGGCTGAGACAGGAGGACTGCCACAAGTTCAAGGTAAAACTGGGCAACATTGTGAGACCTTCCTTCACAAACAACAACAAAAATCACGAAGAATAAGGAGCAGAAAAATATGCTGAAAGACACTGTAACTTATTTCATCGTTAAACATGTTTAAGAAAAATGAAGAGGACATGAAAGGAAAATGAGAGTTAGAAAAGTTTGAAAAATTAATAAAATTCATGAAGTTGTTATAAGAGAAAGCTCGTTTCAGAAGAGAAAGTCAAACACAAAACAGAATGCCTTTAGTTAAATAAGAAAAAGAATAAATCAAAAAAATATTAATCACAATTGGTAAAAAGAAAACACACAACCAAAAGTAAAGGTTAACAGAAACCTGCAAGGAAAAAAATGAAAGCATCGGAGCTGACCGAATGCTATGCATCATGTAATTCAAGAGTTTCTGAAAACATACGATCCATACATGAAGAATACACTGAGTATGTGCAAATACCAACCAAGAACGCCACACACACACACATGCAAACACTAATAAATGAGTAGACCAGGAAGCAAGGGAGAGCGGGAGGGGCAGGCAGGGAGGGACAGACTGACTGGAGAGAGCTACTGATCTGGCTCTGGCTTCAGAATGACCATGAAGAAGAACGCTGCATACTAGAGTCATTAGCAATGAGCCTCATACCCTCCACTTCTTTAGTTTATGTTCAGTAAGTAGCTTTAAGGCTAAGATATATCATCCTAACAAGATTTTAATCAGAAAAGAATGGAGGTAATGATTGGATTTCTTTTGTTGTATCTATCCGTTTCCTTTGAATTCTGCCATGAGCCCGTTCCTGAGATACAGAATCTCTGTGTGCGATTAAAATGGAGTATCTTGACCCAAGGAATAAAAACAGTCATCATAAAGCTATGGCAAGTTCACCAACCTAAATGGCATTTTTGAGGGTTTCTGATGTTTCCTACTAAGATATGAACCACTTACCATACTTGTAGCTTCTTCTGCCACATCCTCCTAGGCTTGGCTTTAATATCCTACCTACCATACTTTCATCTACCAAGCTTTTCAAGTGACTGCCGGGATTGACTTGCCACCTGCACCATTCTGGACCCCATGGATACTATCCTAATGGAGATGCCATCATCCTACCTGTGCAGCTTGCTCTTCCTTTGTCTGCCTGAGCTCAGTCCGGAAAGTGCGAATGAGTTCTTCATTTTCTTGAAGCTGCTGCTTCATCAGGACAAACTCCTCCATAAGGGCCGATTTCTTATCCAAATGAAGGGGAAAATATTTACTTAATCAATGGGATTGACAACTTTTAGTTCTTTTGACTTTCTCATTTGCCTTGAATACCTACCCTATTTTTTTCTAATTTCCACTTTAATGCAAAACGAATTTTATTTGCTAATTCATAAAGTATTATTGAATTGCCAAAACTTTTCAGAAGATGACAGAAGCAATAGCAATACACTTTTCAATTTCGTTGAAAGCTAACATAGCAAAGAGACAGACCAAATAGACAGTGAGCAGAAAAACATGGAAATCAGTAACAATAAGTAAAAACTATCCTACAAACCTTGCACTAAACAAGTTAACGGCAAACCAGAAAAATTGGGATTTTCTTGGCATTAAAGACTATAAAATAATAATGATAAAAAAGACAGCAATAGAGCTACATCTGATGTTCCTGTGGAATAGGAAAAAATCCAAGGTAACCAAGAAGTATTTGCAGGAATATGTGGCAGCTAGTATTAGAAGAGATGCAACACTTCCTGTTCTTTGATCATGGGTAAATGCAGGCCATCCACAGGAAAAAAAAAACCCCAAATGCGATCTGTATAGACCTTTAGCAATGGTTCAGTGGCAACTAGCACATGCTGCTCTTGTGAAAAGATCCGGGTACCATCACAGCACCCACGCTATCTGTAACTCCAGTTCCAGGGGATCTGATGTCCTCGTCTGACCTCTGGGGGTATGTAGTGCATATACATACATGTAAACACAAACATTCACACAAAAGATGCATGAACAATTACATAATATCATTCAAAAGTCAGGCATGGTGGCTCATGACTATAATTCCAGCACTCAAGAGGCTGAGACAGGAGGACTGCCACAAGTTCAATATAAAACTGGGCTACATTGTGAGACCTTCCTTCAAAAACAACAACAAAAATCACGAAGAATAAGGAGCAGAAAAATATGCTGAAAGACACTGTAACCTATATCATCGTTAAACATGTTTAAGAAAAATGAAGAAGACATGAAAGGAAAATTAGAGTTAGAAAAGTTTGAAAAATTAATAAAATTCATGAAGTTGATGTAAAAGAAAACTCGTTTCAGAAGAGAAAGCCAAACACAAAACAGAATTCCTAGAGTTAAATAAGAAAACAGGTAAATCAAAAAAATATTAACCATAATTGGTAAAAAAGAAATACACAAGCAAAAATGAAGGTTAACAGAAACCTGCAAGGAAAAAATGAAAGCATCATAGCTGACCGAATACAATGCATCATGTAATTCAAGAGTTTCTGAAATCACACGATTAATACATGAAGAATACACTGAGTATGTGCAAATACCAACCAAGATTGACACACACACACATGCACACTCTAATAAATGAGTAGACATTGAAGCAAGGGAAAGAGGGGGGCAGAGAGGGAGGGACAGACTGACGGGAGAGAGCTACTGATCTGGCTCTGGCTTCGGAATGACCATGAAAAAGAACGCTGCATACTAGAGTCATTAGCAATGAGCCTCTTACCCTCCACTTCCTTAGTCTATGTTCAGTAAGTAGCTTTAAGGCTAAGATATATCTTCCTAACAAGATTTTAATCAGAAAAGAATGGAGATAATGATTTGATTTCTTTGGTTGTATCTATCCGTTTCCTTTCAGTTCAGCCATGAGCCTGTTCCTGAGATACAGAATCTCTGAGTGCTATTAAAATGGAGTATCTTGACCCAAGGAATAAAAACAGTCATCATAAAGCCACGGTAAGTTCACCAACCTAAATGGCATTTTTGAGGGTTTCTGATGTTTCCTACTAAGATATGAACCACTTACCATACTTGTAGCTTCTTCTGCCACACCCTCCTAGCCTTGACGTTAATATCCCAGCTAACATACTTTCACCTACCACTCTTTTCAAGTGACTACCGGGATTGACTTGCCTCCTGCACCATTCTGGACCCCATGGATATTATCCTAATGGAGGCGCCATCATCCTACCTGTGAAGCTTGCTCTTCCTCCTGTGTCTGCCTGAGTTCAGTCCGGAAAGTGGTAATGAGTTCTTTATTTGCTTGAAGCTGCTGCTTTATCAGGATAAACTCCTCCATAATGGCCGATTTCTCATCCACCTGAAGAGGAAAATATTTACTTAAGCAATGTGATTGGCAACGTTTAGTTCTTCTGACTTTCTCATTTGCCTTGAATACCTACCCTATTTTTTTCTAATTTCCTCTTTAATGCAAAAAGAATTTTATTTGCTAATTTATAAAGTATCATTGAATTGCCAAAACTTTTCAGAAGACAGAAGCAATAGCAATACGCTTTTCAATTTCTTTGAACGGTAACGGAGCAAAGAAACAGACCAAATAGACAGTGAGCAGAAAAACATGGAAAACTGTAACAATATGTAAAAGCCATCCTAAAAACCTTACACTAAACAAGTTAAGGGCAAACCAGAAAAATTGGGATGTTCTTGGCATTAGAGACAATAAAATAATAATGATAAAAAAGACAGCAATAGAGCTACATCTGATGTTCCTGTGGAATAGGGAAAAATCCAAGGTAACCAAGACGCATTTGCAGGAATAGGTGGCAGCTAGTATTAGAAGAGATGCAACACTTCCTGTTCTTTGATCATGGGTAAATGCAGGCCATCCATAAGAAAAAAAACCCATAAGCGATCTGTATAGATAGAGGCTTAACAATGTTTCAGTTGCTACTAGCACTTGCTGCTCACATGAAAAGATCCAGGTTCTGTACCAGCACCCACGCTATCTGTAACTCCAATTCCCGGGGATCTGATGTCCTCGTCTGACCTCTGTGGGTATGTAGTGCATATACATACATGTAAGCAAAAACATTCACACAAAAGATGCATGAACAATTACATAATATCATTCAAAAGTCAGGCATGGTGGCTCATGCCTATAATTCCAGCACTCTAGAGGCTGAGACAGGAGGACTGCCACAAGTTCAAGGTAAAACTGGGCTACATTGTGAGACCTTCCTTCCAAAACAACAACCAAAATCACGAAGAATATGGAGCAGAAATATATGCTGAAGACACTGTAACTTATTTCATAGTTAAACATGTTTAAGAAAATTGAAGACGACATGAAAGGAAAATTAGAGTTAGAAAAGTTTTAAAAAGTAATAAAATTCCTGAAGTGCATAAAAAGAAAACTCGTTTCAGAAGAGAAAGTCAAACACAAAACAGAATGCCTAGAGTTAAATAAGAAAACGGATAAATCAAAAAAATATTAATCATAATTGGGAAAAAATACACAACCAAAAATAAAGGTTAACAGAAACCTGCAAGGAAAAAATAGAAGTATCGCTGCTGACTGAATGCTATGCATCATGTAATTCAACAGTTTCTGAAAACACACGATTTATACATGAAGAATACACTAAGTATGTGCAAATACCAACCAAGAAGGCCACACACACACATGCAAACTCTAAAAAATGAGTAGACCAGGAAGCAAGGGAGAGAGGGAGGGGCAGTCAGGGAGGGACAGACTGACGGGAGAGCTCTACTGATCTGGCTCTGGCTTCAGAATGACCATGAAGAAGAATGCTGCATACTAGAGTCATTAGCAATGAGCCTCATACCCTCCACTTCTTTAGTCTATGTTCAGTAAGTAGCTTTAAGGCTAAGATATATCTTCCTAAAATGGTTTTAATCAGAGAAGAATGGAAGTAATAATTTGATTTCTTTGTTTTATCTATCTGTTTCCTTTGAGTTCTGCCAAGAGGCCATACCTGAGATACACAATCTCTGTGTGCATTATAATGGAGTACCTGGACCTAAGGAATAAAACCAGTCATCATGAAGCTATGGCAAGTTCACCAACCTAAATGGCATTTTTGAGGGTTTCTGATGTTTCCTACTATGATATGAACCACTTACCATACTTGTAGCTTCTTCTGCCACACCCTCCTAGGCTTGGCTTTAATATCCTAGCTACCACACTTTCATTTATCAAGCATCAAGTGAATGCCGGTATTGACTTGCCACCTGCACCATTCTGGACCCCATGGATTCTATCCTAATGGAGGCGCCATCATCCTACCTGTGCAGCTTGCTCTTCCTGTGTCTGTCTGAGCTCAGTGTGCAAAGTGCTAATGATTTCTTCCTTTTCTTGAAGCTGCTCCTTTATCAGGCTGAACTCCTCCATCCCAACCGAATTCTTACCCAACTGAAGGGGGAAAATATTTACTTAATCAATGGGATTGGCAACTTTTAGTTCTTTTGACTTTCTCATTTGCCTTGAATACCTACCCTATTTTTTTTGTAATTTCAACTTTAAAGCAAAACAAATTTTATTTGCTAATTTATAAAGTATCATTGAATTGCCAAAACTTTTCTGAAGAAGAGAGAAGCAATAGCAATACGCTTTTCAATTTCTTTGAAAGCTAACATAGCAAAGAGACAGACCAATCAGACAGTGAGCAAAAAAACATGAACAACAGTAACAATATGTAGGAAGCTATCCTACAAACCTTGCACTAAACAAGTTAAAGGCAAACCATGAAAATTTGGATTTTCTTGGCATTAGAGACTATAAAATAATAATGATAAAAAAGACAGCAATACAGGTACATCTGATGTTCCTGTGGAATAGTGAAAAAAATCCAAGGTAACCAAGAAGTATTTGCAGGAATAGGTGGCAGCTAGTATTAGAAGAGATGCAACCCTTCCTGTTCTTTGATCATGGGTAAATGCAGGCCATCCATAGGAAAAAAATCCCATATGTGATCTGTATAGATAGAGGCTTAGCAATGTTTCAGTCGCTACTAGCACTTGCTGCTCACATGAAAAGATCCAGGTTCTGTACCAGCACCCACGCTATCTGTAACTCCAATTCCCGGGGATCTGATGTCCTTGTCTGACCTCTGGGGGTATGTAGTGCATATACATACATGTAAGCAAAAACATTCACACAAAAGATGCATGAACAATTACATAATATCATTCAAAAGTCAGGCATGGTGGCTCATGCCTATAAATCCAGCACTCTACGGGCTGAGACAGGAGGACTGCCACAAGTTCAAGGTAAAACTGGGCTACATTGTGAGACCTTCCTTCAAAAACAACAACAAAAATCACGAAGAACAAGGAGCCGAACAATATGCTGAAAGACACTGTAACTTATTTCATAGTTAAACATGTTTAAGAAAAATGAAGGGGACATGAAAGGAAAATTAGAGTTAGAAAAGTTTGAAAAAGTAATAAAATTCATGAAGTTGATATAAAAGAAAGGTTGTTTCAGAAGAGAAAGCCAAACACAAAACAGAATGCCTTGAGTTAAATGAGAAAAGGATAAATCTAAAAAATATTAATCAAAATTGGTTAAAAAAAATACACAACCAAAAATAAAGGTTAACAGAATCCTGCAAGGAGAAAATGAAAGCATCGGAGATGACCGAATGCTATGAATCATGTAATTCACGAGTTTCTGAAAACACATGATCCATATATGAAGAATACACTGAATATGTGCAAATACCAACCGAGAATTCCACACCCGTTTGCAAACTCTAATAAATGAGTAGATGTGGAAGTAAGCGAGAGAGTGAGGTAAGGCAGGAAGCGACCAGCTGATAGAAGATTGCTACTGATTGTCTTACAAGAGGCATTTGCTGTGGATATCCGTTGGCTGGTAATGATTTGTTAAGATAATAATACCGAGGTGACTCACTCCTACCTTCACGGCTTGTTCTGACTGTGCCTGGTGAAGTTGGGCTTGTAAGTTGGTAATCACTTTCTCCTTCTCCTTGACTTGTTTTAGTTCTTTCAGCTCCTCTGAGTTCTTATAATGCTGAAAATTGCAACAGATTGAAGTCACTTACTTAAGAGTTACAATCAATATATATTTTATCTTTTACACTGTTTGCCTTTTAGAGACATTTAATTACAGCTTCATTAAAGTGATAGAAGCACTCAGGAGCAAGAAGCAGGAAGATCTCTCTTAGAAGCCATCCTGGTTTAGAGTCCCAGAACAGTCAGAAAGACCCTGAATCAAACAAACAAACAAAAACAAATAAAACCAACCAACCAACCACCACAACAAAATCAAACAGCAACGACAGAATCAAGAAAAAAAATTAACACAAAGGGATAAATTTTGGGCTGGGAAGATAGCTGAGTTTAAGAAAGCTTGTCCTAGAAAAATGGTGACTAGGGTTTGGATCCTAGAAGCCACAAATACCTGTTACTCCATTTTCAAAAGATCTGACACACCCTCATCTTGTCTCTGATACTCTTTTCTGTTGCTGTCCTCCATGTCCCCAGGCACACACATGCACACATGCACGCTGCACTAAGCACACCATGGCACACCGTGGTTACAGGGCTGCTGTGACTGACAGCTGGAGCGGACTGGGACGGCTGGACACCATTTATTGAACACGGAAAGGAAATGATGATATAAGATGCTGGCATGTTTAAGGCCTGAGGGCAAAGTAGTAAGCCTGAGTGAAATGCAGAGTATAAAATGGAAAAAATAAAAAAATCTAACAACATGACTCATGGAAAGTCTGAAAGCTTCAACATGAAAAGGAAAAGGTTAGTGCCTGCCACCACAGCCAGGGGAAGAGAGTTGCCATAGGAACCATAGAGGATGAAAAGAATTCAAACAAAGAAATTACTTGCCTTTAAAACCAACTTTGAGATGTTAAACAACCCTATTAGATTCCCCTCCTTTTCGTGGCCCTGCTGTAGGAGGGGCTAAACCTAGGGCCTTATCCACACTGCATAGGTGCTCTTCTCCTGAGCCACATCCCCAGTGCAGTCAAGGGACAGCAATGTCCCTGAAAGGCAAGGCTAAGCAGGGCACTGGGAGGTAACAAGTGCCCTCAAGGGCTGTGGCTCAGAACTTGAAAAACTCCCCTCAGAAGGAACACTTCTGATAATATAATACAGGGGGCAGGGGGAGTCGAGGCTGACTTACAACCACTGTGAGCCACAGGGGCACAGCAGCATCAGGGCAAACTGCACACGCCCCCAATACCTGACGGTTCCTGTTCTCTACAGCGATACCCATGTGTGGTTAGGACCCAACACTCAGAAGGCAGAGGCTGAGAGATCAGGAGTCCAAGGTCATTCTTTGGCTAGCTACAGGGCAAGTTGGAGACCAGCCTGGAATACACGAGACCCTGTCTCAAACAAATTAAATTAAATTAAAATAATTTATCAAAAATTATTTAAACAAAACAAAAGCCCTCAACTCTTTGGCTTGCCACTTGTCTTTGAAAAAGTTCATGGACATCTTTTGAATCCTCAAGGGTTGGAAAATACAATGCAAACTACAAGAAAGGCAGACAAATTTACAGAAATAAACAGAGGTTTATAAACAAATACAGTGTTCCAGTCCAATTTACTCTTTACACTTTTCCCGTGGAACAAGAGTTATGTCCCTAAGGAGGAGGAAAGGGAGGATAGGGAGGAGGAAGGGGAGAAGGAAGATGTTAACAATAACTTTTTTGTATCTCCCTCTCTCTCTCTCTCTTTTTTTTTTTTTTTTTTTTTTTTTTTTTTTTTTTTTTTTTTGATTTTTGAGACAAGGTTTCCTCCGTAGCTTTTGGCTCCTGTCCTGGAACCAGCTCTAGTAGACTAGGCCGGCCTTGAACTCACAGAGATCCGCTTGCCTCTGCCTTTCGAGTGCTGGGTTTAAAGGCGTGCGCCACAACCGCCGGTTAACAATAACTTCTTAAGACAGTTTGATAGTAAACTGTCTAAGTAGATAGCAGAGACCCATCTTTCCCGGCTCATCTACACTTGGTTTCTTTCCCCACAGCTCTCGGACTAACAGGATCATTTACAGAGTGGCAGTGGTTTTCTTAAACATCACTTCTACTGCACGAGGGAGGCTGCTCACATCCCTCTAGCTTAAGTTATTCTCCTCAGAAGAACACACAACGGAGGTCTTGTTACTCTGGATCTGGACAAAGTTACTCACAGCTTTCAAACGATCTTTCATATTTTGCTCGGCATTATAGCCCGACAATTCATGTAAAACTGCATTTCCTAAATCATAAAATAGGCTCAGCATCTCTGCAAGAGAAATAGAAAGAAAGCGCAACAATCAGTAAAAACAGATACAGGCTGCTGGAGAGTAAGTAAAGCAGATGGGTGCAGCTAGACATTAGTACCCATATCATCTGTGTGAGAGAAGGGACTGTCACTGGCTTCTGGGTGCAGCCAGCTGTGTGCCACACCCTGTCCTGCTCAGGTGCCTTATTGCACGCACCATCACTAGGATCAGTTTGAATAATAAAATGCAAGAACACAATCTTTAAATGCAAGGACATCATTGTCAAGGATGTCTTAAGGGCTGCCTTTTAATACCCTATGTTTTTTCATTGATAAACAAAAATCTTAAGTTTTCCTTCTCCCACATTGATCCTTTTCTGATTTTCGATAAAACCCCAAGACTCATCAAAATTTCCCTTCTCATGTGTTCCCGAAGCCCGTTCTTTCATGTAGTTTCCCTGACAAACCATGTGGTGTCAGTGGAGAGTCACTATTCAATGTGGAGTATAGACATTTACAGTAGTAAATGACTGAAATCAGTATCCGCTTGTTCTGAGCAGAATTAGAAAACAAAAGGCTACACAAGCAGAGAGCAGGAGACAAAGTCCAGAGCAGAAATCAGTGAACAGAAAATTAAACCCATAAAGAAAAGGCTGTGCTCAGAAAAGCTACACCCCCAAAGCCCCTATGCTGAGGATTCAGGGCCTGCGCATGCTGTGTAGACACTCAACTGCTAATCCACACCCCAACCATTGAAGATTAATTTTAATAAAGGAAATGAACACCATCAGTAATCTTCCATAGAGATCTGTATAAATCTTCTAAAGAAATTCATACTAGAATATAACTTATCAGATGATCATTCTGTCTTTAAATTTTACATGCCGCTCTTGGGAATAAGCAAACAACCAACTGATGGACTCAGAAGATGGCAATAAACAGGGAAGAAGGAACATGTGTGTGCTTCTTAGATCCCCAGATAAGAGCAAAGCAAGTAGAGGAACAGCAAAGACCTGTGGGCAACCTGAGCAAAACAAACAGTGCCCCCCAACAATAGAAAAGTCGTCCCTGCACAATCAAGTTTCCTATCAACCCCCAGGTTAACGTAGCAACAGTCAAAATCAACGACCACCACCAAATCTGGCTTCAGCAGTGTCCGTTCAAGAGGAAGCAGATGGTAGCCACGGGTGTGCAACAAACCAAGCAAAGGGCAGAGCCAATTGGCGTTTGTTAACTAATCAGTGTGTCGAGCACACTGATGAGGGAATGGCTCACAGATTGCCAGGTCTGGCAGCACACTTGAAATCCTAGAACCAAAAATGTGAAGGCAAGACCTCGAGACTCCCTGGACAGCCATCCTCACTTATCTGACCAGCACAGGTCCCAGGGAGACCCTGTCTCAAAAGGGCAAGGGTGGAGGATTCCTAAGGGCACCCAGGGCTGACCTCTAGCCTGCACGCACACACGCACGCACATACACACACACACATAAACAAGAACGCACGCACGAGTGTGCACTACCTTCCCATAAAATTATTCAGAAAAAAAGAAAACAACTATTCTAACATTTTCAGGCCCTGATCAAGGTATCTAGATACCGATCAGTCAATAGCTGATAAAGTAAAGTCCAGACATTATGAACTTCCCAAAGAAAGAAGATAACCACCTTCTAGAGTCTTGTCAAAGCATGGAAACTCAGGCCACCCATCCTGCTACATCTGCAGGAAACGCAGAGGACAGAGGAACACACTGAACCACATAACCCATGTGCACTCCTGCGGAATGTCCAACTCCACAGCCGCAGGACCCATGTCTCTCAACACACAGTTGTAAGCAAAAGATGGAAGACGTAGCAAGTGAAAAGGGCAAGATTCCCAAAAGGATAATAAAACTAAAAGGAAAGCATAAAGAAGGGCTTCTAGAATGGACAACCAAGTTATATCTGTTACAGTAACTATATGTTTTATAGTGTGCCTTTCTATATCTGTGTTTTATCAATGAGAAGTGGTTTTGTAAAGAAAAATGAACAGAAACTGTTAAATAATTATGTTTAGAGACACCCATAGGAAACTTAAGTTCTTATTTTTATTGACACATATCTGTACAGTCCATAAGGTATATGATGTTGAGATTCAGGCATATAGTGTGTGGTTTTCCACTGAGGGTGATTAGCATATTTATAAAGGAGTCTCTAGACTTAAAGCCAGGCTTTGTCACACACCCCACCTAGAAACACGCAGGACTGGCCGGCTCGCCCACCTCTGAGCCTCTCCCAAGGAGAAAGGACCCTGCTGGCCACCAGGCCACCAGGGTGTCTAAATGCTCCTGGGCCTCATAGGGCTGCAGCAACTGGGCTGCCACCTAGGATGGGCAGGTGACAGAGGCGGAGCCCCGAGGGGCGGGGCGGCCGGCTGAGCTCCAGTGTCCCCTGGCCAGCGGTGCGGTGCACTGTGGGCTTATGCGGGGCTCCCAGCGAGGCCTGCCCACCACACTCACCTGCAGGTGGGAGCCACCGGCAAAGCCGGGCTCCCCCCCGCTCGACCTAAGCCAAGTCAACTCAGGAATCCCGCTCGACCTAAGCCACGTCAACTCTGGAATCCCAAACTCAGCGCCTCCGCCTCCGCGTCCCTGAAGCACGACCACTCTCCTTGGGTCGGAAGACGAGACTGAGGCTTCTGCCTTTGGAACTGCGAACGCGCCATTACCCTGGCGACCAGGCAGGCCTTGTTTGTTACCTATCGCGTCACAATGACAGACACCAATTGATGCCCTACAACCTTCCACTTCCACAAAGACACAACCAAGGGGTTCTAAGGGGGAGAGGCATGGCAGATGATTATGTGTTGGGGTGTGACCCAGGAGAAGATCCAAGAAGGCGGGGCTATGGAGAGAGGATGGGTATTCTGCAAACATCAGGTGTTTGCTGCATAGTTTGGGAGTTCAGGTTTACCCTAATTTCTTACCTACTGCTGTTTGTGCTAGAGACTATGGGCCAGGCTTTTGAGGAGATTTTGGACTAGGGGCACCAGCTGCTAGTATTGGGTTCTGTGTGAGAACCCACCCGGAGTAGAGCCTGAAACTTGGTTTAGTATGGCTTTTTAACTTTGCGATGAAAAAATGAGAACCAGAGACAAGGCTAGTAAAAGACAACAGCAATTTAGCAAGGGTCGGACTACAACCTGACCTCACAAGGCATCCTTTGTTGGGATCGCTCAGGATGTGATCTAAGAGACAGTGAAGAGTTGGAAAGTGGTGCTTCAGCTGGGATAAGCAGACAGAGATCAAAGGGCTCAGGCTCTGGGAAGAGTCAGTGAGGAGCTCCAACAAGAGACAGAGAGCACTCATCAAGTGCTCCTTCCCCCCAAAAGGCCGGCCGGCAGAGGGTGCAGAAATCTAGCCAACTCCTAATGATTTCAGACATTCTTCGTAAGAATGTTACTATGACTTTATGGAATCTCGTTGTACACCAAGCACTCAGCTAGCCCACTGTATTTGCAATCTCATCCTAATGACCACACAATCCCGAGGCTCAAATAGTAGCTCGGTGAGGCATCTCTCAGCTGCTTATTTAAAGTTGTGTATTTACTATATCTATTTTGCCACCTAACGTAACTATCTTATTGCCTTATCACACTTTATTATAAGAAGTCTCGCCGGGCGGTGATGGCGCACGCCTTTAATCCCAGCACTCGGGAGGCAGAGGCAGGTGGATCTCTGTGAGTTCGAGACCAGCCTGGTCTACAAGAGCTAGTTCCAGGACAGGCTCCAAAACCACAGAGAAACCCTGTCTCAAAAAACCAAAAAAAAAAAAAAAGAAGTCTCTTTTGATCTCAGTTGTATGTCCACGTCCCAGAATAATATACAGGGGGTACTAAATGTCCCTTGAAGCAGTATTATGTGTAATATCTTTAATTTAAATGCAATATAATAAACTTAAATTATTTAGCTTATAAAATAGGTTTATAAAAAATAAAATCCCGAAGGTGCAAATTAGGAAAGACTATTGGCAGACTCTTAATGACTTCCAAAGATTGCTAGGGGACATTTTCCTTCTATGGCACACTATTGGAATAAAACCTGATGATCTGATTAATTTAAACAAAACCTTGGTGACAATGACTTAAACAGACCCAGGGTATTGTCAACTGGAAGAGAGAATTGGCTTTGATTGAAGAGAAATTACAGAAGGCACATGTGGATCATGTAGATCTGAGTCTTAACTGCATTTTGGTCATGTTACCCCCCCTAACATTCCACTACAGGAATTTTAATGTAGAGAGAAGATATTATCTCAGAATGAATCTTTTACCACATAAACTGAGTATAAAATCAAAAATTTATGTGAAAAGGGTCTCAGTTATGTGGAAGGACGCTTAAAAGAAATCCCACACTAGCTCAGAACTAACAAATAGATGGTTATTTATTTAGGGGTCGACACACAAATCAGAATCCTCTGCTGGAACAGACATCTTCCTTACCTTTAGGACTCCACAGATTTCAGTGCTGTTCGCAATAGGGACCCTCCAGTTGCCTCGGTCCTAGTGTCCTCTTGCAGCAACTGAAAAGTAACTAAGACAGTGAGCAGAACAGCCTTACTGGAAGAAGTGTGTCACTGGGGCAGGCTTCGAGATTAAAATCCTCCTGACAGTCCCCACTAGTTCTCTCAGCTTCATGATTATGGTTTAAGATATGAGCTCTCAGCTTCCTGTACCCACCATTATATATCCTAACCTTGTGGAACCCTAAGTCCAAATAAACTCTTTCTTCTATCAGTCGCTTTGGTCTTGGCGTTTAATCATAGCAACAGGAAAGGAACTAAGATAGCATTTTTTTAGTTAATTTTTTAAAACTTAATTAACATTTTTTTCCATTTATTTTATTTTATTTTTTTGTGATAGCAAACTGATTTATTTAGTACTGTTTCCATTCCATATCATCAGGGGGGTTGATTTCAACTTTTCTTTTACCTACATCAGACCAGTTGGTGCTCAAGACTGTACCACCAGACTCCATAAATGATTTGTTCATGGCGCGTTTCACTTCATCAGAACCATCTGAGTAGATTTGCTGAAACAGCTTGTTTAAAGCTGCATCGCCCTCCAGCTTCTCGTTCTTCTCTTCCTCTTTGATCTCACCCACCAGTTTATCCCAGTTCCTGGTATAATGAGATGATGACGGGTACAGGTTCCTCACATCTGCTGTGAACTGCTTTAGTGTAGGCTCATCTCCGTGCCCTTCTAGCTTTTCCCATCTCACAGCCTCTGGCTTTTTCATTTTAATTTCAATCTTTGTTGAAAGCACTTTAAACGTGCTCTGCTCCGGTACTACAGGGTGAAGCAACCTCAGCTTCAAATTGTAGTCTTCTCCAGAAGGAAGTTTTACCAAAGCAGATAACTCTTTTTCTGAAAATTCCACATTTACATCATTCTTCTGAATATTCTTGATCATAAGTGTAATGATTACTTGAGATTCCGTTTGATACCAGTCATACTTGATTTTCGACTGAGTTCTCTGAGACGCAGACACTTCAGATTCTGATCCATTCTGAGTCTCCTGGCACCTTTTAATCCAGATAGCAAAGTTTGCATCTGTACTGTCTAATTTCTGTCCTTCTGCAAAAGTGTCTAAAGCAGAAGCATAGTCCTTTTCATGGTATTCACACATCCCTTTCCTAAGGATAGCAGTAGGATTGTTAGGATTGAGTTCAAGAGACTTCTTTACATCAGCAATACCATCACGATATTTCCCAAGAAGAATGTGACAATAAGCTCTCTGACAGTAATACTGTGCATCGTCTGGATTCTGTTCCAAAGCCTTAGTCAGCTCCTCTAACGCCGCCTGGGGGTCCTCGTCGATCAGAGCATCTGAGAAGCTCTTGAAAAACCGCTGGGACGTTGCAGATCCTGCTGCAGCTGCCGCCATCCCTAAGAACCACTAAAGCTTAGGCCCCAGCGTTTTCTACCTTGGTTACCAGCTCTGCCCTCCATTTATTTTACATATCAATTACAGTTTTCCCTCCCTCCGCTCCTTCTGTCCTGTGCATCAAGTCCCTTCCTCCACCCATCCCACCTTCCCCATCCACTCCTCCTCTGCCTCCATTCAGAAAAGTGCAGGCCCCCATGGGCTTGAACAAAGCAGGGCACATCGAGTTGAGGCAGGACTGAGCTCCTCCATCTGCATCAAGGCTGGTTGAAGAAATCCAGCATGGGAAACAGATTCCCAAAAGCCATCTAAGCATCAAGGACAGGTCCTGGTCTCACTGCTAGGAGCTTTACAAATAGACCAAGGAACTAGGACATTTAGGGGTCTAGAGCTTGAGTTCTTACCTTACTTTTATGCTGCGGGAAGAAGGCAGTGAGGCACAGTCATCTTCCCTGATGAAGAGAGCCTGCACAAAATCAGAGGGTCAGATTTCCCTGAAGGGAGCTGACATAGGAAACTTACTCTGAAAGTACATCATCAGAGAGAGTCTATACCTCACATATCCGTGGGGTCAGCCCAACAGAAGCCTGGATGACAGAAAAAGAAAAACATTACTGTTCACTCTGGGCAATGCCCCTGCCCTCCTCTTACCCCCAAACACCCGGGACCCTGGACCCCCCCAAACACAGAGGAGGGGTGTGTGGGCTTAGTGCTAGCTAGCCACTATAGAAGGACATATAAAACTTGAGGCTGGCACTATCAAAAGACACAGATGAGAGGCAGATTATTACCATAAGATAGATAGGAGAAGCTGGCAAACTTAGACATGTGCTTTCCTGCAATGAACTTTATCATTTTCCACCACTAATGTGGTCTCTTCTAGATCCCTACTGTGTCTAGATCCCTAGATACAGAAGCACACACAAACACCCTCTGCAAAACTGCAAAAATCCAAAGAAGTAGGTATTTCCTCTATCTCATAACCAGAGGCTTAAGGTTTTATCCCCTTTGACCTAGTAGGATTTTTTTTATTAATTTCAAATGTCTGAAACCACACTAACCACAGACAAAGGGAACAGTGAGCTGTACCCAGAGAAGTGGGCTATTTTTTCAGATTGTTTCTATACAATGTTATTTGTCAACCAGTGCCCAGGTCATCTCACTAGCATACTTCTATATCTTCTATGTTTGTTTGTTTGTTTTGTTTTGTTTTTTCGAGACAGGGTTTCTGGACTCTGTCCTGGAACTAGTTCTTGTAGACCAGGCTAGCCTCAAATTCACATAGATCCACTTGTCTCCACCTTCAGAGTGCTGGGATTAAAGGCTTGCACCACCACTGCCTGGCTAGAAAGGGTATTCTTTTTTTTTTTTTTTTTTTTTTTAGTTGTTGCAAAACAAAAAAATCCCATTTCCCTCCCCCTCCTCGCACACATTACCCCTTCCCCCACTCTCCTCCCCCTCTCCCCACTCCTCTTTCCCTCCCAACACTCCATTCCCCCTCCCTCTCGAGAATGAAGAGCAGTCTAAATTCCCTGCCCTGCAGGAAGTTCAAGGTCCTCCCACTTCTATCCAGGACCAGGAAGGTGAGCATCCAAACAGGCTAGGCTCCCACAAAGCCAGTTCACATATTAGGATCGAAACCTAGTGCCATCGTCCTTGGCTTCTCATCAGCCTTCATTGTCCGCCACGTTCAGAAAATCCGGTTTCATCCTATGCTTACTCAGTCCCAGTCCCGCTGGCCTTGGTGAGCTCCCAATAGATCAGTTCCACTGTCACAGTGGGTGGGTGCACCCCTCGTGGTCCTGACTAAGGGTATTCTTATGGAATGCTATCCCCTTAATTTTATTTTTATTGCTGTTGTCTGTTTTGAGACAGAGTCTCAGTGTGTATCCCTGGATGGCCTGGAACTCAAAGATTTGCCTTGCCTCTACTACCTTCAAAGATTAAAGGGATTAAAGGCATGTACCACCATACCTGGCATTATCCCCTCAATTTTCTGTGATTAAAAACAACTTGCATTATACTCTACATTTTTAAAAGCCCCCAGCAAAGCTACATCTCTTGCTTTCTTCTAATACACATAGCTTTGAAAGCTGAACACGGCATTCTTATCCCTGTATAGCACTAAAATGCAGTCCAGGTTTAACCCCAGTCAAATTGTGAAGCTTTATGTGATGAACCTGGAAGTAATACATATATCCAGTGGGACCAACAAGGACTCATTGTCAAAGGGAATCATGAAAGTCTAGTTTTTCAAAGTTTCACAAAGAGAGACTAATTATACAAACTTTACTGTTCAGGTAAACTAGTGAAATGCCATTGTTAAGTATAGGAGAGGGTCACACGCATGCCTTTAATCCCTTTAATATTGATTATGGAGGTCATGCTCCATATCACAGTGGTAAGGACAATGTAAGATACAGGTTTGTTGTGACATTAGGAAGATAGTTCATTCCAGTGCTAACACTTACTGGAGTCCCCAGCATGGTATATGTCTTCCCAGAGCCCGTCTGCCCATAGGCAAAGAGGCATATGTTGTAACCTTGGGCAGCTCCAGACAGTACTTCAGTACCCAAGTCCTGGAACACCTGTAACAACAAAAGTAGAAAGCTTATTGATCCATCTTCCCACAGCACATTTAAAAAATACATTAAACCTAAAAAAAAATAAAATTAAAATATTGGGTCTAGAGAGATAGCTCAGCGGTTAAGAGCACTGGACCTCAGGTTCAATTTCCAGTACCCACATGGCAGCTCACACCTGAACTAGTCATTCATAAGAATCACTTCAGCTTCACAAGAAAAGATTTTAAGGGAAAATTCAAATTGCTCAAATATTCTTAGGTACCTACTGAGTACTAGCCTCATTTTTTGTTTGTTTTAAAATACGTTTCCTAGTCCTTTTTGTTTTCTTTTTTTCCCCAAGGCAGGGTTTCACTGTGTAGCTCTGGCTGTCTTGGAACTTGATTTGTAGACCACTGCCCAGTGCTAGTCCTTTTAAAAAGGATTTATTTTCATTATCTGCATGTAGGTGCATGTAGTATGTGGAGTATGTGCACACATGTGTGAGTGCCTGGTGAAGCCAGAAGAGAGCATCAGAGTCCATGGAACATAAGCTACAGGCAGTAATGACTACTTGGTACAGGCACTAGAAACCAAACTTAGGTCATCTAAAAGAGCAGTAAGTATCTCAAATGGCTGAGCAGTATCTCAGCCCCAGTGTTCTGTAGTCTAACACAAAAGAGCCTAAGGCAGGACAAAGATAAAAAGGCAAAAACCTGCTCCTCCTGATACACAGAGAAATGCTCACTAAGGCTAATGAGGTGGTTACAGTGAAACACTGCTCAAGAAGGTGACTCATGGTCTGAAGACCCCACAGGACCAGCTAGAAGTTAGAGAGCGCTGTCCCTGACAGTCGCTCCTCTGACTGCTCCTGATAGCTGGTAGGTTCTGCTGGACAATCACTTCATCTGTGGTCAGGTTTTGTGACTAATTCAGAAACCACCATTAATCCTCATGTGGCAACTGCACTTTAAGTTTCTAGGTTTCCTGAAATTTCAACTGAACTCTGCCAGGCAGCATCCAAACACTCTTGACCACTGATGCTGGTCTTGGTGGGAAGCAGAACCCAGTTTTCCACCTCGGAACCCTTTCACTTGCTGGCAGCTGGAACAATGACACACACAAGGAGGCTGCCAAGCAGGTAGACAGTCCCATTTGACTTCCCGAAGAAAGACACAAAAGCAGAACAGCAGATGACAAGTTCCCCAGGAGTGCCCAGCACAGCGGCGGAAGTGTCAACTATGGCGCTCGTGCCAGCCTACTCTGTGTGGCACTGCCTGCGATTCCTGCTGCCGCGGGGGCCCCAGTGCTTTCCTGATTATTTTATCGACTTCCCTTTCACTTCTGTGAAACATCTAGTATGGTTCCAGATTGTGGTGTGCATCTAGTCTTGTACTTCAAAGTTGGTGATCCTAGGCAAGTTCCTTGCATTTTGTAAACTCCAGTTTCTCCAGCTGTAAGATGTCTACCACACAGACTGCTGTAGAGACTGCTGTCACAGGCGAAACTGGGGGCAACCAGGTAAAGACAGGAGCTAAGTCAAGACTACATCGTTCCGTATTCCAGCAGCTGCACTTAGGCTTCTTGGCAGTGATTGCTTCTGTTTGCTTTTTAATGTGTCCATGGTCTAGGCAAAAGGCCAAAAGAACCCAGGGTGCTGTGAAGACTTGAGCTCTGTTCAAGAGAGATCCTTCCCATGGTCTCTCTTGTAGCTCTCTCTAGTCACACAAACTATGTTAACAAAGTTAAAAATTGGGAGAGGTCTTGCTTGCCTCCTAAAGTCTGGCCAGGTGACATTCCTTGAGTCTGAAGAAGCAATATATTTTGCTGCATTAGATTAGATGAATTGACTACCATTCATTCACTATTTGAAATATCCTCCACACACTCCAGCTTCCTGGGGCAGGAGGTGAGAACAGAGGTGGAAACAGTGAAGGGCCACATCTAAATCTAAACTTTATTTCTGCCCTGTTGCAGAATTGTTCATACTACCACTCTGCTGTGGCAATAAGGTTTACCTTGTATTCGAGGCCAGAGCTAGCTAATAGCTGACCAAAATTAGCCATAGAGGTTTTGGAGGACTGAGATATATAGAGAGACATGGGTAGTAGAGAGATGCTTAGAAAGATGTGTGTTCTTTGGATTAAGGAAGGAGAAAGAAAGGAGGTCACTAGTTACTTCTCTGCCCCTGATCAATCTGGTTCTAACCCCATATCTGACTCGGGAGTCTTTATTAATAATAGAATAATTTAGGTAATCGTTACTACCCACAGTTTATGCTCAGCTGAGCAGAGTAAAGAGAGAGAAAAAAACCAAAGATTGTTACTTCGTTCATGTCCTTATCCAAATGCCTATGTGTTCTCTGAAAGTATCACTGAAGAAAGCACTATAGCTGATGATAGAAGAGTATCAACAGGATCAGGGCTCCAGTCAAGAATGATGGAGACTAAGACACAGTACCACAGCTGGGCGGTGTTGGCACACACCTTTAATCCCAGCACTTGGGAGAGAGAGGTAGGCAGATCCCTGTGAGTTCAAAGCCAGCCTGGTCTACAAGCGCTAGTTCCAGGACAGGCTCCAAAGCTACAGAGAAGCCCTATCTAGAAAAACCAACAAAAAGATACAGTACCCACTCCTCAAGAGCTGGTAGGCTTAGCTCATCAGAAGATCCTGGAAAACCCACAACCTTAGAAAGAGGAAAACAGGGAGATAACACATGTTCCACTCCACCCATGTTAACACAATGAGACATAAGCCATGTCAGGGGAGCAGCAGGTGACAATTGGGGTTCGAGGTGTCAGCCCATCAGTAGGAGACTCTCTGGTGGGTGAGGCAAGGCCCTGAGACTACAGACTCTAGGATGTCTTTTGATTCTGTTGTGCCCTTACATGTTGCTGTTGCTATCTTTCTCTGGTGTGAATCGGGTGTGGGGAGATGCCCTACTGCCTGTAATGTAATGTGTTTATCTCATGGAAACATCCTGCTCACTGGACATTTTTTACCTGTAGACTATAATAAAAAATGACTTCTCTCTAACAGATACTGTTTAATTGATAATAATGTTATATTATACAATATATTATATAATAATATTAAAAATACAGAGTTGTGATAAATAAAAGTAACTACAAGGAAACGTCACACAGCAGGGGTCTATGTAAGGGGTCACTAAAGGAGCTGCCTAGATCATAGCTCAAGTTAATGATTAAGAGAAACAGTTGAGTCCCAGGAACCAGGCTGGCTCAAATTCCTTTAATCTTAGAGCTGAAAGACTCTAATGCCAAAAGACATAGTCACGGGTCTCGGTGTGCATCATTAGCTGAAACAAAGCGTTTTTACCTGTACTCTGTAAGAAATTTAACACAGTCACTGTATGGGGTAGATATATTGGATTGAACAGCTGTATTTCAGAAGTACCTTCATCTTGAAGAATCCTTGTAGAAAACAGTGAATGTTTTGCCAAAGGGTCCTGTGGCCATCCTATGACTTTGGTCACAAGACACCTCAGGTACACTTGAGGCTCTTGTATTATTGTGTATTGCACACAATGCATAGTGAATGACTAGAATCATGGAGGCATGTGATGGTCTTCAGTAAGATGTGCAAATTTAGATTAGGGACCTTGGTATGAGGAAATACTGTATAACAATCAATAAATACGTCTTTGTATGGCTGTTTGGGGTCCAGTCCAAGCCCAGTCCATTCCAGTTCCGTCTATCAGAAGAGGCTGGACCTTTCTGCTGCTACATGGGCCTTAAAAAATACAGAAGAATAAAGAAGGAAATCATCAAGAGATTGAGTAAGTGTCTTTTTCCTTAACACCCTCAGACAGAAAAGTCTAATGTTGTGAATTGCCCTTTGAACCCTGTGCTGCTTGGAGGCTGGTCCCCCAGGCAGCAATACTATAGTGGCATTTCATTTGTATTTTAATAAATAAATGTTTGCCAGAAGATTAGAGAGTAAAACAGCCTCACTGTTCAGCCTTACACACACCTTTAATCTCAGTAGCCACACTAGTTGCAATAGAAACTGGGTGGTGCATGTCTTTAATCCCAGTGGTGCATGCTCTTAATCCCGGCCCTAGGGACGATTATAAAGTGGGAGGATACAGCTCTCAGACACAGTCTCATTCTGAGATTCCTGGAGGCAGGATCGCCATTTTTGGATGGAGGTCAAAGTAAGAGCCAGTAGCTGGCTGTTTTGCTTTTTGGGTCTTCAGGTTGAACCCCAATTTCTCTGAGTTTTTATTAATTGTGCCTCACAATATGACATCATAGCCTAAGAGTTAAGATAAATCACTGAACTACAGTCTGCCGCAGACACCAATTAAGAATAGATAGGTGACTTCCTTTATTTATTTTTTAAGAATTCAAGTAATGGAACATATATAATGCACAGCACTATAGACCTTGTTCTTTTTTCCTCTCCCTCTCTCTCCCTCCCTCCCTCTCTCTCTCCCTCCCTCCCCCCTCCCCCCTCTCTCTGTCTTTCTTTCTTTCTTTCTCTCTTTCCTTTTTATTTTGTTGTTCTAAATAGGGTTTCTCTGTGTAACAGTCCTGGCTGTCCTGGAACTCACTCTGTAGATCAGGCTGGTCTCAAACTCAGAGAACCTGCCTGCCTCTGCCTTCAGAGTGCTGGGACTAAAGGTGTGTGTCACCATGCCCGGCTCAGACATCCCTTTCTCAAATCCAACCAGATTCAACAACACTGCTGACAATTTCCTAACAATGGTTCATCCAAGCATAGGGGTGGCCTACATATTCCTAGAGGGATTTGTCACTGATAAGTTGCTTTGGTTTGTATGGGTTTTTATTCTGTTAGCTATTATGTTCTCTAACCAAGTGGACTCATAGCAAAAGTAATTGTAAAAAGTGCATATGGACCCAGCAGTGTTAGTGCACGTCTTTAATCCCAGCACTCAGGCAGATCTCGGCGAGGTGGAGGCCAGTCTGGACAGCAAAGGCTGTTACACAGAGAAAGCCTATCCTAAACACAAAAACAACAACAAAAAAACCATATGGTTCCTGGATAGCTTTGTGTCATCTTAACACAAGCTGGAGTCATTTGAAAACAGGGACTCTCAACTGAAAACCGTGCCTCCATAAGAGCTGCCTGCAGGCAAGTCTATAATGTATTTTCTAAACTATTAATTGGCATAGGTGGTGGCATCCGTGGGCTGGTGATCTTGGGTGCTGTAAGAATGCAAACTGGGCAAGCCATGAGGAGCAATCCAGTAAGCAGCCAGCAAGCAGCCAGCACTCCTCCATGACCTGCATCAGCTCCTGACTCCAGGTTTCTGCCTTGCTTGAGTTCCTGCCCTGACTTCTCCCAGTGATGAACTGTTATTTGTATTTTAATAAATAAAGCTTGCCCGAAGGTCAGTGAAAAGCAGCCACACTAGTCAGCCATACAGACCAGGCAGTGGTGGCACACACCTTTAATCCAGCAGCCACACTAGTCAGCCATACAGACCAGGCAGTGGTGGTACACACCTTTAATCCAGCAGTTACACTAGTCAGCCACAGAGGCTGCATAGTGGTGGTGCACGTCTTTAATCCCAGCACTAGAGAGGAATATAAGGCAGACGAGGACTGGTTCTCTTTCAGTTTGAAGATTTCAAAGAGGTAAGAGCTCTCTAGTGGCTTGGCTGCTTTTGCTTTTCTAGTCTTCAGGTTGAACCCCAATATCTGTCTCTTGGTATTTATTATTCATGCTGCAGAAAATGACTCAGGAAAAAGCAGAATAGAGCCTTGAAAATCAAGTAGGTTGTGTAACAGAAAAGATGTCTAAACTGTATAAACAACTGTGTTACACTGTGAGGGATTAACCGAATGGAATTTGGAAAATCAAATACATGAAGAAATAGGACTCAAATGTTAGTGCAAGGTAAACATGCTTATTTTCTTCCACTAAGCGCGCTGCATTCTTTAGATGACAAGGCAATCACGTTCAGCCAGAAAACTATCAATAATATAAGACAATTAGACAGTACAGAAATGAAGAAATCACCGATAACCATTCAATCACAAAAAAATAAAAACTGAAATTGTGGATGACCCAAAATGCAATAAAGATAATAACCTATTGGTAAAATACAGCAAACATGGACCACAGTAAATTATGGCTTCATCTAATTACAGAGAAAGGTCTAAATGTATTTTAACCTATAGTCTTCCTACAAATTAGGGGAAATGGGGTGGGAGGTGAGTAGAACTTAATTAATAGACAAACTAGTAACTCCACACAAGGAAATTTTTTTTTTACACAAGGAAACTTTTTAGAAACAAAGAAAATTTTGTTATGTGTAACAACATGGATGAAAAAAGAAAAAAGGTATTTTTCTCCACTTACTATTCAAGGTTCATCTATGTTGTTGCACAGATCAAACTTTATAAAACACCATTTCTCAGCACGTATCTCAACCACCCAGACAATATTAAAAGTATGTTGGTAACATAGAGGAAGAGGGAGAAAGGAGAGATAGGTAATGCTAAGAATGTCTGAAAAGGCCACATATTATTTTGCGAGTGTATCTTAAAATACTAAAGTAACATGTGTACGTGTGTGTGCGTGCACATACACACACACACACCCACACCCACCCACCCACACACACACACACACACACATATTAAATGGAGTTACAGCACACCAGATGATAATGTTCCTTTTGACCACAAAGTTATCTTCTGAAGAAACATGTTCATAATATTGAGTTGAGCCAGATGAGAGTTGTGAGCAAAGGCCAGGGTGACAGAGAGAGTCTGAGTCATAGTCTTAGTGCTTCCAAAACTTTCCCCAACACAGTATTTATTTAGGCATAATAACATCACAGCTGGGGAGAAAGGAAAAACAAAACCAAGCCAAATAAGCATTGCCTTCCTAGCCTTTAGACTCTTTGTCCCTTCTTTCCTTTGTTCTCAAATGGAACTGTCCCTCCACCACTGCTCTCATGAGGATAGCATGTAAAACAGTGGTCCTGGGAGTTGCATCCCTGGCTATAGAGATTCTCTGGGTTCACCATCACGAGAAAACCCTAGGCAAGCCCCTGAAGTACTAGACAGAGGATGCTCATTTAAGTCTGAGGCTCCGACATGGCATCCACAAGCAACACAGTGCACATAAATGAATGTATAACAATGGACTGAATCCGGTATGCTCACAAAATAGATGCAGAATAAAATTACATTATGGTTGTTCTGTAGTTTTCCTTTAAATCCTGAATTACTTTCCACATGTTTGATGCTCGTTAGAGTCTTGCATACAGCACTGTTTCCAGTGTACTCAAAAGAGCTCCTCAGCATTGTTTTCAATGGGTTTGGTCCAGCAGCACCAAGACATAGTCAAGTAGGACCAAGCTGTTTCATATCGTTTGAGCTGCAAATACTTGTATAGAAGGAAGCTGGAAATATGGCTGAGTGGTATTCACCAGACAAGGCCAATGTGAAAACTAGAGTTTGGGTTCTCAGAACAAAAAAAGCTGGGTGGGTGTGGTAGACCACCTGTAATGCTAGCACGTAGAAAGGGAAGAAAGGGAATCCTCAGCTAGACTAGGCAAAAAGTTGAATCCAAGTTCAGTGGGAGAGACTGCCTCAGAATGTAAGGCAGAGAGTGACTAAGGAAAACACTGGAAATCAATCCTGGGCCAGTGTGCACACACAGAAAGAGACACCACAACCACACACACATGACCGTGAACATCCATACATGTCTGCACACCACACATACACATACACCGGGGAAGGAAAACAAGCCTAGATGATTGCGTCTATGTGGGAAAAGTTTTCCGCCAATTATGCTGCTAGGAGCATATTTCCTGTTTTTAATCTTGCTTAGTACGGAGTAACCCTGTCTCGAAAAATCAAAAAAAAAAAAAAAATAAAATAAAAAATAATCTTGTTTAGTCTAAAGGGTCTCACGAGGCCAATGTTAGTACTGGAGACACAAGCGAACTGGTTTTATACTTTAGCAAGGCCAGTTGAAGCCCATCTCATTTTTAGGTTTGGTTTAAGAGATTAATTTTTGTGATGACCTGTGGGGTATCTGCCTCAGATATCCCACTTACAGTACAACTTCCTGTCTAAAGCCATAGTCCCCTCCCCCAGCCTTAAAGCCTTTGCAGAAGGAGCGGCTGCATGCTAGTCACAATTCCTCAACACGCTGGCCTCAAGTCACTTCTTCCGCTTCAGCTCTCAGACTTCAAGTCCATCCCAAACTATACAAAACTAACTCTAGTTTAACACCTATTTCTGGAACAAATGGAGGCTGAGGTGGGGAGATCTCAGTAAGAGGCCAGCCTAGGCCACACAGGAGAATTCTGTCTCCAAACCAAAACAAAAGCATCATATATATTAAAAGTCTTCTGGATTCATTCTGGAGGACTTGCGTTCGTTCCCCCTCTGATTTGAAACTGGACACCCTAGGGTACAAGACAGATGAAAGAGAACCTACTTGGAAAGACAAGAGCCAGGAGTGCTGGGTTATACTAGGAAGAAAGCACAATGAGCTAGTGCAGGCCTGGAATCTCAGCACCTGGGAGGCTGAGACAGGAAGATAGCAAGCTGAAGGTTTATCAGGGTTATATAATGAGTTCCAGACCAGCCTTGGCCACACACTCAGACCCTGTTGCAAAACTCAAAGAAAGAAAAGAAAGTAGCACAATGACTACATTGTGACACAGATCCTAGTCGCCTGTGGGAGCATTCCAGCTACACTTCAACACCTAGCCCCTGGGTCACAAAGGAGTAAGTAGCATTCTCATTCACTGTTATAAAGCACAAACTATTGTCTGTATATCACAGAATACTCAAGTCCACTGAAGTACTCAGGTAATTTAGGATAAAACATCCTGATTGCATCCATAGACAAACACTTGCTCTGGTTACAGAACTAAAATCAGGTGGTGTTCTCCACTTCTCAGAAAGAGAGGAGTCACTAAGCAGGCCTGAAAATAACATGTCCTTCATTCATGGCTGTTGGCTCTTTCTACACTACTGGAAGACTTAACAGTCCAGTATCTTCTAAATGTCAGATACTTCATTTCACACTTCAAATATCAGAGGGCATCATAGAGTGAGGAGATGGGGCAAGTTCATAGAGCACTTAGGAGGATCTAGTATAAAAGTCAAGACTTTGAGGCAGCAGACCTGGGTTTAAATCTAGGTTCCACACTTTCCAGGGCTGCCATGGAGAAGAAATGATATAACAGAACTCAAAATACCCAGTCTACCTAGAACAGGGTGGCCCTCAATAGGTTTGTAATCCTAGCACGAGGGTGGCAGGGGCAGGAACAAGTTTGAGGCCAGCCTGGTCTACACAGTGAGAGTTTATCTCAAAACAACAACAGCATTTTAAGAACCCAGGCAAGATGGTACAAGCCTATAATCCTAGCACTTGAAAGGTAGGGGCAGAAGGCTTGTCCACACAGCAAGTTTAAGGCCAGTGTGAGCTACATGGGACTCTGTCTCTACAAAACAAAAGTCCTATTTTCTCCCTATAGAAGAAAGTTGGTTATGAAAACATTTCCAGAATTAACTCTGACTTTTCCCAACCCTGAAACCGAATCACTAAACTTCATGGAATGTTTCCAGATCCTTGAAGAGAAGGAAGAAGTTGTTTACTTTCTTAAAATGGATGTGGACAGAAGGAAAAATCATACCAGCCTGAAACCATGACAAGTCTGTGTTTAACATCACCACAAACAAGATGACCAATTTAACATGAGAGGAATAATAGAGAGTAATTAAGGGTTTCTATTCTTGTCAAATTCCATCTCAACAGAGTCGCTGCTTCTCCCAGCTACATAGAAGCTGTATTAATCTTCCTCCTGTGTAAACTCAGTGAGTATCCCTAAGAAGCACCTGTCTTATACGTAAATGCTGAGCTTCAGAAATAAGAGCTGAACAATGAAATGAGAGACAAAGGAATAATCTACTATTTCTAAGAAATGTGTAAGGCAAATGAGCACATTTTTCTGCTTGCTTCTTCCATCCCTGAGGGACAGTTACTTAGGAGACCGTGTATAAACTAAGATAATTTTATGGCTCAATTCCACATCTGCCTGAACTCCCCAGTGTAGCCTGAGGCATCTTGTTCATTTCCCGGTCAGCCAGGCCCGAAATGATCACACAGAAATTGTATTATTACAACACTGCTTGGCCAATATCTTAAGCGTATTTCTAGCAAGCTCTTACATCTTAAATTAACCCATTTTTATTAATCCATGCATTACCACGAGGTCATGGCCTAGTGGCAAGGTTCTGGCGGGTTCCCACAGGCATCTTTCTCCTTGGGTGGCTACATGGCATCTTCCTGATTTGTTTGCTCTCCTCCACTATCTGCTTAGAATTCCCACCTTGCCCTATTCTGCGCTGCAATAGATCTAAAGAAGCTTCTTTATTAACCAATGATATTCACAACATACAGAGGGGAATCTCACATCACCCCAGAGTTCTGCCTTTTACATCTTGAAAATCCATGGGTGCAGTGGCCCATGTCTTTAATCCCAGCTCTGAGGAAGCAGAGGCAAGTGTACATCAGTGAGTTCAAGAGCAGGCTAGTCTAACATATCCAGAGTTCCAGACTAGCAAGGGCTATATAGTGAGACCCTGCTCAAAAATGAAATAAAATAAAAATCCAGACTATGAGTGATGCCTGGACAAACTGTCACTATTGGAATTCAGGCTTTTATTGCATTCAGTCTTTGAGGGAGAGGGAATATAAATACCCCATACTCCCTGCTTCACAGTTGAAAAATACTATCTGTCTTCTATGTCTTTCTGCAGAAACAAGAGAGATTTCTATTGACATTTAGACAACTGAACCAAGGGTCCCCCATGAATCCCGTACATGATATACTGAGGCCAGCCTCAACCAGATGATTCATACACCTTGGACTAGATGGAATACATTGAATACTTCTTGACATTGTTGGCACAATACTGACATCTACAAAGTTTACATACTAAACTGTGCAATTGAGTTACAAAAAAAAAAAACCAGTCAAACAGTCGCACACTCAAACACACACACACCTCACACATTTGAATTAAGTTGACAAGTTTGCATCGGATTGCACTCATGGGTATTATAGGCCCCTACATGGCCTACAGACTCCTGGCTGAAGGACAGAATGAAACCCAAGAGGGAACTCCCAAGTTAAATTAGTGACTCACATGATGCTCTGAGAAATCAGATCCTCTTGAAATCCAAAGAGCTGAGGTTAAATGTGTGTGTGTGTGTGTGTGTGTGTGTGTGTGTGTGTGTGTGTTACTTTCAAGTCTTAGGAAAGAATGTCTCTCTCATTTTTTGGAAGAGAATCTACAGACTTAGGTTCTATCTTATTACAAACTAAGCAATCATATTGTTAATCAGATTTTAAAATGTTTTCATTAGCATATACTACCTATATATAATTTGTTTCATTATGAAATTTTCATATGGGTACATAATATATTTCAATTACATTCTCCCCTGTTTATCTTTCTTGCCTTTTTCCTCTCACCCTAACTCCCTTATACTCCCTCTTCCTAACTAGCTCCCCTTCTAATTTCATGTGTCTGTCCCTTTTTTGCTTATTTTCAATGATTTAGTGGACCGTGCACTTTATCAGTGGCGATACCACTGAAGACAATGTCTCTCCCTCCCTGACTACTGATAACTGCTTATAAATTCTCAAGTAAGCATGGGGCCCCGTTAGTCCCTCCCACAACACAATTCTGGCAGGCTCAATGTAGTCCAGCTCTTGTGTAAGTAATCACACCTGCTATGAGATTAAGAGTACAACAGCCCTGTCACGCCTGGATGCCAGTGTCCCACACCCTTCAGCTCCTTTCTCCAGCTCGTACACTCCTTCTGCCCCATCTTCTATAATATGAACAAAAATTTTTATACTTTCTTCCCATCATTGAGAATAACAATTTACCCACCCCTCTCTTTGTTTTTTGTTTTGTTTTGAGATAGGCTCTAGCTGTCCTGGAAACGACTATGTAGACCAGGCTGACTTTAAACTCACAAGAGATCCATCCACCTCTGCCTTCCAAATGCTGGGATTAATATGGGTACATAATATTACATTCGCTACCACACCTGGTATATATCTCCCTTGAAATTCCATGAAAAGCTTGGGTAAAATGTGTGTTATTTTCCATATTGTTGGACTGAGGAAAACTGCTCAATGGACAGAGTGATGGCCATGCAAGTGTGAGGACCACAATCTGTACCCCCAGCACCTCTAACTAAAAAAAAAAGTGGGAGCCAGTGGTGGTAATGCACACCTTTAATTTCAGCACTTAGGAGACAGAGGCAGGCAGATCTCTGAGTTTGAGGCCAGCCTGGTCTACCGAACAAGTACCAATACAGCCATGGCTACAAAGAGAAACCCTGTCTCAAAAAAACCACACATACACACACTCAAAAAAAAAAAAAGAAAGAAAGAGAAGAGGAGGGGGAAGAGGAGGAAGAAGATGATGATGAAAAAGAAGAAGGAAGAGAGAAGAAGGGAGAAGAAAGAAGGAGGAGGAGGAGGAAAAAGAAGGAAGAAGAAAAAAAGAGAAGAAAGGCTGGGAGAGTGTAGTTACCCTTTGTAATCCCAGCATCTGGGAAGCAGAAGTGGGAGAGTCCCTACAATAAACTAGGTAGGTAGATTAGCTAGACTTGGTGAATCCTGGGTTCAGAGAGACCTTACCTCAATAAAACAGTGGAGAACAGCTGAGGAAGGTCAACTTCAGGCCTACATATACTTTCAACACACATACAGACACACACGCCAGCAATTAAGCATACCTTCCTGTGCACACAAACATGCACACATATATGCATACAGACATGTACATCACACACAATGCACAAGTAAAAAAGCATAGTACTTACCACACTGTGATTATCTGTCTCCTCTAAAATAGACACATCAAATGTGATGCTGATTTAAGGGGAAATGTTTGAGAAAGGAGGACCAATCAAGCAAGAGCAAACAAAACCAAGATGAAAACAAATTATTTCTCCTGTCATCTCTGTAGATATGCTTGCAATTCTAAAAAGGCAATTTTTACTAAAACTTGAGATTATTTAAATGTATATAAACTGAAAAACAGTTAGACCACTGCATTGTAAGTACCGTTCCTGACTTCAAATGTGTGTGAGCAGAGAACTCCTGCCCCAACAGCTGCTCATCACCAGGAGGAAGTTAGGTGAGTTTTCCAAGCAGAACATGCTGGTCCCAGGAGAAATACACAGCTTCAAAGAAGGGTTAGAAAAAGTGTGCACTAATGGATGGATCTAGATAACACCATATTGAGTGAGGTAACCCAGACCCAGAAAGACAAATATAGCATGTACTCACTCATAAGTGGCTTTTAGACATAAAGCAAAGAAAAACCAGCCTACAGGACACAGCCCCAGAGAAACTAGACAACAAAGAGAACCCTAAATAGAGAACATACATGGATCTACTACATAGGAACGTGAAAAAAAACAAGATCTCCTGAGTAAACTGGGAGTTTGGGGCTCACAGGAGAGAGTAAAAGGGGAGAGGAAAGGAAGAGAGGGGAGAAAAATGTATAGCTCAATAAAAATAAAAAAAGGAAAAAGAAAAAGCGTGTATTTGCTTCTCATGTGCTGTAAGAGAATGGTTGCTCACTGTGCCAGGATCTGAGCGAAAGCACATAAAAACTCACATATCAACTTACTAGGTGGGCAATGAACATAAGTACTTTAACAAATAATTCATCATATGGTAATTCTGAGATATTCACCACCATAGTGGTAATAATACACACACATAACTAATAAAAATAGGCCATAGAGATTTTAAGTAGCTTGTTCAAAGTAAGACAGTAAATTAGTATCTGTGCCTATTTCAAATGTGGGTCTAATTTCAGAGCATAAACAGATTAGCATTAGTGCAGATTCACACCAGGGAGAACAGATCAATTTTGATGAAAAGTTTGGCTGAACATCCAAATATTTTTAATAGGGTATAAATACAATTTTTATCAACGAAGATCTTCCTTAAGAATGGAAAGTTAGGGCTGTGGAGTTGGCTCAGTAGGAAATGTCTTTTGCCACCAAGCCTAAAGACCTGAGTTTGATCCCTGGGGCCACAAGGTGAAAGGAGAATAAAGACTCCTAAAAATTGTTCTCTGGCCTCCTTATATGTGTGTGGCATAATTTACTTATTTAGTTTTTAGAGACGGGGTTTCTCTGTAGCCTTGGAGCCTGTCCTGGAGCTGGCTTTGTAGACTAGGCTGGTCTCAAACTCAAAGAGATTCTCCTGTCTCTGTCTCCCGAGAACTGGGATTAAAGGTGTACTCCACCACTGCCTGGCAAATAAGTGTAATTTTAAAAAATTACAGACAATAGGAAGCTAGTAACACCAGGGTTATAGGATAAAAGATCATGGAATAAAGACAGATGTGTTCTTTCTCTCTTCTTTGAGACAGGGTCGCTTATAGCCCTCGCTGGCCTGGAACTCTCCATGCAGACCATGCTGGCCTCAAACTCATAGATCCTTGGCTTTGCCTCCTGAATGCTGGGATTAAAGGTGTGCACTACCATCCCCAGATCCCGCTCTTACTTTTCTTGTTGCTATGATTAAATACCTTAATAAAAACAACAGAATGGGGGAAAGTTTATTTGGCTCACAGTTCAGGGTACAATCTATCATGGCAGGGAATGAAAGATGGCAGATGCTGAAAGTGGCTGGTCACACAGCATCCAGTCTGGAGGTGGGACACTATGAACACTGGTGCTCACCTTACCTTCTCTCCTATAGAGTCCAGGATTCCTGCCCACAGAATGGTACCATTCTCAGTGACAGGCTCTTCCTACCTGACCGTTATCCAAGATAATCCCTACAAGCCTGCCAACACCAGTCTGCCAGGTGATTCTACAGCTCATCAAACTGACAACTGAAATTAGTCATCATCACACATTTACCTGTGAATTACTAACATTAACATCTGTTTTGTTTGTTTGTTTTTTGAGACAGGGTCTCAACTGAGTAAGTGGCCTGGAACTTGCTATATAAACCATCCTGGGCTCCAATTCAGAGATCTGACTACCTCTGCCTCCCAAGTGCCAGCACTTGGGATTAAAAGTGTACGCCAACACTGCTCAGGTCCTAGGTGACATTCTTGTTTACATCCACCAATAAACAGTGACATCTTGTTAACATCTGTCTATGAATGGTGACACCTTGTTCACAGGTATCTCTGAATGCTAACATTTTATTATTAATAAATGTTATTATTAATAATAGATAATATTAACCATTATCTATTAATAGTGATACTTTACAGTCTATAGATAGTGACATCTTGCTAACAGATATCTATGAATGGTGACACTTTGTTAACATCTAAGTCATATATACACAGACACAAGTATGCCATGTTTCAGGTGAGCCTTACTAACTGTGGTGGTTTGAAAGAACATGGCCCCAAAAGGCAGTAGCACTATTAGAAGTGTGTCACTATGTGGGCCAGCTTTGAAGTCTTTTCCTCAAGCTTCACTCAGTGTGACAGTCAGTCAACTTCCTGTTGCCTCTAAGTTTAGATGTAGAACTCTCAGCTCCAGCATCACATCTATCTGCCTGCATGTCACCATGCTCTCCATCCTGGTAATGAACTGAACCTCTGAAACTGTAAGCAAGCCACCTCAATTACATGTTTTTATTTTAGGAGTTGTCATGGTCATGGTATCTCTTTACAGCAATAAAAACCCCTAAGACACTGACCTATTACAATAGTAGAAGACTACCTGCACTAAGCCCCACTCCTAGTCACTCTGAGGCCCAGATTTGAAACGGACACTAGTCAAGTTCCCACACCTTCACTAAGCAGTCTTTTTCCACCTCTTTGCCACATTAAAAAAGAAAGAAAGAAAGAAAGAAAGAAAGAAAAGAAAAGAAACTGATGCCACGTATTACCATTTCTCAGATTAAAACATTAGTTTCTAACCAGCATATCATAAAATACACTCATCACCCAGATTCCATGCTAATTTATCTAAGTATCCAGTTATAAAAACTAATGCTATCATTAAAATAACTTTAAACATTCCACAATGTATTTGAGGGTTTTCCTCTCGAAAACCAGTTTTCATTTGAGAGTTTTCAAAGTTAAAAGTAGCAGTTAGAGTACTTTAAGTTTGCAACTGTCACAATGACCTTGAAAAGTAAATTTACAGCAAACATTTGTAAAAAGGAGAATGGAGGGAAAATGACATTACCACTTCCTGAGATGCATATTGAGGGTCCTCCGGGTTGACTGACCAATAGCAGTAATCAAAACCAAACGCTACAACCTTCTCCCGGGTGTCTCCAGACCTCTCTGGTCGACTGTTCACCTAAAATTAAACACAGCATCCAGTGTCTTTCCTGTCATATCATTGGAATCTGGACAGTGGCCCTTAATTATGCTCTCTGTGATTACAGAGACCTGGACTATCACTATAATGTTTACGACAGCCACAAAAGAAGAGAGGTAACATCTATCTCCATCTCACTAGGAACAAAGAAAGACCCAGGAACTAAATATGCCCATGACACAAGCCTGTGTCTGCGCACAAACACATGAACTATAGGACAGCGCAGGAGAAAAAGGCTCTTTTACAGGACTTCTCCATCACTCGTTCTTCCCTAGGCATTTCTATAGAGGAGACTGACAGCATGAGCAGCACAGCCTCTGGGTGCAGCAGATTTCATCACCTTGGAGCTTTCGCTGGGATCCTTCAGGAATCTACCTTCAGTGACTTGGAAATAGTATTAAATGGAATAACCAGGAATAATATAGCTGCTGAACACAGGGTAGGGCCAAAACGTGGAACTATGCTGAGCCCTGGGTACTGGGTAGAATGGCTGGCATTCTTCACAGACATGCCTAGTCTTGGTATTTAAACTGTGGCACTCAGGAGTTAATGATCTTCCTATGATAAAATGCCTTCTGCATTTTCATCCTCTCCGGAGACAAGAAACTGAAGAATGGACACCTGGTGCACACCCTGAGTTCCTAGTTCGCTGGTATAAAATGGCCAGGATGCTACAAAATCACCAGTCGGTAAACACGCACAGCTTTGCGTGCTGGCTGCTCCACTGTCTTCTGTCAGCTCCAAGTGGGAAAGCATGGCCACAGAGGGTGCTCCTTGAGGAGGAAGCAGCACTAAGAGTGCCCATATCAAGGTTAAGGGGAAAATATACCCAAAACACATTTTAGACAAGAAGAAAGTTAGAAAAGGGGAAGGTAGCTCTGACATTAGCCATTCAAAATCTACAGAAGAACATGGATGTCATAATGAATAATAGCTTGTTCATAAACAACTGACCTTAGGGAAGCCAACAGCTAAGGAAGTGTGTAGAGGGCAAACTGGAATCTGTCCTTGGGTGCTTGAGAAGTGGCTCGGAGGTTAAGAGCACTGGCAGCCCATCCAGAAGACCTGGGCTTGATTCACAGCACCCACATGGTGGGTCTTAACCATCTGTATCTCCAGGCCTGGGGGATCTGATACCCTCTTCTGGCCCCCTAGGCCACTAGGTACCTATGTGGTACATAGACATATATGCAGGCACAACACCCATACACATAAAATAATATTTTTTAAATTTGCTTTTAAATTTTCCTCTTGGACATACTTTATTCTCTAGACCCAAGAGTGTGAGATCTTACAACAAAACAGCTGAAGTGACTAGCAAGGGCAGTAAGAGAGAAGGCATGGGATGGAAGGCCCTTTGTTCTCCAGGAGCTCCTGCTTAAACATTCACAGGACCCCTCCTTTAACAGGAGCTGATGACAAGAGGAAACAAATCACAGCAGGGAAGTAAGGGGGGTGACCAGAGCTCTGAGGGCTGGGATTTAGATGACCTTCACTCTGCCTCAGCTTCCTTGGCTCTTGGAAAGGCTGGCATTGCATCACAAGCTAACTACAGCATCGATCACGTGATCACCTCCCTGGCTTCTTTCTTTCCACTGCTCAAGGTCCACAGAAGAAGAACCAGCTCATCTTCTGCATCAGGAAGGATGGAGGAAGTTGACTCTGGAGGGCAGGGTGAGGAGCAGGGAAGAAAGTTCCCCGTGTCTGCCCAGTTGTGCTCCAAATTTAAGCAGGGTTGTGGAAAAAGAAATCTGAACAAGACTCGGGCTAGTGACCAACTCCCTTCTGGGATCTGCAGGCTGATGTCATATTATTATGATATATTAATATGACATATTATGGCCAACACAAACCCTGCATTATCAGACAAATACTAAAATTCCCAAAAATGACCTGGATAAAGTATTACCAGTTGAGGGGCTCAGGATAAAGTTTAACTGGTGGCCAGGTGAGTTACATAGGCATACAAATTGCCCCCAGCATGAGTTACATAGTCTGGATTTGGTTTCAAAGCAGCTCCTATCAGTTTCCAAAACAGCTGCACTATTCTATTTAACAGCTTGGACTACAACGCCACATTTTCTGGACTCTAAGCATAATTCTTTTGTTGTTTATTTACTTTATGATTGGTCTAAGCTTTTCCCACAATCCTTACATCTCCTGCTCTCTAATATATTAAACATATTCACCCTAGAGTCACCTTTAATCATAGATTCGTACCTAAGAAAACAAACACAATTTCAGGCTTACCTTCAAATTCCTGATTTTTGCCACTTTGTCCTCAACTTCCACAATAATTCTTCCCCCTTCTTTGGCCTCGCTAAGAAATGAGAACAGAATTCCAATGAGAAGAAATACTTTTTGTTTTCTTTTCTGAGACAGAATCTTAAGTAGCCCAGGCTGCTTAAATCTACTCTCTAGCCAAAAATGACTGAGCTTCTGATCCTCCTGTCTCTTCTTCCTAAATGCTAGAATTACAGACATGTGCCACCACATCTGCTGCCCACTTTAACACACACACACACACACACACACACACACACACACCCCAGAAACAAAAACAGAAAAGACAAAAAGAAATTAGTTTTCTCACTCCTGTCCCTGTTCCAGGAAGTGCAATGCCTGTCTCCATAAATAGCCAAAAGCACGTGAAGACTCCCTTGAGGGGACACTTTCCTGATCAGACACTTTGACTCCGGAAGCACTAACTGTCACCACCATTTATTTCGGTGATAATGTATAAAGCACCATATTGTGTATGGATACTGTAATTTCCCTACCCACCCTACTCTCCTGATACCACTTCATAGCATGTCTTCATTCTGACAGAATTTTAAAGCCTAGAGAAATTGCATAACTAATCCAAGGCCACCCAGCCAGGACCAGTAACTGAGATTTAAGTGCAGATCTGTCTGATCCTTAACTATAGCTTTAAAATAAGGCTTGGAAATTATCTTTGGTCCAGTGCAAGACACAATTTCTCACCGTCTCTGAACCACTGTACAAAGTACTGATGAGAACACTGCAGTCCTCTCTGCTGAAATGTTGGGCGTACTTCTGAAGTTGGAGAAAGCCAAGGTACTTAGAAATCCTCCTACACTGTCCGTACGTGGTAACACTGCTAGCAACTAGCCCACCTTTACATTCACTATAAACTTCTTCTTGCAGTGCTGGGGATTTAAACTTACTCATTTTAATAGGCTTTTTTAATAGGCTTATTATGGTGATCCATGCATCTGAAGCCCACTCTTTTCATAACAAAAACCTCTGGCTAGGACAAGATGGCTCATCAACTGAAGGCGCATCAACTTGGTGTATCTGGAATAAAGTCCTAGATAAAACTTCGCTCTAGCTGGGCAGTGGTGACACATGCTTTAATCCCGGCACTTCAGAGGCAGAAGCAGGTGGATCTCTGTGAGTTGAGGGCCAGCCTGGGCTACAGAGGTAGTTCCAGGACAGCCAGGGCAATACAGAGAAACCCTGTCTTGAAAAAACAAAAAACAAGACAAAACAAACAAAAAATAACTAGCTAAGTAGCATCTTTGTTAGTTGAACTTAAGTTTCTGTTGTTTCTTTCCCCTTAAGGCTTTACTGTACTTTCTTATCCACTATACAGAAGACAGTACACGAGAGAGGTATTCTTTTGTGGTGGAGGCGATCAAACCCATTGTCTTATACATCTAGGCAAGTGCTTTATCACCCAGTCACACACCCCCAAGTACAGAGATATTCCCAACTCCCAGGATCATCAGTCCACAGGTAGGTGAAATTTTCCTACCTCCTCTGCTCACCTACAGACATGTTGGCATTAAATTTTAAAGAGGGCAGAAAGGACATCAATCTCAAGGAAGAAGCTGGCTTCAGCTGGGTGGCACACACCTTTAATCCTAGCACTCAGGAGGCAGAGGCAGGTAGATTTCTGAGTTCAAGACCAGCCAGAGAGTGTTCCAGGACAGCCAGGGCTACACAGAGAAACCCTGTCTCAGAAAACAAACAAAAATCAAAAACAACAACAACAACAAAAAGAAGCTGGCTTCAAACGGTTCAAACCAGTCCTACTAAGGAAAAGCCCTAAGCAAGGCAAAGCAGTCACTATTACTAGCTGCCAGAGCCCATCAGCAGAATCCATCTTTAGCATCAAAGACTTTGAATAGAAGTAAGTCTACAGGCTGCCTACATCAGAATTAAGAAGAATACAAGAAGGCTGAGTTAATTCAAATGTTTAGAGGAGTAGAGCAGATGATAACCAGCTTCTGGGGGGCAGGGATTTTATGTGTGCTGTAATTTGAAAACCACTGTTCTAGAGGGGAATTTAACCAAGCTACACATTTGTATTTATTCCTTTTTTAAAACTCAAAAAAGGAACAAACGAAAAGAGGCCAGAAGAACAAAAACGATCACTAAAAATATGATTAACACCTGATTAGACATGAAATGGTAACAGGTGATATGATCAAAGTTCATTATCTACATATGTGCAAATGTCATAATAAAGCCCATTATTTTGTACAACAAAGACATGTATGTACATGTAAAATGTATTATAAAAAGACTGACATGGAGACAGGTGGTGTGGGATACACTTTTAACCCCAGCACTCAGGGGGCAGTGGTCGGCAGATCTTTATGAGTTTGCCACCAGCCTGGTCTACAAAGGGAGTTCCAGGACAGCCAGGGCTACATAGAAAAACCCTGTCTCAGAAAAAAAGAGAAAAGAAGATTGACGTGATTATCATTTTAGTCTATTTTATAGATCAAAAACCAAAACCAAAAAGTGGAAAAAATTAAGGTACCAGGTGAAAGTAGAGGGCAGTGGGGCAGAGCTCAGTGGGGCAGGTGTTTTCTCCAGTGGCGAATGACTCTGGACAGGCAATGGCAGCATCTCTAACCAACAAACAGAATTTCTGATTATGGGAAACATCTGAGGTCAAGGGGAGGACTCCAAAATCACTTCTGTGTTATTTCATCCAGCATTTTCTCTAGTCCTATAGAACACAGGAACAATTTTGAGCATCTTGGGAAGGAGCAGTGTGGTTTAGTGAATCAAATCCTGCTTCTAGAACTTAAGCAAGACCATGTTCTCATTTGGAGAAAAATAATGTAAGCTTGGGCTAGATGACTTTAATGGTTCCTTCTCAAGCACAGTTGTCAGTCCTGATAACTTATCTGTAAGTTGGGACAGACGACACAGTCAGCAGACTGTGCAAAACAGTCTGCATGCAAAACAGCGTCAATAAGCAGTGGGTACCACCACCATCTCTGCAGAATTCTGTGGGAATTGGAGAATGGTCTAGTCTAAACGTCTTAGCTGAGATCACACTAATTTTTTACAAAACTACTCCTGAATCAGTGACTGTGGATCTGCAGCCTGCTAAAAATCAGCTCACACCTGGAGACCAGGAGGCTTGATGATCTAATCTACCACTTACTCTCAAGCCTCTTCACTGGAGCTGAAAGTAAATAAGTTCCCTGATTGTTTTTCATTTTTGTTGGATGAGATATGTTATTCTCGGCAACGACTGCAAGTAACAAAGGGTTTCAACATCCTTTTCTTAATCTAATCCATGCTATTTGAAACTCCTGGTTTCCAAGGAACTAAAAAGTTAAAAGTGGTCAATACTGCTATCCTAAGAACCCTAAAAATTAGTTTAGAAAGAATGAAATCTACCAGCAGTTATCTCCTCCTGGAAAGCTGCTCCCTGGAAGCCTCCAACCCTGAGTCACTGTGTGTAGTTATGCAAACCCAGATGTTTAAAAACCAATTGTCCTGGCTGTCCTGGAACTTACGCTGATAGACCGGGCTGGCCTTCAACACAGAGTGGTTCACCTGCCTCTGCCTCCTGAGTGCTGGAATTAAAGGCATTTGCCAACAACACTGGCATGGGTATATTTTCTTATGTCTTCCTCCTATATCATGGTTCTCATTCTGTCAAAACTTTTCAAAGCAAATGACCTCTACAAGGACAAAACTAACACCCCATGATACTATTTCTGTCATAGGAGACAAAGCCATTCTTGACCTCTGTGTACTGGACATTGAAGATTTTTTTCTACAATAAATCCCAAGATATGTGATCTGGTATAGAACCACACTCTGCCAATTTTCTCGCCCATCACACTCTGCGTCTATCCACCCATGTGTCCAAGGCTCCCATCTACACCCTAACAGCCTAAATTTACTTTCTCTTCCTGCTCTTACTTTAGAGAGCTCTGCACTTTCCCCTGCCTGTCAGAAAACTCAAAGATCTTTCAGAGCAGTTCAGTCATCAACCCTTGTGCAAAGCCTTCTTTGACTTCCCCAGTGGGAGAGGATGAAATGTTCAGTTCCACAATGGTTGCCTCAAGGGCTGAGAGGTGTGGAATGAGGCGCAGGCACAAGGAACTGGCACTAAGGAGCAACTTCCCCTTCCCATGTCCCAGTTCTGTTCTTAAATCACGTCAGCTGTTGAGCACAGATTGAAATCACATTCTCTCTCTGGGCCTCAATTTCCCTCCCATATCCCGACAATCCTTTTTCCTAAGTCCCCACAGAGGAATCCCATGTATATGTATATGAACACACCTTTCAGTCCTCTCGGGTCCTCCTGGGTCACCATGAGGAGTGGAGACTGCCCACCTCTTTGCACCTCCTCACGTCATGATGCACGAGAAAGGCCCTACTAAGTGCACCAAGACCCGAGCCAGGCTCCCAAGAAACTCTTGTTGGCAAGATGCCAGGGACGTGTAGACAGGGCAGCGACCTCTGGAGGGAGGCACACAGGAACCGCCATCTCCTAGTTCGTGACGGGAAAGCTCGACTTGAAGCCCTGTCCCTCCGGGCTTTCATGGCTTCTGGACCCTGAGCCCTCAGGCCACTGTGAGTCTGATTTTTCTCCAGGCCAGTCCACCGAGAGAAAGGCGCCTTCTCGCTCTCCTCTCAGTTCACTTGACGCCTCAGGCGCCCCCTCCTGCCAGACTCACCGCTTGCTGAGAGGCCAGACCCTCACGGCCACCTGCACATTCGCCATCCCGCCGCCACAGCGGCCCGGCGGAAGCATCCCTGGCCGGCGTCCAGCGAACAGACCCAGCCCCGGGCACAGCAACCACAAACTGCCCCGCCCGCCCCACGTGCCTCCTGGCTGCAGCCCCGGCTCCGCCCTAGGGGGCGGGGCCCTCTGAGCCTCGACCAATCCTGATGAGGGTGGGCGGGAGGATGTGCGGGCCGCTCCGCCTCTCTCCCGCCCAAGTGCGAGCCACCGCCCGACATGGGCGGAGCTTCCCAGCCTTGGCCAATCCTGAGACGGGGGGTGCGCTTCCTCGCCTCGCTCCACCCTCTCCACCGCCCCGGACAGCCCTGCCCAAGTATGAGCCTGACAGGGGCGGACCCCGCAGCCTCCAGCCAATACTGAGAGAGGTGGGCCGGGCCACCAGGTCTCGTGCCTCCTTAGACGCCCCTTGCGTGCTGAGCCACCCACTTTGTTCTAAGATTTGTTGGGAAAGTTTTTTGTTAATACTCGAAAGTTCATTAAGTAAATTGCTAAATATGCTAAATATTGTTCTTACCCTATTGGTCTGAGATAGCAAAACTGCTGCTCTTGTAAACCAGGTTGGCCTCAGTCTCACAGAGATCCGCCTGCCTCTGCCTCTGCCTCCTGAGTGCTGGGATTAAAGCCCTGAGCCACCACTGACCCGGTTTGTTGTTGTTGTTCTTTTAAAAAAAAATGCATAGCTCAGGCTGGCCTCGAACTCCTGATTCGTCTGCCTCTGCCTCCTTCAACAAAGCCTACTGGTGTGCGCCACCACAATTGGCAATAAATTGCAAGTTTTAAAGATTACACAAAGCTTAAAATTTAAGTAAGGTTTAAAGGATATATAAAAATGTGAGCTGGTTTATTTATTGTTCTTTTTTGAATTTCTTTTTACTCTCTGAAGTGTTCATAGAAATATACAGTGTATTTAATCCTAGCCTCCCACTGCCTCCTCCACTTCTGTCTGACCTCCCCAATATCTGTTTCCCCTTAAGCCCTCTTTAAAAAAAAATCCACTGTATCCAATTAGTGCTGTCCTTGTGTGCTTGACTTTGGGTTATCCATTGGTGTGTGAGGAATCTGCCAATGGCCACCCCTCAAAGAAGAGTGAGTTTTTCTCCTGTGTCAGCCATCAACTACTAGTAGGTCCTTGGGCGGGGTGGGGCCCTTAAGAGCCCCTCTTTACTCCATCCTGAAAATTTTAACTGAACTGATCTTGTCAAGTCCTGCACAGGTTCTGTGACAGTCATGTCCTGTTCAGAGGGCAGCATTCCTCCCCATCCCCTGGCTTTGACATTCTTTCTTCCCCTTTTCCACCTTATTCCCCGAGCCTTGGGGTGAAGAATGGCCCAGATGGCCCATCTACAGCTGAGTGCTCGTAGTCACTGTCAGAACTTGCAAACAGTTAAGAGTCTCTACATTAACTGGTTGAGAGTAGTACAGCCTGGGTTTTAAGGCCATGTGGGGCAACTGGAGGGTCCCTATTGCAGACAGCACTGAAATCTGTGGAGTCCGAAAGGTAAGGAAGATCTCTGTACCAGCAGAGGATTCTGATTTGTGAGTCTACTCCTAAATAAATAAACGTCAATTTCTTAGTTTTGAGCTAGTGTGGGATTTCTTTTAAGCGTCCTTCCACATAACTGAGACCTTTTTCACATATTTTTTTTTTTTTTCGAGACAGGGTTTCTCTGTAGCTTTGTTACCCGTCCTGGAACTAGCTCTTGTAAACCAGGCTGGCCTCAAACTCCCAGAGATCCGCCTGCCTCTGCCTCCCGAGTGCTGGGATTAAAGGCATGCGCCACCACCGCCGGCTTTTCACATAAATTTTTAATCTTTTACTCAGTTTATGTGGTAAAAGATTAATTCTAAGATCATGTCTTCTCTCTACATTAAAATTCCTGCAGTGGAATGTTAGGAGGGTAACATGACCAAAATGCAGTTAAGACTCAGATCTACATAATCCACATGTGCCTTCTGTAATTTCTCTTTGATCAAAGCCAATTCTCTATTCCAGCTGACAATCCTCTGGGACTGTTTAAGTCCTTGTCACCAGCTAAGATTTTGTTTAAATTAATCAGATCATCAGGTTTTATCCCAATAGTGTGCCATAGAAGGTAAATGTCCCCTAGCAATCTTTGGAAGCCATTAAGAGTCTGCCATCAGTCTCTCCTAATTTGCACCTTTGGGGATCTAATTTTTGTAAACCTATTTCATAACCTAAATAATTAATATAATCTTCTCTTTGTATTTTTAAGAGCTATTTGTAATTCCCAACAAGGCAAAATTTTCTTTAATTCTTTAAACATTCTTTCTAAAGTATCTACATTTGAATTGGATAATAAATATCATCCATGTAATGGTAAACTATAAATTCAGGAAATGACTTACATATCATTTCCAATGATTGACTTACAGAATACTGGGACAGGGTAGGGCTACTTAACATTCCTGTGAGTGAATCTTCCATTGATATCTCTTAGCAGGCTAAGATTATAAGTAGGCATTGTGAGGGCAATTTTTTTTCTGTTTTTTTCTTGTAAAGGTATAGTAAGGAAACAATCTTTTAAATCAAGAACTATAAGAGTTCTCTATTACCATCCTTTAGGTCATAGAGAAGGCAAAAGACTGCAGAAAGCCTATTGGCTGAATCACCTAATTAACAGATCTGTTACCAATCTCCATTTTCCAATTTTTTTTTTTTTTTTTAAATAACAAGTTCAGGAGAATTTCAAGGGCTGGTTGATTCTTCAAAATGCTGAGCATGTAGTTGCTCCTGTACCAGCTCTTCTAAAGCCTGCAGTTCCTCTGTTGTTAAAGGCCATTGTGCAAACCATACAGGTTTGTCTGTCAAGCATTTTAAAGGTAGGGCTGTTGGTGCCTTTGGAAGACCAGCAGTTATTATGCACTGTTCTTGTACAATCTGAATTGTCAGTGACTATTCTCTTTAATACCTCTAATATTTTCCTCAGAAACATACGTTAATTTTTGTTTTGTTTCTAAGATTGGAGAATGTTAATCTGAGCATGCCACTGCTGTAACAAATCACGTCCCCACAAATCATTGCTATGTTAGCCACATGTGGTTTTAATGTTCCTCTCTGTCCTTCTAGTCCCATTCAGCCCATCTCATGCTCTACTTTACTTGAGATAAAGTTCTGATCCCTAAGCACTGAACAATAGGGCATAGCAATAGGGAGGCATAGGCAGATGGATCTCTGTGAGTGTGAGGACTACAAGAGCTAGTTCCAGGACAGGCACCAAAGCTACAGAGAAACCCTGTCTTAAAAGGAAAAACGAAAGAAAGGAAGGCAGGAAGAAAGAATTAGGCAATGTTCCTTTTGTTTCTATTTTGTGGAATAATGTGAGGAGTATTGGTATTAATTCTTCTTTGATAGTCTGATAGAAGTCTGTGCTAAAACCATCTGCTTTTTTTTTTTTTTTGGTCGGGAGACTTAATTGCTGTTTCTATGTAACTAAGTGTTATAGATCTGCTTAAATTGCTTATCTAATCTTGATTTAACTTTGTGTTACATGGGTCAGAGGATCACTCCAAAACATAATTCAGGTTTAGCAACAGCAGCAGGGGAACCAGCTTTGGTGAACTAACTGATTGGTGGCTTCTCACATATAAAAAAACACCTTTTGCAAGTCAATTTCCGCATACCAAAACCTCCTTTCTGGAGTTACTTAAAGGAATCCTTTGCCTAATTAGGTCTCAGGTTCTCTCAAGACTAAGTTATGCAAAGGCTCTGGAATTCCTTCAAAAGAGCAACTCAGACAACAACCCCTGACTTGTGCTAGCACTCTGGAATTTAAGCCACCTGCAATGGCTCTGTGGAATCTCATGCTACATTCGATAGATGGTGTATATCAAGAAAATTATCCATTTCTTTTAGAGTTTCCACTTTGGCGGAGTACTAGTTTTTAAAGTCTGCCCTTTATGATTCTCCGAATTTCCTCAGTGTCTGTTGTTATGCCCCCCTTTTCACCTCTAGTTTTGTTAATTTGGATTTCTCTCCCTGCCTTTTAGTTAATTGGATTTCAAGTTTGTCAATCTTATTGATTTTTCTCAAAGAACCAAATATTTGTTCCATTGATTCTTTGTACTGTTTGTTTGTTTGTCTCTACTAATAACTAATAAGCTTCTCCCCTGAGTTTGATTATTTCTTGCCATTTATTCCTTTGGGGCATTATTTCTTCTTTTTGTCCTAGAGCCTTCCTGTGTGGGTTAAGTTACTAGGATGAGATCTCTCCAGTGTTTTATGTGGGCCCTTAGCACTATGAACTTGCCTCTTAGAATTGTCTTCATTGTATCCCATATTTTTTAGGATGTTGTGTTTTATTTTCATTCAGTTTTAGAAAGTTTTACATTTCTTTCATAACTTCTGTCCTGACCCATTTTTCATTCAGTAGCAATTTGCTCCATTTTCACGAGTTTGTACGCATTCTGTTGTTCCTGTTGTTGACATCCCAGCTTCAATTCGTGATTGTCAGAAAGGATTCAGTGAGTTATTTCAATGGAGGCCCTTCTTTCATTTTTAATATTTAAGCTTATATTTTTGTGATACCTTTCAAGCTACATGACTTTTAAAGTGTCAAAATTCAGTATTGATCTTTTTGGTTGGCCAGTGAATGATGAGAGGGATATTGTGACTAACTTTGATCTATAAAGTCATTATATTGAAATCTTTTATTTTATTTTATGGGGAAACAGCACCTAATCCTAATTGATGAAGTCATCAACACACCAGGAGTAGTGGCCAGGTTTGTGGAGTTCCTGAAGAGAAAATTGTACACTGCAGGTGCAGATATTTTCATTTCTTTTTTTTTTTTAAATTTAATTTTATTATATATAGTGTTCTGTCTACATGTTTGCCTGAACAATAGAATAGGGCACCAGATCTCATTACAGGCGGTTGTGAGTCACCATGTGGTTGCTGGGAGGTGAACTCATAACCTCTGGAAGAGCAGCCAATGCTTTTAACCTCCGAACCATCTCTCCAGCCCTTGCCACCACTCCCCAATTTGTTTGTTTGTTTGTTTGTTTGTTTATTTATTTATTTTTTCGAGACAGGGTTTCTCTGTAGCTTTGAAGCCTGTCCTGGAACTAGCTCTTGTAGACCAGGCTGGTCTCGAACTCACAAAGATTCACCTGTCTCTGCCTCCCGAGTGCTGGGATTAAAGGTGTGTGTCACCACCGTCCAGCTGTTACTTTCATTTCTTGCCTTAGATATTTGTTCTTGAAAACTTATTATGAGTTACTAATCTATATGAAGGCTTGTTTGTTTATAATGGTATCGGTGATAACTACCTTGTAAACTGCTTGTGTAGGTTTGTTAACATGTAGGGATCCTGATCAATATTTGCTAGAATTTGTGTCTTATTTGAATTTTTAGCAGTAGGAGTTGTCATAACCAGGAACCGATGCAAGTTATGAGAAGTTTCTTGTGTGTGTATGTGTGTGGGGGGGGGTATTAGACTACTTGTTCCCAAGATGGTGTATATAACATGGACTGGCCTAGAAACTCAATATTCAGATCTGGTCTTACTAAACCACAAGAAAACTTTGTCATAACTTTGATTTTCTACTAATGGACTATACAAAGAGTTTACCACCTTATGATTGAATATTTTTTTATTATTTTTTAGTGTTAATTTCTAACTTCTTTATTTATCTTTATTTTTATGTGCATTGGTGTTTTGCCAGAACTGTTGGGTCCCCTGGAACGGGAGTTACAGACAGTTGTGAGCTGCCATATGGGTGCTGGGAATTTTGAACCCTGTTCCTCTGGAAGAACAGTCAGTGGTTTAACTACTGAGCTATCTCTCCAGCCCCCTAGGATTGAATAATTTTTACAGTAAGAGGAGCCAGCTGTCAAACTCACAGCCTTTGAGTATCTGGAATTCTAAAAATACTACCTTTTCCCCCTGGGTAAAGTTCAACTTTTTCTACTAATTGATTGTTCATTAGCAGATTCCTTTAATATCTGAATTATTAACAAATACCTAGAATCCATAAATTCTCACCAACATCTTTTATGTAATGTGAAGGGCTCAGGTCTTTTAGAGGTAACTTGTAGCTATAAAATTTGGTTAAATTGCAAGTAGATCACAAGATGGGAGAAATACTTGCCAATCATAAGGCAATTCCTGCCTCCTTTGTTACTCTTGACCGAGGCATTTCATAAATGGCAATTCCTGTCTCAGGCTCCTTATTGCAGATGATTTGTGAGTCTTAATGCTTTGTCTTAGTATTTTTTCTCCTCCTGCTACAACTTTCTCTTTAATCTTACATCTTTATTGTGGTGATGTATGTCTTCCAGAGGAGAAGGAGGAAATCCAGCAAAAGTAGAGTACTTCTCTGTCCCAGCAGTTTTCTTCTCCAGTTTGACCTTTGCCTGTGTCTTCCCACAGGTCAGGGAACCCTGATTGCTCTTTGAGCAGATGAGGGAGGGGGACTTGATCGGGGGAGGGGGAGGGAAATGGGAAGCGGTTGTGGGGACAAGGCAGAAATCCTTAATAAATAAATAAATAAATAAATAAAAAAGATTCTGTCTTGCTTGCTGCCTCCTGGATTATTGTAATTCTGGTCTCCATTTAAGTCCAGAATCAACAGACAGTTGAAAAGTTATATTTACTCTGAGAGCAAGGAAAGAGAGAGTTTTCTCAGGAGAAAGGGAAATCCAGATGACCAATACTGCAGAGCACAGAGCCTGAGCCCCTAAGCGACTGTTTGTGTGGTTGAGGGGCAGCAGTTCTACCCTCAGGGAGGCAGTTTTAAATTAGGGACCTATAGAGGTCTACTCTCTTATGCACTAAAGAAATAAAGCAGAGGGGCTGGAGAGATGGCTCAGTGGTTAAGAGCACTGACTGCTCTTCCAGAGGACCAGGGTTCAATTCCCAGCACCCACATGGCAGCTCCCAACTGTCTGAAGATCCAGTTGCAGGGGATTTGACACCTTCACACCAATGCACATAAAATAAAATTAAATAAACCCTAAAAATATTAAAAAAGAAATAAAGCAGAAGCTTCCAGAATTAAAATGAAAACTCTTGAGAAATGAATTTTGTCTCTATACTCTTAGTAGTCTTGTCTATAAGCAGTATAGTATGTTCATATACAATGCCCTTTTCTGACTGACACATAAAATTCATATTATTTTGTGATTCATTATCTGTTAGAACTTAGGTGAAGCCTTCAAAATCTCTGATTTGCTTTTATCTAAATTTCTAGATTCCACCCTTGTCCAGACTGGTAATTGAGATGAAAGACTGAAAAATGATTTCTCTGAAGTGACCCTTCATGAATTATATACCTCAGTTATATAAGAGTGAGGGTCGTTGTCTCCAGCTTTCCTTCTGCATGTGACATACAGTGTGGCATTGTCTCTCCAGTCTGAGTGTTGGGTGACATCGATCACCTCCAAAGCAGTTAAAAACAATTATGTTTAGGGAGGAGCCAGGGACATAAATTCTCTGCCATGTCTTCAGATAATTAGATGTGTCTGGAGGGAATTCCTGGCTTTGTGAATGGGGGCAGCACCAAATGTAAGACAGCGAGTAGCACATCTTTAGAAAAAGGTTTCTGCCATTTCTCTTTCACAAAGAGACTGATAGTCTATGGCACAAATAAAATCGGGTGGCTTAATTCAATAATAAATCCCAGGGCCAAGTTGTTTTTTTTTTTTTTTTTTTTTTTTTTTTTATCCCAAGAACTGAGTTTTAGTGAATGTCACTACCATTTTGTCTTCTCAGATCAGTGGATTATCTCAAATAAGAGAGCCCTAAATACCTTGTTTGGGACATCACTACCCAGATACTGTTTTGCCTTTCAAACTGGAGGTGAATAAGGGTAGAATTGAGGATTTGGGGATTAAGCAGTACCTTAGCTTTAGAGTGCTGTCAGGCTTAGTGACACCCTCTAGCCTTTGGCAGGAGACTGCTCTACCTTGAGTAGTCTGTGGGCTCACTTGTTAGAGGTCAGCTCCAGCATCTTTATACTATCTTCTGCAGTGCTAATATGCTGTACTGCCAAACCTTTAATAAGTTTTATCTAGAAATGATAAATTACTTCTTTCTTCTAAATATTAGATGGCACTCCTCCAGAAGTTGTAAATTTGAATGAAGTTGGCTTAGCTTTTTTTGCCCTTTTTTGGTTTTCTTGTCCCCTCTGGAAGGAAGCTTAGTGTGATAAGCTGCAGTAAACCTCCATCCTCTTACCCTCCCTGTCTTCACTTATGTCTCTCCATTTCCTGGAGGGTTGCTCAGATACCTCAAGTGCTCTTCTCTTCAGAGTTTGGTAATCTGGGTTTGCTTTTCTGATGTGAGCCTTTCTTTTCATTTGCTCTCCAGGTGAGCCTGGCATTTGCTAGGAATCAGAGTGGAACCAGCAAAGTGGCCAGCAACAGAATCCTGATCCAAACGAAGAAAGGGAGCCAGGCGTACCTCAGCCCGGAGTGGGAAATTTGATAGGAGCTCAGAAGTGCTTCAGCTTTGGATTCTCATTTTCTTTATTAAAGGAAATGAGCACCAGAAGGTAGAGACTCAGAAAGAGGACAGAGAGAAAACCTCAAATCTGAAGAATACAGATGGCAGTTGTAGCGATCAGTCCGTATTTAGCAAGTTCCTGTGTAAAACATCAGTGGAGTAATAATGTATAAGCAGTTATAGCTACACAGTAGGTTCTTTCCTGTGATGCAGTTCTTGGACTGCTAAGATTATGCTAGTATAAGACAACACAGAGAAGGCTAAGGCTGTGATTATTTTGTCCATGATTTGTTACTTTTGGTGATAACATTTCTTAGGTACGCCTTTTACTTTCCAAGTTATTCTCCTATTGGGTTGTACGATTATGTAAGTTATTATTTTTTCTTTTGGATGTTTCTATCATATCTTCATGTATTTGTATTCACCACTAGTTTGAGCTCTCCTCTTTACTGTCTCTCTCTGGTTACATTCTAATCTAGCATCTAAGACCAAAATATTAAAAACAAAGCTATAATTCTTAGTGAAATACAGAACAGACTGTAAGGAAAGGGTATCTAGGCAGCTTACATCCAAGTTTTAAAAAGGTGTACCTGCACATTAAACACATCTGAATACGGACTTACATTTCTGAAGTGGGTTTTTTTCCACCCCTCCCTCTCTCTCCCTTCTTCTCCCATCCCCACAGCTATAACTCATCACAGGGTGAAAACACTTTTTAATTCCCCTTCTGGAATCTTGTCTGTATTTAAAGACGGTCATCATCATAATTATGTACTGAATATAAGCATAGCTCGGGCATATTCGCTTTTTCAGAAGCACATCTAATGTTTCTCGTCCATACTTTGCTGTTGCTCACTTGTTCACTTTCCTGATCATCATCACAACTGTTTTTCTGTCTGGTTCATCTGAGTAGGCTTCTGTTTTTTGCATTTCTCAGAGACTTTTGTTAAACTCAGTTAGCAGTATGAACCCTGGCAGCATCACTATGCTAATTGATTTTTCCCACTGATAGCTCTTTAATATGTTCCGTTATCAGGGTTTTGCTGTGATATGCATCAGAATCTGACTGCGACCCCTTTCCTCATGGAAATGCAGTATCCAGATAGGACTTGCTCTTTCCAGATTGCTTGTCCTCAGAGTTTTTGACTTCTGACTTGATACCTAGAGTAACTGGGCAATTAGTTTATAACTTTGAGCTCACCTTCTAGTCAGACAGTCTGCTGCCTTCTTACATCATTTGCTTTATATTTTACCCAGCTCATTTTAATAGTGAGTTACATGAACTACATCTTAGGCAACACCTCCTCTGTAGTTAAATAATGTGGAACTATTTGAGATTTCTTGCTCTAGGTGGTAGAACTAAAAGCAGTTGAAGTGTGTATGTTTTGGAGAGATTGAAAATAGTTAGAGCATTTCTTTCATTAGTAACTTAACCAGAGATAAATGTATAAAGTGCTTCCCCTCCATGATATATATATTTTTTTTTGTTTTGTTTTTTCGAGACAGGGTTTCTCTGTGGTTTTGGAGCCTGTCCTGGAACTAGCTCTTGTAGACCAGGCTGGTCTCGAACTCACAGAGATCCGCCTGCCTCTGCCTCCCGAGTGCTGGGATTAAAGGCGTGCGCCACCACCGCCCGGTTGCCTCCATGATATTTTTGTGTTAGATTTTTAACCCCTCCCCCACAGACTTTATTGATATAGTTACGCATATGTAGGCTTTGCAGCATTAGTTAAAATTTCTGCTTTCAGAGGTGTCTTTGACAGCCCTTTTGTTCTGGTGTCATTTTTCCAACTGTAGATACAATCATAGATTGGGTCACTGGTTACATTAATCTTAAAAATATGCAAACCAAAGAACCCTCAAGGGGCAGCAAAGATCGTATAAGTTTCTCTCATTTGACCTTCTTGTTTCTTTTGCTAGGAATGTACTGTCGGTCACCTGGATTTATTCTGCTATTTTCAATAATTGATGACTTATTTTTTCCTATGATTGATGCCTTTTTATTGATATGATTGATATAAAAGCTTAAAAAATAATTAGCTACAAGTATATTTTTGTTGAGATGTAATTGATCTCACATTCAATGTTCTATTACTAAACCGAAATGTGACATTTTTTCAACTGCATACATTAATTATTAAAGAATAGAGACTGGTGGGAAGAATTAAAAAACTTAATTTAGGGGTCTTGACTGGATATAAGGAGACTCTTAGATGTGCATCTTCTTCTTGAAGTAGATTGATGCTGCCAGGAGCAGATATGTCTTATTGTCATGAAAAGTTTTAACTTCTTAAAACATTTAAATGCCATATTTTGTACGTTTTTGAAAGGTTTGAAGAATACTTATTCATTTAAAATATATCTTCGTACATCTAGAATACCTAAGTAACGTGACTACAAGCTTGACTATTATAGATAATTATCTATTAACCAGTATTTCTTAATTATACATTACATTTTTAAATGAGCTGCACAAATGCAATACCTTAGTCAAGAGCAGAAATATACATATAACAAAATTGACCTAAAATTTGCATCAATAGACCAAGATCCATACCAATACAAAGTATTTGTATCTATCTCATATGCCCCTTTAAATGTAAACAAAAATTTATAAATAATTGTTTAGGGAATTTGGGTGTAGTATTCTCCAAACTGCTTCCTGCTTTTTGTTGTGCAAGTAATTTTTTGGGGGGGTTGTTCACAGTGACCTTTCTGGGGGTTTTGGTCCATCAAATCACATTAGTCTGGAAGGAATCCATAGGTTCTCATCCTCTGTGGAAACAAAAAGAGAACCTTTTTTCCAAAGCAACAAATCCTTAGACCCAAATTTTGAAGTGAAGATACCTGTAAAATATATATGTTGGCTTAGCCTAGCAGCCCGTATAATGAAATGTCGTTCTGTGTGTGGCTCAGTCACAGTCAAAAAAATTCAAAGAAAACACAATAATATACATAATTCAGACTGACTGTGTATGTTCCATCTTTATGTGGCTGAGAGTCTCTGGAAATTATTTTTAAATTAGTATGATATTTACAATATGCCAATAATGATTCCAGATTGATCCCAGACTCCTTTTAATGTACTAAACATTGTATTGCTTTAAGTAAAGAACCTTCTAAATTTTAATAAGACAATGAAACTTACTTTTGTCTTCATAGTTTGAATCAGCTTATGTCCTGACAAATATTGCTTCAGGAAATTCTCTTCAGATTTGGATTGTGATTCAGGCAGGAGTGGTGCCTTTCTTCACTAAGTTGCTTAGCTCAGAGTTCAAAGATGTCCAGGAACAGGTAAAATCTTTGCAGAAACTGCACTCACCCATCTGGATGGATCTTCTCAGCATAGGAAGAGAAACTCCTGGTGTGCCAAGGACCCCCCCAGACAAAAGGGCAAACTTGGGGGGGGGGCAGGGACATGTGGAACAAAGAAGTTCCTGCAGCGGGAGCTGGAGGTGCCGTGAACTCCCTTCTGGGGATCTTCTGGCTGTGCAGGTGCACACTCACCCCTCTGGGTGAATAGCCTCAGTGCAGGAGCAGGAATTGTTCCTGGCCTCAAGACCTCACAGACAATAGGGCAGGCTTGGGGGAGGCAGGGTCATGTGGAACAAAGAAGCCCCTGCTGCAGGAGTTGGAGGGGCCTGTGCTCTGTTCCTGGACCATCCACTCTGGACAGGGACATAGTCACCTGTCTGGATGGATCTCCTCAGCAAAAGAACAGGGACTCCTGGTAGTCCAAGGACCTCGTAGACAAAAGCTCGATATCTTTCTTTAGGTTTGGAAAGTATTCTTCTATGATTTTGTTAAACATATTTTTTTGTGCTTTTGAGTTGAACTTCTCCTTCTTCTATACCTACTATTCTTAGGTTTAGTTTTTTTCATAGTGTCTCATATTTCCTAGATATTTTGTGTTACACTTTTATTAGATTTAATGATACTTAGACTGATGAGTCCATTTCCTGTATTTTATCTTCAGTGCTCGGGATTGTCTCTTCCATCTCTTGTATTCTGCTATTTAAGCTTGCATTTGTGGTTCCTGATCATTTTCTCATAATTTCTGTGTCTATAATTTCTTTGACTTGTGTTTTATTTATTGTCTCTATTTCAGTTTTCAGGTCTTGAATAGTTTCTTTCATATGCTTGATTTATTTTTCATGGTATTTTTTTAAGAGATTTGTTGATATCTTCCAATTTTTTGTTTGTCTTTCCCTCCATTTCTTTGAGGGAATTTTTTATTTCCTCTTTGAGTGTCTTAAACATTCTCCTAAAGTTATTTTTTTAGGTTCTTTTCTTCTGCTTTATCTATATTTGGTTGTTCCAGTCTTACTGTTTTAGGGTCACTAGTTTTTACTGATGTTATGTTGCTCTTTGTGGTGTTGAGTGTGTTCTTACCGTGTTTACCCATTTTTCCTCTGATTGGTGTAGTTGGGACTGTCTGTGACTCTGGTGATCAATTTTCCAGGTGCCAGTGTATTCAAGGTTCAGGTCATTGCTCCTTATGGTGTAGTCAGGGCCACAGTTCCAGTCACCCAACTGGTCAATCCATGTTCCTGGAGGTTGCTTGGTGCTCCTGGGGTTTGCTTTGCCATACCAGGGTTCATTTGGGCCTGCTCCCACTGAAATTGCTTGCTTGAGATTCTTTCTGCTGAGGTTACTCCCTTGGGCCAATTCTGGTAGAAGCCCTGGATCAGGCCTATTCTCCCTGCAGATTCACTCCCCAGACCCATAGAGTTCTCTGGTTTTTGCCTGCTCCCTCAGTGTTTACTCCCTTGTACCTGATCCTGTTGAGTTCACTGCCTCAGGCTGCTCTGGCCTAGGTATCTGGCTTAGTCCTATTTCTATAAATGTCCCTGGTCTGAGTCTGCTCCTGCATAGGTCCCTGACTTGGACTTGATCCCACAAAGAACTCAGGCTCTAGTCTACTCCCTTGGAGTTCCCAGAGTTGGGTTTTCCAAGAACTGCAGAGGTCTTGGTTCAGGCCTCCTTCCTAGGAGGTCCCAGACTCACTTAGACTTCTTCTCAGATTGATGAACATCTTAAATATGACCATAAAATCTTCATCCAACAACTTATGGAAACAGAGACCCACAGCAGAGCACTGGGTTGAGCTCCCAAAGTCCAGTTGAAGAGTAAGAGGAGTGAGAATATCAACAAATAGGTCATGACCATGATGGGGACACCCACTGAAATAGTTTACCTGAGCTGATGGGAGCTAATCAACTCTAGACAGAAAGGGAAGGGAACAACATTGGACCAAACTAGGCTCTCTGAATGTGGGTGACAGTTGTATAGCTGGGCAGACTTTGGGACCACTGACTGTGGCAACAGAATTTATCCCTACTGATTGTCCTGAATTTTTGGGAACACATTCTCTTTGGATGGATTCCTTGCCCAGCCTAGATCTAGTAGGGAGGGTCTCAAACCTTCCCCAAACAGTGTGCACTACCCTCTCTGATAGCTGGATGGTGTTAGCTTGGGGAAAGGTAGAGGGAACGGGAGGTAGGGAGGGAGTAAGAGCTGGGATTGGTATGTAAAATGATAAAAGATAGTTTGTTTTCTGTTTTATTTTTTATTTTTTTTCCAATGCTGCATATATCATTTTATTTAGCTCTTACTTAGTCATGTACAGGCATACACTTTAGTTAACAAAGCAAAGATCCACTAGGTGGAGAATTTTTTTTTTTAATGAGAAAAGGAGAAAAGAAAAACAAGTTTCCACCTCCTCCCAGCCTCCCATTTCCCTCTTGCTCCTCCCACCCTTCTCCCCCTCCCCCCACTCCTTTCCCCCTCCCTATCCAGCCCAAAGAGCAGTCAGGAGTCCCTGCCCTGTGGTAAGTCCTAGGTCCTCCCCTCTCCGTCCATATCTAGGAAGGTGAACATCCAAACTCGCTAGGCTCCCACAAAGCCAGCACATTAAGTAGGATCAAAACCCCATGCCATTGTCCTTGGCTTCTCATCAGCCCTCATTGTTCGCCATGTTCAGAGAGTCCAGTTTTATCCCATGCTTTTTCAGTCACAGTCCAGCTGGCGTTGGTGAGCTCCCAGTAGATCAGCTCCACTGTCTCAGTTGGTGGGTACACCACTCATGGTCCCGACTTCTTTGCTCATGTTCTCCCTCCTTCTGCTCCTCATTGGGACCTTGGGAGCTCAGTCCAGTGCTCCAGTGTGGGTCTCTGTCTCTATCTCCATCCATCACCAGATGAAGGTTCTATGATGATATGCAAGATATTCGTCAGTATTGCTCTAGGATAGGGTCATTTCAGGTTCCCTATCCTCAACTGCCCAAGGAACTAACTGGGGACCTCAGCTTGGGCTCCTGGGAGCCCCTCTAGGGTCAAGTCTCTTGCCCACCCTAAAGTGGCTCCCTTAACTAAGAATTGTGGTTCCGTGCTCCCCTATCCACCCTTCCTTTATCCCAATCCTCCTGTTTCCCCAAGTCCCCCCCCACCTTCCCTTCTACCTATTCTCTCCCCATCTCCCTTACCCCCATCCCACCACACCCCCAAGATCGCAATTTTTTCCCCGGCAATTTTGTCTACTTCCCTTAGCCAAGAGGATAACTATATGTTTTTCCTTGGGTTCACCTTCTTACTTACCTTCTTTAGATTCACCTATTGTAGACTCCGTGACCCTTATTTATGGCTAGAAACCAATTATAAGTGAGTATATCCCATGTTCATCTTTTTGGGTCTGGGATACCTCACTCAGGATAGTGTTTTCTATTTCCATCCATTTGCTTGCAAAATTTGAGAAGTCATTGTTTTTTACTGCAGCATAGTACTCTAGTGTATATATATTCCGTACTTTCTTCATCCATTCTTCCATTGAAGGGCATCTAGGTTGTTTCCAGGTTCTGGCTATTACAAATAATACTGCTATGAACATAGTTGAACAAATGCTTTTGTCATATGATAGAGCATCTCTTGGGTATATTCCCAAGAGTGGTATTGCTGGTTCCAGGGGTAGGCTGATCCCGAATTTCCTGAGAAACTGAAACACTGACTTCCACAGTGGTTGCACAAGATTGCATTCCCACCAGCAATGGATGAGGGTACCCCTTCCTCCACAGCCTATCCAGCAAAAGCTATCCTTGGTGTTTTTGACTTTAGCCATTCTGACAGGTGTAAGATGATATCTCAAAGTTGTTTTGATTTGCATTTCCCTGATTGCTAAGGTAGTTGAGCACGACCTTAAGTGTCTTTTGGCCATTTGAACTTCTGTTGAGAATTTTCTGTTCAGTTCAGTTCCCCATTTTTTTTATTGGGTTAATTAGCATTTTAAAGTCTAGTTTCTTGAGTTCTCTATATATTTTGGAGATCAGACTTTTGTCTGTTGCGGGGTTGGTGAAGATCTTCTCCCAGTCAGTAGGCTGCCTTTGTGTCTTAGTGACAATGTCCTTTGCTTTACAGAAGCTTCTCAGTTTAAGTAGGTCCCATTTATTCAATGTTGCCCTTAATGTCTGTGCTTCTGGGGTTACACATAGGGAGCGATCTCCTGTGCCCATCTGTTGTAGGGTATTTCCCACTTTCTCTTCTATCAGGCTCAGTGTGTTTGGGCTGATATTGACGTCTTTAATCGATTTGGACTTGAGTTTTGTGCACGGTGATAGATATGGGTGTATTTTCATTCTTCTACAGGTTGACATCCAATTGTGCCAGCACCATTTGTTGAAGACGCTTTCTTCCTTCCATTGTATACTTTTAGCTTCTTTATCGAAAATGAGGTATTCATAGGTTTGTGGGATAAAATCCGGGTCTTATATATGATTCCATTGGTTGACTTCTCTGTTTTTATGCCAGTACCACACTGTTTTCGTTACTGTAGCTCTGTAATAGAGTTTGAAGTCAGGGATGGTAATGCCGCCAGAAGATCCTTTATTGTATAGAATAGTTTTGGCTATCCTGGGTTTTTTGTTTTTCCATATAAAGATAATTATTGTCATCACCAGGTCTGTAAAGAATTTTTATGGGATCCTGATGGGCATTGCATTGAATCTATAAATTGCCTTTGGTAGAATTGCCATTTTTACTATGTTGATCCTCCCAATCCAGAGCAAGGGGGGTCCATCCATTTTTTTGGTATCCTCTTCAATTTCTTTCTTCAATGCCTTAAAGTTCTTGTCAAATAGATCTTTCACTTCCTTGGTTAGAGTTACCCCAAGATATTTTATGCTGTTTGTGGCTATCGTGAATGGTGAAGCTTCTCTGATTTCCCTCTCTGCTTCCATATCCTTTGTGTATAAGAGGGCGACGGATTTTTTGGAGTTGATCTTGTATCCTGCCACATTACTAAAGCTGTTTATCAGCTGTAAAAGTTCTTTGGTGGAGTTTTGGGGGTCGCTTATGTACACTATCATATCATCTGCAAATAACGAAAGTTTAACTTCTTCCTTTCCAATTCGAATCCCCTTGATCACATTATGTTGTCTTATTGCTATTGCTAGAACTTCAAGCACTATATTGAAGAGGTATGGTGAGAGTGGACAGCCTTGTCGTGGTCCTGAGTTAAGCGGGATGGCTTTGAGTTTCTCTCCATGTAATTTGATGTTAGCTGTCGGCTCGCTGTATATAGCTTTTATTATATTTAGGAATGACCCTTGTATCCCTAATCTCTCCAAGACTTTTAACATAAATGGATGTTGAATTTTGTCAAATGCTTTTTCAGCATCTAATGAAATGATCATATGGTTTTTTCTTTCAGTTTATTTATATGCTGGATTACATTGATAGATTTTCGTATGTTGAACCAGCCCTGCATCTCAGGAATGAAGCCTACTTGATCATAATGGATAATTTTTCGGATGTGTTCTTGGATTCGGTTTGCAAGTATTTTGTTGAGGATTTTTGCGTCGATATTCACGAGTGAGATTGACCTGTAATTCCCTTTCCTGGTTGAGTCTTTGTGTGGTTTTGGTATCAGAGTAACTGTAGCTTCATAAAAGGAATTTGGCAATGACCCTTCTATTTCTATGTTGTGGAATACATTAAGGAGTATAGGTATTAGGTCTTCTTGGAAGTTCTGGTAGAATTCCGCATTGAAACCATCTGGTCCTGGGCTTTTTTTGGTAGGGAGGTTTTTAATAACAGCTTCTAATTCTTCGCGACTTACAGGTCTGTTTAGATTGTTCACCTGGTCCTGGTTTAATTTTGGTAAATTGTATTTATCTAAAAAAGTGTCCATTTCTTTTACATTTTCCAGTTTTGTGGCATATAGGCTTTTGTAGTAAGATCTAATGACTCTCTGAATTTCCTCTGTGTCTGTGGTTATGTCCCCCTTTTCATTTCTGATCTTATTAATTTGCATATTCTCTCTCCGTCCTTTGATTAGTTTGGATAGGGGTTTATCAATCTTGTTGATTTTCTCCAGGAACCAGCTTTTTGTTTCATTGATTCTTTGTATTGTTTTCTGTGTTTCTATTTTGTTGATTTCAGCCCTCAGTTTGATTATTTCCAGTCTTCTACTCCTCCTAGGTGAGTCTGCTTCTTTTTTTTTTCTAGAGCTTTCAGGTGTGCTGTTAAGTCTCCAATGTGAGCTTTCTCTGTTTTCTTTAAGTGGGCACTTAGTGCTATGAACTTTCCTCTTAGGACTGCTTTCATAGTGTCCCATTAGTTCGAGTATGTTGTTTCTTTATTTTCATTGAATTCAAGGAAGACTTTAATTTCTTTCTTTATTTCTTCCTTAATCCATGTATGGTTCAGTAGTTGACTGTTCAGTTTCCATGAGTTTGTAGGCTTTCTGGGGGTAGCATTGTTGTTGAATTCTAACTTTAATCCACGGTGATCTGATAAGACACATGTGGTTACTAACATTTTTTTGTAACTGTGTAAGTTAGCTTTGTTACCGAGTATGTGATCAATTTTCGAGAAGGTTCCATGAGCTCCAGATTAGAAGGTATATTCTTTCCTCTTTGGGTGGAATAATCTATAAATACCTGTTAAGTCCATTTGCTTCATTACCTCCATTAATTCTCTAATTTCTCTGTTATGTTTCTGTCTGGTTGACCTGTCCACTGGTGAGAGAGGCGTGTTGAGGTCTCCTACTATTAGTGTGTGCGGTTTGATGGCTGCCTTGAGTTTTAGTAATGTTTCTTTTACGTATGTGGGTGCTTTTATATTAGGGGCATAGATATTCAGGATTGAGACTTCTTCCTGATGAATTGTTCCTGTTATGAGTATAAAATGTCCCTCTCCATCTCTTCTGATTGATTTAAGTTTGAAGTCAACTTTGTTAGAAATTAGCATGGCCACACCTGCTTGTTTCTTAGGTCCATTTGCTTGATAAGCCTTTTCCCAGCCCTTTACTCAGAGTAGGTGTCTGTCTTTGTGGTTGAGGTGTGTTTCTTGTAGACAGCAGAATGTTGGATCCTGTTTTCGTATCCAATCTCTTAGCCTGTGCCTTTTTATAGGTGAGTTGAGCCTATTGATATTAAGTGATATTAATGACCAGTGGTTGTTAACTCCGGTCACTTTTTTAGTAGTAGGGTTTGTGTGTTTCCCTTCTTTGAGTTGCGCTGGTGAAGGGCCTCTAGATGTCTGAGTTATTGTGGTTATTGTTGGACTCCTTAATTAGTGATTTTCCTTCTACTATTTTCTGTAAGGCTGGATTTGTGGCTACGTATTGTTTAAATTTGTTTTTATCCTGGAAAATTTTGTTTTCTCCATTTATAGTGAATGAAAGTTTGGCTGGATATAGTAGTCTGGGCTTGCATCCGTGGTCTCTTAGTTTTTGGAGAACATCTATCCAGGACCTTCTGGCTTTCATGGTTTCCATAGAGAAGTCAGGTGTAAGTCTGATAGGTTTACCTTTATAAGTAACTTGGCCTTTTTCCTTTGCGGCTCTTAATATTCTTTCTTTATTCTGTATATTTTGTGTTTTGATTATTATATGGCGAGGGGATGTTTTCTTTTGATCCAGCCTATTTGGTGTTCTGTATGCTTCTTGTACCTTCATAGGTACATCTGTCTTCAGGTTGGGAAAGTTTTCTTCTATAATTTTATTAAGTATATTTTCTGTACCGTTGAGCTGCACTTCTTCTCCTTCTTCTACTCCAATTATTCTTAGGTTTGGTCTTTTTATTGTGTCCCATATTTCCTGAATGTTTTGTGATGAGAGTTTGTTGGACTTGCTGTTTTCTTTGATCAGAGTGTTTATTTTCTCTATGTTATCCTCAGAATCTGAGATTCTTTCTTCTATCTCTTGTATTCTGCTGGTTATGCTTGTTTCTGTAGTCTCTATTCGTTTACCTAGATTTTCCATGTCCAGCCGGCCCTCTGTTTGTGTTTTCTTCTTTGCCTCCATTTCAGTTTTCAAGTCATGAACTGTTTCCATTATCTGCTTGATTGTTTTTCCTTGGTTTCCTAGGGTATCATTCACTGATTTACTCAATTCCTCGAACTTTCTGTTATACTTCTCATCCATTTCTATAAGGGCGTTTTTTATATGCTGTTTATGTGAGTCAATCACTTTCATGAAGTCAGTTTTTTCTACTTCTTCTTGATTAAGGTGTTCATGTCCTCCTGTTGTGAGGTCGCTGGCTTCTGGTGGTTTCGTGTTGTTTTTCAGATTGTTGGGTGAATTCTTGGATTGGCGTCTGCCCATCTCTTCCTCCCAATACTCCCCTATGGATCTTCTTTTACAGGATCGGGTCTTTTTGCCCACTGATGTACCTTCCCAGTGATGTCACGCCCCAGTGATGTTTCTCCTGGTGTCCAGGTTGGATCTCCGTGCTGCTTTGTTAGCTTGCAAACATAGGGCCCACCCTGCTTGCTGCAGGCAGGCTATGGGGACAAAGGAGCTACCGCCCTCCTCTTTGGCTTCCCGATTCGGGTTCGGTCCCAGAGCCCAAGCAGGCTGAGCTGGGAGGTGCTATGCTGCCAAAGAAGGGAGGGAGGGAGGGAGACAGGGGGTGGGAGGGATCTGGGTGTAAGCTGGATGGGATAGGAAGAGAGAGGAGGTATAGGGCAGTATAGCCCCTGTAGGATGACCTTGTTTTCTGTTTTAAAGCATAAAATAAAAAGAATTAAAAGAGAAAAACAATCAAAAACAAATAAATAGAAAATATACTAAAGTGATTAAATAATTGTTTATAGTCAGGATTTGAGTTTATTTTCTAGTTTTAGGGATTAGTTACAATGGTTGGTTATCAATATTTGCAACAAAATAGTACAATGATATAAAATTTCCATTTTTGTTTCCCTTTTTCTTTTTAGTGTTGTTTCATGAGGTATGAAATCCTTTAGTTGCACTGGACAAATTATATGGTCCTCTAGGGAGAGAATCTAAACTATGATCGCATTCAAAATTATCTCGTGTTTTCTGGATTCTATGCTTAATGATCTCTTGAGGTTTTGTTAAGTAGCTTCCTATATTTTATGTTAGGTTGTTGTTTGGTACTTTAGGCTAGAGAAATTAGGAAAGCCAGTCTTTGAAGATGTTGTACATTTTATACAGGCAAAATGCACAGAGATGTTTAAACAATGAGAAGTGTGGCTTTATTTGTAGATACAATTCTTGTTTTAAAATGGCTATGAGCATAGATAATACCTAAAGTGCTTCTGTTTGTTTAAAGGAAAGTAGATAGCAACCTGAAAAAGGAATTGCATAGCCTGGGAAAATACTTATTAAAAAATTCTTCGATGTTTAGAACAATGCTAATTTTCTTTGATTTTTGAGCTAGAATAACACTGTACATGAGGAAATGTAAGAGACATTAGAAAACATCAAAAAGCTTTGTAGTACTTTTCATCTCTTCAAGATGTAATTTTCCAATACATACTCATTTCTCTGTGCAATTGTTGAGAATTTGAAAACAGAATAAAACTTACATATCATGAATTGGATTTATTTTTCACATTTACTCTGTTTGTAAAAGATTTGTTTTTATTTTATGAATATGAAGTTCTTGCTTTCATGTTTGTATGTGCATCTAGCAAGCAGTACTTGAGGAAGCCAAAAGGATGTGTTGGATTCTCTGGAACTGGAATTACAAACAGATATAAGCTGCCAAGTGGGTACTGATAAACTGAACCCATTTCCTCTGCAAGATCAGTGAGTACTCTCAGCCACTGAGCCATCCCTCCAACTCCATCTCCTGTGGCCTATAACAAATGTGCATATTAATTTATTTTCTGAACTGTTAGACAGTTAAAGATTTTAGCAAATAGCAAATCATAATTTTTCTTGGGTGACAATGAGAGTCAGAGTAATTAAAACACAAAAGGTATTGAGTTGATTGAATTTTGAAATTAGAAAACTAAGGGTGTTGCTTTGTTTCATGTATTCCCATAAGTAGTTATTTGAAAAAAGACACACAGTTATTTATATTTTCCACAATAATCAATAAAAGCAGCAGTTGTTCTTAAATTAGAAGGGTTTGGGTTTCTTTGAGTGTAAAGCAGCGTTCATGACAATTTGAGAAGTAAAAATCCAGAGTTTGTCTTGCAGGAGTAATAAGCTTACAATATTTATTAAAACAGGAGAAAATATTCACAGATGATAGTTTTGATGGGTGCTTTGCTCTAACATAGCAGATAACTATAGGGGCGCTGAACTTACAGCTCTGCAGTAGAAACTTTATTACCAAATACTTCCTGTAAGAATTAGGTAATTATTAAATATTTAGGTGTCTGAAAATCTGTTTTGGAGAATTCTATATATGACATTTTTAGGACTATATAGGTATGAACAAGGGGAATAGTCACAATGTAAGTTAAAAAATGAAGTCTGCCTTTTGTATTATGGATATTTTAATATGTGCAAGTGAATGTATGTTAAATAATAAACAAGAATAAAATTAAAACACAACCAAAGGTAAGAAAAGATTATACATTATGTTGCAATTCTGAATTTTAGCATGGGTTATGAAAAAAGTCATTGTAGTCCTTAAATCTTTCGAACTTATATCTAGTTGATATGTAATACTTAATGAATTACACTTAATTAACTATAAGCACCAAGGAGACACTCAGAGGTTTTTGAGAAAAATACATTTAAATTACATTGAAAGTATACTTTGATTACTAAGTAACCTGAATAATCTATTATTGAATAAGTGGTAGTTAACATATTTTGAAGGGGAATAAGTAATACATTTTGAAATGTCTTCCAGAAATGGAATTTCTTTCTCTCTATTTTATGATACTATCTCTTTTAATTCATTCATTTATCTCATGTATTCAAAGTATTCTGAAAAAATGAAAGAATATTAGTATCAATATTAATTAGTTCATGTAGAACATCTGTATGTTGAATACATCTTATGTTTATATATTAACATGAATTGTGAGTTTTATAATATATACAAAAGATGAATCAACAATCTCTGGAATAATTTGTCTGAACCATGGTATTATTTAGTTTTTTCTGAATTTTGTTTTTTTCTTAATTTTGTTTTGAGAGCCTTTTTTGTTTCTACTGTGCTGTTTGTTCTCTAAGGAGAAGCAGACCTACAACATACTGTCATAATTTTTTTAAAAAGTTGAACAAATGCTTTCTACTATAGCAGGTCTACCATGTGAGGTTTAAAATTTCTACGCATGAGCTGAACTCTCCAGGAAGTAATTCTCATCTATGCATCTTATTTTATAGCAAACACTTAGGTAGAATATGAAATTTGACACTGAACTGTCATTTTCTATACTGAAGGGCATCACTGTAATCCAAATAATCCACATAGTACAGAGCACTGCATGACTGCCACCAGCATCACTGTATGGTCTCTGTTTCAAAACTCTATGGGCAGAATAGGTAAATTTTCCATAACGGGTTTTATATAGGCACATTTAACAGAATTGTATACTGAATATTTCGGTATAAAACATTTGTTTGCATATGTGGTATATGAAGTTATTATATATTTGTTATTATTATATATTTATATATTAGGCTAAAATGCATCAAATTACATTTCATGTCATATAATACATATATTACATAATAATACATAGTACATATTTTAAGTTATATATATGTAAAACATATATCTTACACTAACTAAAATGTTTACCTTACATACTTGTCTTTGTGAGAACATTGATAATTGGCTATCAGCAATTTTCAAGAGTGCCACACACAATTATCATTGTCTGTAATCACCATGCTTCTTTGGATCTCTAGGAAGTAAATATTATGTCGATGGAACTTTTGTATTTTTAACATCATCATTATCTTGCTCCCACTTCTGACCCTTTTTTTTGCCTGGTCCACCATCATATTCTTTGCTTCTATGAGTATGACTTTCTTCAGATTTTATATGTACATAAGATATTTCAGCATTTATCTTCTTGTGGCTGTAGTTTCACTCATGAAAATGGCATCCAGTTTCATTAACGTTAATATGAAACCCAAATTTTCCTTATTTTTAAGGGCTATGGAATAGTCCACTATATCCGTACTATGTATATATGTGAGTGTGTGTGTGTCTGCATTTATGTTTTTTTCCCACTCATCTGTAATGGAGCATATGGGATGTCTATATTGGTTACTATAAATAATGTTTCAATGATCATGGACCATTTCCTCTGGATGATTAATTCCAAAATTCATAAAGGTTAATAATTCTCTTTCAGTTTTCTGTCTGTCTCTGTCCCTATCTTTTCTGTCTTTCTCTCTCCCAGTCCATTTATACTGTTTTTTCTTGTATTTTATCTATCTGTCTCCATCTCCATCTCTCCAGTTTTCTGCTTTTCCTTTCTCCTTCCTCCCTCCCTTCATTCCTTCTTTCTTTTCTTCTAGCTTTCTTCCTTCTTTCATTTTTTCTTCCTTCCATTCTCTCTCTCTCTCTCTCTCTCTCTTTCTTCCTTCTTTCTTCCCTTTCTTTCTTTAATGGGGATAAAATTCAGAACCCTACACACTGGATGGCATGAGTATTATACTGATAAATACCAAGACCCTATTTTAAAATTGTTATGGAAATGGCTATATACTCCTTTTTCTATTTTTGGAGCAGAGGACCAAATCCAGGGCCTTGTACTTGCTAGGCAAGCACTCTATCCCTGAGCTAAATTTCCAACTCCACTGTACGTTCTCTTAAATAAATGCATACACTAATTTATTATCCCAATAACTCTTGCACAGGTTCATTTTGAACACCAAATCAAAACTTGATTTTTTTGAACCTTTGATAAAAATGCTTTTAACAAGTATGAAAGGGAACTTAAGAGTGTTTGTAACTTTCTGTCACCTGATAAGTAGCCATGTAAGCATTTTCACATACATCTGTTCATCTTTGGATTGGATTTAATTGCTAAATGAAAAATAGGTTTTCAAAATCTTGATTTCTACCCTATTAAAGTATTAATACAATTATCATAGTTTTCAGTTTCTTCTACTGCTGTCCTTCAGGTAGTGCTGCAAAGAACATCAATGGAAGGAACAAATCACTCTATGGTGTCAGAATTTCTGTTCGTGGGACTCACCAACTCCTGGAAGTTGCAAGTACTTCTGTTTGTGTTTGCTTCAGTGTTTTATATGGCAAGCATGATGGGAAACTCCCTCATCATTTTCACAGTGGTTTCTGATCCTCACTTACATTCTCCCATGTACTTTCTGTTGGCCAATCTCTCCTTCATTGATTTAGGTGTTTCGTGTGTCACTTGTCCCAAGATGATTTATGACCTGTTCAGAAAGCATAAAGTCATCTCCTTTAGAGGTTGCATCACTCAAATCTTCTTCATCCATGTGATTGGTGGTGTAGAGGTGGTGCTGCTTATAGGCATGGCTTATGATAGATATGTAGCCATATGTAAGCCTCTCCATTATTTGACCATTATGAATGCCAAAATGTGCATTTTCATCTTAGTGTCTGCCTGGGTGGTTGGCCTTATGCATTCCCTGGTTCAATTTGTTTATGTAGTTAATTTGCCTTTCTGTGGACCAAATATTTTGGACACTTTTTACTGTGACCTTCCTCGGTTTATGAGACTTGCTTGCATAGATACCAACGAATTAGAATTAATGGTATCAGCCAACAGTGGATTCATCTCTGTAGGCTCCTTCTTCATACTGGCCATATCTTATATTGTCATAATAGTCACTGTTCAGAAACATTCCTCAAGTGGTTTCTCTAAGGCCATGTCTACACTCTCTGCTCACATCTCTGTTGTCGTCCTAACCTTTGGTCCCTTGATATTCATTTATTCATGGCCTTCTCCCTCCACACACCTGGATAAGTATCTGGCCATATTTGATGCAGTTGGTACACCTTTTCTGAACCCTGTGATCTACACACTGAGGAATCAAGAAATGAAGACATCAATGAAGAGAATATGCAGACAGTTACTGAAATACGGGAAGATCTCCTAAATGATTGCAGTGTGGACATTCATCATTGAACAATTTTTTTGTTGTCAAAATTCAGTGAAAAATTACTTTCTTTGCTCGTATATACTGATATTTGGGTAAATTTTGTCTGCTGCTAGGAGAGATTTGCAGTGTTTTCTAGCAACAGAGAAGCAATTATATATTTATAAAACAAAGATTATAATAGGACAGAGCTCAATTCCCAAAGAGGAAACTTTATGTGAAGCAAACTTTTAGTTGTACAGAAGATACAAGATTGCTTTAAGGCTTACAAAGGAAATGTAAACACACACACAAGCAGACACACACACACATACATACAGATACACACACACACACACACACACACACACACACACACACTCTGTCTCTTCCCTTCTGAACATAAATTTTCTCACATGCAGGGCTTTCAGGTAGTGCTCCATGTGTAATTTGCAAATTGACATTGATATGAGTCAATTTTTCATCTTCTGAACCTTGGATGCACTCTAGCCTCTCATTTGCCTGTCTGTTTAGAATCTGCAAGCATACACACTCAATTCCCAGAAATATCAGCTGTCCAGTTAACATTATGATGTTCACATATAGTCAAGTTCCCTTCATATTTCCTTTCTATTTCACATGCTCTTTTTTTCTTAGTATATATCCAAGTCAGACTTCAGCAAAAATGTTTATGTGATATTTTCTAGATGCAAATGAAGCTATAATGTTTTTAAATCAGTTGTTACATTGTAGGTACCTATGCATCTATAGACACTCTATAGCATGCTAACTCATTAAGAGACTCTGGAACAGAAGCAGTGTTGTAGTTCTACTTCCTATTCAATATACCCTTTTAATTCTTTCATGTTTTAAGCTAGTTGTCAGTATGTCACTATGATTATTGTCACCAGGCTATCCATCAACTACACCATTGAAATTGGAGGCAGAGTATTAACTATCCTTGGTCTCTGTCTCATGCCCATTTTCCCTTGTGGGATTCTAGCACCTTTAACTTTGCCTCTAAACTGAGATTATAATCTCCATGGGCAGCTTTGAGTATTGACTATTAGATAAATCTAGCTCCTGTAAGTAATTCTTTATTGTAAATCATCCATACCTTTTCTTGTTCACTGATTAAAGTATGAGTGGGCTAGATCCTACATATATGGTAGTTTAATCAGTTTTGGGTTTATAGAATGCTTTGTCTAAGCCATCTTGTACTTACACAAGGAATTGCTTGATCAGGGGACATATTTTAAACCAAATGAAAAATAACACAAAATTCACTAGTCTACAATGTGTCCCATGACAAGCAACTGAGTTTTCAGGTTTAGTGACATAATTTGCTAAAGGGGAGTTACAGTGTTAATTTTAGCACCACACCCCAGGATTCTCCAACAGAACATAAGGCCCAGAATAAACTACAGAAATATCTGTGGTACTCTCGTATTTACATTTCCTATTGTCTCACTCTGTTCTGGAACTATAGATTTAATTTATTCTCCTAGAAATCCCTAGAGTTCTGTAGCTGGAGGAATTCCCCTGCTGATCCTGAGGTTCTTTACGATCTTCTTGTGTTTGTATAAATTTTCTCAAATTTTAAAGAATTTCTTTTCTTGATATAATCAAATCTCATTTTATTCATTAGATTAGGGTTAAAAAAGAATAAAAATTCAAAAATATTTAATAATATTTTAAATAAATAAATTAAATGGAATAGAATCGTAATGCATTGTTTATATTTTAGAAACTATGTTTATGCTTTTGAAACTAAATATGTCACTGGGGGATCATTGTTGTTATCAAGTCATGCTGTGATGATTTATGGAAGAAAAATTGCCTTGAGTAATTTCTCATAAACCCTGTAAACTAATGAAAAGACTAGAGTCCATACACTTTTATAAAGGCAGATACATACAATATAAATGAAGCTCCCAAGAAAGACCTAGAAGATATATTCTACATGATGCCATCTGAAGAAATACAGGAAGAGACCTTGAACTAAGGGCCACCATGAAAGGGTGTTTTCCCTTATTTGGGATGTGGTTTTAAAATGAGAATAATAGAACACCAATGAAGCCAAGTCTTCTAAACACAGCAGGACTGATACACACATAAACTCACAAAGACTGTGGCAGCATGCCCAGGACCCACAAATGTCTGTGAAAGATGGGGCCTCAGCCGTGAGAGGGGAAACCGACACAAGCACTCATTTCTAACCCAGAAGCTATCTCCAACTGATAACCACTCACAAACGAAAAATTAGTTGTCTCTGAGTCTCACTGTATCTCAAGCACAGCAGGAAGTGGCAAACATGAAATGATTTTTTTGGCATTTTGGAGGTTCTTTATCTCTCAATGATATGCTGGGTCTTTTTTTTTTTGCTTGCTTGTTTATTTTATTTTTTAAAAACATAAGTCTTTTGCATAGATAGTATTGGTTTTTATGGGATTCTTATGGTTTTATAGGAATTCTGTGTGAGTGAGTGAGTGTGTCTTTGTGTCTATTTGTGCTTTGTCTTTGGCTCTTTTCTTCTGCTTGTTTTTTGTTTCTCTTATTTTTATTATATTATTATTATTATCATTGTGTTATGCCTGTTTGTTTTCTAAAGAGGAAGGGAAAAGATGTGTATTTGAGTGTGTGGGGAGGTTCTGAGAGTAGTTGGCAGAAGAAAAATCTCAATTTGAATATATTGTATGAAAAAAACTATTTTCATAAAATTAAAAAAGAATAAAATCATAATGCATTGTTTATATTTTAGAATATGCCTTTGAAACTAAAAAATGTTACTGAACGATCATCATTGTTATCAAGTCATGCTGTGATGATTTATGTAAGATTATGAGTTTTCAGTGTATCATTGACCAGTATTAAAACCAGAATTTTATTTACTATAATATATTAGACACATCCTAGTGGTGTGTTGAAACTTTTGAAAGCAAGTATGTAGGACACAGAGAGCAGTGTCTTTAGAGGAGTCTGTGGGAGGAGACTGATGTTCTTGCCCTGCATTGTTGCTGTGTGCACAATCTATTGTGAAGCTCTTATGACTTTAAAGGCAGTATTATAAATTAATGTACTCTTTTTGAAACTAAGATATATGGACAATTGTATCATGAGCTATTGTTTTCTTATTTTTATAATCCTAGTTTAAGCTATTTTGATTATTTCTTTTTACATGACCTCAGGATTAATTTTTCAGTATTTATGCAGTTTTGTTTTGTTAAACAGGTATTCATTGAATGTTTAAATCTTGAAAGAAACTTGTAGATGTATAGTTATATAAGGCAATGTTCCTTCCCTGGAAAATTTTCTATTCTTTAGAGCAATGGAGTGAGAAACAGAGTTCCAATGTCAGTAGTTTAGTGTGGTGAAGTATATACAAAAAGTCAAGAGACCACAGAGTGGAAGACAGTAGAACACACCTGTGTATCACATTACCTGAGGGACTTTCAAAAATACCGACAAAACCTTTAACATTTTTCAAGAAAATAAAATGTTCAGTATGTGAGAGTTTTAATTTCCAGAGACAAAAGAAATGAGTTAGCTTAAACAATCCTGAAAACTAAATGACAAATTCTCAAGTAGATCACAGAATTTATCAACTACAGGAAACTACAAAGGAAAACAGAATAAGAGAGTAGGAAGGGATATGACATTGAAGATGAGAGACTTTTGTGCAGTTTCCTCCTCCTAGCATTTTCAAGTGGTCAAAATTCTACTTCTAATTCATATCCATCTCAGATTCTTTTATAAACAGCTAATTTCATTTTTAGATATGATATGGATAATTTCAAAACAAAATAATATCTAAAGCTACCTGGATTTGTATTTAGTTTTTGATTTTCTTCTACCATTGATAGGTAATGTTTGTACTCATTTTATTTCTGAACAACAATTAAAATCATCAGAGCAATGGACTGAGCTCATAAGGTCCAGTTGAAGAGCAGAAGGAGGGAGAAGATGAGCAAGGAAGTCTGGACCGCGAGGGGTTGGTCCACCCACTGAGACAGTGTGCCTGTTCTAATGGGAGCTCACCAAATCCAGCTGGACCAGGACTGAATGAACATGCGATCAAACCGAACTCTCTGAATGTGGCTGACAATGGGGACTGACTGAGAAGTCAATGATAAAGGCACTGGGACTTGTTTCTACTGCATGTAATGGCTTTTTGGGACCCTAGTCTATTTGGATGCAAAGCTTCCTAGTCCTGGATGTGGGGGGGGGGGGCTTGGACTTCCCTCAGGGCAGGGTACCCTGCCCTCTCTTAAGGAGGAAGGGGGAAGGAGGAGGGTGAGTGAGGGAGCAGGAGAGGAATGGGAGGAGGGGAGGAAGTGTAAATTTTTGAATGGAAAAAATAAAAATAAAATAAGTTTGAAAAATAGTAATTTTTAACGTGTGGTATAAATTAAGAAAGAAAATCAGAAATATAAAAAGGATTGTTAAAGGTATATTGGACATATTTTTGCACAGCTTACTTGACAGAGGCAGGAGGATTGTCATGAGGCCAACCTGGGATAAACAAAAGGACATTGTATCAAAAGAACAACTAAACATTTAGTTTATTGAGTTCAGTAAATTTGAAGCTACAAAGTCATTTTCTTTTATGTATGTATGTATGTATGTATGTATGTATGTGTGTATGTTTGTATTTGAAAAAGAGGCAATCATTTAAATCTTCTAAATAATAATTCAAAATAGAGATGTCCCAACCAATTTGAGAAGTTTCAAATTTGAAATGTTTCAGTTGAGTGTGTGAGTAAGCTTGCAATATTTCTAGATTGAAAATGAAATACACATGGATGATGGTTTACATGAGCACTGCTCAATAGAGATATTGAACTTGATGACTCTGTATTAGGAACCTCAATACCAAACACCTTGTCCATCAATAAGGGCTGAATGTCTTGGAATATGTTTTCTTTGATTCATTAGTTTTGTATAGGCCAAGGAAAAGCATTAATTACTACACCAGGCAAAGATATATGGTGGTTTCATTAGTTATGAATGTAAAGAATGCATTTATGAAACAGCTCTTTCATCTAGGGCTAATATGTAAGTGAAGACAATTCCAAACACTATCTCTTATAGGAGTTTTCTCCGTGGGTAAGTATGGATTCCAAGTAAGTGAATCCTTGTGTATGCTCTAGAAACTTTATTAATGTTTGTATTTCATATATGTATTTATTTATTGAAAAGATTCCTTTCTCATATGATAGATCACAACTACATACCTCTTCTTTCCTCCTCTCTCTGTTTCTCTTTGTAAAAGGGCATGTCTCCCAGAGATGACAGCCAAAACAGGACAAATCAAGATACAATAAAACAAGGCAAAACCCCTCATATCAAACCTTGATAAGGCAACCAAATAGAAGGAAAATAGTTTAAAGAGCAGACAAAAGAGGTCAGAGACACACCCACTCACAGTTAGGAGTTCACAAAACACCAAGTAATGCAGAGAGTACTCAGTTTCTGAGGTATAGAAAGATCGATGTCTTTGCATCATGAACTTGGGAGTGCATTTTGACCCATCTCTGTGAAAAAATTTCTTTCTAACTTTGTTTATATGCATCAATGGAATCAAGTGAAAGACCCTGATATATCCACATACCAATCGACACCTGGTTTTGACAAAGAAGTCATAATTATACAAAGGAAAAAAGAAAACATCTTCAACAAATGGTGATGTCATAACAGGATGTTGGCATGTAGAAGAATATAGTTAGATTCTTGTCCATCACCATACACAAAACTCAAGTCCAAGTGGATCAAAGACCTCAGCATAAATCTAGTCACACTGAATCTGCTAAAGATAAAGTGGGAACTAGCCTTGAATGCACTGGCACAGGAGACTACTTCCTGAATATAACACCAGTAGCACAGATACTGCAATCAACAATTAGTAATTTGGGACCTCCTGAAACTGAAAAGCTTCTGTAAGGCTAAGAACACTCTCAATAAGACAAAAGAGCAGCTTACAGAATGGGAAAAGATCTTTACCACCCCCACATGTAACAGAGGGCTGATCTCCATAATATATAAAGAGCTAAACATATCAGACATCAAATACCAAATAATCCAATTAAAAAATTGGGTACAGATTTAAACAGAATTCTCAACAGAAGAATCTTTTTTTTTAATTGGGAAAAGGAGAAAACAAAAACAAAAACAAAAACAAAAAACAAGTTTCCACCTCCTCCCAGCCTCCCATTTCCCTCCCCCTCCTCCCACCCTTCTCCCCCTCCTCCCACCCTTCTCCCCCTCCCCCACTCCTCTCCTCCTCCCTCTCCAGTCCACAGAGCAGTCCGGGTTCACTGCCCTGTGGTAAGTCCTAGGTCCTCACCCCTCTGTCCATATCTAGGAAGGTGAACATCCAAACTGGCTAGGCTCCCACAAAGCCAGCACATTAAGCAGGATCAAAACCCCGTGCCATTGTCCTTGGCTTCTCATCAGCCCTCATTGTTCGCCATGTTCAGAGAGTCCGGTTTTATCCCATGCTTTTTCGGTCACAGTCCAGCTGGCCTTGGTGGGCTCCCAGTAGATCAGCTCCACTGTCTCAGTGGGTGGGTGCAACCCTCGTGGTCCCGACTTCTTTGCTCATGTTCTCCCTCCTTCTGCTCCTCATTGGGACCTTGGGAGCTCAGTCCAGTGCTCCAGTGTGGGTCTCTGTCTCTATCTCCATCCATCACCAGATGAAGGTTCTATGATGATATGCAAGATATTTGTCAGTATTGCTCTGGGATAGGGTCATTTCAGGTTCCCTATCCTCAGCTGCCCAAGGAACTAACTGGGAACCTCATCTTGGGCACCTGGGAGCCACTCTAGGGTCAAGTCTCTTGCCCACCCTAAAGTGGCTCCCTTAACTAAGAATTGTGGTTCCGTGCTCCCCTATCCACCCTTCCTTTATCCCAATCCTCCTGTTTCCCCAAGTCCCCCCTCCTTCCCTTCTACCTTTTCTCTCCCCATCTCCCCTTACCCCCATCCCACACCACCCCCGAGATCCCAATTTTCTCCCTGGCAATTTTGTCTACTTCCCTTAGCCAAGAGGATAACTATATGTTTTTCCTTGGGTTCACCTTCTTACTTAGCTTCTTTAGGTTCACCTATTGTAGACTCCGTGACCCTTATTTATGGCTAAAAACCAATTATGAGCGAGTACATCCCATGTTCATCTTTTTGGGTCTGGGACACCTCACTCAGGATAGTGTTTTCTATTTCCATCCATTTGCATGCAAAATTCTAGAAGTCATTGTTTTTTACCGCAGCGTAGTACTCTAGTGTGTATATATTCCGTACTTTCTTCATCCATTCTTCCATTGAAGGGCATCTAGGTTGTTTCCAGGTTCTGGCTATTACAAATAATACTGCTATGAACATAGTTGAATGAATGCTTTTGTCATATGATAGAGCATCTCTTGGGTATATTCCCAGGAGTGGTATTGCTGGGTCCAGGGGTAGGTTGATCCCGAATTTCCTGAGAAACCGAAACACTGACTTCCACAGTGGTTGCACAAGATTGCATTCCCACCAGCAATGGATGAGGGTACCCGTTCCTCCACAGCCTCTCCAGCAAAGGCTATCCTTGGTGTTTTTGACTTTAGCCATTCTGACAGGTGTAAGATGATTTCTCAAAGTTGTTTTGATTTGCATTTCCCTGATTGCTAAGGAAGTTGAGCATGACCTTAAGTGTCTTTTGGCCATTTGAACTTCTTCTCAACAGAAGAATCTTAAATGGACAAACAACACATAAAGAATTGTTCAACATCCTTAGTCATCAAAAGACTCTGAGATACCATTTAACACCTGTCAGAAAGACTAAAATAAAAAAAAACCGATGATTGTTTATGTTGGAGAGGATATGGAGTAAGGGGAATACTTCTCCACTGCTGGTGTGAGTGCAAGCCCGTATAACCATTCTGGAAATCATTATGGTGGTTTCTCAGAAAAATATGAATCAATCTACCTCAAGACCCAGTTACATCAATCTTCAGTATATACCCAAAAGATGCTCAATCATACTACAAGGACATTTGCTGAACTATGTTCATAGTAACATTATTCATAATATCCAGATCATAGAAACAACCTAGATGTCCCTGAACTGAAGAATGAATAAGAAAATTGTGGTACTTTTATTCAATGGAGTACTTTAATAAGCTGTAAAGAACCAATGACATCTTGAAATTTTCAGGCAAATGAATGGAACTACAAAAAATAATTCTTAGTTAGGTAACCCAGACCCATAAAGACAAACATGGTATGTACTCATAAGTGGATATTAGGAGTAAAGAAGAGGATAACCAACTTACAATGTTCAGCCGCAGAGAGAATAGAGAACAAAAAGGCTCAAAGAGGGATGCATGGATTTCCCTGGGATGGGGAAATAGAAGAAATCTTCTGCACAAACTGGGGGCAGGAATGGGGGAGGTGGAGGATGCGAATTTGAGGGGGCAGGATGGCCTGGCTGGGTACAAGAGGCAGTTTGGGGTGGGACAGAGGTCTAATGAGAAACCTGGCCCCAGGGAATCTCCCAGGAATCCACAAGGATGATCCCAGCTAAGTGAAATGATCCTAGCAATAGTGGAAAAGGTGCCTGAACTGGCCATCTATTGTAATCAGATTGATGACTACCCTAATTGTCATCAGAGAGTCTTCATTCAGTAGCTGATGGAAGCAGATACAAAGATCCACAGCCAAGCAATGGTACAAGCTCTGGGAGTCCTCCCGAAGAAAGAGATGACAGATTGTACGAGTGAGAGGGGTGAAGGTCATGATGAGGGAATCCACAGAAACAGCTGACATGGACAGGTGGAAGCAATAGATTCTGGATTAACAGTTAGTGAGCTTTCATGGGACCAACCTAGGCCCTCTGCATGTGTGTGACAATTATGTAGCTTGGTCTGTTTGGAAGACTCCTCACAGGACATGATTCTTTAGGCCCATCTTTTCTCTTCCCTTCAACTTTATCCAGACCACAGCAGCATGCACTCACAGACAAATACTAACATCCTTAGTTTAGTCAAACAGACACACATAAAATTAACCCATAGGTAACCATTGTGTGACTTGTCTAACATGTCCCTTTTCAATATGTTGTCATTTCAATGTAGCATAGCTGTTTTGCTTTTGGATCTAAGGTTTATTTAACTTTCTGAGTTTCATCCTGAATATTATCTCCTTAATTCTACCTCAATGAGTCCTTTATTCTTCATGAATTATTGGATTGTGAACTCTTCTAGCTAACATTTAAAAGATTATTAAACGTTTTAGGAATTTTGTCATATTCCTTTACACTGTGAAGAGAAAGAGTCAGATTCTTTTTGCCCTCATTCTTTCTCATGCTTTGAATTTCATGTTTAAAAGTGATGAATAAAAAATATAGACAAAAATGTGTAAAGAAAAAGTATGATGCTATCTGTATTGAAGATAAATATCAAGAAAGACACATAGTTTAGCAAGAGTTTAGAAGTCTTTTTATTAGAGTTGTGAAGAGGAACAATTGTTAACAAATTGTTACCCAAATCCAGTAGACCATACTGCCTAGAAGTCCCAGTTGTTTCTCTGGTTTCCTTACTTTTTATAACTCAGTAGCTGTCTGAATGCTCTCAGCATGAGTGGAGGAGTTCTCTCTCTCTCTCTCTCTCTCTCTCTCTCTCTCTCTCTCTCTCTTCTCTGTCTCTCTCTCTCTCACACACACACACACACAGATATTCATGGGGATGAGAAATATAACAGTGTCTCATGATATTTGAGAGAACTGGTTAACGGGAGCTTCAGTTTTGAAGAAAGGTAAGATGTAAGGCTCGAGAGGTGGGCAGGAAAGAGAAAAATGAAAGGTGTAATGGAGATTTAGATAGAGGGTGAAAGGAAAAAAGGAATATAAAAACTATACTCTAAGTGCAATAATTAGTTCTTCATGACATGTATAATAGGGAAATGGAAACAGAAGGACAGAATTTTGAAGGGGATTGCAATCTTCTTAAAAGATCACATTTCAGGGAACTAGGAGCTGGCTCAGTGGGTAAAGGCTTTATCACTTGAGTACCTGAGCTCAATTCAGCATGGTAGAAGGAGAGTGCTAACTGACTCCAGCAGATTGTCCTTGGACTTCCACATGCATGCTCATACAGTTACACACACACGTGCACACACTAAAAATTCATTCATTTATTTATATATTTATTAAAGATTTCTGTCTCCTCCCCGCCACCGCCTCCCACTTCCCTCCCCCTCCCTCAATCAACTCCCACTCTCTCATCAGCCCAAATAGCAGTCAGGGTTCCCTGCCCTGTGGGGAGTTCAAAAACCTCCCACCTCCTTCCAGGTCTAGTAAGGTGAACAACCAAACAGCCTGGGCTCCCACAAAGCCAGTATGTGTAGTAGGGTCAAAACCCAGTGCCATTGTTCTTGACTACTCAGTAGTCCTCATTGTCTGCTATGTTCAGCGAGTCCGGATTTATCCCAGGCTTTTTCAGACCCAGGACAGCTGGCCTTGGTGAGTTCCCGATAGAACATCCCCATTCTCTCAGTGTGTGGGTGCACCCCTCGCGGTCCTGAGTTCCTTGCTCGTGCTCTCTCTCCTTCTGCTCCTGATTTGGACCTTGGGGTTTCAGTCCAGTGCTCCAATGTGGGTCTCTGTCTCTATCTCCTTTCATCGCCTGATGAAGGTTAATATCCAGGAGGATGACTATATGTTTTTCTTTGGGTTCACCTTCTTATTTAGCTTCTCTAGGATCACGAATTATAGGCTCAATGTCCTTTATTTATGACTAGAAACCAATTATGAGTGAGTACATCCCATGTTCCTCTTTTTGGGTCTGTCTTACCTCACTCAGGATAGTGTTTTCTATTTCCGTCCATGTGTCTGTTATTTTATGTGTACTTCCTGCTTTTTCTACTAGTAATTACAGGGCATCAGGTCTTACATTGATGTCCTTTTTTCACCTGGAGCTGAATTATGTTCAGGGAGAGAAATAAGTCTTTAGTTTGATTTTCTACATGATGAGATTGAAATTTTCCAACAACATTTGTTGAAGATGCTGTCTTTTTTCCAATGCATATTTTTGGTGTCTTTGTGAAATGTCAGGTTCTGCGGCTATGCAGAGTTATGTTTGGGTCTTCTATTCTATGTCACTGATCTATGTGTCTCTTTTGTGCTAGTACCATGGTTATTTTTATTACTGGGGCCCTATTTGTGATTTGAAATCAGTATGGTGACATCCTCTGTAGTATTTTTGTTCAGGATTTCTTTGGCTATCCTTGGTCTTTTTAATCTCCATATGAATTTTGAAATTGGTTTTTCATGTCTGTGAAGATGATTTCAGTATTTACTGAGGATATTTCATAAATCCTCTAGATTTATGTTGGTAGGATATCAATTTTCTCATTGATTCTTCTGATCAATGAGCACAAGAGCTCTTTCTATCTTCTTATATAGTCCTCAGTTTCTTTCTTCGATGTTCTAAAGTTTTTATTGTAAAAGGTCTTCATTTTCTTGATTAGATTTTTTTCTCCAGGTTTCTTCTTTTCTTTTTTTTCCCTTTTTGCTACCATATCATTTCTTAGATTTCTGTTTTGTATGTTTGTCATTGGCTTCTGATTTTTGCATGTTTATTTTGTATACTGAATCTTTGTTGAAACTGTAAGCTTTAAGAGATTTTTAGTGGTCTTTAAAGTGTCTTACGTAGTGAATCATGTTATTGGCAACAAGGGCTACCTTGATACATTGACTCCTTTTGCTGTTTGTCCTCCCTCCCTCCCTCCCTCCCTCCCTCCCTTCCTTCCTTCTTTCCTTCCTATCTTCCTTTTCTGACCTTACTTCCTCACTCTTTTCCTTCCTCCTTCCTTTCTTTTGTATTAGTGAACTAGTTAAGACTTTAGGAACTACATTGTATATGAGTGAAGACAATGGTTACTCTTGGCTTTTTCCTGCTCTTAGCCCCCTGTTGTATTGATTGGTAGTTAATTATTTCATTCATTTTTATGTTTCATATCTTCTGTGAACGTCTACACATCTAAATTTATATACAAATTCACAATTACATGATACATAAAAGTGAAAGCTTCATACTTTTTTTCTTAAGATATACTAAAATTATTAAATGTGTATAGTCAGGATTTGAACTAATTTTATACTTTTAGAGATTAATTATAATGGCTGGTCATCAATATTTACAACAAAATAGTACAATGATATAAACATTTCCATTTTGTTTTCTTTTTTTCTCTTTAGTGTTGTTTTATGAGGTATGAAATCCTTCAGTTGCACTGGACAAATCAAACAGTCCCCTGGGTGAGAGTCTAAACTATGAACACATTCAAAGCTATCTAGTGTTTTTAGATTCTTTGGCTCAATGATCTCTTGAGGTTAGAATAATTGGCTTCATATATTTTATGTTAGGTTATTATTTGGTACTTTAGGCTAGAGAAATCAGGGAAGCCTGTCTGTGAAGATGCTGTACATTTTATACAGGTAAAATTCACAAAGATATTTAAACAATGAAAAGTGTGTCTTTATTTGTTGATACAATTTTAGTTTTGAAATTGCTATGAGCATGGATCATATTTGTGTTTGTTTAAAGCAAAGTAGATAGCAAACTGGAAAAGAAATTGAATAGCATGGGAAAATAACTATGAAAAACTCTCTGATGTGTAGAAAAATGTTCATTGTATTTGACTTTGAGCTAAAATAACATTGTACATGAAGAAATGTAAAAGACACTAGACAACATCATAAAGCTTTGTAGTACTTTTAATTTACTCAAGGTGCAATTTTCTAATACTTACTCATCTCTCCATGTGTTGTTGAGAATTTGAAAACAGAATAAAACTTCCAGATCATGAATTAGATTTATTTTTCACATTTTCTCCTCTTTTAAATGTTTATTTTTTGTGCTTATGTTTATTTATTTTTTTTTTGCTTCCATGAATGTACGTGCACTTCTTGTAAGCAGTACTCGAGGAAGCCAGAAGGATGAGTTGGGTTCTCTGGAACTGGAATTACAGACAGATATGAGCTGTCATGTGGGTACTGATAAGCTAAACCCATTTCTTCTGCAAGATCAGTGAGTACTCTCAACCACTGAGCCATCCCTTCAGCTCCATCTCCCATGGTTCATAACAAGTTTTTATATTAATTTTATTTCTAAACTGTAAGTAAGACAGTTAAAGAGTTTTACAAGTGAAAATTTTAATTTTTCTTGGGTGAAAGTGAGAATGAGAGTCATAGTAATTAAAATGCAAAAAGCACTGAGTTGATTGAATTTCAAAATTAGAAAGCTAAGGGTGTCCTTTGTTTCATTTAAATAACTCAGTAGTTATTTGAAAATGATAGACAGTTACTTATATTTTCATTGGAAGAAAGGGAGGAGAGATTGTACCTTTCTAGGGGGGATTGTGATGGGGAGCCCACAGAGACAGTTGACCTGAGCTTCAGGGAGCTCATGGACGTTGGACCAACAGTAGGGAGACTGCATGAGACCTACGAAGGCCCTCTGCATGTGTGTGACAATTGTGTAGCTTGGTCTCTTAGTAAGGCTTCTAAGAGTGATAGCAGGACCTCTCCCTGGCACTTAGTTGGCTGTTGGTAATATGTCCTCATGCTGTACTAGCAGGTCTTGCCTCATCATAAGAGGAGATTGATCCTGCCTCAGCTCGTCATGTCTTGCTTTGTGCAAGCCCATAGGAGGCATGTCCCTTTACTGAATGGAGATGAAGGAGGAGTAGATGAGGACGGGATGTAGATGGGAAAAGGGAGGGGATGGGAGGAGAGCAGGGAGGGGGAACTGGTTGGTACATAAAATAAATGAGAAAAGAAATAATACTTAAATTAAAAAACCTCTATGGGCATAATAGGTCATTTTTCTCTTTCTGGTTTATATAGGTGCAAATAACAAATAAATATTGTATATCTGTGATATATATATACAGAATTTGTTTACATATAAGATTAATTTTAATATTTATATATAAATTTAAAAAAGTATAAGTATATTGAATTATATATATCTTAAAATAATGAACATATTTACCTGATTACTTACCTGTTGTGAGAACATTGATGATTGACTCTCAGCAATTCTCAAGAGTGCCACACACAATTATCATTGTCTATAATCGCCATGCTACATTGGATCTCCAGGAAGTAACTATTATGTCAATGGAGCTTTGTATTTTTACCATCACCATCATCATCATCATCGTGCTTCACACCCACTTCTGATGCCATTTTTGCCTTGTTCACCATCATATTCTTTGCTTCTATGAGTACGACTTCCTTCAGATTTTATATGCACATAAGATATTTTAGGATTTATCTTCTTTTTTTTTTTTTTTTTGGTTTTTCGAGACAGGGTCTCTCTGTGGCTTTGGAGCCTGTCCTGGAACTAGCTCTGTAGACCAGGCTGGTCTCGAACTCACAGAGATCCGCCTGCCTCTGCCTCCCGAGTGCTGGGATTAAAGGCATGCACCACCACTGCCCGGCAGGATTTATCTTCTTGTGTCTATAGTTGCACTCAACAAAATGGCATCCAGGTTCATAAATGTTATTATGAGACACAGAATTCCCTGATTTTTAAAAACTGTAGAATAGTTCAAATATCTATACTATGTATATATGTGTATGGGTTTATGTATGCATGCGTATGTCTGTATTTATGTTTATTGTCCACTCATCTGTAAAGGAGCACTTGGGATGTTTCTATATTGGTTATTATAAATAATGTTTCAATGATCATGGGCCAAACAGTATCATTTCCTCTGGGTGATTCATTCTAAAATTCATAATTTTTAATAACTCCCTCTCTCAACTGTCTGTATGTCTCCCTCTCTCTCCCAGTCCATTTGTCCTATTTTCTATTGTATTTTCTCTGTTTCCATCTCCATCTAACCATTTTTCCGTTTTTTCCTCTCCTCTTTCTCCTTCCTTCCTTCCTTCCTTCTTTCCTTCTTCCCTTTCTTTAATGGGAATGAAATCTCAGGCCCCACAACTGGAAGGCATGTGCTTTATACCATTTAAATATGAAGGCCCTATTTTACAATTTTTATAGAAAAGGATATATGCTTTATTTTCTTTCTTCGGAACTGAAGACTGCACCCAGAGCCTTGTACTTGCTAGGCAAGCACTCTACCACTGAGCTAAATCCCCAAGTCCACTGTACACTTTCTTAAATGAATACATACGCTAATTTATGTATGTATTCATTCATAACTCAGTACAAGGTTCCTTTTTTTTCATTTTTTTTATTGAGAAAAGGAAAAAAAAAGTTTCTGCCTCCTCCCATCCTCCCATTTCCCTCCCCCTCCTCCCACCCTTCTCCCCCTCCTCCCACTCTTCTCCCCCTCCCCCTACTCCTCTCCCCCTCCCTCTCCAGTCCAAAGAGCAGTCAGGGTTCCCTGCCCTGTAGTAAGTCCAAGGTCCTCCCTACTCCGTCCATATCTAGGAAGGTGATCATCCAAACTGGCTAGGCTCCCACAAAGCCAGCACATTAAGTAGGATAAAAACCCCGTGCCATTGTCCTTGGTGTTTCATCAGCCCTCATTGTTTGCCATGTTCAGAGAGTCCAGTTTTATCCCATGATTTTTCGGTCACAGTCTAGCTGGCCTTGGTGAGCTCCCAATAGATCAGCTCCACTCTAGAGTGGCTCCCAGGAGCCCAAGGTGATGTCCCCAGTTAGTTCCTTGGGCAGCTGAGGATAGGGAACCTGAAATGACCCTATCCTATAGCAATACTGACAACTATCTTGCATATCACCATAGAACCTTCATCTGGTGATGGATGGAGATAGAGACAGAGACCCACACTGGAGCACTGGACTGAGCTCCCAAGGTCCCAATGAGGAACAGAAGGAGGGAGAACATGAGCAAAGAAGTCGGGACCACGAGGGGTGCACCCCCTCCCCAACAAGGTTCCTTTTTTAACACCTAACCAAGACTTGTTATTTTAGAACCTTTGATGAAAGTTCTTTTAACAAGTGTGGAAGACTATTTAAGAGTGTTTGTAATTTTCTGTCACCTGATAAGTAGCCATGTAAGCATTTACTCATATATACATTCATCTTTGGATTGGATTTAGATGCTAAATGAAAAATAGGTTTTCATAAACTCGAGTTCTACCCTTTTAAAGTATTAATACAATTATCATAATTTTCAGTTTCTTCTACTGCTGTCCTTCAGGTAGTGCTGCAAAGAACATCAATGGAAGGAAAAAATCACTCTATGGTGTCAGAATTTCTGTTCGTGGGACTCACCAACTCCTGGAAGTTGCAAGTACTTCTGTTTGTGTTTGCTTCAGTGTTTTATATGGCAAGCATGATGGGAAACTCCCTCATCATTTTCACAGTGGTTTCTGATCCTCACTTACATTCTCCCATGTACTTTCTGTTGGCCAATCTCTCCTTCATTGATTTAGGTGCATCATGTGTCACTTGTCTCAAGATGATTTATGACCTGTTCAGAAAGCATAAAGTCATCTCCTTTAGAGGTTGCATCACTCAAATCTTCTTCATCCATGTGATTGGTGGTGTAGAGGTGGTGCTGCTTATAGGCATGGCTTATGATAGATATGTAGCCATATGTAAGCCTCTCCATTATTTGACCATTATGAATGTCAAAATGTGCATTTTCATTTTAGTGTCTGCCTGGGTGGTTGGCCTTATGCATTCCCTGGTTCAATTTGTTTATATTTTTGAATTTGCCTTTCTGTGGACCAAATATTTTGGACAGTTTTTACTGTGACTTTCCTCGGTTCGTCAGACTTGCTTGCATAGATACCAACGAATTAGAATTAATGGTATCAGCCAACAGTGGATTCATCTCTGTAGGCTCCTTCTTCATACTGGCCATGTCTTATATTGTCATAATAGTCACTGTTCAGAAACATTCCTCAAGTGGTTTCTCTAAGGCTCTGACTACACTTTCTGCTCACATCTCTGTTGTGGTTTTGTTTTTTGGTCCCTTGATATTCATTTATTCATGGCCTTCTCCCTCCACACATCTGGATAAGTATCTGGCCATATTTGATGCAGTTGGTACTCCTTTTCTGAACCCCGTGATCTACACTCTGAGGAATCAAGAAATGAAGACATCAATGAAGAGAATATGCAGACAGTTACTGAAATACGGAAAGATTTCCTAAATTATGGCAGTGCGAACTTTTCTCATTGAAAACAGTTCATTGTTGACCAAATTCAGTGAAAAATTACTTTCTACGGTCATATTTGTTTACCTATACTGATATTTGGGTGATTTTTCTTCTGTTAGGAGAGATTTGCAATGTGTTCTATCAACAGAGACGCAATTATACATTTATGAAACAAAGAATATAATAATACAGAGCCTATTCCCAAAGAAGAATTTTTATGTGAAATAAACTTTTAGTGTGCTGAACATAGAAGGTGCTTTAAGACTGACAAAGGAAATGTCAACCTTTCTCTCTCTCTCTCTCTCTCTCTCTCTCTCTCTCTCTCTCTCTCTTTCTCTGAACATCAATTTTCTCACATGCAGGACTTTCTGGCATCACTCCATGTGGAATTTACAAATTGACATTCATCTGAGTTAATTTTTCATCTGCTACGCCTTGTAGACGGTCTAACCACTTGTTCGTCTTTTTAGAATCTGCAAGCATACATGATTGTCAGTAATATAAGCTCTCCAATTAACATTATCATATTTAATTTTAAAGTTTTCTTTGTTTTTTTTTTTTTTTGTTTTGTTTTGTTTTTCGAGATAGGGTTTCTCTGTGGCTTTGGTGCCTGTCCTGGAACTAGCTCTATAGACCAGGCTGGTCTCGAACTCACAGAGATCCGCCTACCTCTGCCTCCCGAGTGCTGGGATTAAAGGCGTGCGCCACCATCGCCGGGCTTAAGTTTTCTTTGTATTTCCTTTGTAGTTCCCATGTTTGTTTTTCAGTATATGTCTAAGTTAGAGTTTAGAAAAAGTTTGTGTGATATTTTAGAGATGCAAATGGAACTATAACTTTTTTATCAGCTGGTACAATGTAGGCACGTAGGCCTCTCATAGACACTCTACAGTCTGCTAAGTCATCATAAATCTTTTTAACACAAGTTGTCTTGTGGCTCTGCTTCCCTTTCTATATCCTATTTTAATTACTCCACATTTTAAGGTAGTTGCAAGTGTATCATTATGATTATAGTAACCGGGCTAGCCATAAACTACTGCCTTAAAATTGGAGACATTTAGACACACAGTATTAATTATCCTTAGTCTCCACCTCATGTTTATTTTTCCTTGTGGGATTGTAGCACCTCTAACTTTGCATCCATATTGAGACTGCAACCTTCCTGGGCAGCTTTGTGGGTTGACCATTCAATAAATCCTGTAAGTAATCCTTTATTGTATATCATTCATTTCTTTTCTACTTCACTGTTTAAATTGTGATTGAGATAGAACCTACATATCTGCTAGGTTAATCATTTGTAGGCTCATAGAACGATTTATCCAACCTGCCTTGTACTTAAACAGGTATTGTTTTACCAAGGACATATTTCATATCAAATGAAACATAACACAGAATTCACTAGTCTACATATGTGCTTCATGACAAGCCACTGAGTTTTCAAATTTCGTGACATAATTTACTAAATGGCAGTTACAATGGTAATTGCAACACCACACCCCAGGTTGATGTGTCCCCAACAAAACATAAATAAAGCTCATGGTAAAATGAAGAAATAGCTGTCTCACTCTCCTATTTACGCTTCCTTTTATCTCACCCTGTTCTGGAACTATAGATTTGAATTATGACCCTAGAAATCCCTAGAGCTCTGTAACTGTAGGAATGTCCTTGCTGTTTCCAAATTTCTTTACAATTTCTTGTGTTTTTATAAATCTTTCCAAACTATTACATAATTCTTTCACTTGATTGTCTTACCTTATTCATAAGAACAGGGTATGTCTTCTTGTCTGGACCTTGGGTAATTTCTAAGAACATCTGCAGAACAATGAAAATAAATAAGTCGAAAGACAAATGCTAATAATATAAATGCAGAGCCAAAGAAAGACATAGAAGATTGTATTCTACATGATGCTATCTGAAGAAATATAGGCAGAGACCCTAACTAAGGGCCACAATAAAAAGTTGCTGACCTTTATTTCTGATGTAGTTTCATGTTGAGAATAGAATCCCATGGAAAACAAAGCCTTCTAAACACAGTGGGACCAGCACACATATGAATTCCTGTGTCAGCATGTGCAGGGCCTGCACAGGTCTGTGCAAGATCGAGGTCCCAGCATTGAGAGAGGAAATGGTCACAAGCCCTCATTACTCACCCAGGAGCTATAAACACTCACAAAGGAAAAAATTAGTCTTCTCTAATTGACTCTCACTGGATATAGAAACCACTCCTAAGGCCAGATCTCATGTCCAACAGTAGGTGGCCAATGCAAAATCAATCTTTGGCATTTGGAGGTACTTTGTCTCATAATACTTTACCAGGCCTTTATGCACGCCTGTGTTTTTAGAAATATCTTACAGCTTCTTTGCATTTAGAATATGGTTTCTGCTTTTTTGTTTTTATGGGATTTCTGTGTCAGTGAATGTGTGTGTCTCTGTGTCTATATGTATTTCTTGTGCTGTTTTTGGCTCTTTTTCTTCTGCTTGTTTTTATATTTCATTTTTACTGTATTATTATTATCATTATCATATGTCTGTTTCTATTCTAACGAGGGATAGAAAAGTGGATTTGTGTAGGTGGAGTAAGATACAGAGAGCAATGGCTTTAGAGGAGCCTTTAGAATTCCGAAGCTCTTGTCCTGATTTGTTGCTATGTAATCAATCTCTTGTGATCCATTTGCAACCTTAATGGCAGTGTTATGAATTAACATACTATTTTTAAACTAAAATTCATGTTTGAACAATTGTATCATGATTTATTGTTCTCTTATTTTTATTACCCTAGTTTAGAATATTTTAATTATTTCTTTATACATGAGTTTAGGGTTAAGTTTCAGCAGTTCTACAGTTTTGTTTTGTCAAACAGGTATGCTTAAATCTTGACAGAAACTTGTAGATGTAGAGTCATATAAGGCAGTGTTTCTTCCCTGTATAATTTTCTATTCTGTAGAGCCATAGAATTAGAAACAGAGTTCCAATGCCACTCGTTTAGTGTGGTAGAGAAATGTATACAAGAAGTCAAAAGACCACAGACTAGAACACACTAGAGTATACCTGTGTAACATGTTACTTAAGGCACTTCCAAAAAATATAGACAAAACATTTTTCAAGAAAATAAGAAGATTCAGTTGTGTGAGAGTTTTTATTTCCAGAGACAAAAGATATGAATTAGCTTCAACAATCCTGAAAATAAAATGACAAAGTCAAATAGATCTCAGAATTTATCAACCACAGAAAACTAAGAAGGAAAACAGAATAAGAGAATAGGAAGGCATATGGCATTGAAGACATGAGGTTATTGTACAGTTTCCTCCTCCTAACATTTTCATGTTGTCAAAATTCTACCCTACTTTCAATATGCATCCCAGTTTCTTTTATAAACAGCTCTCTCAGCACCAGGAACAAAAGTCACAGCTGCTGTGGAATATTTCTTTACATTGTGTGAATATATGTTGTTGTGACTGGTTTAATAAACAAGCTAGCTGGCCAATAGCTGAACAGGATACAACTAGGCAGGGAAGGCAATCTAAGAATGATGGGAAGGAGGGAGAGTCAGGAGAGATGCCAGCCAGCTGTCTAGGAAGCAAGACATAGTAGAGGACAGATAAAGCCATAAGCCATGTGACAATACATAAATTAATATAAATGGATTAAAGTTGACTAGTAACAGGACTGAGCTATTGACTGAGCATTTATGATTAATATAATTAGCCTCTGAAGGGGTGTTTGGGAACAGATGGTCAGGGGCAGGAAAATTCCATCTACATATGACACCCAAACATTTGGCAAATATTTCTACATAAAACCCGAGAAAACTTAAAAAAAAAAGGATTCTAAACACACAAAAGAATAGAGTCAAGCATGGCTTCTTGTTGGCTGCATTTTATTGGGTAGGCTCTGTTTGTTGGTGGTTAGCAGAGTTGGCTCCTTTAACACACAGCTGTCTTACTCAGCATTATTGAATAAAAACAGAAGTCTCTTTTAAGAGGTCCTTCTAGCAAACACTTACCTAGGGTTTATGAGCAGCCTGTGGCATGGGACTTGGTGGTGGCATCGACTTATAAACTTCCCAGAGTTGAGGTGGTACACATGGGTCATGTTGGTACCTCTGCCTTGAAGCTAAACTATCACAGACCAATGAGGCGGGTGGAGCCAGCTGCTCAAATTGCAGTTTAGCAATTTAAAGAATCATGTGGTCAGAAAAAGATAGAAATATGCAGTGAAGACAGATTCAGACAAAGCAAAACAAAATGAAAAACCCTTTTAAATGGGTTACACTGTGTTTAAAAGTATACATAGACTTGAGAGAGAAAAGAAAAAGTGTAAAGTCCCTAAAAAAGAAATAAAATAAAATCTGTACATAATAAGCCATGTAAAGATGAGAAATAAGCAGAGTCTTGATTATGGATATTATTGTTCTGTCTTTAAAATTTTCAGTCGCTAAAAGACCTTGGGTTATGAAAGCTGCTAGATTAAAACAACCTATATATTTTAAAAATAGCTTGACTTCAAAATTTAAGAGATATGTTACTTTGGGAAAGAGGTTCTGCTTTTATTTCCACAGGATATGAGAGGCTCTGGGTTCATTCTGAGTAAGGAAAAATCAGGTTTGATTGAGAAAGACCCCCTGAAAAATCTCTATGGTAACACATAACCCAGATAGATGATCCAACTTTTCAGAACACCTGTTAAGAGTTTCCTCAGAGTCCAATACCCAAAACAGATTCAAGACTACTGGCTGTGATAATTTATCCTCACAAAATACTCCAGTCAGGACTTGACTATAATCCTAAATTTTCTCAAAGTTTCTCCAAAGATTACCCATACCCATAGTCAGATGGAAAGTAGGAAGCAGGTGGCAAAACAGGAAGTAGTAGTCTAAAAAACTATGCCCACATTTCCAAAACATTGTTTATAAATGTTTGTTTTCATTTAAGGGGGATTTGGGTAAAATTTGTTATTGGTCATAGTAAAAATAGGCTAAAGAAAAAAATAAAATTCACAGATCTCTTTCTAAAAGAAGGATAAGGTATAGAAATTATAGGACATAAGGTATATTATCCGATCTACTTTAATCTCAAAAACAACTATTAATTTTACATATTTTACTTTGGTATGGATTTTGGTTCATTGATACAAATTTAAAGTTAATTTTGTTATATGGTATGCATATTTTTACTATTGTTTAAGGTATCATGCTTATGTAGCTCATTTAAATATGTAATGTATAATTAAGAAATATATATAGTCAGACTTATAGTCATGTTAGGTATGTTTTTAAGGTCATAAACTTATATTTAGATAGATGGTCTTAAAACTTCAAAAACCTGCAGTTTATTGCATTTAATGTGTTTAATAACCTAAGGCTTTTCTTTTTAAATTAATTATTATTAATTTTTTATTTTGCATACCAATCCCAGGTTCTGCTCCCTCCACTTTCCCTTCACCCTATCACCCCCATCCACTTTTCAGAGAGGGAAAGGCTTCCCATGGGGAGTCAACAAAGTCTAGCACATCACTTTGAGTCAGGATCAAGGATCTCCCCACCCTGTGTTGGCTGAATAAGGTATCTCTGTAAAGAGAACTTGTTTTTTGGAGCCCATTCTCTTTGGAGAGAAATCTTGCAATTAACTTCCATTGCTAAAGAGTGTCTTGAACTGTGGTCTTGCTTTCTTATTAAAGAACATTTGAGTTCATCATGACACTAAAACGTATATTTAGAAACTTTTCTTTATACAACCATCTTACTTGGAGCTTTGTTGAGTGCACCCAACTCACTGAACAGCTGTGAAAACAGTTGACTGTTTAAAGTGCTCACCTCTCCAAAACTGACAGAACTTGTGATACTTTTTTTTTATTTCTTATAACTCTCATTGTAGGGTCTTTGCTGCTAATATTTGCTGATGAGATGAATCATACAGTGAGTTTGGTTGACTTTTGGTAACTCATTCAATAACAAACACAGATCAAGTCAACATTATAGCATAGCTGGAACACCGTCTGTGCAAACTCCATAAATCTTTCCCCAGGAGATCTAGTATATTAGGTCCACAGAAGGGCAAGGGTACAATAAAAGCTAATTGGAACATTGTGTGGATAAGTCCAAGGATCCAGGCTACTGACCAAATTAAAATGCACTTTTGTGAACTCATGATAACATATTGAGTACTATTTAGTCTTTCATTTTAGCACAAACAATGTAAATAATAGTAAAAATGTACCTTATACGATTTCCAAGCTAGTTATGTGTCCATATAACTCTTTTGAAGTAGAAACTATACCTCTGAGTCAGTCTGATGAGGGTGGTGGTCTGGAGGAAATCAGAACCCGTGCTGCAGATCCAGAGACAGCTCTTGTGTTCTTTTTCAATATACAATTCATATCTGAGCTTATAGATCTACTGACACAGCCAATGAATCTCTGCAGCAGTCCATGATCGATGGGCTTCCTATGACAGTAATAACCCAGTCCACACAAAACCAACATCAGCTATGTGCATGGCACCATACTTTTTTACACACACTATCTTGTCTGATACTTGTAACTACTGTAGGAGTTCATCTTTTCAGGTTAAAGACAGTCTATACTGAAGCTGAGATTCAGTGGGGTGTTTGAGCAAGATGCCAGTAACAGATACTGCTTGACGCTCTCTGCATTGTCTTTCTGCTTTTTTTTTCTCTTTGTTTCTTACAAGGAATGGTGTAGATCATTTGGAGGACTCAAGTGTAGCAGGTCAGTTCCATATCAGTTGTTTAACCCAATCTTGAGAAATAGTATATTTAGGTGACACTTGAATTGATTCACCTGGCAGCACAAGTTGTGTGGAACTCTCCCTAAAGTTTTTATTAATTATAAAGATCATATTTAAATAATATATTATATAAAAGTTATTCTTCTTCATTTTTATATTTCTACTTACTAGTAGTTTGTCTTGTTTTTCTAATTTCTTTTTTCTTTTAATATGGTTATAAACAATGCTTCCAATAATATTGTTATTTTGTATTTCACTGTAAAAAATCAGAATTTTTCTTTTTAGGTTCAAAATATTCCAAATAACCTGTCAACGACACAGATTTCTTTGCCAAAAACAATAACTAGAAAAAGAGGGGTGAAATAGTTTTTACATACATAAGTGAAATAGAAATTTACAACTTCTAGTCTCAAAAATATGTATTGACTAACATTATTAAAATTTTCTCTTACTCGCTAATTGACTCTATAGCTTACTTTTCAATTATAACTATAAATAAGTAAAATTGTTATCATCTGAATTTGTTCACCTAAATGCCAATTTCACTATTTCTAACAGTTTTACATGGAGTTAGAATTGAAAAGTAAGCTATGAGCATTTAGGTGAACAAATTCAGATGATAACAGCCTTGAACTCTTAAATGTATCTAGCTAAGATCTTATTTTCTTTTATTAATTATTTTTTCATTTATTCTACATGCTGACCATAGTTTCCCCTACCTCCTCTCTTCCTGTTCTCCCCAACCCCTACTTCCCATTTATCCCCTCCCCATCCACTCCTGCTCTATCTCCATTCAGGTACAGGCCTCCCATAGGGAGTAAAAAAGCATGATACATCAAGTTGAGGCAGGACCAAGGTCCTCCCTCTGCACCAAGGCTGGACAAGGCAACTTAACATGGGGAATAGGTTCTCAAAACCCAGCTCAAGCACCAGGTATCACTCCCGATTCCATTGCTATGTGCCCCACAAATGGACCAAGCTACCCAACTGTCACACACATGCAGAGGGCCTAGCTCAGTGTTGGCTCTGAGTCCAGAGCTCAGGTCAGCTGTCTCTGGGGGCTCCCACTTCACGACCTTGAACACCTCCTCACCCCCCTGCTTGTACAATCTCTCCTCCCTTTCTTCAACAAGATTCTCAGAGTTCGATCCAGTGCTTGGCTGTGAATCTCTGTATCTGCTTCCATTAGTTACTGGCTGAAGGCTCTCTGATGACAATTAGGGTAGTCACCAATCTGATTACAGGAGCTGACCAGTTCAGAAACCCTTTCCACTATTGCTAGGAGTCTTAGCTGGGGTCATCTAAGTGGATTCCTGGGAGTTTTCCCGGCATCAGGTTTCTCCCTAACCCCCAAATGCCACCCCACACAAGACATATCTTTTATTACTCTCTCCTTCTGTCCCACTCCAACCCACCCAATCTGCTTACTCATGCCCGCCCCCTCCCCACTCCCATCCATTTGCTCAGGAGATCTCTTCTATTTCCCCTTCCCAAGGAAATCCACGTGTCTCTCTTTGGGTCCTCCTTGTTTCCTAGCCTTTCTGGGGCTATGAATTGTATAGCCTGGTTATCCTTTATTTACACCTAATATCCACTTATGAGTGAGCACATACCATGTTTGTCTTTCTGGGTCTAGATTATCTCACTCAGGGTGACTTTTTCTAGTTCCAATGTATTTCTAGCTAGAGATCTTTATTTTGTGTATTCCTGCTGCTGTACAGACATTGAACAATCCACAAGACCCAAATCTAGGCAGCTGGTAGATTAGAAGCGTTCTGTTTTTGAGAACCAGAATCAAAAGGATGTTTGTAATATTTGAGATGATAACAAAGTATGCTGACTGTGTGAGGTTCCAGAAGTCACCGTTAATTTCATGAGACACAGCATCTGACATAAACAACATTTACACTGAATTTATTGCTTTTCAGTATCTTTAGTATCTAACAATTATTTAGCAAAATAGATCAGATCTGCAGAGAATACAGTAGATATTTAAAACACTAAATTGAAGAGACTTTTGAAATTGTTTATCAGAACAAAAATTTTAAATTATTTTATTAAAATATAATTAAACAATCTCTCTCTTCCCTTTTCTTTCTCACACCACCCTCATGTCTTACAATCCTTCCCCACCAAATTCAAGACTTCATCCTTTACCAGTGTTACATACACATATCAATTATATACATACATACACATGTAATACATGTATTTGATTATATAATATTAAACACATAATTACAACTCGCTGCGACCATTTAATGCTGTTTACATGTATTTGTTTCAGGGAAGACCACTTAATACAGGATAAAAGAGGATTTATCCTCAATAATGTTTTATTTTAATATGAAGCTTTTGAACTGTCAATGAAAGAATTTTTTGAAACTTAAAGACGTAACAAAGAGTCTTCTCATTGCAACTTTCATCTCCTTATTTCTAAGTGTATAGATGACAGGATTCATGAAAGGAGTGATGATGACATCAAAAATTGCTAAAAATTTATCTATGGGCAAAGTAGGGAAAGGCCACACATAGATAACAATGCAAGGACCAAAGAAGAAAAGCACCACAGTGATGTGAGCTGAGAGAGTGGAGAGGGCCTTGGAGGAGGCGCCTGAGGAATGTTTGTGAACTGTGACCAGGATGAAGATGTAAGACACAACCAGGATGAAGAAGGTGGCCATGGAGATGAAACCACTGTTGGCAGTAACCATGAACTCCAGTCTGTATGTGTCTGTACATGCAAGTTTGATGAACCGAGGAAAATCACAATAAAAGCTATCCATTTTATTAGCTCCACAGAAGGGTAAATTGACAACAAAAGCCAACTGGGCCACAGAATGGATAAGGCCAATGGTCCAAGCCAGAGTCAAGAGAAAAATGCACATCCTTAGACTCATGATGGTGAGGTAGTGGAGGGGCTTACAGATGGCGATGTACCGGTCATAGGCCATGACTATGAGCAGCACCATCTCTGTTCCTCCCACAGTGTGAATGAAGAACATCTGAGTGATGCACCCACTCATGGAAATGACCTTGTGCTTTCTGAAGAGGTCATAAATCATTTTTGGGGTAGCAATGCTGGACACACCTGTATCTATAAAGGAGAGGTTGGCCAGCAGGAAGTACATTGGGGAGTGCAGGTGATGGTCTGAGACGATTGTGAGCACAATGAGGAGGTTACCTAGCATGATTGCTACATAAAATACTGTGAAGAACAGGAAAAGGAGAATCTGAATTCCCCATGAATTGGTGAGACCCAGCAACAGAAATTCTGATACCATGGAGTGATTTCCTCCATCCATCAAGTTGTGCAGGTCTGACCATGAGGTGATTACTATCTGAAGGGTACAGAGGGAGAAAATATTGTATCTAAGCAAAAGGGGTGTCCTGGTTCTGGAGCAATGACTCAAGTATAAAACATCAAAGATATCCCTGTTGTTTTACAGGGAGATTTTACAGATCGATCACAGGACTAGGTACAGAACATTTCCTATGCTTACATATTTAGGGGCACTGGATCCTATGTTTAGTTTGAAGTGTATAGTGAAGGGGGAAAAATCGAGGCAAAGGTACTTGAGAATCTAAGGAAAGTCAAACAAGCTATACAGACGCTGTGCTCACGAGTTTCCACGTGGGAAATTAGCATCATGAAATGGTAGCATGCTAACAGAAATTCGGGCTTTTAGCCTTTGTGCATCACTTCCTTCCTTTGTTCTGAAATTTTGTGTGTTTAAATAGCTGACACATCTTGGTTTTGTAGGCTTGCAGTAGTGTCATCAATGAAAAAGGCACTTTAAAAAAATATTAAATCATTTCTTGCTGAAAATAGTGCTTTTTTAATTAATTAAATTTGTTCTCAGAAAGTCTCATACATGCACACAGAGTATGTTGACCCAACTCATCCCCCATCCTTCACCATCTTCCATCTATGTACTAACCCTTCCTCACCCCCTGACAAATACCTTTTCTGGTCCATATCTATTCATTTCATTTTGTTATCAGTTAGTCTAATCAGGCCCTCTGTGTAATTATGTGTCACGTGCTCTCTGTTGTGGGCTGGTGAGCTCAGCAGTGTGTCCACAACAGGAGACAATGATTCTCTATATTTCCCAGAATATATCAGTAGCCGGTAAAGGGTAGTGGTCCATGAGCCTCTTACCCTTCCAAGTAAATTGCATGCATGATCAGTTTGAAGCACTCTGAAGGTAGCTAAATGATTACCAAAATATATGAAGAACAATGGATGACTCTACTTTCAGCTCTAGCATTGACTGATACTGAAAAATGGAAATGACAGTCTTGTTTGGAATGAAAGGTAATGAAACTCTTACCTGAGTTAATCCAACAGAATATGTCTTCAGGTGGGAATCACACTCTTAAAGAACTAAGAGATAATGAGAAGCTCCAATCATATGAAAGCTGTAATTCTCAAAGAGAAAAGCTGAAACTTACTTTGGGTTATGCTGAGAAGTGACACAAATCAAGAGTATATTGAATACAAAAGCTGAACATATGTTAAAAATTCATTGCTATGAAAAACTAAATGGATAAGAAAAATAAGGAAGGAATATCGAATAGGAAGCATGAACATATTATGCACTGTTCTTTTGTAATTTTTATGTGATAAGCATTCTATTTTTATCTTATCCTAGAGCTTTTTGTAAAAAAGTTTCTCCAAGAACATGAGCAAAACTTACACATGCTCAGCTGATTCTATTTTCTGCTTCTTCTAGAACACACGAAGCAAACGTTCCAAAAACAAAACTGCAGCTTAAATTGAGGGCAAATGATTTATGGCCAATAGTTGTAGACAGATCCTCTGTGCATAGTTAGATTGGATTGACATTTCTCTCCTGTGAATTATCTGTTCACATGTGTGTTTTACCTACATGGTAATTCTCTAAGTGAGAGAATTTATCTTGGTTGAGAGGAGGATAATTTTACCTTCTGACAGAATGCCTTTTCCAAAACAAAGAGCCTTAAGATTTTTTTTCCCCAGCAAAAACAATGCTTCTAATTAGTGTGGTCCACTGAGTCTGTATTGTCACCCAGGGAATAAAAAGGACAAAAGAAATGAAGAACAATAGTACCTCTCACATAAATGATCATAAATATTTTTTTTTGCCTCAGAATGAGTGTTAAAGTAATTGATGAGAAAGTCAGAACCTCAGAAATCCGAGAGGCAGAGATGCTAGATGAAAGCGTTAGCTACCTATCGTAGAATTAGCAATGAAGTTTCAGCAAACGAGAAACCAGCACACACTGAGCTATCACCCACTTTGGAAATTTGTGTCTTTCAATTCTATAAAGTCCCAAGCCCCCAGACCTTAGACTTTGGAGATTTTTCAACAGAAGTATAGTTAAATAATTGAGTGATCATTACTAAGTTGAAAAGGCAATGTTATGTCAAAGTTTTCAAACAACTTTCTATGATTATATTTAATAAGACTTTCCTTATATTTTATAATTTTCCTTCACAGAGTTTCCTCTATTAATATAATGTCCATCATTCTTCAAATATTAGCATATAAAGATAATTTCTATGGAAAAGCACATTTGCCAAAATTCAAGATCACTGCCATGTTCTCCTACAACCCAATGTATGAAAAAAAAGAAACAGTAGTACCTAATGTGGAATATATACTCAATATTACTTAATAAATACTTTCTTTCTATTACTATCAAATATATTTGTTTATCATCCCAAAGACATAAGATGACAAATGTTCATGAGATGTGGAGCAAAGGGAAATCATACAGTGTTGGTGGGTAAGAAGGTTAGCTCTCTGAGAAATTGCCACACTGACATCCAAAGGGGTTGCATCAGCTTGCACTCCCACCAGCAACGCAGGAGTGTTCCCTTTACCCCACAACCTCTCCAGAATAAGTTGTCATCACTGTTTTTGATCCTGGACATTCTTACAGGTATAAGATGGAATCTCAGAGCTGTTTTGGTTTGAATTTCTCTGATGACTAAGGATATTGAGCATTTCCTCAAGTGTCTTTCAGTCATTTTAGATTCCTCTGTTGAGAGTTCTATGTTTAGATCTGTACTCCATTTTAAAGAGTTCTTTGTATATTTTGTAGATCAGTCCTTTGTCTGATGTGGGATTGGTGAAGATCTTTTCCCATTTAGTAGGCTGCCTTTTTGTCTTATTAGCTGTGTCCTTTGCTTTACAGAAGCTTCTCAGTTTCAGGAGGTCCCATTTATTTATTGTTGTTCTCAGTGTCTGTACTACTGGGGTTATATGTAGTAAGTGGTCTTCTGTGCCCATACATGGAAGACTACTTCCCACTCTCTCTTCTATTAGGTTCAGATTTATATTGAGGTCTGTAAACCATTTGGAATTGAGTTTTGTGCGTGGGGATAGACATGGGTGTATTTGCATTCTTCTATGTGTTGACATCCAGTTATGCCAGCACAATTAGTTGATGTTGCTTTCATTTTTTTCCCACTGTGTAATTTTAGCTTATTTGCCAAAAATCACATGTTCATAGGTATGGATTAAAATTCTTGTCTTTGATTCGATTCCATTTGTCAACCTGTTTGTTTTTATGCCAATACCATGCTGTATGGAGTTTGATGTCAGGGAGAGTGATGCCTCTGGAAGTTCCTTTATTGTACAGGATTGTTTTGGCTGTCATAAAGGGATGTTGAATTTTGTCAAATGCTTTTCAGCATCTAATGAGATGATCATATGGTTTTTTCTTTCAATTTATTTATATGGCAGATTACATTGATAGATTTTTGTTGAACCATCCCTGCATCTCTGGGATGAAGCTGACTTGATTATGTTGGATGATTTCTTTTGACGTGTTCTTGGATTCAGTTTGTCAGTATTTTATTGAGTTTTTTATATCTATTATCATGAGTGAGATTGGTTTGTAATTCTCTTTCTTGGTTGAGTCTTTTGTTGTTTTGGTATTAGGGTAACTGTAGCTTAATAAAAAGAGTGTCAAGTTATGTAAAGTTCTTACGAAAATATAGACAAAAGCCATCAACATTTTTTGAGTAACTAACAGTGCCACAAATAGTCTTGAACATACATAATTATTTCTTGCATATTCTTTTCCCCTCATTTTGTGTGTGCATAGTGTATGCATGTGTGTGTGTGTGTGTGTGTGTGTGTGTGTGTAAATGTACAGGAAGGTGCACTATCCATGAGTGTGCATAAAGAGCACAGGTCTGCGTTAAGTGTCCTCCATTATTCTCTAATGCCTTTTTTGAGACAGAGTTTCTCACTGAATGTAAGCTCACCTATTGGCTACACTGGATAGTTTGTGAGCCATGGGATCCATCTGCCTCCCCCATCCCCCAGCATTTGAATGCTTGTGACCCTTTAATACAGTTCCTCATGTTGTGGTATTCTCTAACCATAGAATTATTTTTGTTGTTACTTGATAAATATAATTTTGGAGCTGGAGAGATGGCTCAGTGGTTAAGAGCATTGCCTCCTCTTCCAAAGGTCCTGAGTTCAATTCCCAGCAACCACATGGTGGCTCACAACCATCTGTAAAGAGGTCTGGCGCCCTCTTCTGGCCTTTAGGCATACAGACAGAATATTGTATACATAATAAATAAAAAAAAAGAATCATAATTAAATTATCCAGCAAGCAGGGTGCATTTTCATTGCTAAATATTGAAGTAAAATGTAGCCTGGATAATAATCTTTATATAATAATAGCTAATTACATTGCTAGGTTTTGTGATACTATGTGTAAAAAACCAATTTTAATGAAGGTTGAGATTGCTTCTTTCTCATCATATTAGAAAATTTCCAGCTGTATTTGCAAGAACACACTGAAGATAATCTTTCCCAAATCTATTTCTATATTTACTACCCTACCAACAATCTGTAAGCCCTGTCTCACAAAGATATGCTATTGGAAATAAAGCAAGGCACAACACAGTTTCAGACAGAACAGAATATGACTACAAGTAAATGATCCAGAATTTTGCAACTGGCATTGTAGAAAAAGCTGTTTTTGTTGGATTACTTTTAAGAAAATATATTTAAGTAAAACAAATTAATCAAGATTATTTTTCAATTCTTAGTATCTTTGCCCCAAACACAAGGGCAGCCAGGTGTAAATGAAACATAGTAATTCTTAAATCACACATCAACCCTTGCATGCTGATAGTGGGAGACTTCAATACCCAACTCTCACCAAAGACATGTCATCCAGACAAAAATTAAACAGAGCTAACAGACTGGAGCTAACAGATGCTATGACTCAAATGGACCTAACATATATAGAGAACTTTTTACTGAAACAAAAAAGAATACAGTTTCTTCTCAGCACTTCGTAGAACACTCTCCAAAATGAACACATGCTTGGTCACAAAGCAAGTCTCAACATATACATGAAAATTTAAATACTCCTGCATCCTATTAGACTACCATGAGTTAAAGCTGGACTTCAACAAGAACAGAAACAAAGAAAGCCTCCAAGCTCATGCAAATGGAATAATACTGTACTGAGTAACAACGATGTTAAAGAATAAATGACAGAAAAATGAAAGACTTCCTAGAATTCCATGAAAATGAATGTACAACATATCCAGACTTATGGGGCACAATGAAAAATGGTGTTCCAAGCCCAGCCTAGCATCTTGCAGAAATTAGCAAAAGAACTCACCCATTCTGATCCATTCACACATCTGCCAAGTGCAGGCAGTCTCCAGAACAGAGTCCTGGCACTACAATAAAGCCAGCCATATGTTTACCCACTATAGCAGGAATATACTGCGAGCCATTTGTCAACAGTGGAAGGAAAAAGAAAACCCTTATCGACCTCAAACTAAAAAGATAAAAAACTTGTTTTGTAAAACTGTTGAAAAGCAATTCCCAAGAAAGTATAACTCAAAAGCAAATGACCAGAAGGAAAATTGATCACAAGTATGCAAAAGTGGATTGATCTAATGGATTAAATCACAAGATTTGGAATGATGGTAAGACTCTTGTAGTAAATTGAGGGCTTAATAAATATCTGATTGCAAACTTGAAAGTAAGCAAATAAGTAAATATGATACATGTCCGTTTGGTTTTGTGTTCATTTGAGTAATTTAAAACTCGGGTTCCTTAGCTGGGCGGTGGTGGCGCACGCCTTTAATCCCAGCACTCGGGAGGCAGAGGCAGGCGGATCTCTGTGAGTTCAAGTCCAGCCTGGTCTACAAGAGCTAGTTCCAGGACAGGAACCAAAAGCTACGGAGAAACCCTGTCTCGAAAAATAAAAAACAAAAAAAAGAAAAATGGTGTTAAGAGAAAAGTTAATGGCCTTCATAAAACAGAGAGTCATGGGTGGTGGTGGCTCACAACTTTAATTATAGTTCTTGTAGGTAGAGGTAGGCAGAGCTCAGTGAGTTTGATGCCAACCTGTTCTACAAAGTGAGTTCCATGACAATCAGGACTATTACACAGAGAAAACCTGTCTCAAAAACAGAAAGGAAAGAGAAGAGTGAGATCTCATACTAGCAACCAATAGCACATTTGAGAGCTCTAAAACAAAAAGAAGCAAACACACCCAAGATGAGTAGAAAGCAGGAAATAGACAACTGAGTGCTGAAACCAATAAAATAGAAACAAAGAGAACAATAAAAAATATCAATGAAATAAAGAGTTGATTCTTTGAGAAAATCAACAAGGAGTCCGGTTTTATCTCTCTGAATATGGCGGATAATGAGGGCTGCCGAGAAGCCAAGGACAATGGCACTGGGCTTTGATCCTACTACATGTTCTGGCTTTGTGGGAGCCTAGCCAGTTTGGATGTTCACCTTCCTAGACCAGGACGGAGGGGGGAGGACTTTGGACTTTCCACAGGGTAGGGAACCCTGACTGCTCTTCAGACTTGAGAGGGAGGGGGAGAGGAGTGGGAGGAGGGGGAGAGGAGTGGGAGGAGGGGGAGAGGAGTGGAAGGAGGGGGAGAGGAGTGGGAGGCTGGGAGGAGGCGGAAATTTTTTTTTCTCAATAAAAAAAAATGACATCTTGAAATTTTCAGGCAAATGGAGCTAGGAAACATCATATTGAGTGAGGTAACCCAGACTCAGAAAGACGAATATCATATATACTCTCTCGTAAGTGGTTTTTTAAACATAAAGGAAAAAATCAGCCTACAATTCACAATCCCAGAGAACGTACACAACAAAGAGGACCCTAAGAGAGACATACATGGATCTAATCAACATGGGAAGTAGAAAAAGATAAGATCTCCTGAGTAAACTGGGAGCATGGGGATCGTGGGAGAGGGATGAAGGGGAAGGTAGCAGAGAAAAATATATAGCTCAATAAAATCAATTAAAACAAAATCTAAAATAAAAGAAAAAAAAAGAAAAAAAAAAGAGAAAATCAACAAGGAAGAAAAATTTTATCCAAACTAACTAAAGGCAGAAAGAGAGAATCCAAATTAACAAAATCATCTATCAGGTTCAGTGTGTTCAGATTGATATTGAGGTCTTTGATCCATTTGGACTTGAGTTTTGTGCATGGTGATAGATATGGGTCTATTTTCATTCTTCTACAGGTTGACATCCAGTTGTGCCAGCACCATTTATTGAAGATGCTTTCCTTCTTCCATTGTATACTTTTAGCTCCTTTATAGAAAATGAAGTGTTCATAGGTTAACATGTGGGTTAAAATCCGGGTCTTCTATTCGATTCCATTGGTCGACTTCTCTGTTTTTGTGCCAATACCACGCTGTTTTCATTACTGTAGCTCTGTAATAGAGTTTGAAGTCAGGGATGGTAATGCCTCCAGAAGTTCCTTTATTGTATAAGATTGTTTTAGCTATCTTGTATATTTTGTTTTTCCATATAAAGTTGATTATTGTCCTCTCAAAATCTGTGAAGGATTTTGATGGGACCTTGATGTGGATTGCATTGAATCTATAAATTGCCTTTGGTAGAATTGCCATTTTTACTATGTTGATCCTCCCAATCCAAGAGCAAAGGAGATCCTTCCATTTTCTGGTATCCTCTTCAATTTCTTTCTTCAATGCCTTAAAGTTCTTGTCAAATAGATCTTTCACTTCCTTGGTTAGAGTTACCCAAAGATATTTTATGCTGTTTGTGGTTATCGTGAAAGGTGATGCTTCTCTGATTTCCCTCTCTGCTTCCTTATCCTTTGTGTGTAGGAGGACAACTGATTTTTGGAGTACAAAATCAAAAATGAAAAAGGAAACATAACAACAGACACTGAGAAAAATCTAAAGAATCTTTAAGTCATAGATCGAAACTGTGTACTCTATAAAATTGGAAAAATAAACAATCTAAATAGACCTATAACCCCCAAGGAAATAGAAGTAATCAATAAAAGTCTTACAACAACAAAAAGAAATTCCATGGCCAGACAGTTTTAGAACAGAATTCTACGAGACTCTCAAAGGAGAGATATTATTAATATTTCTCAAATTATCTTACCAAATAGAAACAGAAGGAAAATTGCTGAATTAACTTTGTGAGGTCACAGTCACCCTGATACCCAAACCATGCAAATAGTCAACAAAGAAAGCTAATTACAGAATAATTTCCCTTATGAACATGGATGTTTGTCATCAATACCACTGCAAAATATTTTTTTTGACCTTTTCAGGCAGTGGGAGCATGGTTTCTGGTGCCAGCACAGACCGACGTCATCCATAAGGTCTCAGGTGGCAGAACTCCCATCAACAAGGTCCTGAGCAATTGCACAGCCAATGAACATCAGCTTGGTTTTAGGTGACAGCACAGACCATGAACATCTGCATGGCCTTTTTCAGTAAAATGGGCCATGCACATAAACAGAATCTCTGTCCACAGTAGGACCATGGACAAATACATGGCTCTCTGTGGCAGTATGACTCACAGACATCAACATGGCTTCAGGCAACAGCTCAGACCCTAGACCTAAGCATGGCCTTCAGTGGTAACAAGGGCCATAGACATCCACACTCCCCTCCTCTAATGTAGCAGGACCAAGGACACTGAAATGAACCTCAGGCTTCAATACAGCCTGGAACAGAGGACCACGGGTAACAATGTGGTTTCCAACTGAGGCACGAGCCATAGAGGTTCTTGAAGGAGGTCCAATCCAGAAAATGAACTGTTCTTTATCTTGGATGCCTGTTGTTATTCAGAACCAGGTTGATCCTGTGTCTGGGTAGCATGTTCAGGGGCTTAGTATGTGCAAGCTCCAGGTTGCTGCTCAGCACCCTGTTAGTCCCACTTGGCAATTATGTGCTTCTAGGTCCACTGCAACCTGCTCTCAAGCTTGTCATTGCTGTTGCATCTCCACTGTGCACTTGCTGTTCCATTCCTCCATGTTTCCCTCTTCCTCATCACTTATTCGTTCATTGTAAGAGCACTGGAAGCTGCAATGTGTCCCACAGTGCAAATACACACACACACACACACACACACACACACACACACACACACACACACGTATATATATTTCCCAAACAGCTTTGCATGCAAATATTGATTGCTAAGAGTCTTTGGTCTGGTTCACAGTTTCTTATTTCTGAAGTATCAAAAATACTGGCCAATTGCTGCAACTTAAAGGTCAGAGACTGATGTTAGGGTTCAACCTGAAGATCCAAAAAACAAATCAGTCAGCCACTGGCTCTTACCTCGACTTCAGTCCAAAAATGATGATCATTCTCCAGGAATCGTGGAGTGCGACTGAAATTGAGAGCTTCCACCTCCCATTTTATAATCCTCCCTAGGACTGGGATTAAAAGCATACATCACCTGGTTTCTATGGTAACCAGTGTGGTTCCTGGGATTAAAGGTGTGTGTTACCAATGTTTGGTCTGGAAGGCTGACAGTGAGGCTAGTTTACTCTCTGATCTTCAGGAAAGCTTTATACAAATGAAATATCACCACAGCAACTTGTTGGGTAGCCTGCTGTTGCCCAGAGTCTGGCTGATGTTGCTCCTAGGTAAGGCATTTGGATCAGTGTCTGTGCAGTTTCTGGCTGCTCTCAGTAACTGCTACCCAAAGGCTCATTCCAGGGCTTTACCTTTGTGCTTGTAGCCTGCTGAACAGCACCACTATCCTGCAATCTCCATCTCCCAGCAGGATGGGCTGCCACTGTAATGATTCCATGTTGGTGGCCACCTAGCCAGCAAGCCTAGGGATGACCCTATTCAGTAAAGACATGTTTCTGCAGAAGCTCCATGCCAGTGCACACCACCCTGTCCTTGGTGCCAACAGCTCCATGTCTCATCCTGCATGACCTTTGTGACAGCTGGTTGAGAAACAATAGCTGAAGCTATAGAGTCAGCGTTCTCCACCACAGCTGTCCTTCACGATCTTTCTTTCCAATTTCATGGGTTCAGTTTTAAAAGCATCTTCCCATAAGAGTTGCCTTTGTTTCTTCTCTTTTGATGTTGTTCTAGTACTATTAATGGCTCTGCAGGCTCTTTTTCCACTGCCTTGTCAACCCTGGGAGCTTCCATGTGTCTCTCAGCCTCCTTGGAGTTCTGCAGCAGGTGCTGGTGGCTGCCACCATCTTTGTTTTCTCTAGAGTACAGGTTTTTAAGATTCTTCAGATATCCTCACTGTCTGTTGTTATGTCCTCCTTTTCATTTCTGATATTATTAGTTTGGTTCTTCTTTCTCTGCCTATTAGTTAATTTGCATAAGGTATTTTCTATCTTGTTGTCTTTCACAAAGAGCTAATGTAACATGAGGGCCAGCTTGTTGGGGTTTATGTCCTTCCCAGTTTCCACAGCCGGTAAGCCCCAAAGAAACCACACAGAGAGTCTACATGTTATAAACTTATTGGCCCCTTAGCTCAGGCTTCGTATTAGCTCTTATAACTTATATTAGCCCATTATCCTTATCTATATTAGCCACATGGCTCAGTACCTTTTTCAGCGGGGTAGGTCACATCCTGCTTCTTCTGTGGTCTGGGCAGGACTGTGGAGGAACTTCCTTCTTACCTGAATACTCCTGTTCTCATTGCCCCACCTCTACTTTCTGTCTGGTTCTCCCGACTATACTTCCTGCATGGCTAATGGGCCAATCAGTGTTAATTTAAAATATAATTGACAGAATATAGAATTGTCCCACACCAAGCTAACTCTTTATTTCATTGATTCTTTGTATTTTGGGTTGTTTCTATTTTGTTGGTTTCAGATTACTTATTGCCATCTATTCCTTTTGGGTATGATTACTTCTTTTTGTTCTAGAGCTTTCAGATATGTTGTTAAATTGCTAGTATGAGATCTCTCCAATTTCTAAAAAAATTTATTGATTCTTTGTGCATTTCATATCATACATTCTGATCCCACTTAACTCCTTGTCCCTTTGCATCCACCCCCATTCTTGCATCCACCAATATAAAATTTAAAAGCAAAACAAAAAAATCAAAACAAAGAAACAAAAGCAAAGAAAAAACCAAAACAGCAGCAACAACAAAAAGAATCTTCTTTTGGAAGCTGTAGTGTGGCCCACTGAGACACAGTTTGCTCTTTATTCTACCCATCTTTACTTGTAAATTTTCATTGCAATGAGTCATTGGCCTGGCTCAGGAGCTCTGGCTTCTGCTATGCCACCTATGATGGGTTCACACTGGAATCTTCTTGGATATCCTGTTGTTGATCCTGCTATTTTGGATCTGGAGGATCATCCCCTTCACAGGCTCAAACAATTAATAGATGAGGTGTATGTTGAGGTGAGACAACTCATAACCCTGGTTCTGGGCCTGGGAGATAGCTGGATTGGTCAGGTCACCAGCTTTTCTTCATGGTCACTCCCTGGGAGAGCTCTCCAGTACTGCCTCAGCTAGTTCGCCCAATGTAGATTGCAGCAAGGAGTGGGGTCAGTTATCCTGCTCTCAGGTCCTCAAATCTGGGCCACTCAAACTCATACCACCAGGGCCAGGTGACGTGCAGGGCCCTCTCTCCTGATTGCTAGAAGGGGAATATTGTAAAAATCCAAGAACTTAATGCTATGAACTTGCCTATTAGATTAGCCTGTGTGTCATAAGTTTGGTTATCTTGTCTATTCATCTAGTTTTAGAAAGTTCTTGATTTCTTTCTTGTTTCCTGTCTTGATCCATTTTCCTAAAATATTATTCTGATGAGTAAGTACTGAGGTATCCATTTGTCCAGATTTGTTTATTTTTATATGCATCGCTGCTTGATGTGTATTGTTGTGCTGCCAACTTTATGTTAGCAGCATTCTATGGTTGTCTTTCTAGAGTTTGAAATTTCTTGTTAGTGACTTCAAGTTTAAATGTATAAGCATTATATAACTTCTTAATTTTAATTAAAAACATTTATTTTATGTGGACGGGTGATTTGCTCACATATATATATATATATATCTGTGTACCATGAGTGTGTCTGGTATCCATGGAGCTTAGAAGAGGGTGTCAGATCTACTGGAACTAAAGTTATGGAAGATTATGCACATCCATGTGGGATATCTTCAAGAACAAGTGCTCTTTACCATTGAGCTATCTCTTCAGCTCCATTCAAAAATTGATAGGTATTTTAGTGACTCCATTCTTGTTATTCACTGTATTGAACTCTGTAAGTAAATTTATGTCCGTAACTATAGAGATTGTTCTTTTACTTAAAATGAATATTTAATGAGTAGACCTTGTCTCTCAAATTATATTATTACTTTAGTGTACATTTTAGAGTTTCCTGATTGTTTACTATTAATTTGTGAATTAATATTTACTTATAGTCAGAGTTTAGTAACAATAAAGGATCAATTATTTTACTCATTAGCATAGCAATGCTACAATAATTCCATTTCTGTTTCATTCTTTCTCCTTAGCATCATAATATGAATTTGAAAATCTTTCAGTTTTACTAGTCAAAACAAATGGTTCTCTAGAGAAAATGTCCCTGAGCCACAAGCTCCCTCTAAACTATATGTTTGCAGTATTTCTTGTTCATCAGCCTATTGAGATATGCATAACTAGTTTCATATTATTAGGATATTATTAGACACTTTATATTAGGGGAGCATTGGATTTCTGAGTCTGTAAAGATGCTGTTCTTTTCATGCAGGTAAAAATGGGTTTATATAGAAAACTTTAAATAGAATAGAGTGTTTTTTTATTTATACACACAATAGTATTACTGGAATTGCTCTGAATGTGGTCATATCATAAAGTTCATAGGGAGCCAAACCAGAGCAGATAGCATCCAAGAAAAAGAACTGAACATGATGTTAGAATCATTTTAAAATTAGTTAATGTCATATTGGGAAAAAATTACAGAGTTTTTGAGATAGAACACTTTATCTGGGGATCTAGAAAACAATGCAAACAACTTTATAATATTTTGGATTAATCATAAGTTATAGCTAATTATTTTGTTCTCTGATGATTATATAAACAATTTTATCCTTTACCACATGTTAAATAAGCAAAATTTAATGATATATAAAAATAAAAGCCACAAAGATTATATGATTTTTATTAGCTTTCAAAAGCGATTGATACAGACTGGTTGCCTTATAAAATGCGATTAAATTTCCTCGGAACTTGTCAAATGTGCTCAAGGGAGACATCATATAAATCTGGGCAGAAATAAGATTTGTCATGGAAATAAAAAGAATCAACACTGTAAAAGTACCTCTTAATGCAATTTCACTTTGAAATGAGATATGGACAATTTCAAAACCGTATATAAATCTGCCAAGTTAGAATTACATTTTTTGTTTTATTCATAATTACTATCTATTTAGTTTTATTTTCGAATTGTTAGTTGGTTAAGGAGGAGTTGATTTGACAGATCATCATGTTTCTAGTTATGATAGAGGATGGGAAGTAGAATAGGAATAATAAAGAAGGTATTGGTAAAAGAATTGAGTTTCTTTAATCTTTTAGGTAACTTTCTTTCATGCATATACCTAAATATTTTAAGATATATACAGTTATTTATATTTATCAAAATAAAGGTGTTTTTGAATTAAAAAGGCGTGACCCTGGTTTTGCTTATATTTAAAGACGGTTTGCAACCATTTGGAAGCTAAAAATACAAAATGTTTGGACTAGAAAGATAACAAACTTTCAGTGCTTATAGATAGATGAGAGAAATGAGGATGGTGATCATTCACATGAGCACTAACAAACCTTGTTGGTGTCTATTCAATTAATTCAATTCTTTATTTGGAAATAAACATCAAATTTGTCTTATGATAATTAAATGTCTGGATATCTGTGTAGGAAGATCCCTGAAATCGGTGTAAATCAAGGAAAGCAAACCTACAGCACAAGGAAAGGCAACACTGTACCCTGACATTGGAATCTAGAAATCTCTTAAAGACTTGTCCTCTTGACTGTGATTTAGACTTTGCCTTTGCCTAGTGGTTTTAAATATTTAACATCAAATTTGATTAGTTTCTATCTTTTTGGATATTTGAATATGTTTCAGACTTGCATCATATTCTAACTTCGAACTCATTTTTTTTTAATTCTTAATTCTTGTTTAGATGATGGGAATTGGCAATATGAAAAACAGATCAATTCTCAACTGACAAATACTCAGAACTAATTCCAAGAACATTAGCAATTGAGAAATACATAGTTTTTCATTTCTGAAGATGTGGACAAAAAGCAATGCAAGTCATGTTTCATAAATTATTGTATTTAGTGTAAATGCAATAATTTTCCTTTTGTTCTCATTGTTATATACATTTCAAGCTATGTAGCTCTTTTCAAATTTTAATTTCTTTACCTTTTTTCCTTATCCACTTCTCTTCTTTTCTCCAGTGTTCCTTCCATTTTTCATCTCATATTTTCTGTCACTTCTGAACTCTGCCCAGTCTCTTTACCTCGATTCCTTATATTTTCATGTGGCACTTAATAATTCAAATGCATCTTCTTCTGTTCTTTAGCAAATGTCTGTTTGTTCTTATTTTATATCGGTTGCAACACTGTGCTTTGAGATTCTCTGAAAACAGTGCATTCTCAGTCCTTCCCTTTATGGAGTTGGTGTTTATTATATGAGAACTTTATTAATGAATTAAATCAGTAGTAAGCACTATTATTATTATTAAATGAAACAGTGTTCCACGAGTGTAAATAAATTAAATTTACAATTGAAGTTTTATATTTTTACCAGCAAAATAATTTGAAGAGTATAACATATCATTGGATAAAAGTCTGAAATACATTTTGAAGTATGTTTATTTGATTTTTAGCTTTGATGTCCTATTTCTACTGCTAATATTTCTTTTTCATTCATTATTTTTTCAAATGTGCTGAGTACTAACAAAGGTAAATGAAAGAAATATTAAGGTTATTTAATATTTAGTATAAAATATATACACAAAGAGTTCTTTTTTATTGATTTTTATTGAGCTAAACATTTTTTCTCTGCTCCCCTCCCTTACTTTCCCCTCTCCTTCAACCCTCTCCTATGGTCCCCATGCTCCCAATTTATTGAGGAGATATTGTCCTTTTCTACTTCCAATGTAGATTAGCTCCATGTATGTCTCTCTTAGGGGTCTCATTGTTGTCTAGGTTTTCTGGGATTGTGATTTGTAGGTTGGTTTTCTTTGCTTTATGTCTCAAAACCACTAATGAATGAGTACTTGCGATAATTGTCTTTCTGGGTCTGGGTTACCTCGCTCAATATGATGTTTTCTAGTTCCATCCATTTACTGGAAAATTTCAAAATGTCACTATTTTTTCTGCTGTGTAATACTCCATTGTGCAAATGTACCACATTTTCCTTATCTATTCTTCGGTCAAGGGGCATTTAGGTTGTTTCCAGGTTCTGGCAATGACAAACAATGCTGCTTTGAATATAGTTTAGCACATGTCCTTGTGGCACGATTGGCCACCCTTTGGACACATATCCAAAAGTGGTATTGTTGGATGTTGAGGAAGGCTGTTTTCTAATTTTCTGAGAAGTCACCACACTGATACCCAAAGGGGCTGTACCAGCTTGCACTCCCACCCGCAATGCGAGTGTTCCCTTTTCCCCACAACCTCTCTAGCATAAGTTGTCATCAGTGTTTCTGATCTTGGCCATTCTTACAGGTGTAAGATGGAATCTCAGAGTTGTTTTGACTTGCATTTCTCTGATGACTAAAGATGTTGATCATCTCCTTAAGTGTCTTTCAGCCATTTTAAATTCCTCTGTTGAGAATTCTCTGTTTTGGTCTGTACTCCATATTTTTTATTGAGTTATTTGTTCTTTTGATGACAAATTTCTTGAGTTCTTTATGTACTTTGGAGATCAGACCTCTATCTGACTTGGGATTGGTGAAGATCTTTTCCCATTCTGTACGCTGCTGTTATGTCTTGTTGACCATTTTCTTTGCTTTATAGAAGCTTTTCAATTTCAGGAGGTCCCATTAATTAATTGTTTCTCTCTATGTCTGTGCTACTGGGGTTATACACTCTTAGTAATGTAGCAGGATACAAGATTAACTCAAAGAATTCTTTATTATGTTTTAGTTGTTTCACCCTAAATCTTAAGAGAAAATTCAGCTACTTTAAATGTATTTGACAGGTAATCTGAGGCTCAAGGGTCAGTCAATGTTGGTAATTTGGACCCAAGGACCATATTTTTTTTATTTGTCACATTGCTTAACTGAATACAAGTAGATCCACAACATAGTGTAATAAACCCTTGTATTAAAGGTTGAATGAAATACTTTCTATGACATCATGTTACTTTTCAGACTTTTGAGTTTGCAGTTATGGACTGCATAATTTAGGGCAGTGATTATTGCCAACTCCTAGGACTTTATTAGAATGCAAATCCAGATATTTAAATTTGCCCTAGTGTCAAATTCATGGATTAATTTCTAAACACCTGCCATTTCTGTGTCTAACATGATAAAAGCTGAAAACTGACAGTTCACTCATTTATGCTGTTCTGTGGCTCATGTTCTACTTCATAAGGAGCATTGCTGTACCACTTATGGAAAGAGGTGTGCTATTAAATTCAGAAGCATTACATAGAACAAAACAATCAGACACAAGAACCACTTCCTTCTCTTTGTGGTCACCTTTTCAAAATCTATTGGCATATCGTTTTTTCCTCTTTCCATTTTAGTAAGTTTTAATTAACAAATATTATATATATACATATATGTGACATTTCAATTAAGTATTTACAAAACAAAATAAATAAATAAGGATAATTAGCATATGCATCACCTCATATGCTTGTTTATTGGGGATAAAATAATTTGGAATTCTATTCTTAGTTTTTCTCTCCCACAAGAAACAAGCTTTTATTAACTATAGTTAGCATGATGCATAACTAATCTTCCCAAACTAATGATCCCGTCTCATTGTTTGTATCTTTTGATCAACATATTCTTTTTCTATCTCCACAATCCATCTTGTTTACTGTATCTCTCATAATTGTATTTTCTGCTTCTATGACTATGACTTCAGATTTCATGTTTCAGTGAGACCTTGAATATTTTTTTCTTCTTATTTCCCTTAGCATAACTTCTTCCAAGTTCATTAACATTATTACTAAACACAGAATTTTCTTTTTAGATATTGAGGAATATTCCTCCAAACAGGTTATTTTATATACTGGTTTCTTGTAAGTTATATTGAAATGAAAATTGAAATTCATTATGCTTATTTAATTTTCTCTATATATATACCAAAAGTAATGTGCTAGATCCTGTTGGATGCCAAATTCTGCTCCTTTTCCCTCTTGTTTTTGTCTATTATTTTCTTCTTTCCAGCTCCCAGAAGCTATCAATTGCTAATAGTTCCTCAGCTGGGCACAGGACTTCATGACCACTTCCTTTTTTTTTTCTTTGTTGAAGTTTTTTATGGCTTGAGCTTGTGCAGGTCTTGTGTATGGTGTCACAACCTTTGTGAATGTGAGCACATACTCATTTTCAATGCTTCTATTTCATCAAAACATGGCTTTCTTGTTCGCCACTTCTAGATTTTAAAATTGTCCTGCCTTGTCTTCTGTACTAATTCTTGAGCCTTCGGAGGAGGCGTATAACACAGTCACCTTTTGTAAAGCTGAGAATTCTCCAATATCTTATTCTCTTTACCTTGGTCAGATGTGGATCTCTTTGTTAATTGTCATTTACTGTAAAACTTAGCTGAGAGATACATTAATCTATGAGCACAACAATAAGTTATTATGTTGATTTGACAATTAATTGTAGTAGTTTACCTGCTCAAACTTGTGGCCTTTCTAGTCACTAGTTCTTAGCCCTGTTTCAACTTGGGAAAATCAACCTATTATTCACATGGAAACTTCACCCTCACTGGTAGCTTTTATAGTGCTGGAAGGGGCTATGCCTACTACTGGAGGAGGAAGGTAGTCATCAAGCTTGTTACATTTAGACATTTTGATAATACCACTTTTAAGAAGTGTGAAGTGATGTTTTAGTGTGGTTGAAATTTATACCTCTCTGTTAATTAGTCATGTTAATATTCTTCAGATATCTGTTGGTTTTTACGTTGACCATGACATTAAACTACAAATAGGGTTTCACACATTTCAGATTTTTCCTTCTAGTCTATCTATTAATATAATTATACTAATTTACAGCTTCTCCCAATTTCCCTTTAGGTAGTACTGACAACAAAGCCAATGGAAAGAGTGAATTGCTCTGCCTCATCAGAGTTTGTGTTCCTGGGACTCACCAAATCCTGGGATGTCCAACTGCTGCTCTTTGTGTTCTCCTCAGTGTTGTATATGGCAAACATGATGGGAAACTGCCTCATAGTTTTCACTGTGGCCTCTGTCCATCACTTACATTCCCCTATGTACTTTCTTTTGTCCATCCTCTCTTTTAGTTGATGTAGGTATTTCTTCTGCCACTTCACCCAAGATGATTTATGATTTATTAAAAAAACACAAAGTCATCTCCTTTAGAGGCTGTGTCACTCAAATCTTCTTCATTCATGCTATTGGTGGTGTAGAGATGGTGCTGCTCATAGCCATGGCCTTTGATAGATATGTGGCCATATGTAAGCCTCTCCACTATTTGACCTTGATGAGCCCCAAGATGTGCATCTCCTTTTTGATTACTGCCTTGGTAGTTGGCCCTATGCACTCTGTGATACAACTGGCTTTCATAGTAAATTTACCTCTCTGTGGTCCTAATATATTGGACAGCTTCTACTGTGACCTTCCTCAATTCATCAAACTTGCTAGCATGGACACATACAGACTGGAATTACTGGCCTCAGTCAATAGTAGATTCCTGTCTGTGTGTTCCTTCATCATTCTGATCATTTCCTATATTGTCATCATATTTACTGTTCTGAAACACTCTTCAAGTGGTTCCTCCAAGGCCCTGTCTATGCTCTCAGCCCATTTGACTGTGGTGGTCTTATTCTTTGGTCCTACCATAGTTTTCTATACGTGGTCTTCTTCCTCTGCACACCTGGATAAGTTTCTGGCCCTGTTTGATGCAGTTGTCACTCCCTTTTTAAACCCTGTGATCTACACATTGAGAAATCAAGAAATGAAAATGGCAATAAGGAGAATATTCAGACAGCTAATGGGATATAGACAAATCTCCTGAATAACTGCATTGTAAACAGTCTTAACTGAGCATGGAAATTCATTACTGGCCAACCTCTGAAGATAGCCTTTGCATATGTGGATAGGTTTAAGTATACATACATGTATGCCATTTTATCTGTTTCTTATAAGGAAAAGACAAATTTATTCTGTACATTGACACCAAATTACATATATTTATAGATAATGATTTTATAAATAAAGATCCTTAATTCTTAAGGATTAGCATTTGTTTGAAACAAACTCTCAGACATACAAAAGTGGAAATGTTTCTTTAAACCTTTCAGAACAGGAAAAATTTTATTTTGAATCAATAATACTCTCATGAACTGTAATTTCTGGCTATAATCCATGGAATATATATATAGGGACATTGAATTGAGTAATTTTCTTTATCTGTACCTTGCACACATTCTTCTCCAATATTTTGGACTTTCATATATTGGATGCAGGTTATAAATTTCCGAGCACCTGTGGGAGTCTAAACTGTGCAGACTTGTAAGCTGCGTGGAATAGCAGGCAGAAGCCAAGGAATATTGTTGACTTTTTTTGCCTGAGGAAAAGTTATTCAAATTCATTCAACTTCTATTCACCTTTCCTCCATATGTTTCATCCTTTTCTTCTAAACATCATAATTCGGTTTCTGAGGATGACATGCACGAGTACAGCATTTATATCATTTTCACCTTGTCTTTGTAGCTCCTCCTAGGTCCTTTTCAAATCTTTCCCAAATTCATGACTGTTTCTTTTAGTATTGTTGTGTGTACACATACAGACATATAAATTTCCGAGCCCATTTAGATTTTCAAATATGCACTTGTATTCATGGCTAACAACATGGGATTTGATGCCCTATCACTGATGTCACTCATGGTGAATACTGATTCATATTCTCTCAGAATCCATTAATCACCGAAAGCAGAATGGCAGTATGAGGTTCTCTCCTAGAGTCTATGATGTCTACAGCTATCAATATCTGGCTAGGTTTACTGTACCAAGCATGGATTCCTTCATATTGAGTCCAGTTAGAGAACCTTTGGTTCTATTCCAGGTAGAAGTGCCATTCTTGCACTACTGGGGTTATCTTGCCAGGCTGGTCATGGTTATGGTGACTAGGCTTTACAGCTGGGTAGCACTATTGACTGTTTTTCTCTTTGCAGCTTGAATAGTGCCCCCAGGTATTATGAAATAACTGAATCATGATAAAGAAGAGATCACACTACTTAAAGCAACAGAGAATAAGGAGTAGTGCTACCTCTGCTCCTTGCCATAGTGATGAAGTCATTATGAGTGCCACATTTTCAACATGTAGCTGCCAAGTTTGAATCTTAACCTTCGGGGGTATTCCTACTTTGGCATCACCAAAATTCAATTTATATTCTTTAGATAAATAGAATAGATCAATAATAAAATTTATACAGAAATACAAATGAAGACAAGAAGAAGGTTTAGTGGACAATGTGCTTTATGCATAAACTTGAGGACTTGAGATAGGATCCCCAGAAGCTGGGCAGCCATAATAGACACCTGTAACCCAAGTTCTCAGGAAGCAAATACAAGCGATCCCAGTGTGTGTGGACTGCTAGACGACTAGCTGATTGCTAAGCTCTGGAGTCAATTGAGAGACCTTGTTACAATAAGTGAAGTGGAAAGTGATGAAGAGAAATACTTGACATTAAATTCAGGACTCTTTCTGTCTGTTGACAGCATGCAGAAACACACTGAAGAAGGAAAGAAAAAAACCACTTGACTACAAAGAGCCAAATCAATACCAAGCCTATAGAGTAATAATTGTTGTATCATAATAGGCTACTTTAAACTAAAGTACAGGATACAGTAACAAAACAGCAGGTGATTTTTTTTTTCTTATGGCTTATATACCTCAGTAGATTTTTTTTTTTTGTTTTTTGAGACAGGGTTTCTCTGTAGCTTTGGTGCCTGTCCCAGAACTAGCTCTTGTAGACCAGGCTGGCCTCGAACTCCCATAGATCTGCCTGCCTCTGCCTCCTGAGTGCTGGGATTAAAGGTGTGTGCCACCACCGCCCGGCTAGAATCTTTCAAAGAATATAAAGATAACAGTTTTCAAGTGAATGATTACAATGAATACACGTAAAAAAAAAACAACATTTTTTCCATATCCCTCACATGATTAAACATTTTATGAATAACAGGTGAAAAACAAGTTGTCCCAAGTACTCACATACATTCTTGTCCAAGCAACTTGTTATATATTAACAGAGTATAAGCAAGCACGGTGTTTTTCTCAGCTAGTCCTTTTACTCACAGGATGCATATTACGGTTATAAAGAATGAATCAGCGAGTTTATTACTTATTTTGAAATGTAATCTTTTAAGAATCAGAAACTTAAACTTTCATCTATGAAAAAGAATCAGTCAGTTCTATTTTAAATCCTCAGGGTAAATACCGACTCATCTATAGCTTTTTTTATATCAGGAAGCTGAGGGTAGAAATGGTCACAAGTAATTAATCATTACCTTTGGCCACCAGTCCATCCTAGCAAGAAAGGCTCATCAGCTAATGCTAAGTGGGATGCGTTGTTTTTGTTCCCTAACCTTAATGAATCTATCACTCAGCTATGTGTCCTTTTGAACTTTAGATTGTTTTCTAAAGTTTTTCACCTCAAAACTATTTGACACAAACACCTTAATCTAACCTTACATTATTTTTAAAGCTTTGTTTCAGCTATGATGAACTCCAAAACCTGTGAACACATCTCCCAACCTTAAGATTAAAAGAATTTAAGATAGCCGGGCTACTTGGGACTCAATTGTTTTTCTTAATCATGAACCTAAGCCACAGTATATATGCCTCCTCAATAGAAACTCAAGTGTTTAGCTATGTGACAGGTCTGTCTTTTTCTTTTTCTTTTTTAAAATTTAATTTTTTAAATTCTCTGCAGCCTTTGCTTTATCAGAGGCAGGGAAATGTTTCATCCTACCTTCACTTATGTTAATTTTCCACTAAACTAGGCTCTATTATAACCCCTTACTATATTCATTAAAAACAAAACATCATCAAAATCCTATTTCAACTATTACCATATAAAATCATTGCTTCAGTTTAACAGTACAGCTTAGGAGGACATCATCTTTATAATAATCACAGGCAAAAAAAAGTCCAGTAGAAAGAGATATTTCCAAAAGATGATTGTTCTTCATTAAGGGCAGTGAGGATATCTCCACACCCACTCATACTAAGACAGATACAAGAGAAAAATGGCCGTAATAAGCATGCAAAAGACATAGCACTAGCAAGACATTTTCTGTTGCTGATGCTCTCGGGGTCTTCCCTATCCAAGAGTCACCCATCAGGGTTTTGTTTCTGGTAGGCCAATCTCCTGAAGTCAATTGTCATCTGTTGTTCCTTTGACATCGCCCCAGGCAGATCTCCAGGCTCATTAATGTTATTATGAGACACAAAATTCCCTTCTTTTTAACGACTGTGCTATAATCCACTGTATGTGTACTTATGTATATATGTGTGTGTTTGTGTGTGTGTGTGTGTGTGTGTGTGTGAGAGAGAGAGAGAGAGAGAGAGAGAGAGAGAGAGAGAGAGACTGTTATCTGTGTATATATGCTTATTGTTCACTCATCTGTCACCTGTAAAGGAGCAGTTCGGTTGTTTCTATATTGGTTACTATAAATAATATTTCAATATTCATGGGCCAACACAGGGTCATTTTCTCTGATGATTAATTCCAATGATGATAATGGTTAATAATTCTCTTTCTTAGTTCTCTGTGTCTGTCTCTATCTTTTCTGTCTCCCCTCCCTTCCATTCGATTTTTCCTGTTTTCTCTTGTTTTTTTCCCTCTGTCTCCACCCCTATTTCTCCATTATTCTGTTCTTCAACTATATGGCCTTCTTTCTTTCCTCCCTCCCTTCCTCCCTCCTTCCCTCCATCCCTTCCTCTCTCCTTTCTTCCTTACTTTCTTCCTTCCATATTCCTTTTCTTTCTTTGAAGGAGATGGAATCCAGGGCTCTACAAACTGGAAACTATGAGCTTTACACTGGTTGTACACTGAGGACCTATTTTAATACTGTTATAGAAATGGTTATATGCTTTCTTAAATGAAAACGTACATTAATTTATGTTCCCAATAACTCTGTGCAAGTTTCCTTTCTAAACACCTAACCAAAACTTGTTATTTTTGAGCCTTTATTAAAAGCCATTTTAACAAGCGTGAAATGGTATTTCAGAATGTTTGCAATTTGTAGTCCCCTGGTAAGCAGCCATGTAAGCATTTGCTTATATATCTGTTCATCTTTGGATTGTCTTTAAATGTTAAATCCAAGATAGATTTTCATAACCTCGAGTTCTAACTTTCTGGACTATTAATATAATTATAACAATTTTCAGTTTCTTCTTCTGTCTTTCGGGTAGTGATGCAAAGAGCATAAATGATAGGAACAAATCACTCTGTGGTGTTAGAATTTATATCCATGGGATTCACCAACTCCCGGAAGAAGCAAGTACTTCTGTTTGTGTTTGCTTCAGTGTTTTATATGGCAAGCATGATGGGAAACTCCCTCATCATTTTCACAGTGGCTTCTGATTCTCCCATGTACTTTCTGTTGGCCAATCTCTGCTTCATTGATTTATGTGTTTCGTGTGTCACTTGTTCCAAGATGATTTATGACCTGTTCAGAAAGCACAAGGTCATCTCCTTTAGAGGTTGCATCACTCAAATCTTCTTCATCCATGTTTGGTGGTGTAGAGGTGGTGCTGCTTATAGGCATGACTTATGATAGATATGTAGCCATATGTAAGCCTCTCCATTATTTGACCATTATGAATGCCAAAATGTGCATTTTCATCTTAGTGTCTGCCTGGGTGGCTGGTCTTATGCATTCCCTGGTTTAATTTGTTTATGTAGTTAATTTGCCTTTCTGTGGACCAAATATTTTGGGCAGCATATACTGTGCAAGTCTAATTTGGTTCATTAGACTTGCTTGCATAGATACCAACCATAGAATTAAAGGTATCAGCTAACAGTGGATTCATCTCTATAGGCCCCTTCTTCATACTGGCCATATCTTATATTGTCATAATAGTCACTGTTCAGAAACATTCCTCACATGGTTGCTCCAAAGCCATGTCTACACATTCTGCTTACATCTTTGCTGTGGTCTCGTTCGTTGACTCCCCTGACATTTGTTTATACATGATCTCCCCACTTCTCACACCTAGATAAGTATCTTGCTATTTTTGATGCATTTGGTCCTCCTTTTCTGAACCCTGTTATCTACATGTTGAGGAATCAGGAAATGAAGATGGTGATGAGACAGCTAATGATATAGGGGTACTGTGAACTTTTCTCATTGAACACAGTTCATTTTGACCAAATTTAGTGAAAAATTACTTTCCAAGACAGATTTGTTTACATATACTGATATTTGAGTGATTTTTCTTTTCTGCTACTAGAGTTTTGCAATGTGTTCTAACAACAGAGAAGCAATTATATAGGGGGAGGAGGAGGAGAAGGGTGGGAGGAGGGGGAGGGAAATGGGAGGCTGGGAGGAGGAGGAAACTTGGTTTTTTTTTCTCCTTTTCTCAAAAAAAAAAGTTAAAAAAAAAACAAAATTTATAAGGCAGAGCTCAATTCTCAGTGAAGTAAGCTTTTAGTTGTCCAGAAGACAGAAGGATGCTTTAAGACTAATAAAGGAAATATAAACCTTTCTCTCTCTCTCTCTCTCTGTCTCTGTCTCTGTCTCTGTCTCTGTCTCTCTCTCTCTCTGTCTCTCTCTCTCTCTCTCTCTCTGTGTATCTCTGATTCTCTTTCTAAGATAAATTTTCTTACATGAAGAATTTTCTGATAGTACTCCATGTGGAATTTACAAGTTGACATTGATCTGTGTAAATTTTTTCCTTTTCTGGACGTTGGATACACTCCAGCCACTCTTCTGATTGTCTGGTTATTCAAAAAGTTTAGAATCTGCAAGCATACACACTCAATTGTAAGGAATATAAAGTGTCAGGTTAAGATTATGATATTCAAATTTATTCAAGTTTCCTTCCTACTTCCTTTCTATTTCACATTTTCTTAGTATATATCTGTGATAGAGTTAGCAAGAATGTTTTGTGATATTTTTGATGTGCAAATGAGGTTATAACTTTTTAAAATCAGTTGATACATTGTAGGAACCTAGACACCTCATAGACACACATAGAATGCTAACTCCTTAAGAAACTATAGAACAGCAGTAGTATTGTAGTTCTGCCTCCCTCTCTATATCCTCAATTTCTCCATGTTTCAAGCTAGTTTCAAGTGTGTCATTATGCTTTTAGTCACCAGGCTAACTATCAATGACACCATTGAAATTGGAGGCATTGAGAGATATAGTATTAACTCTCTTTGGTCTCCACCTCATATCCATTCTTCCTCGTGGGATTATAGCACCTCTAATTTTGTGTCTAGATTGAGGTTAAAACCTTCCTGGGCAGCTTTGTGAGTTGACCATTTGATAAATCTAGTTCATGTAAGTAATTCTTTATTGTGTATCATTCATACTTTTTCTACTTCCCTGGTTAAAGTGTGAGTGGTTGAGATCCTACATATCTGGTAGCTTCATCATTTGTGAGTTCATAAAATGCTTCATCCAAGCTGTCTTGTACTTCAACAAGGCATTGTTTGACCAGGGGACATATTTTATATCAAATGAAACCTAATACAAAATTCACTAGTTTCAACAACAATAGAAACAACAAAAGCCTGCAAGTTCATGGAAATGGAACAGTTCTCTACTGAATAACTACTGTTTCAAGGAATGAAAAACAGAGGAATTAAAGATTTCCTTGAATTCAATTAAAATGAATGTATAACATACCTAAACTTATGGGACACAATAAAAAATGGCATTGAGAGAAAATTTATAGCACCAAATGCTTTCATAAAGAAAACAAATAGAACCAAGTGGTGGTAGCACATGCCTTTAATCCCAGGGCATGGGAATCAGGCAGAGCTCAGTGAGTTTGAGGTCAACCTGGCCTACAAAGTGTTTTCCTTCTTGATTCCTGTCTTGATCCATTTTTCTAAAATCTTATTATGATGAGTATGTACTGAAATACCTGTTTGTCTAGATTTGCATATATTCATACACACTGCAGCTTGCTGTGTGCTGTTGTGCTGCCAACTTCACGCGAGCAGCATTCTGTGGTTGTCTTTCGAGAGTTTGTACTTTCTTTTAGTGTCTTCGAGGAGTATGAGCATTTTCTAATTTTAAATAAAGACATTTATTTATGTGTACAGGTGTTTTGCTCACACACATCCATGTGCACCATGTGTGAATCTGGTGCCCATGGAGGTTATCAGAGGGTGTCAGATTTACTGGAACTGCTGTTATAGAAGACCATGAATATCCATGTAGAGTATCTGAAAGAACAAGTGCTCTTTACCATTTTTCTCTCCAGCTCCCATATAAAAAATTGATAGAAGTTTTAGTAACTTCAGTCATGTTATTCACTGTATTGACCTTTGTGAGTAAATTTACGACCATAATTATAGAGATTGTTCTTTTACTTAAAATAAATATTTAATGAGTAGACTTTTTGCTTCTCAAATTTAGTGTACATTTTTGAGTTGCCTAATTGTTTACTATTAGTTTATGAATTAATATTTACTTATATTCAGATTTAGTCACAATAATCAATTATTTTATTTAAGTAGCATAGAAATGCTGCAATAATCCCATTTATTTTTCTCTCTTTCTCCTTAGTATTATAATAAGAATTTCAAAATCTTTCAGTTACACTGGTCAAAACAAATGGTTCTCTAGAGAAAATGTCCCTGAGTCACAAGCTCCTTTTAAACTATATGTTTGCAGTATTTCTTGGTCATCGGCCTCTTGAGATATGCATAACTAGTTTCATATTTTCCTATGGTGGATATTATTAGACACTATGTAAGGCAAGCATAGGATTTCTGAGTCTGTAAAGATGCTGTCCTTTGCATGCAGGTAAAAATGGATTTATATAGAGAACTTTAAAGAGAAAAAGTAATTTTTGTTTATACACACAATGGTTTTGTTGGAATTCCTCTGATCGTGGTCATCTGATAAAGTTCATGAGGGAGCCAAACCAGAGCATATAGCTTCCACGAAAAGGAACTGAGCGGCCGGGCGATGGTGGCGCACGCCTTTAATCCCAGCACTCGGGAGGCAGAGGCAGGCGGATCTCTGTGAGTTCGAGACCAGCCTGGTCTACAGAGCTAGTTCCAGGACAGGCTCCAAAGCCACAGAGAAACCCTGTCTCGAAAAACCAAAAAAAAAAAAAAAAAAAAAAAAAGGAACTGAGCATGATGTTAGAATCATTGTAAAAATAGTTAATGTCATATTGGTAAAGGATAACAGAGTTTTTTGAAATAGAGAGAGACACTTAATCGGGGGATCCAGAAAACATTAGAAACTTTATAATATTTTGGATTAATCACAGGTTACAGTTAAATATGCTCTTCTCTGATGATTACATAAAGAATCTTAGCTTTTACTACTTGATAAATAAGTAAACATTTAATGATACATATAATAAAAGTCACCAAGTTTATATGTTTTTTTATTCATTAACTTTCAAAAGAGATTGGTACAAACTGGTTTTCTTAAGAAATATAATTGGGGCTGGAGAGATGGCTCAGAGGTTAAGAGCACTGACTGCTCTTCCAGAACTCTTCCTGAGTTCAATTCCCAGCAACCACATGGTGGCTCACAACCATCTGTAATGAGGTCTGCTGCCCTCTTCTGGCTTGCAGGCATACACACAGAGTATTGTATACATAATAAATACACAAATATTTAAAAAAAAAAAAGAAATATAATCAAATTTCTTAGTAACTTGTCAAGTGTGCTCAAGGAAAATATTCTATACATCTGGGAAGAAATAAATTTTTTTTTATTGCGAAGAGAAGAAAAAAAAACATAAACAAAAAACAAGTTTCCACCTCCTCCCAGCCTCCCATTTCCCTTCCCCTCCTCCCACCCTTCTCCCCCTCCTCCCACCCTTCTCCCCCTCCCCCACTCCTCTCCTCCTCCCTCTCCAGTCCACAGAGCAGTCCGGGTTCACTGCCCTGTGGTAAGTCCTAGGTCCTCACCCCTCTGTCCATATCTAGGAAGGTGAACATCCAAACTGGCTAGGCTCCCACAAAGCCAGCACATTAAGTAGGATCAAAACCCCCTGCCATTGTCCTTGGTGTCTCATCAGCCCTCATTGTTCGCCATGTTCAGAGAGTCCGGTTTTATCCCATGCTTTTTCGGTCACAGTCCAGCTGGCCTTGGTGAGCTCCCCGTAGATCAGCTCCACTGTCTCAGTGGGTGGATGCACGCCTCGTGGTCCCGACTTCTTTGCTCATGTTCTCCCTCCTTCTGCTCCTCCTTGGGACCTTGGGAGCTCAGTCCAGTGCTCCTGTGTGGGTCTCTGTCTCTATCTCTATCCATCACCAGATGAAGATTCTATGATGATATGCAAGATATTCGTCAGTATTGCTCTAGGATAGGGTCATTTCAGGTTCCTAATCCTCAGCTGCCCAAGGAACTAACTGGGAACCTCATCTTGGGCACTAGGGAGCCCCTCTAGGGTCAAGTCGCTTGCCCACCCTAAAGTGGCTCCCTTAACTAAGAATTGTGGTTCCGTGCTCCCCTATCCACCTTTCCGTTATCCCAATTCTCCTGTTTCCCAGGTCCCCCCTCCTTCCCTTCTACCTTTTCTCTCCCCATCTCCCCTTACCCCCATCCCACCCCCCCCCCCCAAGATCCCATTTTCTCCCCGGAAATTTGGTCTACTTCCCTTAGCCAAGAGGACAACTATATGTTTTTCCTTGGGTTCACCTTCTTCCTTAGCTTCTTTAGGTTCACCTATTGTAGACTCCTTGGTCCTTATTTATGGCTAGAAACCAATTATGACTGAGTACATCCCATATTCATCTTTTTGGGTCTGGGACACCTCACTCAGGATAGTGTTTTCTATTTCCATCCATTTGCATGCAAAATTAGAGAAGTCATTGTTTTTTACCGCAGCGTAGTACTCTAGCGTGTATATATTCCATACTTTCTTCATCCATTCTTCCATTGAAGGGCATCTAGGTTGTTTCCAGGTTCTGGCTATTACAAATAATACTGCTATGAACATAGTTGAACAAATGCTTTTGTCATTTGATAGAGCATCTCTTGGGTATATTCCCAAGAGTGGTATTGCTGGGTCCAGGGGTAAGTTGATCCCGAATTTCCTGAGAAACCGAAACACTGACTTCCACAGTGGTTGCACAAGATTGCATTCCCACCAGCAATGGATGAGGGTACCCGTTCTTCCACAGCCTCTCCAGCAAAGGTTATCCTTGGTGTTTTTGACTTTAGCCATTCTGACAGGTGTAAGATGATATCTCAAAGTTGTTTTGATTTGCATTTCCCTGATTGCTAAGGAAGTTAAAAAACAAACAAACAAACAAACAAAAAAAATAATATTCTGAAAAGCTGTCATCAATAGATATTATAACCTCTAATGAAAAACAGAGTTTTATTTTCTCTGGCCATTTAAAAATCTTTAATACCATGCCTTCAATTCTTTTTCATATTTTGCTTTATTAGTACACAAATTTGCTTTTGTCTTTACAAGGTAATAAAATTATATGAATATCAAAAAAAATTTATTATGGAAATAAAAAGAATCCACACTGAAAAAGTACTTCTTAATGTAATTTCACTTTGAAATGAGATATGGACAATTTCAAAACCATATATAAATCTGACAAGAGTTAGAATTATGTTTCTTGTTTTATTTATAATTACTATCTATATAAATTTTATTGTTTAATTGTTAATAATATAAGGAGAAATTGAAGTTTTGATAGATCAGCATTTTTCTAGTTATGTTAGAGGATGAAAAAGGGAATTGGAGTAATAAAGATGGTATTGTTAAAAGGACTGAGTTTCTTTAAGCATTGAGACCCTTTCCTTTATGTATATACCTAAATAGTTTAAGCAACATACAATTATTTATGTTTATAATATGTAAAAAATAAAGGTATTTTTCATTAAAAAGGAGTAACCCTGGTTTTGCTTGTATTTAAAGAAGGTTTGTGACCACTTGGAAGTTAAGAACACAAATGTTTGGACTAGGAAGATAATGCATTTGCAGTGCTTGAAGACAGAGGAAGAAAATAAAGAGGATGGGTCATTGTATACATGACCATTAACAAAACTTTACTTGGAAATAATTTACCTTTATTTGGAAATAATGATCAAATTTGCCTTTCACAATGATTAATTGTCTGGAGATTTGTTTAGAAAGATCCATGAACTTGGTGTCAATCAAGGAAAGCAAACCCAGAACCCAAGGAAAAGGTTAGGTTACTGTGCACTGATTTCTGCATCTAGAAACCATTTCAAAGACTTTCCTCTTGCTTGCTATTTTTAATTAGACTTTGTCTAGTCATTATAGATATTTAATGTCAAACTTGAACAGTTTTTTTACTTTTAGATATTTGAATATGTTCCATACTTACATATCATTCTAACTTCAAACTCATTTTTTAAAAAAAATCCCCTTCTTGTTTAGCCAATTGGGACTGGCAATGTGAAAGAAAGATCAAGTTTTAACTGACAAATACTCAGTCAGAAATAAATCCAAGAACTTTTGAAATTGAGAAATACTCGGGTATATAGTATAGTTATGTATTTCTAAATTTGTGAACCAAAAGCATTGCAAATTATGTTCCATAAATTATAATTTTTTAGAGTAAATGCAATATCTTTTATTTTTTCTCACCATTGTATACATTTTAAGCAATGTAGCTCTTTTCAAATTTTAGCTTATTTACCTTTTTTCCTTTCCACATCTTTTCTTTTCCCCAATGTTTCTTTCATTTTTCATCTCATATTTTCTGTCGCTTCTGAACTCTACCCAGTCTCTTTGCTTCTTTAGTTTTACATTCATGTATATTTTCATCCGGCATTTAATAATTCAAATGCATCTTCTTCTGTTCTTCAGTAAATGTCTCTTTGTTCCTATTTTATATCTGTTGTAAATCTGTGCTTTGAGATTCTCTGAAAAGAGTGCATTCTCAGTCCATTCCTTTATGGAGTTGGTGTCTAGTTTATGGGAACTTTATTCCATGAATTAAATCAGTAGTAAGCACTATTGTTATTATAATATAAAATAGTGTTCCATGAGTATAAATAAATTAAATATATAATTGAATATTTATATTTTTACCAACAAAGCAATTTGAATAGTATAACATATCATTGGATAAAAGATTGAAATACATTTTGAAGTATGTTTATTTGATTTTTAGCTTTGGTGTCCTATTTCTACTGATAACATTTCTTTTTTATTCATTAAGTTTTCAAATGTGCTGGGTGTTATCAAAGGTAATTGAAAGGAATATCAATGTTATTTAAAATATTTAGTATGAAATATATCCACAATGAATACATTATTATGCTTTAGTTGTTTCAACCTAAATCTTAAGAGAAAATTCAACTACTGTGAATGTATTTGACTGGTAATCAGAGGCTGAAGAATCAGTCATATTTGTAATTTGGACCCAATGACCATATTCTATTTATCTGTCACCTTGCTTCACTGAATACAAATTGATCTGCTATATAGTGTGATTTATTTTGAAGCAAACCTTCATTTCAAAGGTTGAACAAAATACTTTCTATGACATCATGGTGCTCTTCAGATCTGTGAACTTGCAGTTATGGACTGAATAATCCAGGTCAGTGATTATCATCAAATCCTAGTGGTTTATGGACCATCATTTTGTTTGAATGCAAATCCAGATATTTGAATTTGCTATAGTGTCAAATTGCTGGATACATTTCTAAACATCTGCCATTTATGTGTCTAACATAATAAAAACTGGAAAATGACAGTTCACTGACTTATACTGTCCTGTGGCTTATGTTCTCTCTCAAAAGGAGCATTGCTGTACTACTTGTGGAAAGATATGTGATATTAAATTCAGAAGCATTGCCCAGAATAGAACAATCAAATATAACAACCACTTACTTATCTGTGTGGTCACCTTTGAAAGTCTACATGAATGTTGTTTTTTTCTCTTTCCTTTTTAGGAAGCTTTAATTAGCATATTATATATATTATGTGACATTTTAATCAGCACATACAAAACTAATCGAATAAGGCTAGTTAACATATGCATCACTTCACATGCTTATTGGGGGTAAGGTAATTTGAAGTTTTACTCTTAGTTTTCTTTCTCTGCATGAAACAAGCTGCTATTAAGTATAGATATCATGATACATAATTAATCCTCCCCAGCTAATGGTCCCATCTCACTGTAACTTTTGATCAAAACATTCTTATTCTATCTCCATAATCCTTCTTCTTGTTTGCATGGCCCACCATTGTGTTCTATGCTCCCATGACTGTGACTTCAGATTCCACATCTCAGTGAGACCTTGAGTAGTTTTCTTCCTTTCTTCTTATTTTCCTTAGCATAACTACTTCTAAGTTCATTAACATTACTACAAAACACAGAATTCTCTTTGTAAATGTTGGGGAATATTCCTCCAAGGAGATAATTTACATACTGGTTTACTTAAATTATGTTGCAATGAAAATTTAAAGATAATTATTTGTTGTTTATTTAATTTCCTCTATATACATCTACCCAAAAGTAATGTTGCTAGGTTCTGCTAGATGCCAACTTCTATTTCTTTCCTGCTTTATTTTTGTCTATTATTTTCTTCTTTCCTTCTCCCAATTGCCAATAGCGCCTCAGCCAGTCACTGGACTTCATGACCACTTCTTTTTTCTAAGTTGAGGTTTTGTATGGCTTGATCTTTTGCAAGTCTTGTGCATGATGTCACAATCTTTGTGAGTGAGTGCCTATGTGCAAATGCCCTTCTATGTCAGGAAAATATGGTTTCCTTGCTCACTGCTTCTAGATTTTAAAACTGTTCTGCTCTCTCTTCTGCAATAATTCTTGAGTCTTAGGAGGAGGGGTATAATTCAGATACCCCTTTTATGTCTGAGAATTCTCTAATCTCTTATTCTCTTTATCTTGGTCAGCTGTGGATCTCTTTGTTAATTGTCACTTACTGTAAAACTTAGCTTGTCTGAAGAGGGTTGAGAGATGCATTAGTCTATGAGTACAACAATAAGTCATTACGAGTCCGTATAATACTATGTCAGTTTGACAGAGTAATTCTGCTCAAACATGTGACCTTTCTAATCACTACTTCTTAGCCCTGTTTCAACTTGGGAAATTCAACCCATTATTCACATGGAAACTTCACCCTTACTAGTAGCTTTCATAGACTGGAAGGGGCTATGCATAATACTGGAGGAGGAAAGTATTCATTAAACTTGTATTCAGGCTTTTTTGATGATACTATTTTCAAGAAGTGTGAAGTGATGTTTTAGTGTGGTTGAAATAATTCACACTTCTTTGTTAATAAGTCATGTTCAGTACTTGTTAAGATGTCTGTTGGTCTTTAGCTTGATAATTAAATTAAGTGCAAATTTCACACATGTTAGATTTTTCCTTCTAGTCTATCTATTAATGTAATTATCCTAATTTACAGCTTCTCCCAATTCCCCTTTAGGTAGTTCTAACAACAAAGCCAATGGAAAGAGTGAATTGTTCCCTGTCATCAGAGTTTGTGTTCCTGGGACTCACCAACTCCTAGGATGTCCAACTGCTGCTCTTTGTGTTCTCCTCAGTGTTGTATATGGCAAACATGATGGGAAATTGCCTTATTATGACCATCACTTACATTCCCCTATGTACTTTCTTTTGTCCATACTTTCTTTCACTGATGTAGGTATTTCTTCTGCCACTTCTCCCAAGATGATTTATGACTTATTTAAAAAACTGAAAGTTTGGAGGCTGTGTCACTCAAATCTTCTTCATTCATGCCATCGGTGGTGTGGAGTTGGTGCTGCTCATAGGCATGGCCTTTGATAGATATGTGGCCATATGTAAGCCTCTCCACTATCTGACCTTGATGAGTCCCAAGATGTGCGTCTCCTTTTTGATTACTGCCTTGGTAGTTGGCCCTATACACTCTGTGATACAACTGGCTTTCATAGTAAATTTACCTCTCTGTGGTCCTAATATATTGGACAGCTTCTACTGTGACCTTCCTCAATTCATCAAACTTGCTAGCATGGACACATACAGACTGGAATTACTGGCCTCAGTCAATAGTGGATTCATGTCTGTGTGTTCCTTCATCATTATGATCATATCCTATATTTTTGTTATATTTACTGTTCTGAAACACTCTTCAGGTGGTTCTGCCAAGGCACTGTCTATGCTTTCAGCTCACGTGACTGTGGTGGTCTTATTCTTTGGTCCTGCCATACTTTTATATACATGGCCTTCTTCCTCTGCACACCTGGATAAGTTTATGGCCCTGTTTGATGCAGTTGTCACTCCCTTTTTGAACCCTGTGATCTACACACTGAGAAATCAAGAAATGAAGATGGCAATAAGGAGAATATTCAGACAGCTAATGGGCTATAGACAAATCTCCTGAATAACTACATTGTAAATAGTCTTAATTGAGCATGGAAATTCATTATCGGCCAGCCTCTGAGGAAAACATCCTTTGAATATGCTTCTATGTTTATGCACATATGTATATATTTTGTCTGCTACGTATAAGGAAAGGGCAATTTCTTCCAAATACAAACACATATATTTATAGTGAAATGATTAGATTAATCAGAAGCCATAATTCTTAAGGATTAGCATTTGTTTGAAATAAATATTTATTCATATAGAAGAAGAAACCCTTCTTTAAGACTTTTAAAGCAAGGTAAATCTTTTTAGATTTGAAAGTACTCTCATAAGCTGCAATTTATTGCTATATTCCATGTAATATTTATATAGGCTCATTGGATCATGTGATTTTCTATATTTTTACCTTCCGCACACTCTTTTACAGTTTTTGGAACTTTCCAGGTATTGAATGGAAGTTAAAAATTCCAGAGGACCCAGGTGAGTCGAAAATGTGCAGTAGAGGCCATGTATGTTGTGTGGAATAGCAGGAACAAGCCAAGGAATACTGCTGACTTTTTCTGCCTGAGGAACAGTTATTCAAAGTCATTTAATTTCTATTCCCCTTCCATATTCCTCCCTTTTCTTCTAAACATCATAATTTGCTTTCTGAGGATTGCAAGCATATGTACAGAGTTTATATCATTTTCACCTTTCCCTCTTTTCTTAGTAGCTCCTCCCATGTCCTTCTCCCATCTGTCCCAAATTCATGACTGTTTCTTTTAGTGTTGCTGTGTGTACACATACAGACATATAATTATCTGAGCCCTCTTAGATTTGCAAATATGCACTTGTGTTCATGGCTAACAACATGGGATTGGATACTCTATCAGGATGTCATCCCTGGTGAATATTTATCCATTCTTTCTCAGGATCCATTCATTGCCTATAGCAGAATGGCAGTACTAGTTTATTCTCTAGATTCTATGCTGTCTAGAGCTGTGGATAACTGCCTAAGTTTACAGTGCCAATCAGGATGTCCTTTGTATTCAGTTCAATTAGGTAGCCATTGGTTATTTTCCAGGAGAAAGTGCCATTTGCACTATTGGGGTTATCTTGCCAGGCTGGTCATTCTTGTGGTTCATAGGCTTTACAGCTGGGTAGTGCTATTGATTGCTTTTCTCTTTTGCAGCTTGGATAGCATCTTTAGATATTATAAAATTACTGAGACATAGTAGAGAAGAGATCACATTACAAAAGGCAACAGAGATGGAGGAGTAATGCTACCTCTGCTCCTTGACATAGTGATGTTGTCATCATGAGTGCCACAAGCCTGACATGTAGCTGCCAAGGTTGTATTTTAACCTTCTGGCAATGTTCCTACTTTGGTATCACCAAAATTCAATTTATATTCTTTATATAAATAAAAGCGATCAACATTAAAAGTCATGAATGAGGGCTGGAGAGATGGCTCAGAGGTTAACAGCACTGACTGTTCCTCCAAAGGTCCTGAGTTCAATTCCTAGCAACCATATGGTGGCTCACAACCATCTGTAATGGGGTCTGGTGCCCTTTTCTGGCTTGCAGATGTACATGGAAGGAATGCTGTATACATGATAAATAAATAAATATTTTAAAAAATTCATATGAATGAGGATAGGGAGATAGCTTAGTAGACAGTGTGATTATTGCCTAAACTTGAGGACTTGAGTTATGATCCACAGAAGCTGGGCAGGCATAGCAGATGCATGTAACCCAAGTAAGTATTCGGCAAGCAAAGACAGAAGATCCCAGGGTATGTGGGCTAACTAGATTAGCTGATGTGTTGAAATTTTGTTTGTCTTTTAACAAATAAAGTTTCCCTGATTATCAGAGTGCAGAGCTAATTTGCTGTAGAGGCCAGACAGTTTAATGCCAATACTAGGAGGTGAAGACAGGAAGGGATATGGATGCATAAAGAGAGGAATGTAAGGTGGGAGGAGACAGGACCTTGTAGTAATAGGGGCAGCGGGGCTGCATCCCCAGCACCCCGGCTGCCTGCTCGGCTAGCTTATGCCCCGAAATAATTACACAGACACTGTATTCTTTTAAACACTGCTTGGCCCTTTAGCTCTAGCACTTACAGGCTAATTCTCACATCCCGATCAACCCATCTCTAATAATCTGTGAGAAACAGTCTTACCGGGAAGATTCTAGCCTAGTCCATCCTGGGTCGGAGCTTCATGGCGTGTCTGCCCGGGAGTGGGACATGGCGTCTCTCTCAGGCGTCTGCTCCCGAGAGGAGAGCTGTGGAGTCTGAGCTCACTTCCTCTTCCTCCCAGCGTTCTGTTCTGTTTACTCCTCCCACCTATCTTCTAACCAATAAAATGGGCCAAGGCAGTTCCTTTATTAGCCAATGACCTTCCTCCATCATTTCCCCTTTTTAGGTTTAAACAAAAAAAAAAGGCTTTAACTTTAACATAGCAAAATTACATATAACAAAACAGTTATCAAGTAAAAGTTACAATAATCTTTATCATAACTAAGGAAAACTATAACTATAACTAACTATTCTTAACTCCATCAAAGACTCCAGAAAGATACAATACTACCTAAGCAAACAAGAAAAAAGCAACTTTTAAAACTCTAGAAATGACAGAGACATCTCGCTGCCTGGACAGTCACCCAAAGTTCCTCTGTACCGTTGAGGCATCCATCTTCAGCCTTCAGGCCCATGGTATCCAGCAGACATTTCCATAAAGCAGGAAAATTCAAAGTCAGTTCAGTCACTATCTGTTGTGTCCTGCAGAATGTCTCACAGACTCTTTCATGAATCAGGAACCCCAAAAGATCATCTCACCTTAGGCAAGTTCAGTAGTCCTCTCTCTGCAGTTTCTCTCTGTCCAGTTTATGCAATAGTCCAGGCAAGAGCAGTTTCTTGCCCAAATGGCTATCAAACTCCATAAGGTGCCTCTTCGATGCCCATCTTCCTCTTGAAGTATATTGGTGCTGCCAGGAGCAGAGTGTCTCATTGTCATGAAAAGTCCTAAGTTATTAAAACATTTAAAATGCCATATTCTATAATCTTTGAAAGATATGAAGAATGCCTATCTAAAATATATCTATGTACATCTAGAAAATCTTAACTAACATGACTACAAACTTGACTATTATGATTATCTATTAACAATCTATATTTCTAATTATACATTACATTTTTAAATGAACTACACAATCACAGTTCCTTAATCAAGATCAGAAACACATATACATATAACAAAATTGACCGTAAATCTCTATCAATAAAGCAAAATCTATACTAATGCAAATTATTCATACCTATATCATATCCCCCTTTAAATGTAAAAGAACGTTTATAAACCATATTTGCGAACATGGGCATAGTTTTTTCTCTCCAAACTGCTTCCTGCTGAATGGGGGCGTCGTTAATTAGGTCTTTCACGGTATAACCTGTGTGCTAGTTTCATCTCAGTTGGCAGTTGAGCAAAGCAATTTTCTGAAGGTGTTCACACCAACCCTTCAGGAGGGTGTGGTCCATCATACCAAATTGGAATAGAAGAAATGAACAGCGTCTCATCCTCTGTGAAAACAAAATAAGAAACTCCTTTTCAAAGCATCATGTCCTTAGATCCAAATTTCAAAGTCAAGGCATCAAAATATCTATGTTGGATTAGTTCAGCAGCATTTATAAATAAATATCTTTTGGCATCTGTTGCTCCTTCCTCAGCATTTAAATAATTTAAAGAGAGCATAATAGCATACAGTATCAAAATTCTCTGTGTATTTTCCATCTTTGTGCAGCTTTGTTTTAACCTCTATTTTGTTTATTTTTACTTTTAACCTTTTGCTTTTTGAGATAGGTTCTCTGTATCTTTGACCTGAAGTAACTCTGTAGACCAGGCTGTCCTTGAACTCTTAGAGATCTGCCTGTCTCTGCCTCCCAGGCATTGGGATTAAAGGCGTGTGCTACCACACCTTGAAGTCACAGAGGTCTATCTCCCTCTGCCTACCAAGTGTTGGGATTAAAGGTGTGTACCACACACAACAACTCTCTTCCTTTTTTTGTTACTTTAAGAACTTTAAATTTTAGTCTGCATATATTTTAGCACACTTCAAACCATTTAGAAATTTTCTTTGTCTTTGAATCTCTCTTTACTGTATGTCTCTCTTTTTCTGACCACACAAGCCTTTAAATTACTGAGCAATATGGATAGGATTAAAGGCATGGCTTTGCCAGCTAGATCCAGTCCATTCCTTAGCTTTCCAGCCTCATGGATGAGGTACCGGCTGTAGGCATGTTTACTGCCACAACTCTATGGCATTTCAAGGTCCCTGCCGGCAAGCGAGATTCAGCAGCCTGTGCTTGCAAACCACACCAACAGCCTGCGTAAAAGAGTCAGAGTTTGCCCTGGCATAACAGCCCAGAAAGCCGGCATTTTTAAACGGTGCAGCTTTTTTCCTGCTATGGCTGAAAACCGAAAAGCATGTGTTCAGCTTTTCGTCAACACCATTTGAGTGTTTCGTGGCAGGACCTCTTAATGAGCTGCAGGGTTTTGCAACTAAAGCTGACTCAGGAAGCTTCTCTTAGATGAGAGTGCTTTCTTGCCTCTAGCAAGCAGAATGCACCCGAGAAATAGTTGCTATCCAGAAAACATGCTTTACTCTTTCCCAAGCCTTTTCAGGCTTTCTGTGGATTCAGTTGTCCACGTGGGCGCCATTTGTAGTAATACGGGGGGTGGGGCTGCGTTCCCAGCACCCCGGCCGCCTGCTCGGCTTATGCTCGAAATAACAACACACAAACTGTATTCATTTAAACACTACTTGGCCCTTTCTCTTCTAGGCTAATTCTCACATATTAATTTAGCCCATTTCTAATCATCTGTGTGTAGCACCCCAAGGTGCGCTTACCGGGGAGATTCTAGCCTATGTCCATCCTGGGTCGGAGCTTCATCCTGGGAGCAGGGCATGGCATCTCTCTGAGGTGTCTGCTCCCGAGAGGAGAGCTGTGGAGTCTGAGCTCACTTCCTCTTCCTCCCCGCGTTCTGTTCTGTTTACTCCTCCCACCTATCTTCTAACCAATAAAATGGGCCAAGGCAGTTCCTTTATTAGCCAATGACCTTCCTCCATCAGGAGCTCAAGGTATTCAGTATGAGGATTCACAGAGACAGGATCTTGCCCACTCCTGAGTCTTTGGGAGAGGCAAAAAGAACTCTAGTGGCTGGCTGCTCTGCTTTTCTGATCTTTTGCCCTTCACCTGCTAATATCTGACTCCAGGTTTTTATTATTAAGGCCATTTAGAACCCTCACAACAAGCTAATTGTTGAGTCCTGGATTTAATTGAGAGACCTTGTTACCCTAAGTAAAATGGAAAACAATGGAGGAAAACACCTGACATTAAATACTCGACTCTTATCTGCCAGTGGATCTCATATGTATACATACTGAAGATAGTAAGAAAAAATTACACATGACTACAAAGACCTAAATCAATACTAAGCATATAGAGCAACGATGGATATATCATAATAGGACACTTCAAATTAAACTACAAACTTATAGTAACAAAACAGCAGGTGATGAGCAGAAAAACCGAAACAAAAATTTAAGCAAGACTGCTACAGTCTCTGAATTCCTGTTTCCTTGCTTGCTCTGTTCCTTCCTCTTCTGATATGGATAACAGCTAGCCAATCTGGGGCAAGTTATAAATCCAAGATGAGTCTGTGTGTTTCAAGGTCTCTCACTATCCATGTATTTTCTGGCTACGCCCTGTATTTGTCCCCTGCAGGGGGAAGCTTCTCTTGTCACAGTCATCAGATTCTTAACTAAGATGCTAATACTAATACACCGGAAAAAATGGCAGTTTGAGGAGGTTCTGAGGAGTCCCTTAAACAACCAAGACTTGTGATAGGACTGAGGGTCACTCTGAAAGCTGGTAGCCGGACCCCATTGCTGAGGACAGCTTCCATACAACTCATTCAAGATAGAGAGGTTGAGCTGGTGTAGGCTTGGTGCCTCAATCCTATGTTCTAGTCTCTTTGGCATGAGAAGGTACTCACAGGCTACAGAAAGTGAAACTTGGACACCAATCAATCCACAAAATCATTTGACCTATAATCTTTTCTGCAAAAAAGATGTGATGGGACAATGGTGGTACAGAACTTGTGGGAGTTGTCAACTCCCATTTGGCTTCACTTGAGGCCCACAGCATGAGAGGTAGCCCATGGCTTACTCTTCCTGGATAACCTGGAGCTGGAGACTGGGAAGCCCAGAGGCCTAGAATAGAACCAAACAAGACTGTCAAAAAATCAATGAAATAATTCCTAATGATTTTCTGTTATACTCATGGATTTCTGCCTTGTCCAGTTGTCAGCAGACAGGCTTCTTCCAGCAGTAGATGAGAGCTAATGCAGAGACTCATAGGCAGAGAGTCTAAATTGGAGGTCTCCTTTGGGTTCTTCCTCTTGGAGATTTGAGACGTCCATGATATAGAGGGAAGAATGACTGCTGGAGTCAGAGGTGTGTTGGAAAACACCAGAAAATCACTCATTGAACCAATTAAGCAGGACTCACATGGGCTCACAGAGACCAAAATAGCAAGCAAGGGCATGGGTGGGTCTACACCAGGTCCTCTCCATGCATGTTTTAGTTGTTATCTTGGTGTTTTGTGGGACACCTAACAGAGCGAGTGGGTATGACTCTTATTCTTTTGACTGCTATTTAGTGTATTTTCCTCTTGTTGTGTTGCTTTGTCCAACCTCCATATAAAGGTTTTCACCTTGTCTTCTTGTATCTTGTTTTGTTATGGTTGTCATCTCTTTGAGGCCTGCTGTTTTCTGAAGAGGAAAATGAATGGGTGTGGATCTGAAAGAGAGAGAGAGAGGGGAGGTGTAGGGGAGCTAGTAGGAGTTGAGGTAGGGGAAACTGTGATTGGGATGTATTGTATGACCGAAGAGTTTATTTTCAATAATTATTGTGTCTCTTTATCATGTATAGGGTGGAAAAAATTAGATACATATGTTTAGAAAAATTACATCAACCTTTTTGTCTAATCTTGTGGAATAAAGAATAACCAGAATGTATTTTAAAAAATCTCAATGTGAGACCTTAATCTCTGAGAAAGTGCTGGAAAGCCTGGAACAATGACTTCAATGTATAAGTAGAGCCCAAACTATCTGAATAAGACTTTAATAGTTCATGAGAATGTAAGTTTTGACAAATCATATTGCATAAAGTTACAAAGTCTATGCAGTGTGTGAAATTTCAAAATAGTCATCCTACAGAAAAAGAGACAGTCTGTTTCAGCTATCCATATAAATCATATTCATTTCCTGCATACATGAACAATAAAAAATCAATTACCAAACATACTCATAATTCAGTCAATAAATGGGCTAGTTAACTGAACAAAGAGTTATAAAAATACTAAATTGGCCAATAAATACATGAAACAAACAGTAAACATATTATACAGAAGGGGAGTGAAAAATTAAAACTATATAGATTCCATCTCAGCCCATTCAGAATGACTTTCTTTAGAAAAATGACAGCAAATATTGTTGAGAATATAGGAATAAAAAGAAATGTAACATAACTTAGTTCCTATGAAATTCAACATGTCAGGTCCTCCAAAAATTAAAGAATAGCAATGATACATTCCAGGTATAACATTTTGAGCATATACCTATTTAAGCAATATCAGTTTTCTATAGAGATAATGGTATTCCCACACTTTTTGCACCACTATTCACAAAATCCAATTGTGGGCTTAGCCAAGGTGCATGAGTAAATAAATTCATAAAAAATGTGAAATCTATAAAAAGTCCACTATTATTCAGTTGTAAATAAAAGAACTAAAAGTTATATATTTTTTCAGGAAAATTGATATATCTATAGCCACCAGTGCAACCTCTGACTCTTTTGGGAGATGGAGAATTTGGATGGGATTTGTGAGAAGATTGCTCTGCTTGCTTGATGGCAATGTGGACCAGCTTTGTGCCTGGAAGTGAGGCGGTGTGCTTGGCTCTCAGAGGTGTGAGTGGCTCCTCCATGCTGGACTGGGAGGGGCAAGCCTGCAGTACCTGTATTTGACCTAAGAATGTAGCAGCTTGGATTCCTAAGTGCTTAGCATTTTAAGAGTGCAAAGCAAAAGTGTTCTTGGACAGTAAAGAGTTACAAATTCACAACAGGACAGATTCAGACATAAAAGACTTCTAAGTGGATCACAGTGTTGGATAAATGTACATAAGCTTGGGAAAGAGAAGAAAAAGAGTATATAGAGTCATAAAATAAAGTAATGATTAAAAAAGGGTAGAGTCTTTAAAGAGACAGAGCACAAATAGTCATAGATTAAAGGAATAGAGGAAAATAAGTCATGTAAAAATGGAAAATTCATCGAGAGTCTGGATTATGTATATTGTGTTTTCTTTGAATTTTTTGACTTGAAGGAGCTAACTACAGAGAGACATTTCATTGTATGGGCTGCTAAGCTAAACCAGCATGTATATTATAAAGGTATCTTGACTTCAGAGTTTGGGTCTAAAGATATGGTGCTTTGGAAAAGAGGTTCTGCTTTTGTTTTCACAGAAGATGAGAACCTGTGGATTGCTTCTACAATGATATGGTTTCATGAACCAAGGCCTCCTGAAAGGTTGCCATAAACCTAAAATTACTTTACTCAACTGCTGACTGAGATGAATCTGGAACACAGGATATACCATGAAAGACCTGATTAATATTGCCCCCATACAGCAGAATGCTGTTTGGAGAGAAAAAAAACTGTGCCCATATTCCCAAATATTGTCTATAAATGTTTATTTACATTTAAATGAGGATATGATATAGATATAAATAATTTGCATTATTATGGATCTTTGTTGATAAAAATTAAGGTTAATTTTGTTATATGTATATTTCAGCTCTTGATTAAAGTATTGTGTTTGTGTAGCTCATTTAAAAATGTAGTGTATAATTAAGAAATACAGGTTAAAAGACAGTCATCTATAAGAGTCAAGTTTATAGTCATGTTAGAATTTTTAGTAGTGTAGAGGTATATTTCAGTTAGATAGGTATTCTTTAAATCTTCTAGAGACATTGAAAATATGGCATTTAAAATCTTTAAGACCTTAAAACTTATGATGACCTTGAAAACATCTGCTCCTTGAAGCATCAAGCTACTTCAAGAGGATGATGGGTATTGAAGAGACTCCTTGTGGAGTTGATTAGCCACTTAGACAAGAAACGACTCTTGCCTAGACTGCTTCACGGTATGCTATAAAAACCGGACATGCAGAACCCACAGAGAAATGACTGCTAAACTTGCCTAAAGGTGAGATGATCCTTTGGAGTTCCTGCATCATAAATGAGTCTGTGAGACATTCTACAGGATACAGAAGAAAGTGACTGAACTGACTTTGAATTTTCCTGCTTCATGGAAAAGTCTGCTGGATACAATGGGCCTGTAGGCTAAAGATGGATGCCCCAATAGTACAAAATATACTTTGGGTGACTGTCCAGGCAGCAAGATGTCTCTGTTGAGTCTAGAGTTTTAGAAGTTGCTTACAATGCACTTTCTGTTTACTTATTATATCCTTCTGAAGTCTCTGATTGAGTTAATGAATTTATAGTTATAGTTTTTCTTAATTATGAGAAAAGATAAAGTAGATATAAATATTGTAACTGTAATTCTTGCTTGATAAGTGTTTTGTTACATGTAATTTTACTATGTTAAAATTAAAGCCTTCCTTTTGTTTAAACAGAATAGGGGAAATGGTATAGGAGTTCCTTCTGTTTGTGTGTTGCTTGTATTGGTTAATTAATAAAGAAACTGCCTTGGCCTAGTTGGTATGGTAGACAGAGAAAACAGAACTGAATACTGGGAGGAAGAAGGGCAGAGTCAAAGAAGCCATGGATCCTGTGCCTGAGATAGACGCTGGTTAGAATCTCCAGTAAGCCACAGCCAAACGGCGATACTCAGATTAATGGAGATGGGTTAAACTAATATGTAAGAGTTAACCAATAAAAAGTTAGAGCTAATGGCCAAGCTGTGTTTTAATTAACATAGTTTCTCTGTGGTTATTTCAGGTATAAGCTAGCTGGGCAGCTGGGACAAACAAGCAGCCTGCTCCCTCCAACACAAAGGTCTCCATGAATCCTTAAAATTACTTTGCTCAACAACAACAGGAAGCAGTTTGGAGAAAACTACACCCAAATTCCCAAAATAATTATTTATAAACACTCATTTTAATTTTAAAAGGGTTGGTTATAAGTGATTAACAACCACAGTTAATTTCTAAAAAAATAAATAAGGGGGATATGATACATAGAAATGAATACATTGATATGGACTTTGATCTATCGATACAAATTTGAGGTTGATTTATTACACTGTGTCTATGTATTTCTGCTCTTGTTTAAGGTATGTTTGTACAGCTCATTTAATGATGTGATATATAATTAAATGCAGATTAATAGATAGTCATCTGTAATAGTCAAACATTGTAGTCATGTTAGGTTTTCTATATGTACAGAGATATATTTCAGATAGAAAGGTAATCTTCAAACACTTCAGAGAACTGTAGAATATGGCATTTAAATAACTTAGTGTTTTGATGACATGAGACATGATTGCTCCTGGCAATACTGATCTAGTCCCAAGAGAATGTTGGGCATTGAAGACAGTCCACTTAGAACTTATTTTCTTCTTGGCAAAACTGGCCTTTGGGCAAAAAACTACCCCTACCTCAACCACTGATAAAATGCATGGTGTCCAGAATGGACAAGCAAGATGCAAGCAAAAAGGCTGCCAAACCTTGCCAAGACAGGGTAAGACAGCTTTTCAAATTTTCCTGTGTCTTAAAATGGTGTCAGTTACTCTAGGCCTTGCCAAAGTTGGTTGCTTCAACATTACAAATGAGACTTTGGGTGATTGCCCAGGTATCCGGTTACCTCTGTCATTTCTTGTACCTTTTGAATGTTGCTTGATTGCACTTCCTGTTTACCCATGTAATATTATTTCCCTTCTCTGGCTTTTGGTGGGGTGGAAGACTAGATAGTCATAGTTATTTTCCTCTCATGACTTAGCAAAGCCATTTTTAATATAAGAGTTAGACTCCATAGGATAGGATACCTATTGAAACATTTAACATATTTTTTTTGTTGATGTTGTTCATGCTGGTTGTAATTCTAATTGTTATGTCTGTTTTTGCCTCTTCTTTTCCATGGACAATACTTGATAATTTTGTATTAGGCTTAGAACTTTCTTATTTAGACAAAAGAGGGAGGTGCTATGGGAGCTCCTTCAACCAATAGCCTTTAAGATACCTGCCCACTATAGGCATGTTTTCATGTACTATAAATGCGGACAAAAAGCATGCACAGGCCTCTTGACTGCTGAATTTAGTTCCACTTCCCAGCGTATGCAGAAGATTGCAAATCACTACTCTTTCTGTGAGTTTATCTCCAGGTAAATAAACATTTGTTATACACCATTTTGGGCTATTGTGGAACTCTTTTATATGCCAACAGTACACTGTCAAGTTAAGAGGTAAATCTAGTTATGAGTGAAATACATGTAATGACTTTTGAGGTATCACAGACCATAATGAATAGTGATAATCTCTATACATTTTAAAGAGCTATCTCATAAGTTTAGACAATTGATGGAACTAAAGGAAAAAGAAAAATTCAGAAAAGCTCAACTTTTAATTTGGTGTGACATAAGGAATTGTCATCATCCAAGACAGGGAAGACTTTTGGAGCTGTCGGAAATTTCAGAAGCTCAATATTTTTCAGGTTAAAATGAAGATATTTTAGGTATTTTCATGAAAACCAAAGAATAAAACCAGATATACAAATTTGATACACATGCCAGACATAGGAGGCATAATTCAGCATGTAGGTATTATGTAAAGATATGGGACTTGATGAGAAAGACTGAAGAATAACTACACATAGGAAATAGATGATGTTGCAGACTCAAGCTCTGGAGCTACAAATATCATGTAATAAAAATAATGGGGATAGTCAGTGAAGACTTAGTATAAAGAGTTAGTGATATATGATTAAATCAAGAGTCTTTTAGTGCCAAGAAAAGCAAACAAAGCCAATATACTGATGGCACAATAATTTCCTGACTTAAAAGGATGATTAAAGATCATTCACTTAATTTATATCTGGGAAAGAGAAATATGTAAAGGAAAGTTTTTAGTGGGATGATATGGATAGAATCCTGAGTGGAACACCTCTGTTAGAAATTAAATAACACTGCAAAAAACTTAGAGACAAACCTTTTGAAGAATTGTTTTATGCAAATAACTTCAGCAGAAATAGGAGATTTTACTATTGATTTCAGTAAACGAATAAGGAAAGCCTTATTGAAAACTGAGGGTACTGATGTAATAGTCAAGAAAATGTAGATGATATGAAAGAGAGACAAGAACATGCTAAATCAGGCACCAGGTTATTTTCTTTTTGTTTGCAGTGACCAATGTGGTTTTAATAAGAGAAGTTATTATCTCAAAAATGATGCTTTCACTGTTATCATTTCCTCATAAATATTGAAAGATACTCTGAGACTTCATAGTTCATGAGGCTCATGGAATTCCTGAGACTTACATGGCATTCCTGAGATCTTCATATACCTTGAGTTTATATTAGAGCTAATCCATTGACCATATTTGGTGTTGTCCCCTGGTTTAGCTGTGAATGGTTTGGGCAATGTGTTGGATTCCTGGTAGTATAATCTCTTCTGAGTTTCTCAATTCCTATAAACAACTACAATAAACCTTCGTTTACTAAGGTGACTTGGATGGAATCCTTTGGTATGTGAGTGGCTTCTCTTTCTGGGGTTAGTATGTACTTCCTTATGTGTTCTCAGGGAAAGTCATGTAACACTTGGACCCAGAGTAGGGACAGAAAATGAAAGGTGTATCAGTGTGAGAATCTGTGGGATGATGAACCACAAAGTAACCATATTTCTCTAGAAGATATGTGCTGGCATGCCACTTTCCTGTGGCTGAAGTTGCTTGATCTCTGCCATGGATTATAAGACCTTCAATTGGAACTGAAATAGGCTCAAAGGAAAAATGGCAATAGATGGAAAAATTACATGTACAGGACATACAAATATGAACTTTCACATTAGTATTTTGATTTTATAGATAAAGTACGTGAAACTAAGGAAATTTTTATGGCATTGTTTTCTATGTTCTTTCCATTGAAAGCCATCCCCCAAAGGCCATCACTAACTTCTTGACCTTTATGGGTATCACAGAGGGAATAAATACATATCTAAAGATGCTATGGAATAATGCTCTTGTACACTGTAAAAATTTGTCACTTGTATTGATTTAATAAAAATGCTGATTGGCTAGCAGCCAAGCAGGAAGTATAGATGGGACTACTGGGCTAGGAGAATTCTGGAAGAGGAAAGGCAGAGATGCAGTTGCAAGCCAGACACAGAGGAAGCAAGATGAGAATGCCTTACTGAATTAAGGTAACAAGCCACATGGCTAAACATAGATAAGAATTATGTGTTAATTTAAGTTGTAAGAACTAGTTAGTAGTAAGCCTAAGCAACAAGCTAGATATAATAGAGTTAATATAAGCCTCTGTGTGTTTTTTTGACCAAATGGCTATGGGACTGTGTGGGACAGAAACTTTTTTTGAAAAAAAGGAGAGGATACTAATATGATAAGATGTAAGGGTAGATTACTAAATCAACCTTGAAAAGAAATAAAGGGGATATAAAAATAGGATTAAAAGGTAGATTATTGAATCTACTTTTAAACCAAAAAAGCAACTACTAGTTTTAAATATTTAATATCAATGGGTTTAGTGAGGAAGTGATAAGGCTGGAGGAAACAAGAATTCAGTCTCTTTTCAGCTGGGAAGTTGAGTAGGTAAATTGGATGTGGTTTGGCTCCTTTATCTCTCTTATCTCTCAACATTGTCCCCAGTATCTGACTCCAGGTTTTTGTTATTAATATCTATTAGAACTCATGCTACATGAAGATTCAAAGCTATCATTCACAAATGAATGAAAACATGCGACCTTTATTTTTCTGGGTCTGGATTACCTCAATCAGAAAGGTCTATTTCCAGTTTCATCCATTTCCATGGTAATTTAATAATTTCATTTTAATAGCTGAATAATATTTTACTGGGTAGATATAGAACTTTTTTTTTGAGACAGGGTTTCTCTGTGGCTTTGGAGCCTGTCCTGGAACTAGCTCTGTAGACCAGGCTGGTCTCGAACTCACAGAGATCCTCCTGCCTCTGCCTCCCGAGTGCTGGGATTAAAGGCGTGCGCCACCATCGCCCGGCAGAACTTTTTCATTTCTATAAGTTGATCTAGGCTCTTCCTATTTCCTTTCTTTTCAAGGTGATTTAGGACTTTATATTCTACTTACCAAACTGAACTATACTTAGACTATTAGTTTGATTTAACTAAGTGATGCCCATCAAACTTTGCGATAATATATATGTATTTACTAAATAGATATGAAGAATAGCAATGATTAATTTAAAAAAATTTAGTTAGGGTCTTACTATTTAGCCCTGGATGTTCTGGAAATCACTTTGTAGATGAGGCTGACCTCAAACTCACAGAGATCTTTCTGCTTCTGCCTTCTGAACACTGAAATTAAAGACACATACCACCATGCCCAGCCATAATTATTAACGTTTATATCCATGCAGGTTACTGATACCTCAACAACCCCCGTTTTCCTATTTTACTCAGTGTTACACTACAAGTTATAAAATTCTTTGGTCACTTAGGCCAAACCAAGGATGTCTCCAGAGAAAGAATCCTGTAACCATGTGATCCTTCTAAATTGCCATGTTTTGTAGTGTCTCTTGGTCAGTAGCCTCTTGAGGTGTGTATAATTAGTTTTTTATCTCCCTAATAGAAGATTCTATTAGGCATTTTATGTGAGAGAAGACAAAGAAACCTGACTTTGCTAAGATGCTGTTGTTATTCAGGTAAAATGCATGGATGGAAATAGACTTAACAATGCTTGGGTGGTTTCTTCTCAGATGTTACTTTGTGATTGGAACTGTCGTAGACAAGAGTCACATCCTAAAGTGATTGATGAAGAAGAGCAAAGTAGAGAGCAGTCAGGAAAATGAATTGAACGCGCAGGAGGATAACTCTTAAACACCAACTGAAGTATTGGCAAAGGCTAAGTAACCGACTGCCTATGAGCTAGAACTACATTGTAAATGGCCTTGAGAAGTCAAATAGCTTTGTAGTATTTTCTACTAAGTTTATGCCATAATTAATCATTACATACTCACTGAGAATTGATTGAATGAATGATATAATATCCTATGAACTGATAATTATGGAAAATATCAATAATACATATAAATAAAAGTGTAAATTTGTATATTTCTCTTCACTTTTAAAAATAGGTGACTATGAACTATTTGCCTTCTATGAAGTATTTGGCGAATAGTCTGTAAAATAGAAGCAAAGTTTTATAAATTTTTATTTGCTAGATTAGAAGAACTTTATAAATACCTGATCCAAAGTAAATTTTAACATAAGGACAAAAGTCTCAATGCTGAAAACAAATATTCTGGTAGAATGTAATCTCTAAATCTTAAAATAAAATGGCACTTAAAAATGCCAATTTCATTTATTTTTCTTGTTTTCATATGCCATTTATAGTTGGAATCTTTGTATCAATTTGATCATGTTCAGTGATCTGATCTGAAAGTCTTTAAAGAGGTATGATGTGAGCTTTCACATAAGTATTTATTTTAAAAGAATGCAGGATTACTTGTATTTCCCAAACTATTAAATAAATTAAATGATGTTCTAAAATTAGGAGGGTCTAAATTTCCTTGGACTTAAGGCTTCGAAACAATCTGCAAATGAATATACAAATAGATTCAACTGAGGGAGTAAAATTCCTAATTCAAAATGGTTTATGTCTAGTTTTTGTAAGCTTTACCATTTTTTTCTTCCCAATTATATACTACCTTTACAAATTTCATAGTCCCTTTTGGGTTTTCATTTTATTCTTGTTTATTTATCTCACTTTTTTGAACTTTGAGAATAATTTTGTTATAGTTTTGAGAAAAAATACCCCAGGGAAGGCAAAGTATAAATATCAACAGCAGGAGAGACAGGAGGAGAGAGAGAGAGAAAGAGAGAGAATTTCTGTGAGTTAAGCTAGCATGGATGTCAGACACATGGTGATGCTCTTTAAAGAAATACCAAAGACCAAAGAACCTGAGAAGGCAAGCTTAACCATGTTTATGGAGAGAGAAAGGTTAAAAGCAAATACTAAAATTTATTTAATTTATCACTCCAGAACTTGATTCAATCCCTTTGCCCATCTTTTCATATCATACAATCATGTATATTTATGTGCTTTTCAACAATTCAACCACACTGTTTTCTATTTTCTTTTCTTATTTTTCTTACTTTCATCCCTCTTTCTTGTATTACATCCTGACTGCAGCAGTCTCCCCCCACAACTCCTCTCTCCATCAGTTCTTTTCCTCCTCTTTTTCCCTTCAAAAATAAGCAGGCCTCCTGGGCATAACCACCGAATATAGCCTAAGAAGATACAGTGAGTCTGAGCACAAACCCTCATATCACAGCTGGATGTGGCAACCCAGTAGGAGGAAAAGGGTTCCAAACACAGGTAAAATAGTCAAAGACATTACCCACTCCCACTGTTGGGAGATGCACAAAAACACCAAGCTACAGAACCATAGGGCATATGAAGGGCACCTAGCTCAGACCCATACAGGGTCCGTATTTGTTGCTTCAATCTCTGTGAGTACCTATGAGATCTTATTAATGGATTCTGTGGGCCATGTTCTCCTGATGTCCTCGATCCCTCTGGCTCCTAAACCCCTCTCCCCATCTTCTGCAGGATTACCCCTGGCTCATCCTAGGGTTTGGCTGTAGGTCTCTGCATCAGCTCCCGTCAGTTGCTAGATGAAACTCCCATGATGATATTTGGCCTAGGCTCCAGTCTATGAGTATAGCAGAATGTAGTAATGATTTCTTTGACTTTTTTCTTGTCAGTCTTGTTAGTTCTAGCATGTATCTCTGGACTGCCCGGCCTCTGGTTTCTGGCTAACCAGTCACTGTCAGGTATAGGTTCCCTTTCCTAGCATGGATCTCAAGTTGGATTAGTCATTAATTTTCCACTAGTTCTGCACCACCCTTACCCCAGCATATCTTGAAGACGGAACACATTATAGGTTGAAGTTTTGTGGTTGGGGTGATGTCCTAGTCCCACTGCTAGGAGACTTATCTGGTTAGAGAAGGTGGCCAGCTTTGGCTCCATCTCTCAAATTACTAGGAGATTTTACTAAGGTCACTCTTGTAGTTTCCATTGCACTAGTTTTCTACATTGCTCTCATAGTTCACCAACTGTAATCTTCTCTCCCATTATTTTCCCCCTCCATTTTCCCACTCCCCCACCTGATCCATCTTGTTCCCATCTCCACCCACCCCCAGTCCATCTGCAAAATTTAATATATTTTTTTCACTTCCCAGAGGGATCCACATATCCCCCCTCGAGCCCTCCTGGTTACTTAGCTTCTCTTGTTCTGTGGATCCTAACATGATTACCCTTTATTACCAACTAATGTCCAGTTATAAGTGAGTATTTACCATGTTTGTCTTTCTGGGTCTGGGTTACCACACTCAGGATGATTTTTTTCTAGTTCCATCCATTTGCATTTAAATTTTATTATATCATTGCTTTTATTAGCTGAGTAAGACTCACTTGGATGAATATAACACATCTTCTTTATCCATTCTTCATTTGAGCGTCTAGGTTGTTTCCGGTAAAAAACAACCTAGGCTATTAGGATAAAACTGAAAGAACATGGTTAAGCAAGCATCCTTATTACAAGATGGAACATTCTTTGGGTAGATGCCCAAGAGTGGTATAACTGGGCCCCTAGGTAGATCTATTCCAAATTTTCTGAGAACTTTCCATCTTGATTTCCAAACTGATTGGACAAGTTTGCACTCCCACCAGTAATGGAGAAGTGTTCCTTTTTCTCTGCATCCTTGCAAGCATGAGCTGTCACTTGCGTTTTTGATCTTAGACATTCTGAGAAGTGTAATATGTAATCTCATCGTATTTTGATTTGCATTTCCCTGATGGCTAAGGATGTTGAACACTTTCTGTTTCTATCCAATACTTATTTCACAGCTTTTTCTGAATATAAAGTTTGGGATATCCTCATGAGAAGACAGATGTAGGGTTCAAAACTATAGGGGTTGCTGTCTAATTGAGAAATTAATCAGATCAAGTTTGTAATGAGTACTAAACATAGACACATGGTTTCTTGAGAGCATATGTGCTGTTTGCATTTGAAATTTCATTATTTGATCACTAAAATGATGTGACTGGTGTAACATGCTATTGAATGGGTGATAGTACATTTTGAAATGCATTTTGGACATGACAATGTGATGTCCTCTGCTTATTCATGTTTATTAATGTTTTTAAGTAATTTATCTCACTAGTTGATTGCTAATAGGAGCAAGAGAAAGGAAGAAAATTACGCATATTATGAGCATTTATTGAACATCTATAAATGGAGCATCTTTCTATTGATGAAATGATTGTGTCTGTCTATGGTCACTACACCCTTATCCTTTCCAATCCTTGCCAAATGCATGATTGTGATATTTGTTTCATTCCTGTAACTTAACTGAAATAACTATTTCAATATGTTAAAACAGAGAAGTAAACACACAAAGAGAAGTGTCTCAGTATCTTTTCTAATAGTAGTCAGTCCGTGGTTGACCTATGAGCTTAATCATGGGTCTTGAATCCAAAGTCCAGATGTTGTCTACTATGCACTTTCTTCTCTAAAGAAACCTAAACTACAATATAATAATGATAAATATTTCATAGAATTATGGATAAAATACTCTTATGTGATGCTATTGTTGAGGGGCTTAAGAATCCACATCATGTAGAATATACTCTATGGTAATAATTATATTCACACCCAGGATTTATGAACTGATGGCCTTGAAGAGTCTAAATTTGGTATTTGAGTTTTATTTTAACATCAAATTGCTAGAGACATTTTTCAATGATTACAGTTCATGTACCTAACAACATGAATACCAGATCTTTTGCATGTTATCACAGTCTCTGTGAGTTCATATGTACATCATGCCTCTTCTGTCTTGTCCTGGCATCATCCACCACCTCTGGATTTTACCATCCTTCAACCTTCTCTCCCTGGCTTCCTTAGGTTCCATTTCTGCTGAGATTTTTTAGTAACTAAATTATGTGACTTCATTTTTACTTACCACTGTGACTTCCTGCCTTGTTAATGTAATTATAAAATACAGACTTCCATTTTTTCCTTTAAAGGTGCAGAATAGTCTCGGGTTCTTGGATATGTGTGTGTGTGTGTGTGTGTGTGTGTGTGTATGTGTGTGTGTGTGTGGTATGTTATACATGTATCTATCAATGAAGGCAAGTTGTTCACTTATAATGTTTATGGATAATTATACAATGAAAAAAATAATGTCATTTCTTCAAGATATATATCATGAAGGTGAGAATTTCTCTATCAGATGATAGTTCTTTTAATCTTTCCTATCTGTTATTTTCTTTTCATTTTGATTAGGGTCTTACAAATGATAGCCAAATGCAAATTTATAGTGCTACAAATCTAATCTGTCTTTAAAAATTTGCCAACATTCCATCATTTTCTTTAGAGGATGTATTCATTTATATTCTTACCATCAGTTTATTATGATGCCCTCTTTTAAAATATTTATTTCTAAAAATTTTATGTGAATTTATGTCTATGCATTTGTTATATGTGGATGGGTACCCATGGATGCCAGGCATTGAATCCTATAGACCTGGAGTTACAGGCAGCATTAACTTGCTTGATGTGAGTCCTGGTAACGAAACTTGGGTTCTAGGGAAGGTAGGAAGTACTGTTAACTGCTTCCTTAAATCCACCCAACCTTGTTATCTTTTGACTTTTTAAAAAAGTATCTTTTCATATGTGTCATGTCATAGTTCACTATAGTTTTAATTTACAATCCTGTTACGATTGCTTAAATTGAGCTTGTAATCATAGCTGTTTTATTTTGGGTTAGTTGTAATGTTTAGGTGAAAATAGACTTTCATAACTTGGAGTTTCTCCTATTCTATTAGTACAATTGTAATATGCAGTTTTCCCTATTTCCTCTTTCAGGTAGCCTTGCCATCAAAGACAATGGAAGGTGTGAATCAGTCTGTGGTGTCAGAGTTTGTGTTCCTGGGACTCACCAACTCTTGGAATATTCAATTGTTCCTTTTTGTGTTCTCCTCCACATTTTATATAGCAAGCATGACAGGAAACTCCCTCATCGTGTTCGCTGTGGCTTCTGACCCTCATTTAAACTCTCCCATGTACTTTCTGTTGGCTAATCTCTCCTTCATTGACTTGGGTATTTCTTCTGTCACTTCCCCCAAGATGATTTATGACCTATTCAGAAAGCATAAAGTCATCTCCTTTAGAGGCTGTATTACTCAGATCTTCTTCATCCATGTCATTGGTGGTGTAGAAATGGTTTTACTCATAGCCATGGCTTTTGACAGATATGTGGCCATATGTAAACTTCTATATTATCTGACCATTATGAGCCCAAAGATGTGCATCTTGTTTTCAGTGGCCTCCTGGGTGGTTGGATGTATGCATTCTCTGGTTCAAATGGCTTTTGTAGTAAACTTACCATTTTGTGGACCAAATGTTTTGGACAGCTTCTACTGTGACTTTCCCAGATTCATCAAACTTGCTTGCACAGACACATACAGACTGGAATTACTGGTATCAATCAATAGTCGATTCATGTCTGTGGGCTCCTTCTTCATTCTGATCATTTCCTACATTGTCATCATATTTACTGTTCCACATTCTTCAAGTGGCCCCTCCAAGGCTCTGTCTACACTTTCAGCTCATGTGACTGTGGTGGTCTTATTCTTTGGTCCTGTGATGTTTTTCTATACATGGCCTTCTTCTTACACACACTTGGTTAAGTTTCTGGCCATATATGATGCAATTGTCACTCCTTTCCTGAATCCTATAATTTACACATTGAGGAATCAAGAAATGAAAATGGCAGTAGTGAGAGGATTCAGCAAGCTAATGGGCTATAGACAAATTCTTAAACACCTGACCTGTGAACAGTCTTAACTGAGTACAGAAATTCACTGCAACATATTTCTGAGAAGAAATATTTCTTTGCCTATTTTTACATGTTTATCTATAATATATATGCTATTTTGTCTTGTACTTAGTAATGAGTGACAATATCCTATTAAAATACTAATTACATATATAACATATATTTATTTATGTTAATATATATATTACATATATTAAAATATAATGAGCTCAATTCCTAAGGAAATTCATACACATAAAGAAGATGGATATTTACTTTAAGGTCTTTAGAAGAGGAAAAACCTCTCTCTGTATCTCTCTCTTTCTCTCAAAATTATTTGTATTTTAAGAGTATGTTTGTATGTGTATGTCTTTGCACGTGTAAGGGCAGGTACCTCTGGAGCCTAGGAGAGAGCATTTGATATGCTGCTGGTGGAGTTTTATGTTGTTTTGAACCACCTGAACTAGGTGACCGGAACCAATCTTGGGCCCTCTTAAAGGATAGTGTACACTCTTAAAGGTGAACCATCTCTCTAGACTCTGTTTCTAATTTTGAATAGAACTGTTTGTGAAAAATAGAGACTTCTTGTTGCATTCCACATAGCGTTTATATAAGAATTATTGAACTGAATCATTTTTCCATGTGTGCACCATCATGCTGCCTTTTCTTCTCTTTTGGACTTTTGCAGTTAAGCAAGGAATATAGAACTTTTAAATGCACATCAGAGTCTTACATAAGTATTGCTTGGGTAGAAACTTTGTGAGTTATGTTTGGAACAACAAAAATGTGCAAAAGAAACATGTTGATCTTTTCTTCTGCTGCTTTGATAGTAGACTACTCAAAGACATTTAATATAACTTTTTTTCCTATTTTTTATCTTCCTTTTTTATTTTGTCTTCTCATAATGCAAAGAGATGTTTGGGTGACATTTGGATGGTAAAATGCTCTTGTTTTAAGATAGATGCAAGTATAGAATCAAAACACTTAATATACATTTCTAGTGGTAATGTACAAATATTTGGGACCACTAAGATTTTTAGAGTTTCCTTCCTTGTTCTCATTCTCTCCTTTCAGTTCCTCCATGTCCCAGGTCAGCTGCAAGTATCATTGTGATAAAATTCCCAGGCTTTGCTCACATGACAAACATTAAGATAGACACAACATTCCTGGTTTCTGTTTCATGGCCATTTTTCCTTTAAAAATTTTGGATCAAAAGTTCCAGGTCCAGAGTGAGATTTAGTAACAACAGATGTACCAGGACCTTTTTTTTTAAATGAAACTCATATTTCCATTAAATTCCATTAAAGAATCCCTTATGGATGATTTTTAGAATAGGTTACCAAATGTAGCTATGAGGGATATAGACTCATATGTCCTTGTATTATCTTCATTTGTGGATTTCAAGAATACCTTATCAATCTAAATGTTTTTTATCTGCATTGGGCCCAAAGTTCACAGCAAATGAAATGTGAAAATGAGTTTGTAACAGACTCCAGTAGTCTACCCACACACTTTACTATTTATAAGCAACCAATTTAATAGATTAATGGAACACTTCATAAAGTTATTGTCATATTGTTCATTGATGTGTGGTTTTTATGGTGATTTGGTGGTTTCAGAAGGAATGCATCAAAAACCTGCACTAAGCCAGCCCCTGGATCTTGCCGTTGTGATTTCATGCTTGCCACCTTAGGTCTATGTGCTCAGTGACTTTCCTACTGTGCTACTGTGTTCCATCTAAGCTCCGTGTGCAGAACTTGGTGAGCCTTCCACAGACTTCTGAGAGTCATCAGTTGGAAACTCCTAACTATACAGAAAATTTGTTCTAGCACTCAGTAGCTGCAACTATTTCTATGTGAATAGACATCTCTTTCTTGTTTTCCTTTTTTTGAGATTTGCAATTTTTGGGGGGATTTGCAATTTTTTATTGATTTTTATTGAGCTCTGCATTTTTCTTTTGTCTTTGTTCTTGTCATTCTTATTGTTCTTATTATTAATGTTGTTGTTCTTCTTCTTGAATTACAGACATTTTCCTTTAGTTAACAAATATTAAAGTTTTCAGATTGAGAAAATATAAAACTCCAGGATAGCAACTGGAATAGAGTATTAAAAAATTTTCAGATTTATTTTTCTAGAGGTTACTGACATATATATTTGGATGCTTGAAATTAGTAATTTGATATGATCTGAGACAGTTTTTCTAAGAATAAGCAAGCTGATACTTATTGTATAAATCTATTTTTATACATAACGTAATTGTTTATTGATTCTTCAGGAATTTTATATCATGCGCCCCAATCTTATTCACCTCTCAATCTCCCCATGCCTATCTCTAATCCCTGCAGCATCACCTCCCAAAAATCCCTCCAAATTAATTAAAATAAAATAAAACAAAACCCCACCTCTCTCCCTCATCTTTCCCATATCTAACACCTCTTCGTTCCTCCTAGTGCATTGGGAGTTCTGGTGTTCAATTTGCCCTACTTTCAAATATTCATTGCTAATGAGTCATAGGTATGGTTCAAGGTCTCTGGCCTCTAGCACACCATCATTTATGGACTCTTACCAAAACTCCTCTCAGAGTTTCTGCTGTTGTCAGGAGTCATGGGGATTCTGTGGCTAGTATTCGATAGGACCAGTCCCTTCAAATGCTCACTCATATTTGGTTTCTAGCCATAAACCAAGGACATTGAGCCTATAATTAGTGATCCTAGAGAAGCTAAATAAGGAGAACCCAAAGAAAAACATATAGGCATCCTCCTGATTATTAATCTTCAGCAAGCGATGAAAGGAGACAAAGACAGAGACCCACATTGGAGCACAGGACTGAATTCTCAAGGTCCAAATCAGGAGCAGAAGGAGAGAGAGCACGAGCAAGGAACTCAGGACCGCGAGGGGTGCACCCACACACTGAGACAATGGGGATGTTCTATTGGGAACTCACCAAGGCCAGCTGGCCTGGGTCTGGAAAAGCCTGAGATAAAACTGAACTCTCTGAACATAGCAGACAATGAGGACTACTGAGAACTCAAGAACAATGGCAATGTGTTTCTGATCCTTCTGCACGCAATGGCTTTGTGGGAGCCTAGGCAGTTTGGATGCTCAACTTACTAGACCTGGATGGAGGTGGGAGTTCCTTGGACTTCCCACAGGACAGGGAACCCTGATTGCTTTTCGGGCTGAGGCGGGGGAGGGGGGGACTCAATTGGGGGAGGGGGAGGGAAATGGGAGGCGGTGGCGGGGAAGAGACAGAAATCTTTAATAAATAAATAAATTAAAAACAAACAAACAAACAAAAAAACAAATGCTCCAGCAGATCCTAGGTAGTGTAGATGTTAGGATGGGCCAACCCAAGGTCCAGAATGTGGGTCTGAGTGGTAATGGTGCTGGTCATTCCAGTCCACTGGAACCAGCCCTCACCCAGGCAAGCGGCAGAGCCAGCTCTCCTAGTCCCATGCAATCAGGTCCTCTTTATTGCGAGGAGGGGGCAGCTCTCCCATGAGGGGTAGAGCCAGCTCTCCTGTTTCAGTGTCCAGTGAGGGGCATAGGCCTCTATCCCAGGTCCAGTGAAAGGTAAAACTGGCATGGCTCTTACAGTCTCCTGTAGGAACTTTGGACATGATCATCAATACAGATCTCAGCTGTAATGGGACCAGGGATCCAGACATGGCAGCAGCTTTATCCCCAGCATCATCGTGGCCGCAGTGGCAACATGGTCATCCAGATCAGTATGTCCCCAGCAGTTGTATGACCCTTGGACATCAACATGGTCTCTGGTGACTGACCAGATGCCAGGTTTTCATACAGTTTGGGTGGAGCTGCTGCCTAGGCCATGTCTGGGGCCATGGTCCTGCAGCAGTCAGGGTCTGAATTTATGTCCATGGCTCCTCTTACCACAGACATCACTTCTTATACTTTATTTACATCTCTATACGGAGTTGCCCCAAGACTGAATTCCAATCACTAGTGACCTGCTGCTTAGCCTTTTACATTTGGGTAACAACAGATCTCCAAACACCTATTCAACTAAGGAGGGACCAAGCTATCCACACCAAGGAACACTGTCAATGACCTATGTCTAGATTCTTTGGTCATATCACAAAGACAGAACATGAATAACTAAGACAACATGCCTCCTACAAAAATGCAGACATGACTATTCTAACATCTGATGAAAAAGATTTCAAGTCAAAACCAGTCAGAGAGATAAGGAGGACCAATTCATATGCATTAAAGGAAAAATCCAAGAAGCTAATACAATTCTAAACATATACACATTGAACACAAGAAAACCTGATTTCATAAAAGAAATACTATTATTCTTAAAACCACGGATTAACCACCAAATAGTGATAGTGGATGACTTAAATATCCCAATAAGTAAGTCTATAGGACAAAATCTGAACAGAGAAAACCTGAAGTTAAATGACATAAAACAAATAGACTAAAGAAACATCTACAGAACATTCTACACCAATAATAAACAACACATCTACTTCTCAGCAGTCCAGGAAACTTTCCACAAACCCGATTGTATATTAGGATGCAAAACTTTACTCAAAATAGAAAAACTGAAATGACGTTTTGTCTTTTATATTACCCCAATGGGATAAGGTTGAATATCAATACCAGTAGATTCTACAAAAAGCATACCAGCTCATAGAGACCAATCAACATACTACCGAATGATAATTGACTCAAGGAAGAAATGGAGAAGGAAGTTTAAAAATTCTATAATTGAATGTAAATGAAAACACAGTGTCTAAAAATTTATGGAACATAAAGAAGGTAGTCAAAATTGGCAAATTTTAGAGCACTATGTCAAGTGAAAAACTCAATTAAGTGCTTGAAGGCCTTTGAATATCGACAACAATCAACTCACCCAAACAGTAGATGGGAAGAGATAATCAAACACTAGCTGAAATGAACAAAATAGAAAAAAAAAAAGATTTACAAAAAAAACAATGACATTAAGAGCCTGCATAATGCTTGTACATATATTATAGGACAGGCTATTTGTATTGGATAGCCAATTAGTGTGCTCTTTCATGGGGAAGATTATTTCTCCCAAAGTCAGCATTCCTGAGCTATCTGTAGTTCTCTGTGTAGCAATGAGCCTCTCGGGCTTTGCTCACCCATTTTACCATGGATGTTTGCCTTGTTCACATCATGTTTAGACAATCATGCTGAAATTTTATGATTACAACTTCTAACATAACTAGAGGTCACAATCTCATAGCAAACTCCCTGTTCTCTGACTCTTACAATCTTTCTGACCTCTTCTACAATTACTGCTGAATCTGAGGTGTGGGAGATGTTTTGTTTAAATAATGGTCTCCATCCATTTCAAAGAGGAGCTTCCTTGATGAGGGGTGAGGATGACACCTCTCTTTGTTTATAAGGACAAATATTTAGAGTGCAGTTAGAGATAACGCTGGTTTAATAAAGTGATAGTTGTTGGTTTTCCTCCATGATCCATGAATCTCCTAGCCCAAAGTAGCTGGCAAGGTTTCCATTCGCATGCATAATTACCCTGTTCTTAAACAGTTGTTTTATTTGTTTATTTATTTAGTTTTTTTTTTTGACACGGGTTTTTCAGTGTAGCCTTGGCTGTCCTGTAACTCACTTTAGACCAGGTCGGTCTTAAACTCACAGAGATCTACCTGCCTCTGCTTTCTGTGTGCTGAGATTAAAGGTGTGTGTTACCGCATCCCAGTTTGAACAAGTTTTAAGAAATTATGTATTTTTTTCCTTTTTTTAATTTTTTAAATTTTATTTTATATTCCATCCACGTTCTCAACCCCAACTGAAATAATCACACAGAAACTGTATTATTTAAATCACTGCTTGTTCCATTAACTCTAGATTCTTATTAGCTAACTCTTACAACTTAATTTAACCCATTTCTATTAATCTGTGTATCACCAGCTGTGGACTACCAGCGTGGTTCTGGCATGTCTGTTCCTGGTGGGGCTATATAGCATCTCTGAGATGCCTCATTCTTTCTCCCAGCATTCAGTTTAGTGTTCCCTGTCTATCTTTGTTCTGTCCTGTTATAGGCTCAAGCCTGCTTTCTTTATTAGTTAATGTTAATCACAGCATACAGAGGGGAATTCCACATCACAGGATGAAGGCTTAATGATGATAGTTGGAGTATTCACCAATCTGATTACAGGGGAAGACCACTTAGGGTTCTCTTTCCACTATTGCTAGGAGTCTTAGTTGAGGTCATCCTTGCAGATTCTTGGAAATTTCCTGGCACTAGGTTTCTCCCCAACCTCATAGTGGCTCTCTCTATCTAGATCTCTCCATTTCATTCCCGCATTGTCCCTCTTCCTCCTCAACCAGTCTATTTCCTCAAGTTGTCATCTCCCATTCCCTCTTCTTTACAACCCCATTTCCCCTGTTTACCCAGGGAGAGTTCATCTGCTTCTCCTTCCCTAAGCCATCCATGTGTCACTCTTAGGGTCTTCTTTGTTTACCTGCCTTCTCAGAATCTGTGGATTGTAGTTTGAATATCCTTTGCTTTATATCTAATATCCATTTATTGTTGAGTATAAACCGTGTTTATCTTTTTAAGTCTGGGGTACCTCATTTGGGATAGTTCTTTCTAATTCCATCAATTTTCCTGTAAATTTCAAGATGTCATTGTTTTATACAGCTGACTAATACTTCAACATTCTTTATCCATTCTTTGGTTGGTAGGCATCTAGATTACTTTCAGGTTCTGAGTATTATGAATAATACTGCTATGAAATAGTTGATCAAGTGTCCTTGTGGTATGATTGAGTATCTTATAGATATATGACCAGGAGTGGTATCATTGGCTGTTGTAGGAGAGATGCTACTTGTTTTCCCAGCCACCTGGCTAGCTTACACCCACCCAAAATAACCACACAAAATCTGTGTTCATTAAATCACTGCTTGGCCTATTAGCTTTAACATCTTATTGGCTAGCTCTTATACCTTGATTTTGCCCAGTTTTATTAATCTATGCGTCACCACATGGCTGTGGCTTACCAGGAAATATTCAGCACGTCTGATTCTGGTGGCTCCATGGTGTCTCTCCCCTCTGCTTTCTTCTTTCCAGAATTCAGTTCTGTCTTCTCCACCTACCTAAGTTCTGGCCTATCAGGCCAAGGCAGTTTTTTTTATTCATTAACCAATACAAGCAACTCATAGAAAGAAGGACCTTCTACACCAATTGACCTCGAAGTAGACTGATTTCCAGTTTTCTGAGAAAAAGTCACACTGGTTTCTAAAGTGACTATACAAGTTTGATCTCCCACAAGCAGTGGAGGAGTGATCCCCTGACCCCACATCTTCTCCAACATAAGCTATTCTCAATACTTTTGATCCTACTCATTCTGAAGGTGTAAGATGGTATCTCAGAAACATTTTGATTTGCATTTCCCTGATGATTAAGGATGTTGAGCAATTCCTTAAATGTCTTTATGTCATTTGTGATTCTTCTGCTGAGAATTCTTTGTTTAGCTCTGTACCCCATTTTTTTAAACTGGAACTTTTGGGTACAGTCGATTTAGTGTTCTGTAAGTTTCTTGTATTTTCATAAGTGTTTCCTTCCTTAAGTTTGTAAAGTTTTCTTTTATGATTTTGTTTAATATATTTTCTGTGCCTTTGAGCTGCTATTCTTCTCCTTTCTCCAACCCTATTGTTCTTAGGTTTGGTCTTTTCATGGTGTCCCAGATTTCCTGGACATTTTGTGTTATGACCTATTTGCCTTTATTTTTTTCTTTGCCCCCAAAATCTATTTCTTTTGCTTTTTCTGGGTTGGGAGGTTCAGGTCTTTCTGTTGTAGGACGACAAGGTTCTGGTGGTGCTACATTGCTCTTTAGATTGTTTAATATATTCTTGCATTAGTGTCTACCCATCTGTTAGTACAGTTGGTGCAGGCAGTGTCTTTGCTCTTAGTTTGACTTTTGCAGTTGGTGTCTGGGTCTCATGTCTTGGACCAATCTGTGCAGTTACTCCCTGTATTAGGGAGTGGCTCTTGGTTCACTCTGTGTACTCACAGTCTGTTTCTCAGGGAGATGCTGGTCACTTTCCGCTGGTCAGTTCTGTGCAGTCACAGTCTGTATCTCAGGGGACTGCTGAGGTCACAGAGAATGAGTAGGCTTGCGAGTGAAATGGGACATGTAGATTGCAGTACTTGATAGGTGGTGCTTGGGCACACTGCCTATAGGAGGCTTGCTCTTGTAGCTGAGGTGTGTCGGGGGTAAAAGGCCCAGGTTTTGCCTAGGGCCTACATACTGGGCTGTCCAGCTGAAAGGCTGGTCACTCACCTTTTGCTTTGTTCTATGCAGTTGTAGTCTGTGTCTCGAGGAGCTGCTGAAGTAGCCTGAGATAGGTGGGTTTAGGGATGAAGTGGTACTTGTTGATGCTATGTATTTTGAGGTGGCTCTGGAGCAGGAAAATAATATGCAAATTTTGTAGAAAAAGATAAAATTGCAGAGTAGAGTGTCACAGTTTCTTTATCATGAACACACACATGCACAGACACACACACACACACGATTTTAGACATTTTCTCTAGGTAATTTAAACAAGGAGACAACATCTACAAGACAATCAGGACAATTTTTCAGGAGAGTCTCCTCCATACTCAGATGATTCTAATTTGTGGCAAGTTGACATTAAAACCAACCATAATGTACATTCTCTCTCTCTCTCTCTCTCTCTCTCTCTCTCTCTCTCTCTCTCTGTGTGTGTGTGTGTGCATACAACTTGCAGTATATTTTCCAAAACCCAGAAGAAATCATAAACCTGTATTGTGAATGTATTCACATATATTTGTGGCCTAACTTGGAATTGACCATCCACTGAAAAAAATCTAATACAGAAATCTTTCACTTATATGGTTTTGACTCTATATTACAATGGGGACTGGAAACATGAGATTTAGACTTTAGGGATTGTATTTATATTCTTTTAATAATCTCTGATAAGTGGTTTACATGTGCTGTAAATAAATAATGATACATATAAAATGTATCACATCAAGGTATATCGCCAATTAAAGTAAAACTATTTTACTTCTTAAGTAGAGAATATAATATAGTACAAATCCTGATGGAGGATAAGATGATCTGAGGGAAATTGTGCTATTAGAAGAAATCTCATGATAACATGCAAAGATATAATTACTCATTATATGGCCCAATGCTTTCTTAATTTGATATTATTTTCCCAACCCTGTTCATCCCTCAGATTTAAGAAAACTGAAGGTACAAGTATTTCACCCCTCCAGTTACACCCAGTTTCTGTTTCTCTCCTATTTGTGGATATATTAAGCACCTGTCCAAGCCCTTGACACAGTATGCCATTCCTAGGCGCAGCCATTTCCAGTATAATTCACAGTGACTAAACTCTTACTGTGCTGTGATACTTATTGAAAAATAAATCTATTTTTGTCTACATTCATGTTTATTTACTTGTACAACAGTTTATAAGGTGTTGTTCTGCTGTCTGTTCTTTGTATAAACTGTAAGTCTTCTTATATAGTCTCAACATACTTTTTAGGGGGTTGTTACGTGTGTGGAACATAGTTTCTTTGTTATTCTTAGTTGACAGAAATTTTAGTTATTTCATTTACTTTAGAGATTTATTTACTGCACTTGATTTCTGTCCAGCTCAATCTATGCACACATCTATAATTATAGGTCACAGTTTTACAGAAAATGAAGACTTCTCGAAAATTCTTCTTTGTTTTAAACTACACTTTAATTAGTACATTAGTTTGATTTAACTCTGTGATGATAGCTAAACACTGAGAAAATACACTTTAATTAGTACATTAGTTTGATTTAACTCGGTGATGATAGTTAAACATTGAGAAAATATTTATCAATTATTAAGGAATAATATCAATGGGATTTTTTTGCTTTGAACAAGATCTCACTATTTAGCTCTAAATGTTCTGAAAGTCACTATGTAAGGCTGGCTTCAAACTCACAGAGATCCACCTGCCTCTGTCTTCTGATTGCTGAGATTAAAGGTGTGTGCCACCATGTTAACTTTCAAATTCACGTAGGTTAATGTTACCATAACAATCCTGGTTTTCTTTTATTCTTCCTTTTAATATCATACTATGGGCTATAGAAATTCTTTGGTCACATAGACCAAAAAAAAAAAATACTCTAGAGAAAAGAATTTTATAGCCACATGATGCTTTTAAATTGCTATGTTTTTTGAGTATACCTTGTCTGTGGCCTCTTGAGGTACATATAATTAGCTTCTTATCTCCCTAATGGAAGATTCCATGTAGCATTTTATGTTAGGGCACACAGAGAAGCCTGACTCTGCTAAGATGATGTTGTTATCATTCAGGTAAAATGCATGTCTAAAAATAAACTTAACAATGCTTGGGTGGCTAATTCCCAGATGCTAGTTTGTGCTTGGAATTACTGTGGATAAGAGTCACATCCTAAAGGGATTGAGGAAGATGAGCAAAGTAGAGAGCAGTCAGGAAAAGAAATTGAACGCACAGGAGGATAGCTGATAAACAGCAACTGAAGTATTGGCAAAGGCTAAGTAACCGACTGCCTATGAGCTAGACCCACATTGTAAATGGCCTTGAGAAGCCAAACAACCTTGTAACATTTTCTACTAAGTTTGTGTAGCAATATAATGAATCATTCTTTATTCACCAATAATTGATTGAATGAATGATACAATACACCCTATGATCTAATGAGATATTAAAGATACTTGTAAGTAAAAAGGAAAGATTTGTAATTTTCTCCTCACTGACTTTTAAAAATAGTTTGAGTGTGAACAAGTCACCTTCTACCAAACATTATGTGATTGTTCTGTAAAACAGAAGTAAATTTGGTCAAGATTTTCATGCTTTTCAGGTTGGAAGAGTGTTATGAAAACCTGACCAGAAGTAAATTTTAAGATGTGACCAAAAGCCTCAATGTTGCAAACAGATGTTGTGATAAAATGTCATTTTAATTTTAGAACAAAATGGTACTTAAAATATAAAAAGTTGAATTTATTTTCTTGCTTTCAGCTCTGGTATAAAATATAAAGTTGGAATGTTTGTATTAATTTGATTCTGATCCGTGATCTGATCAGAAAGACTTTAAAGATGTTGAAGTGACTTTTACCTAATTATATTTTTGAAAAGAATACAGAATTATTCATATCTTACAAACTATTTAATAGATATAGTTATGTTTAAATTAGAAGCATCCAAATTTGGGTAGGTATCCTTAAGTTGAGGAAATGATTTGAAATAATAAGCATAGTGAAAATACAGACAGATTCAACTGAGATAAGTTCATAATTTAAATATTTATGCCTAGTTTATAGTAAGCTTTCTCATTTTTCTATTCCCAATTATATACCAACTTTTCAAATTTTATAGTCTTTCTATGTGCATTCTTCATGATCTAGGTCTAGATTTTTTTTTCAATCTTATTTACCTTTTTATTCCTGCTTTTTGCAGCCTGAAAATAATTTTTTAATGTTTAGAAGAAAATTACTCCAGGGAGGACAATTTTTAAATCTCAACAGCACTTTAGGGGAGAAACGATGGAGAGGGGCAAAAGAAAGAGTCTGAGAGCGAGAGCGAGAGCGAGAGCGAGAGCGAGAGAGAGAGAGAGAGAGAGAGAGAGTTAATTTGACATGGAAAGAGGGACATGGAAGGAAAAGGAACTTTAAAGAAAGAGTAAGGACACCCTGAGAACCAGAGGAAGTATGCTTAAGACAGGCTTAGGGTTAGAGTTAGAAAGATTCAAATAAAAATTACAGTTTATTTTCTTTATCAATTCATAACTCTATCCAATCTTTAATATTATATAATCATGTGTATTTTGTGTAGTTTTAAAGAACATAAATGAAGAATTGTCCGTTTTTGCCAAATATGTATTTCCCCCTCATTTTCTAGGTTTTCAGAGTCTAAGCTTTGGGATGCACTAATGAGAAGCCAGACTTAAATTGAGCTGTATAAGGGTTGCTGTTTGAGAAATAAACCAATGAATTAAAATTCGTGAGTACTAAACGTATATATGATATTCTTTGAAAGCAAATGCACCAACTTCACATTTGAAATGTTGTGATATATTGTTGTTGAAATGATGTGAATAATGTAATGTGTTAGTTAATGGGAGATGGGTAGTACATTTTGAAACATACTTGGGCATGGTAGTGTGATGCCCTATGCTTATCCATATTCATTAATGTTTTTAAGTAATCTCGTGAGTTAGTCACTATTATGAGCAAAAGGAAGAAATATATTGATATTATTAGCATTAATTGAACATCCACAAATGGGGAACTTATCTATTGTGAACATGATTGTGTCTATGGCCACCTCACCCTGCCCTGCTCATCCTTACTGAATGCATGATTGCAATCTTTGTTTTATTCCTATAACTTTATTGTAGTAGCCATTTTAATATGTTTAAGACAAAGAGAACACAAGTTTTGTGGCACAGTACCTTTTCTAATAGTAGTCATCACATAGCTGATTAATCAGGGATCCTGAATCAAAAGCTCAGATGTTGTCTGCTGTGCTGTTTCTTCTCTAAATAAAATGAAACCACCAAATAATATGATAAATCTTTTCATAGAGTTATGATAAAAGGATTATTACAATATTTTTTGTTTTTATTTATGTCCATTTTTTAATCCATGTGTCTATAAGTGTTCAATGGACAGAGGTTGTTCATCATAATATTAATTTTTAGGAATAATACAAAAAATGGGGAAATATATTGACTTAATGTTTCCTTCTGGATATATACCCTTAAGGTGAGAATTTCTATATTTTCTTTTTTATTTATTTTTTCCGTTTATTTATTTATTAAAGATTTCTGTCGATTCCCAGCCACCGCCTCCCATTTACCTCCCTCTCCCCCAATCAAGTTCCCCTCCCTTGTCAGCCCATAGAGCTATCAGGGTTCCCTGCCCTGTGGGAAGTCCAAGGACCACCCACCTCCATTCAGGTCTAGTAAGGTGAGCATCCAAACTGCCTAGGCTCCCACAAAGCCAGTATATGCAGTAGGATCAAAACTCATTGCCATTGTTCTTGAGTTCTCAGGAGTCCTCAGTGTCCACTATGTTCAGCGAGTCCGGTTTTATCCCAGGCATTTTCAGATCCAGGCCAGCTGGCATTGGTGTTTTCCTATATGTTTTTCTTTGGGTTCTCCTTATTTAGCTTCTCTAGGATCACTAATTATATGTTCAATGTCCTTTGTTATGGCTAGAAATCAAATATGAGTGAGTATGTCCCATGTTCCTCTTTTTGGGTCTGGCTTACCTCACTCAGGATAGTGTTTTCTATTTCCATCCACTTGTATGCAAAATTCAAGAAGTCCTTATTTTTTACTGCTGAGTAGTACTCTAATATGTATACATTCCATACTTTCTTAATCCATTCTTCCATTTGAAGGGCATCTAGGTTGTTTCCAGGTTCTGGCTATTACAAACAATGCTGCTACGAACATAGTAGAGCATATACTTTTGTTGTATGGTAAGGCGTCATTTGGGTATATACCCAAGAGTGGTATTGCTGGTTCCAGAGGTAGGTTGATCCCGAATTTCCTGAGAAACCGCCACACTGCTTTCCAAAGTGGTTGCACAAGTTTGTATTCCCACCAGCAATGGATGAGTGTACCCCTTTCTCCACAACCTCTCCAGCAAAAGCTATCATTGGTGCTTTTTATTTTAGCCATTCTGACAGGTGTAAGATGGTATCTTAAAGTTGTCTTGATTTGCAATTCCCTGATCGCTAAGGAAGTTGAGCATGACCTTAAGTGTCTTTTGGCCATTTGAACTTCTTCTGTTGAGAATTCTCTGTTCAGCTCAGTGCGCCATTTTATAATTGGGTTGATTTGATTTTTACGGTCTAGTTTCTGGAGTTCTTTATATATTTTGGAGATCAGACCTTTGTCAGTTGCGGGGTTGGTGAAGATCTTCTCCCAGTCAGTGGGTTGCCTTTGTGTCTTAGTGACAGTGTCCTTTGCCTTACAGAAGCTTCTCAGTCTCAGGAGGTCCCATTTATTCAATGAGGCCCTTAATGTCAGTGCTGCTGGGGTTATACGTAGGAAGTGGTCTCCTATGCCCATGTGTTGTAGAGTACTTCCCGCTTTCTCTTCTATCAGGTTCAGTGTGATCGGACTGATATTGAGGTCTCTAATCCATTTAGACTTGAGTTTTGTGCATGGTGATAGATATGGATCTAGTTTCATTCTTCTACAGGTTGACATCCAGTTGTGCCAGCACCATTTGTTGAAGATGCTCTCTTTTTTCCATTGTATACTCTTAGCTCCTTCATCGAAAATCAGGTGTTCATATGTTTGTGGGTTAATGTCAGGGTCTTCTCTTCAATTCCATTTGTCGACTTCCCTGTTTTTATGCCAATACCAAGCTTTTTTTAATACTGTAGCTCTGTAATAGAGTTTGAAGTCAGGGATGGTAATGCCTCCAGATGATCCTTTATTGTATAAGATTGTTTTGACTATCCTGGGTTTTTTGTTTTTCCATATAAAGTTTTTTATTGTCTTCTCCAGCTCTGTGAAGAATTTTGATGGGAGTTTGATGGGGATTGCATTGAATCTATAGATTGCTTTTGGTAGAATTGCCATTTTTACTATGTTGATCCTCCCAATCCAAGAGCAGGGGAGATCCTTCCATTTTCTGGTGTCCACTTCAATTTCTTTCTTCAAAGACTTGAAGTTCTTTTCATATAGATCTTTCACTTCCTTTGTCAGAGTTACCCCAAGATATTTTATGTTATTTGTGGCTATCGTGAAAGGTGATGCTTCTCTGATTTCCCTCTCTGTTTCCTTATCCTTAGTGTATAGGAAGGCCACTGATTTTTTGGAGTTGATCTTGTATCCTGCCACATTACTAAAGGTGTTTATCAGCTGTAGGAGTTCTTTGGTAGAGTTTTTGGGGTCACTTATGTATACTATCATATCATCTGCAAATAACGAAAGCTTAACTTCTTCCTTTCCAATACGAATTCCCTTGATCTCCTTATGTTGTCTTATTGCTATTGCTAGAACTTCAAGGACTATATTGAAGAGGTATGGAGAGAGTGGAGAAATTCTATATTGTATGGTACTTCTCGTTTAATCATTTGCATCTTTTGTCTTCTTTTTTCTACCTTATATCTCACCACACTTCTCTTTTTGTATTATACTATTAAGTATAAAACCAATATAAGGATAAAATTTGTTAGACAAGCACACCTATACTGTGCTGCAAATCTAGTCTCTAGTTTTTGAAAACTTCCCATACTTTTTCCTTTATGGATGTGTTAATTTAAATTGTCATCAACAGTTTATAAAAATATTCTCTTTATAAACATTCATTTAAAAGTTACATGTATGTGTCTTTGTGATTAATTTTATGATTCATGCTTGAGAAAATCTCATGAAACTAAGAGGTGTCATTAGATTCCCTGGAGCTAGAACTATAGACTATTGTAAGCTACTTGGTATGGATGCTAAGAACAGAGCGGGGGTCTTTTGAAAGAGTAGCAACTGCTCTTAATAAACGAGGCAGTTCACCTGGCCCTAATATCCTCATTTAAAGCCCCCCAACCCTTACTGTCTTTGAGTTTTTGATGAAAACTTTTGTTACAGGAGTTAAATACTATTTCCAACTAATTTATAAATTTCAGATTATTGGTTGTGTATAGAACTTTCTTGTCTCACACTACTCACTTTAAAGTTAGATTCAATGTTGCAATAAAATAGATTTTCATTACTAGGAGATTCTCCTATTCTATTTATAAAATTATAATTTATAGTTTCTCACATTTCTTCCTTCAGGTAGCACTGCCAACAGAGCCAATGGAAGGAAAGAATCAGTCTGTGGTGTCAGAGTTTGTGTTCCTGGGACTCACCAACTCTTGGGACATCCAATTATTCCTTTTTGTGTTCTCCTCCATGCTTTATGTAGCAAGCATGACAGGAAACTCCCTCATCGTAATCACTGTGGCTTCTGATCCTCACTTACACTCTCCCATGTACTTTCTGTTGGCTAACCTCTCCTTCATCGACTTGGGTGTTTCTTCTGTTATTTCCCCCAAGATGATTTATGATTTGTTGAGAAAGCATAAAGTCATCACTTTTAGAGGATGCATCACTCAGATATTCTTCATTCACTTCATTGGTGGTGTGGAGATGGTTTTACTCATAGCCATGGCTTTTGACAGATATGTGGCCATATGTAAGCCTCTCCATTATCTGACCATTATGAGTCCAAAGATGTGTGTCTTGTTTTCAGTGGCCTCCTGGGTGGTTGGCCTTATGCATTCTCTTATTCAATTGGCTTTTGTAGTAAACTTACCATTCTGTGGACCAAATGTTTTGGACAGCTTCTACTGTGACTTTCCTGGGTTCATCAAACTTGCCTGTGTAGATACACACAAACTGAAATTACTGGTCTTTGTCAACAGTGGATTCATATCTGTGGGCTCCTTCTTCATACTGATCATTTCCTATATTGTCATTATATTTACTGTTCACAAACATTCTTCAAGTGGCTCCTCCAAAGCTCTGTCTACACTTTCAGCTCATGTGACCGTGGTGGTCTTAGCTTTTGGTCCTGTGATGTTCATCTACACATGGCCTTCTTCTTTCACACACTTGGATAAGTTTCTGTCCATATTTGATGCAGTTGTCACTCCCTTTCTGAACCCTGTGATCTATACATTCAGGAATCAAGAAATGAAAATGGCAATGATGAGAGTATTTAAACAGATAATTGTTTATAGACAAATAATTAAACACTTGCACACTGATCATTCTTAACTGAGTACAAATGTTCATTGTTAATATCTGAGAAAAATATTTCCTTGCAAATTTGGTCTATTTATTCATATAAATTAACCATGGGGGTTTGGAGGACTATGGACAGAGAGGAGACAGGTAGTAGTAAGTCCAGGGGGAGAGGATCTCTTTCTGGATGGAGTAATGGTATAGTTATAAAGCGACTGGTGGCTGCTCCCTGTTTCTCTGGTCTTTCATATTCTAACCTGATAACTGACTCCTGATTTTTTTATTTAAAGAGATTAATAAGATTAATGCTTTGGAGGAGGGCAGGCTGCAATTGGGATTTGTTGCATGAGAAAAAAATAAATAAAGGAAGAAAAATGTTTAAAATTCTCAACATCTTTAGCCACTAGGGAACTACAAATTAGAACTAATGGGATTCCATCTCGCTCCAGTCAGAATCTTTATCATCAAGGAGCCAGATGACCAAAATTTTACTAGAAAATACTGGAAGGAAAACCATAACCCAAGGAAGCTAACTGCACCCACAAAATCACAGACATCTGATAACCACCCATCAGCATCACCCAAAGAAGGGAAATATCAAAACACTACTACCAAAAGATAACCAAAATTAACAATCATTCATCATTAATATAGCTTAATATTAATGGAATCAATTCACATATAAAAAGACACCGGCTAAGAGAATGGATACAAAAAATCATCCAGCATTCTGTTGTTTACAAAAAACATACCTCAACCTCCAAGGTAGACACAACCTCAGAGTAAAAGGTTGGGAAAAGGTTTTCTAATCAAATGGACCTAAGAAACAAGTGGGTGTGGTATCCTAATATCTAACAAAAGTGATTTCAAACTAAAATCAATCAGAAGAGATGGACAAGGACACTTTATACTCATAACAGGAACAATTCATCAATATGGAGTCTCAATCCTGAATATCTATGCCCCTAATACAAGAGCACCCATACATGTAAAAGAAACATTACTAAAACTTAAATCACACATAAAATCCCACACATTAATAGTAGCAGATTTCAACACTCCTCTCCCACCAATGGACAGGTCAACCAGACAGAAACTTAACAGAGAAATAAGAGAACTAACAGATGTAATGAATTAAATGGACATAACTGACATCTGTAGAACATTCCACCCAAACAGGAAAGAATATACCTTCTTCTCAGCACCTCATGGAACCTTCTCTAAAATTGATCAAATATGGTAACAAAGCAAAATCACAGATAAAAAAAATTGGAGTAACCCACTTTGTCTTATTGAATCACCATGGAGTAAAGTTAAAATTCAACAACAGTACTACTTCCAGAAAACCTACAAACTCATGGAAATTGAACAATCAACTACTGAACCACCCTTGGGTCAAGGAAGAAATATAGAAATTGTATTCTTCCTTGAATTCAATTAAAATGACAGCATAACATATCCAAACCTATGGAACACTATGAAAACAGTGCTAAGAGGAAAGTTCATAGCATTAAGTGCCCATATAAAGAAAATGGAGCAAGTTCACATTAGCAACCTAACAGCACACCTGAAAGCTCTAGAAAAAAAGAATCAGACTCACCTAGGAGGCATAGAAGACAGGAAATAATCAAAGTGAGGGCTGAAATCAACAAAATAGAAACATAGAAAACCATACAAAGAATCAATGGAACAAAGAGCTGGTTCTTTGAGAAAATCAATAAAATTGACAAACCCTTATCCAAACTAATCAAAAGGCAGAGATAGAGAACATCCAAATTAACAAAATCAGAAATGAAAAGGGGAACATAACAACAGACACTGAGGAAATCCGAAGAACCATTAGCTCTTACTACACCAGCCAGCCGGGCGGTGGTGGCACACGCCTTTAATCCCAGCACTCAGGAGGCAGAGGCAGGCGGATCTCTGAGTTCGAGGCCAGCCTGGTCTACAAGAGCTAGTTCCAGGACAGGAACCAAAAGCTATGGAGAAACCCTGTCTCAAAAAAAAAAAAAAAAAAACCACCTTTACTCCACAAAATTGGAAAATGTAAAAGAAATGGACAATTATTAAGATAGATACCATATACCAAAATTAAATCAAGAACAGAAGAACAGGTGAGCAATATAAATAGTCTTATAAACCAGAAGGAGATAGAAGCTGTTATCAAAAACCTCCCAACCAAAAAAAGCCAGAGCCAGATGGTTTTAGTGCTAGATTCTACCAGAACTTTCAAGAAGAGCTAATACCTATACTCCTCAAAGTGTTCCACATAATAGAAACAGAAGGGTCATTATCAAACTCTTTTTATGAGGCTACAGTTACTCTGATACAAAACCTGCACAAAGACTCAACCAAGAAAGAGACTTAAAAATCAGTCTCACTCATGAACATCAATGCAAAAATTCTCAATAAAATATTGGCAAACCAAATCCAATAACACATCAATAAAAATCTTCTGTCATGATCAAGTAGGCTTTATTCCAGAGATGCAGGGCTGGTTCAACATATGAAAATCTATCAATGTAATCCGTCATATAGATAAACTAAAAGAAAAAAGACATGATCATTTCTTTAGATGCTGAAAAAGCATTTGACAAAATTCAACACCCCTTCATAATAAAGGTCTTGGAGAGATTAGGGATACAAGGATCATATCTAAATATAATAACAGCAATATACAGCAAGCTGACAGCTAACATAAAATTAAATAGAGAGAAACTCAAAGCCATTCCACTAAAATCAGGAATAAGACAAGGCTGTCCACTCTCTCCATATCTCTTCAACATAGTTCTTGAAATTTCCCATAGCAATAAAACCACAGAAGGAGATCAAGGGGATTCAAATTGGAGAGGAAGAAGTCAAACTTTTGTTATTTGCAGATGATATGATAGTGTACATAAGTGACTTCAAAAACTCGACCAGAGAACTCCTACAGCTGATAAATACCTTCACTGATGTGGCAGGATACATGATCAGCTTAAATAAATCAGTAGCCCCCCTGTACACAAAGGATAAAGAATCAGAGAGGGAAAAATCAGAGCTTGAAGTATTGAAATACAGAGCCACAGTATTAAAAACAGCTTGGTATTGGCATAAAAACAGAGACATTGACCAATGGAATTGAATTGAAGTCCTGGATATTAATCCACACACATATGAACACCTGATTTATGACAAAGATGCTAAAATTATACTATGGAAAAAGAAAGCATTTTTAACAAAAGGTTCTGGCATAACTGGATGTCAACCTGTAGAAGAATGAAAATATCTATCGCCATGTACAAAACTTAAGTCCAAATGGATTAAGGACCTCAATTTAAATATGATCACACTGAACCTGATAGAGGAGAAAGTGGGAAGTAGCCTTCATTGCATGGGCACAGGAGATCACACTTCCTAAATATAACCGCAGTAGCACAGATAATAAGAACAACAATAAATAAATGGGACCTCCTGAAACTGAGAAGCCTTTGTAAAGCAAAGGACACAGGCAATCAGACAAAAAGGCAGCCTACTAAATGGGAAAAATATTCACCAACCCCACATCAGACAAAGGACTGGTCTCCAAAATATATAAAGAACTCAAGAAATTAGGCATTAAAATTCTAAATAACCCAATTAAAAATGGTGTATTGAACTAAACAGAGAATTCTCAACAGAATTTCAAATAGCCAGAAGATACTTAAAGATATGTTCAACTTTCTTAGCTATCAGGGAAATGCAAATCAAAGCAACTCTGAGATACCATCTTACATCTGTCAGAATGGCTAAAATCAAAACCACTAATGATAGCTTATGCTGTAGAGGATGTGGAGCAAGGGGAGCACTCATCCATTGCTGGTGGGAATGCAAATTTGTGCAACCACTTTGGAAATCAGTGTGCCGGTATCTCAGAAAGCTGAAAATCAACCTACCTCAGGATCCAGCAATACCACTCTTGGGAATATGCCCAAGAGATGCTCAATCACACTACAAATCATTTGTCCAACTATGTTCATAGCAGCATAATTTGTAATAGCCAGAACCTGGAAACAATCTAGATATCCCTCAACTGAAAAATGGATAAAGAATGTGTGGCACCTATACACATTAGGGTACTACTCAGCAGTAAAAAACAATGACATCTTGAATTTTGCATGCAAATGGATGGAATTAGAAAACACTCTTCTGTGTGAGGTAACCTAGACCCCCCAAAATGAGTAAGGTATGTACTCACTCATAAGTGGCTACTAGCCATAAACAAGGGATATTGAGCCTATAGTTCCTGATTCTAGAGAAACTATGTAATAACGTGAACCCAAAGAAACACACACACACACACACACACACACACACACACACATCCACCTGGAAATTGGAAAGAGACTAGATCATCTGACATAATTTGGGAGCATGGGGCAGAGGGTAGAAGGAGGGGAGAATGGGGAGGGTTGAGGAGAACTTGAGGTAATAGGATAGTCAAGATGGAGGAAGGACAGATATGAGAGCAAGGAAAAAGATATCTCTATTGAGGAAGCCCTTATGGCGTTAGCGATAAACCTGGATCTAGAAAAATGCACATGAATCCACAAGGTTGACCCCAGCTAAGACCCTAAGCAATAGTGGAGAGGGTGTCTGAACTGGCCTTGCCCTGTAGTCTGACTGATGATTATTTTAAATATCACCATAGAAACTTCGTCCAACAACAGATGGAAACAAAGGAAAGACCAACATTGGAGCACTCACTGAGCTCCTGAGATCCAGTTGAAGAGTGGAAAGGGTGAGAATATAAACAAGGAAGTCAAGACCATGAGGGGTTCATCCACTGAGACAGTTTGTCTGAGCTAAAGGGAGCTCACCAACTCCAATTGGACTAGGAGTGAACGGGCATGGGAAAAAACTAGTCCCTCTGAATGTGGTTGAAAGTTGGGGAAGACTGGGGCCACTGATAGTGACACTGGGATTTGTCTCTACTGAATGTACTGGCATTATGGGATCCTATTCTCTTTGGATGTATACCTCGCTCAACCTAGATGTAGTAGGGAGGGCCTTGAAGTTTCCCCATTGTGGGGTGCATTGCCCTCTCTTTGGATTAGAGGAAGTGGGGTAGTATGGTGAGTGGAGAGAGTGGGAGGAGGGGGGAGTGGGAATTTGGATTGGTATTTTTTAAAGTAATAAAACAAAATAATAAAAAAATTGTTCCCACCAGCAGTGCAGAAGTGTTCCCTTTCCCCCACAACCTCCTTCTGCATTGCTGGTGGGAATGAAAGCTGGTACAACCCCTTTGTATGTCAGTGTGGTGATTTGTCAGAAAATGAGGAAATAACCTTCCTCAAGACCCAGTAATACCACTTTTGAGTATCTATCCAAAGGATGCTCAATCATGCCAAAAGGACATGTGCTCAGCTATGTTCATAGCAGCTTTGTTTGCCATAGCCAGAACTTGGAAAAAACCAAAATGCCCCTGGGCTGAAGAATGGATAAGGAAAATGTGGTACATTTACACAATGAAGTACTACACAGCAGAGAAAAATAATGACCTTGAATTTGGCATAAAAATGGATGGAGCTAGAAAACACTATTTTGAGTGAGGTCACCCAGTCACAGAAAGACCATTATCATATGTACTCATTCATAGGTGGTTTTAAAACATAAAACAAAGAAAGCCTACAAACCACAATGATGACCTAGACTAAGAGAGACTTACACATATCTAATCTACATGGGAAGTAGAAAACAGAAACAGACAAGATCTCCTGAGTAAATTGGGAGCTGGAGACCTTGGGGGAGGATTGAAGCAGGGAGGGAAAAGGGAGGGAGGGGAGGAAAGAAAAATGTACAGCTCAATAAATATTAATAAAAAAGAAAACAAAGAATTGTTGGTTAGAAAAGTGAAATCCTTAATCATTACTGTTGAGGTGATAGGTGGAGCCACTATGGAAATCAGTGTGGAGGCATCTAAAAAATACTGACTAATATTCATAGCACGGAACGGTACTATGAACATTACTGGAGGAGAAAAGTATTAATAAATTTCACCCAGCCACAAACCCTGTAAGTTACAATAGAGACATATCTGCATGATATATGCATTCGTGCAATAGTGACACAAATGCCATGGAACTAAAAAACCGTTGTTTGATTGGATTCAAGACATATACAATGATATGAACGCCATATATGAGACTGCTAATTATGTCAAGAACATGAGACTACATAGGCCAGAGACACTATATAAAATATACTACAATTATTCTGCTAACAAAATGACTCTAAAAACATTACTATACCCATAGATTAGGCAATCACTCAGTTCTCATCAATGAAAATTCTTGCAGTAGAGGGTAGTTAACACAGAGGCCCACAGCTTGTCACCAGGAATAGGATGAGAGACTTCAGACCACTTATCTTTAAATGTGATGACTGTATTACTGCTCCTCCCTCAAGGTTCAGAGATCTATATGGAAGACTAGATAGAAAGATCATAAGAGCCAAAGGTGGTGGATCTTAAACTTTAAGGAAACAACATGGATTTTGGGCAAATGAACTGTCAGAGACTATAATTGCATGCACAATATCCAGCAAGTCCAAAACAGAAAATACCCTATCATGAGGAAAGGGAAATAGGCATAAGTTTCTACTCCAAGAAGCTATTTACAATTGAATGATGTTGGCAAAGTGAAAGTCAGTTTCTTTCAGTGGAGTGACACTGGGTATATGACCCCAGAGAAAGCTATATGCTCAAGAAATATTTGATCAACACAAAACAGACTCTATGATTTTGTTTTTGTTTGTTTTGGTGTTTCTTAAAGCTTTTATTTTTTTTTGTTTGGTTTTTTTCAGAGAGGGTAATATGGTTTTTTTTCAGAGAGAGAATATGAATTTGGAAGAGTAGGGATGTATTGTGGGGAGGAGTTGAATTTAGGGGAAGAAATATAATCAAAATACATTGTATGATTTTTTTTTCTTTTTTCTTTTTCTTTTTTATTGAAAAAAAATTTCCGCCTCCTCCCAGCCTCCCATTTCCCTCCCCTTCCTCCCACTTCTCTTCCCCTCCCCCTATTCCTCTTTCCCCCCTCTCCAGTCCAAAGAGCAGTCAGGGGTCCCTGCCCTGTGGAAAGTCCAAGGTCTTCCCCCCTCCATCCTGGTCTAGGAAGGTGAACATCCAAACTGGCTAGGCTCCCACAAAGCCAGTACATGAAGTAGGATCAAAACCCAGTGCCATTGTCCTTGGCTTCTCATCAGCCCTCATTGTCCGCCATGTTCAGAGATTCTGGTTTTATCCCATGCTTTTTCAGTCCCAGTCCAGCTGGCCTTGGTGTGCTCCCAATAGATTAGCCCCACTGTCTCAGTGGGTGGGGGCACCCCTCACAGTCCTGACTTCCTTGTATGAAAATATTCAAAAAATTAAGAGAAGAAAAATTTAAAATAGAACTATCATATTACCAGCTATACCAACCATGACCACATAATAAAGGACCCTGTCTTACTTAATTTTCCATTTATATGAGATAAAACACCATGACCAAAGCAACTCCAAGAAGGAAGAGATTATTTAGATTTATAGTTACATAGACCTAAGCATCTATGATTTCAGAGCAGGAGCATGGTGACAGGAACTAAGAACTTATATACTTGTTATAAACACAAAACAGACCGCACTGGGAGTGCTGCGAGGCTTTGAACCCTCAGAGCCCATCACAGTCACCTACTTCTACCAGGTACTGTGTAGGTCCTAAACCTACCCAAACAGTGCCACCAACTGGGGACCAAATATTCAAACATTTGAGCATATGGGATATATTCTAATTTGAATGACCACAGGAAATATTCTACTGCAAAGATATTTTTATATTCATGTTTTTGCTATTCTATTTACAATAGCTAGAGAAAGGAATAAGTCACAGATAATACATACAAAGAAATTTTATTGAGCACAAAACAATGAGTTATGATGTTTAACATTTTTATAATAAGTATTAGTTTTGTAAAGAAAGATTGTATGGAGTTTAAAAATTTTGCCAAACAGATTCAGTAGAATGTGAAAAAGAATCATTAATACAAAGCCATTGCAAAAGCTATTTAGACAAGTGTAATCATTGTAGTTTTTGACTTTCTGTTTATTATCATTTATTTATCCAGCATTCTCTATTCAGTTTTAATAATATCATTTTTCTTCAGTTTTCTCTGTTGTTTCAGAACTCTGCCTACACTATCTCAATAAACTATACAGCTACATATAGAGTTTTTAATCGGCAAATAACATCTTTTGCATTCTACAGTAAAATATAATGACATTTTGAAATTTTCAGGCAAATGGATGGATCTAGAAAAACCATAATGAATTAGGTAACCCAGACTCAGAAAGACAAGTATAATACACTCACTCATAGTGACTTTTAAACATAAAGAAAAAATCAGCCTACAGTTCACAATGTCATAGATGCTAGTCAACAAAGAAAATCCTACGAGAGCTTTACGAGGCTTTACTTAGGAGAAAAAGACAAGATCTCCTGAGTAAATTGGGAGCATGGAAGTCACAGAGAGGGTAGAAAAGGAGAGAAGAGGAAGGAAGGGGAGTGAAGAATATGTATATCTCAGTAAAAGGAATAAAAAAGAACATCTTTTAGCAAATATTTGCTTCTTTATTTTTACAGTTTTTCTGATTTTAAGGTTTGGGACGAGAAGACAGGTAAAAAGATGTAAGACTAAACCTCATAGGCTGGTGTCTAATGGAGGAGGGTTTAATGAATTATATTTTTGATGAGTAGTAAATACAGACCAACTGTTCTTTGAGAGCAAGTGAACTAAGAATACATTCATTTATTTGCCAGACTATAAAGACGAACATTAAAATATTGTTAAATAAGTGTGCTACTATGTTTTCAATCTGTATTTTTGGTGCTTACTGCTAATTAACATTCACTTTTTAAATTGGTTTATCTGACGTGTTGGGTCCTATTATTGACAAGTGATAGTAACAAAATGATAACATTTATTGAAGACTCACATTTGTATACTTACTTATGGAGTATATGGTTAGGATATTCATTTTAGGCTGGAAGTTAAATATAAATCAATGTTTTTATTTGTTCAGTAGATAAGTAAAACCAATTCACAGATTTTTATACAATTAGCATGGTATTAAACTACCAGTAAAGTATGGCATTAATCTTGGTTTTTGAACCAAACCCCTATCTTATCTAGTATCTATGTTAATTCTTTAAATAAAACAAAACCCTAAATTATAATGTGACAACCCATTTTACAGAGATAGCAACATATAGTTACTATTACATTATGTTATCTTGCCAAGGATTCAGTTCATTTGGAATTACTTCAGGGCAGTGACTCCTGTTATTCCCAGTACTTCAAAAACTGATTGTCTCCATGAATGTAGTTTGGATGCTTACCTTGTCACAATGTCAATTGCTAGAAAAATTTCTTGTTTCAAAGAATAAAATTATGTATCAGTCTCTGTTTGGTGAGTTAGTCTCCTGTCCAGTTAGCTCAATTAAAATATAGTATTTTAATGTTAATTTGTAAGCAAGACATGGCAAAGGGACACATTTCATGATCTTGATGTTAACTATTTTGCAGTGAAGTTAGAAGTTAGGGAATATATGTCAGAATAAAGTCTGTAGTCTTTGCTATAGATATCAATATGGATAGTTAAAAATGATGAGTAGCTTTTTATTCTGTAATTGAACTGATAACATACTAGTCTTCAAATGAAAGTGTAAAGACCTTGGGGATGAATTTTGTTTTTAGTATTTACTAATCTTCCACCTTACGTGGAATAGCTGTGAACTCACTCTAGTTTGAAAGTAGAGGGATATTGAATTTATAAATAGCTCAACATGACTGCATGACTGGCAGCAGCTTCTCTGCATGACTACAAATTCATATTATATGAGCATAATAGAAAACCTTTCTTCCTCTAGTTTTATGAAGGCACAATTAACAAATAGATTTTGTAATATTTATATTGAATAGCGAGATGTTTTATATATGTGAATATATAAAATACAAAAATATATAAAAACCTTAAAATACATGTGCATGTTGTGAGCTAACCAGCTTAGTTGCCACCCATACTGATTAGAAAATGAATGACGAAGTTCTGCACTTACCAATTTTCATGTAAGTGCTACTGTTAGTAACAGTCACCTCACTGTGCCATGAATCTCTAGAAGCTATCCATCAAGTCTAATTATGCATTTCCCTTTTTACAAATATCTCCATTTTCCCCTTTCTATCCCATCCCATTTGCTCACGATCTGTTGTTATATTTTCTGCTTCTATGAGTTTAGTGTCCCTAGAGTCCATGCCGACTGATACATTTCAGCATTAGACTTTCCATGTTTCTTTAATTCAGTTAGCCCATTGACTTCTAGTCTTATTGTGGTAAAAAAAAAATAGGATTTCTTTGTTTGAAGGAGAACAAAGAATAGTCCATGTGTGTCAGAGTGTCTTTTTGTGTGTGTGTTATCCACTCGTCTATTATTTAACACATCTTATTTATACATATTGCTTCTAATTTGTGAATGTTACATTTTCTGGATATATATTCTTCACATTAGAATTGTTATATCATATAATATATCTATATTTATTTTAAAAATTAAATTTACTATTATTATTATTACTATTATATTGTATTGTGATTTTATATATATGAGTGTGGTCAATGTATACTGGATGTGTGTGTGTGTGTGTGTGTACATGTATGTGCATATAAAATAATACAGACTCGTGTACATTGGAGGTCAGAAGACAATGTTCTGGGTCCTTCTTTCTCATTTTCTACTTGATTCCTTTGAAACGGTCTCTCATGCTGAGCCTGGATCTAGTCTGGCAGTCCCCAAGCTCAAGTGATCATTTATTTCCAGCTTTCACAACACTGTAGGTACAGACACACACAGTCACAATTAGCTTCTTGTTTGGATGCTGGGATCTGAACACAGGTTATCACAATTACACAGTGAATGCCCTTACCAGTCAAGGTATCTCTCTAGCTTAATATTTCCAGTTTTTAGTCTTTTCCATTGCTCTTCAACTGTTTTATTCTCGGCCTACACCTCTTTATCATTTACGGTGTTGAGAAGCTAATATAGGTTCTTATTCATCTGTAATTTTATTTTATTGGGCTACAAACCCAGTCTATATTTTTAACTTTTTGAAGGACCTCCACAAATTATTTGTCTTCCTAAATAAATAGACTAATTCATATTCACATCAAATTTTTTAAAACAACCAATATTTGTTTTCTTTTAAAAAATTAAAGCTTTTGAAATATAAATACAATTACCTCATTTCCATTTCCTTTTCTCCCCCAACTCTTCCCAAGCACCTTCTCTTGTTATCTTTGGAAAGTGTGAGGTGATATTTTGTTATGGTTTGAAGTCATGATCTCCTGATGACTAGTGATACCCAGCACTGGTTTATTTATAAATGCAGGATTTTACCTTAATACAATTATAATTTATCATTTCTCCTGTTTCTTCTCTCAGGTAGCACTGACAAAAAGGTCAATGGAAGGAGTGAATCAGTCCGTGGTGTCAGAGTTTGTGTTCCTGGGACTCACCAATTCTTGGAGTATTCAACTATTGCTCTTTGTGTTCTCCTCCATGTTTTATGTAGCAAGCATGACAGGAAACTCCCTCATCGTGTTCGCTGTGGCTTCTGACCCTCACCTACACTCTTCCATGTACTTCCTGTTGGCTAACCTCTCCTTCATCGACTTGGGTGTTTCTTCTGTTGTGTCCCCCAAGATGATTTATGACTTATTCAGAAAACACAAAGTCATCTCCTTTAGAGGCTGTGTCACTCAAATCTTCTTCATTCATGTCATTGGTGGTGTGGAGATGGTGCTGCTCATAGCCATGGCTTTTGACAGATATGTGGCCATATGTAAGCCTCTCCATTACTTGACCATTATGAGCCCGAGGGTGTGCATCTTGTTTTTAGTGGCTGCCTGGGTGGTTGGCCTTATTCACTCTCTGGTTCAACTGGCTTTTGTAGTAGATTTACCTTTCTGTGGGCCAAATGTGTTGGACAGCTTCTACTGTGACCTTCCTCGATTTATCAAACTTGCCTGCATAGACACTTACCAACTGGAATTCATGGTCACAGCCAACAGTGGATTCATCTCTGTGGGCTCCTTCATCATACTGATCATTTCCTATATTGTCATCATAATCACTGTACAAAAACACTCGTCAAGTTCTTCCTCTAAGGCTCTGTCCACTCTTTCAGCTCATATCTCTGTGGTTGTCTTATTCTTTGGTCCGTTGATATTCTTCTATACCTGGCCTTCTCCTTCAATACACCTGGACAAATTTCTGGCAATTTTTGATGCAGTTGTTACTCCTTTTCTGAATCCTGTGATATACACACTCAGAAATCAGGAAATGAAGGTAGCAATGAAGAGAGTATGCAGACAGCTAGTTAGTTATAGGAAAACTTCTTAAATTGATGAGCTGAGGACTTTCTTCAATGAATGTAGAAGGTTATGGTCCATCAACCTCAGAAAAATATTTGCACACACACACACACACACACACACATATATATATTACACATACACAAATTATGTATATATCTTTGTCTTTCTCTATATGTTTACATATTCTTCTGATTAGTCTGGATTAATAATCTCTACTGAAAACAGAGAATCATATTTATTTACAAAGCAAAGATTATAATAATCTTGAACTTACATTCCTAAGGAATAGTGTTTACTTCGACGTAACTGATACTGAAGGCCTTTAGAAAAAGGAAAATTTCTCTCTTACTTCTTTTACACTTGTTTTATTTCTTGAGTATTTCATGTATGAATATTGGTTTCAAAAATTTCCATTCTTCTTTCTCCCCGCTCCTTTTATTTCTGGCCCCTCTTATTTCTTTACTCATTATGACTTCTTAAATTTAAAATATATTCAAATATATATGTTAAAACAATAAGATATAAATAAGATACTGAACCCATGTGTATATGTGTTTACTATACATTGTCTCCAATGCAGGGATTTCTGGACAGTTTTCTTATAAAAGCTTATTCTACTGAGCCATTTGTCTGTCTCCTGTAGTTAGTTATGTTACTCATTTGGATTTTTTCTACTGTGGAAGAAAATTAAAATCAGGAGAACACACACAGGGTCTGTAATAGATGCTTGTTTTGTGTAGAAGAGTTGAAAACCATTTTGGAATACCAGCAAGAAACTAAGTAAACATGGTTTTTCTGTCAGATTAGCATTACTCTTTTCACATACATCATATTTCTATTCCTTTATATTTATTACTTTTTTCTTAGTATATTTCTATGTTACAGTAAAACTCAAGAATAAATTGTATAATATTTGAAAGGAGGAATTGAAGCAACATGTATGTTTACTTTGTGAGTTGGTAAATAGGTACTAAGATACTGCATGTGTTTCTACAAGTACTCTGTGATATGGAAGTAAAACCATCCCTGAAGATATTCTGCACTTTTATAGATCTCAAAGTTCAGTTCCTCCAGGTCCCAGTCATTTGCAGGTCATCGCCAATGTAATGACAGTCACCCGGCACATACACGCACCTGCATCATCAAATTTGGTGCACTCAGACAGACACAGCAGAGTTAATCCTTGCTCTTCACTACATGACATTTTCATTTCCATTGTTCTCATTCACTGGCTTGAGGTACAGCATGAGGTTAATTGGGATCAGACTTAACTGCAGTACTGAATGACTTCCATATTCATAAAGTCTTGTTCACATAAGTAGCCAATGTACATCCTTATGTTCTTTGTCCTTTACTGAGAAACCTGTGAGTGGTTGGTGTCAACCCTATGATTTGTTAATCAAAAAACATTTTCTAAATTTCCACGTTATTCAAATGATATTTCATCAAGCACAGGACACTTTCATAGCAGATGAAATGTGATAATGAGCTTACAACACATGAAACTCACTAGTCTACCCACATGCTTCATTCCTTATAAGCCAGTGATGGAAAACTTGGGCTAGGAATTGGGCTAATGGTTGTCCCTCCAATGTGGTAGGCACAGAAGTAGCTGTGCCAATCTTGCTAACAGTTCCCAGTTGTTCACTCTGTTCTGTAGTCATACATTTTACTTGTAGTTTTTCAAGCCTCTATTTTTTTTTAGCCCCGTTGCCCTTTTATGGTAAGAACTCACTATTCTAGACATCTGATTCCTTTATTATCTTTTATTAGTTCTTATAACCCTGCTCAAACTCTAAATATCTTTGCGTACATAAATTCTCTTCCATTATCAGAGTTTGTTATATATTGCTTTTTGGATCTTGATTTATTACCTGTTACATCTGTGAAAAATAAACAGAAAATTGAATTATATTTATTTGCAATGGCAAATATATATAAATGCAAAATACATGAAAGTTCTGAAAGAACACAAATGACACAATGGTTATCCCAGAAGGATTAGGTAGGGTTTGTTATTCCTGAGTTGTGAGATGCCCCCAGCATGACCACCAAGAATCAATGAAATTAAGAGCCTGCAAAATACTTGTATATATATTATAGGGCAGACCATTTATATTGGATAGCCAATTAATGTGTTCTTCCTTGGAAGACTATTTCTCGTAAAGTCAGCATTCCTGAACTATCTGTAGTTCTCTGTGTAGGAATGAGCCTCTTGGGCTTTTCCTCATCCATTTTACCGTGGATGTAGGCCCTGTTCACATCATGTTTAAACAATCATGCTGAGACTTTATGATTACAACTTCTGACATTACTAGAGGTCACAATCTCCTAGCAAACTCCCTGTCCTCTGACTCTTACAATCTTTCTGACCTCTTCTACAATTACTCCTGAACCTTAGGTGTGGGAGTTGTTTTGTTTCAATAATGGTCTCCAACCATTCCAAAGAGGAGCTTCCTTGATGAGGAGTAAAGACGCCACTTAGCTGTGTGTATAAGAAAAAATATTTAGAATGCAGTTAGAGATAACGCTGGTTTAATAAAGTGGCAGTTGTTGGTTTTTCTCCAAGATCCATGATTTTCCTTCCCTGAGTAGCTAACAAGGTTTCCAATTCCACATAATTATCCTATTGGACAATTCTTTTATTTATTTGTTTGTTATTTGTTTATTTATTTAGGTTTTTAGACAGGGTTTCTTAGTGTAACCTTGGCTGTCCTGGAGCCAGGCTGGTCTGGTGCTCTCAGAAATCTGCCTGCCTCTGCTTTCTGTGTGCTGAGATTAAAGGTGTGTGTTTCAACCATCTGGCTTGAGCAAGTTTTAAGAAGTTATGCATTTTTCCTTTTTTAATTATTTTTTAAATTTCATTTTTCATTTCATCCGTAGTTCTCACCCCAAATATCCCTGTCAGGTCAAAGCCCATCCACTCCTCCCAATGTGTAAGGGTTCCCATGGGAAGTTAACAAAGTCTGGCACATTTAGTTGGGGCAGGACTAAGCCCCTCCCCCACACGCTGCATTAAGGCTGAGCATAGCATTCCACCATAGGGAATATGCTCTAATAAGCGGTGCCTCACATATAGTCCAATTTTCACCCCTGTCTCTGACATAAGGAGGGCCTAGTTTGGTCCCATATCAGTTACACAGCTTTTTGTCTAGAGTTCATGAATTTCCACGGGCATGGTCGAGATATCTGTAGATTTCTCTATCATTATCTTGACCTCTCTTGCCCATATATTCCCTCATCCCTCTCTTCAATTGGATTCTCAGAGTTTGGCCTGGTGCGTGGCTGTGGATCTCTCCATCTGGTTCGATCAGTTGCTGGATTGTTGGCGCTTGTTTTTCCTTGCTGCCCAGAACTGAAATAATCACACAGAAACTGTCTTATTTAAATCACTGCTTGATCCATTAATTCTAGCTTCTTATTGGCTAACTCTTACAACTTAATTTAACCCATTGTGAATCGCCACATGGCTTTGGATTACTCAAATGATTCTGGCATGTCTGTTCCCTGTGGGGCTACATAGCATCTTTGAGATGCCTCCTTCTTTTTCTCAGCATTCAGGTTAGTTCTCCCTGATATCTTCTTCAATTTCTTTCTTAGAGACTTAAAGTTCTTATCATACAGGTCTTTCACATTTTTACCTAGAGTTAACCAAAGATATTTTATGTAGTAGGGCTTCCGAATTTTTTGGAGGTAATCTTGTGTTCTTCCACATTACTGAAGGTGTTTATCAACTGTAGGAGTTTCCAGATAGAGTTTTTTTTGGGTCACTTATATAAACTTAACCTATCTCATCACAGTGAAAGTTTGCCTTTTCTTTTTTATTTGTATCCTCTTGATTTCCTTTTGCTGTCTTTTTGCTCTCCATTCTCTGAACATGGCGAACTATGAGGGCTGATGAGACGCAAAGGACAATGGCACGGGGTTTTGATCCTACGTAATGTGCTGGCTTTGTGGGAGCCTAGCCAGTTTGGATGTTCACTTTCCTAGATATGGATGGAGGGGGGAGGACCTAGGACTTACCACAGGGCAGAAAACCCTGACTGTTCTTTGGACTGGAGAGGGAGGGGGAAAGGAGTGGGGGGAGGGGGAGAAGGGTGGGAGGAGGGTGGGAGGAGGGGGAGGGAAATGGGAGGCTGGGAGGAGGTGGAAACTTGTTTTTTTTTTCTCCTTTTCTCAATAAAAAAAAAAGAAAGGAAAAAAAGAAAAAAAAAAGAACTTCAAGTACTATATTGACTAGATATGGAGAGCCTTGTCATGTTCCTGATTTTAATGGAATCACTTTGAGTTTCTTTCCATTTAATTTTTCTGTTAATTTTTTGGTTTTAAATATTGCTTTCATAATGTTTAGATATGTTTCTTATATTCCTGACATCTCCAAGATCTTTATCATAAGGGGTGTTGAATTTTGTCAAAGGCACTTTTGGCATCTAATGAGATGATCTTGTGTTTTTTTTTCTTTCAGTTTGTTGATACAGTGGATTATATCGACAGATTTTCAGATATTGAGCCAACCCTGCATATCTGGGATGAAGTCTACTTGGTCATTGTGGTCTTTTTTTGATGCAGTTTTGGATTCTGTTTGTCTGTTTACTAAATATTTTTGCATCAATATTTGTAAGTGAGAGTGGGCTCTAGTTCTCTATTTTAGGTGCATCTTTGTGTGGTTTGGTTATAGCAGTAGTAGTGTTTGGGGATGCTTCTTCTGTTCCTATTCCATCGAACAATTTGAAGACTTTTGGAATTAGTACTTTCTCAAAATTTTGGTATAATTCTGTGCTGAAGTCTTCTGGTCCTGTGCTTTTGTGCATGGGAGACTTTTAATGGTTATTTCTATTTCCCTTGGATTATAGGTTTATTTAAAATGTTTTTTTGTCTTGATTTAATTTTGGTATATGGAACTTATCAATTTTTTAACCCTTTTTTTAAATTTTCCAATTTTGTTGAGTACAGATTTTTGAAGTGTGATCTGATGAGTCTGAATTTTCTCAGTGTCTGATGTTATGCCCCTCTTCATTTCTGATTTTGTTAATATGTATATTCTCTTTCTGACTTTTCATTAATTTAGATGAGAGTTTGTGTGTTTTATGGATTTTAAAGCATTTCTATTGTATTGAAACAACATGCAAACTCTTTGTTTCATTGATTCTTTATATTGTTTTCTTTGCTTCTATTTTATTGATTTTTTTGCCTTCAATTTGACTCATATCATCTCATAGTTCCCTTGTTTTTCTGTTAATTTTCAGTCTGGAAGATGTGGGTGTTAGTAAGATAGGGGGGTTTAAATCTTCCATTATTAGCTTGTATGGGTAAATGTGCAAATTAAGCTTTTGTAATATTTCTTTTACAAATGTGGGTGCCCTTGTTTTGGGGGCATAAATGTTCAGGATTGAAACTTTATCTTAATGGATTTTTCGTGTAATGAATATCAAATGTCCTTCTTCATTTCTATTGATTTATCTCAGTTTGAAGTCTGTTTTGTGAGACATTAGGATAGCTATACCAGCTTGCTTCTTAGGTTCATTTGCTTGGAAAGTCTTTTTCTAACCCTTTATTCATAGGAAATATGTGTTTTGAAGTTGAGGTGGGTTTCTTGTATGCAGCAGAAGGTTGGATTCTGTTTTCGTATCCATTCTGTTAGTCTGTATCTTTTTATACTCAAGTTGAGTCCATTCAATTTAAGGATTGTTAATGACCAGTGATTGTTAATTCCTGTTACCTTTTGGTGGCAGTATGTGTGTGTTTCTCTTTAGGATTTGCTGTTGTGGGATTATCTATTGTCTGTGCTTTCATGGGTAAAGCTAACTTCCTTGGGTTGGAATTTTTCCCCCTAGTACTTTATGTAGGACTGGATTTGTGGATAGGTATTGGTTAAATCTTGTTTTTTCATGGACTATCTTGTTTTCTTCTTCTATGGTGATTGAAAGTTTTGCTGGGTATAATAGTCTGGTTTGGCATCCATGGTCTTTTAGTGTCTGTATAATACCTGTCAGGACCTTCTAGCTTTCAGAGTCTACATTGATAAGTCAGGTGGGTATTTGACCCTCTCATAAACACTCCATGAAACTGGTATGACATTGAAACATGATTTTTAGGTAATTTGAAGCTGTGGTCCTGGGAAGTGGTCACTCTTATTTGTTCTCAGAATAAACTATTCTTCCTCCTGTATAGATAGGATCGTGGTTTTGGTATATGCACTACTACAACATTCTTATGCTAAGCCCAAATGGAATTAGACAGCATATTTAAGGCATTCTTACAGATATTATGATAAATGCATATAGAAAACTTGTATTTAAAACGTAATTTTTTTAATACTGTAATTTTTTATTGATTCTTTGGGATTTTCACTTCATACACCCCAATTTTTCTCACACTCAGTCCTTCCATAGCCTCCTCTCACACATGCAGCATCCCCCTAAAAGAAATTCCCTCCAAAATTCAATTCAAAACGTAACAAAAATAACCCTCTCTTTTGTGTTTTCTAATCTATCCATCTATCTGTCTATCTATCTATCTATCTATCTATCTATCTTTCTATCATTTATCATCTATCTACGGTTTTTCAATACAGGGTTTCTCAGTAGCTATGGCCACAATTCTAGAACTCACTCCTGTATACCAGACTTGCCTCAACCTCACAGATATCTGCTTGCTTCTGCCTTTTAATTGCTGGGATTAAAGGCATGTGCCACCACCACCCAGCCCCTTCATGCTTTTAACACCTTTACAATGGCACTGGGTGCTGCTGTATGTCACACAGTATACCCTACTGTCCAAATAGCCACACACGCACACATACACACACACACACACACACACACACACACACACACACACACACACACACACACAATGCTCATTGCCATGAATTATCAGTCTGGTTCAAGGCCTTTGGCATAACAAATCACTGGACCCTCATCAATACTCATCTCCATTATCCTCCTGCTGCCCCTAGTCATGAGTATCCTACAATTTTTGTTCCACAGGACCAGTCCCTTCATGCACTCTAACAGTTCGTAGATGGGGTATATGTTATCAAGGACCAACATACAGACCAGGATATCGTTCTAGGCCATTAGGACTACCCTCCCTCAGGCAGGGGAAGAGTCAGCTCTCCTAGGACCATGTCATGGTGAGAGACGAGGTTAGACTTTGAGGGTCAGGTGTCCCAGGGGTGGCAGGGCCAACAATTCTACTGCAGTGACCAGCAAGTGACAAAGACAGCTATTTCAGCTACAGTGAGTAGTGGCACCATTCAGCATGACCTTTGAATTTGAATTCAATTGGTTCCCATGACCCTCCATGGAAACACAAGCCATGGACATCATCACAAAAGCCAGCTGCAGAAGAACCATGGGCAAGAGCATGACTATGGGCAGCAACTTGTGCTTGGATGTCACCATGGCAACAGTGGAAGTAATGGCCACCCAGATCAGTATGACCTTGGCTGCAGCAAGGCCTTAGGACACAGATATGGTCTCAGGTAGCTATACAGAAGTGCTAGCAGGAGACACAGACATCAACACAGACACTGGCAGCTGAATGGCCATAGAGACAGACACGGCACAGACATGGCCCTGTACAGCAGCCTGGGACCAGAAAACCCTGTAGTCCTGTATGTCAGCAAAGGCCACACAGATCAGCATGACTCAAGTTGTGGCTTGTCCCTCAGATACATAGTGCCACAGGTTGTGGCCTTTACCCCTAGAATCCATGTGGCCTTCAGTGTTACCCTGAGACATGGGCATTAAAACAAGCCTCAGATACGGTAAGACCATAAAACCTGATATGGTTCCTGGTATCATCCTGGGCTTAGATGCCATCATGACCCCAGATAACTGTGCAGGCCACTCAGATTGGCATGATCATCCTTGGACAGCCACATGGAACCAGGTGGGAGCCCAGAGCCCTGGCACCTGCATGCTTTTTTGTGGCTGTGCTGATAACAGCAGCCACAAATGTCAGAAAAGACTCTAATTGCAGCAGGGCTGTGGACACAGACATGGTCCCTGCCATCTGCTGAGGTCAGATGAAATCATGTCCCCTGGGGGCAGCACAATCCACTAAAATCAACATCCACCAGTGGTGTCAAGGCTGTTGTACAACAAAGTGACCACAGGTGGCATCCAAGAATTTGGGTATCCCTGTGGCCTTGGTGGCAACATGGTTCATGTACATCAACATAGACTCCAGCTGCAGTAGGATCACCAGTCATGGTCTTAGGCAGCAGCTCAGGACCAGACATCACCCTGGTCCTGGGAAGCAAACAGGCCACCAACACCAGGCCATTCCTCACCATGCTTGGTGCTGCAGATCTCTTCTTACCATAGCATAGAAACCATTCTCCATTTTTGTTCTCTCCCACTTCTCCACCACATACTTGTTAGTCACAAGACTGCCCTGTGGGCATTTTTCATCTGCTTAAGCTATTTGGTATCAGACAGGCCTGTCGATCTAGGTCATCATAAAAAGACTAATAATATTAAACATATAATAAGCCATTTTATACAGCAAGTTCACTATTAACTATTTACCAAAATAAAATTTATCTGTGTGAATGACAAGCACAGGAACATTTACACTGGTGCATTCCTAACAGCTATAGATTAGATAGAACCCTAATGTACTGAAGAGGGGAGTAGATAAATAGATGTGCATGAAATGGTATAAAAGTAGTAAAATAAAATTACTAATACAACATCATGGTTTAATCTCAAGTGCAGGGAGAAGAAAACTTGAATAAAAAGGGAACATAATATGTGACTATGAAAATCGTCAGATATTTGTCAGATATGTATACCTTCTCTTTTATGTATCAAAAAGGATACACCATTTTATGGTAAAAATTTGGAGAAAGGAATTCTTAAATTGTTGGTACAAAGACAAATTTGTATACCCAATGTTGTTAATAAACTGTAAGCTTTCATCACTCTGGAAATTGAAGAAAGAAGGTTATATGTTTCAAGTAAGTGTGAGATAGACAATTCTTAAATTTGATCAACATGAAGAGCAAATTCCTGTGTCAATGTTTTTATAATTGATATTAGATAAAGCTATATATATATATATATATATATATATATATATAATACACATGATGGGTGAAATACATTACATATAAAACAAATATGTGGAACACATACTGTATATGGAAAAAGCTCTTATATCATATAGTTAAGATTTTAAAAAGAGGGATATAATGCCATAGTGAATGTGGAGAACATCATGTTAAATGAAAGGCAGACACAAAGCAGAAAAGTAAGGTGTGCTCTCACTTACTTGCAAACATTTAAAAAGTTGAATAAAAAGGAAAATAGTACAGCTGTGGTCATCAATATTAGATCAGAGAGCATAGCAAGGATAGATTAGTTCATAGTTATATATAGCTAAAAATTCTAGAAAATTAATGTACTGAATTAAAACTATAGTTAGTAGATTGGTATTTAATGATGATAAGTTGAAGAGGTTTTTATGTTTTTAAGGTACACTCAATGTCTATGTAAATTATTGATAGGCAATGTTACAATATGTATGTCTATCAAAATATAATAGTGTTCACCTTAAGCATATACAATAAATGGATTTAAAAATAAAAGCAAAATTATGCAAACTAAAATAAGATTATTTGGCTAAGTCTCAGGTGTGGTATTCGTTGATCATAGATTGCCAAAAGATAGTATGGTAGAAACTAATGACTCCTTTGGCATCTTCAGATGTCATAAAGTTGTCTAAATGTGTATGTACAACTGACAGGCAAGATGAAATTTCCACTTTTCAACAATTTATTCCATTTATTGTGTATGTGCATGCACACATGAATTTGTATTTGTTTACTTATATTCGTGCAACAAGTGTGGAGTTAAGAAGATAATGTGATGGACTCAGTTGTATCTCTCTACCATGTGGAGCCCAGTTAAGCATAATGACAAAACTCAGGTTTATCAGGTTTTGCAACAAGTGATGGTACCTGCTGAGACATATCACTGGTCCATATTATTCAGCATATAATATTTATGTTGTCATAATACATATAGAAATGATAACTCAATTACAACATATTGTTATTATATTCATAATAAGTATATGAGAAATAATTATGCATGGTTATTATATAATAAACAATATGTAATATATAGGTATTATTTATAATTATATGTATAATAATTATAAATATGTTATTACAAATATGTATAATCACAAATATTTAATTACAATATATAATGAAAAGAAACATTTTCTGTACTATTTGACTCATTGTTGTATTTATCTGTATTAATATGTTATTTTTTTAGTGCATATCAGAAAGTGCTGGTGCTGGAGAATCTCATTCAATCAATAGCATTTGAGATGCTGGGCAAGTTTTGACAAGGCCTTGTTTACTATAAATGTGTATGCAATGTTCTCTGTCTCTCTCTCTCTTTCTCTCTCTCTCTCTCGCTCTCTCTCTTTCTCTTGGCTGCTGCATTCAGTTCCTATTCCCTGTTTATACAGAAGACTGTGATCTGTGACTCTACCTCTAAATAAAGAACCCTTTATTATATGCAATTTTGAGTTAATGTGGGACTTTATCAAAGATGCTATAAAGATACTTTGTAGTGTTCATTCTGGTGTCCACAAGAATCCAGACATCATGCCTACTGGGACTAGCCCAAAACATCCACACACACTTTTTCCCCCACCACACTACACATAAAGCTGCACATGCTTTTCACCCACATAAAGCAGCTACAAGCTCTCTATCCAGTACCCAGGTCCCATGACTTACCCACCTGCACATGCTTTTCACCCACCGCAATCCCCACTGTTTCCTATCTGCCTGCTGTGCCCAGGCCCCTTTCACGGCTAGCAAATGCCAGCAAGATTTGCATTTCTTGTATTCTAGCCAACTATATCCTCCATATATGAATGTGCTACTATTAATAAATTAATTAAGTACCAGGTAATTCAGGTACTGGAACTTGCCTTGCTGCTGCCAATCACACTCACCTGCAACTGTGACACCTGCTGACCAAAAAGATTATTACACCTCCAAAAGTTTACCAAAGATCCTTAATAAGGTATGTTCATTTACAGAAATAAATCAGCAAATTTTAAAGTTATATAAGGACAAACAATACCACCATCTAGGAATTTAATAACCTTTTTGCTTATCCTATGGATGGTTTTCTGCAAGGTTTATATGGTTTTGCAGATACATCCATTTATTTGATAATGGGACTTAGCTTTGTTTTTCATATTATATGATTAAGAAAATGATTTGATAACAGAGTTAAGAGCCAGACTCCCTAGAAGTAATACAGTCTTTACAGACAAATAATGAACAGTTAGCTGATAGTATTAATACCATTGAAAAATCAAAAAATTATCTGTAAAAATAATACTATTGAAAAGGATAACACTAATTTCACAGACAAAATTCAATCTACATCAAAGGATGCCGAGAAATTTCTGAAAGAATTCATACTGTTAAATTTGACATTTGAAATCTGTTAAAAAGTTGTGATAAGTTACTAGAGTATCTCTCCAGGAAGTCAATCTGCATGCCATCCAAATACTATCCAAGGATGAAAAGATATCCTTAATGGACAAAAATTATACCTTGAAATCATATGTGCAGAATGAGGACCAGAGGTTATATGTGTCAATGAAATCATTAGAAATATTCATAGGTCAAAAGAATCATGCTTTACAAAAGACAGTGGTAAACATATTTGAAATGATTGGGGAAATTATCGGTAATTAAGCATGGAGAGAAGGTACAAAGATAGGTTTTAGGATTGTCAGTATATGTTAGAATCAGAGATTATTTATCAATTGTTTTAACTACTTACTGCATAATATGCTCTGAGAAATCATCCAGTACTAAATATCCCAAAGGATTCAAAGAATGCAAATGGAAACCTATATGTATAAATTTCAAAGTTAATTAAGCAAGCAGTAGTATACTATGATTTGTACTCACCATTTGTTATGGAGATGGTAAAGATATTGGTGGCAAGTAAGAAGGCTACCCCATGTGTTTGGCCTTAGTTAGACTCAGTGGTCCTTGAAGACTGATCACAACTGTAATGGAAATGCTACTATTGAAAAGAGGAAAAGCTTTAGAACAACAAGGAAGTGCAAAAGGATTTGAGGCTTGCCAAGATCAAATTATTGGCAAGGGCTTTTATGTTGATCCAGAGAAGCATGTTCTTTTTGATGACCACACCTTGTCCCTATGCCACACAGCATCCTTAAATGCTTGGGATAGAATTCAAGAACTAAGACTCATAATTGAATCATATACTTGAAAAAAACAAAACCAAAGAGAACCCTTTAGTGACTTTTTACAAATATTATCTAAGGTTGAACAATTTGGAGTAACCAACCTAGAAGCTAAACAAATAATTTTGAATCTCTGGCTTCTAAAAATACCAACTTAGAATACAAAAAATACTTGGTCATTTAAAGGTTAGATCAGTACCAATGGATGAATGGATACTGCATATGATGGATATTGAGACATTTCACTATAATACTGAATCTTGGATAGGAGAAGCAATTTCCAATGGTATGAGCTGATATCAAAGTATCAATTTTCTTTAATTGTGGTAGAATAGGACATCTGAGAAGAGACTATGACAAGGCATTCTTAAAAATAATGTCTCCTATGGGAATGCCAAAAAGAAAATGTCTCAATCTTCTGGATTATACAGAAGATGTGGCAACGACCATTACTGAATCAATGAATGTGGATTAACAAAGGACAGACAAGGCAACCACATACCATCAGGAAATTTCCTTAGGAAGCCTCTCGCTGACCCACAGGTCAAACATGATCCAGTCATTTCCAGTTACTATATAGGACATGACTCATCAGGAAATTAAAATATCCATTGCCTGGTGAAAAAAAACATACTGGACTGTATAATGAAATAAACATGGAAGTAGAATAAAAAATTCAAAAGGTATAGGAAACACATATTTTTGGCAGACTTCCATAAAATAATCAAAGACCACAGCTAAGAATGTGTGTAAAGATGGATTACTGAACTTTGGGGTAGATATGACTATCATTACTCCAGAATCTTGCCATTCAAATTGACCTCTTCAAAAGCCATATATTCATTTCCTAGGAAGTGAAACCCTGTCTCAATTGAAAAAAAAGCATGAAATGGACTGAATGCATAGGGCCAGAAGAATAGAGAGAAAGTTTGAGGACATGTGTGATAATATAACAGAGAATTCATAGTTATGACTGGATGTAGCAATAGAATTCCAAAATTAAAATTACTGCAGTCCCCAAAACTCATTTTTCTGGGACAGATAGTATAAGGTACTATAACAGAAGGTCACCAGCCATTTAAACTGTACAAGAAGACAAAGCAATTAGCCAGTTTTCAGAGGTACCAGTGGCTGTATTCAAAACGGTTAAGTGAGAAAACAATGTGGGTTAAAAAATTACCTTTAACAGTAGTGAACCTGCAGGTCTTAGAACAGTTAGTACAAAAGAAACTAGATGCTCACCATATTGAAAAATCAACTAGCCTTTGGAATTCTGCTGTACTTTTTGTTAAAAAGAAATCTGGAGCTCCCTCCATTCTTTGGCGGCATTGCGCCTCCCTGCTCAGCCTGCTCAGGCGCTGGGACCAAACCCGAACTGGGAGGAGAGAGGGGTGGGAGGTAGCTCCTTTGTTCCCATAGCCTGCCTGCAGCAAGCAGGGTGGGCCCTTTGTTCGCGAGCTAACCAAGCAGCACGGAGTTTCGATCTGGGCACCTAGTGAAACATCATTGTGATGAGTGAGTGCTGCGGCAGCCGGGAACATACCTCAGCCCACCCACACTTCCTGGCCATCCTACAGAAGCTATACTGCCGGATACCTCCTCTCTCTTCCTATCCCACCACCCCCTGTCTCCCTCCCTCCCTCATAACGCCTCCCTGCTCAGCCTGCTCAGGCCCTGGGACCGAACCCGAACCTGGAGGGCAAAGGGGGGGGGTAGCTACTTTGTCCCCATAACCTGCCTGCAGCAAGCAGGGTGGGCCCTTTGTTCACGAGCTAACCAAGCAGCACAGAGTTTCCATCTGGGCACCAAGTGAAACATCAGTGTGGTGAAACATCTCAGGGGAGTGACATCACTGGGAAGGTACATCAGTGGGCAAGAAGACCTGATCCTGTAAAAGAAGATCCATAGGGGAGTATTGGGAGGAAGAGATGGGCAGACGCCAATGCAGGAATTCTCCCAACAATATGAAAAACAACACGAAACCACCAGAAGCCAGAGACCTCACAGCAGGAGGACATGAACAACTTAATCAAGAAGAAGTAGAAAAAACTGACTTCATGAAAGTGATTGACACCCTTAAACAGCATATAAAAAACACCCTTATAGAAATGAATGAGAAGTATAACAGAAAGTTCGAGGAATTGAGTAAATCAGTGAATGATACCCTAGGAAACCAAGGAAAAACAATCAAGCAGATAATGGAAACAGTTCATGACGTGAAAACTGAAATGGAGGCAAAGAAGAAAACACAAACAGAGGGCTGGCTGGACATGGAAAATCTAGGTAAACTAATAGAGACTACAGAAACAAGCATAACCAGCAGAATACAAGAGATAGAAGAAAGAATCTCAGATTCTGAGGATAACATAGAGAAAATAAACGCTCTGATCAAAGAAAACAGCAAGTCCAACAAACTCTCATCACAAAACATTCAGGAAATATGGGACACAATAAAAAGACCAAACCTAAGAATAATTGGAGTAGAAGAAGGAGAAGAAGTGCAGCTCAACGGTCCAGAAAATAGACTTAATAAAATTATAGAAGAAAACTTTCCCAACCTGAAGAAAGATGTACCTAAGAAGGTTCAAGAAGCATACAGAACACCAAATAGGCTGGATCAAAAAAAAAAAACATCCCCTCGCCATATAATAATCAAAACACAAAATATACAGAATAAAGAAAGAATATTAAGAGCCGCAAAGGAAAAAGGCCAAGTTACTTATAAAGGTAAACCTATCAGACTTACACCTGACTTCTCTATGGAAACCATGAAAGCCAGAAGGTCCTGGATAGATGTACTCCAAAAACTAAGAGACCACGGATGCAAGCCCAGACTACTATATCCAGACAAACTTTTGTTCACTATAAATGGAGAAAACAAAATTTTCCAGGATAAAAACAAATTTAAACAATACGTAGCCAAAAATCCAGCATTACAGAAAATAATAGAAGGAAAATCACTAACCAAGGAGTCCAACAATGACCACAATAACTCAGACATCTAGAGACCCTTCACCAGTGCAAATGAAAGAAGGAAAACACACAAACCCTACTACTATAAAAGTGACCGTAGTTAACAACCACTGGTCATTAATAACACTTAATATCAATGGGCTCAACTCACCTATAAAAAGGCACAGGCTAAGAGATTGGATAAGAAAACAGGATCCAACATTCTGCTGTCTACAAGAAACACACCTCAACCACAAAGACAGGCACCTACTCAGAGTAAAGGGCTGGGAAAAGGCTTATCAAGCAAATGGACCTAAGAAACAAGCAGGTGTGGCCATACTAATTTCTAACAAAGTTGACTTCAAACTTAAACCAATCAGAAGAGATGGAGAGGGACATTTTATACTCATAACAGGAACAATTCATCAGGAAGAAGTCTCAATCCTGAATATCTATGCCCCTAATATAAAAGCACACACATACGTAAAAGAAACATTACTAAAACTAAAGGCAGCCATCAAACCGCACACACTAATAGTAGGAGACTTCAACACTCCTCTCTCACCAATGGACAGGTCAATCAGACAGAAACCTAACAGAGAAATTAGAGAATTAATGGAGGTAATGAAGCAAATGGACTTAACAGGTATTTATAGATTATTCCACCCAAAGAGGAAAGAATATACCTTCTTCTCTGCAGCTCATGGAACCTTCTTGAAAATTGACCACATACTCGGTAACAAAGCTAACTTACACAGTTACAAAAAAATATTAGTAACCACCTGTGTCTTATCAGATCACCATGGATTAAAGTTAGAATTCAACAACAATGCTACCCCCAGAAAGCCTACAAACTCATGGAAAACTGAACAGTCAACTACTGAACCATACATGGATTAAGGAAGAAATAAAGAAAGAAATTAAAGTCTTCCTTGAATTCAGTGAAAATAAAGAAACAACATACTCGAACTTATGGGACACTATGAAAGCAGTCCTCAGAGGAAAGTTCATAGCACTAAGTGCCCACCTAAGGAAAACAGAGAAAGCACATATTGGAGACTTAAGAGCCCACCTGAAAGCTCTAGAAAAAAAAAAGAAGCAGACTCACCTAGGAGGAGTAGAAGACTGGAAATAATCAAACTGAGGGCTGAAATCAACAAAATAGAAACACAGAAAACAATCCAAAGAATCAATAAAACAAAAAGCTGGTTCCTGGAGAAAATCAACAAGACTGATAAACCCCTATCCAAACTAATCAAACGAGAGAGAGAGAACACACAATTTAATAAGATCAGAAATGAAAAGGGGGACATAACCACAGACACAGAGGAAATTCAAAGAGTCATTTGATCTTACTACAAAAGCCTGTATGCCACAAAACTGGAAAATGTAAAAGAAATGGACACTTTTTAAGATAAATACCATTTACCAAAATTAAAGGAGGACCAGATGAACAATCTAAACAGACCTGTCAGTCGCGAAAAATTAGAAGCTGTTATCAAAAACCTCCCTACCAAAAAAAGCCCAGGACCAGATGGTTTCAATGCAGAATTCTACCAGAACTTCCAAGAAGACCTAATACCTATACTCCTTAATGTATTCCACAATATAGAAACAGAAGGGTCATTACCAAATTCCTTTTATGAAGCCACAGTTACTCTGATACCAAAACCACACAAAGAATCAACCAGGAAAGAGAACTACAGGCCAATCACACTCATGAATATCGACGCAAAAATCCTCAACAAAATACTGGCAAACCGAATCCAAGAACACATCCGAAAAATTATCCATTATGATCAAGTAGGCTTCATTCCTGAGATGCAGGAATCTATCAATCTATCAATGTAATCCAGCATATAAATAAACTGAAAGAAAAGAATCATATGATCATTTCATTAGATGCTGAAAAAGCATTTGACAAAATTCAACATCCATTTATGTTAAAAGTCTTGGAGAGATTAGGGATACAAGGTTCATACCTAAAAATAATAAAAGCTATATACAGCACGCCGACAGCTAACATCAAATTAAACGGAGAGAAACTCAAAGCCATCCCACTTAACTCAGGAACACGACAAGCCTGTCCACTCTCGCCATACCTCTTCAATATAGTGCTTGAAGTTCTAGCAATAGGAATAAGACAACATAATGGGATCAAGGGGATTCGAATGGGAAAGGAAGAAGTTAAGCTTTCGTTATTTGCAGATGATATGAAAGTGTACATTAGCGACCCCCAAAACTCCACCAAAGAACTTTTACAGCTGATAAACAGCTTTAGTAATGTGGCAGGATACAAGATCAACTCCAAAAAATCCGTCGCCCTCTTATACACAAAGGATATGGAAGCAGAGAGGGAAATCAGAGAAGCTTCACCATTCACGATCGCCACTAAAAGCATTAAATATCTTGGGGTAAATCTAACCAAGGAAGTGAAAGATCTATTTGACAAGAACTTTAAGGCATTGAAGAAAGACATTGAAGAGGATACCAAAAAATGGATGGACCTCCCTTGCTCTTGGATTGGGAGGATCAACATAGTAAAAATGGCAATTCTACCAAAGGCAATTTATAGATTCAATGCAATCCCCATCAAGAGCCCATCAAAATTCTTCACAGATCTGGAGAGGACAATAATCAACTTTATTTGGAAAAACAAAAAACCCAGGATAGCCAAAACAATCCTATACAATAAAGGATTGTCTGGAGGCATTACCATCCCTGACTTCAAACTCTATTACAGAGCTACAGTAATGAAAACAGTGTGGTACTGGCATAAAAACAGAGAAGTCGACTAATGGAATTGGATAGAAGACCCGGATTTTATCCCACAGACCTATGAACACCTCATTTTCGATAAAGGAGCTAAAAGTATACAATGGAAGAAAGAAAGCATCTTCAACAAATGGTGCTGGCACAACTGGATGTCAACCTGTAGAAGAATGAAAATAGACCCATATCTCTCACCGTGCACAAAACTCAAGTCCAAATGGATTAAAGACCTCAATATCACCCCGAACACACTGAAAAGGATAGAAGAGAAAGTGGGAAATACCCTACAACAGATGGGCACAGGAGATCGCTTCCTATGTGTAACCCCAGAAGCACAGACTTTAAGGGCAACATTGAATAAATGGGACCTACTAAAACTGAGAAGCTTCTGTAAAGCAAAGGACACTGTCAGTAAGACACAAAGGCAACCTACTGACAGGGAGAAGATCTTCACTAACCCCGCAACAGACAAAGGTCTGATCTCCAAAATATATAGAGAACTCAAGAAACTAGACTTTAAAATGCTAATTAACCCAATTAAAAAATGGGGCACTGAACTGAGCAGAGAATTTTCAACAGAAGAAGTTCAAATGGCCAAAAGACACTTAAGGTCGTGCTCAACTTCCTTAGCAATCAGGGAAATGCAAATCAAAACAACTTTGAGATATCATCTTACACCTGTCAGAATGGCTAAAGTCAAAAACACCAATGATAGCCTTTGCTGGAGAGGCTGTGGAGGAACGGGTACACTCATCCATTGCTGGTGGGAATGCAATCTTGTGCAACCACTCTGGAAGTCGGTGTTTCGGTTTCTCAGGAAATTCGGGATCAACCTACCCCTGGATCCAGCAATACCACTCCTGGGAATATACCCAAGAGATGTTCTATCATATGACAAAAGCATTTGTTCAACTATGTTCATGGCAGTATTATTTGTAATAGCCAGAACCTGGAAACAACCTAGATGCCCTTCAATGGAAGAATGGATGAAGAAAGTATGGAATATCTACACATTAGAGTACTATGCTGCGGTAAAAATCAATGACTTCTCGAATTTTGCATGCAAATGGATGGAAATAGAAAACACTATCCTGAGTGAGGTGTCCCAGACCCAAAAAGATGAACATGGGATGTACTCGCTCATAATTGGTTTCTAGCCATAAATAAGGGTCACGGAGTCTACAATAGGTGAACCTAAAGAAGCTAAGTAAGAAGGTGAACCCAAGGAAAAACATATAGTTATCCTCTTGGCTAAGGGACGTAGACAAAATTGCCGGGGAGAAAATTGGGACCTTGGGGGTGGGGTGGGATGGGGGTAAGGGGAGATGGGCAGGGAAAAGTTAGAAGGGAAGGAGGTGGGGCTTTGGGGATACAGGAGGATTGGGATAAAGGAAGGTTGGACAGGGAGCACGGAACCACAATTTTTAGTTAAGGGAGCCACTTTAGGTTTGGCAAGAGACCTGACCCTAGAGGGGCTCCCAGGTGCCCAAGCCGAGGTCCCCAGTTAGTTCCTTGGGCAGCTGAGCATAGGGAACCTGAAATGACCCTATCCTAGAGCAATACTGACGAATATCTTGCATATCATCATAGAACCTTCATCTGGTGATGGATGGAGATAGAGACAGAGACCCACACTGGAGCACTGGACTGAGCTCCCAAGGTCCCGATGAGGAGCAGAAAGAGGGAGAACATGAGCAAAGAAGTCGGGACCACGAGGGGTGCACCCACCCACTGAGACAGTGGAGCTGATCTACTGGGAGCTCACCAAGGCCAGCTGGACTCTGACCGAAAAAGCATGGGATAAAATCGGACTCTCTGAATATGGCGAACAATGAGGGCTGATGAGACGCCAAGGACAATGGCATGGGGTTTTGATCCTACTTAATGTGCTGGCTTTGTTGGAGCCTAGCCAGTTTGGATGTTCACCTTCCTAGATATGGATGGAGGGGGGGGACCTAGGACTTACCACAGGGCGGGGAACCCTGACTGCTCTGTGGACTGGAGAGGGAGGGGGAGAGGAGTGGGGGGAGGGGGAGAAGGGTGGGAGGAGGGGTAGAAGGGTGTGAGGAGGGGGAGAAGGGTGGGAGGAGGGGGAGGGAAATGGGAGGCTGGGAGGAGGTGGAAACTTGTTTTTTGTTAATGTTTTTTTTTCTCCTTTTCTCAATAAAAAAATTAAAAAAAGAAATCTGGAAAATGGTGAATAGTTATAGATCTAAGAGTTGTCAACAACGTAATTCAGCCAATGGGCTCTCTACAATATGGGATTCCTTTTCCTTCCCTATTACCTAAAGGATGGTCTCTTATAGTTATTTATTTCAAAGATTGTTTCTTCACCATAACTTTCTAAGAAAAGGTTAGAGAAAATTTGCCTTCACAGTGCCTATGTATAATAATCTCAGCCTACTAGGAGATACCAATGGACCATACTTCCACAGCAAATACCCAATAATCCCTCCCTATGCCAATATATTGTAAGTCAGACATTGAAAATAACATGTAAGCAATTTCGAAAGCATATAATTTACCATAACTTGGATGAGATTTTGCTATCTGATTCAAACTTTACTAAGAATGTTTGAAGAAGTAAAGAGAGTTTTGTCTAATTGGGGATTCCAAATTGCTCCTGAAAAAAACAGAGAGTAGATTCTATCGATTAACTAGGTTATAAAATAGATTTACAGAAAATTAAAACACAAAAGGTACAAATTAGGAGCAACAAATTGCAGGCTCTTAATGACTTTCAGAGATTGTGAGGAGACGTTTCCAATTTATGACCTACTATTGGGAAAACACCTGAGCTAATAATTCATTTTAAAAAATTCTTAGATGGTGACAAAGACTTAAATAGCCCCAGGGAATTAACAGTTGAATCTGAGAAAGAATTAACTATGGATGAAGAGAAATTATAGAAGGATCATGTGGATCAGGTGGATTCTAGTCTTTTTTTCTTACAATCACAAAATGAACATTTTACTTAAAGGTGAAAATCTTTGTACAGAAGGAAGGTTGTGAACATAAAATCAAGTCTCCCAACAAACCAAAAGAATTTTTAACTGCTCAATGTTTGTTTATATACATGTTAATTTTAAGTATAAAGAAGGAAAAAAAGATGAATGAATATATATATATATATGTATATGTATATGTATATGTATATGATGTTTCATATCAGGTATGATTCCATGTCGGAGAACCAAAAATATTAACCTAGTTGTTTTAATAGAAGATAATTACTTTCATTTATAGAAAAAATTGAATGCTTAATTTTGACTTTTATTCAAATACAATATCCTGTACAATTGCCACAGACTGGAGTTTTTAAGTTATTTTTGTCTTGATATTGTTTAGGTTTTCTCTTTTCATTAGGGGGCTGAAAATAAAATAATAGACTGCTTTTTCCACAAGGGGAAAAACATCTGTTACTTCAACTGTTTAGAACATTGTTTCTCACTATTTTATGAAGTATTAAAGTGAGAAATGGCCCTTGCTTTTGTTATGCTGACTTTGTAACTTACAGGTTTGAAGAGCTTGTTCAACATGTCTTCACCAGTTTCTCATTTCCAACAGATACTTCACATGTCTTGCTGCTAGCATAGATCAGAATTCCTAAGTCCTATCCATATCACTTGTACCTGGATGACTAGACTTAGGCATCCAGGATTCTAGTCTTAATAGCATTCTAGTCATACAGGCTTCCAGAATTTACCCTACAGGAATTTTAATGCAGAGGGAAGACATTATCTTTGATTAATCTTTTTACCACATTAAATGAGTAAAAAAATTAAAACTTATGTGAAAAGGTCTTTGAATTAATTATAAAAGGAAAATTTTTACTTCGTCAATTAGTAGGAATAGACCCAGCAGAGATTATAGTGCTTTCTACTACTGATGAAATTAAAAACTTATGGGAAGGCAATGGACCTTGGCAAATAGCTGTGCTAATTTTTAGGAGAGATTAATAACAATTATCCCAAAAGAAATAGAATTAACCTTATATAAATAACTGCTTTGATCCTTCGCACATTTTATGAGACACACCAATAACTGGAGACCATATTTCCAAAATGATGCAAATAAAAAGCAAAGGCAGGTTCTAAATCAAAAGATTTAAGTAAGGTGGAATAAAGCCCTTATAATTCTGTTCAAAATGGAGGGTTGCATGCTATTCTCTTCATACTAAGTCATTTTATAAAACCTCTTAATATGGTTACTGATTTTAATATGCAAAAGAGTTGTTTTACATATTGTAACTCACAAATTTATACTAGATCATACAGAATTGACTTCATTATTCATTCAGGTTCAAGATATAAGCACAAATAGGCTTTGCCCCATATACATAACACACATCCAATCCCATAATGGTCTTCCAGGTCCTCTACCACAAAATAATACAGATATTTATAGATTATTGATGGGAAATGTGGTAAAGGCATCGGAATTTCATAAAGAAACATAATTTCAATAGCAAAAGTTTAAAGAATGAGTTTTCAATTACATGGCAAAAGCTAAGGATATTGATTATAGAGAGATGTCCTACTTGCTCTTTAGATAAGCAAACACAGCTACCTTCAGGGACTAATCCAAAGGGTACTCAAAGGAATAAAATCTGGCAGATGTATGGGTTCCAAGCTACAGAATTTGAAAATTAAAATATGTACACCACATCATTGACATCTATTCAGGTTTTGAATGGTCAACTGCTTTGAGCTCAGAGAAGGCTGATTCAGTATTTATGCATTTATTAGATGTTTTGGCCATCATGGATATACCTGCACAAATAAAGATAATGGTCCAGCATATGTCTCTAAGAAAATGGAAATAATTTTTTTATTATAATATAAAGTACATTATAGGTATACCACACAATCCTACAGGTCAGGTAGTTATAGAAAGATCAAACAGAACTACAAAAGATATGTTAAACAAACAGAAATGGATGGAAAATACTCCCAGAAATCAATTGCATAATTCTTTATTAACTTTGCATTTTCTTAATGGTAATGAGATAGAAACGAAAGCATCAAAGAGACATTGGAGATAAAAAACTTCTGAATTGAATCAGCCAGAGAATTTTAAAGATGTGTTGACCTCTCAATAAAAACCAGTAGATGTGCTATGTTGGAGAAGGGGTTTCACTCTTTTTTTGACAAGAGAAGCCAGGAATACCATCAAAATTAATAAAAATTTGGTTTGAAAAACAGAAACCTCATAAGTGGTGACAATCATAGAGGTGGTAAAAAAAACCTTATAAATTTGGGGCAAATTTCTATTATTGTCTTTGCAGGAAAATACTCATTTCCTAAAAGTTAAGAGACAATTTACATTTAGATACCTAAAGAAGAAAACATAGCCAAACTACTAGGATTACCAAGTATGGAGAAACCTGACTTATGAGGACAGGTCATCTACAGGATAAAATTTCATTACCTGAAAAAAAAATATATATATGATATATATATATCATATATAATATATAAATAAAAAATATATAAATATATAATAATATATAAAAATATATAATATATAATAATATATATAATAATATATAAAAAATATATATAAATGATGTATATATATCATTCTCTGAATCCAAGAATTTTTTTTTTAAAAAAAATAGAAGCCGGGCCAATGGTGGCGCTTGCCTTTAATCCCAGCACTCAGGAGGCAGAGGCCGGTGGATCTCTGTGATTTCGAGACCAGCCTGGTCTACAGAGCTAGTTCCAGGACAGGCTCCAAAGCCACAGAGAAACTCTGTCTCAAAAAACCAAAAAAAAAATAGAGTTTCTGTCTCATATCAGAAGCCATCTGTTATAGAATAGAAAGAGAAAGAATTTAGAAAAAAAATTTATTCTCTACATACCTATTTTGTCTCTATCATAATTTCCATTGAATATCTGTCTATATGAATAATGTTTAATTATTCTACAATAAACAATAAATCTTCCATCAGTAATATTTTTTAATTTTCCTGGGTGGATATGTCTTCCACAGTGACTGGGGATGACTTAACCACATTTGGCCTGGGTGCTTGAGAAAGGCTCTCAAGGAGTTTGCCAGTTATAAGAATAGCTTACCTTGTTTTTCTTTTGTTGATCAACCTTCATTGGAAAAGTGTTAGCCTTGCTGTATCTTCTATATAATCAAGAAAGTTAAGAGCTTCCATTTTTGTCATTCTAAGAAGAAACATTATTTCTAGGAATTCATTGTCTACAATTCCTTCTCTGATATCCTACTCAACCACAATTAAAACATTTGATATTTTGATGTTCCTTCATACCTCTGGAAATTGCTTCTCTTACCCCATGCCTCAGAATTAAAGGAAAATGCCTCAGCACTTACTGTGTGCATGATCCATTCAGGCACTGGTGCTGAACTGACCTTCACATAATTAGTTGTCTTGCTTCTCAACCTGTTATTCCTATTTGTATTGTTTTTGTTAATCTTTGTAAACAGTTACTAAATGGTTCTCTTGGCCTTGTATGGCTGAGTATAGAATTCAATAATTCTTTCTAATTCTTGAATCTTGTCCCAAGCATTTAAGCCTGCTGAAGGACATAGGGAGATGACATGTTCTTTGTAAATAGCTTGACTCTGTGAATCAGCATAACACTCCTCACCAAGAAATTTATTTTGGGCAGCCTCAAATTCTTTGTCCCTCTCTTGCTGTTCTAAGGCTTTAGCCTCCTCTCTCCAGTAACAGTCCCACTGTAACTGCAGCCCATCTTTTAGCATCACTGAGTTAATTGAAAAAATCATGAAGAGTAACCCTAATGCTTGAAGTTCATGTTGTTACAATCTTCCTATCAAATGGTGAATGCATGCCATAAGATACTACTACTTGCTTAATTATCTTTAGCTCTTTCATACCTATAGGTTTCCATTTACATTCTTTATATCCATTGGGTACTTAGTATTTGCTGGCTTTTCAGAGTTAATAGCGGGATAAGTAGCTAAATCTGTGGTAAGTCATTTCTGAATTTGAAAGGCACTGGCACTGCTAAATACTTTTTCTGTGCTTCCTTTCCTTGCTTATCAGTTCTGACAAGTCCTTAATTGAATGATTCAATCTTTGTAAAGGCTGAAATTTGTGACCTGTGCATATTGCTAATGATTTAATCAAATGAATTAATTTGTGATTCTCATTCTGCACATTTGATTTCAAGGTTTTAAGTTTTTCCAAAAATGATATCTTTTCATTTTTAGATATCATTTGGATGGCATGTAGATTGTCTTCATGTAGGAATGTTTTATATACTAGGTTATCATTGCTTTCTAACAGATTTTGATTGTCAATTTTCAGAGTATGAATCCTTTCATATAATCTTTCAGTACCCTTTTGTAAGGTTCCATAACCAATTTACATGGATTGAATTTTGTCTGTTAAATTAAGGTTATGATTTTCAATACTATGAATCATTTCCAATAAAGACTGTATCCTTGATAAAATATCTCATTTTTGACTCTGTTATCAAACAATTTCTTTAAGGATATAATATGAAGAATAAAGCTAATGACCACAATGTTTACAATAATATATGTACAAGGTAGTTCATATATCTCTTACAGAAATCCATTCATAGTATAAACAAAAAGGTTATTAAATTTTTGGATGGTGATATTGTTTACAACTATCTTGGGGTTGATTTACAATTTTCAAATTTATTTATTAAACAAATTATCTTACCTCCATTATAATTTTCAGAAAATTGTTGTAAATGTAATAAAATTGATTGGTGATCAGGAGTCACAGTTGTGGTAGCGAGGAAGGTCATAAATCAGTACATGAATTACTTGAGACATATTTACTAACAAATTTACAAATTTAGTTAATTACTTAAGAGCAGCAAGTTTCAATACAGGGAAGGTTTGAGTTGGACAGAATATCAAGGAACACATAGTTTATAGGCCATCATGAGCCATGAGGTTACTGTCCAAAGCTCGGGCCAGGAATATGCAGATCTGAACTCGGAATACAAACTGGAGAAGTTCCTGCTCCTGAGCAGACCTGGAAAAAGTCAGAGAAACCACAGAAGTGATGGCAAAAATCTGTGACCAACACTAAATCAGTTGACTGCTGAACTTGCCTAAAGTTGAGATGGTCCTTTAGGGTTCCTGCTACTTGAAAGAGTCTGCCAGACATTCTGCAGGGCATAGAAGAAAGTTATTGACAAACTGCCATTATAGGCAGAACTGTCTTTTAAATTTCCTGCTTTATAAAAAAGTCTGCTGGAAACTATGGGCCTGTAGGATGAAGATAGATGATCCATTGGTGCAGAATTTTGGGTGACTGTAGAGGCAGTGAGGTATCTCTGTCAATTCTAGAGTTTTGGAAGTTGCTTACAATGCACTTCCTGTTTACTTAGGTAATATCATAGTTTTCTGGTGTCTTTCTTGGAGTTGAAGAATATATAGTTATAAGTTTCCTTAGATATGACAAAAGATAAAGTAGATATAAATATTATAATTGTAATTATTGATTGATACCTCTTTTGTTGTATGTAACTTTTCCATGTTAAAGTTAAAACCTTCCTTTTTATTTAAACAGAAAATGGGAGGTGATGCGAGATTCTTCTCTCTATGCTGTGAATATCATTGATTAATAAGGAAACTGGCTTGGCCTGATTGGGTAGAATAAAGGTAGGCAGGGGAAAAAAAAAACTATACTGAATTCTGAAAGAAAGAATGGTGGAGTCAGAAAGAACTCATGGAGCCATAGCCAGAGGTAGACACATTGAAATTTTGCTGATAAGTTACGACCTCGTGGTGATGCACAGATTAATGGAAATGAGTTAAAATAAGATGTATGAGTTAGCCAATAAGTAATTAGAGCTAATAGGGCAAGCAGTATTTAATTAATACAGTTTTTGTGATTATTTTGGGAGTCTAGGTGGCTGGGAAACAAACACATGGCCTCCTACTACAGTCTACTCATGGCCCAGCATTAGCGTGGACTACAGACACATGGGCATCAATTTTTTGGCATACCAACGAGTTCCACAGTAGCCCAAAATGGAGTGTAACAGTGGTTTGTTTATATGGGGATAAACTCACAAATCTTTAATCCTCTGGACCAGAAACTGTAATGTTATCAAACAGCCAATAGGCCCAAGTGTGCTTTTTATTTTTTTAATTTTTATTTTTTTGGTTTTTCGAGACAGGGTTTCTCTGTAGCTTTGGTGCCTGTCCCAGAACTAGCTCTTGTAGACCAGGCTGGCCTCAAACTCCCAGAGATTCGCCTGCTTCTGCCTCCTGAGTGCTGGGATTAAAGGCAAGTGTGCTTTTTATCTGAATATATAGTACATTATAGGGATTAATCCCACCCTTAAGGGGGCGTTTTCGCCTTGGGCTAATGTTTGCCTATAAATTTGGCTAGCGTGCCCCCAGCCGCTGCTTCTGTGTTCCTGGTCTCCACGGGAACGGTGGTTCTGTAAGTCTATTTCTCCATTAAAGATATATATATATATATATATATATATATATATATTTACAATTTGTCTGCATTTGTTTATGCCTTTACATTTTGGCGTCCAACGTCGGGCTATTTTGCCCCCGACTCAAGTGCGTAGCCTGCTAGCTAACACAGCACGCTCCAGGGTGCTGCTTTTTAGTTCATGACTCGGGCCCCAGTGCCGATTCCAAGACACACTCGGCCACACAGGCCCATTCTGCCTGCCTTGGCTAAGTTTGCAGCGGAACCCCACTGCCTGAATTAGCAGAAGCTCAAGTACCTGCGATTTTGCAACAAAGCCGCCACAGTGGCAGATTTGGTCTGATACAAAGTGACTTGGCCGGGCAGTGGTGGCACACGCTTTTGATACCAGCACTTGGGAGGCAGAGGCAGGTGGATCTCTTTGAGATCAAGGCCAGCCTGGTCTACAAGAGCTAGGTCTAGGACAGGCTCCAAAAACACAGAGACCACCACTGGCAGGAACCGATCATTGCAGGTAAAAAAATTTTTCTTTTATGAATAAAATGTCTGAACAAGTTACTATTCAAGAATTTAACAATTTTGTAAATTGTACCATGTGGGAGATTTTACAAGAGGTGTCTATCATCCCACATCTATGGATACTTCTGGGATTTGTAGTTTTCATTGGCACTAAATGGTTTGATAATAGAAATATGATAAAGTCTTTACGAGACGAATCCAGGATTCTTAAGGCAGAGATTGAACACTTAAAAACAATTGAGAATGACAACAATCTTCTCAAGAATCAGTTTGAAGTTCTCCAGGCTGATGTTAAGGAGAAATTCATTACTGTGGAAAAGGGAACAGCTGATTTGGATTGTAAGCTTCAGTCCCTTTCTGTAGGAACTGAAACATTAATGGCTGATATTAAGGAGAAATTCATTACTATGGAAGAGGGAACAGCTGATTTGGATTGTAAGCTTCAGTCCCTTTCTGTAGGAACTGAAACATTAGTGGCTGATATTAAGGAGAAATTCATTACTATGGAAGAGGGAACAGCTGATTTGGATCGTAAGATTCAGTCCCTTTCTGTAGGAAATGAAACATTAACTGAGAGAATCAAAACTGCTGAATGTGACAATCGGATTTTGGCTAAAGCTTATGGCAGATTGGCGGAAAGATTGTCAATACAAGAAGGCACGGTTTATGCCATAAAAATTATGTCCAAAGATGAGATGTAATCTCTAATGGACAAACTTCATACTTTAGAATCCTCAATGAAGGCTTTGGAACATAATTCTGGACAGGAGATTCAGACATTGCAGAAGGCAATGGTGAATAGAATTGAAAAGATTGAGGATTTCTAAATTCTGATGAAGAAGAGCAAAGGGTAGAAAGGCAAATTTTAACTACATCTGTGGGTAAATCTCCCTGGGACAATTTCCACAAAGCTCTACCTACAGCTCTACCTGCCTTTCGAGTAATAACAACAGAGAAGGTGATTGGTTCCAGAAACCCTAGGGTCATCAAAGAGGATACATGGGAGCCTGTCCGTATGAATGTCCTCAAAGAAATTAAACAGGCTGTCATGACTTTTGGGATGCAAGCCTCTTTTGTTAAAGAGATGCTAAGGTCTTGGGCCATGACAAGCAGAGCAACCCCCTCGGACTGGCTCCAGCTGAGCTCTGCAGTACTTGAGAGTGGACCACAATTGAAATGGAAATGCTTATTCAGGCAAGAGGCTACACTTTTAAAACAGCAGGAAAAAGCGAAGGGAATTGACATTTCCCTAGATAAAATTCTAGGTGAAGGGCTCTTTTCCGACCCTCATGAACAAGCTAATTTGGATGAAAGCACACTCTCCTTAAGGGCTTGGGACAGGGTACAAGACCCAGGACAGAGAATGGAATCATTTGTCAGAGTTAAACAGGGTCAAAGAGAACCCTTTAGTGACTTTTTACAAAGATTAACTAAGGCTGTACAAATAGGGATATCTGACCCAGAAGCAAGATGTATAATGATTGAGTCTTTGGCTTATGAAAATGCAAATGTGGAATGCAAAAGGATTTTGGGGCCTTTAAAGCTCAGATCAGTGCCCTTGGAAGAATGAGTCTTGCATACACTCAATGTTGATACATTTGATTATGGCACTGAAGCATGGGTAGAAGAAGCAATTTCCAATGGTAAAAGGAGACACCAGAATACCAAATGTTTTAACTGTGACAAAATGGGTCATATGAAAAGGAATTGTAGACAACGGAATTTCAGAAATAATAATAATAATAATAATAATGCATCTTTCAGAAATAATAATAATGCATCTTCTAGAAATAACAGAAATAGGAGGACTCAGCCTTCACGTTTATGTAGAAGATGTGGAAAAGGCAGACATTAGACGAATGAATGCAGGTCTACAAGAGATAGACAAGGCAACCTGATACAGAGGGGAAACGTGAGAGGGGGGGGCCTCACAGGCCCCCATGGCAAACATGGTTCAGTCATTTCCAGTTTCTGCAGAGAATGTGCCTCATCAGGATAATTAGGAAGCCCCATGCCTACTTTTACAAGCAATAATGATCAGAAAGATAAGTTTCGTGTGTTTTGACAAACTTCTATAAGTGATCAAAGACCAAAACTGAGAGTGTGTGTAAATGGCATTTTTATTACTGGCCTGCTGGACACAGGTGCTGATGTAAGTATCATTACCCCAGAATCTTGGCATCCGTATTGGCCTCTTCAGAATGTAAATGTTCAGCCCCTGGGAATTGGAACCCTATCTCGAGTAAGGCAGAGCATGAGATGGGTTGAATGTATAGGGCCAGAGGGACAAATAGGAAAATTAAGGCCATATGTAGCCAATATCGCAATGAATTTATGGGGTCGTGATCTATTACAACAATGGAATACCAAAATTAACATTCCTGCTACTTCTAGAGCCTATATTTCTGAGAGTAATATCAAAAGATATTACAAATGGAGAAAACTGGCCATTCAGGCTGTACGAGAACAAGCAATTGATGTTTCTTCAGAGATACCAACAGCCTTGCCTCTAAAATGGTTGACTGAGAAACCAATATGGACAAAGCAATGGCCTTTAGCTGAGGAAAAATTACAGGCTTTATAACAGCTGGTACAAGAACCATTAGATGCTGGACATATAGAAGAATCTACCAGCCCTTGGAATTCTCCTGTATTTGTGGTTAAGAATAAATAAGGTAAATGGAGAATGGTGACAGATCTCAGAGCTATCAACAAGGTTATTCAACCTATGGGCCCTCTGCAATCTGGAATTCCTTTGCCCTCTTTATTACCAAAAGGATGGCCTTTCATAGTTATTGATCTAAAGGATTGTTTTTTCACTATACCTTTGCAAAAAGAAGATAGAGAAAAATTTGCCTTCACAGTGGCTACTTATAACAATTCTCAACCTTCGAGGAGGTACCATTGGGCCGTCCTCCCCCAGGGTATGTTAAATAGCCCCTCCCTGTGCCAATATTTTGTGAACCAACCATTGCAAATAATACACAAGAAATTTCCCAAATCTATAGTATACCATTACATGGACGACATTTTGTTATCTGATTCAAACATGGATACCTTGAACAGACTGTTTGAAGAAATAAAGATACTTTTACCTAAATGGGGATTGCAAATCACTCCTGAAAAGATTCAGAAGGGAGATTCTGTTAATTATTTAGGTTATAAAATAGGTTTGCAAAAAATTAAGACACAAAAAGCACAAATTCGGAGAGATTGCCTACGGACTCTTAATGACTTTCAAAGACTGTTAGGAGACATTTCCAGTCTACGATCAGCTATCGGAATAACACCTGATCTAATAATTCATTTGAACAAAACCTTGGATGGTGATAAATATTTAAACAGTCCCAGAGAATTAACAGCTGAAGCAGAAAAGGAACTGACAATGATTGAGGAAAAATTACAACAGGCACATGTGGACAGGGTGAATCCAGAGCTCGATTGTATTCTCGTCATACTACCATCAAAAATTTCTCCTACAGGAATTTTAGTGCAGAGAGATGACATTATTTTGGAATGCATCTTTTTACCACATAAACCAAGTAAGAAACTGAAAACTTATGTGGAAAAAAGTCTCTGAGTTAATTATAAAAGGCAAGCTGAGACTTCGTCAACTAGCAGGCATAGACCCAGCAGAAATTATAGTGCCTTTCACTTCTGATGAACTAAAGAAATTATGGGAAGATAAGGAACCATGGCAAAGAGCTTGTGCTATTTTTTTGGAGACATTAATAACAACTATCCAAAAAGCAAGAGGCTTAACTTCATAAAGAGAACTTCTTGGATTCTTCCTTGAATTGTCTGTGATGCTCCAATAACTGGAGCCCGTACATTCTATACTGATGCCAATAAATCAGGGAAGGCAGGTTACAAATAAGAAGACTTGGGTAAGGTGGAACAAAGTCCTTATATTTCTGTCTAGAAGGCGGAATTATATGCCATTCTTATGGTGCTAAGGGATTTTAAAGAACCTATTAATATAGTTACTGATTCACAATATGCAGAAAGAGTTATTTTACATATTGAAACTGCTGAATTTATACCTGATGATACGGAACTAACCTCATTGTTTCTCCAGGTTCAAGATTTGATCAGGAACAGGCTTTGCCCTATGTACATAACACACATCTGTTCCCATATGAGTCTGCCAGGTCCTCTAGCACAAGGTAATGCAGAAATTGTTCAATTATTGATTGGTAGTTTGCTACAAGCCTCTGAATTTCATAAAAAACATCATGTTAATAGCAAAGATTTGAAGAAAGAGTTTTCAATTACATGGCAACAAGCTAAGGAGATTGTAAAGAAATGCCCTACTTGCTCTTTCTATAACCAAACGCCACTGCCTGCAGGGGCTAATCCAAAGGGCACCCAAAGGAATGAAATCTGGCAGATGGATGTGTTCCACTTTGCAGAATTTGGCAAATTAAACTATGTTCACCACACCATTGACACTTATTCAGGCTTTCAGTGGGCAACTGCTTTAAGTTCAGAAAAATCTGATTCAGTAATCACTCATTTATTAGAATTCATGGCTATCATGGGTATACCTACACAAATAAAGACGGATAATGGTCCTGCTTATGTCTCTAGGAAAATGAAATGGTTTTTTGATTATTACAATATCAAGCATATTACAGGTATACCATACAATCCTACAGGTCAAGCAGTTATAGAAAGATCAAATCGAACTATTAAAGATATGTTGAACAAACAGAAAGGGGTGGAAAACACCCTCAGAAATAGGTTACATAATGCTTTGTTAACCTTGAATTTTCTCAACGCTAATGAGAAGGGAACGACGGCTGCAGAAAGACATTGGATAATGGAAAAGTCTACTGAACTAAATCAACCAGTTTATTTCAAGGATGTGCTGACCTCATAATGGAAACCATGAGATGTGCTGCATTGGGGAAGGGGTTTTGCTCTTATCTCCACAGGTGAGGAAAAATTGCGGATACCATCAAAATTAATAAAGGTTCAGTTTGAAGAAGAGAAGCCACTTGGAAAAGATAAATAACAATTCTTTCACAAGGATGGCGAGCATACTGCTGGTAAGAAATACAGATAGGGTGGAGGCAGGGTTCTTTTCTTATCTCCACAGGAAAATACTCATCTTCAAAGAAATTAAGGGACCCTGAATATTTAATTACTGATGGATGGACACATTTTTAAGTATTAATTTTATATATATATATATAAATATGTCTTATTAAACATTTCTTTATAAATATGTAGAGCTGGATTTGAAGTTGGACTCTGGCTCAGTCCCTCTCCTATTCCAAGCCTGTTAGTAAGAGAAAAACTGTCTCATGTCAAGATCCATGATATGGGACAGAAAGAAATATGAGTTTAGAAAACATCTTTGCTGTTCTTCATATCTATCATACTTTTCATTGAATATATCTATCATGCCTTTCATTGAATATATATATGTATGTCTATATATGTCTATATGATTAATGTTTAAGTTTTTCACAATGAACAATGAGTTTTTCCTGAAGTGACATTTGAAGTTTCCAGGAAGAAGATGGGGCCCCACAACAATAACTCTACCTGGTTGATATGACGTCATGATGCTGATAGCGCTACTACAAGACCTGTATTGGGTACCAGCTGCACAAGACGATCCCAACATGGTTAGCTGAAATGGTGCACTTCTTGTACAACTTTCTGGCCAGACCTCCACAAAATACTCAGAGACTATTTGCAATTTTAAAAGACATTGATCTTGAAATTTAACCATCATTTTACTTTCACAGAATCCTCCAGAAAGAACGTCGCCCCCATGACAGCTGGAAGTAATTCTAGAGGACGACGTACCATCTCCCAGTAAAGTTTGCCCCTTGGTTTAGGGACATCATTTAGGGGTTGGGAGGTTGGGGGAAGAATTTTATAAGCTCAGGGATCATTTTGAAAAAAAAAGAGGGAATGATGGGATAATAGATTTGTAATTGTGAGTTACTGCTTTTAGACAAATATATTGGTATAGATTCTTGTATATTGATACAAAGTTAAATTATATTGACTATTGTATGCATGCATGTTTCTACCTCTGTTTAAAACATTTTTTACGTATTGACATATATTGTATTGATATATATATGTATATATATATTGTATATATTTACCATATTACAGTGTACATTTCTACCTCTTATTAAGACACATATATAATGTTTGTGTATTGATATATATATATATATTTACCATATTGCAATGTATATTTGTACATTGTTTATATTTGGAGGTCATTATCCTCATTTGTTACACAGCTGTTTATTGTTTTAGTCTTTAATTTAGATAGATATTGAGAATTATATAGATAAATAGTCATGTAAGTTTGTCATTTATAATTAGACTAATCCGGTTCTCTAGATATATAGAGATTATACTCAGTATAGATAGATAATCTTCAACCTCTTCAAAGATCTGTAGAAAATGGCCTTTAATCTAACTCAGAGTTTTGTGCTAGTGAGACACAATTGCTCCTGGCAACACCAATCTATTCCTGAGAGAATGTTGAGCACCAAAGACACTCCACCTGGAGCCTTTCCATTTGACAGAACTGGCCTTTGGGCAAAGAAATACCCATACCTCAACCACTGACAGAGATACAGAGTGTGCATCAATGGATAAAAAAGGACTGTCATATCCTGCCAATACAGGGTAAGATAGTTTTGAAAAGTTCCTTGCCTTTAATAATGGTATGTCAGTTATGTTAGGCCTTAGCCAAAGTTGGTTGACTCAATATTGCAAACGAGACTTTGGGTGATTGCCCAGGCAGTCAGTGGTCTCTGTCAATTGTTGCACATTTTGGATATATCTCGTTTGTTATGTAATATTTATTCCCTTCTCTGATCTTTAACGGAGTTGAAGATTATATAATTGTAGTTACTCTCTACATTATTTAGACTCCTTGAGATAGAATGATTAGCAAAACTTTTGTTCTCAATATTGTTTGTTATATTTATTATTTGTTATTATTGTATATAGTTGTATTTGGTTTAGTTCTGTCTTATTTAGAAAAAAAGAGGAAATGCAGGGATAAGTCCCGCCCCTAAGGGAGCGTGTTTGCCTCGGGCTAATGTTTGCCTATAAATTTGGCGAGCATGCTCCCAGCCACTGCTTCTGCTTTCCTGGTCTCTGCGGGAACGGTGGTTCTGTAAGTCTATTTCTCCATTAAAGCTATATATATATATATATATATATATATATATATATATATATACATTATGTCTGCATTCGTTTACGCCTTTACAGTACATAAGACCATGCCTAAAATGGTCCAGTATTTCAAAGGCAATTGGCTGAAGGAGTTCCCATAGCATTTTATTTTTTAGATTTTTACTATAATTACATTATTTGCCATATTCCCTACAAAGCCTTTCATAGTTCTTTTTGGTTTATTGTTGTTACCTACATTATATATACATACATAATACACACAAACACACACACACACAAACACACACATTATATTTTCCTAAATGTTATCTGCTAGTCTGTATGTTACTTGTATTCATGTTTTCGGGGGTGGATATTTGTTGTTGGATAATGAATTGATGTGCTCTTCTGTGGGAAAACTATCTAACATTCAGCATTCTTATTTGCCTGTAGTGTTTACTTACTTACTTTTTTATTTATTTTATATTCTAGCCAGTATTCCTTCCGTCCTATCCTCCCAGTCCCTCCTTTCAATTCTCCTCTGTTCCCAAACCCTAGTCCACTCCTTCTTCATTTCTTTCAGGAAGGGACAGGTTTCCTAAGGATATTAACAGAAACATGGCTTATCAAGTCGCAGTAAAGAATAAACACATCTCAAGTCTGGGCAAGGTCGCTCAGTTTGGGGAACAGGGTCTAGAGATACAGCCCCTGCTCTCATTATTAGGAGACCCACAAGAGGATCAACCTACATAAATGTAAAATATATATAGAATGCCTAGCTCAGTCTCATGCAGGCTCCATGGTTATTTCAGTCACTTTGAGTACCTATGAGCACAGGTTAGTTGATTCTGTTGGTTTTCTTGTGATGATCTTGACCCCTCTGGCTCTTACAATCTTTGTTCCCCCTCTTCTTCAGGATTTCCCAAGCTCTGCCTAATGTTTGGCTGTGGATCTGCACCTGTTTCTAACAGTTGCTAGATGAAATCTCTGTTATTACATTAACTATTTTTTTTTATCCAACTGTGTTTGGTTCTATCCTAAACTCTGGGTCATCTAGGCTGTAGGTCCTGGTAATTCAGTCAGTGCCAGGGGTGAGCTTATAAAACCTGACATGGGTTTTGGGCTAGACCATCCATTGGTTGGGCACACTAGGTCATATTTAAACAAACATTTTCCATTGGTAGGACAGACTATAGGTAAAAGTTTAGTGGCGGGGTTGATTTCCCACTCCCTCCACTTAAAGTCTTGCCTGGTAACAGGGGGTGAACTGTTCTGTCTTAGTTTTTTCTTGGTGTCCCTGTGTTTCTTTGAGAGATTTATTCCTTTCTCCCAATTTTTTGTTTGTCTTTTCCTCCATTTATTTAAGGGTTTTTTTTCATTTCCTCTTCAAGATCTCCATCATTCTCTTTATTTAAATTTATATTTAAAATCATTTTCTTCTGCTTCTTCTGGGTTAGAATGATCAAATCTTACTGTTATATGACCACTGGGTTCTGGCGTTACCATGCTGCTTTTAGGTTGTATAGGTGCCGATACATCTCTGCCTCCAATTGGTTCCAGCCATATCTTTGCCTCCTGGTCCATCACTTCCAGTGGTTTTCTGTGTCTTTGAAAACTGTTCTTTGTCTGTTATGTACTGGAGCTCTATGTGTCTCAAGGAGCCACTGATGTTTCTTTTGGCCTGCTCTTTTGGTTCGCTCTCTTGGTCTACTCTGTGTATTCACAGCCTGAGCTTCAGAGTTCTTCTCTTGGTCCTTTCTGTGTAGTTGCAACTTGTGTTTTAGAATGCCACTGAGGTTGTGGGAAATAGGAGCTTTTGGAGGTGGAGTGGGATTTGTAACTTGTAGGGTCCGATTGATGGGATGGTGTGTTGGAGCAGTCTACCTGCAGGAAACTTGCCTGCTGGCTCACTAGAGAAGCTGAAGAAGGTGGGGGAGGGACCTTGTGTTTTGCCTTGATATGGAGGGTCTAGAGAGTGAGGTGTCCCACTCGGTGGGTGGTCACTCAACTCTTGGTCCTGTGAATTTGCAGTCATTTTTTAGAGTTTCACTGAAGTTTTGGGGTCAGAGTGTGAATTGTAGCTTATAGGATCTAATGGATGGGATGGAGTATTGGAGCAACCCCTTGGTCGTCTCTGTGAATTAATCACCAGTATTTATGTAAATGCTGAGTGAGCCAATCTATAATCCTAGGGATCCCTAAACCATGATGTCTAGCTAGATTATCCAAATAGGTAAACTCAGGTTTCAAGTGAAAGATCTTTCGTCAATATATAATAAGGAAAGCAATTAAAAAGACCCCTGACATCAACTTCTAGTCACCAAATACACAAATACATATACATACACACACACATACACACACACACACATATTCATATGTATCTACACTCACATATGCCAATACATGTACATATATGCTTACTAGGCAGATACATATATACAAAAAATGCAAATAATAAAAATAATTTATTTGATACAGTCAGAAACTGAAATTAATGCCTTCAAAGATTTGTGATGAAACAGATGACAATGAAATAAAAAATGTGAAAGCTAGAAGAAATTAAAAATAATTTAAGGCTACCCCCAAGCACCATAGACTATCTAACAAAATAAATCGCCAACATCAGCTATTAGAAACAATATTTTGAATTGTTGGTCAGAGTTGTCCAACAAACTCTTACAAAACTGTAGGTTATGATTTAGCCCTTGGTTTCTTCCTCCAAAAATGTAGAAGGTAAATCCTTATTGCTGAAGACACCATGTGATTCAGACACAGGACAAAGAGGATCTGAGCTAGAACTGACCTGAAAACCTTCTTGCAGAGAATTAGTTCTCAAAGTACCAGAACACAAAAGTCACGGAAACTTCCTTAGGAAAGAAATAAAAATATAGTACTACCTTATGAACCACAAAAAGCATGACATAATAATCCTAAGGCTACAATAGGGGCACATCTTCATGGGTAATAATCAATAGCTCCCTGATGGACCACTGAACATGATAGAAATTATTTCTGGTACTGGAAATCGAGACAAGTAACCAAGGTTTTTTAAGACTAGGATATTGGGGGAAAACATAAAGCCAATACTTTACTCAAACAGCACAATCTCTAATTATTCTCTAAATTGTTATAATCATAGAGAAGTATAGTTTTTAACTTTTATTAAGACATTTCTCTTTGCAAGGTTAGAAACCATTACAGAAAACAACTGACCAAAACCAGTATTGGGGAACCCATTTCCAGCTGACACATCAATAATATAGCTTCTGCAACTAGCACTCAGGAATAATAATAGAGAGAGGACATAATGACCATCAAAACAGAGGAACAGGAAATTCTCTGTAGAAATTCAACCTCTGTAGAATATCTTGCATTTTTACTTTTTAATTTAAGAGATTCTACACTCATTAAGTCTTAGCAAAATGGCTGACAAACAGGCCCTGAACAAGAACAACACCAATAGACATGCTATAGAAGGGGGGGAGCACTTAAAGTGTTCACCCCCCAAAAAAGCTAAGGAATGCTGAGAACAGAAGAAACTATCTTCTCCATGAAAGAGCATACCCATTGGTTATCCACTAAAAGATGGTCAGCTGGGAATACACATGCATCCAAATCATAGCAAGTAGTAAATGAGCTGATAAGATTGTATTTACATATTTAGAAGTGTGTGTCTGTGTTGTTAGAATAAATAAAGAAAACAAAGACTTCAATCTGAAAGAAAACTGTAGTGCTGGCTACAGTTGAAGAGGGAAATAGAAATGAAGAAAGGAGAGAAAAGATATAGTTACAGTATGGTCTCCAAAATACAATTTAAAATGCTTTAAAGAATAAAAAGTACACTTCATACAATTCTACAATTAAGATCCAAGTGACCAAGAAAGAATATAGCACAGAAAGAATGTAAGACCAACCCTGGGAACTAATAAAAAATGATAATAACCTTAAAACAGCATATAACTGGAAAAAATACAAAAGGAAACTGGGAAAAGTATTTTCTAGATTGAATTCAGCTTTCTGTTTGAGGCAATTGAATCTGCAGTCAAAAGCAAGCTTAGGGCTGGGCCATGGTGGCGCACGCCTTTAATCCCAGCACTCGGGAGGCAGAGGCAAGCGGATCTCTGTGAGTTTGAGACCAGCCTGGTCTACAGGAGCTAGTTCCAGGACAGGCTCCAAAACCACAGAGAAACCCTGTCTCGAAAAACCAAAAAAAAAAAAAAAAAAAAAAAAGCAAGCTTAGTTTTAGGTAAGAGTATATTTGTTAGAAAGCTAAATTAGGTTTAAAAGGAGTACAATTACAGGGTACAACTGAGAGAGAATGAAATTGATCCCCTGATATTAGTGTTGACCATATTCCTGTTTGGAGGAATAACTCCATTGTCAAGTCAGGAAGTGATTGAGTTCAGGGATTTAGTTGGAGAGCAACTTTTACAGCAATCTCACAGAAAACCCAATTCCATCTCTTATCAAGCTCCAGGAATAAAATCCAGAAGACACCAGGACAAAGATCGTGTTTTAAAGGACTGAAGCCTTTTGGTCTGCAGAAGGCACAATACTGTACTTATCAAAGAAGTACATCTCTCCTTGGAACATGGGGCCACAAATTCAGTGCTGTTAAGCATTCTTTCTTTTTATTTTCATTGTATTTTTATTTTTTGTGTGGTATATGAACATGTGTCTATAGGTCACCATGTAGTCCAGAGATGTCAAATCTACTAGAATTGGAGTTACAGGTGATTGTGTGCCACAGGACATGAGTTATGGAAACTAAATTTGGGTTGCACTCTTTAATTGATGAACAGTCTCCACCACTGTGCTCACACGTTATAATATTATGACTACTATTACATTTAATCACACTTTCTTGTGTTGAGCTTTTGTTAAATCTTTATTGTATACATCTCTTTAATTTTCGGAGTAGATGACTAAAACTGTCAGCAGTGGCTACTAGGGAGTACCTTTCCTTAGGCCTGGCAGCTTGAGCAAGGGATTATTTCCCGAATAATCGTTTCAGTACTAAGCAGATTGAATGATCTCAAGGAAGTTCTGCTATCTCAACACTTGAGATTCCAGGGAGACTTCAGCACCAAAGGAGACAATAACAGTCATTAATTGAGATATGCTATACACATGACCACTTGAGACAGCTCTATTCTAGACATAGGAACACTCTAAGCCAAAAAAGACTCAGATTCAATCTGGTGGCTTAATGGGGCATAGGGGTAGTAGAGATTTATGTCACAAACTTTGATACTTGATTTGATAATGCGACAATAAAAATTGAAGTAGCAAATGTAAGTTACCTTTAATTTGTTATTAACCTTAAGTTCCACTTTAGATAATCAAAATCATAATTTAAAAGATTATTACCATTTTATATACAGTTATTTTCAATGTAAGATCAATGAAATTTGTAAACACAGACATTTTAACAACCATTTTATGTAACTTCCATGAATTTGAGAATGTTTATAGTACATAGAAAAAGGACAAATGTGATTAGTTTAGTTACCTATAAGTTAATAATCTAACAATGTAGAATCATAAAATGTATACTGAAATTCATATGATAGTATTGTAATCTCTTCAAAGCATTTCTAATCTCTTTGTTTCTTAAAGTGTAAATGGCTGGGTTCAGATGAGGTATGATGGCAGCATAAAACACTGCAAGAAACTTGTCTACTTGGGTCATGCTGACTGGCCACAGGTAGATGAAAGTGCAGGGCTCCCCAAAATATTATGATCACAGTGATAGGAACAGTGCAAGCAGAGAGAGCCTCGTATTCTTCATCCTTATATGAAGGCAGACAGTAATCAGAATAAGAGAATAGGAGATCAGCAACAGAATGAATCATATGGTTGCTAGCACCCCAGTGTCAACATTTATCAAAATTTCTAGGACATAGATGTCCATGCTAGCTAATTTGATGACAAATGGAATATGACAGAAAAAAACTGTCCAATTCCTGGGATCCAAAAAAGGGCAGTTTTACAATTATAACAATTTACAATTATAACTAATAGGCTTATTATTGGATACATATCATTGGCACAAAGCCAATGATCCAATGATGGCATCACTATTCCAATGCACATATGTCTACTCATGATGCTGGAGTAATGGATTGGCTTACGGATGACCCCATAACGGTCATAGGACATTGACACAAGCAGTACCATCTCGCCCTTTCCAAAGAAGTGTCTAAAGAAAATCTGACCCGTGCACCCTTTAAAGGAGATAGTCCCTTTTTCTTTGAGGAAGTCTGTGATCATCTTATATGTAGTGACTGAGGAAAGACGAAAGTCAATGAAAAAGAGATTGGCAAACAGGAAATACATAGGGGAATGGAGATGAAGGTCAATGATGATAATGAATACAATAAATATTTTGCCAAAATGGTGATTAAATAAAGTAAGGAAAATATCACTAAGAACAAAGAAAGACTAGAGCTCCCAAGAGTCACAAACCCAAGAATAATAAATTCAAATACCCCAGACTGGTTTAGTTCTTCAATTTAGTTCAGTTCTAAATAAATCTAAAGAAAACTATACAGGACTAGATCCTGTGAATGTCAGAGGATTGTATTAAAAGAATTTCTCTAACTCTTCTGATGGCAGTGACTGATCTTTGATATTTGCATATACAATTCCCTATAAGAGTCATACATTGTGTGTCCTAGAATCCTTACTCTCATTTATTTACACAGATTATTTCTTGTATATGAGTATAAGAATAAATATATGCTAATGCTAATGACCATTGACAAAAATGGCATATTGTTCTTAAATACAACTAAAACATAATTATGTAAATTGTAGAACTATTTTAGTAAAATATAGATTTTACATGTTCAAGGTAGATTTTTGACATAGTTGTTGCAAGATGAAACAGAAGGGAAAATAATGATACTTGTAAAGTTGTGATAAATTTATATATAAAACAATAAGAAAATCTTAAGAGAAAAGTAACAGAGTCAGGTAAAGTCAAAAATAGATATAAAACTGAGCACATAAGCAAGATAAAATATTCTTAATCTTCTTTCTTGAATTTATCATATCCTATATGTGTCATATTATTATTAAGTAAACAGGTATGAGTGGTGATAGACACTCCAAATGAGAAACCCTAATCAATTTGATACTGTATACCTGAAAAAAATGTGAATTTTTGAAAAAGAATATTTGGTAGTTACATGATAGGAAAATAAAGTTCTATATAAATTTAAAATGCTAGAATAGCTCTTTTTTAATTTTAATAATTATATGATTAATGAATGTATGAATAAGTAATTTAGTAAAAATTAGAAGTAGTAGTACTAGTTGATAAAATTGTCAACATTGTTTCACAATGACAACAGTTAATTGCATATGAAAGATGAAAAATGTGATATTTAGCTATCTGTGATAAAGTCATGACTATTGGGAAGAAATGTTCTCTGATCATGAATTTCAAAGGTTCTGGACTCTGTAAAAAAATGCTGAAAAACCATAAAGGATACGTAATTACAGTGTATCAGGAAGCCTAGTGTTCAGAAAGCTCATTTGGGAGTTGGAGAGATGGCTTAGTAGTTAAAAGCACTGGCTGATCTTCCAGAAAAGAGGACCTGAGTTAAACTTTCAGAACCCACATGACAGCTTATAATCATTTAGCCAAATGTGATTTAGACAGAGAATACACATTTTAACATTAAATTTCTATTGAAAAAAATAGCCTCTTAGAAACTGATATCTGAAAGTCAATATAGAGTTAAATGCAAACAAGACTGGGGCAAAAAGTAGGGGCTGAACAGGTTTCAAGTTACTTCCAAGTGAGTAGACCCTGAGTGTAGTAATAAGGGCGGTGGGGCTGTGTCCCCAGCACCCCAGCCGCCCGCACGGCTAGCTTATGCCCGAAATAACAACACACAAACTGTATTCATTTAAACACTGCTTGGCCCATTCTCTTCTAGGCTAATTCCCACATATTAATTTAGCCCATTTCTAATCATCTGTGTATGGCACCCCAAGGTGCGCTTACCAGGAAGATTCTAGCCTATGTCCATCCTGGGCCGGAGCTTCATCCCGGGAGTGGGGCATGGCGTATCTCTCAGGCGTCTGCTCCCGAGAGAAGAGCTGTCGAGACTCTGAGCTCACTTCCCCTTCCTCCCAGTATCCTGTTCTGTTTACTCCTCCCACCTATCCTCTAACCAATAAAATGGGCCAAGGCAGTTCCTTTATTAGCCAATGACCTTCCTCCATCACCTGAGTATCTGAAGCTGCAGCAACCTATCTACTCTCTTCCAGAGTACAATGTCTCCATCATTTCTCTGTGTTTGTAATTTTTTTTTTACAGATTTTCATGTTCCTTAGACTGAAAAATTATAACTTTTAAAAGAGGTGTATGTCGCCTATGTTCACCAATGGAAGGTATTTTTGGCTATTCAGGGTAAATGATATATACAAGTTCATTAGGTTCCTTATAGTTGACTTTCAAGCATGTCCAATATAGCAAAGTAAAGCTTTACTCCAAAAGGACACATTTCTAAACACTAAAGAAATAAAATCTAGCTTGACAAAAAGAATCAAACCAGGAACATCCAAATAAATATGTCTTCTCAGAACATATTCATATTCTAAGCCATTTACATTAGCTGTTATTTAGGTTACAAAGAGTAAATTTGAAATAAGAAACATTATATTGTAAATAATACATATTGCTTAGCATATGTGACTATCGATGTGGTGTTAGTTTTGTTACACGTTGTTTGTTTTCTGAAAGTTTTGTAGTATTTAGCAAGCCTAGCATTAACAAATGAATAAAGACCATTTGCCTGAATCAATCACTAGAAACAAGCAATCTAACTCAATTATTTGAAGATGAATTGTAGACTTATCTAGTCACTTAATAAAACTATTATATAATTATATCAAAATTTTAATACAGAAATATATATATATGTATATATATATATATAAATTGAGAAAAATTTAAGTGGGCATACATTTTTATTTACATACTATAGCAATGATACAAAAGAAAAATGGACTCTCATGAAGCAACTGTAGTTGAATATTAGCTAAGATTACCTTGATAATCTTTGTCTATATTTGAAATGTATAGTTACATATAGAATAAAAATGTTAAGCAATATTGATGACTTTAAAGGACAACAGTAATTGCATTAATTTATTGATATCAAATATTCCAAACAATATTTCTTGAATATTTTTGTAGTTGAGCTGGCTGTCATAACATCAGAAGACATAAACCCAACTCACAAAGACAAACTTTGCCTCATAAGTCAGGTCTGAGCTTATGTACAATGACATGAAAGCAAGAGGGGACAATATGGGATGTGTGGTGTGAAATTGGGAAAGTGTGAATGGGAAGTAGATGACAGAGCTTAATAGAGGTGTTTAATATTATAAGACATGTAAATATATAACATTGTCATAATTTAATCCATTGTTTTATGCAATTAATATGTTAACATAAATAATTTAAATGTAAATGACACTCAATGATTTTGTTAGTAGCTACATGGTTTTCAATAAAATTGGTACAAATGATATATAAATTGTGCTGTGTAATAAAATATCAAGCTTTGTTTTTCTTTAAAAAAATTATTCTTTGGTTTCCTTTACCTCCTCATCAAATATTTACTAAAACAACTAGTATTTCTTTGATGCAATGGGATTTTGATGTACAATTCCCATGATAAATGATCTGGAGACTTAGGTCACCAACCATCTGTTGGTCACCAAATGCTTTTGCCAGGTTGTAGGTAGTTAGAGCATTGGTAAGAAGTATTAAACAGACAGTATCCAAGACAAAGACACTTCCTAAAAGATAGTGGAAATACTTCTTCTAGTATTTGAGGACACCTGGTAAGTACACATCAATACCATACTGCATTAGCAGTAACTTTCCTTGTACAGCTAATGCACAGCATCTCTGTAACATGCAGAGTGCCCCATCTTCAATACAATTTTTCTTTCAGTTATACTTATTGGGTATCCATTCATGCTTGTTTCCCAAATAAATTTAGAAGTTGTATAACCCTAGGTTTCATTTCAATTTTTGGAACGAATTAGGCATCTGAGTTAAAAAAAAAAAAGATGCTGAAAATAGTCTTATAAAATACAGACCAAATGAAAGACGAGAGCAGGAAAAGGATAAATAAACTTATTGTAAGGATTTGACCACCTCACACACAGAGAGAAATTATGAACACGGTGGCTGTTAGGGGTTTCAAACAGTGAATAGGTATTAAACGACTCAGGAAATATTCCATTCATGATCTACCTTTGATTTTTTTGTTTTGCTTGTTGTGTGTCTGAGCCTGGTCCTTCTGTCATAGTCTCAGTAGTAGGTCAGTTTGAACATAGCAACAAAATGAGCCTTTAAATTTTACGCTAATTACTTCCCTTTTAACCTATATAGTGTTATTTTACTTTTTTCTAACTTCTTTACTATTATCTTTCTTGGTCCATGTCTCTTCTCCCTCATGTTTTTTTCTTTAACATCAATCAAACAGCTGATCAGTGTTAAAATAAGAAACAGTGAACTACTCCTACATGTGAGGTGTTTTTTTTTTTTATTGCTGATGAATCTGATGTTGAGCAAACTCTTGTAGAGCAACATATATTTAGGAGAAAATAATTTTTCTCTAATTTTAAATCATTATTATAACATTATATGCTAGTTTGAATAAATCTGAAATTGTTCAGTTGAATTTGCAAATCTGTTCTTTCTGAATCTAGTATTTTGTATTTATAAATCCACCTTTGGTTAATGTAGATACAAGAATCTTTGAGATTGTTTAAACAACACAAGAATATAGAATTTAGACAGGAAAAGACACTTAGCATTCTACCTTTTAGCCCTCACCATTACTGGTGTTATTTGGTGTTTCTTCCTAAAGAATGTTTAAGTTTAAAATGTTCACAAATAGTTATATTACTGTTTTTATGCTTTCTCTTGTTTTTCAGGTAAGTATAAATCTCTCTAGATTTGCCTGTGTAAATCTATTCTGGTGATTTTAAAGTTTAGTATTTCACTGTATTTATTTATTAAAATTAATAATTCATTATTTACACTTTTAAACTATAGTCTCTGTGTGAATGTATTTGTCACATATTTATTATTCAGTCTTGTAATAATAGCTACATGTTAAAATCTTATACATTTCAATTATAATACATATGCAATATACAAATTTAGATTTTTATTTAAAGTCTTAAAAATGTCGAGGCTCTTTTGCTGATCTATTTATTCTGCCTTTACAAATCTCTCCTTTTCTCCCCATTCTGATTGGCAAAACAGGAAGATTATGACTAGTGATGGATATAGAGAACTATTTCATTGTTAACTGTGTGTGTTGATCTCATTGTGATATTTCTATTCAAGTGGTACTGTATTTTCAATAATACCTTACTTGGCAACATGTTTACAATATTATGAGTGTTTATATTCTGAATAAATGATGTCTATATTTTTATACTTATGAGTACAATATCATCAGTGAGGATATGTAAAAACACCTGGAACTATAAACGAGGAAGATAAGAAATAAACCATTTTATGAAAACTCTGTTACAGCTTCTTTTTTTAAACTTAAACCATGGGTTTTAATCATCCATACAGTAAAACATACTGAATACGTATATGTTTTGTATTTCAAAATAGTAATATTTTAAATTTGTGGGTAGCATTTAATTCCATAGAGTTTTGATTATAGGTCCTTTACAAAAGGCATCTCCTCCAGCTGAGCACAGTATTTGTTCTAGTGTCCCTGTTCAGTCCTGCTCTATTTCACCTGATATTTACAATATAAATTTTCCTCCTGTGCCTATATAGCAGGGGCTCCTTGCCTCACCTCTGCAGTGTTTCCCTTTGGTTATGGTACTTACAAGATATATATAAAGGACTGTGTGCCCTGCCTGACTGCCTCAAGTTGCTCTGAGCATGTCATCTTTTATTTTAATTTATTGTTTTAATTTCATTCCTAGAGCATCTCAATGCAAGGAGCCAGGTATGGAGTGAGTGATGACGTGAAAATGACCGTAATAAAGAGGCTGGAGGAGAGCTTGCTCGTGTCTGTAAAATGGGGAATTCAGATATAAGATATTCAGTTACCCCTTGCTTTGTAACATGCTGACTCACTGAATCTTGATCTTACTGTTTCAGGTAAACTGGAGGCTGGTACCCCCAGGATATCTGTTCTCTTCACTGATATGAATATGTACCACTACACTTGGTTTTTAAACAGGTGCTAAGTATCTGAACTTAGGTCCTCATGCATACAGAGCAAGCACCTTACTCAGTGAGTCTTCCCAGCAGCCCTTTTTCTGTTTTATATGTAAATGATCAATTGAGGTCAACTAAAGTTAATGATAGAAAGCAAATATGGCTTACATGTTTTATTTGTTATATTTTGGTATGAATAATCCATCCACTCCCTAACACCATATATTTCTCCATTGTTCTAGGACAGATTACGTGATGTTCTTTCCATATTTGTATATGACCATTTGAAAGTATTAATTAAAATAAAGCTACTGCTTATAAAACTTCAGAAACATTATTTGTGTCAGAATAAAGTTCTAAACATAGAACTAAAATTATGTCTGCCTTGTCCTCCATTCTGATTTATTAGTTGAACAGGTGAACGAGTTAAGGAAATTTCAAATTACTTTCTAATGACTATAAAATTGTATGTATTTAATTTATTCAGAAATATTATTAATTATTTAATCGCTTATTGCTTTTAAGTGTTATGTGACTTAATTCATCAAGACTCTCAGATGGAGAGGTAAGCAGTGTAACTGATGCTGATTAGAAACAGCAGAACATGGAAGAAAACAATGCAATCACTTTACACTTTTAATGAGGGAAAATATGAAGAAAGGAAACCAAAAACATCAACAACAGGTACAAAAAATGAACCACTGAAATTGCTTGATAGTAAAAACTGTGAACATGTATAATATATGTCAAGAGCAGAAGTCTGTGGTGTGACTATTTTTTTTGTCTGGGAAAATGGTAATAATACAAATTAACAGATTTGCTTAGCCTCCGTGATTATATGTTTAGGTTTTACAGATTAACTTGAAGCCCTAGGAAGTCTTCTTTACAAATATGACGTATTTAACTTTGGACATAGGACTCTTGATTCAAAATTAAAACTAAAGGTAAATAATTTAATAGTAAGATACTAATTAAACTCAGTATCATGGTGCTGAAAGAAACAAAACAGGAGAAGTCTAAGATGAGTGAGTCATGCCAAATATTAAGAGTTAAAATAGGAGAAACAATCACTTTATAAAAATAAAAGCATGGAGAAAGGTTACATGCAATTTTTCAGAAACTGGTTGAGAAAATGCCAGACTGAATGTAGTTGCAGTCATCAGAAGGCCTTGTTTGCAGTGAATCATAAAGAGTAGAGTTCAGTGTTCTCACATCACGAGAAGAAATGTGGAAAAGGACTGATGGCTTTGCTGAAGTTGGTCAACATGCGCACTGAGTGCTGGGCTTTGTTCAAGTTTCCACTGTGCTGCATGCAAGTCATGGGCTTTATGCATCATAGCTGCTGCACTCTTAAAAACAACAATAGCATTAACTGCACAGATAAAATGAGAAACAAAGATACACTTTGTCCATAGGAAGGTGTTTTCCCTACTTAGCGGAAATGACTTTCTGGATAATTATTGATTTGGAATTCCATGCCCAAATTTCAATGAAAAATGGAAATTTCACTACATGTTCAAAAACGAACCCAGACTTCATGTTCCTGATGTGAGATTAAGCTGTAATCCTTTAAAAATTGGATTGGAAATCATTAAATGATAGGAGAACAAGTGGTTATAAGAGCTTCATGAAGCCAAGAGTCCAAAACTTTAGAAACATACAAAAGCAAATTAATACAATTACAACTAAATCCTGTAGAGCAACACAGTAAAACAGTAAGTGAAAATTGATCGCTATAGAAAATAGTTTCTCTCAAGGAACACGGTGTTAATGGCAATTGTATAGTAAGACTGACTGAATGGACACCAGGGATTTCTAGGGAATGTCTGGCAATAGAGAAGAGTAGTTACAGTGGACACCACTTCAGAGATTTTTATCTTAATGAGTTTATTACAGCTATAGGCTACATAAGCTGGAGGTTGTTTGATTGGAAGATGTTTGGAGTATATTTCAAAATACCATTCATTATAGCATAGTTCTGTAATCAAAAGAATTAAATATTTTTTCCAAATTTCTAAATGTAAGTCCTGAACCTAACACTTTATTCTTGTATATGTGGAGATTCATTTTTTAACATATAAATCTATAACAAGGACAGAGAATGTATACAGAATTATACATGGTATAAGACTTAATGTACTTGCTAAACTTACCTGCACAAAAGAAGTACATAATAAATATTATGCTTTGATATATAATTTTTTAACTAATAACACATTTACTTTTATAATCACTGAATATTGATGTCTAAGCAGGACCATGATAAATGTGTCACAGCCAAATATTTTTTTAAAAACATCATCTCAATTTGAGTAGGTAATATTTATAATAAATTGTATAGAAAAAGGAAAACATACACAACATATAAGATATGAATTATTTAAAAAACAAAAGACAGTAATGCAACTTATCCGATTGGTATAGGCATACATTCAGATACGATTTCAAAACTACACTGCAGTGAAACAAAAATGATGAAATAGATCTATATAACAAAACAAAAATAAAACTAACCAAAGGGAATGAATAAGAATAAAATAATATGAACATTCATCGGTAATATTAAGAAAGTCAAAATGCTAAATCATCCTCTGAAAATATAAGCAATTCACTTTCAAAGTCATATGGAAATGAGAATGAATGTCACTTCAGAAGAAAATAAATACAGATGCCCAAATGACATATAGAAAAATATTCACTATTGGGTATGTTGAGATGTTTCAATAGAAAAGACCATTTGCTGCTATTATACAGGACTCATGTTAAATTCAAATCACCCAGAAAGTTACTCGTGGACTGTAATAACTCAGGTCACAGAGGATAAAATGCCCGCCTCTAACTTCAATGTGAATTACACACACATGGAGCACATATAGATATGCAGACAAAATAGTCATATGCATAAAAGCAGGAAAATAAATATTTAAAATGTTCTGTTAATACAATAAGCCATAAGTGAAACACAAATCAAAACTACAATGAAATCACAGTATTATCTACTAGAAAAGCTACTATCAAATCAAAAGGTATCTAGTGATAATTAAGAATAAAGTAAAAGTCTACTTTGTGTACTTGTGATGAGAGTGTTCATGTAGCAATTGTATTGAATCATAGACATTTTTCAAAAAGTTAAAATAGGGCTGCCATATTTATCCATTATTTTCCCTTGGGCTGTATCTTAAGCAAACAAATTGAGCATACCGAAGAGAATCATTATTTTACATATTTATGACTGTACTATTTACAATAGCTTACACACAGAAATAACTAACATATAATTAAATATTAGTCATCTAAAGGAAGTAATTGTTTCATTTGCAGCACGAAGGAAAAAAATGCAAGGCACTGTTTTAAAGGAACTATCAGAGAGAGAAACATGTCCAACTTCTCATCATTGCTGGAAAATGTTAAAGAAAAAGTAAGACTGTAGAAGAGTAATCAATAGAGATTTGGGAATGAGAAAATGGGAGAGTAAATAGACTGAAATGTACAAATTACACGTGTATAAAAATACCTTTGTGCCTATACCTCCATTTCACCAGTGAAACAATTCATGAAAAAATACTTTACAAAATACGACAAGAACACATTCTATGGCTATTCTGTCATCTGAAGTGAACAGACACTAGAAACACTTAGAAATCAGTTCAGAGAACATATATAGAAATGCTGCAAAGCAAACCTACTATAACAGAATGTCTGGCTGTAGAATAAATAGGAGAAATCCCATCTGTTTCCGTTACCATATTTATGCTTGTGTTTCCTTAAAGGCACTATCATAAAAGTTTTATTATTTTTCAGTTGCTTGTTCTTTTGCTATCAACTCAGAGTTTTTCTCTTGATTTTGATTAGAGAATCAGGGCGTTTTGTAATTTGAATATATCCCTTAGTAGCTAAGCTACAAATTTTCATAATTTCCTAAGAAGTGATTCGAAAATACCCATACCAATGGATCAACTAAATGACTCCACTGTTTCTGAGTTTGTGCTTCTAGGACTCTCTAGTTCTTAGGAAACTAAAGTTTTCCTTATGCTGACTTTCTCTACACTCTACTTAGGAATCATTGTGGGAAATGTCTTCATTGTCATTTTGGTAATTGCTGAATCATATTTATATTCACCTATGTACTTTCTTCTGGCCAACCTGTCCCTCATTGATGTTGGACTTTCCACTACCACTGTTCCGAAGATGATCTCAGATCTTCTGAAAGAACACAGAGTAATTTCTTTCCACAGCTGTATGACTCAGATGTGTTTTATCCACATTATGGGAGGAGTGGAGATGGTGCTGCTCATAGCCATGGCATTTGACAGGTACACAGCCATCTGTAAGCCACTACACTACTTGAGAATCATGAGCCCTAAATTATGTATTTCATTTGTAATTGCTGGCTGGGTCACTGGTGTGGTCCATGCTCTGTCCCAGTTCTCTTTTGTTATAAACCTGCCTTTCTGTGGTCCTAACAAAGTAGACAGCTTTTACTGGGACTTTCCTCGGATCATACAACTCGCATGTACTGATAGAGACAAGTTTGAGTTTGTTGTTGCTGCCAACAGTGGCTTCATGAGCATGGGGACATTCTTCCTGCTTCTCCTCTCCTATGTTTTCATTTTGGTCACCGTCTGGAAAAGGTCCTCAGGGGATTTGTCGAAGGCACTTGTCACTCTGTCAGCACACATCACTGTGGTTGTTCTTTCTTTTACTCCATGTATGTTTCTCTATGTGTGGCCTTTCCCCACATCATCAATTGATAAATACCTGTTTATTGTTGACTTTGCTATCACACCTGCCCTGAATCCTGTCATCTATACATTGAGGAACAAAGATATATTGGTATCAATCCAAAGATTATACAAAAGAGTTGGTTATGACAATTTTTGCTGAGTTAATCTGGTATGAGGGCTCTAAAAGCATATGAACAACTGTATAATGTAAGTTTCCACTAAGGCATATGTTCCATTACCTTGTAAGCAACACACATCCATTACCACAGACCATTAGTGTCTTGCTCCTTTTTCTTTGAAAAATTAGAATACATAAGTATTCTAAAAATGCCGTATGGATAGATAATTTTTTTAGTCTGTTTAAATAACCTATAGTGATAAAAAATTAACACCAAATTTGTTTGTGTAAATAAATTAATAATCACAATGAGTAGTTCTCTATAAAGGACTAGTGTCTCTGTAATTTAGGTTGTGTTGTCTCAAAAATGCATCCAGAGTTTAAATTTGAAAGTGAATAATTTATTCAGAAGTGTGTTCAGAGTCATCAGTGGGAAAGTGAGACATTAGTAGCTTCTACTGTCTCTGCCCTAAAGGTGACTATATAGATGATGTAATTTAGAATTATTTAAATTTAGGATAGAGTGTCCAGTGTAGTTCTTTATTTTATAAATGCACATTATTTCTTTGATATGTCCAAACTGCCTCCTAGAAAATTTTCTCTGTGTGCTTTATAAAATCTGGAAAAATGGTCAAGCAGAGTGGATGATTAATACACTAAAAGAATCTAACCATCAAGTAAATTGAAGGTTAAATCTAAAGGCTAAGTATCTTATAAAACTACCCCTTAAATATTTTCAGTTTTATCATGCGGCAATAAGTGATACACAGGCATGGAAAATTCTATCCTCTGAAAAATCTGTGATTTCATCCTTTTTTTGAGTCTCTAAAGTACTGATGTTGGTGTTCTTTCATTCATATACACAGCCCAGCAAAGAAATGGCCAGTAAAGTAGTCTAAGGAGCAGGGTTAGATACCATCCTTATAAACTGATATCATCTGACTTCTCCAGGGACAAGAATAGACATCTGAGTTGAAATTAAAGTTCTAGGTAAACACAAAATAATGTCATTATACACACATGAACAAATAAAATAATTTACAGAGTAAAAGAGTAACAAGGGGAACGAGGCATATCTGAGAAAAGGCCACTGGGATTGATCTTCATTTGAAAGGGTATAAAAGCTATTATCACTGCAAACAATACAGCAGGAGTCTGAATGAAGAGGATTTCATCTTACTGGGTAAAGCAAGGATTCTGTTTTGGGTTGTTTCTGTTTTTGTTACTGTTGCTTTTTTTCACTGAATTTTTTAAATTCTATTAAGACTTTTTTCATATCGTTTTCCATCCATCTACTCCCTCCAGTACTTCTCCACCTCCCCCGCATCTTTCTCATATTAGAAAATGAACAGTCACCTAAGGGATGATAATAAGATAAGATTAAAAAACATACAAATTGGAATAGGGCAAAACAAATGGAAAAATAGCCCAAGAACAGACATGCAGAGACCACTGATATGTACATTCAAGATTCCCATAAGAGCAGAAATCAGAACACCATAATATATTCATAAAACCTATAGTACAAAAAACAATGGCTGAATAAATAAGTAAAACATAACAGTATAGATCTTTAAAAAAATCATTGAAATGACAAAAGACCTCCAATGATGCAGGTAAGTTCCTTTTCTGTTGACCATTGATTGTGGGGCATGTGACCTATTCTAAAGACAGCATGTTTCTCTAGTGAGACTCCTTTGGAGAAAGGTAATTTTCATTTACAAGTGTTTATCAGTTGGAGATAGCTTCAGGGATAATGATGATGCCTGTGTTCTCTTACAGGCCCCATATAGGCTGCAGATTTCTGATGGGAGAAAAGGCAGTCTAAACCACAAAAAAAAAAAGCAGTTCTGGTTAATATGTGATCTGTACTTTGTGCCTACAGCCTCTCTTCCAACATCTGAAATTGTCTTTCTTAATTTTCTGGCTTCAAACACACCACCTGCCAGCTTTGCTGTGTTCGAAATGTCTCTGTTCTGTACTAAAGTTCCGAGGAAAGAAGGAAAAATAATACATGCCTATATTAAAGACTATTAGACATAATGCAAAGAATAACTAACCTATATCCAAAACCCCATAGAAGCTAGGAAACAAGGAGTGCCCTAAGAGAGGCATACATAAATCCCCTGGGAAGGGGAATTAGACAAGATCTCCTGAAAAAATTGGGAGTGTGTGTGTTTGGGAGGAAGCCCAGAGGGAAGGGGAGGGGAGAAAGGTAGTGAAGAAGAGAGCATGAGGAAATGGGATGTTTGAGATGGGAGAGAAACAGAGAGGAAGAACAAGGAAAAAGATATCTTGACAGATGGATCCATTATGGGGCTAGTGAGAAGACAGGCAGTAGGGAAATTCTCAGGAATTTACCCACTAAGACCCTAAGCAAATAATGGAAAGGGTGCCTGAACTGGTCTTCCCTGTAATAAGGACCTTACTCCAGTAGCTAATGGAAACAGATGCTGACATCCACAGCTAAATACTGGATCAAGCTTCTGAAGACCAGTCCATGAGAGGGAGGAGCAAAGGGGTCATGACCATAATGGGAATAACCACAGAATCAGCTGACCTGAGCTAGTGATTGCTCATTGACTCTGGACTCTACAGCATAGAAACTTGTATAGGACCAAATTAGGCCCAATGAATATGGTGACAGTTTTGTGGCTTTGGAAGTCTGTGTGGCCACTGGCAGTGGGACCAGGATTTAACCTTAAGGCTTGAACTGGCATTTTGGAATCAGGCTAGATATACTGGGATGAGAGCCTTGTTCCTGCCTCAAAGTGATGTGTCAGACTTTGTTGACTACACTTGGGAAACCTTACCCTCTCTGAGGAGTAGATAGGGAGCTGGGGTCCTGGGATGGTGGGGAGAGCAGATGGAGGGGAGGGAGTGGGAACTGGCCTAGTTATGTAAAATGAGAAAAGATTCTTTTTTATTTATTTATTTATTTTTAATTTCTTTTTTTATTTATTAAAGATTTCTGTCTCTTCCCCGCCACTGCCTCCCATTTCTCTCCCCCTCCCCCAATCAAGTCCCCCTCCCTCGTCAGCCCGAAGAGCAATCAGGGTTCCCTGCCCTGTGGGAAGTCCAAGGACCTGCCACCTCCATCCAGGTCTAGTAAGGTGAGCATCCAAACTGCCTTGGCTCCTACAAAGCCAGTAAGTGTAGTAGGATCAAGAACCCATTGCCATTGTTCTTGAGTTCTCAGTAGTCCCCATTGTCCGCTATGTTCAGAGAGTCTGGTTTTATCCCAGGCTTATTCAGACCCAGGCCAGCTGGCCTTGGTGGGTTCCCGATAGAACATCCCCATTCTCTCAGTGTGTGGGTGCACCCCTCGCGGTCCTGAGTTCCTTGCTCGTGCTCTCTCTCCTTCTGCTCCTGATTTGGACCTTGAGATTTCTGTCCGGTGCTCCAATGTGGGTCTCTGTCTCTGTCTCCTTTCATCGCCTGATGAAGGTTAATATTTAGGAGGATGCCTATATGATTTTCTTTGGGTTCTCCTTATTTAGCTTCTCTAGGATCACTAATTATAGGCTCAATGTCCTTTGTTTATAGCTAGAAACCAAATATGAGTGAGTACATCCCATGTTCCTCTTTTTGGGTCTGGCTTACCTCACTCAGGATAGTGTTTTCTATTTCCATCCATTTGCATGCAAAATTCAAGAAGCCCTTGTTTTTTACTGCTGAGTAGTACTCTAATATGTATATATTGCATATTTTCTTCATCTATTCTTCCATTGAAGGGCATCTAGGTTGTTTCCAGGTTATGGCTATTACAAGCAATGCTGCTATGAACATCGTAGAGCATATACTTTTGTTGTATGATAGGGCATCTCTTGGATATATTCCCAAGAGTGGTATTGCTGGTTCCAGGGGTAGGTTGATCACGAATTTCCTGAGAAACCACCACACTGCTTTCCAAAGTGGTTGCACAAGTTTGCATTCCCACCAGCAATGGATGAGTGTACCCCTTTCTCCACAACCTCTCCAGCAAAGACTATCATTGGTGTTTTTTATTTTAGCCATTCTGACAGGTGTAAGATGGTATCTTAAAGTTGTCTTGATTTGCATTTCCCTGATCGCCAAGGAAGTTGAGCATGACCTTAAGTGTCTTTTGACCATTTGAAGTTCTTGAAAATTCTCTGTTCAGCTCAGTGCCCCATTTTATAATTGGGTTGATTAGCCTTTTACGGTCTAGTTTCTTGAGATCTTTATATATTTTTGAGACTAGACCTTTGTCAGTTGCAGGGTTGGTGAAGATCTTTTCCCAGTCAGTAGGTTGCCTTTGTGTCTTAGCGACAGTGTCCTTTGCTTTACAGAAGCTTCTCAGTCTCAGGAGGTCCCATTTATTCAATGAGGTCCTTAATGTCTGTGCTGCTGGGGTTATACGTAGGAAGAGGTCTCCTGTGCCCATGTGTTGTAGAGTACTTCCCACTTTCTCTTCTATCAGGTTCAGTGTGTTCGGACTGACATTGAGGTCTTTAATCCATTTGGACTTGAGTTTTGTGCATGGTGATAGATATGGATCTATTTTCATTCTTCTACAGGTGGGCATCCAGTTATGCCAGCACCATTTGTTGAAGATGCTTTCTTTCTTGTATTGTATACTTTTAGCTCCTTTATTGAAAATCAGGTGTTCATAGGTTTGTGGGTTAATGTCAGGGTCTTCTATTCGATTCCATTGGTCGACTTCTCTGTTTTTATGCCAATACCAAGCTGTTTTCAATACTGTAGCTCTGTAGTAGAGTTTGAAGTCAGGGATGGTAATGCCTCCAGACGATTCTTTGTTGTATAAGATTGTTTTGGCTATCCTGGGTTTTTTGTTTTTTCATATAAAGTTGATTATTGTCTTCTCCAGATCTGTGAAGAATTTTGATGGGGATTGCATTGGATCTATAGATTGCTTTTGGTAGAATTGCCATTTTTACTATGTTGATCATCCTAATCCAGGAGCAAGGGAGATCCTTCCATTTTCTGGTGTCCTCTTCAATTTCTTTCTTTAAAGACTTAAAGTTCTTGTCAAATAGATCTTTCACGTCCTTGGTCAGAGTTACCCAAAGATATTTTATGATATATGTGGCTATCGTGAAAGGTGATGCTTCTCTAATTTCCCTCTATGTTTCCTTATCCTCATTGTATAGGAAGGCCACTGATTTTTTGGAGTTGATCTTGTATCCTGCCATATTACTAAAGGTGTTTATCAGCTGTAGGAGTTCTTTGGTAGAGTTTTTGGGGTCGCTTATGTATACTATCATATCATCTGCAAATAACGAGAGCTTAACTTCTTCTTTTCTGATACGAATCCTCTTACACCCCTTATGTTGTCTTATTGCTATTGCTAGAACTTCAAGCACTATATTTAAGAGGTATGAAGAGAGTGGACATCCTTGTCGTGTTTCTGATTTTAGTGGGATGGCTTCGAGTTTTTCTCCGTTTAATTTGATGTTAGCTGTCGGCTTGCTGTAAATAGCCTTTATTATATTTAGGTATGACCCTTGTATCCCTAATCTCTCCAATACTTTTATCATAAAGGGGTTTTGAATTTTGTCAAATGCTTTTTCAGCATCTAATGAAATGATCATATGGTTTTTTTTCTTTCAGTTTATTTATATGATGGATTACATTGATAGATTTTCATATGTAGAACCAGCCCTGCATCTCTGGGATGAAGCCTACTTGATCATGATTGATAATTTTTCTAATGTGTTCTTGGATTCGGTTTGCCAGTATTTTATTGAGAATTTATGCGTCGATATTCATGAGTGAGATAGGCCTGTAATTCTCTTTCTTGGTTGGGTCTTTGTGTGGTTTTGGTATCAGGTTAACTGTAGCTCATAAAAGGAATTTGGCAATGACTCTTCTGTTTCTATATTGTGAAATACATTAAGGAGTATAGGTATTAGCTCTTCTTGGAAATTCTGGTACAATTCTGCATTGTAACCATCTGGTCCTGGACTTTTTTAGGAAGGGAGATTTTTGATAACAGTTTATGGTTCTTCGCGACTAACAGGTCTATTTAGATTGTTCACCTGGTCTTGGTTTAGCTTTGGTATATGGTAATTTTCGAAAAAATTGTCCATTTCTTTTGCATTTTCTAGTTTTGTGGCATACAGGCTTTTGTAGTAAGATCTAATGAGTCTCTGAATTTCCTCTGTGTCTGTGGTTATGTCCCCCTTTTCATTTCTGATCTTATTTATTTGCGTGGTCTCTCTCTGTCGTTTAATTAGTTTGGATAGGGGTTTGTTGATCTTGTGGATTTTCTCCAAGAACCAACTTTTTGTTTCATTGATTCTTTGGACTGTTTTCTGTGTTTCTATTTTGTTGATTTCAGCCCTCAGTTTGATTATTTCCAGTCTTCTACTCCTCCTGGGCACGTCTGCTTCTCTTTTTTCTAAAGCTTTTGGAGTGCTGTTAAGTCTTCGATGTATGCTTTCTCTGTTTTCTTTAAGTGGGCACTTAGTGCTATGAACTTTCTTCTTAGCACTGCTTTCATAGTGTCCCATAGGTTTGAGTATGTTGTCCCTTTATTTTCATTAAATTCAAGGAAGACTTTAATTTCTTTCTTGATTTCTTCCTTGACCCAGGTGTGGTTCAGTAGTTGACTGTTTAGTTTCCATGAGTTTGTCGGCTTTCTGGAGGTAGGAGTGTTGTTGAATTCTAACTTTAATCCGTGGTGATCTGATAAGATGCAGGTGGACACTGATATTTTTTTGTTATCTGTGGAGGTTTCCTTTGTTTCCGAGTATGTGGTCAATTTGAGAAGGTTCCATGAGCTGCAGAGAAGAAAGTATATTCTTTCCTATTTGGGTGGAATGTTCTATAGATGTCTGTTAAGTCCATTTGCTTCATTACCTCCAGTAGTTCTCTTACTTCTCTATTAGGTTTCTGTCTGATTGACCTTTCCATTGCTGAGAGAGGTGTATTGAAGTCTCCTACTACTAGTGTGTGTGGTTTGATGTCTGCCTTGAGTTTTAGTAACATTTCTTTTACATAAGTGGGTGCTTTTATATTAGGGGTGTAGATGTTCAGGATTGAGACGTCATCCTGACGAATTGTTCCTGTTATGAGTATAAAGTGTCCATCTTGATCTCTTCTGATTGATTTTAGTTTGAAGTCAGTTTTGTTAGAAATTAATATGGCCACACCTGCTTTATTCTTAGGACCATTTGCTTGAAAGACCTTTTCCCAACCCTTTACTCTGAGTAGATGCCTGTCTTTGTGGTTGAGATGTGTTTCCTGCAAACAGCAGAATGTTGGATCTTGTTTTCGTATCCAATCTCTTAGCCTGTGCCTTTTTATAAGTGAATTGAGACCATTAATATTAAGTGATATTAATGACCAGTGGTTGTTTACTCTGGATATTCTTATTGTTTTTGGAAGTAGAATTTGTGTGTCTCCCTTCTTTGAGTTGTGCTAGTGAAGGTTCCCTAGATGCCTCAGTTATTGTAGGCAGTGTTGGCAATGTTGGATTCCTTGGGTTGCGATTTTCCTTCTCTTACTTTCTGTAGGGCTGGATCCGTGGCTACGTATTGTTTAAATTTGTTCTTATCCTGGAATGTCTTGTTTTCTCCATTTATAGTAAACGAAAGCTTGGCTGGGTATAGTAGTCTGGGCTTGCATCCATGGTCTCTTAGCTTCTGCAGTACTTCTATCCAGGACCTTCTGACTTTCATTGTTTCCATAGAGGAGTCAGGTGTAAGTCTGATCGGTTTACCTTTATAAGTTACTTGGCCTTTTTCCTTTGCAGCTCATAATATTCTTTCTTTAACCAGTATATTTTGTGTTTTGATTATTATATGGCGAGGGGATGTTTTTCTTTGATCCAGTCTGTTTTGTGTTATGTATGCTTCTTGAATATTCAAAGGAATATCTTTCTTTATGTTGGGAAAGTTTTCTTCCATAATTTTGTTCAAAATATTTTCTGGGCCTTTGAGCTGTGACTCTTCTTCTTCAATTCCTATTATTCTTAGGTTAGGTCTTTTTATTGTGTCCCATAATTCCTGAATGTTTTGTTATGAGAATTTGTTGGCTTTGTAGTTTTCTTTGATCAGTGCGTTTATTTTCTCTATGGTGTCCTCAGAATCTGAGATTCTTTCTTCTATTTCTTGTATTCTATTGATTATGCTTGTTTCTGTAGGCTCTGCTTGTTGACCTAGATTTTCCATATCCAGCTGGTCCTCATTTTGTGTTTTCTTCCTTGCTTCCTTTTCAGTTTTCAATTCTTGAACTGTTTCCATTACCTGTTTGATCGTTCTTTCTTGGTTCCCAGGGTATTATGTACGTATTTACTCATTTCTTCAAATTTTTGGTTATACTTCTCATCCATTTCTATAAGGGCATTTTTCACATGTTGTTTACGGGACTCTATTGCTTTCATAAAGTCAATTTTTTCCACTTCTTCTGTGTTAGGGTATCGAAGACCTTCTGTTGTAAGATCATTGGCTGCAGAAGAACTATGGGCATGGATATGACTCTTGGCACAGCAACTTGTGCTTAGATGTCACCATGGCACTGGAGGAAGCCACTCCCACCCAGATCAATATGAGCCTGGCTGCAGCAAGGCCTTAGGACACAGATATTGTTTTACAGACCCCTGGCATCCACACAGCCTTTAGTGCTATCAGGAGTCATATACATCAGCACAGACCCTAGCATCTGAATGGCCACAGAGCCAGACATGGCACATACATGGTCCTGTGCAATAGCTGGGACCAGACAACATCATAGCCTTGTATGGCAGCACAGGCCACACAGATCAGCATGACTCAAGTTGTGGCTTGGGTCTCAGCTACCAATAGTGCCACAGGTTGTGGCCTTGACACATACAATCCATGTGGTCTTCAATGTTACAATGAGACACAGGCATCAACACAGGCCTCAGATGTAGTAGGACAATGAAACCAGATATGATTTTTGCTAGCACCCTGAGCTCAGATGTCACCATTACTCCAGGTGGCAGGGCAGACCACTCATATTGGCAGTGTCACCCTTGGATACCCACATGGAACCAGAAGGCAGCCCAGAGCCCTGACATCTGCATGCTCTGTTGTGGGAGCTGTGGGGCTGCATTCCGCCACCCAGCTCCAGCCACCAGCTAAGCTTTACCTGAAATAACAACACACAAACAGTTCTTTTAAACACTGCTTGGCCCATTAACTGTAGACCTTACAGGCTAATTCTCATATCCTGATCAACCCATCTCTAATAATCGGTGTAGCATCAGTCTTAATGGGAAAGATTCAGCATATCTGACCTGGCAGCTTGCCCCATGGTGTCTGCCCGGGAGAGGGGAGCATGGCGTCTCTGCTCCAGAGAGCAGAGCTGTCGAGTCTTAGCTCACTTCCTCTTCCTCCCAGCATTCTGTTCTGTTTACTCCTCCCACCTATGTTTTAACCTAAGAGGCTAAGCAGTTTCTTTATTAATTAACCAATGGCCTTCCTCCATCATTTCCCCTTTTTCTGTTTAAACAAAAAGGAAAGGCTTTATCTTTAACATAGCAAAATTACATATAACAAAACAGTTATCAAGTAAAAATTACAATATTTAAATCTATTTTATCTTCATCATAACTAAGGAAAACAACTATAACTATCTATCTATTCTTCCACACCATCAGAGACTCCAGAAGAATATAATATTACCTATGTAAATAAGAAGTAAGCAACTTACAAACTCTAGAAATGACAGAGACATCTCGCTGCCTGGACAGTCACCCAAAGTTTCTCTGTACCGTTGGGGCATCCATCTTCGGCCTCCAGGCCCATAGTATCCAGAGACATTTCCATCTCCCACTTCTCCACCACACACATGTTAATCATAAGGCTACCCTCTGGATGTTTTTCTCTTGCCTATGCCATTTGGTATCAGACAGGCCTGCTTAAAGTCATGACTTTGACAGCTGGATTTAGCCCATTGCTTAGCTTTTTTTCTGAGAGTCTAGCCTCATGACAGAGTACTGGCAAGAGCCATGTTTATTGCCACAACTCTATGGAGTTTCAAGTTCCCTGCCACCAACAAGAAGCATGCTGTTCTCTATTCATAGACACCATTTAACTGTTTGTGGTGGATACTCTTAAAATGGCTGCAAAGTTTTTGCAGCTAAAGCCGAGTCAGGAATCCTCTGTTAAATGAGATGTGCTTGCCTCTAGCAAAGAGAGCAAAGCCAAGAAATTGCTGCTACCAAGAAGCCATGCTTAAAGCTGTTATTTTGTTTCTAGGATTACTTCCCAAGCTTTCTCAGGTTTTCTGTGGATGCAGTTAGGCCACACACTGGGCACCATTTGTTGACTGAGATTTTTGTCCTATCTGGTCCTGCAATTGTTCAGCCCTAAAGAAAACACACATAGGTCTATATTAATTATAAACTGATTGGCCTAGAATCTTGGCTTCTTATTAACTCATATAAAGTATATTAGCCCATAATTCTTTTCTGTGTTTGCCACGTGGCTAGGTATGTTTTTCAGGAGGCAGTCACATCTTTATTGTTCTGTGTCTGGCTTCATCCGTGTCTGTGTGAAGACTGTAGACTGACTCTTTCCTCTTCCTAGAATTCTCATCACACTTCCTCTACTCCCTGCCTGGTTGCCCTTCCTATGTTTCCTGCCTGCATACTGGCCAATTAGCATTTTATTAAACAATTACAAAAAAGCAATCTTTACAGTGTAAAACCATTGTCACACAGCACAGGGTGATACATTAGAGCACTGTTCAATTTCCATAAGTTTGTAGTCGTTCTGCAATTAGTGTTGTTGTTAAATTATAACTTTAAACCATGGTGATGTGATAAGATACAGGGGGTTATTCCTATTTTTTATATCTGTTGAAGTTTGCTTTGTTACTGAGTATGTGGTCAGCTTTAAAGAAGGTCCATGAGGTGCTGAGAAGGTATATTTTTTTTTTAGTTAAATATTCTGTAGATGTCTGTTAAGTTCATTTGAGTCATGATATGTATTAGTTCTCTTATTTCTCTGTTAAGTTTCTGTCTGGTTGACCGGTCCATTGTAGAGAGTGTGTGTTGCTGGGTATAGTAGTCTGGGCTTGCATATGTGGTTTTTTAGAATCTGCAGCACATCTGTCCAGGACATTCTTGCTTTCATGGTTTCCATTGATAAGTTGAGTGTAATTCTGATTGGACTGCTTCTGTATATTACTTGACATTTTTCCTTTGCAACTCTTAATAATCTTTCTTATTCTGTATATGTTATATTTGTGCTTTTACTATCACATGATGAGGGGACTTCTTTTGGTTCAGTCTATATGGTGTTTCATAATCTTTTACTTTCATAGGGATATCCTTCTTTTGGTTGTGAAGCTTTTCTTCTATGGTTTTGTTGAATATATTTTCAATGACTTTGAGCTGGAGTTCTTTTCCTTTTTCTATCTCTATTATTCTATGAGTTCACTTTTCATTGTATCCCAGATTTCCTGGATGTTTTGTGTTAATAATTTGTTGGATTTAATGTTTCCTTTGACTGATAAATCTATTTTCTGTATATTATCTTCAACACCTGAGAGTCTTCTGTCTCTTATATTTGGGTGGTTAATCTTACATCTCTAGTTCCAGTTTATTTACCTAGAACTTTCCATATCTAGAATTCCTTCCATTTGTGTTTTCTTTATTGTCTCTATTTCAGTCTTCAAGTCTTGAACTGTTTGCTTCACCTGTCTTATTTTTTTTATTGGTTTTCTTGTGTTTCATTGAGAAATTTATTCCTTTCTCCCATTTTTTTTGTTTGCTTTTCCTCCATTTATTTAAGGGAATTTTTCATTTCTTCTTTCAAGGTCTCCATCATTCTCTTAAAGTTATATTTAAAATTGTTTTCTTCTGCTTCTTCTGGGTTAGAATGATCAAGTCTTACTGTTATATGACCACTGGGTTCTGGTGTTACCATGCTGCTTTTAGGTTGTATTGGTGCCTACACATTTCTTCCTCCAGTTGGGTCCAGTCATATCTTTGCCTCCTGTTCCATTACTTGCAGTGGCTGTCTGTGTCTTTGATAACTGTTCTTTGTCTGTTATGTACTGTAACTCTATGTTTCTCAAGGAGCCACTGATGTCTCTTTTGGCCTGCTCTCTTGGTCTGCTCTCTTGGTCTCTCTGTGCATTCATAGCTTCAGAGTTCTTCTCTTGGTCCTGTCTGTTTAGTTGCAACTTGTGTTTCAGAGAACCACTGAGGTTGTGGGAGATGCGAGATTTCGGAGGTGGAATAGCACTTGTAGCTTGTAGGGTCTGATTGTTGGGGTAGTGTGTTGGAGCCTTCTACCTGCTAGAAACTTGCTTTCTGGCTGACTAGAGAATCCGAAGCAGGTGGGGGAGGGTCCTTGTGTTTTGCCTTGAAATGGAGGGTCTAGTGCATGAGGTGTCCCACTGAGTGGGTGGTCACTCCACACTTGGTCCTCTCTGTGAATTTGCTGGCTTCTAAAAGAGAGTTTCACTATTACAAACAATGCTGCTATGAACATAGTTGAGCATATACTTTTGTTGTATGATAGGGCATCTCTTGGGTATATTCCCAAGAGTGGTATTGCTGGGTCCAGGGGTAGGATGATACCGAATTTCCTGAGAAACCGCCACACTGCTTTCCAAAGTGGTTGCACAAGTTTGCATTCCCGCCAGCAATGGATGAGTGTACCCCTTTCTCCACAACCTGTCCAGCAAAGGCTATCATTGGTGTTTTTTATTTTAGCCATTCTGACAGGTGTAAGATGGTATCTTAAAGTTGTCTTGATTTGCATTTCTCTGATCGCTAAGGAAGTTGAGCATGACCTTAAATGTCTTTTGGCCATTTGAACTTCTTCTGTTGAGAATTCTCTGTTCAGCTCAGTGCCCCATTTTATAACCTAGATGGCCTTCAGTGGAAGAATGGATGAAGAAATTATGGAATATATACATATTAGAGTACTACTCAGCAGTAAAAAACAAGGACTTCTTGAATTTTGCATACAAAGGGATGGAAATAGAAAACACTATCCTGAGTGAGGTAAGCCAGACCCAAAAAGAGGAACATGGGATGTACTCACTCATATTTGGTTTCTAGCCATACTTGGTGAAATTTCTCTCCAGTCCACATTAAAATAACTCAGAAAAAAAAAGGACATTGAGCCTATAATTAGTGATTCTAGAGAAGCTAACTAAGAAGGAGAACCCAAAGAAAAACATATAGGCATCCTCCTATATATTAACCTTCATCAGGCGATGGAAGGAGACAGAGACAGAGACCCACATTGGAGCACTGTACAGAAATCTCAAGGTCCAAATCAGGAGCAGAAGGAGAGAGAGCACGAGCAAGGAACTCAGGACCGCGAGGGGTGCACCCACACACTGAGAGAATGGGGATGTTCTATTGGGAACTCACCAAGGCCAGCTGGCCTGGGTCTGAAAAAGCCTGGGATAAAACCAGACTCGCTGAACATAGCGGACAATGAGGACTACTGAGAACTCAAGAACAATGGCAATGGGTTTTTGATCCTACTGCACCTACTGGCTTTCTGGGAGTCTAGGCAGTTTGGATGCTCACCTTACTAGACCTGAATGGAGGTGGGTGGTCCTTGGACTTCCCACAGGGCAGGGAACTCTGATTGCTCTTTGGACTGATGAGGGAGGGGGACTTGATTGGAGGAGAGTGAGTGAAATGGGAGGCAGTGGCGGGGAAGAGACAGAAATCTTAAATAAATAAATAAATAAATAAATAAATAAATAAATAAGGCAAAAAAAAAAGAGTTTCACTGAGACTTTTGGGCATAGGAGTGTTTGTGGTCAGAGTGTGACTTGTAGATTACATGATCCAATGGATGGGATGGGGATATAAGAGTAGCCTCTTGGTCCTATGTGTGAATTAATCCCAAGATATTATGTGAATGCTGAGTGAGCCAATCTATAATCTGAGGAATCCCTCAGCCATGATCTAGCTAGACAATCCCAATAGATAAATTCAGGTTTCAAGTGAAAGATCTTCCTTCAATATAGAATAAGTAAAGCAATTGAGAAAGGCACCTGTCATCAATTTTTAGTCACCATATACACAAATACACACACACACACACATACACACACAGAGACACAACTTCACATATATCTGCACACACATATACCAATACATGTATACATATGCTTACCAGGAAGACACATAGACAAAAACCACAAAGAATAAAATTAATCTATTTAGTAAAGTCAGAAAACTAAAATTAATGCCTTCAAAAGATTAGTCATGAATCTTGTGACAATGCAATAAATAATATGAAAGCTAGAAAAAATTAAAAATAATTTAAGGCTACCCCAAGAGCCATAGATTGTCTAATAAAATCTCTAACATCAGCTATGAGAAACAGAGTTGTCCAACAGACTCCTACAAAATTATAGGTTATTATTTTGCTCTTGGTTGCTCCCTCCAAATATGTAGAAGGTAAATGCCTATTGCAGAAGACACCATTTACTTCAGACATGAGACAAAGAGGATATGAGCTAAGACTTACCTGAAAATCTTAGTGCAGAAGATTAGTTCTCATGGTATCACAAGGCAAAAGTCATCACAACTTCCTTAGGAAAGAAAAAAAAGTAATAGTACTATCATATAAGCCACAACAAGCATGCCATATTAATACTAGGGCTACCATAGTGGCACATCTACATGGTTAGTAACCAATAGCTCTTTAACGGACCATGTAACATGAGGGAAATAATTTCTCGTACTGGAAATCTAGATACCTAACCAAGGTTTGGAAAGCCTATGATCTTGGGGGAGAACATAAAACCAATACTTTACTCAAATAGTATAATCTCTAATTATTCTCTAAATTGCTATAGCCATAGAGAAGTTCAGTTTTTAACTTTTATTAACATATTTCTCTTTGCAAGGCTGGAAACCATTACAGAAAACAGCTCACCAAAAACACTACTGGGGAACCCATATACATCTTATACATCAACAATACAACTCCTGCAACTAGACTCAGAAATAATAATAGAGGACATAAAGACTGTAAAAGCAGAGGAACAAGAAATTCTCAGTGAGACTGTGCCTTTATAGAATATCTTGCATATTTACTTTTTAATTTCAGAGAATATATACTCAGTATGTCTTAGCAAAATGGCTGACTAATAGGCCCTGAACAAGAACAACACCGACAGACATGCTATGAAAGGGGGAAAGCACTTAAAGTGTTCACTCTAAACAAAAGCTAAGGAATGCTGAGAACAGAAGAAAGTATCTTCTTCATGAAAGAGCATACCAATTGGTTATCCACTAAAAGATGGTCAGTTAGGAATACACAAGCATACAAATAGTAGCAAGTAGTAAATGAACTGATAAGATTGTATTTACGTCTTTAGAGGTGTGTGTCTGTTTTGTTAGAACAAATAAAGAAAGCAAAGCCTTCAATCTGAAAGAAAACAGTAGTGCTGGCTACGGTTGAAGAGGAAAATGGAAATGAAGGAAAGAGAGCAAAGGATATAGTTACAGTATGGTCTCAAAAACATAATTTAAAATGCTTTAAAGAATAAAAAGTACACTTTATACAATTCTACAATTAAGATCCAAGTGATCAAGAAACTATATAACACAGAAAGAATGTAAGACCAACCCTGGGAACTAATAAAAAGCAATGATAAGCTTAAAACTGCACATAACATTAGAAAAGTACAAAAAGAAAAGTGAAAAGTATTTTCTAGGTTGAATCCAGCTTTCTGGTTGAAGCAATTGAACCTGCAGTCAAAAGCAAACTTAGTTTTAGGTAAGAGTATAATTGTTAGAGAGCTAAATTAGGTTTAAAAAGAGTACAATTACAGAGTACAACTGGGAGAGAATGCAATTGATCCCCTGATATTAGCTGTTGACCATATTCCTGTTTGGAGGAATAACTCCATTGTCAAGTCAGGAACTGACTGAGTTCAGGGATTTAGTTGGAGAGCAACTTTCACAGCAATCTCACAGAAAACCCAATTCCATCTCTTATCAAGCTCCAGGAATAAAAACCAGAAGACACCAGGACAATGATCATGTTTTATAGGACTGAAGCCTTTTGGCCTGCAAAAGGCACAATACTGTACATATCAAAGAAGTACACTTCTTCTTGCAACCAGGAGCTACAAATTCAGTACAGTTAAGCATTCTTTCTTTTTCTATTTTCACTTTATTTTTATTTTTTTTTGTGTGTTACATGAATATGTGAGTATTGGTTATCTGTAGTAAAGAGATGTCAAATCTACTAGAATTGGTGTTACAGGTGATTATGAGTCACACAACATGAGTTCTGAAAACAAATTTGGTTTGCACACTTTAACTGTTGAACTTTCTCCACCAATGTGTTAGCAGGTTATAATATTATGATTACTATTACATATTACTAATATTTTCTTGTGTTGAACTATTATTAAATCTTTATTGTATATATTTCTTTAATTTTTTAGGTAGATGACTAAAATTGTCAAGAGTGGGTACTAGGGAGGCCCTTAACTTAGGCCTGGCAGCTTGAGCAGGGGATTATTTCCTAAACAGTCCTTTTAGACTACGCAGATTGAATGACCTCATAGAAGTTCTGCTATCTCAACACTTAAGAATCCAGGGAGATTTCAGAACCAAAGGAGACAATAACAGTAATGAATTGAGATATGCTACATGCATGACCACTTGAGAAAGCTCAGTTCTAGACACAACACCACTTTAAGCAACACAAGACTCAGATTCAATCTGGTGGCTTAATGGGATTTTGGGGGGCAGTAGACATTTATGTCACATGGTTTGATACTTCATTTTATAATAGGATAATAAAATTGAAGAAGCAGCAAATGTAATAGGTACCAATAATTTGTCCTTAACCTTAAATTCCACTTGTGATAATCAAAATCATAATTTAAAAGATGATTACCATTTTATAGTTATTAACCATGTATCAACGAAATTTGTAAACAGACATTTTAAAGACAATTTTATGTAACTTCCATGAATTTTAGAGTGTTTATAGTCTATAGAAAAAGGACAAAGGTGATTAGTTTAGCCACTTGTAAGTTAATATTCGAAAAATGTAAAATCATAAAAATATACTGAAATTCATATGATAGTATTGTAATCTCTTCATAGCATTCTAATCTCTTTGTTTCTTAAAGTGTATATGGCTAGGTTCAGGAGAGGTATGATGACAGCATAAAACACTGCAAGAAACTTGTCTACTTGGGTCATGCTGACTGGCCACAGGTAGATGAAGGTGCAGGGCCCCAAAAATAATATGATCACAGTGATATGAGCAGTGCAAGTAGAGAGGGCTTTGGATGTCCCATCCTTTGAGTGAAGGCAGAAGTAATCAGAAAAAGAGAAGAGGAGATCAACAACAGAATGAAGCATATGGTTGCTAGCTATATGCTGTCTGCTTTTATCAAAAATCTCTAGAACATAGATGTCCATGCTGGCTAACTTGATGACAAATGGAATATCACATAAAAAAGAACTGTCCAATTCCTGGGATCCACAAAAGGGCAGATTTACAATCATAACAATTCACAATTATAATTAATAGGCTTATTATTGGATACATATCATTGGCACAAAGCCAATGATCCAATGATGTCATCACTAATCCAATGCATGTAGGTCTGTTCATGATGTTGGAGTAATGGAGTGGCTTACAGATGATCCCATAACGTTCATAGAACATTGACACAATAGTATCATCTCACCCCCTCTAAAGAAGTGTCCAAAGAAAGTCTGATATGTACACCCTCTAAAGAAGTGTCCAAAGAAAATCTGACTTTTTTCCTTAAGGAAGTCTGTGATCATCTTATATGTAGTGACTGAGGAAAGACAAACGTCAAAGAACAAGATATTGCTCAACAGGAAATACATAGGAGAGTGAAGATGAAGGTCAATGGTGATTATGACTACAATAAATATGTTGCCCACATGGTGATTAATTCAAGTGAGGAAAATATCACCAAGAAGAAGGCCAGGAGCTCCCAAGAGTCACAATACCCAAGAATAATGAATTCAGATACCTCAGACTGGTTTAGTTCTTCCATTTAGTTCAGTTCCAAATTAATCTAAAGGAAAACATACAGTACTAGATTCTGTGAACATCAGAGAATATTTATTAAAAGAATTTCTCTAACTGTTCTGATGGAAGTGATTGATCTTGAATAATTGCGTATACCCTTACCTGTAGGTCATACATGGTGTGTCCTAGAATCCTTACTCTCATTTATTTACACAGATTATTTCTTGTATATGGGTATGCTAATGATACTGGCCATTGAAAAAAATGGCATATTTTTTCTGAAATATAACAATGTAAAATATAGCACTATTTTAGTAAAATATAGATTTTACATGTTCAAAGTAGATTTTTGACACAGTTGCTGCAAGATGAAACACAATGGAAAACAACCATACTTTGTAAGCATGTGATAAAACTATATATAAAGCAAAAGGAAATCTTGAGAGAAAAGTAACCAAGTCAGGTGCAGTCAACAGTATGTTTGAAACTGAACACATAAGCATAATAATCTATTCTTAATCTTCTTTTTTGAATTTCTCATATCACATCTGTGTCATCTTATCATTAAGTAAACCGGTTAGAGTGGTGATAGACACTCCAAATGAGGAACTCTAATCAATTTGATACTGTATATGTGAAATAAATGTGATTTTTTTTAAAAAAAAACTTTGGTAGTTACATGATATAAACTTAAAATATTAGAATAGCTCTTTAGCTAATCTTAACAATTATATGATTAATGAATGCATGAATAAATAATTTAGCAATAATTAGAAGTAGTAGTACTAGTTGATAAAATTGTCAACATTGTTTCACAATGAGAACAGTTATTTGCATATGAAAGTTGAAAAGTAAGATATTTAGCTACTTATCACATGACTCTTGGAAAGAAATGTTCTTTGATCATGACTTTCAATGGTTCTGGACTCTGTACAAAAATGCTGAAAAACATAAAGTATATGTAATTACAGTGTATCAGGAAGCCTAGTGTTCAGAAAGCTCATTTGGGAGTTGGAGAGATGGCTTAGTAGTTAAAAGCACTGTTTGATCTTCCAGAAAAGAGGACCTGAGTTAAAATTTCAGAACCCACATGACAGCTTATAATCATTTAGCCAAATGTAATTTAGACAGAGTATACACAGTTTAACATTAAATTTCTATTGAAAAGAAAATAGCCTCTTAGAACCTGAAATCTGGAAGTCATTTCTGAAATCTAGAGTTAAATGCAAACAAGACTGGGGTAAAAAGTAGAGGCTGAACAGGTTTCAAGTTACTTCCAAGTTAGTAGACACTAAGTATCTGAATTTGCAGCAACCTATCTTCTCTGTTCCAGAGTACAATGTCTCCATCATTTGTCTGTGTTTGTAATTTCTTTTTACTGACTTTCATGTTCCTTAGACTGAAAAATTATAACTTTAAAAGAAGTGTATGTCGCCTATGTTCACCAATGGAAGGTATTTTTGCTATTCAGGGTAAATGATATACAAGTTCATTAAGTTCCTTATAGTTGACTTTCAAACATGTCCAATATAGCAAAGGTAAATCTTTATTCCAAAAGAACGCATTTCTAAACACTAAAGGCATAAAATCTAGCTTGACAAAAGGAATCAAACCAGGAACATCCAAATGAAAAAAATCATTGTCTTCTCAGAACATATTCATATTTTAAAATTTCTTCTTTCAGAATCATATGAAAATCAACTCTGTGTCCCTGTCAACCTCTCTGACTTCTATATTCCAGTTACTTTTAGCAAGTGTGTGACTAAGTATCACAACATCAGGAGTGTGCCAGCATGCATAGCATGTATTCTTTAACATTATCCCTTTTGCTTCTGTGATTTTACCCAATTTCTTGAGTTATTTCCACAATCATAATTTTCTCCCAATTTTCTCCTCTCTCTCTTTGTCCATCTCCCTCTCTCTCCTATATATTAATAATTAATTGTTAGTTATCTGAAAATTTCTTATTATACTCCTCTCTGTGCCTGCAAAAATTATTTTACTCTGTGAAAACTATGCATCCCAGTTGTTCACAATCATTGAGTCTTCAACCAAATCACCCAAAAGATAGTCTTACCTAAAGCAAAATATTCTTCCTGATGCTTATAAATATCACACATTCCAAGACAGTTGGACAAAAATCTTGATATTTCTAAAATCTCTGTGGGAGTTCAATATCCTCCTTATTAATATTTGTGGTAAAATGGATTAAAACATTGAAGAATTATCTTAAATATCCTAGAGAAGGGGATTAGGAAGAAATACAACTGTTTATAGATAACATTTTTATCAGGGAGACATAATACCTGACCAATTGTTTTTGCATAATCAGTCACCGTTCTTAGTAATAACAGGACTCCAAAACTGTTTCATAATAAGGTAAAACAACCATTTTCTGCTGTGCCAAGGATTTGTGAAAATGTTTGGGCTATATTAGAGCAGAGTAGCCTCATGGGAAGGAAATTTTTTTCTATCTATATCATATTCCTTTGAGACCTCGCAGTTTCAGAATTGAGAATATCAGCAGGCAATGCATCTATCTGATGTTAAAGTCAAGGAAAGTAGAGTGTGGATAGGAAACAGTTTTAGATGACAATGGTTAAGCATTACTTTAAAACATTTCTTTCTTTAACATTTCTAAAGAGCTAATATATTAAAAGACTGAAGTGCTATTTCTCTAAAGATGCTACATGACTTTTATCAAAAGGAGCAGATGGCTGTCTTTGCAGACTGATCCATTTAACTGGTCATCAGTGTTTTCAGTCATGCTTGTATGAAAAAAGTCAGAGAGGAACAGAAAAACTATTCCCATCTCAAATGTTTCTGTGTTAACAAAAAAAAATTCTATGTGTAACATTCCAATATTAAAAATATTCGTGGGCTGGTTATTAAGATCAAAAGTAAAGCACTTGTTTGAGTATATGCCCTGCTAAAATAATTATAAAATGAACAACTAAATTATTAATATTAATACAATGTAGGATATTAAATTATTAAGATTATCCTAAATAACATTAATAAGAATATGATTGATGAACAATACTGATATATAAGAGCAACACATGTTCTTACCATTGGGTCATGACTTTGATCATCTAATTACAAACAAACAAAATAATATATATTAAATTTTATTCTTTCTGAGTCTTAGTAACACTACGTATTCTTTATTGTTTCTTAGTCATAGTAAAAAATCTATGAATATGAATGATTATATAATGTGGGGTAACTACAGAAAGCAAGATATAGGATGAAATTTATGGCTGGCACATATATTACCTATGCGGTCCTGTTTCCTAGAGATGACACCTAATATTAACATATTACAAATTTAGTGTGATTTCTAACTTTACTCTAGATACTCATCTTTTTGTCTAGAGATATTTTTAACTCTTACCCTTCATCAAGTAAACTCTTTTTGTGGCAGATATAGAGTATTAGTGACACCAACCACTGGTCAAAATACAAAGAACAGCACACCATGAGGTACTCAAAGTAATTCCTACACCAAAATCTCAGATGAAGTCAAGGAAGAGAGGGCAGAAATGTTTTAAGAACCAAACACTGAGAACTCCTTGCACTAAGTAATGTCATATATATATATATATATATATATATATATATATATGAATCTATAAGCATTAAATCCCAACAATATGGTCATCTAAAGAAGACATATATAGAGAGCAGTGTGGGATAGAGACATCTCACAATTCCCATCCCTAGGTGCAGAGCATTTGCACACATACCATGAATATTAACTCATGCATACATATACACATACATATTAAACAACATATATTGAATTTAAAAAAAAAGAACTAAGCCTATAAACTCCATGAGGACCTAAATTTAACTTTTATTACAAAATTCCTTGAGAAAGGTAAATGAGAATATATTAGGTATATTATGGCATTATAGTCATTCAGTTTTGATTTAAACAGTATTTTTCAAAATGAGTGTTTGACTTTGGATTCTTGTCGTTTTGCCTAAGAATAAGTGTATAATTTTTCTATAGGCATATTCATCTTTTCCTTTATGTTTATGTTATAGTAATACTGTGTAAAACTATGCTTGGATTCCAAATGTTATACTTAAGACACTGCATATTAATTTAAACTATTCACATTAGCTATTATTTAGGTTACAAATGAGTAAATTTGAAATAATAAACAGTATATTGTATATAATACATATTGCTTAGCATTTGTGGCTATCAATATTTAGTTTTAGCTTTGTTTACACGTTTTTCATTTCTGAAAGATGTGTAGCACTAACAAATGAATAAAGACCATTTTCCTGAATTCTTCACTAGAAACAAGAACTCTAACTCAATTATTTGAAGATGGATTGTAATCTTATCTAGCCAATTAATATAATATTACATAATTATATCACAATTTTAATACAGAAATAAAATAGATACATATGAGTTGAGAAAAATAAAAATGGGCATAAATTTTTATTTAAATACTATAGCAATGATACAAAAGAAAAATGGACTGTCATGAAGCAACTCTATTTGAATATTAGATAATATTACCTTGATAATCTTCATCTACATATGAAATGTATAGTTATATAGATAATATAAATGTTAATCAATATTGGTGACTTTAAATGGAAACACTAATTGCATAAATTAAGCTAAAAACTTGGTATCATGTCCCCTACAATATTTCTTGAATATGTTTGTAGTGGACCTGGCTATTATAGTGTCAGAAGACATAAACCCAACTCACAAAGAAAAGACTTTGCCTCGCAAATGAGATCTGAGCTAATATAAAAGAACATGAAAGCAAAAGGGGACAATATGGGATGTGTGGTTGAAAATGGGAAAGTGTGAATGGGAAGTGGATGAGGGAGCTTAATAGAGGTATTTAATATTAAAAGATATGTAAATATGTGACATATTCATAATTAATCTATTATATTATACAATTAATATGTTAACATAAATAGCTTAATTTTAAATGATACTCAGTGAATTCATTAGTAGCTACATGGTTTTCAATAACTTTGGTCAAAATGATATATAAATTGTACTGTGTAATCAAATATCAAGTGTTGTTTTTCTTTAAAAATATTTTACTTTGGTTTCCTTTACTTTCTCATTAAATACTTACTAAAACAACCAATATTTCTCTCTTTGATGCAATGGGATTTTGAAGTACAATTCCCATAGTAAATGACCTGCAGACTTAGGTCACCAACCATCAGTTGGTCACAAAATGCTTTTGTCAGGTTGTAGGTAGTTAGAGCATTGATAAGAAGTATTATACACACAGTATCCAAGACAAAGACACTTCCTAAAAGATAGTGGAAATACTGCTTCTAGTATTTGAGGACACTTGGTAAGTAGACATCGATACCATACTGCATTAGCAGTAACTTTCCTTGTACAGCTAATGCACAGCATCTCTGTAACATGCAGAGTGCCCCATCTACAATACAATTTTTCTTTCAGTTATACTTATTGGGCATCCATTCATGCTTGTTTCCCAAAACAAGTTTAGAAGTTGTATTGTATAACCCTAGATTTCATTTCAATTTTTGGAATGAATTGAGGGTATGAGTTATAGCAAAAAGATGTTGAAAATAGTATTATAATGTACAGACCAAATGAAAGCAGGAAAAGGACAAATACACTTATTCTAAGGACTTGATCACCTCACACACAGAGAGAAATTATGAACATGGAGGCTGTTAGGGGTTTCAAACAGTGGATAGGTATTAAGAGACTCAGGAAATATTCCATTCATGGTCTACCTTTGATATTTTTGTTTTGATTGTTGTGTGTCTGAGCTTGGTCCTTCTGTCATAGTCTTAAGAGTAGGGTCAGTTTGAACATAGCAACAAAATGAGCCTTTAAATTTGACTCTAATTACTTCCTTTGTAACCTATATAGTGTTAATTTGCTTTTTTCTAACTTCTCTACTATTATCTTTCTTGGTCCATGTCTCTTCTTCCTCGTGTTTTCTTCTTTAACATCAATCAAACAGCTGATCAATGTTAAAATAACTAACAATGAACTGCTCCTACATGTGAGCTTTTTATTGCTGATGGATCTGATGTTGAGAAAACTCTTGTAGAGTGACATATATTTAGGAGAAAATAATTTTTCTCTAATTTTAAATCATGATTATAACATCAAATGCTAGCTTGGATAAATCTGAAATCTCTCTGTTTAATTTGCAAATCTGTTCTTTCTTAATCTAGTATTTTATATTTACAAATACACCTTTGGTTAATGTTGATATAAGAAACTTTTAGATTGTTTAAACAACACAGTAATATAGAATTTAGGCAGGGAAAGCTACTTAGAATTCTATCTTTTAGCCCACACCTTTACTGGTGTTACTTCTTAAAGAATGTTTAAGTTTAAAATGTTCACAAATAGTCATATTACTCTTTTTATACTTTCGCCTGTTTTTCAGGTAGGTATACATTTCTCTAGACTGTGTAAATCTATTCTAGTGATTTTTAAAGTTTAATATTTCATCATTTGTATTTATTGAAATTAATAATTCATTATTTACACTTTTAAACTATTGTTTGTGTGTGAATATATTTGTCACATATTTAATATTCAGTCTTGTAATAATAGCTACATGTTAAGATCTTATACATATCAATTTATAGTACATATGCAAGTACAAAATTAGATTTTTATTTAAAGCCTTAAAAATGTTGAAGCTATTTTGCTGATCTATTTCTTCTGCCTTTACAATCCCTCCTTTTCTCCCCATTCTGATTGGAAAAAAAAGTAAGATTATGACTAGTGATGGATATAGAGAACTATTTGACTTCTTAATTGTGTGTGTTGATCTCATTGTGAGTTTTCTATGCAAGTGCTACTATTTTTTTCAATCAAACATTCTACTTGGCAACATGTTTACAATATTATGAGTGTTTATATTCTGAAAAAATGATGACTATATTTTTATACTCATGAATACAATATCATCAGTGAAAATATGTAAACACATGGAGCTATAAACAAGGAAGATAAGAAAGCATTTTATGAAAACTATGTCAGAGCTTCTTTTTTCAAACTTAAATCATGGGTTTTAATCATCCATACAGTAAAACATCCTGAATATGTATATGTTTTGTATTCCTAAATATCCATATTTTAAATTTGTAGGTAGTATATTTAATTCCTTTAGCGTTTTGATTATAGGTCCTTTTCAAAAGACATTTCTTTCAGCTGAACACAGTATTTGTTCTAGTGTCCCTGTTCAGTCCTGCTCCAGTTCATCTGATATTTACAATATAAATTTTCCTCCTGTGCCTATATAGCAGGGGCTCCTTGCCTCACCTCTGCAGTGTTTCCCTTTGGTTATGGTACTTCCAAGATGTTTATAAAGGACAGTGTGTACAGCCTGACTGCCTCAAGTCGCTCAGAACGTGTCATCTTTTATTTTAATTTATTGTTTTAATTTCATTACTAGAGCATCTTAATGCAAGGAGCCAGGTATGAAGTGAGTGATGACATGAAAATGACCATAATAAAGAGGCTGGAGGAGAGCTTGCTCGTGTCTGTAAAATGCGGAATTCAGATATAAGATATTCAGTTACTGCTTGCTTTGCAACATGTTGACTCACTGAATCTTGATCTTACTGTTCCAGGTAAACTGGAGGTTGGTACCCCCAGGATATCTGTTCCCTTCACTGATATGAATGTGTACCACTGCACTTGGCTTTTAAATAGGTGCTAAGTATCTGAACTTAGGTCCTCATGTATGCACAGCAAGCACCTTACTCAGTGAGTCATCCCAGCAGCCCTTTTTCTGTTTTATATGTAAATGATCAATTGAGGTCAACTAACGTTGACGATAGAAAGCAAATATGGCTTGCAAGTTTTATTTGTTACATTTTGGCCTGAATAATTAATCCACTCCCAAACACTATATATTTCTCCACTGTGCTAGGACAGATTACATGATGTCCTTTCTATTTTTGTATATGACCATTTGAAAGTATTAATTAAAATAAAGCTACTTCTTAAAAAATTCAGAAACTTATCATTGGTTTAAGAAAACAGTTCTAAACATAGATTCAAAATTATGTCTGCCTTGTCCTCAATTCTGATCTATTAGTTGAACAGATAAACGAGATAAGGAAATTTTCAAATTACTTCCTAATGACTATAAAATTGTATGTATTTAATTCCTTCACAAATATTTTTTATTTTTTAATTGCTTATGTCTTTTCAGTGGTCTGTGACTTAATTCATCAAGTCTCTCAGTTGGAGAGGTAGTGCTATCTGATGCTGCTTGGAAACAAAGCAGAACATTAGAGGAAACAATGCAATCACTTTACATTTTTGATGTGGGAAAATATGAAGAAAGGTAACCAAAAGCATCATCAACAGATACAAAAAGTGAACCACTGAAATTGCTTGATAGTAAAACCTGTGAACCTGGAAAATATATATGAATAGTTGAAGTCTGTGGTGTGACTATTCTATTTGTCTGGGAGAATGGTAATAATACACATTAACAGATTTGGTTAGCCTTTGCGATTATAAGTTCAGGTTTTAAATATGTACTTGAAGCTCTAGAAATTCTTCTTTATAAATATGACATATTTAACTTTGGACATTTTACTCTAGAATGCAAAATTAAATCAAAAGGTAAATAATTTAATAATAAGGTACTAATTAAACTGAGTATCATGGTGCTGAAAGAAACAAAGCAGAACAGGTCTGGTGTGAGTGAGTCACGCCAAATATTAAAGGCTGAACCAGGAGAAACTATCACTATATAAAAATAAAAGCATGGAGAAAGGTTGCAGGCAATTTTTCAGAAAACTGCTTGAGAAAATGCCAGACTGAATGTAGTTGCAGTCACCAGAAGGACTTGTTTGCAATGAATCATAAAGAGTAGAGTTCAGTTCTCTCACATCACGAGAAGAAATATGGAAAAGGACTAATGGCTTTGGTGAAGTTGGTCAACTTGCACAGTGCTGGGCTTTGTTCAAGTTTCCACTGTGCTGCATGCAAGTCATGGGCTTTATGCATCATAGCTGCTGCACTCTTAAAAACAACAATAGCATTAACTGCACAGATAAAATGAGAAACAAAGATACACTTTGTCCATAGGAAGGTGTTTTCCCTACTTAGCGGAAATGACTTTCTGGATAATTATTGATTTGGAATTCCATGCCCAAATTTCAATGAAAAATGGAAATTTCACTACATGTTCAAAAACGAACCCAGACTTCATATTCCTGATGTGAGATTAAGCTGTAATCCCTTAAAAATTGGATTGGAAATCATTAAATGATAGGAGAACAAGTGGTTATAAGAGCTTCATGAAGCCAAGAGTCCAAAACTTTAGAAACATACAAAAGCAAATTAATACAATTACAACTAAATCCTGTAGAGCAACACAGTAAAACAGTAAGTGAAAATTGATCGCTATAGAAAATATCCAGAATAGTTTCTCTCAAGAAACACGGTGTTAATGGCAATTGTATAGTAAGGCTGACTGAATGGACACCAGGGATTTCTAGGGAATGTCTGACAATAGAGAATAGTAGTTACAGTGGACACCACTTCAGAGATTTTTATCTTAATGAGTTTATTACAGCTATAGGCTACATAAGCTGGAGGTTGTTTGATTGGAAGATGTTTGGAGTATATTTCAAAGTACCAATCATAATAGCATAGTTCTATAGTCAAAAGAATTGAATATGCTTTACAAATTTCTAAACATTAGTCCTGAACCTGGCACTTTATCCTGTAAATGTGAAGATATATTTTTTAACGTATAAATCTAGATTAAGAACAGAAAATATATACAGGATTCTACATGGTATAAGATTTAATAGACTTGTTAACCATATTTACACAAAAGAATTTTAAAATAAATGTTATGTATTGATATATAATTTTATAACTAATAACGTGTTTACCTTTAAAGTCACTGAATGTTCATGTCTAATAGAACCATGATAAAAGTGTCACAAACATTTTTATGATTCTACTATTTACAATACCTTACACACAAAAATAACTAACATATAATTAAATATTTGTTTTACAAAGAAAGGAATTGTGTCATTTAAGCATGATGGAAAAAAAGTGCAAGGCACTGTTTTAAAGGAACTGTCAGAGAGAGAAAACATGTCCAACTTCTCATCATTGGTAGAAAATGTTAAAGAAAAAGTAAGACTGTAGAAGAGTAATCAATAAAGATTTGGAAATGAGAAAATGGGAGAGTAAAAATACTGAAATGTACAAATTAAATGTGCATAAAAATAATTTGTGCCTAAACCTCCATTTCACCAGTGAAACAAATTCATGAAAGGATACTTTACAAAATACTACAAGAACACATTCTATGGATATTCAGTCATCTGAAGTGAACAGACACTAAAAACACTTAGAAAAAAGTTCACAGAACATATTTAGAAATGCTGCAAAGAGAAACTACCATAACAGAATGTCTGGTTGTAGAATAAATAGGAGAAACCCTATTGGCCTCCCTTTATCATATTATGCTTGTATTTCCTTAGGAGCACTATCATGAAAGCTTTAATATTTTTCAGTTGCTTATTCTTTTGCTTTTCCAACTCAGAGTTTTTTCTTTGGATTTTGATATTTAGAGAATCAAGGAGTTTCATAAGTTGGACATATGCCTTAGAAGCTAAGCTACAAATTTTCAGCATTTCCTAACCTCAAGTGATTTGAAACTGCCCACACCAATGGATCAACTAAATGACTCCATGGTTTCTGAATTTGTGCTTCTTGGACTCTCTGGTTCTTGGGAAATTAAAGTTTTTCTCACGCTGGCATTCTCTGCACTCTACTTAGGAATCATTGTGGGAAATCTCTTCATTGTAATTTTGGTAATTGGTGACTCTCATCTACAATCACCTATGTACTTCCTGTTGGCAAACCTGTCTTTGAATGATGTGTGGGTTTCCTCTACCACAGTTCCCAAGATGATCTCAGATCTTCTGAAAGAACACAGAGTAAGTTCTTTCTGCAGTTGTATGACTCAGATGTGTTTTATCCACATTATGGGAGGAGTGGAGATGGTGCTGCTCATAGCCATGGCATTTGACAGGTACACAGCCATCTGTAAACCTCTGCTCTACTTGAGCATCATGAGCCCTACAATATGCATTTCATTTGTAATCGCTGGCTGGTTCACCGGTGTGGTCCATGCCCTGTCCCAGTTCTCTTTTGTTATAAACCTGCCTTTCTGTGGTCCTAACGAAGTAGACAGCTTTTACTGTGACTTCCCTCGGATCATACAACTCGCATGCACTGATAGAGACAAGTTTGAGTTTGTTGTTGCTGCCAACAGTGGTTTCATGAGCATGGGGGCCTTCTTTCTGCTTCTGCTCTCCTATGTCTTCATTTTGATCACCGTCTGGAAAAGGTCCTCAGGGGATTTGTCAAAGGCACTTGTCACTCTGTCAGCACACATCACTGTGGTTGTTCTTTCTTTTACTCCTTGTATGTTTCTCTATGTTTGGCCTTTCCCTACATCATCAATTGATAAATACCTGTTTATTGCTGACTTTGCTATCACACCTGCCCTGAATCCTGTCATCTATACATTGAGGAACAAAGATATATTAGTTTCAATCCAAAGATTATACAAAAGAGTTGGTTATGACAATTTTTGCTGAGTTAATCTGGTGTGGGAACTCTAAACTCATATGAACAACTGTATTATGTAAGTTTTCTTTAAGGCATATGTTCCATTACCTTGTAAGCAACACACATGCATTACCACAGACCATTAGTGCCTTGCTCCTTTTTCTTTGAGAAATTAGTATACATCAGTATTCTAAAAATGCAGTATGGATAAATAAATGTTTTTAGTCTGTTTAAACAACCTATAGTGATCCAAAATGAACACCAAATTTGTTTGCGTAAATAAATTAATAATCACAATGAGTAGTTCTCTATAAAGGACTAGTGTCTCTGAAGTTTAAGTTGTATTGTCTCAAAAATGCACACTGATTTTAAAGTTTGAAAGTGAATAATTTATTCAGAAGTGGGTTCAGGGTCATCAGTAGGAAAGTGACACATTAGTAACTTCTACTGGGTCTCCCCTAAAGGTGACTATATAGATGCTGTAATTTATAATTATTTCAATTTTATGATAAATTATCCAGTGTCATTCTTCTTTTTGTAAATACACATTATTTCTTTGATATGTCCAATCTGCCTCCTAAAACATTTTCTCTGTGCAGTTTAGAAAACTTGGAAAAGTGGTTAAGCAGAGTGGATGATTAACACACTAGAAGAATCTAACCATCAAGTAAATGGAATGTCATATCTAAAAGCTATGGAGCTTATAAATTACACATTAAATATTTTCACTTTTATCATGTGTCAAGAAGTGATACACAGGCATGGAAAATTCTGTCCTGTATAAAATCTGTGATTTGATACTTTTTGAGTCCCTAAAAGTACTGAGTGATGGTGTCCTTTCATTCATATATACAGCCCAGCAAAGAAATGTCTTTGCATGGGACCAAACTAGGCCTACTGAATGTGGTGACCGTTGTATGGCTTGGGAAGTCTGTGAGGCCACTGGCAGTGGGATCCAGATATCTCCTTATGGTTTGAGTTGGCATTTTGGAATCCATTATCTTTGGAGGTATACCTTGCTCAGGCTAGATATAGTGGGCGGAGAGCATTGATCCTGCCTCAAAGTGATGTGTCAGACTTTGTTGACTCCCTTTGGGAAGCGCTCTATCTCTGAGGAGTAAATAGGGAGCTGGGGACCTGGGAAGGTGGTGAAAGCAAATGGAGGGGAGGGAGTGGGAACTGACCTAGTTATGTTAAAGGAGAAAAGATTCTTTTTTGTATTCATTTTTATAGTTTTTATTGAGCAGTGTGTTTTTCTCCTTTCCCCTACCTTTCTCCTTTCTCCCCTTCTCCTCTCTCCCATTACACTCATATTCCCAATTTACTAAGCAGGTGTTTTCTTTCTCACCTTTCTATGTAGATCCATGTATATCTCTCTTATGGTCCTCTTTGTTGTCTAGTTTCTCTGGAGTTGTGGCCTGTAGGCATATATATATATATATATATATATATATATATATATATATATATATTGCTTTATGTCTAAAAGCTACTAATGCGTGAATATATATTATATTTGTCTTTCTGGGAGGCAAATGGATATATCTAGACAAAAAAACATTGAATGAGGTAACTCAGACCCCCAAAAAGACTGTTTTTTAAAAAATAAATTTAATGATAATAAAGGCTCTTTAAGACCATGGACTGCAAAGATAACTTGGTTGTTAAGGAAACCTTAGCATGTAGAATTCACACTGAGTTACACACAAACACTTTATCTCCAGCTTTAGAGAATCATACTTAGGACACCTGCAAACACACACACATATGCACACATACACACATATACACATGTCCACACACAGACATACACAATACATATACACAAATACACATAGACATATACACACATACATACATACATATATACATGTCCAGAGACACAGACATACACACACACACACACACACACACACACACACACATATATATATACATATACACACACACACTTATACAAATTTATACACACACATACACATGGACATACACACTGTCACATACATTAAAAATTAAATTAATCTGAAAACCATGTTCTGCAAAGATGATTGCTTGACTTGAACTGCTGTGCATCTAGAGAGCTATGATGGTAGCAGTCCAGAGCCTACTGTGCTATCATTAATCCACGTAAGAGCCATTCCTTGACTACCTCAGTTTTCTACCTAAATTCCAGTCATGTGAGTATTAGGTAATTATTTTTTAAATGTACAAAAATATCTTTAACATTTACTGTGACAAAATTAAAGGACAATGAATTAGTTAATGAACAGAGATATGACCCACCTGATATTCCCACTAGTGTATTTTAACTCTGTTTTGATATTTGACCCTCTTTTGTTTTGTCACTATAAACACTTCATGAAACTGGTATGACATTTACACATGGGACTGTTTCTTCACCATACCTTTCTAATAAAAGGATAGAGAAAATTTGCTTTCCCAGTACCTACTTATAATAATCTCAGCCTACTAGGAGATATAAATGGACCATACTTCCACAGCAAATACTCAATAATCCAACTCTGTGCCAATACATTGTAAGTCAGCCATTGGAAATGATACATAAACAATTTCCAATGCCTATAATTTACCATTACTTGGATGAGATTTTGCTATCTGATTCAAATGTAGGTACTTTACAAATAATGTTTGAAGAAGTAAAGAGAATTTTACCTAATTGGGGATTACAAATTGCTCCCCAAAAATACAGAGAGGAGATTCTGAGAGTTACCTAGGTTATAAAATAGGTTTACAGAAAATTAAAACACAAAAGGTGCGTATTAGGAGCGACAAATTGCAGGCTCTTAATGACTTTCAGAGAGTGTGAGGAGACATTTCCAATCTATGACCTACTTTTGGGAAAACACCTAATCTAATAATTTATTTTTAAATATCCTTAGATGTTGACAAAGACTTAAATAGTCCCAGGGAATTAACAGTTGAATCAGAGAAAGAATTAACTATGGTTGAAGAGAATTACAGAAGGCACATGTGGATCAGGTGGAGTCTAGTCTTAATAGCATTCTAGTCATATTGGCTTCTAGAACTTATCCTACAGGAATTTTAATGCAGAAGGAAGATGTTATCTTTGATGAAATCTTTTTGCCACGTAAAATGAGTAAAAAATTAAAAACTTATGTAAAAAGGTCTCTGAATAAATTTTAAAAATGAATTTTTACTTCACCAATTAATAGGAATAGACCCAGCAGAGATTATAGTGCCTTTTACTACTGATAAAATTAAAAACTTATGGGAAGGCAATGGACCTTGGCAAAGAGCTTCTGCTAATTTTTAGGAAAGATTAATGGCAACTATCCCAAAAGTGATAGAGTTAACCTTATATAGAGAACTACTTGGATCTTTCCCACATTGTATGTGACACACCAAGAACTGGAGCCCATATTTCCAAACTGATGCAAATGAATAAGCAAAGGCAGGTTACAAATCAGAAGATTTAAGTAAGGTGGAATGAAGCCCTTATAATTCTCTCCAAAAGGGAGAATACTATTCTCATGGTACTAAAGCATTTTATAAAACCTCTCAATATAGTTACTAATTCACAATATGTAAAAAGAGTTGTTTTGCATATTGAATCTGCTGAATTTTTACCAGATGATACAGAATTGCCTTCATTTTTCATTCAGGTTCAAGATATAATCAGAAATAGGCTTTGTCCCATATACATAACATACATCCCATCCCATACTGTTCTGCCAGGTCCTCTATCACATCATAATGGAAAAATTGACAGATTATTATTATTGGAAATGTGGTGAAGACACCAGAATTTTATAAAGTAACATCATATTAATAGCAAAAGTTTAAAGGAAGAGTTTTCACTTACATGGCAAAAAGCTAAGGATATTAATTATAAGGAGATTTCCTACTTGCTTTTTAGATAAGCAAACACTGCTACCTTCAGGGAAGGTACCAAAAGGGTACTCAAAGGAATGAAATCTGGCAGTTGGATGTGTTCTACATAACAGAATTTGAAAAATTATATGTACATCAATCCATTTTCATCTATTCAGGTTTTGAATGGGCAACTGCTTTGAGCTCAGAGAAGGCTGATTCAGTAATCACACATTTATTAGATGTTATGGCCATCAGGGGTATACCTGCAAATAAAAACAGATAATGCTCCAGCATATGTTTCTAAGAAAATGGAAAGAGTTTTTTGCTTATTATAATATAAAGCACATTACAGGTATAGCACACAATCCTACAGGTCAGGTAGTTATAGAAAAATCAAATTAAACTATAAAGGATATGTTATACAAGCAGAAAGGAAAGGAAAATACTCCCATAAATTTGCATAATTCTGTATTAATCCTTAATTTTCTTAATGGCAATGAAAAAGAAACAAAAGTAGCAAGCTGTTTTCATTACTGTACCATCCCTGAGTTTGAAGTCAGGGATGGTAATGCCTCCAGAAGATCCTTTATTGTATAAGATTGTTTTGGCTATCCTGGGTTTTTTTTCCATATAAAGTTGATTATTGTTCTCTCAAGGTCTGTGAAGAATTTTGTTGGCATTTTGATGGGGATTGCATTGAATCTATAAATTGCTTTTGATAGAATTGCCAGTTTTACTATGTTGATTATCCCTATCCAAGAGCATGGGAGATCTTTCCATTTTCTGGTATCCTCTTCAATTTCTTTCTTCAAAGACTTAAAGTTCTTGTCAAATAGATCTTTCACTTCCTTGATTAGAGTTACCCCAAGATACTTTATGCTATTTGTGGCTATCATAAAAGGTGATGCTTCTCAGATTTCCCTCTCTGCTTCTTTGTTCTTTGTGTATAGGAGGGCAACTGATTTTTTGGAATTGATCTTGTATCCTGCCACATTACTAACGGTATTATCAGGGGTAGGAGTTCTTTGGTAGAGTTTTGTGGGTCGCTTATGTACACTATTATATCATCTATGAATAATGATAGTTTGACTTCTTCCTTTCCAATTGAATCCCCTTGATCTCCTTATGATGTCTTATTGCTATATCTAGAACTTCAAGCACTGTCTTGAAGAGGTATGGAGAGAGTGGACAGCCTTGTCTTGTTCCTGATTTTAGTGGAATGAATTTAAGTTTCTCTCCATTTAATTTGATGTTAGCTGTCTGCTTGTTGTATATTGCTTTTATTATATTTAGGTATGAACCTTTTATCCCTAATCTCTCCAAGACCTTTATCATAGAGGGGTACTGAATTTTGTCAAATGCTTTTTCAGCATCTAATGAAATGATCACATTTTTTTTCAGTTTATTTATATGATGGATTACATTGATAGATCTTTGTTTGTTGAACCAGCCCTGCATTTCTGGGATGGAGCCTATTTGATCATAATAGATAATTTTTTGGATGTGTTCTTGGATTCGGTTTGCCAGAATTTTATTAAGAATTTTTCCATTGATGTTCATGAGTGAGATTGGTCTGTAATTCTCTTTCTTGGTTCAGTCTATGTGTAGGTTGGTATCAGGCTAACTATAGCTTCATAAAAGGAGTTTAACAATGACTCTTGTTTCTATTTTGTGAAACACATTAAGGAGTATAGGTATTAGCTCCTCTTGGAAGTTCTGGTAGAATAATGCATTGAAACCATCTGGTCCTGGGCTTTTTTTGGTAGGGAGATTTTTGATGACAGCTTCTAAATCCTTGCAACTTACAGGTCAATTTAAATTGTTCATTTGTTTTTGATTTAATTTTGGTATTAAGTACTTATCTAAAAAATTCCATTTATTTCACATTTTCCAATTTTGTGGCATACAGGCTTTTGTAGTGAGATCTAATGATTTTGTGACTTTCCTCTGTGTTTGTGGTTATGTCCCCTTTTCATTTCTGATCTTATTAATTTGGGTGTTCTCTCTCTGGCGTTTGATTAGTTTGGATAGGGGCTTGTCAATCTTGTTGATTTTCTCCAAGAACCAGCTTTTTGTTTCATTGATTCTTGGGATTGTTTTCTGTGTTTCTATTTTGTTGATTTCACCCCTTAGTTTGATTATTTCCAGTCTTCTACTCTTCCTGGATGAGTCTGCTTCTTTTTATTTTTCCTAGAGCTTTCAAGGATGCTGTTAAGTCTCTAATGTGAGATTTCTTCTTTTTCTTTATGTGGGCACTCTGTGTTATGAACTTTTCTCTTAGCACTGCTTTCATACTGTCCCATAGGTTTTTGATATGTCGTGTCTTTATTTTCGTTGAATTCCAGGAAGAATTTAATTTCTTTCTTTATTTCTTCCTTGACCCAGAGGTGGTTCAGTAGTTGACTGTTCAGTTTCCATGAGTTTGTATTTTTTCTGGGAGTAGAATTGTTGAATTCTAATTTTATTCCATGGTGATCCGACAGTACACAGGTGGTTACTATAAGTTCTTTGTATCTGTGGATGTTTGCCTTTGTACTGATCATGTGATCAGTTTTTGAGAGGGTTCCATGAGATGCTGAGAAGAAGGTATATTCTTTTCTGTGTGGGTTGGAATGTTCTATAGATGCATATTAAGTCCATTTGGTTCATTATATCTGTTAGTTTTCTTATTTCTTTGTTAAGTTTCTATCTGGTTGACCTATCCATTGGTGAGAGAGGACTGTTGAAACCTCCTACTATTAGAGTGTGGGGTTTGATGTATGCTTTGAATTCTAGTAATATTTCTTCTACATATGTGGGCGCTTTTATATTAGGGGCATAAATATTTAGGATTGAGACTTCATCCTAATGAATTGTTCTTGTTATGAGTAGAAAGTGTCCTTCTCCATCTCTTCTGATTGATTTTAGTTTGAAATCAGTTTTGTTAGATATTAGTATAGCCACACTCGCTTGTTTCTTTGGTCCATTTGATTGGAAAACCTTTTTCCAACCCTTTACTCTGAGGTAGTGTCTGTCTTTGAGGTTGAGGTGTGTTTCTTGTAAATAGCAGAATGTTGGATCCTGTTTTCATATCCATTCTCTTAACCTGTGCCTTTTTATAGGTGAATTGAATCCACTTATATTAAGTGATATTAAGTGATATTAATGTCCAGTGGTTGTTAACTCTGGTTATTTTTTCTGGTGGTAGTGTTTCTGTGTTTACCTTCTTTGAGTTGTGCATGGTGGAGGGTTGTCAGATGATTGTTTTATTATTGGTCTTGTTGACTTTCCTGGTTTGTGGTTTTCCTTCTAGTATTTTCTGTAAGGCTGGGTTTATGGCTACGTATTATTTAAATCTGTTTTTGTCCTGGAATATCTTGTTTTCTCCATCGAAGGTGAAAGAAAGCTTTGTCGGGTATAGTAGTCTAGGCTTGCATTCATGGTTTCTTAGTGTCTGCAGCACATCTATCCAAGACCTCTGGCTTTCATGGTTTCCATTGAGAAGTCAGGTGTAATTCTGATAGGTTTTCCTTTATATGTTACTTGACATTTTTCCCTTGCAGCTGTTAATATTCTTTTTTTATTCGTATGTTTTGTGTTTTTATTATTATATGGAAAGGAGGTTGTTTTTGATCCAGTCTATTTGGTGTTCTGTATGCATCTTATACCTTCATTGGAATATCATTCTTTAGGTTGGGAAAGTTTTCTTTTAAAATTTTGTTGAATATGTTTTTTTGGGCTTTGAGCTGTAATACTTCTTCTACCCCTATTATTCTTGTGTTTGTCTTATCATGGTGTCCCAGATTTCCTGGATGTTTTGTGTTAAGAATTTGTTGGATTTTTATTTTCTTTAATCAATGAGTTTATTTCCTCTATAGTATCTTCAGCATCTGAGGTTCTTTCTTCTATCTCTTGTATTCTGTTGGTTATACTTGTCTCTATAGTTCCTGTTCATTTACCCAGAGTTTCCATATCCAACCTTCCCTTGGTTTGTGTTTTCTTTATTACCTCCATTTCATTTTTCAGGTCTTGAACTGTTTTCATTGGGTATTTATTGTTTTAAATTGTTATTTATTTCTTCTACTCTTTTTGTTTTTCTTCTCCATTTCTTTAAAGTAGTTTTCACATCTTCTTTAAGGTCCTCTATTATTTTCATAATATTACATTTAAAGTTGATTTCTTCTATTTCTTCTGGAATAGGGTGTTCAAATCTTCTTGTTGCATGATCCCTGGATTCTGCTGTTGTTATGTTGTTTTTCAGGTTCTTGGAGGAATTCTTGCATTGACGTCTGCCCATCTCTTCCTTCAAATGCAGCCAGGAAACTGTTGGCATCTTGGTACAATCTTTGCTGTGACTGACTCTCTGGGTGGATCTCCTCTGCAGGAGTAGGAACTGTTCATGGGCCATGGACCTCGCAGAAAATATGGCAGTCTTAGGGCAGGCAGATTTATGTGGAACAAAGAAGCCCTACAGCAGGAGCTGTAGGGGCCCTGTGTTTTTTTCCCAGTCTGTCCACCCCGGGATGGCACACACTCACCCGTCTGGATGGATGTCCTCATAACAAGAATAGGGACTCCTGGAAGTCCAAGGACCCCACAGACAAAAGGGTAAACTTGGGGGTGGGGCAGGGTCTTGTGGAACAAAGAAGCCCCTGCACCAGGAGATGGAGGTGCGCTGTATTCCCTTTCAGGGACCTTCTGGCAGAGCAGGCACTCACCCCTCTGAGTGGATAGCCTCAGTACAGGAACAGGAACCGTTCCTGGGCCAAGTACTTCACAGACAATAGGGCAGGCATGGGGGAGGCAGGGTCATGTGGAACAAAGAAGCCCCTGCAGCAGGAGCTGGAGGCGTCCTACCAAATTAATTTTCTTTTGACCAAGATTACAGGTCCTTAGAATGTCTGGTAACAGAGTAGGAACCCAATGGCACTTAAAGTTTTATGATCTGCTGCATATTATTGATTTGAATAATCAAGCTGTATTATTTCTCATTTAAATCTATTAAATTAAATGAATGTTTTTCTTTCACTTTGCAATCATCATTATTGACCTAATATGCATCTAATATATAATAAAATATAAAGTTGGTATTATAGCTTTATTCTATCTGTGTGTTACAGCAATGACATGAACTGTCTACTTGATATTATAATATCTTCAATCTGCTCACTGATATTGGCTTAGGTAATAACTAACTTAAAGATAGTCTACTGCTTAAAAACAGTGATTCTCTTTAAAGAAATTATTGGTTATAACTTAATGCATGATGGTTCTTAGCCATTTATACTTATTCTTTAATTAAAATTTTAGTATTTGCTCACTCTTCCTACCATGGGTATTCCCACAGAATTCCCATGGTAAATAGGCTGAGGACTATTAGGACACCAGTATCAAGTGGTCACTAAGAGCTGGATTTTATGCTGTGGTGATCTAACATCCTGGTTATGTTCCAAAAGAACTCACAGGAACTAGATTTAAAAAAAAAAAAACAACTGAAAATATTGTTTCTTAACATAAATTTTCTTCTTCATTTTGTGATAAGGTGAGTAAGAAGAAAAGGAAGTAGGTGGGCTTTTGAAGTGTCAGAAGGATAAGGACTTCTTTCTCCTAGCAATTCAAAATTATTTATTAAATATCTTTTATGTGCTAAGTTTTCATAATGGAAACTAAAGGATTTTGCTTCAGATTACATAGAAAGAGATGCATACTACTCTACTAGGTGATTTTCTGGATTGTGTCTCAAGGATATTTTAAAATGTAATAAATTCACAAATCATTTTTTTCTCATTTTACTACTCATACTGATTCAAGGGAATTTTATAGAATGCTTCAGTTTCTATTCCAGAATTTATTGTATCTCTCTCCCCAAATATGATAGCAATCCAGGTGTTACACTTTAGGAACCACAGGTCTTATGCTTGCTGGATGATATTTTATAGGAAGAGAATGAACACCATCATTTTCAACTTTATCAGTGATGCCTCTGTAACATATATGTACCTTGCTTCATAGCAATACACATTTAGATGCACCAATTATACTTAAATGCCTTTAAAGCTTCCATACATAGTTGTAGAAAAGTAATTTGAAGTTTCTGGAGCAGTGAATATAAGATTATTAGAAAATGCCTATTTTTGACAGGATTGGTTTTTATATAGCACCACTGCTTTTTATGTTAGGTGACAGAGACATGTTGAAGAAGATTATATTTTAAATAATACCAAATGCATCATGCAAATTTCTTGCATATTGATTATTAAGCCCTATTTTGCTATGAACAAACATTTAAGATACTGACATTTATACTTGTTTTCTTCCATTTTATGTTACACTTATATAAAATTTAAGGACATGAATAATTAATTTTCTATTAATGGGCAAACAATGTTTTACTTATAATAAAGCATTGAAAAGAAATCTTTTTATGAATACTTCTAAAAGCATATAAACAAAATTATTGAATAATAATCTCTAAGAAGATATTACCAATAACTTCATAACTTTCAGCAGAGATAATAAGTGAAAGTATTAATGGATAAATTTAATAATAACATCAATTTATGGTGACTCGCTTTTTGATAAAGATCTTATAAACAGTTATAATGTAAGCATTCAAAATTATTTGTACAAATTTGGAAAAATAGAGTTGAAAATATCATATGTTCTGTAATTCTAATCTTTACTCAAAACAGAATTGGGTAATATGAAAGAATCATCAAAGAACTTTATAAAGACAAAATTTGGGTATACCTCCATTTACATATTTCAATTACTTTTGAATTAATCTGATTAGTGAAACAATCATCATTGATGACCCAAAAGAGTTGAATAGTCTACATTTTTCCATTTATTCTTTAAACTGTTTCATTTTTGTTGGAAATTTTGATTTTGATGCAGAAATACTCAGTGATATGAATATAGTTTTAAAGCATCACCCACAGAGATAAGAATTGCAGGTGCCAATAGAAGGACATATTGATGAAACTGTAGTTAATACAGTGATATTTACAGCTTGAGTAAAATTACTTTATTTATAATATTTGAAAATAGCTTAAGCTAGTTGCCACAAATAATATCCACAGTTGTTGTTTCCAGTTCTTGCTCTCCTTAAGGAGAATTAAAATTACCATGAAAAGCATATAGTGAGCTATCATTGTAATATGAGCTCTGGGAGGTTTTCTGGACAGATTTGAATCACATGTGAATGGAGTATATTTCCCAAGGAAGAAAGGAGGACTGTAGCAGAACTCAAATGGGCATGTCACCATTTGCGTTCAAAAGTGTCCCTAAACTCTCAAAGATTTGGATTAGACAGGGGACCCTGAATAAAACCCCCTTTATTTGCAGAGTTGATTCCAATAGATTTACATGCTTGCCAAATTCCTATTTTTTTATTATTCTATATTATTTACTAACACCTGAAGTCTTCTCTGTCAATTAATTTGTTTAAAAGATAAAGCAATATATTCATGTACTATTCAAAATCAATACTAGAGTCAGTATTCTAATTTACTAAACTCAATTTCCTTCTAATGTGCTAAACTCAATTTCTAGACTTACTGCACAATGACAAGCAAGCGACAAGGGACTAATCCATATCATGAAATATCCAACATACTCTAATGTAGGTTGTGTAGTTTGCTGTTTTATACATATGAAGAAAATAAAATAAAATATCATGTACTAAGAAACTAGAGCAGCTATCTAATTATCTATGTATATGAGTACTCATGAATCATTACTGAATAATTGTATGGGCTGGAGTTTGTGACTAACATACTGTTTTTATGGACAATGAAAGAACAAACAGCAAGATTGTCAAATGCCATCCACATAAGTCAGCAGTCTTGTGAGAGATGACTGTATAAAATGATACAAAAGCACAAGGCCTGGGTCTACAACAGGCTGTGAGGGGAGAAGAATCTGTTTTGGCAAAGATGAGGCATGATGTTTACATGCAGACAAGGAAAAGTTGCACAAATGTAGGCCTGTAGTATTTCGAACATTGCAAGCAATCAAGGAAACAAACAGAATAATTCAAGTGATTGAAGAAAATTGGGATACAATATTGAGTTGTCTGAGTAATTTAAATGTTGGAATGGGAGATAGCCTGTGTAGTATGAGGATTGTGACTTAGAAAAAAGCCTCTGATGTTATTAAAAAAGGATTGCAATTAATCAACTGATGCAGAAACTGCTGTACCTTTCTGTTAAAATCTCTCCATTCATTTTGTTCCCATGTCTCTTGCTGTTTTATTTTATTTTGGTCATTTTTTCTTCATTCTTTTACTTAAACAACTCTGTTTCTTGAAAACCAAATGATTCAAGTCATCTTTTCAACAACACGTTTGTATCTTCAGATGTATATCAGTGTCTACATAGGTATTATGTAGTGAGCTGCTTTTTAAGGTCTCATTTTTTAAGAGAATTGCTCCTAAAACACTTCTTTCCTTATCTTCTTGTATTGTGATCATACTGACTGTGCATTTTGTTTATAGAATATTTATTATAGGATTTGAGTAAAGTCAAAATACATGGTACATTTGAAATAAAATATAATTAGGAAGCAAATGACTTTCCTAAATGTATATTCAATAATAAATTAATGAAAATTCATTTTTAAGTTCCAAGCATTAAATGGCTACTATGTAAAAACAACTGAAGAAACTCGGCATATAGAATGCTTTTCTACCAGGGTTCAAGCCTCAGCATTGAAAAGAAATGAATTTTTATAAATTACGGAAGTCAATTTTAAATATTAAATAATTCTGGTGCTCCTGGCATGTCAGCTGTTGTTACTCACTTAATTGTCAATTATCTCAATCTGTGACCTGCTCTGTGTCATCCCAGCTGTTACCAATATAATTCTTCCCATCCTATGACCTGTGTTAGGACTCCCTATAATTGTCACTGCAGTGTGTCCTTTCAGCTATCATTTTATATCAAATCCTTAATACATAGTCTTGTGCAACCTGCAAGATCGAAAATCATTGCTAAATCTCCAATCATGGAACTTGTGCTACTTTATGCAGATGCTCTTACAGTGATAAGCTCCCGAGCCTGACATGGTGCTGAGTGACAGCATGGAATATCACTGGAGGAGAGTAAAGAGGGACCTGGGTGCAGAGCAATGCATGACTTCATAAGACATTGTTTTATAAAGGAGAAAATAGTCTAGAAAATTCTGAGAGTATAACAAAATATTACAAGAAAAATTGAATCAAAATTTTAGATGGACTCCATGAGATTGATAATTGACCATATTTAGATATATTGAATGTATAATTTCTTATATTCAAGAAATAAGAAAATATTAGTCAAAAACCAATAATTGTTACTTCTGATACCTTTCGGTAATATGGTGTTAATTTAAAAAATGTTTTCTAAGTAGGTTTTAGTCTCCTTCAAATTGGAATAAACTACAAACATTTTTCCTTTTTTATAATGTTTCTGTGTATGAATAACAGCTTTACCCACCTGAATATATTATTTCTACTATATTTTAATTGAAGTATTTTTATTTTTTAAGGTAGTCGGTGATATGATATTCACCCAATAGTACGTGGTAATGGCATCTTTTAGAGAAAGTTTCATTTAAGGGATTATTATTCTAAGACTATCTTCCTTTAGATGATACATAAATTCATATTTTGAGTTTCAGTGAAAATGTCTCTTTCCTCAGAGTTTCACTTGTGACATATTTATTAATATTCATATTTTCTGCAAACAAAATATTATCATAAGATTTTAAATTTACACATCTTTCATTACTTGTGGTCTATTTCTTATACTAATTGATTATATTGACTTTCTATTTTTCATAGCCATTACTTAATGTACATTTTATTTGATCTATATTTTAACATTTATTGTCTTACATTTATTTCAATATGAAAGCTTGCATAAAATATTTAAATTTTGAAATGCAAGTGCACCCACTCTTCTGCAAACATTCTGGGTCCACACTTGCTATGGTCTTTTTCCACAATTAAGTAAAAATGTGCAATTTTCATTTTATAAAACATTTATTTTATTAACATTGCACTCAAATTACTTGTAGTCACAAAAATCATTCCTTTTTTCCACTAAGATTGTTAATTTGGCACCATTTTGGGGGGGGGGAAATTTCTCCCTTTTTGATCTATTTTGCATAGTCCATGATAATCTTACAGCTGATCTGTATTTTGTTCTTCTGCTACACCTTTCCATTATTTTTTTCATATTAAAGTAACTAACCAGTTCCTTTAGCTCATCACCAATATGTGTAGACCTATCTGTTAACACACATATAACCCTTCATCTGAATCAGAATATAACCAGTTTCTTATTTGTTGCTGAGGTTTTGGTTAAGTCATGCTCCTGGGTATTTCTAAGTAATTTTCTCCTTATAAATAAGTCTCACTCACTCATCTAGCATCACTGATTCTTTATATCTCAAAACAGACACCTTCCAGAGTGGTATGTGCTACACCTGTAAGCTAATGTATCACTCAGCCCCTGATTCATGTTCACACTACTTCTCACGGTAGCACACATACACTATTATAGATTTCATGTTTCACTTTACATCTAGACAGAACACCAGGTGAAGACAGAATCTGTGTTCATTGCATTTGGCTGGCACAAGGCACTTGTATATTTAGTTCTCTGTGTTATCTGCCAGGTTATTGAACACTTGTCAAATGAATGAGCTAATTCATTTTTAAAGGTTTTACTATGTGAAGAAGATTTTTCATGGGACTCAGCACTTGCTTCTTTTAAAATTATAATATATTCATTTGAAATTTTTATTTTTTCTGTTTATTTCAGCAAATATAACGAAGGTTAATGAATGAAACATATTACACAGAGGTGGCTGAATTTGTGTTTCTGGGACTTTCAACATCTAGACCAATACAGCATTTCCTTCTTGCCTTCTCTATGGTGTTTTATATAGGCATTGTGCTGGGAAACACCCTTGTTGTGCTTACAGTGACCTTTGACCCACATTTACATTTCCCTATGTACTTTCTTTTGGGCAACCTCTCATTTATTGATTTATGTCTTTCCACCTTAACTGTACCAAAAATGATTTCTGACCTCTCCTCTGGGCACAATACAATCTCATTTCAGGGTTGTGTCTTCCAGATATTTGTCCTTCATGTCCTGGGGGGATCTGAGATGGTCCTGCTGATAGCCATGGCCTGGGACAGATATGTGGCCATATGCAAGCCCCTCCACTACCTGACCATCATGAGCCCACAGAAATGCCTTTTGCTTCTTTCTGGTGCTTGGGTTATTGGTTTCCTGCATTCAGTGGCCCAATTAGCTTTTGTTGCTCATTTGAGTTTCTGTGGTCCTAATAAGATAGATAGTTTTTACTGTGACCTTCCTAGGTTTATCAAACTGGCCTGCAAGAACACCAACAGAATGGAGTTCATGGTTGCTGCCAACAGTGGCATCATTTCTATTGGCACCTTCTTCTTACTGATTGTTTCCTATATTGTTATCCTGTTCACTGTATGGAAACATTCATCAGGGGATTTATCCAAGGCCTTCTCTACACTTTCTGCTCACATTTCTGTAGTAGTTTTGTTCTTTGGACCATGCATCTTTGTGTACATGTGGCCTTTTCCTACTGTCCCAGTGGATAAGTTTCTTGCTATTCTGGACTTCATGATTACACCCATCCTGAATCCTGCCATTTACACACTGAGGAACAAAGACATGAAGGTGGCAATGAAGAGACTGAGCGATCAGTTCCTGCATTTTAGGAAAATGTCCTAAAGAATCCCTAATAATAAAAGTTACTCAGTGTGAGTTCAGTATGCTAAAACAGTAAATAGTCTTTATAACTATTTTGCTTTCTGATTTTTAAGTTAATATAATCTTTTCAAAACTTAACTATGATGCTGTAAATAACATGAACTCCTAATATTTATGGATACATAAATCTCTAATATGCAGAACCCAACTACTTTTTAAAGGTTAACATATTTTGATTTTGTGTAGGATTTTGACAGTGTCTCGAATACTGTATTCGTTGTATATATGCAGTGCCTATGGATGCAAGAACAGATCCTCTGCAACTGGAGTGACTGATGGCTGTAAACCACTTTGTGGTACAGGAAAACAAACTAGGTCTTCTACAATCATGTTATTAACCACTGTAGTTGCAAAGAACAATTTTTTTCATTTATCAATCAAAGTCCACTTACCCTGTATTCACATAATATATATTGTAATTAAACTTTTATAAATATGGAAATTCAGATATTTTTGTGGATTTGTAGACCTTATATAAATTCAGAAGTGGGGTAGCCAACTTAATGGTAATTTTATTTATTAGTTTTCTGAGAATCTTCCTTAATGTTTTTGCTATGGCTGTACAAATTAACATTTCTACAAACCTTATAGAATAATTCATTTTTCTCTATCATCTTGCCAAGACTATTTTTAAAGTTTCTTCAGTGTATATTAATTATGCATAATGGTGATTTTTCATTTTAATAAAATGTGAATAAAGTATTGGATTATATTCATTCCCCACTGTGGTCTTTTGCCAAACTACCACACCTCCCAATCCTCTTCATCTTCCCAACTAACTTCATTTCTACTTTTGTTCATTCTTTTGTGACTCAATGGGTTATCTTAGGGTTCTTTACTCCTAAGTGGATTCACCACTGAAGAAAATGGCTCTCCCTTCCTTATCTTCTCTTGTCATGGAGTAGTGACCCCTCTAAGAAGACCCCTTCCATGTCCAAATTTTGTTGGGACCAGTGTGGTAGAGATCTTATGAAGATAATTATAACTGTTGTGAGTTTGAGTGCAACAGCTCTGCATTGCCCAGGAGACAACATTTCACACACTTCTACCATTTATCAAATTCTTACATTTATTCCCTCCCTCATTCTTTAAAGAATCCCGAGTCTTGGAGGAAGTGATAATATCTACTTCCTTATATACCATTGGTCAATCACACTCATTTCTTCTCTGTATTTTACCAGCTATGGATCTGTGATTCACCAACGCACATTACTCATCTACTCTGACATAAGCTGGAAGTATATATATATATATAGTTCTATGTGCACAGACATAATTATCTGAAAGGCAATCTGGCCGGCAAATCATGTGCGCTTACAGGAGCAACTGTTTCCCCACCTTCCACTGACATGGCTTTTCCCCAGAGATAAAGGAACAGATATGAATTTTGCCTTGCTTATTAAGCATCAAATACTGTGAAATGTGGTTAGTTATACTCATGACAGACTTTTCAGTATTTTACCGGTGAGCTATATCTCTGAACAATGATATTGTTGAACACATGGTATAAAACTGAGTAAGATGACTGTTGATAATCTCCAAAAATACTATGTACAATATGCTGGTATTACAAGGGGATAACCAGCAAGGAGAAAGCTTCCAGCCCACTCCCAGATTAATTTTTTTTATGTCCTTACCAAGATATGTGGTGTCTTTAGCAATTTTTTCCTGTCTAGTAATAGTGGGCAACCAAGTATAATGGCAATTGACTGTATTGTTATGGGGGTTTAGGAAAACTTTCTCACGAATAACTCATAAAGAAATAGCAAACACAAGACACCAAAATTTTTACTCAATACTTTAAGACTTCTATAAACACCATTTCTCTCTCCCACAGGTTGCCTCTTACTTTTTATTTCAGTTTTCTTTTGATTAGCTTATGAAGTATCAGCTTTGTCAGACATCATTAGGCTTATTGACCCTCCCTCAAACTCCACTTCTCCCCTAATCCTGCCCTTCCTCACTGCTTAAATCATTTTACTCTCAGTGTTCCTGTTTCCACTTCCATATCATATTCATGTTGCATTCTAGCAGCCTTTAAAAGTCTTTCACACTGGCGTAATTCTAGTCTTCTATCCTCTTCACTCACATTCCCAAATGAAAGCATGAATCGAAAAGCTTAGCAGCTAGGATGCACATATGAAAGAGAATGTGGTAGTCTCCTTTTGAGGCTGAGTCGCCTCCTTAAATTAATATTTCCAGTTTTATTAATTTTCATACAAATTTCATAATTTTATTTTTTTTTTGGATTTTGGAGACAGGGTTTCTCTGTAGTTTTTGGTGCCTGTCCTGGAACTAGCTCTTGTAGACCAGGCTGGCCTCGAACTCACAGAGATCCACCTGCCTAGAGCAGTAAAATTCCACAAGGTATATTTACCAAATTATAAATTTTAATTTACCAGTAGATGAATATCTTGACTGACTCTATTTCCTTGCTATTTTAAATAGAGTAGAAAAAATATGGTTGTGCACTTATTTCTAACGAATTCTTTAGATACATGTTTACAAATATTATAGATGGAAATTCAATTTTAATATTTATTTTAGGAATTCTTTGCAGTGCTTTCAATATTTTACATACTAGTTTACAGCCTACCAATAATAAAGATTCCATTTCTCCACATCCTTGCCAGAATTTGTCATATATTTTACTGATGATAGCACTTCCAACTGTAATGAGATAGCATATAAAAGTACTAAGTTTGCATGTCCCTGATCTCAAATATGCTGACACAGTTGTCTTTGATCCAATTACAATACTTTTGTAGGGTATAACAGATTTGTCTAATTTCACTATTCTACATGTGTAGTCACAGGATCACATTTTAATCATATGCACTTATTTGAGTTGTCTATATTGCTCCATAGAACTTTGCATCTATTTTTGTGCCATTAAGATGTTGGTGTTAATACTATACCGCTGTAACATAATTTGAAATCTTTTGGATTGCTCATGTTTGCTCAGGATTATTTTGGCTATTGGGAGTCTTATATGATTTTATATGTATTTTAAATTGTTTTTCTATTACTGATAGAATGCAGAATGTATATATATATGTATATATATATATTCTCATCATATTGCTTTAGGTAAGACTCTTTAGTACACATTAGAGTACTACTCAGCGGTAAAAAACAATGACTTCTCGAATTTTGCATGCAAATGGATGGAAATAGAAAACACTATCCTGAGTGAGGTATCCCAGACCCAAAAAGATGAACATGGGTTGTACTCACTCATAATTGGTTTCTAGCCATAAATAAGGGTCACGGACTCTACAATAGGTGAATCTAAAGAAGCTAAGTAAGAAGGGGAACCCAAGGAAAAACATATAGTTATCCTCTTGGCTAAGGGAAGTAGACAAAATTGCCGGGGAGAAAATTGGGATCTTGGGGTGGGGTGGGTTGGGGGTAAGGGGAGATGGGGAGAGAAAAGTTAGAAGGGAAGGAGGTCGGGCCTTGGGAAAGCAGGAGGATTGGGATAAAGGAAGGTTGGACAGGGGAGCACGGAACCACAATTCTTAGTTAAGGGAACCACTTTAGGGTTGGCAAGAGACCTGACCCTAGAGGGGCTCCCAGGTGCCCAAGCTGAGGTCCCCAGTTAGTTCCTTGGGCAGTTGAGAATAGGGAACCTGAAATGACCCTATCCTTGAGCAATACTGACGAATATCTTGCATATCATCATAGAACCTTCATCTGGTGATGGATGGAGATAGAGACAGAGACCCACACTGGAGCACTGGACTGAGCTCCCAAAGTCCCAATGAGGAGCAGAAGGAGGGAGAACATGAGCAAAGAAGTCGGGACCACGAGGGATGCACCCACCCACTGAGACAGTGGAGCTGATCTATTGAGAGCTCACCAAGACCAGCTGGACTGTGACTGAAAAAGCATGGGATAAAACTGGACTCTCTGAACATGGCGAACTATGAGGGCTGATGAGACGCAAAGGACAATGGCACGGGGGTTTGATCCTACATAATGTGATGGCTTTGTGGGAGCCCAGCCAGTTTGGATGTTCACATTCCTAGATATGGACGGAGGTGGGAGGTCCTAGGTCTTACCACAGGGCAGAAAACCCTGACTGCTCTTTGGACTGGAGAGGGAGGGGGAAAGGAGTGGGGGGAGGGGGAGAAGGGTGGGAGGAGGGGGCGTAGGGGGGGAGGAGGGGGAGGGAAATGGGAGGCTGGGAGGAGGTGGAAACTTGTTTTTTTTTCTCCTTTTCTCAATTAAAAAAAACAATTTTGAAGTCATGCAGAGAGTAGACTACTTTCTTTTGTTCCCTATTATTATAGAAATACTTTCTGTTTTTCCTCCATTTAATATGACATTTACTACAAATTTGATATATATAATCTTTATTATACTGAGGTATCCACCCTAATTTCCTAATATTTTCAGTTTACACTGGTTTTGGATTTTGATGATGTTTTTTTTCTGCATCAAATATTTTCTGAGTCTATGCAGTTGATAACAGGAATTGATTTATGAGTATGGAACCATTTTTAATCTCTAAAGTAATTAAACTTCATCACAATGAATAGTCTTTCTGTATGTTCTTAAATTTTATTTGTAAGTATTTTAATGATAAATTTTTCATTTGTGTTCATCTGATAGCATGGTCTGAAAATTTTTGTTGTGTTTGGTTTTAGGGGTTGTGTCTTAATCAGAATTGAGTGTGAAGATAATACTGGGTTCATAAAAAATTCAATAGCACTCCTTCCTCTTCTGTCTATAAAATTATATAAAAGGAATTGGAGTTAATTTTTCTTTAAAGATCTGCTAGAATTATAAATTTAATTTGTCGAGTACTGGGTGTTTTTGTTTCTTTATTCTTGGTTTTGTTTTTAATAGTGAAGGCCATTTTATACCTGTTTTCATCTCATTGCTGGTTATAGATATGTTTATCTCTTGAGTTTTTAATAATAACTATTTTTTCAAGTCTGTGATTGGGCTTCAGTGTGGGTGTTAGTCATTCTTCTTCTGATTAAAAGTAGCAAACTTGTTTCTGCATATTTATCAGCCATCTCAATTTTCTTTTTTGGAAAAGTGTTTTACTCCTGCAACATTATTCAGGTAAACAAGAAAAAAACATAAGATAAAACAAAAAAGTAAGTATTAAGAAAGAAGAGGGATGAGGAAAGTGAATTTTAGGTATGATAGAGCATCTCTTGGGTATATTCCCAAAAGTGGTATTACTGGATTCTGGGGTAGGTTGATCCTGAATTTCCTGAGAAACTGCCACACTGATTTCCAAAGTGGTTGCACAAGTTTGCATTCCCACCAACAATGGATGTGTGTTCCTCTTACTCCACATCCTCTCCAGCAAAGGCTATCATTGGTGTTTTTTACTTTAGCCATTCTGACAGGTGTAAGATTGTATCTCAAAGTTGTTTTGATTTGCATTTCCCTGATCACTAAGGAGGTTGAAGATGACCTTAAGTGTCTTTTGGCCATTTGAACTTCTGTTGAGAATTCTCTGTTCAGGTCAGTGCCCCATTTATTAACTGGGTTAATAAGCATTTTAAAGTCTAGTTTCTTGAGTTCTTTATGTATTTTGGGGATCAGACCTTTGTCTGTTGTGGGGTTGGTTAAGATCTTCTCCCAGTCAGTAGGTTGCCTTTTTGTCTTAGTGACAGTGTCCTTTGCTTTACAGAAGCTTCTCAGTGTCAGGTGATGTGGGAGTGTCATATATCAATCTGTTGATTTCATTGGTTAAGCAATAAAGAAACTGCTGGGCCCTGATAGATTAAAACATAGGTGGGAGGAGTAAACAGAACAGAATGCTGGGAGGAAGAGGAAGTGAGCTCAGAGACGCCATGCTCCCCTCTCCTGGGTAGATGCGATAACTCTGCTTTCTGAAGCAGACACACACAATGAAGCAAGCCGCCAGGTCAGACATGCTGAATCCTTCCCGGTAAGCCATCTCGTGGGCCACACAGATTATTAGAAATGGGCTAGTCTAGGTGCAAGAGTTAGCCAAGAAGAGGCTAGATATAATGGGCCAAGCAGTGTTTAAAAGAATACAGTGTCTGTGTAATTATTTCAGGGCATAAGCTAGCAGGTGGCTGGGGTGCTGGGGATGCAGCCCCGCGGCTCTACCTATTACATTCAGGAGGTCCCATTTATTCAATGTTGCCCTTAATGTCTGGACTGCTGAGGTTATACGTAGGAAGTGGTCTCCTATGCCCATGTGTTGTAGAGTACTTCCCACTATCTCTTTTATCAGGTTCAGTGTGTTCAGATTGATATTGAGGTCTTTAATCCATTTGGACTTGAGTTTTGTGCATGGTGATAGATATGGATCTATTTTCATTCTTCTACGGGTGGGCATCCAGTTATGCCAGAACAATTTGTTGAAGATGCTTTCTTTCTTGTATTGTATACTTTTAGCTCCTCTATCGAAAATCATGTGTTCATAGGATTGAGGGTTAAAATCCGGGTCTTCTATTCGATTCCATTGATCGACTTCTCAGTTGTTATGCCAATACCAAGCTGTTTTCAATACTGTAGCTCTGTAATAGAGTTTGAAGTCAGGGATGGTAATGCCTCCAGAAGTTACTTTATTGTATAAAATTGTTTTGTCTAACCTGGTTTTTTGTTTTTTCATATAAAGTTGATTATTGTTCTCTCAAGGTCTGTGAAGAATTTTGATGGGCTTTTGATGGGGATTGCATTGAATCTATGGGAAATAGAGAAAACCCATAGCCAAGAAGACAACCTGCTGAATGGCCAGAAATGTTTACATAATTGGAGAGGGCCTGTATTCCATTCTTGGGACTGTCTGGCCTGGCAGGCACACACTTGTCTCCTCAGTACAGGAGCAGGACCTCTTGCTGGGCCAAGGACCTTGCAGACAAAAGCGCAGGCTTGGAGGGCGGGGAAGGTCTTGTGGAACAAAGATTTCCCTGTGGCAGGAGCACTCACTACTGGCTCCACAGACCCTCAGCCCCAAGAAGGCTGAGTTGGAGGATCCAAGGACCCTGAAGATGGAAAGGGGTGCTTGGGGGCAAGAAGGGATGGGGTAAATAGAGTAAGAATAGCCAGGGAGCTCTGTTTTATTTTTCAAACTGAAACCTTTGTGCTTTAATAGAATACTTGGTTCATCCACGCAGTTAAATTATACTGAATATGTATATATTTTCTATTTCAGAATATCAATATTTTAAATTTGTAGATAGCATTTCATTCCTTTAGATTCTCTTAACTGTGACATCTGCCAATAATTTTTTTTAAATTTAAAAATCCTTTAAATTATTAACTTTGGTTTAATGTTTGCTAGTTGTATGTCATTTGCTTTAATATGATTTTTTTTAATTGGCTTATATGGGGTCTAGAGGATGGTTGAGTGATAAAGAGAACTTTATGTTCTTACAGATGAGTGTGGTTAAATTCCCCAAGCGATGAACAAGTGGTTTACAGCTGTATGTAACTTCAGCTAAAGGTATACTACGGCTTCTTTTGGTCTGTGTGAGTGCTGGCTTGCATGTCCACAAAAGCATATTCACCTACACATAAATAGATGAATGTATTTTAAATTTGACAGGCAATATATTCTCATTGGTGCAATAGTGGAATGTATGGTATGGGAATTAAAGACATTCTGTCTCTATCTGAGGTCTTCTCCACGTTAATAGACACAATCTAGAGTTTAAATGACAAAGTCGTATCACTCTTTCTCAACTACAACTTAAACTCTCATATTGTTATTTCTCAGACTATGTTCTCTTGGACACTGTGTTGCCCGTTCTGTGTTCACTTCTGCATTGGAACAGTATTGGGTAGATACACAATAAGTTATGTAATATTGCCCCTATGGCAAACAATATTGGAAAATGATGGATGGTTGCAATTAGACCACACCTTTAATAATTGCTAAAATACATGTAGCAAATTGTCTTTAACCTATTTAAATTATGCTACATATACAATTTTATTACAATGATAAATTACTTTCCCATCATCTTTTTATCCCTTTAAGATTTGCATAAATTTGCATGATTGCATTCCCCTGCTATCCTGGCTGTCACTACCCAACTATAATTAATTCATGACAGTCATTTAGGTGTGAAATTCACATGTTAGTTCAATATGTAACACTATACATTGAGAAAACTATATTCTCTCTGCAGATACATTTTTAACTGCCTTCGTCATTTTCTTTTTCAATTACATTATTTGTTGCATTTTCCTAGCTTAACTCAAATCTAAGTTTAATGAAGCATAAGAGTCACTTGAGGTCTAAATTCAGAGAAAGTAAGTGACTATGAGATTCCCCCAGGAAAATCTAAAGAAAGCCTTTCCATGTTGGGGTGCTATTTAAAACACAGAACTGCAAAGTTTTTCCACAAAGAGGCTTTACAAATATATTGTTCTCCACTGAGAAAGAACTCTCATTAAAGTTGTTCAGTATAGGAAATGAGCTCACCACCATCTTGGGGTAGAAGCACAAGCTTAAATAACTGTTATCAGACAAGAAGAAACTGATTTCATAGGCAATTCCAATAGGTAAGTACATGAGAAACTCTTTTTAACTTAGGGATATCACTTTCAATCTAATTTGGTAATTTCAGAATATTTTTTCCCTTGGCATATTTTTTTTTAATTTCGAAATATGAATCTTCGAGTTCTGAATGTGTTACTCATGTGAATACCAACCACAAATATTTTGGATTTTCTCTCCAGTGAGTAGTTTTGGGACTTATTTGCTGCAGTTTTACACACATTCTCTCTCTCTGTCTCTCTCTCTCTCTCTCTCTCTCTCTCTCTCTCTCTCTCTCACACACACACACACACACACACACAAACACACAGAGGAAGAGAGAGAGAGAGTCCTACAGTCTTACAAACATTCATGAGTTTAACCCCAGAGTACAATGACTTTCAAATGGAGTTCAGGGTCCTTTGATCTTGATATTTTCTAAAAAATTTCAATTTTTCCTCTTTTAGAACATAATCAAAGTAGTAAGTTTAAATATACTCAGCTATTGACATCGACAGTGTAACATGCACTCTGACTACAAAATATTTTAGATGTTTTGAATAATAATGTAAATTTTTGTTGGACTTTTGTTATTTGTGCATGTGTGTGTGTGTGTGTGTCTGTGTTCATCTCCATGATGATGAGTCTTCTGTCATCTTTATGACTTAGTTTTCTCAAAGTTTCTGCAAGAAGACAGACAATCCATACTATATATTATAGGTTTGACACTTTGTGCTAATGTGAATGAGCAAGCCAAATTGGAGATCTACCATGATGAAAAAAAAAAAGATGTTTACTTAAATAAATGGGGAATGAAATTTTAAAAAGAAAAATTTAATTTCCAGAGAAAATTTTATTTACTCCCACTAAGACTAATATAGATAATACAATTTTTACTTGTTTAAAGTTTACCTGATCTTTAAAATAAACATATAATTTATTTTTAATAAAAATAGTCATAAAGGAAAAGGTAGCTTTTATTTTCCTCCAAGAATTAAATATTGCGTTACTCTATAACTCTACAAATGGAACATTTTTTTCTAATTACTACATATTGAACAATGTACAAACCTATTTTATATAATAAATATCTATTCTCCCAGCCAATATTCTTAAATACAAAATCTACTTCTGATTACTTAATACTTTCAGAAATAAAATTATATAAAATAATGTAAAAATCCCATTCTGACCTTTGCCATCTAATTTCCTTTAATTATAGACACATGGAAGAGAATGGCAGGATCAGAGTTAAAAAGGTTTGGCCTTCAGTGATTCCCTTTGACCTGTGGAGTCACTGTGACTCACGTTCCCATCAATGAGGCTGAGAAGCATTTCAGGCTACAGCATCCATGGGGTTATCATCATTTCAGGAAGTTTCGTATTACAAGCTGGAACAGGTTTTCTGAAACTTTTGGTCTTAAAAATAAGACTTAACCTGAAGTTTAAAAATAACTTTCAAAGCTGAAGAGATGACTCAGTGGTTTAGAATATATTCCACTCTTGAAGAATACCAGAATACATATCCAGTGTCTGCTTCTAGCCTCTGTCCATATCTGCACATGTGCAGCACACACACACTTAAACACACAGAGATTCACATACTTATAGCTTTTACTATGTCTATTCTGCAAAATGTCATAATTTATAGTCTTCGAATCACCCAGGGAACATTTTTACAAGACATTTAATAAAATTATCAGACAATCCATAATCTCAGCATTTGCCTGCATTTATATCAACCAGTGAGAACTATGATTTTTATATTACTCATTCATTTTCCAGCAAGTTTGCAATAAATCATTTAACATATTTAAATGTACTCATAACTATCTAATTTTACTGTATTCATTCCAGTTATCATTGTAATTTTTAATTTAATTGATTACAGCTTTATTCATATAATTTTAAGATCTCTATGTCTCAAAAAGCAAACTGAGAATTCTCAGAAGATCACAGGGATCCCTTCCCAAAACATGTCATACACATGTATAGTAGCTGTATAGATTATTTTTTAGGTAATTATTTATTTTTTAAATTTCAGATATTTTAGCAATTAGTTAGATAATAATTAAACTGAGTATTGTATTGCTGAAACAACTAAGAAGGGCAGGTCTACTGTGGGTGAGTCACATAAAATATTAAGGGTTGGAATAGGAGAAACCAATACTACACAAAATAAAAATATATAAAAATTAAAAGCATGGAGAATTGTTACAAGCAATTTTGCAAAAAAAAAAAAACTGATCAAGAAAATTTATTTAGCTGCATTCACCAGAAAGCCTTGTTTGCAACAAATCATAAAGAATAGGGTTTAGTTTTCTCACATCACTAGAATAAATCTTGAAAAGGCACTGATGACTTCGGTGAACTTGCTCAATATGCGCACTAAGTGCTGGGCTTTGTTCAGGTTTCCACTGTGCTATATGTAGGACATGGGCTTTAGTTATCATAGCTGATGTACTCTTAATAATAGTAATCGTATTTAGTTCAAAAATTAAACTGGGAGCAAAGCAACACTTTTTCCATAAAAAGGTATTTTTCCCTTTTGAAAGAAAATGACTTTCTGGAAAGATACTGACTTAGCAATACATATCCAATTTTTTAGAAAAAAATAAAAATATCACAACATGTTAAACAAAAAAGACCTATTGTTCCTGATGTGAGATAAGGCTGCAATCTTTAAAATTTGGATTGAAGGTCATAACAGGAAGGAAAACAAGCAGTTATAAAAGTTTCATGAAGTCAAGATGCCAAAGTCTTAGAAATATACATAGAGAAATTAATAAAATCAGGGCTTGAATCCTGTAGGGAAATACAGCAAAAGAGTAAGGTAAAACGGGTTATGATAAAACATAGCCTGAATAGAGTTTCTCTCAAGAAACAAAGTGTCTATGGCAATTAGATGGTAGGACTGACAAACGAACATTGAGGATTGCTGAGGAATGACTGGCAAGAGAGGAGTAGTTCTAGGGGACACCAGAGACTCTTATCTTAAATGAGTTAATACTAGCTATAGGACATAGAAGTTGGGGGCTGTTTGATTGGAAGATGTTTGTTGGAAACCAGAGTGTATTTCGAAGTAACAATCAGAGTAGCATAGTAGTGTAACAAAAAACATTGAATATGTGTTTAAAATTTGTAAATGTAAGTCCTGACCCTGACACTTTATCCCACTTTAACTCTGGAGATTTATTTTTTTATAAGATATAAGTCTAGATCAAGAATATAGAACATACACAGACTTTTACATCGTACAAGTGTCAATAGGATTGCTAAACATCTTCACACAAAAAGAAGTACAAAATTGATGCTATGTATTGGTATATAATTTTAAAACCAATAACATATTTACCCTTACAGCCAGTGAATGTTGATATCTAAGCAGAACCATGATATAAGTGTAAAAAAGTAAATGTTTTTTTAAAAAGCATCTCAATTGAGTAGGGAATGTCCATGATCAGTGTATAAAAAAGCAAGATATATACAAGGAAGACATGAATTGTAAAAAAAAAAATCTACAAGAAAAAATAATAAAACTTATATCATTGGTATAGCCATATCTTTGGATAAGATTTCAAAACTACAATACGGTGAAAGCACAAATAATGGAATGAGTGTTTATATCACAAAACAAAAAGAAACATCAATAAAATCAAGGACAAATAAAAGAATTATATGAACATTTATCTGTTATATTTAAGATAATCAAAATGCTAAATCCTCCCCTGAAAAAAAATAAGCAATCACAATTAAAATTCATGGGGAAATAAAAATGAATGTCACTTCTAACATAGATGCCCAAATACTATACAGAAAATATTTATATTGGGGATGTTGTGATGGCTCAGTGGAAAAGACCACCTGCTGCTTTTATAGAGGACCCATGTTCAATTCCCAGCACCCACAAAGTAACCCATAGACTGTAATAACACCAGGGCCAGAGAATTGAATGTCCTCTTCTGACCTCAATGTAAATTGTACATACGTGGTACACATATAGATATACAGACTAAACCATCATATGCATTAAAAACAAGAAAAATATTTAAAATTCTATATTAAATCATAAACCACAAGAGAAACACTAATCAAAACCAGCACTCGGGAGGCAGAGGCAGGCGGATCTCTGTGAGTTCGAGACCAGCCTGGTCTACAGAGCTAGTTCCAGGACAGGCTCCAAAACCACAGAGAAACCCTGTCTCGAAAAACAAACAAACAAAAAAAAAACTATAATGAAATCACAGTGTCACCTACTAGTAAAAATACTACCAAATAAAAAGTAACCAATCTTCTTCAAGAATAAGCTAAAAGTTCTGTTTTATGCACTCATGATGAGAATGATCATGTAGCAGCTGTATTGAATTATAGATGTTCCTCAAAATTTTAGCATAGAATTGCCATATTCATCCACTATTTTAACTTGGGTTTATCTTAAGTAAACAAATTCATCATACCAAAGAGATACATGCTTTTACATATTTATGACTGTACTATTTACAATAGGTGACATGTTGAAATAGCCAACATATAATCCAATATTAGTCAAACAAATGAAAGAATTGAGCCATTTGCAGACAATGGATAAAAGTGAAAGACCCTTTGTTAAAGGAAATGCCACAGAGAGAAAATATATACAACTTCTGATCATGTGTGGCAATGTTAAAAAAAACTCAGTATTACTATATAATAGTAATCAATAGTGGTTTGAAAGTGAGAAAGTGGGAGGGTAGAAAGACTGAAACAGTATATCTAATACTTCTGCATGTATTCAAAATCATAATGCACCCATGAATGAATATAACTAAAGTATGTCTGTCAAAATATTTTAAAAAATTTATAAAAATAAATATAAATGAAATGGGTTTAAAAACCTTCATTTTGCCACCAGTGAAGCAAATACATGAAATAATAATTTGCAAAAGAGAGCAAGAACACACTATATGGATATTTTCTGTCACCTGAAGTGATTAGACATTGAAAACATCTAGAAAAGAGTTCATAGAATATATTCAGAAATACTGAAAAGCAAATCTACTAAAAGAAAATGTCTGAATGTAGAATTAAAAGGAGGAACCCCATTTACCCCCTCTACCATATTTATGCTTGTGATTCTTTAGGGGTACTATGCTGATAACTTTATTATTTTTCATTTTCTTTTTCTTTTGCTATACAACTCAGAGTTTTTTCTCTTGATTTTGAAATTCAGAAAATAAAAGAGCCCCATAAGTGGAAAATATCCCTTAATAGCTAAGCTACAATTTCTCCTCATTTCCTAACAACAAGTGATTTGAAACTGCCCATCCCAATGGATCAACTAAATTACTCCATGGTTTCTGAGTTTGTGCTTCTAGGACTCTCTAGTTCTTGGAAAACTAAAGTTTTTCTCATGCTGACGTTCTCTGCACTCTACTTAGGAATCATTGTGGGAAATCTCTTCATTGTAATTTTGGTAATTGCTGACTCACATTTACATTCACCTATGTACTTCCTGTTGGCCAACCTGTCTTTGAATGATGTGTGGGTTTCTTGTACCACAGTTCCCAAGATGATTTCAGATCATCTGAAAGAACACAGAGTAATTTCTTTCCACAGCTGTATGACTCAGATGTGTTTTATCCACATTATGGGAGGAGTGGAGATGGTGCTGCTCATAGCCATGGCATTTGACAGGTACACAGCCATCTGTAAGCCTCTGCGCTACTTGACCATCATGAGCCCTAAATTATGCATTTCATTTGTAATTGTTGGCTGGGTCACTGGTGTGGTCCATGCCCTGTCCCAGTTCTCTTTTGTTATAAACCTACCTTTTTGTGGTCCTAACGAAGTAGACAGCTTTTACTGTGACTTCCCCCGGATCATACAACTCACATGCACTGATGGAGGCAAGTTTGAATTTATCATTGCTGCCAACAGTGGCTTCATGAGCATGGGGACCTTCTTCCTGCTTCTTCTCTCCTATGTCTTCTTTTTGATCACTGTCTGGAAAAGGTCTTCAGGAGACTTGTCGAAGGCACTTGTCACTCTGTCATCACACATCACTGTAGTTGTTCTTTTTTTTTACTCCATGTATGTTTCTCTATGTGTGGCCTTTCCCCACATCAGGAGTTGACAAATACCTGTTTATTGCTGACTTCGCTATCACACCTGCCCTGAATCCTGTCATCTATACATTGAGGAACAAAGTAATATGGGTATCAATCCAAAGATTATACAAAAGAGTTGGTTATGACAGACTTTGCTGAGTAAATCTCATGTGGGAGCTCTAAAAACATATGGACAACTGTATATTGTAAGGTTCCATTAAGGCACATATTCCATAGCCTTGTAACCAACACATGTCACCTACCTCGCAGCATATTCCCTTTCCCACACACTATTAATGTGTTGCTTCTGTTCCTTTGAGAAATTATAATACATCACTATGTACTTCTTTTCTTAAAAAAACCTCTGTGGATAAATAAATGTGTTTTATAGATTTTTAAACAGTCTACAATGTTCAAAATTAAACATCAATTTTTGGGGGTAAATAAATGAATTATTACAATGAGTGCTTCCATATTTAGGTCTTGTGTCTCTAGCTTTTCAGGTTGTATTGTCTCAAAAAATACACAGAGTTAAAATTTGAAAGCAAAATCTTTTTCAGAAGAGGATTCAGAGTCATCAGTGGAGAAGCGATACACTAGTCGCCTCTACTGGTTCTTCCCTAAAGGCGACTATATAGATGTCATTTTTTTTTTCAAATTGTTTCAGTTGTAAGATAGAGTATCCAGCATGGTTCTTCTTTTGGTAAATGTGCAGTTTTTAATATGTTCAATCTGTTTCCTAGAAAATGTCTAAGTGCAGTGTAGAAAACTTGGGAAAGTCATCAAGCAGAGTTGATGGTTAATACACTAAATTAGGTAACTACCAAGTAAACCGATGATCATAATCTAAAGGCTATGTAACTTATAAAACTATATGTTAAATCATTCCACTTTAATCGTGTGGCACTAACTGTTACATAAGGAAGAAAAATTCTGTTCTCTGAAAATCTCCAATTCTCTATTTTGTATGAGTCCCTTAAAACTACTAACTGATAGTGGCCTTTCATTCATGTGCCTGGCCCAGCAAAGATATGGCCAGTATAGTAGTCTAAGGAACAGAGTAGATACCATACCCTAGAAACTTAAATCATCTGACATCTACTGGGTTAAAAACTGACATTTGAATTTTATATTAAAGTTCTAGATATAGCCCAAATACTGTCTTTATACACATATATACAAATAAAATGATCCACAGAGTAAAACGATGAGCAATGGGGAAAAGGCATATTTGAGAAAAGGGCAATGAGATTGTTATTCATTTGAAAGTGTATAAAATCTATTAACACTGCACACAATATAGCAGAAGTCCAAAAAAAGAGGCTTTTATCTTACTGTGTAAAGGAGGGTATCTGTATTGGGGTTGTTTTTATTGTTGTTACTGTTGCTTTGCTTTTTGTTTATATTAAATATAGATATTTTAGACCCTGAATGTTTTCCCTTCTTCTACTCCTTCCAGTTCCACTCTGCCTCTCCTTCCATCTGTGTCACACTAGAAAATGAGCAGTCACCTAGGGGACAATAATAAATTAATATAAGGTAAAACAAAAATGTACAAATTGGAATAGGGCAAAATGAACAAAGGAAAAGAACCCAAGACACAAGAAACACATATAGATGCAGAGACTTGGTGTTCATATTCAGGAATCACATAAAAGCACAAACCTGGAAGCCACTATATATATATATATATATATATATATATATATATATATATATATAAACTCTATAGAACAAAAATGAATGAATACATGAATAACAATATTGTTCTTTTAAAAAACATCTCTTACATGACAAAAGACCTCCAGTGATGCAAGTGAGTTCATTTTCTGTTGGTCATTGACTGCTGGGTTTGCAGGCCACCATTAAGAGTAGTGTGTTTCTCCAGTGAGACTCCCTTGGATAAAGCTGTTTTCTCATTTGCAAGTGCTTATCAGTTGTAGATAGCTTCAGAGTTAAGGATGCTAGCTGCATCTAATTGCAGCCTTGTACAGGCTGCAAGTTTCTAAGGGGGTAAAGCAGTCTGAACCACACACACACACACACACACACACACACACACACACACACACACACACAAAGTCCTGGATATTATATTTGTACTTTGTGCCTGTAGTCTGTGTCTTCCAATATCTGGAATGGTTTTTCTTTCATTTTCAGGCTTTAAATACACCACCTACCCTCTCTGTTGTGTTTGAAATGTCACCGTTTTGAACTAAAGTCCTCAGAAAGAAGGGAAAAAAATGTATCCCCATGTTAAAGACTCTTTAAAACTATGGATTGCTAAGATGACATGGTGGTTAAGAAAACCTCAGAACCCAGAATCCACATTGAGTTACTCACAAACACCTTCAACTCCAGCTTCAGGGATTCCGACCTAGGATACCTGCATACATACGTACAAACACACACATACACACCCTCTCTCACCCACATGCACACACATACACATAGACATTTACACAGACACACAAACATGCAGACATGGCCTTTGAGAGAAAATGATGCATGAATGTCAGTATGGCCGTGATTAACAATAAAGAAGAACCAGATCTGTATTGCCCTGGTATTACTAGGTTCTTTAGACACTGACATTGTCTTGAGTAGCTAGCTGCACAGAACACAGGCATTCACATAGCCTTTGGTGGTAATAGGAGTCCCAGATAGCAACTCAGATTCTGGTGGCTTTTGGGTCACAGACCCAGACATGACCCAGTCATGGCCCTGTACAGGAAACTGGGACCAGACAACACCATAGTCCTTTGTGTAAGGAAATACAGGCCACCAAGCTTAGCCTGGACCCAGTGGCAGCTTGCCCTTGGATACCAACAGTGCCTCAGGTTGTGGCCTAGACCCCAGTCATTTGTGTGTACTTCAGTGTTACCATGAGCCACAGTCATCAACATAGGTCTCAGCTGAACAAGGACCATGAACCCAGACATGATTCCTGGTAGCATCTTGGGTCCAGATGTCACCATGACCCCAGGTAGCAGCAAGGGCCACTCGGATTGTCATGACATTCATAGTGGTATCACCCTTGGAAACCCATTTGATCCCAGGTCATAGCCCAGACCCAGGTATTGGCAAGGCCTTTGTTAGTGTCGATAGCCTTGGACATTATCACAGACACTGGCTGTGGAAGAGTCGTGGACCCAGACATGACCTTGGCAGCAGCTCTGGCAAAGTCATCATGTTCCTTGGTTGGCATCTAAAGGCCACTCATGAATATGACCCCAGTGGTGCCATGGCCATCAGATAATAAAGTGACCACAGGTGGTAGCCCAGACTCTGGACATTCTTGTTGTCATTGATATCAACATAGACTCCAGCTGCTGTAGGATCACATACCCTGACATGGCCCTTGGCAACAGACCAGCACCTGACATCATCCTGGTCCTTGGTGGCAAGCAGGCCACCAACATCAGCCTCGTCCTCAACATGCTCACTTCTTCAGATCTGCCACTTAGCATAACATACAAGCCTGTCAACTTCCCTTTCTCTCCTATTTCTTCACCATATACTTGTTCATCTTCAGGCTGCTTTGTTATCAGGTGGCCCATGAATCTAAACACCACTCTTAAAAACACTGATAACTTTAAGTACACAAATAAGTCATTTAACACAGTAGGCTCACTATTAACTATTTAACTAAATAAAATGAATCTGTATGTATGACAAACACAGGAACATTTACACTGTTGCATTCCTAACAGGTACAGATTTGATACAACCCTAATGTACTGAAGTGGGGAGTAGATAAATAGAAGTGCATACAATGGAATAAAAGTAGCAATATAAAATTATCAACTTAACAGCATGGTTTAATCCAAAATTCAGAGAGAAGAAACCTTGAATCAAAAGGGAATATAACATGCGACTATGAAAATCAATGCATATTAGCATCACACCTTTTAACTTCTTAGATATTTATAACTTCTCAGATATGCATAAAAATGATGCACCATCTTATCATAAAAAGTTGGAGAAATGAATTCTTAAATTGTTGGCACAAATACATACTTGCAAATCCAATGTTGATAATCATCTGGAAGATTTCAACACTCTAAAAATTGAAGAAAATCATGTATTTCAAGTAAACCTGTGCTAGATAGCTTAACATTGGGCAACATGCAAAGCTAATTCTGGTATCAATGTTTTCAAAATGCTTACTACTAGGTAAAGGCAATATATGTGATATACTGTGTGATAGATGAAATACATACTATTAATATAAAAATATATGGAACACATAGTATTTATGGAATAAGTTCTATGCCATGTTGTTAAGACTTTAAAAAAGAGGGATATAATGTCATTGATGGATTTGGAGAACATTATGCTAAGTGAAAATCCAGGTAGAAAGTAAAACTGTAAGGTGTGCTTTCACTTATATTCAAAGTTTTAAAAAGTTGAATAAATAGAAAAAGAGAAGAACTGTGGTCAATAATAGTATATCACAGAGAAAAAAAGAAGATATCTAAGTTCATAGTTTTATACATAGCAAACAATACTAGAAAATTAATGTACTGTATTAAAGCAATAGTTAATTGATTGTTATGGTAAGTTGAAGAGATTTTAGGTGTTTTTAATGCATACACTGTGTCTATGTAAAATACTGATATGCAATAATACCATATATATGTAAATAAAAACAAAATAGTGATCAACTTAAGCATATACCATAAGTGAACTTAAAAATAAAAGCAAAATTATACAAATTAAAATAAGATTGTTTGTCTGAGTCCTTGGTATGTTATGAATTGACCATATAGTGCCAAAAGAGAGTATGAGAGTAAATAAATCACTCCACTGGCATTTTCAGATGTCGTGACAGTTGTCTAAGTGTGTATGTGCAACTGTAAAGCTACAAACAAGAGGAATTTTTCAATGTTCAAAAATATTATTTTATTTATGTGTGTGTACATGTGCACATGAATGTATGTATGCTTACCTGTCTTCATGCAACAACACTTGTTCTCAGATTAGAAGACAATGTGATGGAGTCCAGTTTCTTTCTCCACTATGTGGGACACAGTTAAGCCTAATGAATAAACTCAGGTTATCAGGCTTGGCAACAAAACACGTTACATGATAAGATAGCTAATTGGTCACAGCAGAATCACATTATTACAATGAGACACAGTTTCAGATTCAACCAGAATTTAGAGGTAACATTAACAATTTGTGTTGCAAGGAAGTCCCTATTGTTCTTCCCAGCCACCCGGCTTGCTTAGTCCTGAAGTAACCACACAGAAACTGTATTAATTAAATTACTGCTTGGCCCTTTAGCTCTAGCCTCTTATTGGCTAACTCTTACACCTTGAGTTAAGCCATTTTATATATTAATTATTTATTAAAGATTTCTGCCTCCTCCTTGCCACTGCCTCCCATTTCTCTCCCCTCCCCCAATCAAGTCCCCCTCCCTCGTCAGCCCAAAGAACAATCAGGGTTCCCTGCCCTGTGGGAAGTCCAAGGACCACCCACCTCCATCCAGGTCTAGTAAAGTGAGCATCCAAACTGCCTAGGCTCCCACAAAGCCAGTACGTGCAGTAGGATCAAAAACCCATTGCCATTGTTTTTGAGTGAGGTAAGCCAGACCCAAAAAGAGGAACATGGGATGTTCTCACTCATATTTGGTTTCTAGCCATAAATAAAGGACATTGAGCCTATAATTCAGGATCCTAGAGAAGCTAAATAAGAAGGAGAACCCAAAGAAAAACATATAGGCATCATCCTGAATATTAACTTTCATCAGGCGATGAAAGGAGACTGAGACAGAGTCCCACATTGGAGCACCGGATTGAAATCTCAAGGTCCAAATCAGGAGCAAATGGAGAGAGAGCACGAGCAAGGAACTCAGGACTGCGAGGGGTGCACCCACACACTGAGTTAACCCATTTCTATTAATCTGTATATCATCATGTGTCAGTGGCCTACCGAAAAAGATTCAGCATGTCTGACTCTGGTGGCACCATGGTAGCTTTCCAACTATGCTTTATTCCTCCCAGAATTCAGTTCCATTTTCTCTGTCTACCTAAGTTCTGCCCCTATCAGGCCAAGGCAGTTTCTTTATTCATTAACCAATGAAGCAACACACAAACAGAAAAGACTCCTACACCCAACTTGGGAAGACCTGGTTGATGAAATTACTCCAGTAATGTAAGTACATCCCAAAGTGACTGTTTTACTGACATTTTTTTACTCATCTAGTAAGTTTTCAATATTAGCAGCATGTTTATTTTTTATCACTAGTGATTTTTAGAAAATTCCATTAGTGTTTTTAATTGTTCTATTATCTAAAAACATCATATGTTTACCTTTCCAAATAAAATTAGAGATTTATGGAAACATTAAGTAGTTTTATATGTTCACATAAAATAAACTTATCTAACATGAAAAGATATAAGACTCCACTGTAAAAGCATGCTGCGGTAGGCCACTCACATTATTCTAAAATTATCTTATCTTAAAATTTTATTATTCAGCTATAATACAATGACATCCTAAAAATTGCAGGCAAATGGATGGAACTCAAAAAAATCATATTTAGTGAGAAATCCAGACCTAGGCAGACAAACACAATATGTACTCACTCATAAGTGGATACTAGATATAAAGCAAAGGATAACCTGACTACAATCCACAGGTCCAGAGAAGCTAGGTAACAAGGAGAATCATAAGAGAAACACATGGATCTCCCTGGTAAGGGGAAATTGATGAGATTTCTTGAGTAAACTTGGGGCAGGGGGTTGGTAGAGGGTATGGGATTGGTAAAGGCAGCATGGGAGAATAAGAGAGTCGAGTTGGGAAATGGATGAAGTGGGAGAGCAGTGAAAGAGATATCTTTATAGAGAGGACCATTATGGGGTTATGGTGAAACCTGGTGCTAGGGAAGTTCCTAGGAATCCGTAAGAATGACCCCAACTAAGACTCCTAGAAATAGTGGAGAGTGTGCCTGAACTGGCACACTGTTATCTGATTAGTGAATACCCTAACTGTTATCGCAGAACTTTCATCCAGTAACTAATGGAAGCAGATAGAGAGATGAGCAACAAACACCAGACTGAGATCAAGAGTCTTGCTGAAGAGACAGAGCACAGATTATATCAACAAGGGTGGTTAAGAGTATAAAGGGGAAAACCACAGAGAAAGTTGGTCAGAGATCTTGGGAATTCATATACTCTTGACTAAACAGCTAGGGACCCTGTATGGTATCTACCTAGTACTATCCTTGTGACCAATAGTTGTATAGATTTGTCTGTTTGAGGGAGCCCCTGGCAGTGAGACCAGGATCTATCCCTGATGCAGCAGCTAGCTTTTTGGAGTACCTTCCATATAATGGGTTGCTTTGCTCAGTCTTCATGCAGGGGGAGGGTCTTGGTCCTGCCTCAACTTAATGTGTCAGTCTTTTTTGACTCCCTGTGGGAGGCTTTACCATTTCTGAGAAGTGGATGGTGGTGGATTGGCTAGGAGAGAGAAGAAGGATGAGAGGGAGCAGGAATGGTGGTTGTCATGTAAAAATTAAAAAAAAAAAGATGTTACACAAGCCCAAGCTGTGTACCATGATATGACAATCTTCATGTGACAAAAACATGTTTTTCCACAGAGCCATATAAAGGATAACTTAAATACTTAATTGAATAACAAGAGAAAGCAATAATGAGTAATCTAAGGTGAATTCACTCCTATCCTCTACAACTGAAAGAAGCATAAAAATTACACTCAAAGAACAATTCCATGTTTTAAAGAAATTGAGGTCACAAGATTCTTTTGTCTTGGAGCATCCTCCCAAGAACTCAATATTCTCCTCACAGGACTCCATTTCTGAACTGTGTTTTGACAGGTCATGACTCCCAGTGTTCTCTTAAGAACACACTTCCAGTCATCTCACTTCTTTCCCTCAGGCTATAAATCCTAAAGGCTTCATCACCTCCGGAACAGTGACCAAGCATTAGATTCATGGTTACAGTTGTGAAAGCAATTAATATTGCCTAATTATATATTTAAAATTACTGGTTTTGTGGGAGCCTAGGCAGTTTGGATGCTCACCTTACGAGACCTGGATAGAGGTGGGCAGTCCTTGGGCTTCACACAGGTCAGGGAACCCTGATTGCTCTTCGAGCAGATGAGGGAGGGGGACTTGATCGGGGGAGGGAAATGGGAAGCGGTTGCGGGGACGAGGCAGAAATCCTTAATAAATAAATAAATTTAAATAAAAAAATTGTTTAAGTGACCACATTTATATTTTGTTTTTTTTTCAGTCATTTTTTTCTTAAAAGCTAATAATATACAATATTTTACAAAATGCTTAAAAGGCTATCATTGTAGAACCTATGACGATAGTAATGCTGAGAGTTATGAAAACTCTGGAGTCTCAAATCAAGCAGTCTCAGAGTGCTTGGCTTTTCTAGCCAGCCAGCAGGGAGTTTCCCCAAATCCAACCCCATCCACTGGCCCCACCAAATTATTAGCCACACTCCACTCCCAAGGTGGATATCTGAAACACAGCTTGCTCCAATACTGAGGGGACTTAAGAAGTAAGTGAACAGTCATGCAGTGGGATACCCCAGTCATTAGGACCTCCACAGTGGAATAAAACCATTGGCCCTTCCACCAACTCTCTCAACTTTTCTAGTCACCCAGCAGGAGGGTTTCCTTCAGGCAGACTCTCCCAAACCCCAACCATGAATACTGAACCCTGTAGGCTACTAGCGCCCCATCCTGCCTAAGAGCTGAGAGCTTGCTACAATACTGAGAGGACCAAGAGCATACAACAAAACTATGGGGACCAAAAGAGAGGACCATGCGAGTAAACTAGGAGAGACAACCAAGAGATCAGGCTTATGGAGACCTCAGAGGCATTCTGAGACAGACATTGACAGTACAGTGTATACAAAAAAAAAACAAACAAACAAACAAAAAAAAACAAACAAAAAAAAAACAAAACCCACAAACACTCAGAGAGCCACTGCAAGGATTGAACTACAACACAAAGACACTGCTGGCCTCATTTGGAGAGAAGGGTAGGCACCAATGCAAGAATTCAACCAACAACCTAAAAAGCAGCATGGTAACACCAAAACCCAGTGATCACACAACTGGAAGACTTGATCATCCTAACCCAGAAGAAACAGAAGAAAACAACTTTAAACATAACTTTATGAAAATAATGGAGACAATTAAAGAAGAAACAAAAATCTCCCTTAAAGAAAGAGAGGAAAAGACAAAAAATTGGAAAAAAAATAATGAATCCTTCAAAGAAAACCAAGGGAAAAAAAAATCAAACAGGTGAAGCAAACAGTTCAAGACTTGAAAACTGAAATAGAGGTAATAAAGAAACACAAACTAAGAGAATTCTGGATATGAAAAATCTGGGTAAATTAACAGAAACAATAGAGACAAGTGTAATCAACAGAATATAATAGATAAAAGAAAGAAACTCAGGTGCTGAAATACTAAAGAGGAAATAGACTCATTAGTAAAAGAAAACATTAAATATAACAAATTCTTAACACAAAACATCTAGGAAATCTGGGACACCATGAAAAGTCGAAACCTAAGAATAATTGGGGTAGGAGATGAAAAAGAACTCCAGGCTTAAACAAACAAAAAATATATTCAACAAAATCATAGAACACTTTTTCGACCTAAAGAAGGATATCCCTATGAAGGTACAAGAAGCTTACAAAATGCCAAATAGATTGGATCAATACAAAAAAAGTCCCTCACCATATAATAATCAAAATGCAAAATATAAACAATAAAGAAAGAATATTAAGAGCTGATGTGAGAGTCCCCTCATGTGCTCTTATTGCCACCAATGAGTAAAGAAACTGCTTTGGACCTATAGCAAGGCAGGACTTAGGTAGGCAGGGAAAGTTAGGGTGAATGCTGGGAGAAAGAAGGGCAGATTCAGAGAGACGTCATGAAGCTGCCAGAATCAGAAATGACAAAACTTTACCAGCAAGCCACTGCCATGTGACAATACACAGATTAATAGAAATGGGTTAAATTACTATAAGAATTAGCCAATAAGAAGCTAGAGCTAATGGGACAAGCAGTGATTCAATTAATCCAGTTTCTGTGTCATTGTTTTGGGGTTGAGCAACTGGGAATGACCAAGCAACCTCTCTTTCTCCTTGCAACAAAGAGCTAGACAGAAAAAGATCAAGTAACATATAAAGTTACACCTATCAGAATTACACTCAGCTTCTCAATGGAAACCAAGAAAGTCAGGATACCCTGGACAGATGTGCTACAGACAAAAAGAGACCTTGGATGCAAGCCCAGACTACTCTACACAGCAAAGCTTTCAATCACCATAAATGGAAAGAACAAGGTATCTCATTTACAAAAAGAGATTTAAACAATACATATCCACAATCCCAGCCCTACAGAAAGTACGAGAAGGAAAACCCCAACCCAAGGAAGCTAAATGCACCAACAAAAACACAGTCAAGTGATAACACCCCACTAGCTTAACCCATGAAGGGAAATATACAAACATGACTACAGAAAAATAACTGGAAATAACTACCACTGGTCATTAATATCTCTTATCATCAATGGACTCAATTCATCTATAAAAAGACACAGGCTAAGAGAATGGATATAAACAGGATCCAGCCTTCTGCTGTATCAAGAAACACACTTCAACCTCAAAGACAGACACTACCTCAGAGTAAAAGGTTGGGAAAAGTGTTCCCAATCAAATGGACCTAAAAGACAAGTGGGTGTAGTTATCTTAATATCTAACAAAATAGATTTCAAACTAAAATCAATCATAAGAAATGGAGAAGGATATTTTACACTCATAACAGAAACAATCCAGCAAGATGTAGTCTAAATCCTGAACGTATATGCTCCTTATACAATTAAAAATGTGGTACAGAACTAAACAGAATTCTCAATGGAAGACTCTCTTATGGTATAAAACACTTAAGAAATATACAACATGCTTAATCATCAGGAGAATGCAAATCAAAACAATGCTGAAATACCATCTTACACATGTCAGGAATGTCTAAGATCAAAAATACCAATGATATCTTATGCTGGAGAGGATGTAGAGTAATTCCTACATTGCTGGTGGGAATGCAAACATATACAACCATTTTGGCAAACATTAAGGTGGTTTTGCAGAAAACCGGGAAACAACCTACCTCAGGATCCAGCAATACCACTCTTGAGCATACACCCAAAAGATGCTCAATCATAGTACAAAGACTTATTTTCACATACGTTCATAGCAGCATTATTTATAATAGCCAGAACCTGGAAACAACCTAGATGCCCCTCAACTGAAGAACTGATAAGAAAATGTGGCACACTTACACGTTAGATTACTACTCAGTGGTAAAAAAAAAAAATCTTGAATTTTGCATGCAAATGGATGGTATTAGATGTTGTTTGAGGTTTCTATTTAATCCACTCCTACATCCGTTCAGCTCCAAAGAAATACACAGAAATCGACATTAGTTTTAAACTGATTGGCCCATTAGCTCAGGCTTCTTATTAACTGATTCTTATAACTTACATTAATCCATAATTTCTTCTGAGTTACCCACGTGGCTTGGTACCTTTTTTGGCAAGGCAGTCACATCTTGTTTTGTCGGCATCTGGGTCACAACTGCAGACTGCACTTCCCTCTCCCCAGCATTCTCTTTGCTCCCCTCTTCTTCCTGCCTGGTTGCCCCACCTATACTTCCTGCCTGACTACTAGCCAATCAACATTTCATTAAAAATAACAAAAGTGACAAGATAAAAAACATTGTTCCACAGCACTTCCTTCATCCCCCTTTTTAAAGCAAGATCTCTGAATCAAATCTCCTTTGTTTAGCTTTTCTACTGACCATTATCCATAACAAATTGTAACCAACATTCAAAACAAAGACAAACATTCATAATCCCTTTTTTTGGGTAAGTGAGCATAGTTTTTCTAGGCTACTTCTTGCTGATTGGGGGTGCTTATAACTGGAGACCTAAAGAAAATTTAAATTTATGATCAAATCTTGGCTGGAATATTCTCTGAGGCTTGATCTTCTCAGACAGCAGTCTTGAAGCTGTTCTGGATGTAGAACTTAGGCGTCTGGGCCATCTGCTCCTATCGTGATGTCTCAGGGGGTCTTCCTTGATCAAACATTACTTTTCTTAATCCAGAATGAATCCAGAACTTCTCATTTCCTGTGGAAACAAAAACAAAAATCTCTTCTCCAAAGTAACATATCTTTTGACCTCAATTTTGTTGTCAAAGCATTTACAAAATATTTATGTTTTATTAATCCAGCAGCATTTATATTCAAATATTTAGCAGCTGTTGCTTCTTCCTCAGGTGTCAATCAATTCAAAGACAACATAATAACATACAGTATCCAGACTCTCTAGGCATATTCCAACTATACAAGGCTTTATTTTAAACTCTATTTCTTTTATTTTATTTTTAATTTTTGGCTATTTGAGAGAGGGTTTCTCTGTGTATCTTTGGCTTTTCTGGAACTCCCTTTGTAGACCAGGCTGTTTTTGAATTCACAGAGATCTCCCTGACTCTGTCTCCCAAGTGCTGGGATTAATCTTCTATACTACCACATCTTGGCAAAAAGTGGGTACAGGTGGACTGCATTCTGCCTATCCTAATAATTTACCTGATGCTCAATTTAAAATCAGTGAACTATTTATTTGGTATAGGAGATTTCAGTACATTGTAATATTCACTGTGACATGAGTATTAGTGACCATTCTTATCAAGATCTGCAGTGTAAAAGAACAAATGAGATGGAAAGAAATTCAGAATGTCCATTTGGAGGAGAAAAAGACCACTGGAACACTTTAGACTACATACAAGGCTTTGCTGAAAGATAAAAGGTGATTGAGGGTTCTGATGGGCATTAGAATAAAGGGAGGGATGGCGTTGAGAAAAGACCCCCCAATTGTATAACTATTTCCTCATCGTTTAAAACCTTGCATGTTGGAGGGGAATTTCTTAAGGGAGGTTGTATATAGGGATATGAAACAAAAGGATGCCCTTTGTGGTCAAATATTAGATTTTCTATTTTAAAATATTAGATTTTATATTTACATTATGAGTCATAATAATAGCAAAACTACAGTTATGAAGTACCAATGAAATAATATTATGTTTGTAGGTTACAACTTGAGGACTGCATTATTAAATATTGGCAGAATTAGGAAGGTTGAGATTCACTGTTCTAAGGGGAGGTAAAACACTACAGGGAAAGTCCTTAAGACAGAGCTAAACAACTCACATAGCTTCAGGAAGTCCCTAATGCTAAACAGATTCACAAGTACTCTCCAATCCGCAAGAATATATAAACAGTAAGGTTGTAGCAAGTTGCTCAAACATAAGTAAGAAATTCTCTTAGACTATTCCTGATGCCTGGAAAAAGCAGACAGCAGCTAATTATCCCAAAGGAAGCAGAGAAGAAACCAAATCAAGATCAGTAAGCTAACAAGAAGAAGGTCAGATTCATTGAAGCAACTAGAGGATGCTCTTTAACCTATTAAGCTCTCTGTAGGTTTTGAGGTTTGCTCCAGGTTCCCAGCTGTCATACGACTTGATGTAGTTTTGGTGATGTAAGTCTTTTGAATCATTTCTGAATCATTTCTGCCCCTCTAAGTAACCTCCAACTGCCTCCCCCACACATTACAAAAAATGATTTGATGCATTGAATACCATTGCTTTAAGAATACAGATTTATTTTAAAGAGTTTTTATTCTCTCATCATAGTGGAATGGATCATGACTTTAACAAAAAATCTCAAGCAATAACTTTTACTGTGTTGGAAGTCCAGGAAAATGATCAAAGAAGTCAAGAAAAGGTTTTAGAAGACTATGAAACCCCACTTAGGTATAAATATTAAATAAATATTTAAATAATTGTGTTAAATTTTTCTATTTTTTTAAAAATGGGCATTATAATAACAATAAAAACAAAACAGGTATTAGTAGTTATTTTCATAAGTTCAATAACTCAGTATACATCAGATATCAAAATTAAGAAAATATTACCAGAGCCACATAATGATTCCTCATCAAATAGAACAGTCAATTTTCCAACAATTTCTTCTGCATCTGTTAATAGCTGACTCTTGGGAAAGGCAATATTCATAGAAGTCATAGTTCATATAGAAAATTTATAACATAGATATTGAACAGTATTCCCAGTTGTATTAATTGGTTGTTTCCCTGTTGATAAGTACGTGTGTGCCATTTCTTGTAATGATGAGTGGTGAATTAGAAAAGGAATAACTCTCCCTGTGTTTCTCTTCCCGTACAATTGCTGAGTGTGGAATCAATGCCTGCTTGGGTAGGTATAGCACCATTTTCTAATCTTCTAGTGTCATCTTGTACCCCTTGTTCTGTGTTTTTGTTCTTCGTAATCTACTTCTTTCTGTCTTTAGGTTTTTGCCAGCACACCTTTCTCAAGTTCTTTTGTAACATTTGGCTTCTTTCCTCATAGTTGAAACTTAATTGGGAGGAATTAAAATATTCTTCAAATAAATAATATTTTAAATAAATATGTGTAGTATTTTGACTCTTCTTTCTCCTTTCATTCTAAATATAAAAGCATAAAATAAAAACAGTATGTCATATATCTCAGAAATTAAATTATTGTTGCCAATATAAAATGGTATAGAATAGTTTCCTATATATTACAAATTTTTATGATGGATAAAACTTATCTAGTACTTGTTCTCTGTTAGGTATTGGTAATTTCAAATATATATGTGTATATATATTCTATACATTAACTTAGGTTCATATTTTCTCATTTGAAAAATTCTATAATAATAGAACAACTCACACTGGAAAGAATAAATTGAAATAGTTATTTAGTTCCAACTACAGGAGGCTGTCACAATAACTTAGTGGGTAAGAGGCCTTTCACAAATTGTGATTATGTACTTTTATATAATTTGAAATGTCTTTTCAGCAATTTATTCATATTTTTGATAAAATTATCATTGCTTTAATAGAAGCTTAGGGAACATTCTAAACCATTGCACAATTATATTGTCTTTCCTGCTCTACCACTCCTTATATATTTAATCAAATTGCCTGCTATCTACTTTGTGTTCATCTATCATATATATATATATATATATATATATATATATACACTACTTTTCAGGAATTTAGAAGTTTATACATGAATTATTCCTCATGGAAATGATTGTTTCATGAGTCTGGTCTTGCTTTATTAATTTACTTTGAATTTTCAGTTTATATAGAGTATCAAATATATAAAAAATAATATTTTAATATAAGGTACACACTATGCTCTTTTATGCCTTATTTTGGGCAGACTATTAAAGTCTTCTTATGTTTGCTTAAATTGTCTTGACATAATATTCCTTTGTTCTTAATTTTTAAGGCAGTCCTGTAATTTGGAACTTGATTACTGAAATTTAGATCTTGTCTTTCAAACTGCATTCTCTGAATTAGATTCTTGTCTATTTCAAGACATACTGTTGATCTATAACTCTAATAAACTTTTCTTTACTTTTTAGTTTTAATATTTCACTTAAAATCCAAAGTTGACATTTAAAAATTACATTTAAATCACATTGAGTAAATTACTTCTAAATGCTTCATTTTGTCATAAATATAAATCTATAAATTGGTTTAAAAATTAGTAACCCATTGTTATATTCATGTCTTGTAACCATAGTGGAAAAGTCCTCTGAAATATTATGGTATTTCACCTAAGTTTTATTCAAAGGCTGCAGAATTTCAAATAGTTTCTCAATAAATACACCCAAGAATTAGGTTGAAAAAAAATTACATTGATCTTGATCAATGGAGAGCTTTACAAACATTCTTTAGAATGATTTAAACATAGGAAGAAAAAATAAAATACTATCATTCATTTTAATCAAGATAAAAAAAAACCTAGAGAAATAGTGGCAAAAATGACCTTGGAAGTCTATAGGAAGGAATTGATTAGATAATTATTTGGAAGTAAATACAGGAAATGAAAAACAACTAGTCCATAAAAAATTTTGGTTCTGCAGTAAAGTAAATATTGCTTTATTTAATATAACACACTTCTGCTCACATTCTGAGAAAATACTATTTCTATTGATGACAAATGGAAAAGTATATCACTGATCGATGTCAGAAAGCCAAATGTAGAAATGTATAGCAAAAAAGACCATGATAAAGATAATGATATTCTGCAACAGTCCCAAGAAAAGTATGTTTAATATGATTATTACATAAGATATTGAGAGATATAGCTATTTTCTGTAAAACACACTGAATAAAGGAAAGTATCATAGTAGAATTAATAAAATTAGTGATGACATTACAAAGGAGACGTTGGAATGAACAGGCTACTTAGTGCAAAGAATTCCAGGGCCTAACTATTTGTTTGTTTGTTTGTTTCCTTGCTTTGGATTTTGAGACAAAGACTCCAGTAGCCAAAGATGGCTTACAATTTACTATCTATCCCTGAATGATTTTCAATTGGTGATCCTTTGATGTTGCCCACTCCCAAATGCATCCATACCTATCATCTAGATATAACAGTAAAAGAAAAAAAAGCAAACAAAACAGAACCATCGATTTAAAAAGAAGTCACTAGTCAGTAGATTACGGAAAATAAAGATGAAATAAATTTTAGTCAATTAACTGTACTTGAACAAGAGTCTACCTTATAATTAAAGGGTCTGTCCTTAAAATGAAAGAATAGTTAGGAGCATGGATTACCATATCTTTAGCTTTGGATAAAAATCCTAATTCTGACATCTCATTACTCTAAATGTCAGTGCCTCTGTGTATAAAATGGATCTAATAAAACAAACTTAAAATTGTGTGAAGCTTATGTTAAATAAAGTGTTAAACATCGAGCCATTCCCAGAATAAATGTTTAATACAACTTATTTATAAATGTTACCATTAATGATCATAGTTGATATTTAGATGTACATTCTATTATTGTAGGAAGTAAAACATTAATAAATCACTCCAAGCCTGTATTATTGTGAGTAGATACTGAAATGTGAATGACCTCAATCTGTGTATTTGTCTTTCACAGAAAACTGTTAAAAAAAACACATATGACAGGTACAGCAGGCAAAATGATTAGCTAGAAAATATTGATATTCACAACATAGTAACAAAGGTGGGAAGGAATACTTTGCAAGTCATTGCCAAGTATTAATGTGAAAATAAAAATATTGTCTCCTGAGTGGGGGGATTCATGTAAGGAGGAGTCAAGGGAGCATAAAGGCAACTTTGAAAGTCAAAGCAAAACAAAACAGAACAAAAATATCTGGTTCTTAAAATAACAAAACAATGAAATTAGACCATTTTTAACCATTTAGTATGTTAGCAACTTTCCTGTATTTAATAATTGTCTATATTAAAGGAGATCCTTATTTACCCCAGAAGCCTATGGTTCTCATACCTTAGTATCATGCACACTACAACTAAAGAAATAAACTGAGTTTTACTGCTAGTTTTCATCTCTTTTTTGATATTATCTTCCAATATCTTTATATGTGATATGTTGATCATTATATTTCCCTTGCCAAATGATATTCATGTATCTACTATTGTCATCAATACAGTAAACAGAATAAATAATTATTATCAATGGTAAGAATCCTAACTCACAGATGAAAACTTGGTCATTTTCTATCAACAGGTACCTTGAAATACTCTCCTCTGTTCCAGTCAATGGATCAAACAAACGACACTGTAGTTTTTGAGTTTGTGTTGGTGGGACTCTCTGGTTCCTGGAAAACTACAATTTTTCTCATATCCACTTTTTCTTTGCTCTATTTAAGCATCATCTTGGGAAATCTTTTTATTGTCTTTTTGGTAATTACTGACTCCCACTTACAGTCTCCTATGTACTTTCTTCTGGCCAACCTGTCCCTCATTGATTTTGGAATTTCTTCTTCCACAGTTCCCAAGATGATCTCAGATCTTCTGAAAGAACACAGAGTAATTTCTTTCCACAGTTGTATGACTCAGGCCTGTTTTATCCACATTATGGGAGGAGGGGAGATGGTGCTACTGATAGCAATGGCATTTGACAGGTACACAGCCATCTGTAAGCCTCTACACTACTTGAGAATCATGAGCCCTAAAATATGTATTTTATTTGTAGTCACTAGCTGGGTCACTGGTGTGGTCCATGCCCTGGCCCAGTTCTTCTTTGTTATAAACCTGCCTTTTTGTGGTCCTAACAAAGTAGACAGCTTTTGCTGTGACTTTCCTCAGATTGTACAACTAGCATGTGTTGATGGAGACAAGTTTGAGCTTGTTGTTGCTGCCAACAGTGGCTTCATAAGCATGGGGACATTCTTCCTGCTTCTCCTCTCCTATGTTTTCATTTTGGTCACCGTCCTGAAAAGGTCTTCAGGGGATTTATCAAAGGCACTTGTCACTCTGTCAGCACACATCACTGTGGTTGTTCTTTTTTTTACTCCATGCATGTTTATCTATGTGTGGCCTTTCCCCACATCATCGATTGACAAATACCTGTTTATTGTTGATTTTGCCATCACACCTGCCCTGAATCCTGTCATCTATACACTTAGGAACAAAGATATAATGGTAGCAATCAAAAGATTGTGCAAAGTGACTAGTTCTGACAAATATTGCTGACTAATCTGGTATGGGAACTCTAAAAGTGTATGTCCTCATATACATTGGAAAATTTCACTGAGAAACAGGCTCATTAACCTTGCCTACTGTACATGTCACCTACTTTACAACATATATCTCTTTCCACAAAACAGTAAAGCCTTACTTCTGTTCCTTTGAGAAATAAGAATACATCAGTATGTACTTCTTTTCACAAAGCACTATGGATAGATAAATGTTAATTTTTCCTTCCTTTATGATAATCTGAAAACAACAAAGGACAGATTCATTCTATAATATTCAATATTAGCTCCAAATTTTTTTGGGTAAATAAATGTATAATCACAATAAATGGTTCCATATTTAAGTTTACTCTCTCAAATTATTTAGGCTATTTTGGTTAGATTGTCTCAAAAAGTCAACAGAGTTTACTTTGAATATAAACAGCTTATTTAGAAGAGGTTTCATGGTCATCAATGGGAAATTAACGCATTAGTAGCTTCTACTAAAGTTGGCTATTTTGTTTCTGTAATTTAGAGTGGTTTCAATTTTAATATAATAAATCCAGTGTGTTTTTTTTATTTTGTTAATGCACATTATTTCTTTGATATACCCTATATGTTTCCTAAAAAAATTTCTATGTGTACCTTAAAAAGCCTAGAAAAGTCACCAAGTAGGGTTGATGGTTAATATACTAAAAGCTAACCATCAAGTAAATTGACAATAATCATCTAAAGGTTATGTAACTTATAGAACTACAAGTCAAAATTTTCCACTTTAATTATGTGTTAGAGTAAAAATAGCTAAAGAAAGTTACTAATACAATAGCATGGTTTAACCCCAAGTGGAGAGAGAAGAAACCTTAAATCTAAAAGGAATATAAAATGTGACTATATAAGCCAATGTCATGATGACATAATACCTATTACTTATCAGATATTTATAACTTCTTAGATATGTATCAAAAATGATACCCCATTTTAGGGTAAAAATTTGTAAAAAGTAATTCTTAGATTATTGGTACAAATAGAAACTTGTAAAGTCAATGTTATTAATCTAGAACATTTCAACATTCTAGAGATTAAAGAAAAAATATCATGTGTTTCATGATCAACATGCAAAGTGATTACTGTGTCGATATTTGTTGACTGAGGTTTCTGTCCCACCCAGTCCCCTAGCCGTATAGTCCCAAGAAAATTGCACAGAGGTCTACATTAGTTTTAAACTGATTTTTAAAATGTTTACTAGGTAAAGGCATATACATGATACATGTGTGATGTATGAAATACTATTACATATAAAACAAATAGGAGGATCACATAGTATGTGCTCTAAATCATATACAAAAATTTAAGTAGTTGAATAAAAAGGAAAATAATAGAGCTATGGTCAACAATCATAGATCAGAGAAAAATAGATTTCTAAGTTCATAGTAATATGTGGTTAATAATTCTAGAAAATTAATGCAGTGAATTAAAACACAAGTAATAAGTTGGTATTTAACTGTCAACAATTTGAAGTCACCATGTTTCTTTTGTTAAATATGTTCTTTCACAATATCTGCAAAAGTTGATAGAGTCTGATGACAATACTTGGCCTCTTAGGTTCTTCCTCCTTATATCCCCCCTTGCAAATACACATGTGTCCCTTTCTGCATTTATGTATCTTGTTTTACCTATTGATGCATTGGTATTAACCATGTCATCTTTGTGTCCATTTTTTGTAACTATCTCCAATGAATTATGAGTTCATCAGTAAGTCACAACCAGAAAATATGTCCAGTCTTGCCCAAAACCATCAGGAGCTCACAATTCAGGAAGGAGGTTTAGGACTACATAGCCTACTGATGGATCTACAATTGATTATTATTACCTTCATGTCACAGTAGGCCCCATTGAAATTATAATTGCTTTGGTGTCATGAAAACAAAATAGCATTTCATATCACTTCTCACTTTTTCAGAGTTTTTTTTTTCCTGTCCTTTTCTTATTGTTTGTGATCCGAGTTCAATCTCTAAAACCTACCCAGTAGAAGAAGAAACTAACTTCCACTAGTTGATCTTGGAGGTGGTTAAAATTAAGAAATTTTTAGTGTCTCAGAAGAGACTTCAAACTTTTAAACTCTGTTGAGATTGTAGAAGACTTTGGAACTAGAGATGGAATAAGTGTCTTTTGTAATATCATATTGTCAGATCATATAGAACCCAGGTATTGGGATATGGTGGTTTGAGTGAAAAATATCTACCATAGATAATCTCACATATTTTAATGTTTGATCTGTAGTTAGTTGGACTATTCATAAAATATTGGAACATATGGCCTATTTGGAGGAGCTATATCACTAGAAGGAAGCTTTGCGCTTTCAATGGCCAAGTCATTCCCACTTAACTTGCCCTCTCTTTCTCATACTTATCAGTGACATGTGAGTTCTCAGGCACTACTCCAGCACTATTTTGTCTGTCTATGGTCAAGCTTCGTGCCATAATAACAATGGACTCTAATGCTATCAAAGTGGAATCCCCCAAAATAGTTGTTTCCCATTACACATTTTATTAGTCATGGGTATTTTTGTCATGGCAATAGAAGCTACCAAGAAAATTAGAATAGAATTGGAAGAGGTTGTGTTTTATCTAAGCATACCATATATCAGCTATATAGTCATATTTTATAAGTTCCATATTTGGTAAGAAAACTTTCTATAGGAATTCCTACAGCCAGTAGCCTTTAAGCTACTCATCCACTTGAGTTTGGCCTCTTAAACTGTAAATACCAAAGTAAAGCACATGGTCACTCTCTCTTCTGGCAGCCGGATTCAGTCACTGTTCCCCATTCGGGCAGAGGACTTTGATCTGTGAGATTACCCCTAAATAAATAACCTTTTATTATACTAAATTTTGAGCTAGTGTGAGATATTTTAGCATCTGTCTTCAAAAACTGATATTTCTAAAACAGGTACAATGAAAACTGACTTCTTATGGGACATATATTTTATCTTGTGTTATGAAAAACATTTCCAAGTGCAATAATGTAGGCAGGTGAAACTCAAAGTAATCCATCAAAGAGTTCCAAAATGGGTTTATTTGATTAATAAAATATTTTGGGAGACTGAGAAAAACCACCTAAGTAAGCAATATAATTAAATAGTTAAGAGTGTGTCAGAGTATGCAAGAATTCCTCCAACAATGTGAAAAACAACATGATAACACCAGAATCCAGTAAACATACAACAGGAAGACTTGAGCACCCTAATCTAGAAGAAGTAGAAGAAATAGACTTTAAACATAACATTATGAAAGTGATAGAGTCCTGATGGGGGAGTGTCATATATCAATCTGTTGATTTCATTGGTTAAGCAATAAAGAAAATGCTAGGCCCTCATGGGTTAAAACATAGGTGGGAAGAGTAAACAGAACAGAATGCTGGGAGAAAGAAGCTGAGTCAAGGAGTCGCCATGATTCTCCCACTCCAGGCAGACGCAGGTTAAGATCATTCCTGGTAAGCCAGCTCATGGGCTACAGCAGATTATGAGAAATGGGCTAGTCCAGGTGCAAGAGCTAGCCTAGAAGAGGCTATATAGAAACTGGCCAAGCAGTGTTTAAAAGAATACAGTTTTGGTGCAATTATTTAAGGCATAAGCTAGAGCTAGCCATGTGGGCGGCCGGGTGCTGGGGACTCAGCTCCGCCGCTCCTACTACAACAGAGTGGCACCCAACATGCTAATGAACTCCACGTAAAACCTGAGAGGGCTTAAAAAGGAGAGAGAGAGAATTTAAGACAGCTTTTTGCTATTTGTGGGTTACGCGCCACAAAGAAATTGTCCTGACTCAGCAGCAGGAAAAAACTGGCTGTTTTAAAATGCCAGCTTTCTGGGCTGTGCCGCCATTGCGATCTCTGTCTGGCTCCTATGGCAGACAGAGCTTTTGAATGGAGTATTTGGAGTAAAGTGCTACGATTTGTTTGATGGCAACTAGACTGCTGTGTGCCTAAAAGGGGGACATTGCGTGCCGCAGCTCAGAGGCACAAGCAGCTCTGCCATGCTAGTGGTGCAATGTGCAAGGATCAGAGGCATGAGCGGCTTTGCCACTTTGGACTGGGCGGGGCCAGCAGGCAGTACCTGTTTTTGACCTAGGAATGTCACAGCTTAGGTTCTTAAGCGCCTAGTGATTTAAAGGTACAAATCAAAAGTGCTCCTGGATAGTAAAAAATTGCAGATTCACAATAGGACAGATTCAGACCACTAAATGAGTCACACTGTTGGATGAATGTACGTAGGGTTGGGAGAGAGAAGAAAAAGAATATAGAGAATAAAGTTAATGTTTTTTTTTAAAGGTAAAGTCTTTAAAGAGACAGAGTACAGATAGTTAAGAGATTAAAAGAAATAAAGAAAAATGAGCCACGTAAAAATGGAAAATTCACAGAGAGTCTGGATTATGTACATTGTGCTTTTTTTAAAATTTTTGACTGTGAAGGAGCTAAGTACAGAGAGACATTTCATTATATGGGCTGCCAAGTGGAACCAAAACGGACATCATGAGGGTATGACTTCAGAATTTGGGTCTAAGGATATGATGCTTTGGAAAAGGTCTTCTTTTGTTTTCACAGAGGACCAGACCCTGTGAATTGCATCTATCCTGATATGGTATGATAGACCACGACCTCCCGAAAAGTTCCTGTGAACACCCTCAAAAAATTACTTCACTCAACTGCCAACTGAGATAAACCTGGCACACAGGTTACACCCTAAATGATCTGATTAACAGCGCCCCCATTCATCAGGAAGAAGTTTGGAGAGAAAAAACTGCGCCCATGTTCCCAAAATATTGTTTATAAATGTTCTTTTACATTTAAAGGGGGAAATGATATAGGTATGAATAATTTGCATTGGTATGGATTTTAAGGTCAATTTTGTTATATGTATATGTGTTTCTGATCTTGATTAAGGTATTGTGATTGTGTAGTTCATTTTTAAAATGTAATGTATAATTAGGAAATATAAGTTGTTGATGGATAATCATAAATAATAGTCAAGTTTGTAGTCATGTTACTTAGATTTTCTAGATATATAGAGATATATTTCAGATAGGCATTCTTCATATCTCTCAAAGGCTGCAGAATATGGCATTTAAAATATTTTAATAACTTAGGACTTTTCATGACAATGAGACACGTCTGCTCCTGGCAGCACCAATCTACTTCAAGAGGAAGAAGGGCATTGAAGAGGCTTGTTATGGAGTTTGATAGCCATTTGGGCAAGAAACTGCTCTTGCCTGGACTGTTGCATAAACTGGACACAAAGAACCCACAGAAAGAGGACTGCTGAACTTGCCTAAAGGTGAGATGGTCTTTCGGGGTTCCTGAATCATGAAAGAGTCTGCGAGACATTCTGCAGGATACAGCAGAAAGTGACTGAACTGTCTTTGAAATTTCCTGCTTCTTGGAAATGTCTGCTGGATACTATGGGCCTGAAGGCCGAGGATGGATGCCCCAACGGTACAGAGGAACTTTGGGTGACTGTCCAGGCAGCGAGATGTCTCTGTCATTTCTAGAGTTTTCTTATTTCTTGTTTACTTAGGTAATATTATATCCTTCTGGAGTCTTTGATGGGGTTGAAGAATGAATTGATAGTTATAGTTTTCCTTAGTTATGATAAAAGATAAAATAGATATAAATATTGTAACTGAAATTCTTGCTTGATAACTGTATTGCTATATGTAATTTTGCTATGTTAAAGTTAAAGCCTTCCTTTTTTTTTTTTTGTTTAAACAGAAAAAGGGGAAGTGATGGGGAAGTGTCGTATATCTATCTGTTCATTTCATTGGTTAAGCAATAACGAAACTGCTTGGCCCTCATAGGTTAAAACATAGTTGGGAGGAGTAAACAGAACAGAATGCTGGGAGAAAGAAGCTGAGTCAAGGAGTCGCCATTTATTTAAGGCATAAGCTAGAGCTAGCCATGTGGGCAGCTGGGTGCCGGGGACGCAGTCCCACTGCCCCTATTACAACAGAGTACCTTAAACAGGATGTGAAAAACTCCCTTAAATAAATGGAAGAGAAGACAAACAAAAAGTTAGAAGAAATTAATAAATCCCTCAAAGATACCCTAGGAAACCAGGAAAAAACAATGAAACAGGTAAAGGAAACAGTTCAAGACTTGAAAACTGAAATGGAGGCAACAAAGAAAACACAAACCAAGGGACAGCTGGATATGGAAAATCTGGGTAAACGAACAGGGACTACGAAGACAAGTATAACCAATAGAATACAAGAGATACAAGAAAGAATCTCAGGTGCTAATCCCAGCATTCGGGAGGCAGAGGCAGGCGGATCTCTGTGAGTTCGAGGCCAGCCTGGTCTACAAAGGGAGTTCCAGGACAGGCTCCAAAGCTTCTGAGAAACCCTGTCTTGAAAAACCAAAAAAAAAAAAAAAAAAAAAAAAAAAAGAATCTCAGGTGCTGAAGATACTATAGAGAAACACACAGAAAAAAAAAGGAATATTAAGAGCTACAAAGAAATAAGGTCAAGTAACATATAAAGGTAAACCTATCAGAATTACACCTGACTTCTCTATGGAAACCATGAAAGCCAGAAGGTCTTGGATAGATGTACTGCAGATGTTAAGAGACCATGGATGCAAGCCCAGACTACTATACCCAACCAAGCTTTCGTTTACCACCAATGGAGAAAACAAGATATTCCAAGATAAAAACAAATTTAAACAGTACGTAGTGACAAATCCAGCCTTACAGAAAGTAATAGAAAGAAAATCACAACCCAAGGAACCCAACAGTGCCCACAATAACTCAGACACAAATCTTATAGATACCAAAAAGCAAAATTTCAAAAAGTTAGCAATAAAGCAACAATAAATAATAACAAATTCTGAAATAATTTCAATAAAATAAACTTGAAAGTGATTTTTGCCTACACTACTGAGAATTATAATTATTTCCCTAAAAGTATCTGTAGAAATGAAATATACTTGAAGGAATAAAAGGTGATGATGGCCCTATCAAAAAGAATTGGAAAGAAAGATCTAAATAGAATGCACAAAGAAATCAAAGGGATGAAATATTTGGTTGTTTTCTTGTTAGTTTTTTCTTTCTTTTGAATTTTTATCATGCATTTTATTCTAATCATGATTTTTCCCACCCAAACAACTCCCATAGCCTGCTCACATACCAACCAATACACTATTCACTCCTTTCTTTTCCTCTCCTTAGAAAAACAGACAAATACACCAAGAAAAATAAAGAAACCAAATATAAAACACCATAAAAGAAATGTAAAAAGAAACCCATAAACACATAGAAGAACACAAAATCAGGACCAATATTTTTCAAGCAAAATCCAGTAAGACAAATATTATCCAGACAGAACAATATGAGAAAAACGTCTTTACAAATATCCTTCAGTTCATTTTTTGTTGGCCATCTACTAACAGACATTGGGCCTCCCTTACACGTGGTTAGTGTACTCAATGTGACTTAACTAGAGTAAATTAAATTTTTATTTGTGAGCAGAAATCCATAGGAGATCGATAGACCTGTGAGAATATCTCCCAACATTAAATCAAAAAAATTTAGAGGAGCTGGGCTACTACTGGGACTCAATTTTTAGTCATTAACTTGAGCTACAATCCATATATTTCCTTAGGTGAGACACACAGACACTGGCTATGAAACTCATCATTGTAATAATTTTTATTCATCAAAATTCTATATAAGGTATCATTATTATTATCAAATTGGACAGTACAGATTAGGGAGGATGCATCTTCTTGACAATTTCAAGTTTAAAATGCCCAGTACAACAGAATGCTTCCATGAAATAAACACATTATTTTATAGGCAATGGAGATCTCTCCACATCTACTCATGCTATGCTAGACACCAGATAAAGAAAGCTGCAGCAAACAAATAAAAATAAAAGGAGCAGAAACAAGAGACATTCCAGGGTCTGCAGCCTCATGGTCTTGCCTAAACAAGGTTGGTCCATCAGAAGATTCCCTTCTGGTGGACAAATATCTTGAACTTTAGCTGCCTCTCACTGCTCCTCTGGCATGGCCTATATCATATTCCCTTGATGTTGTTAGGGTTGACATAAGCATTTCTGCTATGATTTTTATAACTTTCATGTTTCTTTCGAAAAGAAAAGTAGGGGCACTTTCTATTGCTCATTTGTCCTGCTACATGGGTCGTAATCACTTTACATAAAAATCAAGAACCCATTCCCCATGGATATCTCTATAAAGCACTTTCACATCTAAGGCTCTGGGAAAATTAGGGAAAAAAAAGGGCAGAAATATTGTAATAGCAAAGAATCAAGGACTTTGCTTTGAAATTGTGTCTCTTAGTAATATCAAAAACTACATTTAAAGTCTCACCACTAGGGTTGTCCAAAGATGAACTGAACAAAGACTACAACAAACAATGTCAAAGTGGATGGTAAAAAGTCTATGAGACCTCAATCCTACACACACCAAACATTCCAGGCAACTGAGTAAAGCTGGTTTGAGAAAGCTGTAATCCATTCCCAGGGAGAACACACCAATTGGTTGCCCAGTGAACAAAAGTCAGAAAACATACATTCAAGAGGCATTATACAGACTGAGCAGATTCTATTTCAGATAATAAATGCATATATATGCACAAATGTATATGTATGCATATATATGAATGCAATAAAAATTAAAGAAAAAAGAAATCAAGGAATTGAGGAATATGGAGAGTTATATATAAGGGTTTGGGGGTTGTTACAATATAACAAAAATATATTAGAATGTAGAACATAAAAATACTTTGGAGAAACAAGTATAATACCAGATTTATTATATGAAAGATTAGGAGTATATTTTGGGGTTTATAATTACTTTGTTTATAAAACTGCTTTTAATAAATAATAATGTTTCTCTATAGAACTACATATAGAGTTAAAAATAAAATAGCTTTTTTAAATTATGAAATAAAAACTATATTTAATGAAATAGCATTATGTGATGAAAATTCAAAAGGAGATTTTAAATTATTTAAGCACACAGTTTCTATATAAAGTACCAATATGCAATTTTACCAAAGATGTGTCTACTAAAATATAGTATTGTTCACCTTAAATATATAGAAATAAATGATTTTGAAAATGAATACCAAATTGTACAATCTAAATAAGATTGTTTGCCTCACTGAAAGGTGTATTAGTGATTGATCTTAAAATATCAAAAGAGAGTGAGAAAGAAAAAAACTCTCTCAGTTGGCATTTTCAGGTGTGGAGATAATTGTCTAAATGGATACATGAGCTAAAAAACTACAGACATATTTTCTACCTTTTTCAAATAATTATTACATTTATTAACATGGTTACATGTGTCACAAATGCAAGCATATTTATATATGTACTTTCACACATGCAATAACATGTGTGTGTGGAGATTAGGAGACAGTTGAGGGAGTGGCTTCTAACCCTCCACCCTGTGGATCCGTATGATTAATTCATCATCAGGCTCTGCAACAAGTGACTTTAACTGCTATGGCATCTCAATGTCCCAAGTGATTCACCTTTTGAATTGTAAGTTGTCATAACACAAACAAAATATTAATTCATATTTACAAAATATTTCTAAAATTAAATAATAAATTTTCTTTATTATCTAGCTCATAGAGTCGATTCAAGACGAGTTAGAGGCTAGGGATCCCCGAAGACTATGGAAGCTTTCCAATTTCATGGTCCTATTTAATCTGCAGAATGGGAAACTTTCCAAGGCAGACATGACTTTTCTCAGTGTGTATAAACCACACTGAGGTGAAAAATTTCAGCAACATTGGCCATAAAAGGACAAAATGATGTAAGAGTATTCCAGGGAAAATTAAATGAACTATCATCCAAAAGAGAAGATTTGTGTTACAAATTGATTCAGATAGCCTGAGTACCTGGCGAATTGACTGTTGTACATTCAGTTTTCTTTTCTTTCTTTCTTTTTTTTTTTTTTTTGGTTTTTCGAGACAGGGTTTTTCTGTGGTTTTGGAGCCTGTCCTGGAACTAGCTCTTGTAGACCAGGCTGGTCTCTTTTTTTTTTTTTTAAATTTATTTATTTATTAAGGATTTCTGCCTCCTCCCGCAACCGCTTCCCATTTCCCTCCCCCTCCCCCGATCAAGTCCCCCTCCCTCATCTGCTGGAAGAGCAATCAGGGTTCCCTGACCTGTGGGAAGCCCAAGGACCGCCCACCTCTATCCAGGTCTTGTAAGGTGAGCATCCAAACTGCCTAGGCTCCCCCAACTAGCTGAACATAGCGGACAATGAGGAATACTGAGAACTCAGGAATAATCGCAGTGGGTTTTTGATCCTACTGTACATTCAGTTTTCATCACAACGACTCATTTAAGGTTTGTTTGCTTGTTTGTTTGTTTTAGTAGGACATCTGTTAAATCCTTCATGAGTTTACATGAGTCTTGCATTTGTAGCTTTTAACTGTTGTGCTTGTGAAAAGTTTGCAGCTTTCCTTTCCAATTAGTCCTTGGAACATTGGGAATCATAAAGCTGTTTTATATGTTTACACCTAATGGTCTCAGGATGATCTTAAAAGTTCCAAGTCTCTCAACACAGAAAAACATTGTACTCAGGAAACTAAACTTATTCTAATGTTACCTGAATACCATTAACATTTTAGACTCTCTGATTTTTCAAGATATAGGCAATACATTAGCAAAGTAGTTGTTAGAAATTACAATGACACAGATTAGAGGAATCATTATTCACTAAGAATTCACCAAATTAAAAGTGTGTGAAAACATCAATGTCCAATTCTCAACAAAATAAAAAAAAACTTTATATAATCCTGACCATTTTTGCTACTTCAGTTGGTTATTCTAATTTTGTTATTGATAATTAAATAAAAAGTGCCTTGTTTTACAAATGTTATTAATTTTCTTAGACATCACAAAATTGAAATTTCTACTATTTATTTCATAATATAGAACTGATATTGGGAAATTGTGAGTCAGAGAGACCTCATTTGGTAGTACATTTTTACTATTGTATAGAACTGATTGACACAGGAAATCAATAAACATTACTATTACTAACATATATTGTTTCAAGTACTTAACAGGGAAATTGTAAAATATACCCTAACTTGTTAATGTTTTAACCTTTAAACTTCAAACCTAAAGTAGTATGTAAAAGTGTGGACATTAAAATTAAGAAAGAAAAGTCATGAGAAATAAAAGAAGGGAAAATGTCAAGGAAAGAAAGAAGTTTAGAAAATTGAAGAAATGAAATAGAAAGGTAGAGAAGCACAGAACGAAGTTTGCATGAATAAAATATTGTTTGAAATCTCATCACTTACAGCTGAAAGTAAAATCCTTTAGTCCCAATAATACATGATTGTTCAGAGATACAGTCCAATGAATAAGAAAAACATTATGCTGAACACATTTTTAGCATGTGGATTGTCAATTTATTTGAGGAACCATTTTTCTCACAAATTTTAATAGGCTTTATTCAATTCTGTGTCTTCAGACAAAGTCAAAAATAGTGTTGTGCCTGGGAATTTTGTGTTTATATTTTAAATATGTCAGTGGTCTTTTTGTATTTTGACAGTCAAGTGAAGGGGTTTTAAATATGACTCAGATATTAATTGAAGAAAGTAACCTCTGATTCCATGTCAAAAGGATAGTTTTAACACATGTGAAATGCAATAGGAATATTTGCTACTGATATGTTTAAACGATATACCCATTTACATACCTGTACATATTAACTTTCAGATGTGGAAAGCTTTTCCTACATTTAGGAAAATTCCTCGATTAGAAAGAATATACAAAAACAATTTATTTAAATATGACTTAATGCAATGCTAGGATATAATTTGTGTTCTTTCCTTCTTACTTTACTCTGAACATTAAGATATTGTTTTTATTTCAGGAATTCTTAAGTTCTGTCCCACTCAACCCGTTGGAGCACAGTGTACTAAATGGAAGAAGCAAACCACTCTATGGTGTCTGAATTTATTTTTCAGGGACTTTGTAACTCAAAGGAACTACAGATCTTCCTCCTGTTGCCATTTTCTACCCTCTACCTGATGACTGTGGTAGGCAACCTCTTTGTGGTGATATTAATCATCACTGATCATCATCTCCATTCTCCCATGTACTTTCTGTTAGCCAATCTCTCCTTTACTGACTTCTGCCTATCCTCAGTTACTACCCCCAAACTGATCACAGACCTTACAAAAGAAAATAAAACTATTTCCTTCGAGGGCTGCATGAGCCAGATTCTCTTTGTGCATTTCTTTGTTGGGGGTGAGATGGTTCTTCTTGTAACAATGGCCTATGACCGCTATGTGGCCATCTGTAGGCCACTCCACTACACCAGCATCATGGACAGACAGAAGTGCATCTGGCTCATTTTGATATCATGGATCATTGGATTTGTGCATGGTGTTAGTCAACTGATTCTGATTTTGGAGCTACCTTTTTGTGGACCTAGAGTGATAGACAACTTTTTCTGTGTTATTCCTTTAGTGATGAAATTAGCCTGCATGAATACTGATACTCTGGATATCGTGATGAATGCTGAGAGTTGTGTTATAGCAACAGCTTGTTTCATTCTCTTGCTGATATCTTATACTTACCTTCTATTAACTGTTCGGCTTCACTCTAAAGATGGCTCATCAAAAGGCTCATCAAAGGCACTCTCTACCTGCACCTCCCATATCATAGTAGTTGTGCTGTTTTTTGGTCCTGTCATTTTCATCTATCTGTGGCCAGTCAACATCACATGGGTGGATAAATTTCTTGCTGTATTTTACTCAGTCATCACACCTCTCCTGAATCCAGCCATATATACACTGAGAAATAGAGATATTAAGAATGCCATAAAGAAGCTGATAAGTCACATGTGAGATTTTGAATACTTTTTAGACATCTTACATTATTAGAAAATTTATTGTATACATACCATTTTACACAAATTTTAATGGAAATTGATTTATAAAATAACTTGTTTCTGTAGTCTATAACTTGTAATTAGTATATGGTTATGAAAATAACCATTACAGGAATATATTCAAAATTGTAATACTTATAGTTTTACCACTTAGAATGAACAATATTCCGCACAATGTACTTACGTATATTGAATAGTAGAAGATGATGATAAAGTTGCAAGAATAATGACATGTTATTACACATTATATGTGTTTCCAAAGTTGTGCAACATACTTTAATTAGATTGTTAGTAACAAAATACACTTTGAACTATTTATCAATTTTGCCACCTTTTAAAATAACATTATACATCAATCTTAATTCTGTCTTTGTAAAAGAACAGATTGAAGTTATTTGTGAAAATTGCTAGAAATCGAATTCTAAACAAATCTACATCATCATGATAACTGCCTCTTATTGATACAATGTTTGACAGTTTTCAAGGCTTATTATTCATATGAATTCAGGATTTTTTTTACATTTTATTCCTTTGCTAAAAAGGACAATCTGTTTATAATATTTGAATATACTTTCATCAGTTCACAAATTATTTGCATGATCACAATATTATAATATATGATGAAATAATATAACTGCCAAGGCCCATTCGATAAACATTATCTGCACTTGATAATGCTATTCATAATAATTTATATTATTTAACATTTTCTGTATTGTGTCATTTGCTGGATAAACTATATTATACATGTTGGGAATAACTTGAAATTTAGTTGATTTCTAAACAAATCTGAAAATTAGAACTTCTTGCATATCATACCAATGGTTCTTAAGTTTAGGGTTAAAATCAACCTATACGTATATTCTAATAAGTTAGAGGTTTTTATATCATATATTACCTAACAAACCCCAAAATATCTGTATCGTGTTTTCTCAAAATCATATGAAGCATTGGTCATATATGGCCGCAGACTTTGATGTATACATATGTACAGATTCTAGATTCTAGTTTTTTTTTTCAGAAAAAAGTAACTCTAGTATATATATATATATATATATATATATATATATATATATATATATAATCAATTTTGTCACCATATTTTAATTATATTCTTTGACAATATCTGTGATAAGTTGATTATATCTGATACAGTCCCTGGCCTCTTATATCTCTCCTACACTTATCCCTGTTCCTCAGTCACACAAACCATAGGAGTGACTTTCTTTTTGTTCTTTTCTTCTTTAGAGGGTAAGTGTATTTTTATTACTTAAGTATAGTTGCATTATCATAAGAGAACTTCCAAAGTTGAGTGGTTTGGGACAAGGAAATGATGACATGGACTGCAGTGGCTATTTGCTTAGTGTTTTCTATTCGCTCAGTTTCTCTTCAGCTTCATTTAATCCCCTTGTATTCTTATTTTAACTACTTTATTAGCTTGTATTCATTGTAGAAATCCTACTTTTTAGCATGAAAGCTTTTTTCCACAGACACCATAAATTTTCATCATACTCATCCCACACTGCTCTCTACCCTCCTCCCTGCTCCCCTTTGGTATCCTTCCTTACCCCAAATAGTACTACTTTTAATTTTATGTCTTTTTTAAATTTAGATTTTTAAAAATCTGTTTGTGTCTCAGAATCTGGTTTCTTTCACACAGCATGATGAGCTTTTGTTATATTAGCTTTTATGAAAACGATATTAATTTTGTTCTTTTTTTGGCTAAATAAAACTCTACTGTGTATAAATTCACAATTCTTCATCCATCTTGGTAGATGACTAGGTTGATATTTTCTTATTCTTCATCACACCATTTAAGTGTTTTTCTTAAACTATTAACATTCAAGCTGTTAATAAAGAGATGATTTGAATAAGAACAGGCTCATATATTTGAAGGCTTGGTCACCAGGGAGTGGCATTATTTGAATGGATTAGTGACTTTCATCATTCCTATATGTTTGTTTAGCTTTGTGATCCATAACTATCTAAGTGTCCATTGTTTGCAACTATCCCTGGTGTACTATGATCTCTTCAGTAGGTGGTCTCAACTGAAGAAAATGCCTGGCACTGTCCCAGAATCATCAGTAGCTCACAGTTCATCAAGGAGATGTAACAGTACATAGGTATTCTCTTATCTTTGATTGACTATTGAGGGAGCTTTGGTACCATAATTGCATTAACTATGCCAGGCCTACAAGATTACATTTCACAGTTCTTGCATTCTTTCTGATCTCTTCCTCATTCTTTCTCAGGACTATTTTATAAGTCATGTTAAGTTTACAGACTTTACCTGCCCAAAGTCATATTATAGCAAGAGAAACACCTTAAGAATTCTTTGAAAAACTATACAATTAAACTATAAAATGACCTCTGATTGTCTGTATAGTTTCTAAAAATATAAATTTTACTTAAATTTTAACAATTATTTCAATGACATATCTTGTATGTAATGTGTGTTTCAAGAAGGGCAATGGAGGCCAGTAAGTTAGCTCTGCAGGTAAAAAAGTTTCCTGTCAAACCAGAGTTAAATCCCCTGAAACCTCCAGGGTGGAAGAAGAGTTTCCATTCCAGTGAGATTGCCTCTAACATCAACAAATAGCCCCATTCATACATACACGAAATAAGTAAATAAATAAATGTTGACAGTAACCAACGCAGCAGGTCTGGTCCTAGCCATGTATGCTTAACAGCTTAAAGCAGTGATCAAAAAAAGAGAAGTATAAATACACAATTGAGACAGATTTGGAGAAAAATAAACTACTAGACGAGTCATGGTATGTTTTAAAAATGTATGTAGGCTTAAGAAAAAAAGAAAATGGATATAGGCAGTGATAGAAAAAAATGTTTTAAAAAATAAAACAAGGTCTTTAAAGAGACATTAAGGTAATATAAAAGTGTACAGAAAGTCATAGATTAAAGGAATAAAGATAATAAATATTATACAGTAATAGAGTAAGAAATATAAGATTTATTAACATGGCATATGCAAATATTACTTTTCCTGTCTCTTTAAAGACTTTGTTACTAAAACTACATTTGAAAGCTAAACTGAATGCATGGAAAAAGAAAGTGAGGAGTCATCCAATGAGGAAACAAGGCATGTATGAAATGAGGTAATACCACAGCCACGTGGCAATATAGAGATGAATAGAAATGGATTAATTTAAGTTGTAAGAGCTATCTAGAAATATACCTGAGCCATTGACCAAACAATGTTGTAATTAATATAGTTTCTGTGTGATTATTGAGGTCTGGGAAGCTAGGAAATAAAAGTTCAGTCTCCATTTACAGTAAGTTTTGTTTATAACCAAATAAATGCTACACACACACACACACACACACACACACACACAGTATTAGGCAATTAGTAGAAATCTCTAATAAAACAGCACTGGGATTTCTATAATATTAAAATGAGATAATGTAATAAATATAGTGTCATTTGCAGAATAGTTATTTTATAAAAGTGGTTTTACTATTTTAATGACCATTTTTAAATCTTTATATATTGTATTATTCTGAGTAATCATTTAAATGTTGCAAATGAACTCAATCTGTGTATCTGACGTCTGCAGTAAATTGAACACACATAAGAACATATATGCCAGATGTATCATGCCAAGTGCTTCAGTTTGTGAAAAAATATTGGTGTTCACAGTTATTAAGAAATCCAGCTAGATATTATATGGGCAAGAGAGGTCAAGATCATGATAGAGAAATCTACAGACATCTCGACCATGCCCGTGGAAATTCATGAACCCTGGACCAAATCTGTGTAACTGACATGGGATCAAACTAGGCCCTCCTTATGTCAGAGATAGGGGTGAAAATTGGACTATACGTGAGGCACCTGGCAGTAGGATCAGGATCTATCCCTGGTTGATGTGGGAGTGATTTCTTATTAATAAAGAAACTGCCTAGACCCATTTGATAGGCCAACCCTTAGGTAGGCGGAGTAAACAGAACGGAATGCTGGGAGAAAGAAGCTGAGTCAGGGAGTCGCCATGATTCTCCCACTCCAGACAGACGCAGGTTAAGATCATTCCTGGTAAGCCAGCTCGTGGGCTACACAGATTAATAGAAATGGGTTAGATCAATATGTAAAAGCTAGCCAATAAGAAACTGAAACTAATGGGTCAGGCAGTGTTTAAAAGAATACAGTTTCCATGTAATTATTTCGGGTAAAGCTAGCCGGGTGGCAGGACACAGCCCGCTGCTCCGTACTACAACAGAGTGGCACCCAACATGCTAATGAACTCCACATAAAACCTGAGAGGGCTTAAAAAGGAGAGAGAGAGAATTTAAGACAGCTTTTTGCTGTTTGTGGGTTGCGTGCCGCAAAGAAATTGTCCTGACTCAGCAGCAGGAAAAAACTGGCTGTTTTAAAATGTCGGCTTTCTGGGCTGTGCCGCCATTGCGATCTCTGTCTGGCTCCTGTGGGAGACAGAGCTTTTAAATGGAGCATTTGGAGTAAAGCTCTACGGCTTGCTTAATGGCAATGTGGACTGCTGTGTGCCTGGAACTGTGTGTGGCTCAGGGGCACCAAATGGCTCTGAGGCAGGAGCGGCTTGGCTCAGCTCTGCCATGCTGAACTGTGCTGGTCTCAGGCAGAGACTACCGTAATTACCATAAAAACAGCGCATTTAGGGTTTCAACTGGGCAGGACACAGGCGGTACCGTATTACCTGTACATGGTACAACTTAAGTTTTTAAGAACTGCTTAACATTTTAAGAAATGCTCCTGGATAGTAAAAAAATGTTAGAGATTCACAATAAAACAGATTCAGACATAAAATACCACACTGTTGGATGAATGTACGTAGGCTTGAGAGAGAGAAGAAAAAGAATATAGACAATAAAGTTAATGGTTTAAAAAAAATGATAAAGTCTTTAAAGAGACAGAGTATAGATAGTTAAGAGATTAAAAGAAATAAAAAAAATAAGCCACGTAAAAATGGAAAATTCACAGAGAGTCTGGATTATGTACATTGTGCTTTCTTTAAAATTTTTGACTGTAAAGGAGCTAAGTACAGAGAGACATTTCATTACATGGGCTGCTAAGCTAAACCAAAATGGATATAAGGGTATTACGATTTCAAAATTTGGGTTTAAGAATATGATGCTTTGGAGAGGGTCTTCTTTTGTTTTCACAGAGGACCAAACCCTGTGGATTTCTTCTATTACAATTTGGTATGATAGACCACGCCCTCCTGAAAGGTTGTTGTGAACATCTTCAGAAAATTGCTTCGCTCAACTGCCAACTGAGATGAAACTAACACACAGGTTATACCATGAAAGACCTAATTAACGACGCCCCCATTCAGCAGGAAGCAGTTTGGAGAGAAAAAACTGCGCCCATGTTCCCAAAATATTGTTTGTAAATGTTCTTTTACATTTAAAGGGGGAAATGATATAGGTATGAGTAATTTGCATTGATGTGGATTTTACAGTCAATTTTGTTATATGTATATGTATTTCTGATCTTGATTAAGGTATTGTGATTGTGTAGTTCATTTAAAAATGTAATGTATAATTAAGAAATATAGGTTAATGGTTAATCATCAATAATAGTCAATCTTGTAGTCATGTTAGTTAGATTTTCTAGATATATAGAGATACATTTCAGTTAGATAGACATTCTTCATATCTTTCAAAGACTGCAGAATATGGCATTTAATGTTTTAATAACTTAGGACTTTTCATGACAATGAGACATATCTGCTCCTGGTGGCACCAATCTACTTCGAGAGGAAGATGGGCATCGAAGAGGATCCTTATGGAGTTGGATAGCTATTTGGGCAAGAAACTGCTCTTGCCTGGACTGTTGCATAAAATGGACACAGAGAACCCGCAGAGAGAGGACTGCTGAACTTGCCTAAAGGTGAGATGGTCTTTCGGGTTTCATGACTCATGAAAGAGTCTGCGAGACATTCTGCAGGACACAGCAGATAGTGACTAAACTGTCTTTGGAATTTCCTGCTTCATGAAAATGTCTACTAGATACTTTGGGCCTAAAGGCTGAAGATGGATGCCCCAAAGGTACAAAAGAACTTTGGGTGACTGTCCAGGCAGCAAGATGTCTCTGTCATTTCTAGAGTTTTCTTATTTCTTCTTTACTTAAGTAGTATTATATCCTTCTGGAGTCTTTGATGGAGTTGAAGAATGAATAGATAGTTATAGTTTTCCTTAGTTATGATAAAAGATAAAATAGATATAAATATTGTAACTGTAATTCTTGCTTGATAACTGTTTTGCTATATGTAATTTTACTATGTTAAAGTTAAAGCCTTTCTTTTTTGTTTAAACAGAAAAAGGGGAAATGATGTGGGAGTGATTTCTTATTAATAAAGAAACTGCCTAGACCCATTTGATAGGCCAACCCTTAGGTAGGCGGAGTAAACAGAACGGAATGCTGGGAGAAAGAAGCTGAGTCAGGGAGTCGCCATGATTCTCCCACTCCAGACAGACGCAGGTTAAGATCATTCCTGGTAAGCCAGCTCGTGGGCTACACAGATTAATAGAAATGGGTTAGATCAATATGTAAAAGCTAGCCAATAAGAAACTGAAACTAATGGGTCAGGCAGTGTTTAAAAGAATACAGTTTCCATGTAATTATTTCGGGTAAAGCTAGCCGGGTGGCGGGACACAGCCCGCTGCTCCGTACTACAACACCTGGTGCATGAGCAAGCTTATTAGAGCACATTCCCTATGGTCAGATGATATGCTCAGCCTTAATGCAGGGTGTGGGGGAGGGGCTTAGTCCTGTCCCAACTTAATGTGCCAGACTTTGTTAACTTCCCATGGGAACCCTTACACATTGGGAGGAGTGGATGGGGTTTGATCTGACAGGGATATTTGGGGTGAGAAATATGGATGGAATAAAAAATGAAATTAAAAAATTAAAGAAGGAAAAATGCATAACTTCTTAAAACTTGCTCAAGCCAGATGGTTGCAACACACATCTTTAATCTCAGCACACAGAAAGCAGAGGCAGGCAGATCTCTGAGAGCACCAAGCCAGCCTGGTTTACAGAGTGAGTTCCAGGACAGCCAAAGTTACACTAAGAATCCCTGTCTTAAAAAACCTAAAGAAATGAACAAATAACAAACAAATAAAAGAATTGTACAACAAAATGATAATTATGTGTGAAATTGGAAACCTTGCCTGCTACTCAGGGAAGGAAATTCATGTATCTTGGAGAAAAACCAACAACTGCCACTTTATTAAACCAGCGTTACCTCTAACTGCATTCTAAATATTTGTCCTTATACACACGATAAGTGATGTCATTACTCCTCATCAAGGAAGCTCCTCTTTGGAATGGATGGAGACCATTATTGAAACAAAACAACTCCCCCAACTAAAGTTCAGGAGTAATTGTAGAAGAGGTCAGAAAGATTGTAAGAGTCAGAGGACAGGGAGTTTGCTATGGGATTGTGAACTCTAGTAATGTGAGAAGTTGTAATCATAAAGTCTCAGCATGATTGTCTAAACATGATGTGAACAGGGCCAACATCCATGGTAAAATGGATGAGGGAAAGCCCAAGAGTCTCATTCCTGCACAGAGAAATACAGACAGCTTAGGAATGCTGACTTTAGGAGAAATAATCTTCGCCAAGGAAGAACACATTAATTGGCTATCCAATACAAATGGTCTGTCCTATAATATTTGTATAAGTATTATGCAGGCTCTTAATTTCATTGATTCTTGGTGGTCTAGCTGGGGGCATCTCACAACTCAGGCAAACAAACCCTACCTAATCCTTCTGGGATAACCATTGTGTCATTTGTGTTCTTTCAGATCTTTCTTGTATATTGCAATTATATATATATATGCATTTGCAAATAAATTTTCTGTTTATTGTTTCACAAATGTAACAGGGAATAAATCAAGATCCAGGAAACAAAATATAACAAACTCTGATAATGGAAGAGAATTTATGTAAGCAAAGATATTCAGAGTTTGAGCAGGGTTATAAGAACAAATAAAAGATAATAAAAGAATCAGAGATGTCTAGAATAGTGAGTTCTTACCATAAAATGGAAATGGAGCTAAGAAAAAAATAGAGGCTTAAAAAACCACAAGTAAAATGTATAGCTACAGAACAGAGTGAACAACTGGGAACTGTTAACAAGATTGGCACAGCTACTTCAGCGCCTATCACATTGGAGGAACACCCATTAGCCCAATTTTTCTAGCAATTGACATTGTGACAAAATAAGTATCCAAACTCACATTCTTGGAGACTATAAGTCCTTTAAGTGCTGGGAATAATAGGAATCACTGCCTTGAAGTTTTTCCAATTTTCCTGAATCCTCTGCAAGATGACATCATGTAATAGTAACTATATGTTCATATCTCTGTAAAATGGGTTGTCACATTATACTGTAGGGTTTTGTTCTATTTTAAGAATTAACATAGATACTAGAGAAGATAGGGGTTTTGGTTCAAAAACTAAGATTAACATCAAACTTTAGCTACTGGTTGAAGGCGTAAGTCGCAAACAATGCCACACCAGTTTGGAATTATGATTAATAGGGTGATGTTTATTTAAAGGGGAAAAAACTTAAAAGATAACCGTCCCAGACAACAGCCCTCTACGCAATCAGGAAGGAGTCTAGTTGCCTGAAACGGAGCAGGAAGCTAAGAGGAGTGAGAAGGGAAGTAGCCGCTTTTTTAAAGGGAGAGAGACCACGCCCCAATGGGCTGGTATCTCAGTGGCTATAGGCTGGAGGAGCAGAAGGACCTCCCGCAACACCTCTCCCTTTTGTTTAAGTAAGAGAGTTCTAAACCTACTATGAAATTATATACAATAAGTACAAATATCCTATTCTAACTAGCTTAGGTCTTGTATAATAAATAACTTGGCCAAGTCATGAGAGAAAAGTATCTACATTTATATAGTCTTCAACCCCATCAAAGATCTGAGAAGGGAAATAATGTTACCTAGGTAATTAGGAAGTTCAGTAAAACAACTTCCAAAACATGCAAAAAAATCACAGAAACCTTTTTATAAAACACAGGACAAGCAGACCAAGGATGGCACCACAAACCACAGGCTGAGCCCACCCTCACTGATGAATAAATAAGAAAATGCCTTACAGCTGAATTTCAATGACACATTTCCTCAGCTGAGGATCCTTCCTCTGATGGGTCCAGTGTATGTCAAATTGATGCACAAAACTACCCAGTAGAGGATACAATGATTTCTGTTATTTTCATACTAATGCTTTTATACTAACATGTTAATTATATCTGGCTGCATTAAGGCTGAGCAAGCCAAGCTAAACAAGCCAGTTAGCAGCTCCCATCCATGGCCTCTGTATCAGCTCCTGCTTCTGGGATTCTTCCCTGTTTTGTGTTCCTCTTCTGTCTGCCTTCAATGATGAACAGCAATACTAAGTGTAAGCCTAATGAACCCTTTCCATCCAAACTTTCTCTTTGGTCATGGTGTTTCTTTCCAGCATAGAAACCCTAGCTATGTCACTATCTAAATAGGAGAACTCAAAAAATTAGGGGCTTGAGAAACATGAAGAAATCTTTGTGAATCAAACTGAAACAATATAGTACACAAAAAACCACAAATAATCTGTGTCAGAAAAACAAGTAATGTAATACGCTTGTATCCACCTTTACTTACATAAGTATCACGTGGTTCAGGGAGGCCTTGAACCTATGGTTTTCCTGACTCAGCAACTTGCATGCTAAGTAAAAGCATAAGCTGCCTTACCTATTTAAACCTCATCTTATGTGATCTTCTGATCATTACACTTCGATTTTAACTGTTATTCAGTGGTCTCCACCTCCTATAAATGTAGCCAATAGGACATAGCACATGGATAAGTGAGGATACACAATGCTATTACTGATTATGATTTTGTCATTTTTCTATCAACAATTGATTTAGAATCTGCTACTCTGTTAAACACTACCCACTCCCAAATCAGATCCCTCAAGTTCCTGTCCCCACCTGCCCCTGGTCTATCCAAGAGATCGCTTCTATTTCCTGTTCTTTGGGAAATCCATGTATAGCCTTGTGGGTCCTCCTTGTTATCTCTCCTTTCAGAGTCTGTGAATTGTTCCATGGTTATTCTTTTTTTTTGCAGTTAACATACAATTATGAATGAGTTCATACTATGTTTTTTTATCCCAAGTTATCTCCTTCAGGATGACTCTTTCAAGTTGCATCTATTTTTCTTCAAATTTCCTGATGTCATTGTTTTTAACAAATGAAAGATTTAATTGCATGCCCAGTTTAAAGTAAATTAGTTTTTTGAAATGGATGTAATGAGCAGTATAGTTAATGAAATAGAATTATGTGATCAAAAGTTGAAAGGAGATTTTAAATGATTTTAATGCACACAGTTTTTACATAAAGTACTAATAAGCAATTTCACTATAGTTATATCATCAAAATATAACTATGTTCTTATTAATTATATGTAATGAAATTAATTTGAAAAAGGACAAATTGTACAATCTAAAATAAAATTATTTGCATGATTCATATATGTGGTAAGGGTTTATAATAAAGTATCAAAGAAAGTGAGACAGAAAAAAATGTCTGTTGGCATTTCCTAGTGTGGAGATAATTGTCTAAATGGATAAGTATACTACAGATGTTTTCTCGCTTTTTGAAATAATAATCTCATTTCATAACGTGGGTGCATGTGTAATTCATGTAGTCATATACACACATACACACATACATACATACATACATACATACATACATACGTGTGTGTGTGTGTGTGTGTGTGACTTATACCCCTAAAACTACATCTGTGTGGAGATCAGAACTCAGCTCAGTGAGTGGATTCTATCTCTCCATCTTGTTGATCCCAAAGTTTAGATTGGGTCATCAGGCTTGGCAACAAGTGACTTTAACTGCTACATGCAACATCTCAATGTCCCATGTATTCATCTTTTTAAGTTGTCATAACACATGCAAAATATTAACTCATATTTTCAAAAATATTTATAAAATTAAGGGAACAATTCCTCTTTATTATTCAACTCTCATATGCAAATCAAGGAAAGCTAGAAGCTAGGGATTCCCCAAAGACTATGAAATCAAAAGGCTTTCCAACTTGAAGGTATTATTTAATGTGGAGAATGGGAAACTTTCCAAGGCAGATATGGCTCTTGTCAGTGTATATAAACCACACAGAATTGAAACATCTCAGCAACTCTGGTTATGGCAAAAACAATAATTTAAGAGTTGCAGATTCCTGGGAAAATCAGAGAAACATCATCCAAAAAGGAAGATCTGTTTTATAAGGTGATTCTTTTACTGTGTGTGCATCACAAACTGATTGTTATACTTTAATTTTTATTGCAACTACCCATTTAAAGTTTATTTGTTTGTTTTAAATACTGTATAAGTTTACAGTATTTTAGGCATTCATGTTTTTTAACAGTTGTGAGTGACAAAAATATTGTAGTTTTCCCTTCCAACTAGAGCTTGAGGCATTTGGAAACGTAATGCAGTTTTATACGCTCACATCTAAAGTTTTCTTAGGGTAACTTTAATATTATGTGATTATCTTTTGATTTTTGGGTTCTCGATTTCTCAAGATGAAAAAAAAACAATAGTGAAGTAGTTATTAAAAAATAGAGGGGGATGAGAGGGACAATGATTAGAAAAATCATATTTCACTAGGAATTCACCGAATTAAAAAAGATATGTGAAAATTTCATTGATAATCAAAGAGTTAAGTATGCTCAATTTTGAATACAATAAAATTAATGTAAGCCTGACCATTGTTGCTTTTTAAATTGACCATTTTTACTTATTTGTACTTGTATTAAAATAGTAAATTATCTTGTAAGAAATGTCATTGATTTTCTTTAACCTCTCAAAATAAAATCTCCTATGATATATTTAATAATCTGAAACTGATATTTGGGATTTGGAAACAGAGAGATCTCAATTAGCACTAGTTTTAATCTACACATACATATTGTATATATATGAAAATCCAAACATATTGTTATTACTATTATATTTCAAATACTAGTAAGGAAATTTAAAAAATCCCCTAGATTATTGACATATTAATCTTCTAATTTCAAACCTAAATTTTGTAGGAAAACTGAATATATTAAGAAAGAAAACTCAAGAGAAATAAATAAAGGAAGAGAGTTAAGGAAGGAAGAAAGAAAAAAAAGAAATGAAACAGAAAGTTAAAGAGGCAGAGAAAGCAGCTTCCATCAATAAATTATTCAAATTATCTTATGAAATCTCGCCATTTCTAGTTGAAAGTCTGTAAATATATGACAATAAATAACATCCCTCAGACCTAGTAATACATTATTGTTTAGAGATAAACTGCAATGCATAAGTCCAAAGAGTATGGAAAGACAATGCTAAAAACGTATTCTTGGCATGTAATTTCTCGGTTTATTTGATGAACCATTTGTATCACACATTAAATAGAATTTATTTGATTACATCTCTTCAAACATAATCATGAATAGATTGGTGCCTGGGAATTTTGTGTTTATGTGTAAAATATGTCAATGGGTTTTCATTCTGCTATTTTGAGAGTCAAGAGGCTGTACATACAGATCAGATATTTGTTGAATAAAATTATCTCTGAACCCATTCCAAAAACTTAGATTTAAGGCAAAGATAATGTAAAATGAGTAACTGTTACTAATATTTTTTTAAAAAACATATTCATTTGAATACCTATACAGATTATTTTTCTGATGTGTAATTTTTTTTTTAATTTAGGAAAATTTCCCAATTAGAAAGAATATATAAACTCAAGGAAGCTATTTTAAATTTGACTGGGTACAATGCTAAGATACAATATATATTCTTCTTAATTGATTCTGAACATAAAGTTATTGTTTCTGTTTTAGAAATTCTTAATTAGGCTCTGTCTCTCTCAACAATTTGAAGTCCAGTGTACTAAATGGAAGAAAAAATTCAGTCTGTAGTGACTGAGTTTGTTTTTCAGGGACTCTGCACCTCAAGGGAATTGCAGATTTTGCTCCTGTTGCCATTTTCCATCCTCTACCTGATGATTATGGTAGGCAACCTCTTTGTGGTGATATTAATCATCATTGATCATCATCTCCATTCTCCTATGTATTATTTGTTGGCCAATCTTTCATTTATTGACTTCTGCCTTTCATCAGTTACTACCCCCAAAATGATCACAGACCTCACAAAAGAAAATAAAACCATTTCCTTCGGGGGCTGCATGAGCCAGATCCTCTTTGCACATTGCTTTGCAGGAGGTGAGATGGTGCTTCTTGTAACAATGGCCTATGACCGCTATGTGGCCATCTGCAGGCCACTCCACTACACCAGCATCATGGACAGACAAAAGTGTATCTGGCTTGTTTTACTATCATGGATCACTGGATTTGTACATGGCATTAGTCAACTGATTCTGATTTTGGAGCTTCCTTTTTGTGGACCTAGAGTGATAGACAGCTTTTTCTGTGATATTCCTTTAGTGATGAAATTAGCCTGCATCAATACTGATACTCTGAGAATCATAATAAATATTGACAGTGGTGTTTTAGCAATGGCTTGTTTCATTTTCTTGCTGATATCTTACACTTACATTCTACTAACTGTTCAGATTCATTCTAAAGACGGTTCATCAAAGGCACTCTCTACTTGCACCTCCCATATCATAGTGATTGTGCTATTCTTTGGTCCTATCATTTTTATCTATCTGTGGCCAGTCAGCATCACGTGGGTGGATAAGTTTCTTGCTGTATTTTACTCAGTCATTACACCTCTCCTGAATCCAGCCATCTATACACTGAGAAATAGAGACATTAAGAATGCCATAAAGAAGTTGATAAATCACAGGTGAGTGCTGGAATAAGCTTTACACATCTTATTTTATCAGAAAATTCATGGTGTACACTCCATTTTATACGAACAACTTTTTTCTGGAATTTATATAATATAATTAGTATATGGTTATGAAAATAGCCATTAGAAAATTAAATTCAAAATTGTAATAATTACAGTTTTACCCCTAGAATGAGTAATAGCTCTGCATAAAATATGTATTTAAGAGTAGACAATAATAATAATGCTGCAAAATAATGGTCACATGTTATTACACATCATCTGTGTTCCAAAATTGGTGCAAGTCACTTTGCTTAGAATTTTAGTAACGAAATCCTCTTTAAGCCCAGCCGTGGTGGCACATGTCTTTAATTTAAGTACTCAGGAGGCAGAGGCTGGTGGACATCTGTGAGTTCAAGGCCAACCTGGTCTACAAGAGCTAGTTCTAGGAAAGGCTCCAAAGCTACCGAGAAACCCTGTCTATAAAAAACAACAACAAAAAATCCACTTTGAATTATTTATCAATCTTACCATATTTTAAAATATTGCATTATTTTATCAGTATGTATTAATCTATATTTATTTTTAAGCTATATGTTACATGTTTTATTGTTTTATTAAGTAATATATTTTCTCTACTCCTTTTTTTTTCTCTCCCATCACCTTCTACCCTCTCCCTTGGTCCCCATGCTTCCAATTTACTCAGGAGATCTTGTCTTTTTCTATCTTTCATGTATTTTAGATTAAAGTATATCTTCTCTTAGGGTCCTCACTGTTTTTTAGGTTCTCTGGATTGTGAATTGTAGCTAGTTTTTCTTTGTTTATTGTCTAAAAGCCACTTATCAGTAAGTACATATGATAATTCTCTTTCTAGGTCTAGGTTACCTTACACATTGTGATGTTTTCTAGATGCATTCATATGCCCACAAATTTAAAAGTCTATTTTTTCTGCTGTGTAGTACTCCATTGTGTAAATGTCCTACATTTTCCTTATCCATTCTTCAGCCGAGGGACATTTAGGTTGATTCCAGGTTCTGACCGTGACAATCAATTATGCTATGAACATAGCTGAGAACATGTCTTTGTGGTATAATTGAGCATTCTTTGGGCATATACCCAAATGTGGTATTGCTGTATCTTGAGGTAGGTTCTTTCCTAATTTTCTGAGAATTTCCCATACTGATATCTAAAGGGACTGTATCAGTTTGCACTCCCACCAAAGGTGAAGGAGTGTTCCCTTTACCCCACATCCTCTCCAGTTTATAGTAGTTAAAATTGTAGTCACACTAGTTTGATTTTCTAAATATGTAGAGGTATATTTCAGTTAGATAAATAATCTTCACCACTTTAAAGACCTACAGAATATGACATTTAAAATTTTTTAAGAACTTAGACTTTTCTTTAAAGTGACACATGTGTGCTTTGGGCAATGCCAATGCTTTAGAAGTTGATAGGCATTAAAGAATCTTGTTGTGGAATTTGCCTTCACTGTTAGAAGGCTAGTTAGTCATTTGGGCAAAACTGCTCTTGCCTGGACTGCTTAGCGACAGTATGCTATATAAACTGAATATGCAGAACCCACTGAAAAATGACTGCTGAACTTGCCTAAAGAAGGTAAGATCGCCCTTCAGGTTTCCAGCTTCACAAAAGAAACTGTTGGACATTCTCTAGAAGACAGAAGAACGTGACTGAACAATCTTTCCAATTTTCTACTTCATGGAAAAGTCTGCCAGATACTATGGGCCTATAGGCTGAAGATGGATACCCCTATTTTACAGAAGAATTCTTCTGTCCAGGCAGCAAGATGTGTCTGTCAATTCTAGAATTTAGGAAGTTGCTTACAATGCACTTCCTGTTGATTTAGGTAATATTATAACCTTCTGGTGTCTTTGATGGAGGTGAGGACAGATAGTTATAGTTTTCCTTAGTTGAGATAAAAGATAAATTGGAAATAAAACTTTAGACTCACAAAAAGATACTGTAATTATTGCTTGATACCCATTTTGTTATATGTAATTTTACTATTTTAAAGTTAAAACTTTCCTTTTTATATAGTCAGAAAAGGGGAGTGCATGTGGAATTCCCTTATGTATATTGTGAATATTTTTATTACTATTGGTTAATTAATAATCTTCTTTGGCCTATGGCAAGGTAGAATAAAAATAATATATGGCATTATATGTGAATTCTAATTCTACGTTGCAACAGAAGACATTGAAGATATCTGTTGAGACTGCAGCCACGTAGAAATAAAAATGCTAAACATATCACACCATAAAGTTAGTTACCTTATATTGATATAATCTCTGTCAGTTTTCAAGCCTTAACTATTCATATAAATTCAGATGTTTTTTCTATATTTTATCCATAACTGAAAGGACAACCTTTTATACTATTTGAATGTACTTTCCTCAGTTCACAAATTCTTTGCATGATCATGATTTTATATAATGAAATAACATAATAATTAAGGCCAGTTAAGTAAACATATGTTCTTGCTAACATCTTATTCATAATATTTCATATTATATGTGATCTAGTATAGTGTATTATTTGCTGCATAAACTATATGTATACTTGTTTACAAGGGTTGAGGTCTAGAACCTTCCTTCTTTCTTTGTTTCTATTTTCCTTTCTTTTTTTCATTCTTTCTTCCTTTTGGTTTTTTGAGACGGAGTTTCTCTGTAGCTTCAGAGCCTGTCCAGAACTAGCTCTTGTAGACCAGGCTGGCCTCAGACTCACAAAGATTTGCCTTCCTCGGCCTCTGAATGTGGTGATTAAAGCCGTGCACCACCACCTCCTGACTGGTCTATCTCATTTATAAACAGATATGAAAATTTGAACTCCTTGAACATCATGCCAACATTTTATGAGGTTAGGGCTAAAATCAACTTGTATGTTTGTTTTAATAAGTTAAAGAGATTTTCATAATACAAATATCTCAGTGAACCATACAAACTTGTATATCATGTTTGTCTGAGATCATATGATTACAGATAAGCCTTGCTCATGTCTGGCAACAGACCTTGATATGTACATACATGCAGATTCTGGCATTTTTTTTTCAGAAGAAATTATCCCTAGTGTGTTTACAGATTTGACTCTCAACAATTCTCTCATCATATTTTTTTCTTTTCTTTATTTTTTTTAATTTTTTAGTCGTTGAAAAAAAAAATTTCTGCTTCCTCCCCATTTCCCATTTCCCTCTTCCCTCCCCCTCCTCCCACACAGTGCCCTTCCCCCCACTCCCCTTCCCCTCTCTCCCTCCCCCTACTCCATTCCCCCTTCCTCTTGAGAATGAAGAGCATTCCAGATTCCCTGCCCTGCGGGAAGTCCAAGGTCCTCCCACTTCTATCCAGGTCCAGGAGGGTGATCATCCAAACAGGTTAGCATATCACTTTAGAACCTTCATCTGGCGATGGATCGAGATAGAGACAGAGACCCAAATAGGAGCACCTGACTGAGCTCTTTTTTTTTTTCTTTTTTTTCTTTCTTTTTTTTTTTCGAGACAGAGTTTCTCTGTAGCTTTGGAGCCTGTCCTGGCACTAGCTCTTGTAGACCAGGCTGGCCTCGAACACACAGAGATTAGCCTGCCTCTGCCTCACGAGTGCTGGGATTAAAGGCGTGCGCCACCACAGCCCGGCTGGACTGAGCTTTTAAGCTCCAAATGAGGAGCAGAAGGAGGGAGAACATGAGCAAGGAAGTCAGGACCACGAGGGATGCACCCACCCACTGTGACAGTGGAACTGAACTATTGGGAGCTCACCAAGGCCAACTGGACTGGGACTGAATAAACATGGGATGAAACCGAACTTTCTGAACATGGCGGACAATGAAGGCTGATGAGAAGCCAAGGACAATGGCACTAGGTTTCGATCCTAATACATGAACTGGCTTTGTGGGAGTCTAACCTGTTTAGAGGCTCTCACCATATTTTTAATTTAATACATTCTTTGACAAAATCTGCAATAAACTTATTACATCTGATATAGTCCCAAACCTCTTATTTCCCTCTCTTTCTTATTACTCACTTTGCAAGTCACACAACCGTGGGAGTACCTTTCTACATTTATATATTTTTTGTTTCATTTGTTATACACTGCAATGATCGATAGAATATGTGGGTCCAGCGTTTGTAGCTATCCCCATGACACTATGATCATATCAGTGGGTCACAACTGAATAAAATGCCTGACACTCTCCCAGAATCTTCAGTAGCCCAAAGTTCAACAAGGATATGTAGTACTTTATAGGTACTCTTTGTTCTTTGGTTGGCTATTTACTATTTTGCTATTTGGCACCCATGGTAGGCAGCTTTGGGTTCATTGTTGAATATGCCAAGCCTACATGATTACATTTCACTGTTCTTGCATTTTTCTGACCCCTTCCTCATTCTTTCTCAGCATTATTTTATGAGTGATTTTAAATCTACATATAGCTTGCCCTCATCTGTCCACAGTCATAATCTAACAACAGAATATCTGAAGGAACCTTCACAAAAGTGTATAATTGAACTGTAAAATGACCTTTTATTGCCTGTATAATTTCTAAAAAGGATATCAATTACTTTTAAATTTTAACAATTATCTTAGTGATATTACTTTAATAAAATGTGTGTTTTCACAGTCACAAGAGAGCCCAGTGCGATAGCTCAGGAAGTAAATCAGCTTCTTGTCAAACCAGAGGACCAGAGTTAAGTATCCAATCACCCACGTAGTCGAGGAAGTATTACAACTCCCATAAGTTTTGATTTAAGATCCATGAGTATTCCCACAAATGCACACACAGAATTAAGGTGAACCCAAAGAAAAACATATAGTTATCCTCCTGGATATTGGAAGTAGACAAGATTGCCGAGCAAAAATTGGGAACTTGGGGGTGGGAGTGGGATGGGAGTAAGGGGAGATGGGGTGAGAAAAGTGAGAAGGGAAGATGGGGAGAGCCTAGGGATATGGGATGGTTGGGATGGAGGAAGGGTGGATATGGGAGCAAGGAAGTTTATATCTTAATTAAGGGAGCCATTTTAGGGTTGGCAAGAGACTTGACTCTAGAGGGGTTCCCAGGGGTCCATGGAGATGTCCCCAGCTTGTTCCTTGGGCAGCTGACAAGAGGGAGCCTGAAATGGCCTGATCCTGTAGCCATACTGATGGATATCTTGCATATCACCATAGACCCTTCATCTGGCGATGGATGGAGATAGAGACAGAGACCCACATTGGAGCACCAGACTGAGCTCCCAAGGTCCCAATGAGGAGCAGAAGGAGGGAGAACATGAGCAAGGAAGTCAGGACCGCGGGAGGTGCACCCACCCACTGAGACAGTGGGGCTGATCTAATGGGAGCTCACCAAGGCCAGGTGGACTGGGACTGAAAAAGCATGGGATCAAACCGGACTCTCTGAACGTGGCGGACAATGAGGGTTGACTGAGAAGCCAAAAATTTTAAAAATTAAATAAACAGGAAAATAGTAGAACTATAGTCATTAAAATTTTAAAAATTGAATAAACAGAAAAATAGTAGATCTGTAGTCATTAATAGTGGATAAGAAAGAAAATAGAATATATACAGGTTCATAATTACATGTGGCTAATAATTCTAGAAAATTAATGTCCTGAATTAAAACTGCAGTTAGTAGGTTGATATGTAATGATGATGAGCTGAAGAGATTTTAGATGTTTTTATTGCACACACAGTGTCTATATGAAGTACTGATATACAATTTTCAAATATGTATTTATACCAAAACATAGTAGTGTTCTACTTAAGCATATATAATAAATGGATTTAAAAATAAAATAAATTATATAAACTAAGAGAAGATTGTTTTCCTGAGCCTTAGATGTGGTGTGGGTTGATCATAAAGTACCAAAAGTCTAAGAGAAAATAAATGATTCCAATAGTATTTTCAGATGTCATTACAATTGTATAAATGTATATGCACAGCTGTAAACCTACACACAAGTTGAAATTTTCATTCCCCAAATATTATTATATTTATTTTTGTGCATTTACTCATGAATGTGTGTATGTTTGCCTATATCCATGCAACAACATATGGTATAGAGATTAAAATAAAATGTGATTGAGTCAGGCTTCTTCCTTTACCATGTGAGACCCAGTTAAGTCTAATGAAATAACTCAGGTTATCAGGTTTGGCAACAAGTGATGTTCCCTGTGTGGCATGTCACTGACCCATATTTTCAGTTTATAACATGTATGTTGTCATAACACATACAGAAATGGCAAATTATCTGATATATATATATGTATATATATATTCATGTCATATTGGGCTCTTTGTTGTATTCATCTGTATTAATAGGTTATTTATTTAATATATGTTAGAAAGTGACCCCTAATCACTTAGAGAAGCAACCATAGTAAGTTTTTCCATTAAACTTGCTTTTCTAAACTGAACTAAAGGAAGTTCTGAGCATGATGTGACACCACAATATTCCTCTGAGCCAAAGGCAGTAAAAGTTTACATGGATTCTTCAGTCAAAAGGAGAATGGCAGTGTGCTAATGGTGATGTGGGTGCCACTTCCAAATGAACATAAGAAATAATTAATGTGTGTGCAGATATAACATCTACATATATAATTTCATGATATGAAAGATATAAGTCTAAAATAAGAGCATCATATCCTTCTATAGAAATGACAATAACACATTTTTTTATTTAACAGCCTTGTTAAACATTACACCATTGCTCAGGGACAACAGATACTTGATAACCATGCATTTAATGTATACAATGATGTGTTTTCACAGCTACAGTTCCATGTAAAATTATACTTCCTTTGCTAGGTTTTCATTTTCTGTTTTCTTTTGCTTTGTTTTTCATTGTTGAGAGAGAGGGATTATATTCCATGCTGCACATATGGGAAAAACAGAGGACAACACTGGGTATTAGTTCTTAACTTCCAACTTACTTGAGACAGGGTCTGCCTGTGTATCGTCAGATAGCAGACCTAGTTTCTCAAGATTCCTGTGTTTCCAATGCTCATTTTGCCATAGGAATGTTGACAATATGTGTCTTTTCTGGCATTTGAATTCGACTTCTCCTGTTGGATGAGAACGCACTTTGGTCACTGATTCATCTACCTAGTCCTATCAAAGTCTACTTTATACTGGTCTTAATTAGCCACTGTCATTATATGGTGAAACAAATCCACAGAAATTAATTCAAGTAAAATAATTATGTGCTTGCTCTATGCCTTCTTTTCTTCCTTCTCTAGTCTTTAGAAACCACTATTGTACTCTCTGCTTCTGAGATTCATTGTTTTAAATTTCTCACACACCTGAGAAAACTATACAACACTTATTCTTCTATGAAAAATATCTTTAGCATTCATCTACATTGCCATAAATAATAGTGTTGTGCTTTTTATTAACACAATATAAAAAATAATATATGTCTTTGTGTTCATTCTCTTGTCCACATGCACATGCTTTCATGCAGGTATCTCATATATATACATGTATATATATATACATATATATGTATGATACAGAACTATGTTTCTCTGTTGGTTCATCTTTCCCTAGAAGCTTCGGTAGATAATGTATGATATATATATATATGTATATATATACATATATATACATATATATATATGTATATACATATAAAGTACATAAAAGAACATGGAAATACAGCATTCTTTGATATGTGAATTTCACTTAATATATATCGCAAATGATTTGATAGTATGCTTAGATTAGTTTTCTGTTAACTCTTTGTAAACTCTTTCATCAGTTATCACTGTGTACAGCAACAGCATATACAAGAGTTTTGTTTTTCGATCCCTAATAAAACAACATATATTTTACTTCATTTAAACTTTGTAGCTTACATTTTTACAATTTTAACTGGAGCATACCGTTGAAATTGGGGAATTAAGGCAAGTCATTTCTCATCCTTGATCCCCAAGGACTTGGACCAATTTAAAATACAGAACAGGAATGTTCCCAATGCTAACATGATTTTGTCAGTGTATATAAAAACCACACTAAGGTGAAATTCTTGCCAACATTGGTCACAGCAGAAACCACATTGTTGCTATGTGGCACAGTGTCAGATTCAACCAGCATTTAGATGGATCGTAATCAACTTGGGAAGACCTGGTTGATTACATGATTGCTGTAGTGTAAGTATATCTCAAAGTGATTGTTTACTGTCATTTTTCTCACACATACTTATTTTAAAAGGTTTTCCTGTATAGCAGCACTTTTGTATCACTAATTATTTTCAGGGAGTGATCCATTTTATTTTAATTGTTCAATTTTCCAAAAACATCACATAAGTTTATCTTTCAAATAACATTTGAGACTTCTGGAAATTTTAAGTAGTTTTATATATTCACTTAAACTAAACTCTTATGTTGCATGACAAGTTACAAGACTGTTGAAAAAGCATTATGTTGACAGGACATTTATATTACTCTAAAATTATCTTATTATCTTAGAATTTTGATATCTATTTTCTATAGTCAATAAAGTAGAGAAGCAGCTAAAAATAGTGGTAAGGAGATGAGGATGCTGATGGTTTGAATAATAATAGTTCACTGCTAACTCACCAATTAATATGTTATCTAAAAATGACATTTCATATAAGAAAAGAAGAAAGGAAGGTGACAAAAGTATAGAGAAGCATGAAAATTAGCTTTCATTTATTAATTATTCAGAATACCATATGACATCTCACCACATAGAATTGAAAGAAGGTCAAAATAGGACAATAAGTAAAGTCTCCCAAGCCTCTGAATGTATTATTGCTCACAGATATACTCTAATGGATAAGTCAAAAATCAAGACAAAGCTTAATCTTAACAATGTATCTTTAGTAACTGGCTACATAATATATTTGATGAAAAAAATTCTCACGTTCTATAGTAAATAGTTTTAATTATGTGCGTTCATACAAAGTCAAGAGTATATTTTTGCCTGAGAATTTTGTAATCATTGTCCTTTTGTAATATGATAAACAAGTAAATGGATTATATCTATGTCTCTAATACTCATTTAAAAATCATTTCTTATTCCATTCATACAAGCAGATTAAAGCTTGAAAAGATGCAAAGAGAATATGTGTAACTGATAGTTTTGAACAATATACTCATATTGATACCTATAAATATTGTCTTTTAGATGTACAAAGATTTTGACACATCATTCTACATTTAGAAACCATCCCTGATTATACACAATCTACAAAAGCAAGAAACATTTATTAAAACTTTGACTAGTCATAATGTGCAGATATAATTGATATGTCTCTTACATTACTCAGAATAAAAGTTTTTGTTTCCGTTTCAGGGATGCTTTGTTATGCTCTTCCTCTCACATCCATTGGAGCACAGTGTACTAAATGGGAGAAGCAAACCAGACTCTAGTGTCTGAGTTTATTTTTCAGGGACTTTCTAAATCAAGGGAACTACAGATCTTCCTCCTGCTGCCATTTTCCATCCTTTACCTGATGACTGTGGTAGGCAACCTCTTTGTGGTGATATTAATCATCACTAATCATCATCTCCATTCTCCCATGTACTTTCTGCTAGCCAATCTCTCATTTGTTGACTTCTGCCTTTCATCAGTAAATACACCCAAACTGATCACAGACCTTCTAAAAGATAATAAAACTATTTCTTTCTGGGGCTGCATGAGCCAGATCCTCTGCGTACATTTCTTTGCAGGGGGTGAGATGGTTCTTCTTGTAACAATGGCCTATGACCGCTATGTGGCCATCTGCAGGCCACTCCACTATACCAGCATCATGGACAGACAAAAGTGCATCTGGCTTGTTTTAATATCATGGTTCATTGGATTCGTGCACGCCACTAGTCAACTGATTCTGATTTTGGAGCTACCTTTCTGTGGACCTAGAGTGATAGACAGCTTTTTCTGTGATATTCCTTTGGTATTGAAATTAGCCTGCATGAATACTGATACTCTGGAAATCTTGATAAATGCTGACAGTGGTGTTTTAGCAACAACTTGTTTCATTCTCTTGCTGATATCTTACACTTACATTCTATTGACTGTTCGGCTTCACTCTAAAGATGGCTCATCAAAAGGCTCATCAAAGGCACTCTCTACCTGCACCTCCCATATCATAGTAGTTGTGCTATTCTTTGGACCCTGCATTTTCATCTATCTGTGGCCAGTCAGCATCACGTGGGTGGATAAGTTTCTTGCTGTGTTTTATACAATCATCACACCTCTCCTGAATCCAGCAATCTATACATTGAGAAATAATGATATTAAAAATGCCATAATTAAGCTGAAAAATCACAGGTAAATTTGGGGTTAATTTTTAGACACCTCTTCTCAGAAGAAAATTAATTGTGTGCATAATATTTTAGCTGTATTTTGACCACAAAGCTGCATATATTACTTCTTTTAGTATGGCATTCATTGTAAGAATATATGGCTATGAAAATAACTACTATGAAATTATATTCAGAAGTCTAACACTTAGACTTTTACCACTTAGAAAGAGTAATATCTACATTGTATTTGTCTCTGACGATTAGATGATGATGTTATACAAATAATGATCAAAAAATAATAATCACTGCAATCTTTTAATCATTTCAAATTTTTGCAACAATGTGCATATCATTTTAACTAAATTATTATTTACAAAGTTCTCATTAAATCATTCTTAAATTATTCTTCAAAATTCCAATCCTAACTCTAACATCATTACAGGAGATACTGAAGTTATGTCAAGGTCTACATAGTCTTAGAAATGAAAGTGATTTACAAATCTAATCATGATAGTTGCCTTGCATTGACCTAATCTCTGCCATTTTTCTAATTATACCTAATCAAATGAGTCATTTATCCCCTTTTTTCTATAACTAAAATGGCAGTGTTTATAATATTAGAATACACATTCCTTGGTCCAAAAATTCCTTTTATGAACTTGATTTTACTTTACATTATGAAAGTAGTTCAGTGTGGTAAAATTATATGCTTTTGAATATAATATATTATGTGTATATGTAGGTACATATATTTACACATATGTGTATAGATTAATCATGTTAGTTGCCATTTGGTAATGTTAGGCATTTGCTTATAAAACTATATGCATACACATTTATAACAGTTTGACATCTAGTGCAATTCTAAAAAAAGGTGTAAGTGATAATTCTCTGAATATTCTGTCCTAATATTTCATGAACTATGGTTGCAATCAATCTGTATGTGTATCCTAATAAGTTAAATATTTTCCCATAACATAAACTAATAAAAACATGCAAATATCTGAATCATGCTTTACTGAAAACATATTAGAGATAAGCAAGGCTCATGTGTGTTTATGCATCTTGGCATATGGAGAATATACTTGCAAGTTTTTGTGTCTTTTACCTAAAATATTATCTCAGCTATTTTTATAGATTTAACAATGTAACATTTATAGTTACTATTTTTCCCTAGTGAAATTTGTCCTTTATTAATATCTGCAATAAGCTGGCTGCATCTGACTAATGTTCCTGAACTCCTCTCTCCCACTACTATTATCCACTTTCCCAGTCACATGCAAACCACTCCTTTTCTATACTTATGTTTTGGCTTTTTGCTTTTACCTTGTGGCCTACCTACTCCCAACCCATTCACCTTCCACTTCTCAGAAAGAGTAAGCCCTCCCATATCAACAAAAATTGGAACATTCAATTGAGTCAGGGACAACCTCCTCCCCCCATGCATCAAGAATGGGGAAGGTATACACAATAAGGAATGAGTTCTAAAATGCGAGTTCTTGCATCAGGGATAGATCCTGGTCACACTTCCAGGGGCCCCACAAATAGAGCAGGCTACACAACTGTCTCCCACAACAGAAACATGAACCAATGAAATCGAATAGAAGACCCTGATAGTAATCCTCACACCTATGAACACCTGATTTTTGACAAAAATGCCAAAACTGTACAATGGAAATAAACCAATAATTCTGAAGAGAGGAAACCAAAATGGCTGAGAAGTGTTTAATGAAATCTTCAACATTCTTAGCACTCAGGGAAATGCAAATCAAAAAAAAAAAACTTTGAAATTACATCTTACACCTGTCAGAAAGCCTATAATCAAACACATAAGTGACAGCTCATACTTGTGAGGATGTAGAGCAAGGGGAAGACTCCTCCACTCCTGTTGGATATGTAAACTTGTATAGCAACTTTGGAAATCAATATGGTGGTTTCTTAGAAAATTGGGAATAGACCTACCTCATCCTGATATTAGAGAATAATACAAATAAAAGACTGTCTTGAGTTTAGAAGAGCCTACAATTTTAAACTTGTTGAAACTGTAAAAGATAACAAGGACTTTTGAGGTTGAATCCAATGTATTTGAATTATGATATGGATACAATCTGTGGGTCAGAGAATGAAATATGATTGTTTATTAAGAATGACATCTATAAACTCATGTATTTAAATGACTGTTTTGCATTTGTTTTGATTGAATGGTTTGAGATGTGTTAAGAATGACTTGGTAATAGAATGTGCGTCCTATGGTGGTGGGCTTTGAACTTTCAAAAGCCCACACCATTCCCAGTAAACACACAGATCTCCTTCTCCTTTCTCTTTCCCTCACCCTCTCTCTTTCTCCCTCTGCTTCATGGATATGAATAAAATATGACCTTTTAGTTACTGTTCCAGAGTAATGTCTGACTGTTTACCTGCCTGCATGGTACTGTGCTCCCTGACATGATGGCCATGGACTATAACTGTCTTGGACAATGAGCTTCAAATTAAATGCTTTTAAAATAAGTTTCTTACATTATGGCGTGTTGTTATAGCAATACAAAGTTAACTAAGAAAATGAGAGTGAAATTTGAAGTTATTTTTAATCTATGTATACTAAATATTAGTTACATAGGCATATTTTAAATATTCCAGATTTGAGGATTAGAAAACCTAGATCTAAATCAGATGAAAGCAAATCCAATCTCTTGTGGGTCATAAATTTTATCTTGCATTAAGAAGCTTCCTTTCCTAATACAAGAAGGCAGTTATGTGTAATGATAATAACAGAGTAACAAACTGGTAATTTTCAAAAAAGGAACCCCAAGTAAATCCAGACTGGAGTCTGTTCAGTTTGTGAAGTGATGATCCTTAGATAGTCCATGTCAAAGTATGAAATATGTTAATTCTGTGAACTGTATCTCTCCTAAAGTGCCATAAGCCCTTCCTTTTCTCCCATCTTACTATCAGCCTTATTTCTAGCATCACTGAAAAGTCTCCACCAGCACTCCTGGAGTATTGACCACACTGGACACTTTATATTTTTTTATTAAAATTTTCCACTTCCTCCCCTCCTACAATTTCCCTCCCTCTTCCCCTCCTTCTCTAGTCCAAGGAGCAGTCAGGGTTCATAGCAATGGGGGAAATCCAAGGTCCTACCCCCTCCATCCAGGTCTAGCAAGGTGAGCATCCAAACAGACTAGGCTCCCACAAAGCCAGTACATGCATTAGAATCAAAACCCAGTGACATTGTCCTTGGTTTCTCAGTCAGCCCTCATTGTCAGCCACGTTCAGAGAGTCTGGTTTGATCGCATGCTCCATCAGTCCCAGTCCAGCTGGCCTTGGTGAGCTCCCATTAGATCAGTCCCACCGTCTCAGTGGGTGGGTGCACCCCTCTCAGTCCTGACTTCCTTGCCCATTTTCTCCCACCTTTTGCTCCTCATTTGGACCTTGGGAGCTCAGTCCAGTGCTCCAATGTGAATCTCTATCTCTATCTCCATCCATGGCCAGATGAAGGTTCTATGGTGATATGCAAGATATTCATCAGTGTGGCTATAGGATAGGGCCAGTTCAGGCACCCTCTCCTAAGCTGCCCAAAGAACAAGCTGAGGACATCTCCATGGACACCTGGGAACCCCTCTAGAGTGCAGTCTCTTGCCAACACTGAAATGGCTCCCTAATTTAAGATATATATTTCCCTGCTCCCATACCACCCTTCCTTCAACCCAACCGTCTCAATCCCCCAAGCTCTCCCTTTCCTCCCCTTCTCCCATCTCCCCTTACATCCACCCCACCCCTACCCCTAAGCTCCCAATGTTTGCCTGCCAATCTTGTCTGCTTCCAATATCTAGGAGGATAACTATATGTTTTTCTTTGGGATTACCTTCTTACTTAGCTTCTCTAGGATCATAAATTATAGGCTCAATGTCCTTTAGTTATGGCTAGAATCCACTTATGAGTGAGTATATACCATATTCATCTTTTGGTGTCTGGGTTACCTCATTCAGGATAGTATTTTCTATTTCCATCCATTTGCATGCAAACTTCAAGATGTCATTGTTTTTTCACCGCTGAGTAGTACTCTAATATGTATATATTACACAATTTTTTTATCCATTCTTTCATTGAGGGGCATCTAGGTTGTTTCCAGGTTCTGGCTGTTACAAATAATGCTGCTATGAACATATTTGAATAAATGTTTTTGTAGTATGATAGGGCATCTCTTGGGTATATTCCTAAGAGTGGTATTGCTGGATCCTGGGGTAGGTTGATCCCAAATTTACTGAGAAACTGCCACACTGATTTGCAATGTGGTTTCACAAGTGTGCATTCCCACCAGCAATGGATGAGTGTTCCCCTTACTCCACATCCCCTCCAGCAAAGTCTATCATTGGTGTTTTTGATTTTAGCCATTTTGACAGGTGTAAGTGGTATCTCAGAGTTGTTTTGACTTGCATTTCCCTGATCGCTAAGGAGGTTGAGCATGACCTTAAGTGTCTTTTGGCCATTTGAGCTTCTTCTGTTGAGAATTCTCTGTTCAGTTCAGTGCCCCATTTTTTAATTGGTTTAATTAGAATTTTAAAGTCTAGTTTCTTTCTTTCTTTTTTTCTTTTTTTTTTTTTTTTTTTTTTTTTTTTGGTTTTTCGAGACAGGGTTTCTCTGTGGTTTTGGAGCCTGTCCTGGAACTAGCTCTGTAGACCAGGCTGGTCTCGAACTCACAGAGATCCTCCTGTATCTGCCTCCCAAGTGCTGGGATTAAAGGCGTGCACCACCACCCGGCTTAAAGTCTAGTTTCTTGAGTTCATTATATATTTTGGAGATCAGACCTTTGTCTGATGAGGGGTTGGTGACGATCTTTTCACAATCAGTAGGTTGCCTTTTTGTCTTAATGAGAGTGTCCTTTGCTTTACAGAAGATTCTCAGTTTAAGGGTTTGTCTTCATCGTTTACTCTCTGAAACAAAATTTAATGACTTTGGGAGTGTTAGAATATAAAGGAGGTTGTGAATAAAAAATCTGCTTATTGGTACTTGTTGGAAGAATATGAACAACTAAATATTTTGACAGAAAATGTATTAATCTCACAGGAAAACTATAAGAATACAGAGTTTCTTATTTCATACACATAGGTAAATTAAATTAATTTAATTACCACTATCTTAGGTTGGCAAGATGAATCAGTAGATAAAGGGACTTTTTATACATTAGGTTTCCTAGTAGATACAAAATTTGAAATGTTTGAAAAACATTCTAATTTAGGTTCCTTTGTATTCAAGTAAAATTATCATTGTTTAAATATTACAAGGTTGTAACACATTCTGAACTAGACATATATCCTGATTTTTGTTTAACAACTCTATGAACTATTTTAAATTTCATATCCATTTTCTTTTATTCCCCATACTTTTTAAGAATTTTGATATTAATTCATGGAGTAGACCCCTGGGAAGCAAAAATTTCAAAACTCTGAGATATCTTTATTACTATGGCTTGATTTTTTCACTTTTGGGGCATCAAATACATTATAAAATATAGATTTCCATATGTAACTGACTATTATAGAATTTCCATATTTGTTTAGATTATCTCACTCCATATACTATCCCTCCTTTGTCTTAATTGGGGTGGCAAATACTGTAATTTGGAAGTTAATAACTGAAATTTTGGTGCATTATTGCAAACACAGTTCCATGATTTTGAATCATGTCTATTTAACAAAATATTATCAATACATAGCCCCAAAAGTCTTTCATTTAACTTTTGTATTTAACATTTCACTTGTAATCAGAAGTTGAAAATTTAAAACTTCTATTCAAGGCAACCTGATTAAATAATTTCCCAATATTTCCTTATTTTTAATTATTATTGTAAAAATCAACAAAAATTTAAGTAATTCATGTTATATTAATTTACTTTGATCGATGGTAGGTATTATACATTAAAATATTATACAATTTTATCAAAAATGCATACAATATTGTTCAAATTTCTAAAAGATTATAGATAACACAAAAATTATTAGCAAATTGGCATCCTTTATTTTTAGATAGACATATGTATAAATATCAAATAAATAAATAAATAAATAAATAAGGAAAAAGAGAAAACACTTAAGAAAATATGACATGGAGAAAAATTTGACAATTGAAATAAAAAATAACTAATTAACATTTCTTTGAGTATAAATATATGAAATGCATATACTTCATTTACAGAAATAATGTTTCCTTAGCTATAAAATTAAGATTGTTTCACTGAAAATATATCATATGTCTTCTTAAATTTAAGAAAAGACACTTAAGGAAATGTTCAACATCCATAGCCCTCTGGGAAATGCAAATAAAAACAACTTTGAGACACAATTTTACACCTGTCAGAATGGCTAAGATCAAAAACACCAATGATAGCTTATGCTGGAGAGGATGATGAGTAAGGAATACTCATCAATTGCCGGTGGGAATGCAAACTTGTACAACCACTTTGGAAATCAGTATGGCAATCTCTCAGAAAATTGGAAATCAACCTACTTCAGGATCCAACAATACCACTCTTGGGTATATTCCCAAAAGACGCTCAATCACACTACAAGGTCATTTGTTCAGCTATGTTCATAGCAACATTTTTTGTAATTGCCAGAACCTGAAAACAACCTAGATGTCCCTCATCATAAGAAAATATGTATGAAACTAGAAAACACCATCGTGATTGAGGTAACCCAAACCCAAAAAGATGAGCATGGTATGTACTCACTCATAAGTGGATACTTGCTATAAACAAAGACTATTGAACCTATAGCTCATGATCCTGTAGAAGCTAAATAACAAGGTGAACCCTAAGGAAATCATATATAGATCCACCTGGGAATGGGAAATAGACAAGATCTCCTGACAATATTGGAAACAGAGTAATGAGGGAAGAAAGAAGAGTAGATGGGAAAGAGAAGGGGAGAATGGTGGTGGGGAGAAGAACTTGATGGAATAGAGTTGTTTAGAAGGAGGAAGGACAGGGATGAGATCAAGGAAAGAGATATCTTGATTGAGAGATCCATTGTGGTGAAGCATGAAACCTGTCTCTAGAGAAATTCCCAAGGAATCCACAAGGATGACCCCAGCTAAGACCCTAAGCAATAGAGAAGAGGGTGTCAGAACTGGCCTTGTCCTGTAGTCAGACTGATGAATATCTTAAATATCCTCATAAAACTTTCATCCAGCAACTGATGGAAACAGGCAGAGATCTGCATCATAGCACTGGACTGAGCTCCTAAATTCCAGTTGAAGAGTAAAAGGAATGAGAATGTGAGCAAAGAGGTCAAGACCATGATGGGTGCCCCTGCTGAAATAGTCTACCTGAACTAATGGAAGCTCACAAACTCCAGCTCAACTGGGAAGGTACAAACAGGTCAAAACCAGTCCCTCTGAATGTGGTTGACAGTTGCATGGCTGGGGCAGACTGAGGGGCCACTGGCAGTGGCACCAATCTTTATCTCTACTGCTTTTGTTGGGAACCTATTCTCTATGGATTTCTGATATCTGGCTCAGTCTAGATAGTGTGAGGGCCTTGGACCTTCCCCAAAGCAATATGCCTTACCCTCTCTGAGAAGTGGATGGTGGGGGTGGAGTTGGGAGTGTAAGGTGGACAGATTGGAGGAGAGGAGTGAGAACTTGGATTGGTATGCATAATGAAAGAAAGGTAGTTTGAGATTACACATATGTATCATATGGAATTACACACTACAGTTCAAATATTGGGGAGACAAGATAGCTACTTTAGCAAATGTGAAATTACCGAAAAGAGCACGAGTTCCCAGAACCAGTGTGACCATAGTTCCTGGAAGGGATTTTCCTCCATCAGAGAATCATTCGTTTAGTGTATTGACATCTAAACACTAGTTGTCACCTGCTGCAATTCCCACAGTGTCTGACAGTTGTGTCTGGAAGATATTTTTTCTGTGGTACCGTTCACCTCTCTCATTCTTAAAATTATCCTACTTTCTCTTCCACATAGCATCCTGAGCCCTGAGGCAAGGAACTTAATGAAGACCTTCCAATTAGAACTGAGTGTTCCAATGTCTCCCACTTTCCAAACATTGTTCAGTTGTGTATCTCTGTGATTGTTCTGCTCTACTGCAAGAAACAACTTCTCTGGCAGTGGCCCATCAATGCACTGATTTGTAGGCATAGGCATAGCAAAATGAGACTAGCTTTCCTATCATTCAGTCTGACCTACAACTCACTATCTATCTAAGAATGATCCTCAGGTGTTGCCACCTCCCAAGTGGTACCACAAAAATTATCTAAATTTAAAAACAGAAATAACAACAACCAAAACAGAAAACAACAACAAGATGTCATTTTATTAGTAGTTTAAGGAAAATGGAACTATGTAATATTGAGTTGATGGATCTCTTTGGGAGATCCACAGCATGTATTTCAGAGGCTTTCATTTGAGAACAGAGTTTGATAATTAGACTTATGGATTACCATATTCTTTAGATATGGATACAACTCCTAACTCTGACAATTTGTCTTTCTAAAATACTGAGTTTCCATGTACATAATGGATGTAAAAGTATACCACTGAGAATTTTATGAAGTTTAACTGGGATAACGTGCTAAGAATATGTTTTTTGCAGAAAAAAATAACAGAAACTATGCATTGACATTAGCATGGTACATCATATTTTACTTCAATATGTGTACTACATCTTTATAGGAAATTATGATATACTAAAAAAGTTCATGTCTATATTTTTTATTCATTATTTAAATTTTGTGAAAGATCTAAATACATATATGTCAACTCCAAAGTTACTTCTACAAACAAAATAAGGTAAACTGAGGAAAATATTCAGTTTGTCAAGAACAGCATTAATATCAAATATAAGAAAAATCCAAGATCCAAAAAGATGAATATGGTATGTACTCACTATTAGTAGATTATAGCCATAAATAAAGGATACTGAGCCTATAGTTCACAAGCCTAGAGAAGCCAAATAACAAAGTGAACCCAAAGAAAAACATATATAGATCCTCCGGGAAATTGAAAGCAAACAAGACTGCCAGGCAAAAGTTGGGATCATGGGGTCGGGGTGGGGGTGGGCATAGGAGTGGAGAAAGGGGAGAAGGGGAGAGGGAATGGAGAAAGGAAAGACTGGGGAGAGTTCAAAGGAGATTTTAAATGATTTTAGCAAAACAATTTACATATAAAGTACTAATATGTAATTTCGTTATAGGTGTTTCTGTCAAAACATAACAGTTTTCACCTTAATTATATATAATGAAGTGAATTTGAAAAAGGAGAAATTGTGCAATCTAAAATGAAATTATTTCTGGTCCATGTGTATTTTAGTGGTTGATCATAAAGTATCAAAAAAGTGAGAAAGAAAAAAATTCTCTCTGTTGGCATTTCCAGGTGTGGTGATAATTGTCTAAATGGATACATCAACTGTGTAACGACAGATATGTTTTCTCTCTTTTTGAAATAATTATTACACTTATTAAAGTGGGTGCATGTATCATGAGTGTAGGCGTGTGCATATGTGCAACAGCACATGTGTGGAGATCAGAACACAGCTGAGTGAGTGGTTTCTACCCCTCCACCTTGTGGGTCCCTAATATTAATTCAGGTCATCTGTCTTAGCAACAAGTGAAACTAACTGCTATGGCATCTCACTGACACATGTGCATCATCTTACAACTTGTAAGTTGCCATCACACAACTTAAAATATTAACTCATATTTACAAAATATTTATGAAAGAAATTAAGGGAACAATTTATCTTTATTATGAGCTCTCATATTCAACTCAAGAAAATTTGGAGGCTAGGGATCCCCAAGGACTATGAAAGCAAAAGGCTTTCCAACTGCATCGTCCTATTTGGATAATGGGAAACTTTCCAAGGCAGATATGACTTTTGTCATTGCATATAAGCCACTCAGAGGTGAAACACACGAGCATCACTGGTCATAGCAGAAACAGTGATCTAAGAGGTTCAGATTCCAGGGAAGATCAGAGGAAACATCATCCGAAAGGAAATATCTGTTTTAAAAGGTAGTGTGAGTGCATCACAAACTGATTGTCATACTTTGATTTTTTATTGCAACTACTGATTTAAACTTTGTTTTAGTAGCATATTTTTAAATATTTCATGAGTTTACACTGTTTGTTGCATTCATATGTGTTTAAATGTGTGGCTGACAAAAATATTGTAGTTGTCCCTTCCAACTACTCAATGAGACATTTGGAAACATAAAGGAGTTTTATATGCTCATATCTAACAATCTCTTAGGATAACCTTAAAAATACCAAGTCTCTCAACAAAGAAAATCATTGTACTCACAGGCCAATAAACTTACATTAATGTTATCTGATTATCTTTTGATTTTGGAGCCTCTATGTTCTCAATAATACAGAGAATATATTAATGAAGTAGTTATTAGAAAATAAAGGGAGATGACAGTTATACTGTTTAGAATAATCATAATTCACTAAGAATTTGCCAATTAAAATAGATATGTTAAAATGTCATTGATATCCAAAGAGTTAAATATGTTCAATTTTAAAAACAAAAAAATTAAATTTACATTTACATGACCATTATTACTTCTTAAACTGATCATTTTTATTTATTTGTGTTTGTATTAAAATACCTTGAGAGAAATGTCATTGATTTTTTTGACTTCTTAAAATTAAAATTTTTATTCATAATGTAGGAGTAATATTGGAGATTTGTAATCAAAGAGACCTCATTGTGCACCACAGTTTGATTACTTTATAGATCTGATTGAAAAAAATTAATAAACATCGTTATTACTATAATATTTCAAATACTTAACAAGAAATTACAAAATATCCTCTAGTTTATTGGCATTTTAATTTCCCAATTTCAAATAGAAAATTAATAAGAAAAGTGGAGATATTAAGATTAAGAAGAAAAACTCAAGAGAAGTAAATAATGGGAGGGAGTTAAGAAAGGAAAAATAAAAAAGAAGAAATGAGGCAGAAAAAGCAACTTTCATAACAAATTTTTCAAACTATCATATGAAATCTTACCATTTAGCGTTGAAAGGCTGTAAATATATGACAATAAGCAACATCCATCAGACCTAGCAATACATTATTTTTTAGAGCTATCTCCAGTGAATAAGACCAAACTTCAAGGAAAGACAATGCTAAAATCTTGTCCTAGGCATGTTATTTCTCATTTTATTTGATGATCCATTTTTATCAAATATTTTAATATAATTTATTCAATTATATCTCCTTATATATAAAATCATAAATAGGTTGGTGTCTAAGAATTGTGTGTTTGTATTTAAAGTATGTCAAAGGCTTCTCATTCTGGAATTATGGTAGTCAAGTAAAGAGACTGTGACTATATCTCAGCTATTCCTTGAAGAAAATTGTCTCTGAATCCATGCCAAAAGATAAATTTATGGTGGGACATTTATACAGAATAATTGGTATTGGTATTTCCTCATAATATACTTATTTAAATACTTATAAAGATTATTCTTCAGATGGGTAGTCTTTCCTATCTTCACCAAATTACCTGATTAGAAAAAATATGCAAGCTAAAGGAAGTTACTTAAATGACTGGCAACAATGCTTAGATATAATGTGTACTCTTTGTACTTGATTCTGGACATTAAGTTATTGTATCTGTTTCAGGAATTTTTAGTAAGGCTCTGTCTCTCTCAACATTCGGGAGCCCAGTGTACTAAATGGAAGAAACAAACCAGTCTGTGGTGACCGAATTCATTTTTCAAGGACTTTGCACCTCAAGGGAACTGCAGATTTTTCTCTTGTTGTCGTTTTCTACACTCTACCTGATGATTGTGGTAGGCAACCTCTTTGTGGTGATATTAATCATCACTGATCACCATCTCCATTCTCCTATGTACTATTTGTTAGCCAATCTCTCATTTATTGACTTTTGCCTTTCATCAGTTACTACTCCCAAACTGATCACAGACCTCATAAAAGAAAATAAAAGCATTTCCTTCGGGGGCTGCATGAGCCAGATCCTCTGCGTGCATTTCTTTGCAGGGGGAGAGATGGTTCTTCTTGTAACAATGGCCTATGACCGCTATGTGGCCATCTGCAGGCCACTCCACTACACCAGCATCATGGACAGACAGAAGTGCATCTGGCTGGTTGTGATATCATGGATCACTGGATTTGTGCATGGCATTAATCAGCTGATCCTAGTTTTGGAGCTACCTTTCTGTGGGCCAAGAGTGATACACAGCTTTTTCTGCGATATTCCTTTGGTGATGAAATTAGTCTGCATGAACACTGATATTCTGGGTATCATAATAAATGCTGAGAGCGGTGTTTTAGGAATAACTTGTTTCATTCTCTTGCTGATATCTTACACTTACATTCTACTAACTGTTCAGATTCATTCTAAAGATGGTTCATCAAAGGCACTCTCTACCTGCACCTCCCATATCATAGTTGTTGTGCTATTCTATGGTCCTGTCATTTTTATCTATCTGTGGCCAGTCAACATCACGTTGGTGGATAAGTTTCTCTCTGTGTTTTATACAGTCATCACACCTCTCCTGAATCCAGCCATCTATACACTGAGAAATAGAAATATTAAGAATGCCATAAAGAAGCTGCTAAATCACATGTGAGTCCTGTAATAATTTTTAGACATCTTATGTTATCAACAAATTCATTGTTTACACATTGTTTTATAAGAATTGTAGTGGAAAGTGAATTGAATAGCATCTTGTTTCTAGAATCTAAATGATGCAATTAGTATATAGTTATGAAAATAACCATTAGATAATTATATTCAAAATTGTAATACTTATAGTTTTATTACATAAAATGAGTAATAGTTTTGCATAATATACTTATATAGAGAGAAGAATAGAATATAGTAATATGTTGCAAAAATAGTGATTGCATGTGTTCTCAAAGTGTGCTTGTTACTTTAATTAGATTTTTAGTAACACAATACCCTTTGAATTATTTATCAATCTTACCATCTTTTAAAATATGGTATTATATGTCAATCCTAATTCTATGTATCAAGAGTTATTGGAGATATCTGTGGAGACTACAGCCACCTAGAAATTAAAATGCTAAACAAAGCACATGATAAAGTTATTTACCTCATAATGTTATAAAATCTGCCAGTTTTCAAGTCTTAACTATTCATTTAGATTCAGAATTTTCATATATTGTTTTCCATAACTGAAAGGACAACTATTTATAATATTTGAATGTACTTTCTTCAGTTCATAAGTTCTTTGTACAATCATAATTTTATACTATAAAATGAAATAACATAATTGTCAAAGCTAGTTAAGTAAACATTATTGTTCTTTTTTGTTGTTTTTTGGAGGTGTCATTTTTGCTTTTAGAGACAGGGTTTCTCTGTAGCTTTAGAGCCTGTCCTGGAACTAGCTCTTACAGACCCAGTTGGCCTAAAACTCACAGAGATCTGCCTGCCTTTGCCTCCGCAGTGCTGAGAATTAAGGCGTTCACCACCACCCCTGGCTACATTATATGTTCTTGATAATGTGGTATTCATAATAATTCATTCATATTATATACAATTTGGGGTAGAGTATTATTTCCTGAATAAACTATATTTATACATGTTTTCAATAGCTGAGTTCTAACTCATGTCTAAACAGTTATGAAAGTCTGAACTTCTTAAATTTCATGAGCTAATGGTAAAAAACAACATGCATGTATGTTCTATTAATTTAAAGAGGTTGTCATAATAAAAATTATCTAACAAAAACACACAAACCACTGTACAAAGTTTTTCTGAAATCATATGACTACAGATAAGCGTTGCTCATGTCTGGTCACAGACTTTGATGTATACATATGTATAGATTCTGGTATCTTTTTCTGAAGAAATTATCTGTAGTGTGTTTATAGATTTAACCCTCAACAGTTTTGTCACCATATTTTATTAAATATGATTTTGGCAATATCTGCAATAATCCCATTATATCTAATATAATCCTTGACATTTTATATCCCTTTAATGCTTATTACCCCCTTTCCAAGCCATACAAACCATGGGAGTACCTTTCTGTATTTATATTTTTTGTTTTGCTTTGTGGTTCACTGCAATGATCCATTGGCATCTGTGTATTCATTGTTTCTAATTACCCCTAGGGCACTATGATTGCATCAGTTGGTTGCAATTGAAGAAAACAGTTAGCACTGTTTCAGAAATATCAGTAGCTCACAGGTCAACAAGGAAATGTAGCAATACATCGGTACTCTCTGAACTTTAATTGACCATTTACTCTTTTCTTGTATGGTACACATGTTAGGAAGCTTTGGTATTTTAACTTTGATATTTAGCTTTTTCTGTGCCAGGTCTACAAGATTGCATTTTATAATTCTTACATTCTTTTTTTCTTAATTGCGAAAAGAAGAAAAAAAAAACATAAACAAAAAAACAAGTTTCCACCTCCTCCCAGCCTCCCATTTCCCTTCCCCTCCTCCCACCCTTCTCCCCCTCCTCCCACCCTTCTCCCCCTCCCCCCACTCCTCTCCCCCCCCCCTCCAGTCCACAGAACAGTCCGGGTTCCCTGCCCTGTGGTAAGTCCTAGGTCCTCCCCCCTCCGTCCATATCTAGGAAGGTGAACATCCAAACTGGCTAGGCTCCCACAAAGCCAGCACATTAAGTAGGATCAAAACCCCCTGCCATTGTCCTTGGTGTCTCATCAGCCCTCATTGTTCACCATGTTCAGAGAGTCCGGTTTTATCCCATGCTTTTTCGGTCACAGTCCAGCTGGCCTTGGTGAGCTCCCCGTAGATCAGCTCCACTGTCTCAGTGGGTGGATGCACGCCTCGTGGTCCCGAATTCTTTGCTCATGTTCTCCCTCCTTCTGCTCCTCCTTGGGACCTTGGGAGCTCAGTCCAGTGCTCCTGTGTGGGTCTCTGTCTCTATCTCTATCCATCACCAGATGAAGATTCTATGATGATATGCAAGATATTCGTCAGTATTGCTCTAGGATAGGGTCATTTCAGGTTCCCAATCCTCAGCTGCCCAAGGAACTAACTGGGAACCTCATCTTGGGCACTAGGGAGCCCCTCTAGGATCAAGTCTCTTGCCCACCCTAAACTGGCTCCCTTAACTAAGAATTGTGGTTCCGTGCTCCCCTATCCACCTTTCCTTTATCCCAATTCTCCTGTTTCCCAAGTCCCCCCTCCTTCCCTTCTACCTTTTCTCTCCCCATCTCCCTTTACCCCCATCCCACCCCATCCCCAAGATCCCATTTTCTCCCCGGAAATTTGGTCTACTTCCCTTAGTCAAGAGGACAACTATATGTATTTCCTTGGGTTCACCTTCTTACTTAGCTTCTTTAGGTTCACCTCTTGTAGACTCCGTGGTCCTTATTTATGGCTAGAAACCAAATGAGTGAGTACATCCCATATTCATCTTTTTGGGTCTGGGACACCTCACTCAGGATAGTGTTTTCTATTTCCATCCATTTGCATGCAAAATTCGAGAAGTCATTGTTTTTTACCGCAGCGTAGTACTCTAGCGTGTATATATTCCATACTTTCTTCATCCATTCTTCCATTGAAGGGCATCTAGGTTGTTTCCAGGTTCTGGCTATTACAAATAATACTTCTATGAACATAGTTGAACAAATGCTTTTGTCATTTGATAAAGCATCTCTTGGGTATATAGAAACAGAAGGGTCATTACCAAATTCTTACATTCTTGCTAAACTCTTCCTCATTCTTTCTCAGCATTATTTTATAAGTGATTTTTAATATACAGTTTACCCTCACATACCCACAGTAATACTTCAACAACAAAACACCTTAAGGACTCTGTGCTAAACTAAATTATTGAACTATAAAATGATCTCTTATTACCTTTGTAGGTTATAAGGATATAAATTTCATTTAAATTTTAGCAATCATCTTAGTGACAGTACTTGTTTTTAATGTGTTTCAAGAAGCAGAATGGAGACCACTGAGACAGCTCAGCAGGTAGAGGAGCTCCCTACAAACCACAGCATCTGAATTAAATCCTCCCCAAGCTCACATGTTATAGGTAGAGTTATAACTCCTATAAGTTTTTTTTAACTGATTTTTATTAAGCTCTGCATTTTTCTCTGCTCCCCTCCCTGATTCTCCCTTCCACTTCAACCCATTCCCAATGTCCCCATGTTCCCAATTTACTTAGGAGATCTTGTCTTTTTCTATTTTCCATGTAGATTTGATCTATGTATGTCTCTCTTAGGGTCCTCATTGTTACCTATAAGTTTTGACCTAGCATCTTCAAGTATTTCCACATGTGCAGACACAAAGTAAAACGTAAATACACACACATATGATATGTATAATATATATATATATATCACTATATATATTACACAAATCATACTCATTCTACTTGCTGTCACTTATTTGCTTATTTCTGCACCCACTGATGACTTTCTTCTTCCAAGTTACCCTTCTTTCATTTATATAAAAATAATTTACAATGTTCATCCTCCTGAATCAGTGTCATTTCACTTAACTTGATCTATATTTTTGTTCTTTTGATGATAGCTATTTTGAATAGGCAATAATATTATCTCAAAATCTCAATTATTTCTTTTTCGTGTATTTATTGGTTTTTGTTGAGAAGTTTTGTGTTTTTATTGTTTTGTTTTACTTGTTTATTTAGTTGTTTTGTTTGATTGTGTGTTTTTTTTTTTAACTAAGGGTTAAAATAAATGTCTCATGTATACTAGGAAGTCTCCCTAACACTAATCTATATATTACCAATATATTTATGCTATTTTCATAAAATCTTGAAGTGGGAGCTTTCTAAGTGGCTCGGGTTAAATTTGACTGCAGTTTTCCCGCCCTGATTTCCCAAGAAGCTGGAATTGCAAGACTGTATCTTCAGGCTAAATAAGTTTGAAATGTATTTACCACATTCCTAAACATTCAACCTAACACTTCTAAAGATTCAGCTGTCATTCATTTCAGAAGTAGAAAAACATGATCGTAAAATTATTAAATAAGTACAAGTTAATTCGAAATGTCAAAGAAATCTTTAGCAAAGGAAGTGATGTCAGATGTTTCATAACACTTGACTTCAAAATATACAACAGAATCTTAGTTATAAACAGCATGTGACAGGCACAAAATAATAATGTTAAGAAATTTGTAGCTTAGAAATAAGCTTACAAAGCTAAGATATATGGATTTTTGCAACACGTCAAAAATATACTGTGGAGGATAGGATAATATCTTTAGTAAATTCAGAAGAACAAATCTCACTTATCTGTAGTCTTTACACAATAAAATTCAAAATGGATCAAAGACTTACAATAAGCACATTTTCACAGAAAACTAAGTAGTTACTTTTTTAACAGTTATTTATCTTATTACCTGCAACTTTGAAATTATTGAAGAAGAAGCAAACATTATGGTAACACTTTAAGTATAGGTATGCACAAGTACTTTTTGAATAATACTTCAAAGCCCAGAAAATATTTTGATAATTGGGATTGCATGAAATTAAAAGGCTTCTACAAATCAAAGTCAACAACCAGCAGAGTAAATAGACAGTTATAAAATGAGAGAAAAAAAACTGACAACTGTTCACCCATCAAGGGCATACTATTCATGCTATATAAAGAACTAAAAAAATTAATAAAAAGAAAAAAAGATGCAATAAAAATAAGTGGCCAAATGAACTGAGTAGACATTTTTCAAAGAATAAATATAGATGACTATTAAATACATAAAACAAGATACATCAAGCAATGTTATTTTTTGAAGATTATTACTGCCATTTATGTTTGGGAAAGTATATATGCGGGGGAACAAGTCCATGGAAATCAGAAGAGGAACTCAATTGCTTGAGGATGAAGACACCATTCACTGAAGACACAGATGCCAGAGACCTTGAGTTGAAGCTGATCTGAATACTCTTTCTCTGATAACAAGCTTTTAGGGTAGAAAAGGGACTTCATGGTACCTAAATGGCAATAATGCATGATTTGAATTTGGTGATATATGTGATCAAAATAGAAACAATAGTACTGGTGATTAAATGTCATAAAGAACTGTCATTATAAAATGATATTTTATGTAGAATAACATGACCAAAAGAACATTAATATTGGGAAAGAGAAAGGTACCCCGAACGACAGAAAAGGAAGAACATGAAAGGTGATAGAGAGGAATTGTGTTAAAAGTACACCAGATGAGTAGCTTAAAATGTGATATAAAACTCATTGCTTGTTAAATTTACATTCAATAATACATTTTTAGATGCCTCAAATAGGTGGTAAACAACAAGTGAATACTTAGAGATAAGTATTTATCCACATTACATCTATCTTTTTTTTTTGTTTTGTTCTTTTTGTTTATGTGTTTGTTTGCTGGTTTATTTATTTTGTTTTCATTTCCTAAAACAAGATTTTTTTGTGTAACCATCGCTGTTCTGGAACTAAATCTGTAGACCAGGCTTGTCTCAAACTCATGGAGTTCCATCTGTCTCTGCCTATTCAGTGCTGGATTAAAGTTTTAGGCAAATATCACCCAGCTTCATTTTTGATATTATAATTTAATCACATCATCCTCTCTTTCTCTTCCTTCCTCTAAATGTCCATATTCCTCTATACTGTCCTTCAAATACATGGCCTCTTTTTAATTAATTATTATTGCATAGATAGGTAGATAGATAGATAGATAGATAGATGATAGATAGAGAGAGATTGATAGATGATAGATATAGATATATACCTCTTTTCTATACACTAACATAGAAACGGTTTTTTAATCTGAAAAAATGCTATAAGATAGAAGAACTCATATTGAAAAGTATAAACAACAATACTTACTTAATTCCAATCAAAAGAGGCGATTGAGATAGCTTACTGAATAAAGAGGCTTTTCACAAATTAATCTTATGAATTTATATATAATTTGAAATGTTTTGAAAAGTAACTACTTTTGTAGACATTTCTTTATTTTTGAAAAAATATCATCATTGCTTAAATAGAAGAAGTTTGTGGCACATTATGAACTTCCCTATTACTCATTATTTATTTCTTCAAGTTACATGCTATACATTTTGTGTTAGTGCATTTTATATATCTACTACTTTACAAGTATTTTGTCATGAATTGATGGATTAGTCTTCTTAGGAAATGACAATATGCCTACAAGGTCCCCCACAAAGGTGGTAGGGCAGGTTAAATAGCTTCTGACATCCCCAGATATGGTTGATCGACTCAAGGTTGCCAAGCAACACTGAAAAACATTGGTGTGATCATTCACAAAAGGAACTTCCTGTATTGCTAGTGATCCTGGAGTTTAAGGGAGTTCATTGTGCATGTACCTGCGTTCTTCTGGCCATCTCTCCAGGAAAACAAATCTGTGTTCCAGTAAATATTCATGTCAGCCTAACTAGAGACAGTGCTCCTTTTCAGCTTCCATCTCCAACACCCTGCTTCAGCCCTTCCTCCCTTCTATCACCTTTCTACCCTCTTCTTTTCTACTCCTCTATACCGCCTTCTTTTCTCATTCCTTTATTCACACAACCTTGAGCTCTATGTTTTCCTCTTCCATGTTTAACTATCCCCTTTTGAATACCATTCTTCTTTTCCAGGAGCCGCTAAATTTTGAAGTAGCATCCCCTTCCCCATGAATCATCTCTCCCCGGTCCTGCCTGGTATTCCAGGCTCCTAAATTAGTTCATCTCTTCAAATGAATGCCTGCCAATTACATGTTTGACCTTTCTACCTTACTTTCCTCTCTCTGCATTCCCTTTCCTACAAGCATCCAGATTACATCTATTTCCTCTTCATGCTGACCTTCACCCACAACATAGAGTCTTGCCATTCAGTTATTCACCACACACACACATAGTAAAAAGCAAAAAGAATGTGATGATCCCCATTTTAATCCTAGTGCTCAGGAGGCTGATACAGGAAAATTTTGAATTTATGGCCTGCTTTGATTAAACTTAGATCCAAACAAGAAAACTAGTACAAGAAACACTGGGAGGCAAAGATGAATTTTTCAAGTATGAAAACAATATATATTTTGTTACTTTCATTTCCTCTAGTGTTTTCTAAATATTCTACAATGTTTCATAGTAACCAGTAAAATATGTAAACAATAAGTAACTAAATGCAATGTATAAATGATACATAACCAATAAGAATGTAATATTACATAGCTAATTTTCAATAAATAGGTGATCATTTCATTACCAACTTGAAATAAATTATTCAAGTTTACCAAGTTGTTGGAGTAGGAATAATAAATCATATCAAAGCAGAGGATGTCATTTATCATTTGTATTTATAATAGAGTATTCTGGTTGTATATTCTTCTGGGAAATTTAGCAGATATCTTTCCTACTCAGGAGCTGTTTACTCAGTCTTTTCATTGCCACCTTCATGTCTTTGTTCCTCAGTGTGTAAATGGCAGGGTTCAGGACGGGCGTAATCATGGAGTCCAGAATAGCAAGAAACTTATCCACTGGTACAGTAGGTAATGGCCACATGTACACAAAGATGCATGGTCCAAAGAACAAAATGACCACAGAGATGTGAGCAGAAAGTGTAGAGAGGGCCTTGGACAAACTGCCCAAGGACTGTTTCCATACAGTGAACAGTATGAAGATGTAAGAGACAATCAGTAAGAAGAAGGTAGTGACCGATATTAGTCCACTGTCAACAGTAACCAAGAACTCCATTCTGTAGGTGTTTATGCAGGCCAGTTTGATGAACCTAGGAAGGTCACAATAAAAACTATCTATCTCATTAGAACTGCAAAAAGGCAAATGGACAACAAAAGCTAATTGAGACACTGAATGAATGAGACCAATAATCCAGGTACCAATCAGAAGCAAAATGCACTTCCGTGGGCTCATGGTGGTCAGGTAGTGGAGGGGCTTGCATATGGCCACATATCTGTCCCAGGCCATGACTACCAACAACACCATCTCACAGCCCCCCAGGACATGAAGGACAAACATCTGGAAAATACAACCCTGGAATGAAATGGTATTGTTATTGGAGTATAGATCAGAGATCAACTTAGGAACAATTGTAGTAGAAAAACATAAGTCAACAAATGAAAGATTAGCTAAAAGGAAGTACATTGGTGAATGTAAATGGGTATCAAAGATAACTGTAAGCATGACTAAGAAATTTCCTAGGAAAATTGTTGCATATGATATTGTAGAAAATGCAAAGAGGAAAATTTGTGTTGGTCTGTAGATTGATAATCCCAGGAATATAAACTCAGATACTTCAGAATAATTTGCTTCATTCATTGTATCTTTCTTGAGTTATCTACAATGCCCAAAACAAAACAGGCAAAACAGTTACTAGAATAATAACCTAGCAGTAAAATATATTATTTGTAAATTCATTACAAGAAAGTGATTGTATATTAGAAAGTACCTTTTAAAATAAATAACTATTGAAAAAAACACACTTAAATTATTCCGAAATACACATTAATAAAAATAATTCCTCCTGGTCATCCATATTTTGAAGAATTAATATCTCTATTCTACTTATATCCATTATGAATACATACTGTTTTCTAAAAACTGTGATATGCCCTCTGGCAAAACAGTCATTCTGTTCTTGGAGTATTGCTTTAAATACAAACCAAAAACAAAAAAACATTAAATACAAAGAAAACATTTATAACCAAGATGAAGAAAAAATACAGGGGATGTGTTGACTTATATCAGTGGATATGTGTTGGTTTATATCAGCTCCCTATAATCTGCCAAACACTAGCCATTGCCTCTAAAGATGATTTAGAGGGCCCAAGGTTTATGTCCTCTGCAATAACCTTGAGACAAGGGAAGTGTATCAAGAGTACAGTAAACACTTGTATTAAGAACTTGCTGTTTTATCCTATCAAGAATCTCATACTCACCATGTAAATAGTAAAAGCTACTTTGTACTATCTGAGGAAGCATTAACATAAGGGTAAAGGTAACTGATTTCCATTGTGTCATCAAATTCTTTATAATCTGATGAAATTCTGTGTATAACACCTCTAGGGAAAAAAAGAGTTTCATACATTGAAAATTGGAATGTACTTTGCTATGATTTTTTTCTTTCTTTTCTTCTTTCTCTCTTTTTCTTTTTTTTTTTTCTGGTCTTTTGAGGCAGGGTTTCTCTGTAGCTTTGGAGCCTTTCCTGGAACTATCTCTTGTAGATCAGGCTGGTCTCAAACTCAAAGAGATCCACATACCTCTGGCTCAGGAGTGCTGTGACTAAAGATGTGTCTCACCACAGCCTGGCCTTCATATGATTTCTTTAACAGATACCTTCTAAAGAATATCAAAACTCCAACTATAGGAAAATGAAAATCAGTATTATATAAAAAGGTGAATAATATATTTTAATAAAAATTATTATGAGCCAAAATACATAAGAAGCCTATATTAAAGAGTTACATTTCTATGAAAAAAGTGGAGGGTTCTTTCAAACTTAATTTCTTATCTCTGTTCCTCTATAGATGCAGTTAGTAGTTTAAATGGTATAAAACTGACATTTCTGCAGTTCAAAAAAGGACTTATATAAATTTTATATAACCTAATATATCAATTTACTTTTTCTGTCTTAGCTTGTTAAATACTATGTTTTTAGGCAACCAAATCAAATAATTTATGTTTAGCTCACACATAGCTGACAACCACCATGGTCTCCCCACTTGCAACTACATTTCTAAGCTTCCCTCTAGACTTGGCACTGACAATGATTCATTATCTTGTCATTTCCTCTCCTATGTGTCCTTTATCACCAGGCCTGGATCCACATGAAAAAAAAATTATATGGCATAGTCACATATATAGAATATACTGCTGCAACATCAGATGCACGTTGTAGCCAGAAATCAAGTTCTGTGCAGCAAAACCAGACATAAGAGGCATTATGATTGTTAGAATGTAAGAGTGGATATCAAAGCAAAACAAAACACTGCAGGTTTTTTTAAAAAAGCCACTTAGTGATGATTATACAGATAGTACCTCGAGAACATTATAGCAGAATTCAGTGATTGGTTTGTTATTGAACCAGAAGAGGAAAATAGTATTTTTACACAATGTTATGACACATATCTAAAATATATATAAGCTAAACCTGAATTGAACAATCTACAACACACACACACACACACACACACACATATATATATATATACTTTTGTCAAAACTTCATGGGAAATACATTTTAATGTATTAGCTACATCCTTATAATTTAAATTCAGAAACAACTAAGCAAGGGATGAAGGCACAATGATAGATGTAAATAACAATACATTTTTTTTTCTGTTGAAGAAGCTTTAATTTGCCCTAAAAGTTGTGATCATTCATTGTGAAGAACCAACAGCATGTACAGCAGAAGGACAAAGTTGCACATTTTGTATTTCCAAAGGAAAGCATCAAGATCAAAAGTCAGGGCTGAGCTGGTTTAGTTGGTAAAGTGCTTTCTGTACAAGGAAGAGATCTTGAATTTCATCACAGGAATCCATGTTAAAAATCTAAGCAAAGCAATGTGAGTTTGTAATTTTAATATTCAGACAGGCAGATCCATAAATTTCACTGACTGAACCAACCAAACCAAAGTTTTGAACCCAGTCCAGTAAGAGACTCTGTCTCTCTCATACATGCTCAAACAAATCAAGATAGGAGGTATTTGAAGAACAGCAATGATCATTGTTCTCTTGTGTCCACACATGTGTACTGATACATGAACAAACATAACTACTAAATTCACAAACACTAATAGAAAACAATTTGATTAGGTTTATTTATTTATTTGTTTGTTTCTAAATGACTGCAAAACTGAATAGTTTATACTGTCTTTCTTTTTTATGTTAAACTGTTCTTAATTTTGATTATGGCTTGGGAAGCTATCATCATTTATATTGATATTATAATGTTTGATAGAAAGATCAAAATATTCATGCTGCAAAGAGTAAATCTCATTTTAAAGATAAGAAATGTCTGTGCGGGTAACTCATAAAACTGGAGCAAAATGGGCAATAGGGTTATTAACAATCAACCTTATCAGTCATTAGTAGTTTGTTATTGTTTAGTTTAACAAGCAGTGTAATCAAAAAAGAGATCAACAAAGGGTGATAAGGCATAGATGAGAGAAAGAATTTTCAGTATTACTAATGCTCCAGAACAAAAAATTTTCTTTCACTCTTGAATTACAAATTAAGAACATTAGATCAGCTCCACTGTCTCAGTGGGTGGGTGCACGCCTCGTGGTCCCGACTTCTTTGCTCATGTTCTCCCTCCTTCTGCTCCTCATTGGGACCTTGGGAGTTCAGTCCAGTGCTCATGTGTGGGTCTCTGTCTCTATCTCTATCCATCACCAGATGAAGGTTTTATGATGATATGCAAGATATTCGTCAGTATTGCTCTAGGATAGGGTCATTTCAGGTTCCCAATCCTCAGCTGCCCAAGGAACTAACTGGGAACCTCATCTTGGGCACTTGGGAGCCCCTCTAGGGTCAAATCTCTTGCCCACCCTAAAGTGGCTCCCTTAACTAAGAATTGTGCTTCCGTGCTCCCCTATCCACCTTTCCTTTATCCCAATTCTCCTGATTCCCCAAGTCCCCCCTCCTTCCCTTCTACCTTTTCTCTCCCTATCTCCCCTTACCCCCATCCCACCCCACCCACAAGATCCTAATTTTCTCCCCGGCAATTTGGTCTACTTCCCTTAGCCTGTGACCGAAAAAGCATGGTATAAAACCGGACTCTCTGAACATGGCGAACAATGAGGGCTGATGAGACGCCAAGGACAATGGCACGGGGTTTTGATCCTACTTAATGTGCTGGCTTTGTGGAAGCCTAGCCAGTTTGGATGTTCACCTTCCTAGATATGGACGGAGGGGGGAGGACCTAGGACTTACCACAGGGCAGGGAACCCAGACTGCTCTGTGGACTGGAGAGGGAGGGGGAGAGGAGTGGGGGGAGGGGGAGAAGGGTGGGAGGAGGGGGAGGGAAATGGGAGGCTGGGAGGAGGTAGAAACTTGTTTTTTGTTTATGTTTTTTTCTTCTTTTCTTAATAAAAAAAATAAAATAAAATAAAAAAAAAACAAAAAAAACAAATTAAGAACATTTATTAAAATGAGATACCAAGTTGATTTCTAGAAAACTAATGTCAGTGATAGTTTTCTGCATAAGTAAGCAACATTTATTATACTGCCTATATTATATTATTAATGTTCAATAGTACAAACTTATTAGCTATATAACTGCATATGTGCAATGGAATAGTTTGAAGTTATTAGATTAAGTTATTTTATATATGTAAGCCTGAAAATATTTTCAGTTTGAAGATTGGAGAGTATAAAATAAAATTAGTAATAAGAAAAGCTTTATTTGAAAAAGAAATAATGTCCAAGAATGCACATTGAGTATCACCATTGGAGAATCTGGACATGCAAGCTCTCATGTGACTTTTATCTCCTAAGTATATATTTATGCGCTTTTTAGATGGCTAAAACAACTTTATATGTTGTCAAGTTAAAAGTTAATATTTTATAAAAGAATAGTATCAAGATGAACATCCCTACAAATTCAATAGTTTAATGTCAAAACTACTAAAACACGCTATAGAAGTTATAACAAAGAATATCAATATAAAAACAGTGGTTTTCTCATGAAATATCACAATTCACTTTATAAAAAGCTTTCTCAGCATGAGTTTTATCACTAATATTAAACTCCTTTGTGAGCAATCTTGTTAGTTTTCTCTAAAACATTCCCATCCTTTAGCTAGCTGATACTAGGAAAGAAGTAGATGTAAAGCAAAAGAATAGAGGAGAGGGGACATGAATATGGAACTGAAAGAAACAGGAGAAAATTGAAACAAGCAAGAAAAAATACCATAAACACTGAAGGGGAAGCAGATGAAAAGCACACTGGTGAGATATTTCTTCATGCTTCTCTACTCTACTCACTGCTTAAAATTCCATGAGTTCTGCATGCAGACATTTTCTGTATAGCAGAAAAAGTTCTTGTAATCCTTCTTCTGTTTATCTCTGCAGTCTCTGTTCTAACCTTCTCAAACAAATTTTGTTGTTTTATACATGCTTCCTTACTTTACTCAGAAGATCACTTTATTTTTTTTATTTAGCTCATTACTTCTTATATCAGTTCACCAAAAATGTCTTTCTGCTTAGTTCTGGATTAGATAGCCTTCCTCTATTATTTTAACAAGGTACTTGTAAACATATTGTATTTCCTATTCCATAGAATAATATGCAACGACTATTCTCTTGGAGCTATACTAAGTCCATGAAGTTCCAAAAATCAGGGAGTGTATGTTATTAAGAAATCCTTGTCCATGGCAAATTGAGATTGAGATAGACAATTATATAAAACATAAGGATAATTGATAAAGTATTTTATTGATGTTGAAGATTTGCCTTCTCTCTTAAAGCCACTGAAAATGGAGGAAAGAAGACTTATCAATTGCTCCTCTATAAATTATCATATACCTATGGTTGATCTCAAGGAAGTCACTTTAAAGCAAGTTTCTAAGACCTTAGCTAGTCTTTATGGAATTACAATAGAGACAAGAAGACCTCAAGAAAAGCAAGAACGAAACTTGATAGAGTAAGGAATGAAAATTTTGACTTCTCTGTGGAAGTCCAGTATAAGTGAAAGTTCAATAAATTTTTTTTAAATAAAAATTTAAACAAAGACTAAAGTGTTGTTGTTCTGACCTGAGACATATGCATTATATACAGAAGAAAAATAATGCTGATTTTAGTAGGATATTGACTTTAATTACAGAATCTCCACTTACTTGATTAATGAGAATAAAGGCAGCAGAAATCCTTATTCCTAGTCATTTTGAGTCTCTTAAGAAACATCCTTGGTACTGGGTGGAGTCTTTGGCAACGTGAAGGCTGGTGGACTGAGTCCCTAGGACTTTTATCATGGGAATTCCACTATTATAATCCTGTGCATTCAAAGGGTAAATGCTGAAAATTTTGTTAAGAAATTGAGTGATAAACAAAGAAAATTCCATCTAGGAAAGCATAGCAGCATAATAGCCAGGAAATTTAATTAATGGCATTAAAATGTCTACTTACATATTAACTATCATTGACAAAATGGGATGAGTGTAAAAATAATTAGCTAATAATTATTTAAAATTACTTTGTATTTTTATTCACTTAATTACCTTTGCATGTGATTATCCAGTTCACACAGCATCTTTAATTAGAGAATGCCTTTAACAGTCTTGGCACTCATAACAAAAGTAAATTACATTACATAATACATTGTGTATGTGTGTGTGTTATGATGTTTTATTTATTCAACATCCAAACTCTTTTTTAATGTTTTTACTTCTTTTTTTGAAAATATTGTATATTTTATTATATTCATGATATCAACTCTTCCCAGAAGCCTCCCCTTTCTTTATCCACTCACTTTTGTGTTTTTTTTTCTTTCTTTAGATTTATCAAATCTATTTGTGTTGCTCAAAATTTCTTGCACGTGAAGTTATCCTCTACAGAGTGACTAAATTACCAGTGACTACCTATGACCAAATAAGTCTTTGGCCCTAGGAAAGAATCTTTTAACATTTTCTAGCAATAGATGTTTTTCCTGTATAAGGTCATGGATTTAAAACTTTTTATTATACCTATGTATTAGTGACTCTCTCAGTCTTTATCTGAGAAGCATCTATCGCTGATATATTGAGTTTAACACAGAGATCCAAAACTGGTCATGAGCATAAATAAGGAAGGAACTGAAGATTTATTCATCAACCTTAATGGGACATCTATATAATATGCCCTCTTTCCAAGGCTCAGTGATCAGTGCAGAAGAGTGGCTGGAAAGAGTTTAGAACCAAAGACAGAAAATGGCTACAGAATAATTTGTTTTCTGGACACAATCAGGAAGGGACACATATGAATTCAGAAAGGTTGTGGCAGCTCACACAAGACTGCAAGCTCAAGTCAGATCAAATCTAAGCAAGGAGAGAACTGGGCAAGAGTCTCAACTCTAACTGAAGACATATTAGCAATTGGTGGCTGCTGAAAGAAGGGTCTCTTTTCTTTAAAAATCTGATCCCTGTCTGGTTAGTTAGACTCCCATTCAAAGTTATATAGTCCATAATATGTGGGCTTCACAAACATTATCCAACAGGCTAAAAATGAATAAGATACAATGCTGGGTGGAAGGAGGAGAAAAATGAAGTTTGTAAGAGTCAGGAGAATGGGATGAATATGACCAAACATCTGGCATGAAATTCTCAATGAACTAATAACATCAAACAAATTACCCCAAAGAAATACACAAAAAATGAATTTACCAGTATAAATGTGTTCTTAATCTGGAATTCAAAAATGATTCATTATATACAAAGTATATAAAAGTTATTTTTTTTCTGCTGTGTAGTACTCCACTGTGTAAATGTACTACATTTTCCTTATCCATTCTTTGCTTGAGGGGCATTTAGGTTGTTTCCAGGTTCTGGCTATGAAAAACAATGCTTCTATGAACATAGTTGAGCACATATCCTTGTGGCACAATTGAGCATCCTTTGGGTATATTCCCAAAAGTGGTATTACTGTGCCTTGAGGAATGTTGTTTACTAATTTTCTAAGAAATCACCACACTGACATCAAAGGGGGGTGTACGAGCTTGCATTCACATCAGAGTTCCTCCTCTCTATACTTTATCAACCCCCATTTCCCCAGATATTACCTCCCATCCAATCCTAAGAGGAGGTAAGGCCTCCCTTTGGTAGTCAACACAGTCTGGCATGCCAACTTGAGGCAGAACCAAGATCTTTTCTCCTGTATCAAGACTGAGCAAGGTATCCCAGCATAGGGAAAGGGCTAAAAATAACAGTTCGTGAACCAAGGATAAGTCCTGGTCCTACTGCTGGGGGACTCCAAAAATTAAGCCACATAGCCATCACCCACATTCAGAGAACTTAGTTAAGTACCATGTAGGATACTCAGGCAGGCAGTCCAGATTCCGTGAGCTCCCACTAGCTCAGGTCAACTGTACCTGTGATTTCCCAATAATGATCTTGACCCTCCTTTCTCATGGGATCCCTCTTCCCTCTCTTCAAATAAGCTTCATTAGCTCAGGTTAGAGCTTAGCTATGTATCACTATGTCTGCTTCAGTCAGTGGTTGTAGATACTAAGATGACAACTAGGGTAGTCACTAATTTTATTATAGAGCAAGACCAGTTCAGGCTCCCTCTCTACTATTGCTAGGAGTATTAGCTGGATTCATTCTTGTAGATTCCTGAGAATTCCCCTAGTACCTCATTTCTTTCTAACCCCAAATGAATCCTTTTATAATGATATCTCTTTCATTACCACACCTCTCTGTTCTTTGCCAAACTAGGCCATGTCAAGCATTCATGTTCCTGTCCCTATCCCTACCTCCTACTTATTTTCCCAGGTTACCCAGGAGATCTTAACTATTCAACTTTTCTGCAGCCTTCCATGTGTATCCATCTTAGGCTCCCCATTTTTACCTACCTTCTTTGGAGTTGTGGATTTTAGCCTGGTTATTCAATGCTTCATGTCTAAAATCAACTTATGAGTGAGTACATACCATGTTTGTTGTTCTGGTTCTGGGTTATCTCACTCAGAATGTTTTTTTCTAGTTCTATTCATTTTCCTGTGAATTTGATGGTATCATGTTTTTTAAATCACTGAGTAATACTCCATTGTGAAAACGTACCACATTTTCTTTATCCATTCTTTGGTTGAAGTACTTCTAGGTTGTTTTCAGGTTCTGGCTATTACAAATAATGCTGCTATGAACATAACTGAGCAGATGTCTATGTGTTATGATTGTGTATTCTTTAGGTATATGCCCAGGGTGGTATTGATGTGTCTTGAGATAAATTGATTCTCAGTTTTCTGAGACAAAACCTTGCTCATTTCCAAAGTGGCTTACAAGTTTGCAGTACCACCAGTAGTTTTATTTTTTTTCTTTTTTTATTGAGAAAAAAAAACAAGTTTCCACCTCCTCCCAGCCTCTCATTTCCCTCCCCCTCCTCCCACCCTTCTCCCCCTCCTCCCACCCTTCTCCCCCTCCCCCCACACCTTTCCCCCTCCCTCTCCAGTCCAAAGAGCAGTCAGGGTTCCCTGCCCTGTGGAAAGTCCTAGGTCCTCCCCCCTCCGTCCATATCTAGGAAGGTGAACACCCAAACTGGCTAGGCTCCCACAAAGCCAGCACATTAAGTAGGATCAAAACCCCGTGCCATTGTCCTTGGCGTCTCATCAGCCCTCATTGTTCTCCATGTTCAGAGAGTCCAGTTTTATCCCATGCTTTTTCAGTCACAGTCCATCTGGCCTATCCTCTTGGCTAAGGGAAGTAGACAAAATTGCCGGGGAGAAAATTGGGATCTTGGGGGTGGGGTGGGATGGGGATAAGAGGAGATGGGAAGAGAAAAGGTAGAAGGGAAGGAGGGGGGGCTTGGGGAAACAGGAGGATTGGAATAAAGGAAGGTTGAACAGGGGAGCACGGAACCACAATTCTTAGTTAATGGAGCCACCTTAGGGCTGGCAAGAGACTTGACCCTAAAAGGGGCTCCCAGGTGCCCAAGCTGAGGTCCCCAGTTAATTCCTTGGGCAGATGAGGATAGGGAACCTGAAATGACCCTATCCTAGAGCAATACTGACGAGTATCTTGCATATCATCATAGAACTTTCATCTGGTGATGGATGGAGATAGAGACAGAGACCCACACTGGAGCACTGGACTGAGCTCCCAAGGTCCCAATGAGGGGCAGAAGGTGGGAGAACATGAGCAAAGAAGTCGGGACCACGAGGGATGTACCCACCCACTGAGACAGTGGATCTGATCTACTGGGAGCTCACCAAGGCCACCAGTAGTTTTAGAGTTTTCCCCTTACTCTACATCCTCTTCAGTATAAGCTGTCATCAATGTCATTCTGGCTAGAGTAACATAGTATCTCAGAGTTGTTTTGATTTGCATTTCCCTAATGACTCATTATGTTGAGCAATTCCTTGAATGCCTTTTGGCAATTTTAGATTCTTCTGGTGAGAATTCTCTGTTTAGACATTTACCCTAATTTTATCTGATTATTTGATATTTTCATATCTACTTTCTTGAGTTCTTTATATATTTTGGAGATCAGCCCTCTGTCAGACATGGGGCTGGTGAAGATACCCCTGCATCTCTGGGGTGAAGGCTACTTTATCATGCTGAATGATTTTTTGATGTCTTCTTGGATTTGAATTCCAAGTACTTTATTGAATATTTTCCATCAATACTTATGAGAGTGATTGCTCTGTATTCTCTTTCTCAGTTGGGCAGCTGTACGGTTTGGGTATTAGGTTAAATGTAGCCTAATAAAAAGAGTTTGTCTTGACAGTGTTCCTTCTGCTTCTATTGCACGGAACAATTTGAGAATTATTGTTATTAGTTCTTTGAAATTCATAGAATTCTGTGCTGAAACCATCTGACCCTGGGCTTTTTTTGGGTGGGGGAGACTTTGGATGATTGCTTCTATTTTTTTTTTAAAGATGCTATAGGTTTATGTAAGTTGATTATCTGGTCTTAATTTAATTTTTATGTGTTATTTATCCAGAAATCTTTTACATTTTCCAATTTTGTAGTTTTGAAAGTATGAACTAATGATTCTCAGTATTTCCTCAGTGTCTGTTGCTATATCTCCCTTTTAATTTCTGACCTTATTAAAATGGATATTATCTTTCTGTGTTTTTATTAGTATAGATAAATGTTAGTCTATCTTGTAGATTATCTCAAAGAACCAACTCTTTGTTTCATTGATTCTTTTTTATTGTTTTCTTTGTTTCTGTTTTATTGATGTCAGCCCTCAATTTGATTATTTTCTGGCATCTAACATTCCTGATGAGTTTGCTTCTTTTGGTTCTAGAGGTTTAAGGTATGCTGTTCAGTCACTAGTGTGAGCTTTCTCTTTGTTCTTTATGTAGGCATTTAGTTCTGTGAACTTTGCCCTTGCAATGTTTTTAGAGTGTCCCATAAGTTTGGGTAAGTTATTCTTTCATTTTTGATGAATTCTAGGAAGTCTTTAATTTTTTTCTTAACTTTTTTCTTGACCCAGTGATCATTCAGTTGAGCATTGTTCAATTTCTATAAATTTGTAGGCTTACCACAGTTAATATTGTTGTTGATTTCTAACTTTGAGTCATGGTGATCCCAAAAAGATATATAGAGGATTATTCCAATTTATTGTATCTTTTAAGGTTTTTTTAGTTAATGAGACTGTGGATGATTTTAGAGAAGGTTCAAGAAGGTGCTGAGAAGAAGGTATATTCTTTAGTGTTTGGGTAAAATATTCTATAGCTATCTGTTAAATTCATTTGAATCATAACAACTGTTAGTTCTATTATTTCTTGTTGCGGGAGGTCCTCCCACTCCTCCAGCCTATCACCGCTGAGGTACCAGCCCATTGGGGCGTGGTTTCTCTCCCTTTAAAAAAGCGGCCACTTCCCTCTCCTCTCTCTCTTCACTTCCTGCTCCGCCGGCGACTAGACTCCTTTCCTGGTTGCGTAGAGGGCTGTTGCCTGGGACAGTGATCTGTAAGTTTTTTCCCCTTTAAATAAATACCACCCTAATAATCATAATCCCAAATTGGTGTGGCATTGTTTGTGACTTATGCCTTCATTTTGGCACCCAACGTTTGGTTTCAGAACCTCTCCTTTACCTGCTCGCAGCCGCGAGTTAGGCTTGGCAGCCACAAGTTCAGCTTGGCAGCGCATCCGGCTTGGCAGCCACGAGTTTGGCTAGGCGGGAGTCCTCCCTTCCTCAGCCGCCACCTGTGCCTTGCAGTGGCGGCCTTGGACTCCCCACGTGGATTTAAACTACACAGGACCGCATAGTCTCTGCCCGCGTGGTTTGCTCTTTTCTGAGTCATTTTTAAATCTCCCTTGCAAGTACAGCTCTTAAGTGGCACAAACCAGAGCACGCGGTTGCTGAAAGCTGCAACCCCTCAGGGTGACTCTGTCACGTGGAGGCATAAGCAGCTTCCAGATTTCTCTTCTCTACCCCTGGATTCTGGGTTTCTGTTTCCGTCTCAGGAATTGATTTAATTACATTTACTTTGTTGAGAAACTTGCATTTTCCAGTTTTTAACATCTACTAAGGCACTGAAACAGGACCATGTTTTCACCGCGACTCTGCAGCAGCGCCACCTGCTGGATAATAGGTAATATTGCAGTTTTCGTTTCTAACGCAAATTTTACTGCTTTGTTTTCACTAATACGATTAGTAAATTTATATTTACTAATACAATGAATTACATCATACAAGGTTTATATGATTATGGGGATACCTTAATTTGCTTGTTACTACGCTTCAGTTTTCTTTTCCATATTCTATCATTAAGGAAGAATATGGCACTCCTAAGAACAATTGAATCTTTACGTACTAATAATGAACAGAAGAATATGGCACTCCTAAGAATGATAGAATCTTTACAAACTAATAATGAACAGAAGAATATGGCACTCCTAAGAATGATAGAATCTTTACGAACTAATAATGAACAATAAATTGGCAGGATTAAAATTATTGAAAATCAGAGGTTATCTGAACAAGTGGATACTATGACAGACAAAATTGATTCCATATCCAAGGGTATTAGAAAGTTACATGAAAGGGTTCAGGCTGTTGAATTTGACCTTCAGAATTTATCACAAAGTTTTGATAAGGTAACAGACAGAATGTACCTCCAAGATGGGAATCTACATGATATACAAGAAAAGTTTAAGGAGGACATGTTATCTTTGAAGGAAAAAATTAAAGCTTTGGAATAACAGGTACAGAATGGGGACCAAAAAATTGATACCTCAGTGAAATCACTGGAAATATATACAGGTCAGGAGATTTAGGATTTAAGAGAGACAATGATAAAAAGATTTGAAAAGATTGGGGAAATTATTGCAGCTGGTGAACAGAGTAAAGAGGAACAAGGACAGGACACAATGCCAACACCAGCTATTAGAACTGGCTTACCCCGGGTTCTAGTGACATACCCTATACTTAATTCTGAAAAAGCATCAACTTCTAAAGGCTCAAAGGGAGTCAGAGAAGCTAGATGGACGCCAATAGCAATGAATGATCTGAAAGAAATTAAGCAAGCTGTTGTTAATTTTGGCTTGCACAATGCATATGTAAAGGAAATGATAAGGACTTGGGCTTCTAATGCTAGAGCTACTCCCCATGATTTCCATCAGTTAGTGTCTGAAGTTTTAGATAATGGACCTTCCTTGATGTTTGGAATTTATTTCAGAGAAGAATCCAAACATATGGAACAGCAAGGAAGAGCAAAAGGTATTGAGGTTTCCCAAGATCAAATTCTTGGTGCAGGAGAATATGCTGATCTACAGGTCCAAGCTCTTTATGACGATGAAGTACTGTGTCTATGTCACCAAGCAGCTTTAAATGCTTGGAATAGGATACAAGATCCAGAAAAAAGGGTTGAATCATATAACAGAATTAGGCAGGGACAGAGAGAACCCTTTATTGACTTTTTGCAAAGATTAATTAAGGCTCTGGACATAGGGGTAACAGACCCAGAAGCTAGACGAATACTTCTTGAATCTCTAGCTTTTGAGAATGCAAACATAGAATGCAAAAAGATAATTGGGCCTTTAAAGTCTAGATCAGCACCTATGGATGAATGGATTCAGCATACGATGAATGTTGAGACATTTAGCTATAATGACGAATCTTGGGTAGGAGAAGTGATTTCCAAAGCAATGAGGAGACGTCAAACTGCCAGGTGTTTTAATTGTGGTAAATTAGGACATTTGCAAAGGGATTGCAGGCAAAGAATTTCTCGGAATAATGTCTCTTCTGGGAATGACAAAAATAGGAGACCTCGGCCTTCAGGTATATGTAGGAGATGCGGTAAAGGCCGACATTGGTCCAATGAATGTAGGTCAACAACAGACAGACGGGGCAATCCGATATCATTGGGAAACTCCTTGGGGGTCCTCTCGCAGGCCCCCAAGCCAACAGTGGCCCAGTCATTCCCAGTCACAGTGGAGAACGTGCCTCACCAAGAAAATTAAAAGCTCCAATTTCTGCTGTAAAAAGTAATACTGGTCTAAATGAAGAATTACATGTGGAGGATGAGTCAAAAAACCCAATAGGACAGAGTAAACGTATATTTTGGCAGACTTCTATTAATGATCAAAGACCAAAGCTAAGAGTCTGTATAAATGGCACTTTTATTGAAGGCTTATTAGACACAGGTGCGGATGTAAGTATCATTACCCCAGAATCTTGGCATCCGAATTGGCCTCTTCAAGCGGTAGATGTTCAGTTCCTAGGAATTGGAACCCTATCTAGTGTAAAACAAAGCACAAGATGGGTTGAATGCATAGGGCCCAAAGGGCAAATAGGAAGACTAAGGCCATATATAGCCAATATTGCCATAAATTTATGGGGCCGTGACCTGCTACAGCAATGGAATACCCAGATTAACATTCCTGTAGTTCCAGGAACTCATAATTCTGGGAAGGATATGATGAGGTATTATGGAAAAAGGTCACTAGCCATTCAGGCTGTACAAGAACATACAGCAAATACCAAATCTTTAGAGGTACCAACAGCCCTACCTTTAAAATGGCTAACTGAGAAGCCAATATGGACCAAACAATGGCCTCTAGCTGAAGATAAACTACAGGCATTGGAACAGCTGGTGCAAGAGCAACTAGATGCTCACCATATTGAAGAATCAACCAGCCCATGGAATTCTCCTGTGTTTGTTGTAAAAAAGAAACCTGGTAAATGGAGAATGGTGACAGATCTAAGAGCTGTCAACAAAGTAATTCAACCTATGGGCCCACTACAATCTGGAATTCCTTTGCCTTCTCTGTTACCAAAAGGATGGCCTCTTATAGTTATTGATTTGAAAGATTGTTTTTTCACTATACCATTACAAGAAAAGGATAGAGAAAAATTTGCCTTCACAGGGCCTACTTACTAAATTTCTCAGCCTAATAGGAGATATGAATGGACTATCCTCTCACAGGGTATGCTCAATAGTCCTACACTGTGCCAATATTTTGTAAGTAAGCCATTGGAAATAATTCGTAAACAATTCCCCAAGTCCATCATTTATCATTACATGGATGACATCTTATTATCTGATTCAAATAAAGATACTTTAGAAAGGATGTTTGAAGAAGTAAAGAAAGTCTTGCCTAGGTGGGGATTTCAAATTGCCCCTGAAAAGATTCAAAGAGGAAATTCTATTAATTACCTAGGTTACAGAATAGGGTTAGAGAAAATTAAAACGCAAAAGGCACAAATTAGGAGACACCGCTTAAAGACTCTTAATGACTTCCAAAGATTGTTAGGAGACATTTCCAGTCTACGACCAGCTGTTGGGATAACAACTGATCTAATAGTTCATTTAAACAAAACCTTAGATGGTGATAAGGATTTGAATAGTCCAAGAGACCTGACAGCTGAAGCAGAAAAGGAACTGACAATGATTGAGGAAAAATTACAGGAGGCACGTGTGGATAGGGTGAACCCAAATCTTAGCTGCATCCTAGTCATATTGCCTTCCAGAATTTCTCCTACAGGGATTCTAATGCAGAGGGAAGATATTATTTTAGAGTGGATATTTATACCTAATAAACCAAGTAAAAAATTAAAAACTTATGTGGAAAAAGTCTCTGAATTAATTATAAAAGGTAAGCTGAGACTTCGTCAACTAGCAGGTATATACCCAGCAGAAATTATAGTGCCTTTTACTACTGAAGAAACAAAAAAGTTATGGGAAGACAATGAACCGTGGCAAAAAGCTTGTGCTAACTTTTTAGGAGAAATTAATAGCAACTATCCCAAAAGTGATAGACTTAATCTCATAAAAAGAACTTCTTGGATTCTTCCTAGAATTGTACGTGATGCTCCAATAACTGGAGCCGTATGTTCTATACTGATGCAAATAAATCAGGGAAAGCAGGTTACAAGTCAGATGAATTGAGTAAGGTGGAGCAAAGCCCTTATAATTCTGTCCAGAAGGCAGAATTATATGCCATTCTTATGGTGCTAAGGGATTTTAAAGAACCTCTTAATATAGTTACAGATTCACAATATGCAGAAAGAGTTATCTTGCATATTGAAACCGCTGAATTTATACCAGATGACACAGAGTTGACTTCATTGTTTATCCAGGTACAAGACATAATCAGGAACAGGCTTTGTCCGATGTACATAACACACATCCGGTCCCATACAGGTCTGCCTGGTCCTCTAGCCCAAGGCAATGCTGAGATTGATCAATTATTGATTGGAAGTGTGTTGCAGGCCTCGGAATTTCTTAAAAAGCATCATGTCAATAGTAAAGGCCTAAAGAAAGAATTTTCCATTACTTGGCAACAAGCTAAGGACATTATAAAGAGATGTGCTACTTGTTCTTTCTATAATCAAACACCGTTGCCTGCAGGGAGTAACACAAAGGGTACTAAGAGAAATGAAATCTGGCAGATGGATGTGTTCCACTTTATGGAATTTGGTAAATTAAAATATGTACACCACACCATAGACACGTATTCAGGTTTTCAATGGGCTACTGCCCTGAGCTCAGAAAAGGCTGATTCAGTAATCACATATTTATTGGAAGTTATGGCCATCATGGGTATACCTGCGCAAATAAAGACAGATAATGGTCCAGCATATGTATCTAAGAAAATGAAACGCTTTTTTGATTATTATAATATAAAACACATTACAGGTATACCAAATAATCCTACAGGTCAGGCAGTTATAGAAAGATCAAAACTTACTATAAAGGATATGCTGAACAAACAGAAAGGGACTGAAAATACCCCCAGAAATAGATTACATAATGCTTTATTAACCTTGAATTTTCTTAACGCTAATGAGAAAGGAACGACAGCAGCAGAAAGACATTGGATAATGGAAAAGTCTGCTGAACTAAATCACCCGATTTATTTCAAAGATGTGCTGACCTCTCAGTGGAAGCCAGGAGATGTGCTACGTTGGGGAAGGGGTTTTGCTCTTGTTTCCACAGGAGAAGAAAAATTGTGGATACCATCAAAATTAATAAAGTTTCGATTTGAAGAGGAGAAATCTCTTGGAAAGGAGAAATGACAACTCATCCAAACGATGATATTCATACAGGTGGTAAGAAAAACATATAGAATGGGGGCAGGGTTCTGTTCTTATCTCCACAGGAAAACACTCATCTTTGAGAAATTCAAGGGACCCTGGATGTTTGGATACTGACAGATGGAAAAATACCTGCCCAATAGGAAATATCAAGACAACTGAATGGGTTGTGTAAGTAATATTAAACCATATTTCTAAATTTATAAAGCTGGTTTTGAAGTTGGACTCTGGCTCAGTCCCTCTCCAATTCCAAGCCTGCTAGTAAGAGAAAAACCCAGAGTTTCTGGAGTTTCTGTCTCATGTCAAGAGCCATGATATGGGACAGAAAGAAATATGAGTTTAGAAAACATCTTTGCTTTTCTTCATATCTATCATACTTTTCATTGAATATATCTATCATGTCTTTCATTGAATATATATATATATATATGTCTATATATGTCTATATGATTAATGTTTAAGTTTTTCATAATGAACAATGAGTTTTTCCTGAAGTGACATTTGAAGTTTCCAGGAAGAAGATGGGGCCCCATAACAACAACTCCACCTGGTTGATATGACGTCATGATACTGATAGCGCTACTACAAGACCTGCTTTTGGTACCAGCTGCACAAGACAGTTCCAACTTGGTTAGCTGAAATGGTGCACATCTTATACAACATTTTGGCCAGACCTGCACAAAATACTCAGAGACTATTGGCAATTTTAAAAGACATTGATCTTGAAATTTAACCATCATTTCACTTTCACAGGATCCCCCAGAAAGAACGTCGCCCCCATGACAGCTGGAAGTAATTCTAGAGGACAACGTCCCCTCTCCCAGTAAAGTTTGCCCTTGGGTTTAGGGACATCATTTAGGGGTTGATTATAATTAGTATACGATTGAGGGTTGGGGGAGGAATTTTATACGCTCAGGGATCATTTTGAAAAAAAAAAGAGGGATGATGGGATAATAGATTTGTAATTGTGAGTTACTGTTTTTAGACAAATACATTGGTATAGATTCTTGTATATTGATACAAAGTTAAATTATATTGACTATTGTACGCATGCATGTTTCTACCTCTGTTTAAAACATTTTTTATGTATTGACATATATTGTATTGATATATATATATATATATATATATATAGTATATATTTACCATATTGCAGTGTACATTTCTACCTCTGATTAAGATACTTATATAATGTTTGTGTATTGATATATATTTACCTACTGCAATGTATATTTGTACATTGTTTATATTTGGAGGCCATTGTCCTCATTTGTTTCACAGTCGTTTATTGTCTTAGTCTTTAAGTTAGATAGATATTGAGAATTATATAGACTAATAGTCATCTAAGTTTGTCATTTATAATAGACTAATCAGGTTCTTTAGATATATAGAGATTATACTCAGTATAGATAGATAATCTTCAACTTCTTCAAAGAGCTGTAGAAAATGGCCTTTAATCTAACTCAAGAGTTTTGTGGTAGTGAGACACAATTGCTCCTGGCAACACCACTCTATTCCCGAGAGAATGTTGAGCACCAAAGACACTCCACCTGGAGCCTTCTTTTTGGCAGAACTGACCTTGGGGCAAAGAAATGCCCATACCTCAACAACTGACAAAGATACAGAGCGTGCATCAATGGATAAAACAGGGCTGTCATATCCTGCCAAGACAGGGTAAGATAGTTTTGAAAAGTTGCTTGCCTTTGAAAATGGTATGTCAGTTATGTTAGGCCTTAGCCAAAGTTGGTTGCTTCAACGCTGCTAACGTGATTTTGGGTGATTGCCCAGGTAGCCAGTTGTCTCTGTGATTTGTTGCATGTTTTGGAAGTTGTTTTACTAAACTTCCTAATTACCCAGGTAACATTATTTCCCTTCTCAGATCTTTGATGGGGTTGAAGACTATATAAATGTAGTTACTTTCTCTCATGACTTGGCCAAGTTATTTATTATACAAGACCTAAGCTAGTTAGAATAGGATATTTGTACTTATTGTATATAATTTCATAGTAGGTTTAGAACTCTCTTATTTAAACAAAAGGGGGAGGTGTTGTGGGAGGTCCTCCCACTCCTCCAGCCTATCACCGCTGAGGTACCAGCCCATTGGGGCGTGGTTTCTCTCCCTTTAAAAAAGCGGCCACTTCCCTCTCCTCTCTCTCTTCACTTCCTGCTCAGCCAGCGACTAGACTCCTTTCCTGGTTGCGTAGAGGGCTGTTGCCTGGGACAGTGATCTGTAAGTTTTTTCCCCTTTAAATAAATACCACCCTAATAATCATAATCCCAAATTGGTGTGGCATTGTTTGTGACTTATGCCTTCAATTTCTCTGTTAAGTTTATGTCTGGGAGACCTGCCCGTTGGTGAGAGTGGGCTGTTGAAATCTCCCACTATTATTATGTGTGTTTTGTTGTGTGATTTCAGCTTTAGTAATGTGTCTTCTACAATGTGGTTGCCCTTGTATTTGTGGTATAGATGTTCACAATTGAAACTTCATCTTAATAGATTCTTTGTCTCTGATGAATAAGTTATATCCTTCTCCATCCCTTTTGATTAATTTTAGTTTGAAGTCTATTTTGGTAGTTACTAGTATAACTACACCATCTTGTTTTATAGGTTTATTTGATTGGAAGTCTTTTCCCAATCCTTTATTCTAAGGTGATATCTCTCTAAGTTTGAGGTGTGTTTCTTGCATGTAACAGAAGGATGGATCCTGTTTTCATACCCATTCTTTTATCCTGTGTCTTTTTAAAGACAAATTGTGTTCATTGATATTAAGAGATACTAATGACCAGTGATTGTTTATTTCTATTATTTTGGTTTTGTTGTTGTTACTGGTAGTGTTTGTGTTTTTCCTTTATTTGGAGTTTGCTTGTGTGAGGTTATCTATTGCCTGTGTTTCGTGGGTGTAACTGACTTCCATGGATAGGGGTTTTCTTTCTACTACTTTCTGTAGGGATGGATTTGTAGACAGGTATTGTTTAAATATGGTTATGTCATGAAATATCTTGTTTTTCTTAACTTCAGTGATGGAAAGCTTTCATGGCTATAGTAGTCTGGTCTCACATCCATGATCTCTTGGTGTCTGCAAAACATCTATCTAGGACGTTATGGCTTCCAGAGTTTCCACTGAGAAGTTTTGTGTAATTCTCATAGGTATGTTTTATGTTACTTGGACTTTTTCCTTTGCAGCTCTTTTTATTTATTTATTTATTTATTTATTTATTTTTGAGACCATGATTCCCTATAACAGACTTAGCTATTTTGGAACCAGTTCTTATAGACTAGGCTTGCTTCACGTTCACAGAAATCTTCATGTCTGTCTCCCAATTGCTGGGTTAAAGGCAGGTACCACCACTGCCTGACCCTCCATTGCAGCTCTTAAAATTATTTTTATATTATGTACATTTAGTATTTTGGTTATTATATGGCAAGGAGAATTATTTTTAGTCCAGTCTATTTGGAGTTTTGTAAATTTCTTATACCTTCATTAGTAAATCTTTCTTTAGATTGGGAAAGCTTTCTTCTATAATTTTTTGTATATATTTTCTGTGTCTTTGTGATGGAATATGTCTTCTGTTCCTATTATTTTTAGGTTTGATATTTTTATGATGTACTAGATTTCCTGAATGTTTTGAGTTAAGAATTTGATTGGATGCTTGCATATCACCACAGAACCTTCATCCGGTGAAGGATGGAGATAGAGACAGAGACTCACATTGGAGAACTGGACTGAGCTCCCAAGGTCCAGATGAATAGCAGAAGGAGGGAGAACATGAACAAGGAAGTCAGGACTGCGAGGGGTGCGTACACCTACGGAGATGGTGGGATTGATCTAATGGGAGCTCACCAAGGCCAGCTGGATTGGAACTGAACAAGCATGTGATCAAACCAGATTCTCTGAATGCGGCTGACAATGAGAGCTGACTGAGAAGCCAATAATAATGGCACTGGGTTTTCATTCTCCTGCATGTATTGGCTTTGTGGGAGCCTAGTTTGTTTGGATGCATACCTTCCTAGACCTGGATGGAGCGGGGAGGGACTTGGACTTCCCACAAGGCAGGGCACCCTGACTTCTCTTAGGACTGGAGAGGGAGGAGGAGAGGGAGGGGGAGAAAATGGGAGGAGGGTAGGAGTTGGTAATTTTTAATAAATAAATAAATTTAAAAAAGTAATAATTTGATGGATGTAACGTTTTTTGACCAATGAATCTATTTCCTCTATTATATCTTCAACATCTGAGATTCTATGTTACATTCTGTTGGTTGTGCTTGTATCTGTAGTTTCTGTTCATTTACCCAGATTTTCCATTTCCATAATTCTATTGGTTTATGTTTACTTTATTCATTCTATTTCATTTTTTAAGTCTTCAACTGTTTCTGTGACTAGTTTGATTGTTTTTTTTCTTGGTTTTCTTTAAGGGATTTATTGATTTCATCCAATTTTCTGTTGTTTTTTTCCTCCATTTCTTTAAAGGAATTTTTCATTTTCTCTTTAAGTGTCTCTCTCATATTCATAGTTTCTTTTAAAGCTATTTTCTTCTACTTCATCTGCATTTCAATGTTCAGTCCTTGCCATTGTAGAACCACTAGTTTCTGATGCTGCCATATTGTTCTTTATGTTACTGAATATATTCTTGCACTGCCATATACCCGTCTCTCCTGCAGTCATTGCAGGGAGGGCCTGTGGATCTGCTGTTTACATCAATGGCCGAGGTGGTCACTTATGCAACAGGGGTCAGTGGGAATGGGTAGCAATGATGCTGCTGCCTGGTTGCTGGGGGTGTGATAGGTGGGGGTGAGATGCAGGATGTGCCCTGCAGGCTGAGGCAGCCCAGCCACTAGCTCAAATACTCACTTCTTCCTCTACGTGTTTTCAGGCCTAGTGATTCCTTTGGTAGCTGATGTAGCGGGGCATGGTGGGATTGGGAAGGGAGGATGTTTCTTTATTGTCACTGGGGAAAGTAGTAGGTGGGGTGGGAAAAAGGATGTGCAACCAGGGGGTAGGGCCAAGACAACAGGACTATCCAGTCAGTATCTCACATACTTCCTCTAATCAGAATATATTTTAAGAAAAATAATTTTTTTTCAGTAAATAGGCAAGCAAATTATTTCTACACCTTGAAAAAAAGCATTGAACAAACTAGAGAAAGAAAGATCATTTCTCAACATAATAAAGACTACATATTGCAATTCTATAGTCAGTATCATGCTAAATGGTTGGGAGAATTATTTCATATATTGCAGGTATCTCTGTTATCACCACAAGCAGTAAGAGAAACATTCTACTGGAAGCAAGAAGGCAATTTATTTAACAGGACTAAGTATCAAGTATATGTTCAAACTTCAGAAGTTTGCCTCTCAAGAAGCTTATTTTAAACAAATTTAAGAATAGCACATTTTTTTCTGATGATAATTAACTCAATCCCAAGTGCACAATAAAGCATATATAAATTTTCTTGATGAGCAAAAATAAGTGAAGAAAAACCAGATATGATACATATAAACTCTTTTAAAGTGCATGTGAAATTTTCCATAAAGATTAGTTTTATGTATTGACTAAAAAAAAAAAAATAAGATCATGAAAGAGGTCTGGGGAAAGATCTTGTTTGGTTTTTGCCATATATATAGTGCTGGTATGGGAGTTCCTTCTATCTATGTGTTGCTATTATTGGTGAATGAATAAAGAAACTGTCTTGGCTAGTGGTAGGGAAAAAGAACTGAGCTAGGCAGGGAAAACCAAAGTGAATACTAGGAGAAAGGAAGGAGGGTCAGAGAGAATTATGTAGCCCTGTCGGAGACAGACATGGGAACATTAGCTGGTAAACCACAGCCTTGTGGTGAAACACAGATCAATATAAATGTGTTAAATTAATATGTGAGAGTTAGCAAATATGAAGCTAGAGCTAATGGGCCACACAGTGATTTAATTAATACGGTTTCTGTGTGATTATTTTTGTGTCTGGAGACCAGAACCAATAATTGACCCCCTGCAACATAATAAAATATACTGAGCTATTAATCATGGTATTCCTAGGCTACTGGGTAAATAATAGTAACATTTGAAGAAACAACCCTGTGTGTTTAACATTCCTGGCTCTTTACATGCATATCTATGTGTACAAGGAACTCTATGACTCCTTTAATGTATGTAAAATCAGTGAAAAGTCAAAGATGTCTTCTTTCTTCAGTCTGGTTTAATATATTGCTTGGAGGCTTAGATAGAGCTTAAAGACACAAGAATAAAATCAATGGGAAGAGAAAAGTTAAAGTTTTCTTATTTATAGTTATTATTACTTTACATATAAGATACTTTAAAGATTCCACCAGACAATTTGGAGTTTTTGTCCTTTCTTTTACTGTTAGCATACCAAACTGAAGCAAAACACTTCAGATGTTGGGGGAAACACGAATCAAATAATCCCATACTAGCTCCGAATAGGGTATACAAAGTTTTTTCTTTCTTAAAAGGGAAACTCACGAATCACAATGAGGAAATAAGGACTGGGTATTACATCCAGGTGAATCCCACAGGAAGAAGAGGGGTGAGTGGGCAGTACCACAGCTTTCTGGTACCCAAAGCCACAACCCACCTGATCCAGCCTCTCAAAGGCCATTGTCTGAAGGATGTTCTCCATCATCTCTCTATTTTGCCTAAATAAGAGAATTCCATATCAAATACAAAACTATATACAATAACAACAGCTATCAAATATGAAAATTAGAATTATAAACAACATAAACAATATTAAGAAAGGAGCATATGATAAATGTTTGAATAAGGACTCTACCCTAAGGAGTCTAAGTCTTTTATTAAAAATGGCTTAGCTAAATCATATGAGTAAAATGACTGTGACTATCTAATCTTCAACCCCATCCAAGGCCTGAGAAGGAAGGTCTGCTTGGGTCTATATATGTTTTTCTTTGGGTTCAACTTATTACTTGGTTTCTCCTGGATCCTGTACGATAGGTTTGCTGCCCTTTGTTTATGACTAGTATCCACTTATGAGTGAGTATATATCATATTTGTTTTTTGGGTCTGGGTTACCTCACTCAGGATAATGTTTTCTAATTCCATCCATTTGCATGCAAAATTCAAGATATCATTAAATTTTACTGCTGAGTAGTACTCTAATGTATAGATGTGCCACATTTTATTTATCCATTCTTCAGTTGAGGGGCATCTAGGTTGTTTCCAGGTTCTGGCTATTACAAATAATGCTGCCATGAGCATTGTTGAACAAATGCTTTTATAGTATGATTGAATATATTTTGGATATATTTCCAAGAGTGGAATTTCTGGATCCTGAGGTAGGTGTATTCCCAGTTTTCTGAGAAGCTGCCACACTGATTTCCAAAGTGGTTGCACAAATTTGCATTCCCACCAGCAATGGATGAGTGTTCCCCTTGCTCCACAACCTCTTCAACATTGGTTATCATTGGTGTTTTTGATCTTAGTCATTCTGATAGTATCTGAAAGTTGTTTTGATTTGCATTTTCCTGATAGCTAAGGACGAATAACATGTCCTTAAGTATCTTTTGGCCATTTGAAAATCTTCTGATGAGAATTCTCTATTTAGTTCAATACAGTACTTTTTAATTGGGTTATTTAGAATTTTAATGTCTAATTTCTTGAGTTCTTTATATATTTTGAAGATAAGTCCTTTGTCTGATGTGGGCTCGGTGAAGTTTTTTCCTATTCAGTAGGCTGACTTTTTGTCTTTTTTACTATGTCATTTGTTTTACAGAAGCTTCTCAGTTTCAGGAGGTCCCATTTATTTATTGATGCTCTTATTGTCGGTGCTATTAGGGTTATATTTAGGAAGTGGTCTCCAATGCCCATGCATTGAAGGTTACTTCCCAATTTCTCCTCTATCAGGTTCAGTGTGGCCAGATTTATATTGGGGTCTTTAGTCCATTTGGACTTGAGTTTTGTCCTGGTGACAGATATGAAGCTATTTTCATTCTTCTACAGGTTGACATCCACTTATGCCAGCACCATTTGTTGAAGATGCTTTCTTTGTTCCATTGTTTCTTTATTTGCGTCTTTGTCAAAAATCAGATGTTCATAGGTGTGTAAATTAATATCCAGGTCTTCAATTCAATTCCATTGGTCAATGTCTCTGTTTTTATGCCAATACAAAGCTGTTTTCATTACTGTAGTGATGTAATAGAGCTTGAAGTCAGGGATGGTAATGCATCCGGCAGTTCCTTTATTGTACAGGATTGTTTTGGCTATCTTGTATTTCTTGTTTTTGCATAGGAAGTTGAGTTTCATTCTTCTAAGTTCTGTGAAGAATTGTGTTGGGATTTTAATGGGGATTGCATTGAATCTATAGATTGCCATAGGTAAGATTGCCATTTTTACTATGTTGATCCTTCCTATCCAAAAGCGTGGTGCCATTTTCTGTTATCTTCTTCAATTTCTTTCTTCAAAGACATAAAGTTCTTGTCAAATAGGTCTTTCACATCCTTGGTTAGTCTTACCCCAAAATATTTTATGTGACTTAATGGCTATTTTGAAAGGTGATGTTTCTCTGATTTTTTTCTCAGCTACTTTATCCCTTGTGTATAAGAGGGCTACTGATTTTTTTTTGAGTTGACCTGTATCCTGCCACATCACTGAAGGTATTTATCATCTGTAGGAGTTCTAGGGTAAAGTTTTTGGGATCAGTTATATACACTATCATATCATCTGCAAATAATAAAAGTTTGACTTCTTCCTTTCCAATTTGAATCCCCTTGATTTCCTTATGTTGTTTTATTGCTATTGCTAAAACTTCAAGCACGATGTTGAAGAGATATGGAGAGAGTGGATAGCCTTGTCTTGTTCCTGAATTTAGTGGAATCGCTTTGAGTTTTGCTATATTTAATTAGATGTTAGCTGTCAGCTTGCTGTATATTGTTTTTATTAGATTTAGATATGACCCTTGTATCCCTAATCTCTCCAAGACCTTTATCATGAAGGAATGTTTTATTTTATCAAATGCCTTTTCTGCATCCAATGAAATAATCATATGCTTTTTTTTTCCTTTCAGTTTATTTATATGGTGAATTACACCGATTGATTTTCATAAATTGAACCAGCCCTGTATCTCTGGTATGAAGCCTACTTGGTCATGATAGATAATTTTTTGATGTGGTCTTTGATTCAGTTTTCCAGAATTTTATTGAGAATTTTTGCATCCATGTTCATGAGTGAGATTGTATTTCTCTTTCTTGGTTGAGTTTTTAAGCGATTTTGGTATCAGGATAACTGTTGCTTCATAAAAAGTTTGGCAATGAGCCTTCTGTTTCTATTATGTGGATCACTTTGAGGAGTATAGGTATTAGATCTCCTTGAAAGTTCTGGTATAATTTAACACTAAAACCATCTGGCCATGGGCCTTTTTTGATTGGGAAGTTTTTGATGACAGCTTCTATCTCCTTGCAGCTTATAGGTCTATTTAAATTGCTCACGTGGTCTTGATTTAATTTTGGTAGATGGTGTCTATCTAAAATAAATGTCCATTTCTTTTACATTTTTCAGGTTTTTGGAGTACAGATTTTTGTAGTAGGACCTGATGATTCTCTGAATTTCCTCAGTCTCTGTTGTTATAACCCTCTTTCCATTTCTGATTTTGTTAAATTGTTTGTCCTCTCTCTATCATTTGATTAGTTTGGATATGGGTTTGTCAATCTTGTTGATTTTCTCAAAGAATCAGCTCCTTGTTTCATTGATTCTTTGGATGGTTTTCTGAGTTTCTATTTTGTTGATTATAGCCCTCAACTTTATTATTTCCTGTCTTCTCCTTTTTTAGAGCCTGCATCTTCTTTTTTTCCTAGAGCTTTCAGGCATGCTGTTAGGTCATTGATGTGAGCTTTCTCCATTTTCTATATGTGGGCACTTAGTGCTATGAACTTTCCACTTAGTACTCCTTTCATAGTGTCCCATAGGTGTGGATATGTTGAAACTTCATTTTCATTGAATCAAGACTTTGATTTCTTTATTTATTTCTTCCTTGACCCAGGGGTGGTTCAGTAGTTGACTATTAAGATTCCATGAGTTTGTAGGCTTTCTGGGGGTAGTATTGTTGTTGAATTTTAACATTACTCTATGGTGATCTGATAAGACAAAGGAAATTTTTTTTTTATTAAACCCCACACACTAATAGTGGGAGAATTCAACACTCTACTCTCACCACTGGGGAAGTCAGTCAGACAAAAAATGAACAGAGAAATGAGGGAACTAGCAGATGTTATGACACAAATGGACTTAACAGACATCTATAGAATATTCCATCCAAACAGAAAAGAATATACCTTCTTTTCAGCACCTTATGGAACCTTCTCAAAAATTGACCACAATGTCAGTAATAAAACAAACCTCAACAAATATAAAAAAAGTTGGAATAACCCTATGTATCTTATCAGATCATCATGGTTTAAAACTAAAAGTCAACAGCAGTACTAATTCCAGAAAGCCCACAAACACATGGAAATTAAACAATGCTCACCTGAAGCATCAATGAGTCAAGGAAGAAATAAAGGGAGAAATTAAAAACTTCCTAAAATTCAATAAAAATAAATTTTTCTTTGAAAAATTCAGCATATACACACAACATATTCAACTTTATGGGACACAATGAAAGCAGTGTTAAAGAATAGTTCATAGTTTATGTCTACATAAAGTAGCTGGAAAAATCCCACATTACTGAATTAACAGAACATTTGAAAATTTAAGAACAAAAAGAAGCCAACTCACCTAAGAGAACTAGATGGCAGGAAATAATCAAATTGAGAGCTGAAATCAACAAAATAGAAACAAAAGGAACAATGCAAAGAATCAATGAGACAAAGAGGTGGTTCTTCAAGAAAATCAACAACATAGACAAACCTTTATCCCAGTTAACAAAAAGCCACATAGAGAATATCCAAATTAACAAAATTAGAAATGAAAAGGGGACATAACAACAAACATAGAGGAAATACAGAAAATCATCAGGTCATATTTTACAAAGATAATTTTTAAATATGAAATAATACTGGTGCTCCTGGCATGTGACAGATGTCATTACTCACCAAATTGTCTAATTAGCTCAACCTATGTCCTGCTCTGTGTCATCCCAGTTGTTACCAACATAATTCTTATCATCCAGTGACCTTGTGTTAGGACCTCCTCTCATTGTCACTTCAGTGTCATTTCAGCTGTCATCCCACATCAAAATCCTTAATACATAGGATGTCTACCTAGTCTTGTGAAATTTGCAAGATCTGAAATCATTGTTGAATCTCCAATCACGGAACTTGTACTAGTTTGTGCAGATGCTCTTGTAATGATAACCTCAGGAGCCTGACATGGTGCTGAGTGACAGCATGGAATATCACTGGAGGAGAGTAAAGAGGGACTTTGGTGCAGAGCAATGCATGACTTCATAAGACATTGTTTTATAAAGTAAATGATAGTTTAGAAAATTTGAAAAGTATAACAAAATATTACAAAAAACTGAATCAACATTTTAGATGGGCTCTGTGAGATTGATATTTGACCATATTTAGATATATTGAATGTATAATTTCTTATGTTCAAGAAATAACTAATTATTAGCCGAAAACTAATAACTACTACTTCTGATTCCTGTCAGTAATCTGGTGTTAATTTTAAAAATGTTTTCTAAGTTGGTTTTAGTTTCCTACAAGTTGGAATACATTATAAACATTTTTCCTTTTATATAAGCTTTCTGTGTATAAATAACAGCTTCACTAACATGAATATATTGTTTCTATTATATTTTTATTGAAGTATCTTTATTTTTTTAAAGTAGTTGGATGTTATAATATTCACCCAATAGCATGTTGTATTGGCATCGTTTAAAGAAAATTTCATTTAATGAAATATTATTCTAAGACTATCTTCCTTTAGCTGATACCTGAAATCATATTTTGAGTTTCAGTGAAAAAGTGTCTTTCCTCAGAGTTTCACTTGTGACATATTCATGCTCATAGTTTTCTACAAAAAAAATAGTATCATAAGATTTTAAATTTACACATCTTTCACTACATGTGATGGTCTATTTCTTATATTAATTATATTGACTTCCTATTTTCCATAACCTTTATTTAATATAAATTACATTTGATCTATATTATCATATTTATTGTCTCATATTTATTTCAATATAAAAGCTTGTATAGAATATTTAAATTATGGAATGCAAGTGCACCTATTCTTCTGCAAACATTGTGGGTCCATACTTGCTATGGTCTTTTTCCCAAAACCAAAAAAAACAAAAAGTGAAAATTTTTCATTTTAAAAACATTTATTTTAATAACATAAAGGTAAAATTACTTGTAGTCACAAAAGTCATTCTTTTTTTTCTCTAAGTTTGTTAGATTGGTACTATTTTACAGGAAATTTCTTCCTTTTTTATTGATTTTTATTGAGCTCTACATTTTTCTCCACTCCTCTCCCAGTGTCTCCCCTCCCCTTCAACCCTCTCTCAAGGTACCCATGCTCCCAATTTACTCAGGAGATCTTGTCTTTTTCTACTACCTATGTAGATTAGATCTATGTATGTCTCTCTTAGGGTCCTCATTGTTGTCTAGGTTCTCTGGGATTGTGTTTTGTTGCCTGGTTTTCTTTGCTTTATGTTTAAGAACCACTTATGGGTGAGTACATGTGATAATTGTCTTTCTGGGTCTGGGTTTTCTAGCTCCATCCATTTTTTTTCCTGAAAAACTCAAGATGTCAAGGGCGGTAGCTCCTTTGTCTCCATAGCCTGCCTGCAGCAAGCAGGGTGGGCCCTTTGTTTGCTAGCTAACCAAGCAGCAGGGAGATCCGATCTGGACACCAGGAGAAACATCACTGGGGAGTGACATCACTGGGAAGGTATATCAGTGGGCAAGAAGACCCGATCTTGTAAAAGAAGATCCATTCTTTTACAGAGTATTGGGAGGAAGAGATGGGCAGACTCAATGCAAGAATTCACCCAACAATCTGAAAAACAACACCAAACCACCAGAAGCCAGCGACCTCACAACAGGAGGACATGAACACCTTAATCAAGAAGAAGTAGGAAAAACTGACTTCATGAAAGTGATTGATGCCCTTAAACAGCATATAAAAAATGCCCTTATAGAAATGGATGAGAAGTATAACAGAAAGTTCGAGGAATTGAGTAAATCAGTGAATGATACCCTAGGAAACCAAGGAAAAACAATCAAGCAGATAATGGAAACATTTCATGACTTGAAAACTGAAATGGAGGCAAAGAAGAATACACAAACAGAGGGCTGGCTGGACATGGAAAATCTAGGTAAATGAATAGAGACTACAGAAACAAGCATAACCAGCAGAATACAAGAGATAGAAGAAAGAATCTCAGATTCTGAGGATAACATAGAGAAAATAAATGCACTGATCAAAGAAAACAGCAAGTCCAACAAACTCTCATCACAAAACATTCAGGAAATATGGGACACAATAAAAAGACCAAACCTAAGAATAATTGGAATAGAAGAAGGAGAAGAAGTGCAGCTAAACGGTCCAGAAAATATACTTAATAAAATTATAGAAGAAAAATTTTCCCAACCTGAAGAAAGATGTACCTATGAAGGTTCAAGAAGCATACAGAACACCAAATAGGCTGGATCAAAAAAAAAAAAAAATCCCCTCGCCATATAATAATCAAAACACAAAATATACAGAATAAAGAAAGAATATTAGGAGTAGCAAAGGAAAAAGGCCAAGTTACTTATAAAGGTAGACCTATCAGACTTACACCTGACTTCTCTATGGAAACCATGAAAGCCAGAAGGTCCTGGATAGATGTACTGCAGAAACTAAGAGACCATGGATGCAAGCCCAGACTACTATTTCCAGCCAAGCTTTCGTTCACTATAAATGGAGAAAACAAAATTTTCCAGGATAAAAACAAATTTAAACAATACATAGCCACAAATCCAGCCTTACAGAAAATAATATAAGGAAAATCACTAACCAAGGAGTCCAACAATGACCACAATAACTCAGACATCTAGAGACCCTTCACCAGCGCAACTCAAAGAAGGGAAACACACAAACCCTACTACTAAAAAAGTGACCGGAGTTAACAACCACTCGTCATTAATATTACTTAATGTCAATGGGCTCTACTCACCTATAAAAAGGCACAGGCTAAGAGATTGGATACAAAAACAGGATCCAACATTCAGCTGTTTACAAGAAACACACCTCAACCACAAAGACAGGCACCTACTCAGAGTAAAGGACTGGGAAAAGGCTTATCAAGCAAATGGACCTAAGAAACAAGCAGGTGTGGCCGTACTAATTTCAAACAAAGTTGACTTCAAACTTAAATCAATCAGAAGAGATGGAGAGGGACATTTTATACTCATAACAGGAACAATTCATCAGGAAGAAGTCTCAATCCTGAATATCTATGCCCCTAATATAAAAGCACCCACGTATGTAAAAGAAACATTACTAAAACTCAAGGCAGCCATCAAACCACACACACTAATAGTAGGAGACTTTAACACTCCTCTCTCAACAATGGACAGGTCATTCAGACAGAAACCTAACAGAGAAATTAGAGAATTAATGGAGGTAATGAAGCAAATGGACTTAACAGACATCTATAGATTATTCACCCAAAGAGGAAAGAATATACCTTCTTCTCTGCAGCTCATGGGACCTTCTCAAAAATTGACCACATACTCGGTAACAAAGCTAACTTACACAGTTACAAAAAAATATTAGTAACCACCTGTGTCTTATCAGATCACCATGGATTAAAGTTAGAATTCAACAACAATGCTACCCCCAGAAAGCCTACAAACTCATGGAAACTGAATAGTCAACTACTGAACCATACCTGGATTAAGGAAGAAATAAAGAAAGAAATTAAAGTCTTCCTTGAATTCAATGAAAATAAAGAAACAACATACTCAAACCTATGGGACACTATGAAAGCAGTGCTAAGAGGAAAGTTCATAGCACTAAGTGCCCACTTAAAGAAAACAGAGAAAGCACATATTGGAGACTTAACAGCCCACCTGAAAGCTCTAGAAAAAAAAAAGAAGCAGACTCACCTAGGAGGAGTAGAAGACTGGAAATAATCAAACTGAGGGCTGAAATCAACAAAATAGAAACACAGAAAACAATCCAAAGAATGAATGAAACAAAAAGCTGGTTCCTGGAGAAAATCAACAAGATTGATAAAACCCTATCCAAACTAATCAAATGACAGAGAGAATACGCAAATTAATGAGATCAGAAATGAAAAGGGGGACATAACCACAGACACAGAGGAAATTCAGAGAGTCATTAGATCTTACTACAAAATCCTGTATGCCACAAAACTGGAAAATGTAAAAGAAATGGATTTTAGATAAATACCATTTACCAAAATTAAAGCAGGACCAGGTGAACAATCTAAACAGACCTGTCAGTCGCGAAGAATTAGAAGCTGTTATCAAAATCCTCCCTTCCAAAAAAAGCCCAGGACCAGATGGTTTCAATGCAGAATTATACCAGAACTTCCAAGAAGACATAATACCTATACTCCTCAAAGTATTCCATAATATAGAAACAGAAGGGTCATTACCAAATTCCTTTTATGAAGCTACAGTTACTCTGATACCAAAACCACATAAAGACTCAACTAGGAAAGAGAATTATAGGACAATCTCACTCATGAATATCAACGCAAAAATCCTCAACAAAATACTGGCAAACCGAATCCAAGAACACATCCGAAAAATTATCCATTATGATCAAGTAGGCTTCATTCCTGAGATGCAGGGCTGGTTCAACATGCGAAAATCTATCAATGTAATCCAGCATATAAATAAACAGAAAGAAAAAAAACCATATGATCATTTCATTAGATGCTGAAAAAGCATTTGACTAAATTCAACATCCATTTATGTTAAAAGTCTTGGAGAGATTAGGGATACGAGGGTCATACCTAAATATAATAAAAGCTATATACAGCAAGCCGACAGCTAACATCAGATTAAATGGAGAGAAACTCAAAGCCATCCCGCTTCACTCAGGAACACGACAAGGCTGTCCACTCTCGCCATACCTCTTCAATATAGTGCTTGAAATTCTAGCAATAGCAATAAGAAAACATAATGGGATCAAGGAGATTCGAATTGGAAAGGAAGAAGTTAAACTTTCGTTATTTGCAGATGATATGATAGTGTACTTAAGCGACCCCCAAAACTCCACCAAAGAACTTTTGCAGCTGATAAACAGGTTTAGTAATGTGGCAGGATACAAGATCAACCCCAAAAAATCAGTCGCCCTCTTATACACAAAGGATATAGAAGCAGAGAGGGAAATCAGAGAAGCTTCACCATTCACAATAGCCACAAACAGCATAAAATATCTTGGGGTAAATCTAACCAAGGAAGTGAAAGATCTATTTGACAAGAACTTTAATGCACTGAAGAAAGAAATTGAAGAGGATACCAAAAAATGGATGGACCTCCCTTGCTCTTGGATTGGGAGGATCAACATAGTAAAAATGGCAATTCTACCAAAGGCAATTTATAGATTCAATGCAATCCCCATCAAGATCCCTTTAAATTCTTCACAGATCTGGAGAGGACAATAATCAACTTTATATGGAAAAACAAAAAACCCAGGATAGCCAAAACAAGCATATACAATAAAGGATCTTCTGGAGGCATTACCATCACTTACTTCAAACTCTATAACAGAGCTCCAGTAATGAAAACAGTGTGGTTCCGGCATAAAAACAGAGAAGTCGACTAACGGAAACCAATAGAAGACCCGGATTGTATCCCACAAACCTATGAACACCTCATTTTCGTTAAAGGAGCTAAAAGGATACAATGGAAGAAAGAAAGCATCTTCAACAAATGGTGCTGGCACAACTGGATGTCAACCTGTAGAAGAATGAAAATAGACGCATATCTATCACTGTGCACAAAACTCAAGTCCAAATGAATTAAAGACCTCGATATCAGCCCAAACACACTGAACCTGATAGAAGAGAAAGTGGGAAGTACCTTACAACAGATGGGCACAGGAGATCGCTTCCTATGTATAACCCCAGAAGCACAGACATTAAGGGCAACATTGAATAAATGGGACCCACTTAAACCGAGAAGCTTCTGTAAAGCAAAGGACACTGTCACTAAGACACAAAGGCAACCTACTGACTGGGAGAAGATCTTCACCAACCCCGCAACAGACAAAGATCTGATCTCCAAAATATATAGAGAACTCAAGAAACTAGACTTTAAAATGCTAATTAACCCAATTAAAAAATGGGGCACTGAACTGAACAGAGAATTCTCAACAGAAGTAGTTCAAATGGCCAAAAGACACTTAAGGTCATGCTCAACCTCCTTAGCGATCAGGGAAATGCAAATCAAAACAACTTTGAGATATCATCTTATACCTGTCAGAATGGCTAAAGTCAAAAACACCAAGTATAGCCTTTGCTGGAGAGACTGTGGAGGAAGGGGTACCCTCATCCATTGCTGGTGGGAATGCAATCTTGTGCAACCACTGTGGAAGTCAGTGTTTCGGTTTCTCAGGAAATTCGGGATCAACCTATCCCTGGACCCAGCAATACCACTCTTGGGAATATACCCAAGAGATGCTCTATCATATGACAAAAGCATTTGTTCAACTATGTTCATAGCAGTATTATTTGTAATAGCCAGAACCTGGAAACAACCTAGATGCTCTTCAATGGAAGAATGGATGAAGAAAGTATGGAATATATACACACTAGAGTACTACGCTGCGGTAAAAAACAATGACTTCTCGAATTTTGCATGCAAATGGATGGAAATAGAAAACACTATCCTGAGTGAGGTATCCCAGTCCCAAAAAGATGAACATGGGATGTACTCACTCATAAGTTGTTTCTAGCCATAAATAAGGGTCACGGAGTCTATAATAGGTGAACCTAAAGAACCTAAGTAAGAAGGTGAACCCAAGGAAAAACATATAGTTATCCTCTTGGCTAAGGGAAGTAGACAAAATTGCCGGGGAGAAAATTGGGATCTTGGGGGTGGGGTGGGATGGGGGTAAGGGGAGATGGGAAGAGAAAAGGTAGAAGGGAAGAAGGGGGGACTTGGGGAAACAGGGATAAAGGAAGGTTGGATAGGGGAGCACGGAACCACAATTCTTAGTTAAGGGAGCCACTTTAGGGTGGGCAAGAGACTTGACCCTAGAGGGCCTCCCAGGTGCCCAAGCTGAGGTCCCCAGTTTGTTCCATGGGCAGCTGAGGATAGGGAACCTAAAATGCCCCTATCCTAGAGCAATACTGACCAATATTTTGCATATCATCATAGAACCGTCATCTGGTGATGGATGGAGATAGAGACAGAGACACACACTGGAGCACTGGACTGAGCTCCCAAGGTCCCAATGAGGAGCAGAAGGAGGGAAAACATGAGCAAAGAAGTCGGGACCACGAGGGGTGCACCCACCCACTGAGACAGTGGAGCTGATCTATTGGGAGCTCACCAAGGCCAGCTGGACTATGACTGAAAAAGCATGGGATAAAACTGGACTCTCTGAACATGGCGAACAATGAGGGCTGATGAGAAGCCAAGGACAATGGCATGGGGTTTTGATCCTACTACATGTTCTGGCTTTGTGGGAGCCTAGCCAGTTTGGATGTTCACCTTCCTAGATATGGACGGAGTGGGGAGGACCTAGAGTTACCACAGGGCAGGTAACCCTGACTGCTGTTTGGACTGGAGAGGGAGGGGGAGAGGATTGGGGGAAGGGGAGAAGGGTGGGTGGGTGGGAGGAGAGGGAGGGAAATGGGAGGCTGGGAGGAGGTGGAAACTTGTTTTTTTTTCTCCTTTTCTCAATAAAAAAAAATTCAAGATGTCCTTGTTTTGGTTTTTTTTTTTCTGTAGTACTCCATTGTTTAAATGTACCACATTTTCCTTACCCATTAGTCAGTTGAGGGGCATTTAGGTTGTTTCCAGGTCTGGCTATGAAAAACAATGCTGCTATGAACATAGTTTCACACATGTTCTTGTGTCATGATTGAACATCCTTTGGATATATACCCAAAAGTGGTATTACTGGGTCTTGAGGATTTTGTGTGTAAGATTTTGACAGTGTCTTGAATACCATATTTATTGTATATGTGTAGTGCCTGTGGATTCCAGAACAGGACAGCAGGTCCTGTGCAATTGGAGTGATTGATGGTTGTGAACCACTATGTGGTACTGGAAAACAAACTAGGTCTTCTACAATTATGCTCCTAACCACAGAATCATCACTGTAGCTGTGAAGAACAATTACTTCATTTACCAAACAAACTACACTTACCCTGTATTCACATAATATATATTGTGATTAAACTTTCATAAACATGGAAATTGAGATATATTTGTGGACATATAGATCATATATATTCAGAAAAGTGGTTGCCAAATTAATGTTAATTTTATTTATTAGTTTTCTGAGAATCCTCTTCAATGTTTTTATTATGGCTGTACTAATTAACATTTCTGTTAACAGTATAGAATAATTCACTTCTCTCCATCATCTTGCCAAAAGTATTTTTTAAAGTTTCATCTGTGTATATTCATTATTCATTATGGTGAGTTTTCATTTTAATAAAATGGGAATAAAGTAATGGATTATATTCATTTCACCACTGTGGTTTCTTGCCAAAATACCATAGATCCTAATCCCCTTCATCTTCCCAACTAATTTCACTTCTACTATAATGAATTCTTTTGTGACTCAGTGGGTTTCTTAGGGCTCTTTACAGGAGCATAACATTTTGTCAGTGGATTCACCACTAAAGAAAATGTCTCTCCCTGCCTTATCTTCTCTTGTCATGGAGTAGTGACCCCTCTTAGAAGACCCCTTTCATGAAAGAATTTTGTTGGGCACAGTGCAGTAGAGATCTTATGAAGATAATTATAGCTGTTGTGAGTTTGAGTGCAACAGCTGTGTCATGCCCAGGAGTCAACATTTCACACACCTCTACAGTTTATCAAATTCTTCCATTCATTCCCTCCTTCAATCATTAATTATTCCTGAGTCTTAGAGGAAGTGATATGATCTACTTTCTTATATATCATTGGTCAATCACACTCATTTCTTCTCAGTATTTTACCAACTGAGTATCTGTGCTTTCACCACCGCTCATTGCATAAATTATCTTCTCTGACAAAAGCTGGAAGTATATATGTTGTGCTATATGTGTAAACATAATTATATGAAAGGCAATCAGACAGGCAACTCATGTACACTTACAGGAACAACTGTTTCCCCAGTAAGACCTATATCCTTTCCCAGACATGGCATTTTACTAGGGTTAAAGAAACAGATAAGGATTCTGTCTTACTTATCAAGCATCAAATATTGTGAGAATTTGGGGGGGGCACTTAAAGTGTTAACCCTAGACAAAGAAGAGCTAAGGAATACTGAGAACTGAAGAAGCAATCTTCTCCATGAAAGAGCATACCTATTGGCTATCAAATAAAAGATAGTCAGCTAGGAACACATAAGCATACAAATAGAAGCAAGTAGCAAATAAACTGATAAAATTGCATTTGTATATTAAGAAGTGTGTTTGTGTATCTGTTGTGAGAACAAATGAAGAAAACAAAGCCTTCAGTTTGAAAGAGAACAGTAGTGCTGGATATAATTGAAGAGTTGGATGGAAATTAAGGAAGGAGAGAAAAAATATAGTTAGAGGAGTCTCAAATATATAATTTAAAATGCTTTAAATAATATGAAGTAGACTTTATTAAATTCTACAATTAAGAAGATCCAAGTGGCAAAGAAAGTATATAACACAGAAAGAATATAAGACCAACCCTGGGAACTAGTAAAAACTGATGATAGGCTTAAAGCAGCATATAACATTAGAAAAGTACAAAAGGAAATAGTGAAAAATATTTTCTAGGTTGAATCCAGCTTTCTGGTTGAGGCAATTGAAGCTGCAGTCAAAAACAAGTTCAGTTTTAGGTAAAAGTACAAGTTCCATGAATGAAAACCAGAAACCTCCAAGACAGTGATCATGTCATAAATGATTGAAGCCTTCTGGTCTGTAGAAGGAGCAATACTGTACATATCAGAGAGGTACACCTCTCGCTGGGACATGGGGGGCAGTAGCTCAATACTGTTAACCATTTTTTCTTTTCTTTTTTTTTGTGTGTGTGCATCTGTGTTCGTTACATGAACATGTGAATATAGGCACCATGTAGTCCAGAGATGTCAAATCTCCTATAATTGAAGTTACAGGTGATTGTGAGCTACACGACATGAGTTGTAGAAACTAAATTTGAGTTGCACTCTTTAATTGTTAACCTTTCTCCACCACTGCATTAACAGTTGCTAAATATTATGATTACTATTAAGTATCAATAACAAAATCTGTTTTTAGTTTTTGTCAAATATTTATTGTGTTTATCTCTTTAATCCTTTGGGTAGATGACTACATCTGTCAAGAGTGGGTCATTGGGAGGCCCTTTGCTTAGGTCTGGCAGCTTGAGCAGGGGATTATTTCCTGAATAATCCTCTTAGTGCTAAACAGGTAGAATGACCTCAGGAAAGTTCTACAATCTCAACACTTAAGTTTCTAAGGAGACTTCAGAAACAAAGAAGACAACTACAATCATTAATAGGGATATGCTCAACTTATGACTCATTGAGACAGCCCTATTCCAGAAGTAGAAACTCTTTGAGCAACAAAAGACTCATATTCAACATGGTGACTTAAGTTGGGGGAGGGTAGAAATTTATGTCACATGTTTTGATAACTGATTTTATAATGGTATAAGAAAGATTAGAGAAGATGGGCAGTGGTGTCACACGCCTTTAATCCCAGCACTTGGGAGGCAGAAGCAGGCGGATCTCTGTGAGTTCGAGGCCAGCCTGATGTACAAGAGCTAGTTCCAGGACAGGAACCAAAAGCTATGGAGAAACCCTGTCTCGAAAATCCAAAAAAAAAAAAAAAAAAGAAAGAAAGAAAGATTAAAGAAACAGCAAGTGTAATAGGTACCAGTTATTTGTCACTAACTTAAATTTCACTTGAGATTAAAAAATTCATAGTTTAAAAGACTATTAACATCTTATAGACAGAAGGTTATTTTCCACTTAATGATCATGAAATGTATAAACACAGACATTTTAATGACCATTTTATGTAACTTCCATGAATTTGCGAATGTTTATAGTCTATAGAAAAAGACAAATGTAATATTTTTAGTATCCTAGAGGTTTATATTCTAATGATACAAAATCCTAAAATAGAAAATTTATATGCTAGCATTGTAATCTCTTCATAGCATTTCTAATCTCTTTGTTTCTTAAAGTGTAAATGGCTGGGTTCAGGAGAGGTGTGATGACAGCATAAAACACTGCCAGAAACTTGTCCACCCAGGTTATGCTGACTGGCCACAGGTAGATGAAGATGCAGGGCCCAAAAAATAATATGACCACAGTGATATGAGCAGTGCAAGTAGAGAGGGCTTTGGATGTACCATGCTTTGAGTGAAGGCAGACAGTAATCAGAATATGAGAATAGGAGATCAGCAACAGAATGAAGCATATGGTTGCTAGCACCCCACTGTCAGCATTTATCAAAATTTCTAAAACATATGTGTCCATGCAGGCTAACTTGATGACCAATGGAATATCGCAGAAAAAACTATCCAATTCTCGGGATCCACAGAAGGGCAGATTTATGATTATAACCAATTGGCTTATTGAATGCACAAATCCAATGATCCATGATGACATCACTAATCCAATGCATGTATGTCTGTTCATGATGCTGGAGTAATGGAGTGGCTTACAGATGGCCACATAACGATCATAGGCCATTGAGACAAGCAGTACCATCTCGCCCCCTCCAAAGAAGTGTCCAAAGAAAATTTGACACATGCACCCTGCAAAGGAGATAGTCTTTTTTTCCTTGAGAAAGTCTGTGATCATCTTAGGCGTAGTGACTGAAGAAAGGCAAAAGTCAATGAATGAGAGATTGGCCAACAGGAAATACATAGGAGAGTGAAGATGAATGTCAATGGTGATTATGACTACAATAAATATGTTGCCCAAAATGGTGATTAAATAAAGTGAGGAAAATATCACTAAGAAGAAGGCCTGGAGCTCCCAAGACTCACAAAGCCCAAGAATAATGAATTCAGATACTTCAGATTGGTTTAGTTCTTCCATTTAGTTCAGTTTCAAATTAATCTAAAAAAAATACAGATTCTGTAAATATCAGAAAATTAGATTCTGTGAATATCAGAGGATATGAATTAAAATGAATTTTTAATTTATTCTGGTAGAAGTGATTGATTTTGGCTTTTGGGTATAACATTTCCCGTAATAGTCATGCATGGTGTGTCCTAGAATCTTTACTCTCATTTATTTACACAGATTAATTCTTGTGTATGTGTATAAGAAGAAATGTATGATGTATGCTAATGCTAAGGGCCATTGATGAAATAATAACACATTGTTCTCAAGTACAGATGAAGTATTATTATGTAAAAGGTAGATTTTAGTAAAATATAAATTTTACATTCAAAGTAGATTTTTGATATAGGTTTTATAAGATGAAACACAATGGAAAATAATCATACTTTGTAAGCACTTGATACAACTATATATGTAAAAACAAGGGAAACAATAGAAAAGCAACAAAGTCAGGTGTTGCCAAAAGTAGGTATGAAACTGAACAAATAAGCAAATTAAAGATAGTCTCAGTTTTTTTATTTCTTTAATATTATCATATCACATCTGTGTAATCTTAGCATTAAGTAAACAGGTATGAGTGGTGATAGACACTCTAAATGAGGAATATCATCAGTTTCATATTGTATATCTGAAATAAATGTGAATTTTTCAAAAAGAATCCTTGGAAGAGAGATGATAGGAATATAAAATTCTATGTAAACTTAAAATATTAGAAGAATAGCTATTTCGTAAATATTCATAATTGTATGATTAAAGAGTGCATAAATAAATAATTTATTAAAAATTAGGAGTAGTAATACTAGTTGATAAAATTGTCAACATTGCTTCACAATGACAATAGTTAATTTTATATAAGGGTTGAAAAGCCAGTGAAAAGTAAGATGTTTAGCCATCTGTAATAAAGTCATTACTATTAGAAAGAAATGTTCTCTGATCATGAATTTCAAAGATTATGGACTCTGCAAAATTACCTAAAGTATACCTGATTACAGTGTATCAGGGAGTCTAGTTTTCAGAAAGCTCATTTAGGTGCTGGAGAGATGACTCAGTGGTTAAAAGCAATGGCTGATTTTTCCAGAAATGAGGACCTGGGTTCAATTTAGAAAACGCATATGACAACTTATAATTATTTAGCTAAGTGTTATTTAGACAGAGAACACACTATTTGATATTAAGTTTCTACTGAAAAGAAAATAGCCTCTGAGAAACTGAAACCTGGAAGTCACCTTAGAGTTAAATGAAACCAAGACTGGGGGGAAAAACAGGGACTGAACAGGTGTAAGTTACTTCCAAGTTAGAAGACCCTAAGTACCTGAAACTGGGAATACCTATCTATTCTGTTTCGGAGTAAAATGGCTTTTTCATTTCTAGCCAGTTTGTAATATTCCTGATGATTTTCATGTTCCTTGGACTGAAAAAACATAACATTTAAAAGAGATGTGTGTTCCCTGAGTTCACCAATGGAAGATACTTTTAGTTACTCAAAACAAATGACATATACAAGCTCATTACGTTCCTTATGAGAACACTAGAGAATTCTTTTCACAAATCATTTTGAATTAAATATTTTAAACATATTTCAGTCAAGTCAGAAAGTAGAAAATTTCTTTCTCCTTGTTTTGCCTCTTTCTCTACATTTTCATACTTCGTACTTATCTCATTGTCCCTTCCATTTTCCTTCTCTTTCTTCCATGCCATCTTTGCTTCTCTCTCTTCTTCCTCTTTACTTTCTCTGCCTCCCTTTTTAACTATCCCAATTTCAATAGATTTCCTACACATCATCAAATACCTCTAAAATGACAATTTCTGTTTCCTTATAACTGATGTTAGATCATCATCCTCTATCAAAATTAGGTGATATCTTAGGATTTGATTTATAAGTTAAGACTGTGTTAAAAAATTAGTCACAACTTCATAATTATGGTAAGAATCACATACATTGTAGAGCTGAAAAGTCAGAAAATAAAGTATAGAGCAACATAATTAAAGATCTAGAAGGATTGTCTTCTAGATAGAAAGCTGATTACAGAAGGTCTTAGTTTTTTGGAAACAATAAGACTTTTATAAGCTAAGGAGAAAACTCTTTCTAGAATTATATTTTATGTGTAAATATATATGTATAACTATATAAAAGTTTATACTTGAAATATATATATTTGAGCAACTTATGAAAATATTCTATATATTTACTAATGTTATTAATCATGACTCCTGTGTTTCTGCCTATGTAGTCTGCTTACTTTCATAATCTTAATAATATACATAATTAAAGTAACTAATGTAGTGTTTGTATTTCACAGTCTATAGTCAACCAGGTTTGAAGTAAGAACATAACTAGAAATTGTCAAGTGTACAGAGATTTTTCTATAATCAATGTATTGAAACCACTTAATATTGAGTAAGTACACTAAATTCTTCCAGGAATTTTCTACCTCAGATTTTTATGGTTTTAAATATTATGTTACACCAAAAAGTAAAATGCTCTGATTATTTTCTCAATTGAAATTTGAAAGCTATTAGTGTTTAATAAAATTATAAAAGACATAAATTTATACTAAACAAATTCATATTGGTCTCATTATTAATAATGATATTATAGTTGACTTTCAAGCATATCCAATGTCCAATGTAGCAAAGGTAAATCTTCATTCCAAAATAACATACTTCTAAACTCTAATTCATGAAATAAATCTTGACAAAAAGAATCAAACCATGAACATCCAAATAAAAAGACCATTGTCTTCTCAAACAATTTTCATATTTTATAGTTGCTTATTTGAGAAACATATAAAAATTTATTCTGTGTCCCTGTCAACCTCTCTGACTTCCACATGCCAGTTACCTTCAGCAAGTGTGTGACTAATTATCACAACATCAGAAGTGTATTAGCATGCCTAGCATGTATTCTTTAATGTTAGCCCATTTTCTTCTGTGATTTCTCCCTTCAATTCCTTGAGTTGGTTCCACAATCACAATCCTATTCTCTCTCTCTCCCCCTCCTATATAATTAATAATCAATTGTTGATTATCTGGACATTTCTTATTATAGTCACCTCTGTGTCTGCAAGAAATATCTTACTCTGTGAAAACTATGTATCCCAATAGTTCAACCAAGTCGCCCAAAGGATAGTCTTACCTATGGCAAAATATTCTTCTTAATGCTTATAGATATCACACATCCCAAGGCAGTTTGATAAAAATCTTGATATTCCTGAAATCTCTGTGGGAGTTCCAAATTCTCCCTATAAATACTTTTTGTAAGATGGTTAAAAAAAATTGTAGAATTATTTTAAATACCTAGAGAAGGGGATTAAGAAGAAATAAACAGCAGTGTATAGATAACATTTTATCAGAGAGAATTAGTACCTGACCAAATGTTGTTCCATAGATAAGTTACTATTCATAGTCATAACAGGACTCCAAAATTATGTCAAAGTGAGGCAAAGCAATCCATTTTCTGCTGCACCAAGGGTTAGTAGAAAAGTTTAAGGTTTATATTTAGTACAGAGTAGCCTCATGGGAAAGAAATTTACTTCTATCTATATCATATTCCTTTGAGACATCACAGATTCGGAATTGAAAATATCAGCAGGCAATGCAGCTATCTGTATTAAAGTAAAAAAAAAGTAGAGTGAGGATACAAAACAAATCTTTAAATGACAATGATTAAGCGTGATTTTAAAATATTACATTCTTTAGCATTTCTAAAAACTTGATACATTAAAAGACTGAAGTGTTATTTTTTCCATAGATGCTATATGACGTTGCCAAATAAGTGGATAACTATGTTTAAAGACTGATATGTTTAATTGGTCATCAATGTTTTCAGTCATGCTTATAATGAAAACAGTCAGAGGGGAACAGAAAATATGTTACCATCTAAAGTTTCTGTGTTAATATGAACAATGATCTATGTGCAGCATATGAAATTATAAAATTTTCTGTTGACTGGATATGTAGCTCAGAAGTAAAACACTTGTTTTAGTACCAACCCCACAAAGATAATTATAAAAAGAATAACTAAATAATTGATATTATCATAATTAACGAATAGTATTGATATGTAAGAGTAGCACATGTTCTTACCATTGGGCCATTAGTTTGGTCAACTCATTATAAGTAAATAAAGTGTGTATTTTAAATTTCATTACATCTGAGTCTTAGTAATACTATGTGTTATTTATTATTTCTTGGTCATAGTTATGCATCCTAAGATATGATTATATAAACTGGAGGAACTACATAAAGCAGAATATAGGATGGACTTCATGGCTGGTACTACAAGTCTAGCCAGCTACCAATGGCTAGTGTCTAGAGATATTTGTAACTCTTACACCTCGTGAAGTAAACTTCTTTTTGTGGCATATAAAGAGTATTGCAGCCAGGCGATGGTGGCGCACTCCTTTAATCCCAGCACTCAGGAGGCAGAGACAGGCGGATCTCTGTGAGTTCAAGACCAGCCTGGTCTACAGAGCTAGTTCCAGGACAGGCTCCAAAGCCACAGAGAAATCCTTTCTCAAAAAAAAAAAAAAAACAACAAAAAAAGGCTTGCATACACTAACAACTGGCTGAAATAAAAAGAACAACACACAATGAGCTATGCAAAACAATTCCTTCACCAAAAGCTCAAATAATATCAAGGAAGAGTGGGCAGAAAGATTTTAAGAACCAAATATCTCGAACTCCTGCTATAAGTAATGCCATCCAAGGAATCTTCAAGTGTTAAATCTCAACAATATGGTCATACAAAGAAGACATACATAATGGCCAGTGTGGACTAGAGATATCTCACAATCCCGACCCCTAGATGAAGAACATTTGCACACATATCATGCAGATGTATACACATACACATTAAAAAATATATATTAATTTTAAAATGAATCACTAAGCCTATTGCCTGCAGCCTTACTATAAAAATGCTTATGAAGGATAAATGAGAATATATTAGGTATATTATGCCATAATAGTCATTCAGTTTGGATTTAAACAGTATTTTTCAAATGAGTTCTTGACTATGGATTCTTTTACCTAAGAATAAGTGCACAATTTTCCTATATGCATGTTCATCTTTTCCTTTATCTTAATATAATAGCATATAAAACATGCCTGGATTCAAAACAATGTTATAATTAATAAATTAAATATTATTTTTAAACTATTCACATTAGGTGTTGTTTAGGATACAAAGGAGTAAATTGAGAATAATAAACAGTATATTGTTTACAGTACATATTGCATTGTATTTATATATTTATGTGTTATATTTTATGTGTTTATGACCATAGATGTATAACATTTAGTGTGCTTATACATGTTTTTTGCTTAGCAAAATGTCTGTCATTTAGTAAACCTAGCATTAACTAATGAATAAAGGCCATTTGACTGAATTCTTCACAGAAACAAGAGCTCTAACCCAATTTTTTGAAGTTTATTAGGAATCTTATTTATTCCCATAGTAAAACTTATATTACATAATTATATCACACTTTTATTACAGAAATAAAATAGATTTATAGGAGCAGAGAAAAGTTAAAACTAAAATGGGCATGAATTATTACTTGCACGTTATTGAAATGAACTGTTATGAGACAACTGGGTTTGAATACTAGATAATTTTACCTTGCTACATATTACTTTTGTCTATATATGAAATGTATAGTTATATATAGAATATAAATATCAATCAATATATATGTTTTTAAATGAAAACACTAATTACATAAATTGAACTAAAAACTTGGTATCAGATGTTCTCTAGAATATTCCTTGAGTATCTATCCATGCTGGGCCTCCCAAAGTAAGTTAAGAAGTTATATTGAATAACACAAGGTTTTATTTCACTTTTTGAAACAATTTGGGGGTATGGGATATATCAAGAAGATTTTAAAAATAATCTTATAAAGGGAAAACAAGATGAAAGAACGAAAAAGGCCAATACACTGATTCTAAGGACTTGACCACCTCAAACACAGAGAGAAATTCTGAACATGGTGTCTATTAGGGATTTCTAACAGTAGATAGGTATTATAAGACTCAGGAAATATTCCAATCATTTGCTACCTTTGATTTTCTTGTTTTGCATCTTGTGTGTCTGATCCTGGTCCTTCTGTCATAATCTTAGTAGGACAGTTTGAACACAGCAACACACTGAGCTTTTAAATTTTACTCTAATTTCATCTATTATAACCTTTATAGTGTTGTCTTGATTTATTCCTACTATTTCCTTTCTTTGTCCATGTCCCTTGTCCCTCACATCTTCTCCTTTAACATCAATCAAATAGCTGATCTGTGTTGCTTCATTTTTCTGATCTTTAGGTTGGACCCTAATAGCTGTCTGGGTTTTTATTATTCATGCTACATTTGTTATCCACTGTTAGGGTTATGAATTCAGGAAAATTCATTTGCCTATTTACAGCCACCAGTATAGGCCAAAGATACATGCTACCGAAGTCACTGCCCTACAGGCTAGGTTTTTCCTTTTTTCTTCCCTGGTCTTCCTCCCTGAGTCCCATTCTCTGGCTGCTGACATACTAGGTAGCTGCCTTGAAATCCAGTCAGGAATTATACTGTTCTACAATGTAGTAATAGACCTCACATCTTTATCAATTTTGGCAGCAGATTTGGCAAGACAATTGGAATTCTAAATAAGGAAGGGATTAGTTACAAGAGAGAGTATTTTTGTCACACTAAAAAATGGGAAACACCATTACATTGAAGGGATTTGTTTCTCTGTATGATAATATAATGAACAGTTTGAAAATGGGGGGATTAAATAAGAAAATAACTAATTCAGATGGCAATTATGTAATGTCTAATGTAAACAATCAGTATTATCATTTTTTGTATCATTAAAAAAGTTGGTTAATCGGAGTGCTGAGATACAGGCCTTAGAAAAAATAAGTTAGACAAATCAGAGAGTTATTCAAATCCAGACAGAGTAATTTAATGGAGAACCAAATTCAATGTTGCTTTTTAAGAATAAGGGAAACAGCTTAATATTTTCAAACAACCAGTCTTAACATATCCTGTAACCATACAGGAATTGCCAAATGATAGAGTAAGAGCTGAATGAACTGCTGTCCCAATGTTAGAATTAAAGAGATTCAAGGAAGCAATAAGCTCTTAATGTCTTGCATTTACCTTTTGTGAAGCAAATGTTAAACTTGTGGTCAGTTTGTAATAGAATTATCCCTATTGATTGAATAAAGTTAGTTAAAGCTGTTTTAGAGTGTGCTAGGAGGAAAGTTCATAACACTAAGTGAACACATAAAAAATGGAGAAAAATGAAACAGCACACCTGAAAGCTCTAGAACAAAATAGAACAAAAAGAAGCAGACTCACCCAGTAGAATAGAAGATAAGAAATAATCAAATTGAGGGCTGCAATCAACAAAGGAAAACAAAGAAAAGAATACCATGAACCAATAAAAAAGAGATAGTTCTTTGAGAATATCAACAAGAGACAAACTCCATTCAAAAAAATCAAAAGTCAGAGAAATAACACCCAAATTAACAAAATCATAAATTAAAGATTAACATAACAACAGATACTGAGGAAATTCAGAAAATCATTAGGTCATACTACAAAAACCTGTACTCCACAAAATTGGAAAACATAAAAGAGATGCCCTAGCATACTACAAAAGCATTTATTCAACTATGTTCATAGCAGCAATATTTGTAATAGCCAGAACCTGGAAACACCTAGATACCCCTCAATGGAAGAATGGTTAAAGAATGTTTGGACGATGCCTGCATTAGAGTATTACTCAGTGGTAAAAAACAATGACATTTTGAATTTTTTATGCAAATGGATGGACATAGAAAATACTATCCTGAGTGAGGTAACCCAGACCCAAAAAGATGAATATGATATGTACTCACTCATAAGTGGATTCTAGCCATAAATAAAGGACATTGAGCCTATAATCCGTGATCCTAGAGAAACTAAATAAGAAGGTGAATCCAAAGAAAAACATATAGTTATCCTTCTGGATATTGGAAGGAGACAAAACTGCCAGGGAAAAATTGGAAACTTAGGCGTGGGGGGGGGGTAAGGGAATATGGGGAGAAAAATGAGAAGGTGGGAATGGGGAGAGATTGGGAAAATGGGACGGTTGGGATGGAGAAAGGGTGGATATAGGAACAGGGAAGTATATATCTTAATTAAGGGAGCCATTTTAGGGTTGTCAAGAGACTGCACGCTAGAGGTGTCCATGGAGATATCCCCAGCTAGATCCTTGAACAGCTGAGGATAGGGAACCTGAAATGACCCTATCCTTTAGCCATACTGATGAATATCTTGCATATCACCATAGAACCTTCATCAGGCGATGGATGAAGCTAGAGACAGAGACCCACTATGGAGCACTAGACTGAGCTCCCAAGGCCCAAATGAGGAGCAGAAGGAGGGAGAACATGAGAAAGGAAGTCAGGACCGTAAGGGGTGCGCCCACCCACTGAGACGGTGGGACTGATTCAATGGGAGCTTACCAAAGCAAGCTGGACTGGGACTGATGGAGCATATGATCAAACCGGATTCTCTGAATGTGGCTGACATGAGGGCTGACTGAGAAGCTAAGGATAATGGCACTGAGTTTTGATCCTACTGCATGTACTGGCTTTGTGGGAGCCTAGTTGTTTGGATGCTCACCTTCCTGGACCTGGATGCGGGGGGAGGACCTTGGACTTCCACAGGGCAGGAAACCCTGACTGCTCTTTGGACTGGGAAGGAAGGGAGAAGGGAAGAGGGAAGGGGGGAGGGAAATGGGAGGAGGGGAGGAGGTGAAGATTTTATTTTTAATTAAAAATAAAAAAAAAAGAAATGGACAATTTTCTAAATAGATACCATAAACAAAGGTTAAATCAAGACCAGGGGAACAATTTAAATAGATCTATAAACTACAAGGAAAAAGAATCTGTCATCAAAACCTCCTAATCCCCCTAACCTCCCCCCCCCCCAAAAAAAAAACAGGGCCAGATGGTTTTAGTGCAGAATTTCTACCAGAAGTTAAAAGAAGAGTTAATACCTATAGTCCTCAAAGTGTTCCGCATAATAGAAACAGAAGGAATATTGTCAAACACTTTATAAGACTACTATTACCCTGATACCCAAACCACACAAGACTCAACTAAGAAAGAAGATTATAGACCAAACTCACTCATAAACACACATGCAAAAATACTCAAGAAAATACTGGCAAACTGAATCCAAGAACACATAAAAAAAGTCATCCACCATGATGTAGTAGATTTCATCCCAGAGACACTGGGCTGGTTCAACATATGAAAATCTTTCCATGTAATCCATCATATAAAGAAACTGAATTTAAAAAACATATGATCATATTATTAGATACTGAGAAAGCATTCAACAAAATCCAATACTGCTTCATTATAAAGGTATTGGGGAGATCAGGAATACAAGGAACATATCTAAATATACTAAGAGAATGTAGAGCAAGCCAAGAACCAGAATCAAATTAACTGGAGAGTAACTTAAAGTGATTTCACTAAAATCAGGAAAAAGACAAGGCTGTCCACTCTCTTCATATCTCTTTCATATAATTCTTGAAATATTGATTATAGCAATAAAACAACAAAAGTTGATCAAGGTGATTCAAATAGGAAAGAAAGAAATCAAACTTCCCTTACTTGCAGATGATATGATTGTATATGTATGTTATACCAAAAATCTTACCAGAGAACTCCTACAGCTGATTATTACCTTCAGTGATGTGGCAGGATACAAGATCAGGTATAGAAAAATCAGTACCCTCTTATGTACAAATGATAAAGAAGCTGATAGGGAAATCAGAGAAATTTGAATTTTCACAATAGCCACAAAAAACATAAAATATATCCGGGTAACACTAACCAAAGAAGTAAAAGACCTATTTGATAAGAACTTTCAGTCTTTGAAGAAAGAAACTGAAGAACATACAAGAAACAGAAAAAATCTAGCATGCTCCTAGATAGGTAAGAGCAACATAGTAAAAATGGGAATCCTGCCAAAAGCAATCTATAGATTCAATGCAATCCCCAACAAAATCTCAATATAATTCTTCACAGACTTTGAAAAAACAATAATCAACTTTATATGGAAAAATAAAAACCCAGAATAACTAAATCAATCCTGTACAACAAAGGAACTTCTGGAGGCATCACCATCCCTGACATTAGCTCTATTACAAAGCTACAGTAATGAAAACAGCTTGGTACTGGCATAAAAAGACAGAGGTTGACCAATGAAATCAAATTGAAAGCCTGGATATTGATCCACACCTATGAAAACCTGATTTTTGACAAACAAGTTAAAATTATACAATGGGTATAAAAGCATCTTCAACAAATGATGCTGGAATAACTGGATGTCAACATGTAGAATAATAAAAATAGACCAATATCTATTCCCATGCACAAACTAAAGTACAAATGGATTAAAGACCTCAATATAAATCTAACCACATTGAACATGAAAGATTAGAAAGTGGATTGTAGTCATCAATGCATGAGCACAGGAGATCACTTCCTAAATATAACCCCAGTAGCACATAAAGTGAGAGCAACAATAAATAAATGGGCCCTCCTGAAACTGAGAAGCGTCTATAAAGCAAAGGAAACAGTCAATAAGACAAAAAAGTAGCTAAGTGAATGGGAAAAGATCTTCACCAACCCCACGCCAAACATAGGACTGATCCCCATAATATATAAAGAACTCAAGCAATTGAACATCAAAATTCTAAATAACCCAATTAAGAATATAGTACTGAACTAAACACAGAATTCTCAACTGAAGAATCTTAAATGGCCAAAAGATACTCAACATCCTTAGCCATCATGGAAATAATGAAACTCTGAGATACCATCTTACACATGTCAGAATGGCTAAGTTCAAAAAAAAAAAAAAAGCAAAGCTCTCTTGTGCTGGAGAAAGTGTGGAGTAAGGGGAATACTCATCCATTACTGGTGGGAATGTAAAATTGTATAACCACTTTGGAAATCAGTATGGCAGTTTCTCAGAAAATTGGGAATCAACCTTCCTCCAGATCCAGCAATACCACTCTTGGGCATATACCCAAAAGATACTCAAACATAGTACAAAGGAATTTGTTCAACTATGTTCACAGCAGCATTATTTGTAATAGCCAGAACCTGGAAACTACCTAGATTCCCCTCAACCAAAGAATGGATAAAGAAGGTGTGGCACATTTACACATTAGAGTGCTACTCAGCAGTAAGAAAAAAATGACACTTTGAATTTTGCATGCAAATGTATGGAATTAGAAAATACTATCCTGAGTGAGGTAACTAAGACCCAAGAAGATGAATGTGGTATTTACTCATTCATAAGTTACACTAGCTATAAACAAATGATATTGATTCAATAATTAAAGACCCCAGAGAAACTCATTAATAAAGTGATGCCAAAGAAAAACATACATAGATCCACCTGGAAATTGGAAACAGATATGTTCCTTGACAATATTGGGAGCATAGGGGTTGGGGAGAGGGAAGGTGGAAGAAGAAGAGGCTTGGAGAAGGGAAGGTGTAAGGAGAACTTGAAGAATGGTATAGTTGAGATGGAGGAAGGACAGAGATGAGAGCAAAGAAAGAGATATCTTGATTGAGGGAGCCATTATAGGGTTAGCCGAAACCTGGCTTTAGAGAAATTCCCAGGAATCCACAGAAAAGACCTCAGCTAAATCCCTACACAATAGAAAAAAGGAAGGGCCCGATTTTGACTTGCCCTTTAGTCAGACTGATAAATATGTTAAATATCACCATAGAACCTTCATCCAGCAACTGATTGAAACAGACAGAGACCCGCATTGGAGCACTGTACTGATTTTCCAATGTCCAATTGAAGAGTGTGAGGAATGAGTATATGAACAAAGAGGTCAAGACCATGATGTGTTCACCTACTTAAACCATCTACCTGACTAATGGGAGCTCACCAACTCCAGCCTAACTGGGAAGGAGCAAGCATAGGGACCCAACTAATTCTTCTGAATTTGGTAAACAGTTGCATGACTGGAGCAGATTGAGTTTCCACTGGCAGTAGCACCAGAATTTATCCCTATTTTTGGCTTTTTGGGAACATATTCTCTTTGGGTAGAACCCTTGCTCAGCCTAAATATAGTAGGGAGGGACTTGAACATTTCCCAAAAGAGTGTGCTTTACCCTTCCTGAGGATTGGATGGGGGTGGAGGGTGAGGATATGTGGAAAGAATGAGAGAAGGGGGAGGAGTGGGAACTTAAATTGGCATGTAAAATTAAAAATATAGCTTGATATATATATGAAGTTTCAAAGCAAAACAGTATGAGTAACTTTGCTAGAGACCATTCCTGAGATAGCTTGGCAAAAGGGGGGTATAGAAGGACTGCAATCTGCCTATCCTCATAATTTACCTGATGCTCCATTTAAAATTAGTGAACTAATTTATTTGGTATACATTTAAATACACTGTAGTATTCACTGTGACATAGGTACTAGTGATCATTCTTATTAAGGTCTGCTGTAATAAAAGAAGTGAGGTGGAAAGAAATCCAGAATGTCCAGTTGGAGAAGAAAAAGACTACCGAGACACTTGAGACTGCATACAAGGCTTTGCTGAAAGATATAAGGAAATTGAGAGTCCTCATAGAAATTTGAATAAAGAGAGAGATGCCCTTAAGAAAAGATCCCATATTTTATAACTGTTTCCTCCTCGTTTAAAACCTTGCATCTTGGAGGGAAATTTCTTAAGGGAGGATGTAAATAGGGTTATGAAACAAAAGAATGTTCTTTGCGGTCACATATTAGAGTTTGTGTATTTAAGATATTTACATTATTAGTCATAATAATAACAAAATTACAGTTATGAAGTAACAATAAAATAACATTATGGTTATAGGTCACAACATGAGGAACTGTATTAAATGGTGGCAGAATTAGGAAGGTTATGCACCATGGTTCTAAGGGGAGGTAAAATACTACAGAGAAACAGGAAGTAAACAACTCACGTAGCTTCAGGAAGTCACCAAATCTAAGCAGATTCACAGGTATCCTCCAACCCACAAGATTATATAAACAGTAAGGTTGTTGCAAACTGCTCAAAGATAAGTAATGAAGTCTCTTAGACTATCCCAGCTGTCTGGAAGAAGCAGAAACCGGCTGATTATTGCATAGGATACAGAGAAGAAACCAAATTAAGATATTAAGCTAACAAGAAGAGGGTCAGACTTATTGGAGCAACTAGAGGATGCTCTTTAACCTACTAAGCTACATATAGGTTTAGAGGTTTGATTCAGCTTCCCAACTTTGTGAGCTGTCATACAAGTTGGTGTGGCTTCAGTGATATAGCAGTCTTTTGTTTTTTTGTTTTTTTTTTGGATTTTTCAAGACAGGGTTTCACCGTAGCTTTTGGTTCCTGTCCTGGAACTAGCTCTGTAGACCAGGCTGGCCTCGAACTCACAGAGATCCGCCTGCCTCTGCCTCCCGAGTGCTGGGATTAAAGGCGGCGTGCGCCACAACCGCCCGGCTATAGCAGTCTTTTGAGTCATTTTCTTCCTCTAAATAGTTCCTAATTCCCATGTACACATACACACACATACATACATACATGATATAAAAAGGATTTGATACACTGAATACCAATATTTTAAGAAAGCAGATTTATTTTAAAGAGTGTTCATTCTCTCATCACACTGGAATAGATCATGACTTCTGGAGAAGACAGAACTGAATGCTGGTAAGAAGGGCAGAGTGGCAGACACCATGGATCTCCTGCCTGAGACGTGCTGGTTAGAATCTTGCCTGTAGATATAGATATTATAACTGTAATTCTTGCTGAATAGCTGTTTTGTTATATGTAATTTTACTGTGTTAAAGCCTTCCTTTTTGTTTAAACAGAAAAGAAGAAATGGTGTAGGAGTTCCCTCTCTTTGTGTATTGCTTTCATTGTATAATAAATAAAGAAACTACCTTGGCCTAGTTGATAGGGCAGAACTTAGTTAGGTGGAGTAGACAGAACTGAATGCTGGGAAGAAAGACAGAGTGGCAGACACCAGAGATCTCCTGCCTGAGACAGACACTGGTTACAATCCTGCCGGTAAGCCACAGTCATGTGGCGATATGCGGATTAATAGAAATGGGTTAAAATAGGATGTAAAAATTAGCCAATAAGAAGTTAGAGCTAATTGGCCAGGCAGTGTTTAAATTAGTATAGTTTCTGTATGATTATTTCTGGTATAAGCTAGCCAGGCGGCGAAGAAAAACAAGCTGGGCCCTCTCTCCCTGCAACAGACTTCTAAAAAGGATAACAAGCAATAACTTTTACTTTGATGGGAGTCAAAGCAATTGATCAAAGAAATCAAGAAAAAATTTTGGAAGACTACGAAACCCCACTTAGATATAAATATGAAGTAAATAGTTAAAAGTACAGTATATTTCATCTTTCTATATATTTCTTTAAAATGAGTATTAAAATAATTTAATAGATACAAAACAGGTATCATCAGTGATTTTAATAAGTCCAATAACTCAGTATACATCAGATCTCAAAATTAAGAAAATATTACCACAGCCACATAATGATTCCTCATCAAATAGAGCCGTCAATTTGCTAATAATTTCTGCATCTGTTAATCGCTGACTCTTGGGAAAAGCAATATTCAAAGAAGGCATTGTTCCTATGGAAAACTAATAATAATGTAGATATTGAGCAGAATTCCCAATTGTATTAATTGGTTGTTTCCATGCTGATAAGTATGTTTGTGTCATTCATTATAATGGTGAATGGTGAGTTATAATAAAGAATAACTCTCCTTGTGTTTCTCATTCCTTGCAGCTGCTGAGGGTAGAATCTGTGCCTGCTTGGGTAGGTGCAGCAGCATGCTTTAATATTTTAGTGTCAGTTGTGCACCTCTCAACTTGTTCTGTGTTTTTGTTCTTCAAAGTCTACTATTTTGTGTCTTTATGTTTTTTCCTAGCACACCTCTTTCAAGTTCTCTTTTAACCTTTGGTTTCATTCCTTACAGTTGAAACTGATTGGAAGGAATTTAAATATTCTTCAAAGAAGTTATATTTTAAAGTATATGTGTATTATTTTGACTCTTCTTTCTCCTTTTGTTCTGAACATAGAATCATAAAATAAAAAACAATGTATCTTATATATCTCAGAAATTAAATTATTATTGCCAATCTGAAAAGATACAGAATAGTTGCCCTATATATTACCAACTTTTTATGATGGATAAAACTTATCTAGTACTTATGTATTCTAATTTATCTATTACCTAGGTATTGTAATTTCAAATATATATGTATATATATTACTCTTTTCTATACATTAACTTAGATACATGTATTCTCATTTGAAAAATAGTATAATAATAGAAAAAACTCACACTGGGAAGAATGAATTGAAATAGTTATTTAATTACAAATATAGGGGGTTGTCACAAAAACACAGTGGGCAAGAGTGGATAATTTCAAAAATTAGGGTTATGTATTGTATTTGATTTAAAATGTGCTTGTAGAAATTTATTTATAATGTTGATAAAATCATCATTGCTTAAATAAAAGTTTAGGGCACACTCTCAACCTTTGCATAATGATATTATCTTTTCTGTTCTACCACTACTTATTTATTTATCCAAATTGGATGCTACCCACTTTGTGTTAGTCCACCATATATATCCAGTACTTCTCAGAAATTTTGCAGTTTAGCCATGAGTTATTACTCTTGGAAATGGAATATTAGTCTGGCCTTGCTTTATTTTATTACTTAACTTTGTATTCTCATTTTATATGGAGTATCAAATATAAAAACTATTTTAATAGAATGGACACACTCTGCTCTTTTTTACCTTCTTCTGAAAAAAAAAGAGACCATTAAAGACTTCTTATGTTGTCTTAAATTATCTTGACACAATATTACTTCTTTTACTTAATTTTTGAGGCAGTTCTGTAATTTGGCAATTGATTACTGCAACTTAGATCTTGTGTTTTTCTTTTCTTTTCTTTTCTTCTCTTTTTTTTTGAGACAGGGTTTTTCTGTAGCTTTAGAGCCTGTCCTGGAACTAGCTCTTGTAGAGCAGGCTGGCCTAAAACTCACAAAGTTCTTCCTGCCTCTACCTCCCAAGTGCTGGAATTAAAGGTGTGCCCCACGACTGCCCAGATGTATCTTGTCTTTCAAATTGCATTCTCTGAATTAGATTCTTGCCTATTTCAAAACATACTGTCAATCTATAATTCTAACAGGCTTTTCTTTACACTTTAGATTTAATATTTCACATATAATCCAAAGTTGATAATTTAAAAATTACATTTAAATCATATTGAGTAAATTATTTATAAATGCTTTATATTGTCATTATTATAAATCTATAAATCAGTTTGAAATATTGATAACTCATGTGCTATATTCATGTGTTATAATCATAGTGGAAAAGTTCACTGAAATATAATGACATTTCACCAAAAGTTTTATTCAAAGGCTACAGAATTTCAAATTGCTTCTCAATAAATCCACCCAAAAATTAGGTTGAAAAAGTCCCATTGAGCTGGAGCAATAGACAGAGAGTTCCACAAACATCCCCATAAAATGATTTAAAAACAGGAAGAAAGAGAAAATACTATCATTCATTTTAGTCAAGATAAACAAATTTCAGAAATAGAGGCAAAAGTGACAATAAAAATCCAGAAGAAGGAATTGATTAAATAATTATTTGGAAGTAAATATAGGAAATGCATAGCATCTAGTCCATAAAAAATGTTGGTTCTGAAGTAAAGTAAATATTGCTTTATATAATATAACACACCTCTGCTCACATTCTGAGAAAACACAATTATTGTTCCTGACAAATGGAAAAGCATGTAACTTATAGATGTCAGAAAACCAATGTTACAAATGTATAGCAAAAAGATCTTGATAAAAAAATGAAATTCTTCAATAGTGACAAGAAAAGTGTGTTTAATATGATTATTAAATAGAGCATTGAGAGTTATATCTATTTTCTCTAACACACACTGAATAAAGGAAAGTATCATAGTAGAATTAATAAATTAGTGATGACATTACAAAGGAGACGTTGGAATGAACAGGTTACTTAGTGCAAAAAATTTCAGGGTCTCACTGTTTGTTTGTTTCCTTGTTTTGGATTTTGAGAGAAGGACTCCAGTAGCCAAAGATGGCTTACAACTCACTATCTATCCCTGAATGATTTTCAATTGGTAATTCTTTGATGTTGCCCACTCCCAAATGCATCCACACTTATCATCTAGGTATAACAATAAAAGAAAAAAGCAAACAAGACAGAACCATCAATATAAAAAGTCACTAGTCAGTAGATTAAAGAAAATAAACATGGAATAAATTTTAGTCAATTAACTGTACTTGAAGAAGAGTGTAGCTTATAATTAAGGGTCTGTCATTGAAAAAACACAGAATGATAATTAGGAGAATGGATTACCATATTTTTAGTTTTGGATATAAGTCCTAACTCTAATACTTCATTTTTCTAAATGTTAGTGTCTCTGTGTATAAAATGGATCTAATAAAACAGAACTGAAAATTGTGTGAAGCTTACGTTAAATAAAGTGTTAAGCATAGAGAGCCTTTCCCAGAATAAATGCTTGATACAACGTATGTATAAATATTACCATTAATAATTATAGTTGCCGTCCAGGTGATCACTCTATTATTGTAGGAAGTAATACATGGATAAATCACTAAAAGCCTGTATTACTGTAAGTATATATGAAAATGTTGTGAACGACCTTAATTTGTGTATCTGTCCTCCACAGAAAACTGTGAAAACTAAAGAAAAACAAAACAAACTAACAAACTGACAGGTACAGCAGGAAAAATGCTTAGTTAGTCAAGAAAATATTGGTATTCACAACAAAGTAAGAAAGGCAGGTAGGAATACTTTGCAAGTTATTTCCAAAGTATTAATGTGAAATTAAAAATATTGTCTCCTCAGTGGTGACTCATGGTGGGAGTTGTTGGGAACATAAAGGCAACCTTCAAAGTCAAAGCACAACAAAACAGAACAAAATATATCTGGTTCTGTAAAAAACAATGAAAGCAGCCCATTTTTAAACATTTACTATGCTAGCAACTTTCTTGTACTTAAGAATTTTTTATATTAAAGAAGGTCTTTAGTTAACCCAGTAGACTATCATTCTCCTGTCTTAGCATTATATGCACTGCAACTAAAGAAATAAGCTGAGTTACACTGCTAGTTTCAATCTCTTTTTTTGCTATTATCTTCCAATCTCTTGATGTGTGATATTCTGATCACTATATTGCCCTTTTCGAATGTTATTCATATACCTCATATTATGATCAGTACAGTAAACAAAATAACTAATTATAATCAATGGTAAGACAGATAACCCACAGGTGACAACTTGATTATTTTATATCAACAGGTACCTTGAAATAATCTCCTCGGTTTCAGTCAATGGATCAAACAAACGACACTGTAGTTTTTGAGTTTGTGTTGGTGGGACTCTCTGGTTCCTGGAAAACTACAATTTTTCTCATATCCACTTTTTCTTTGCTCTATTTAAGCATCATCTTGGGAAATCTTTTTATTGTCTTTTTGGTAATTACTGACTCCCACTTACAGTCTCCTATGTACTTTCTTCTGGCCAACCTGTCCCTCATTGATGTAGGACTTTCCTCTACCACAGTTCCCAAGATGATCTCAGATCTTCTGAAAGAACGCAAAGTAATTTCTTTCCACGGTTGTATGACTCAGGCCTGTTTTATTCACATTATAGGAGGAGGGGAGTTGGTGCTACTTATAGCCATGGCATTTGACAGGTACACAGCCATCTGTAAACCACTACACTACTTGAGCATCATGAGCCCTAAATTATGTATTTTATTTGTAGTCACTAGCTGGGTCACTGGTGTGGTCCATGCCCTGGCCCAGTTCTTCTTTGTTATAAACCTGCCTTTTTGTGGTCCTAACAAAGTAGACAGCTTTTACTGTGACTTTCCTCAGATTATAAAACTAGCATGTGCTGATGGAGACAGGTTTGAGCTTGTTATTGCCGCCAACAGTGGCTTCATAAGCATGGGAACTTTCTTCCTGCTTCTCCTCTCCTATATGTTCATTTTGATAACAGTCTGGAAAAGGTCTTCAGGGGATTTATCAAAGGCTCTTGTTACTCTGTCAACACACATCACTGTGGTTATTCTTTTTTTCGCTCCATGCATGTCTATCTATGTTTGGCCTTTCTCCACATCATCAATTGACAAATACCTGTTTATTGTTGACTTTGCAATCACACCTGCCCTGAATCCTGTCATCTATACACTTAGGAACAAAGATATAAGGGTAGCAATCAAAAGATTGTGCAAAGTGACTGGTCATGATAAATATTGCTGACTAATCTGGTGTGGGAACTCTAAAAGTATATGTCCAAATATACATTGGAAAATTCCACTCAGGAACAGGCTCAGTAACCTTGCCAATTGCACATGTCACCTACCTCACAGCCTATATCCCTTTCAACAAATCATTAATGCCTTGCTTCTGTTCTTTTGAGAAATTAGAATATATCAGTATGTACTTCTTTTAAATAAGCACTATGGCTAGGTAAATATGGGTTTTTTTCTACATTTGTAAAAATCTAAATACAACAATGATTACAATGGCATTCTATAATGTTCAAAAATTAGCTTCAAATGTGTTTAGGTAAATAAATGTACAATCACAATGAATGTTTCCATATTTATGTTTACTATCTCAAATGATTTAGGTTGGATTCTCTCAAAACGTCCACTGAGTTTACATTTGAATATAAACAGTTTATTTAGAAGAGATTTCATGGTCATCAATGGAAAATTAACACATTATTAGCATCTACTGACTCTTCTCTAAAGGTGGCTATGTAGTTGCTGTAATCTAGAAGGGTTTCATTGTAATATAATGTGTGCAGTGTGGTTCTTTATATTGTTAATGAACATTACTTCTTTGATATCTCCAATCTGTTTCCTAGAAAATTTTCTATTGTGCACTTTAGAAAATCTGGAAAAGGGGTCAAGCAAGATTGATGATTAATTCACTAAAGGTAACCATCAAGTAGATTTTCTATAATCATCTAAAGGTTATGTAACTTATAGAACTACATGTCAAACTTTTCCACTTTTATTATGTGTTAGAATAAAATTAGCAAAAGAAAGTTACTTATCCAATAACATGATTTAACCACAAGTGCAGAGAGAACAGGCCTTAAATCAAAATGGAATATAAAATGTGACTATGAAAGCCAAAGCCATGATGATGTAATAGCTTATAACTTATCAGATATTTATAACTTCTCAGATGTGTATCAAAAATGATATACCATTTTAGGGTAAAAATTTGTATAAAGGAATTCTTAGATTATTGGTACAAATAGACACTTGTAAAGTCAATGTTGATAATAATCTGGAGGATTTCAACATTCTCGAAATTAAAGAAAGACTATCATGTGATTCATGGTCAACATGAAAAGTGATTCCTGTGTCAATATTTTTTTAAATGATTACTAGGTCAAGGCGTATATATAATACACATGTGATGGATGAAATACTATTACATATAAAACAAATAGGTGGATTACACAGTATATATGGAATAAATTCTATGCCATGATGTTAAGTCTTTAAAAAGAGGAATATAATGCCATTGGTTAATGTAAAGAACATAATGCTAAATGTAAAGTCAGACACAAAAAACTGTAACATGGGCTCTAAATATATACAAAGATTTAAATAGTTAAATTAACAGGAAAATAGTAAAGCTGTGGTCAACAACAGTAGATCAGAGAAAAATAGAAAATTTCTAAGTTTATAGTTATATACGGTAAATAATTCTTGAAAATTAAAGTACTGAACTAAAACCACAGGTAGTAAGTTGGTATTTAACTGTCAACAATATGAAGTAACTATATTTCTTTTGTTAAATATGTACTTTCACAATATTGACAAAAGTTGATAGTGTAGAATGACTATACTTGGTCTCTTAGGTCCCCCTTTCTAATATTTCCCCTTGTAAATACACAGGCGTCCCTTTCTGCCTTTATGTATTTTGTTTTACTTAGTGATGCACTGGTATTAACTATGTCATCTGTGTGTCAATTAGTTTGTAACTATCCCTGGTGAATGTTGGGTTCATCAGTGAGTACCAACAGAGAAGATGTCTAGTCTTACCCCAAACCATCAGGAACTCATTTTTCAGGAATGAGGTTTAGGACTACATAGCCTACTCATGGATCTACAATTAACTATTACCTTCATGCCACTGTTGGCAGCCTTGAAATTATAATTACATTGGTGTTATGCCAACAAAATAGCACCTCAGAGCACTTCTCACTTCTTCAGAGTTTGTTTTTTATTTATGTCCTCTTCTTATTGTATAAGTGATTTGAAATCCACACATTAGTTGTTTTCCCATGCCCACAAACATAACAACAAAACATCTTGAGGACTTCTTGCAAAACTATGTAGCTAGATTATAAAATAAGTACTTACTCATGTGATTTTTTTAATAGTCAAACTTTAAATTTTAGCAATTCAATTCAATTTCCTCTAAGTAATGTGCCTTTCAAGAAGTACAATGGAAGGTGATAATATGATTTTTCAGGTATTGGAGTTGAAGCCAAAACAGAGGATCTGAGTTTAATCTCTGAAACCTACCCAGTAGAAAAATAAACTAACTTCCACTAGCTGATTTTTGAGGTGGTTAAAATTAAGAAAATTTTTAGCGTCTCAGAAGAGACTTCAAACTTTTAAACTCTGTTAGATTGTGAAAGACTTTGGGATTGAAGCTGGACTAAGTGTTTTTTTTTTGCATTATCATATTGTAAGATCATATAATAACCAAGTATTTGGATATGGTAGTTTGGATGAAAAATGTCTACCATAGTCTTACATATTTTAATGTTTGATGTGTAATTAGTTGAACTATTCACAAGGGATGGGGGATAGGGCCTATTTGGAGAATATATGTCACCAGGAAGAAGCTTTGAGCTTTTAAAGTCCATGCCATTCCCACTTAACTTTCTCTCTCTCTCTCTCTCTCTCTCTCTCTCTCTCTCCCTCCCTCCCTCCCTCCCTCCCTCCCCCCCCCCCCCTCTCTCTCTCTCTCTCTCTCTCTCTCTCTCTCACATGGGTGACATGTGAGATATCAGGCACTGCTCCAGCACATTTTTGCCTGTCTGTGGTCAAGCTTTCTGCCATAAGAGCAATGGACTCTAATGCTATTAAACTGTAGGACCCAATATTATTGTTTTCCACTACACTTTGAATTGGTCATAGGTATTTTCTCATGGCCCTTAAAGAGCAACTAAGAAAATTCGAGTGGAAATGGAAGAGGTTGTGTTTTATCTACACATGCCATAACACCTATGCAGCCATACTCTATAAATTCCATATTTGGTAATAAAAACTATTACATCTAAATCAGATGCAAAGAAAATTGCTTCTTATGGGTCATATATTTTATCTTATGTTATGAAATACCCACTTCCAAGTACAGTAATGTAGGCAGATGAAACTCAAAGGAAACCATCAAAGAAATCCAAAATGGTTTATCTGATCAATTGTTTTGGGAGACTGGAAAAACCACCTATGTAAACAATATAAATAAATAGTGAGTGTGTCATAGTATTTTTTTTGTATTTTAGCTATATATGTATTTCTAGAGAAAACTAAAAATAAAAGATATTAAATGCTATTCCCAGATATGTCTCTGTTTCTGCACATACACATAAGAACCATTTGAACCTGTGTACCATTAGTCATAACAGAGAGTGTTGAATTAGAAAAGGAATAAAACTCCATGTGTTTCTCATTCTTCAAAGATACCAAGAGTGGAATCTATGCCTGATGGTAAGAAGAGCACCATTCTTTGGTCTTCTAGAATTAGGTCATACCACCCTCATCTTGTTCTTTGTATTTGTTCTTAATGATCTTCTTTTACATCTTTGTGTTTCTACCTCAGCTTAACTACATGAATGAGGTCAAATTAAATTAATTTGTAGCCTTTGATTTCTTTTCTCAGGGAAGGAACTGAGTTGAGAGGAATTCAAATATTCTTCAAAGCATTAATATTTCAAATTAATAGATGTAGTGTTTTGACACTTCTACCTCATTTCTTTCCAAATATAAGACCATAATTTTCAAAGCAATGTCTGAATCATAACAATCTCATCATAATTCAATTATTGCTTTCAACTTAAAAAGTCTTAGGACTCTTAATATAATAGCAAATATGTATGATAGATAAAAATTATTTACTGTTTATGCCAGAATGTTACATTGGGTTAGAAATGGAAACTTCTTCCTCTAGAAAATGTAAAGTGTTTCTATGCATTGACTAGGTTACATCTTATTTTTAATGAGAAAATTATGAATATTGTGATAAACTATAGCAACTCATATATAAAAGGCTAACAATGATCATCATTTAATTCCTTTTAGATTAGGCTGGCAATGTGTATTATTGTATAAAGGGGCATTTCATGTATTAAGATTCTTAGTGTGACTAAAATTTGAATTGTGTTTTAAAAAGCTGTCCATTTGCATCCTTATTTTTTGATAAAGTCATTATTGTTTAAATATTAAAAGATTGTAGCACATTGTAAGCTATTGCATATATTTTGGTTTCTTGCACACACTGTTAATTTCTTCAAATTTTATGTTGTCATGTTATATTATTCCATCACATATCCATTACTGTTCAGCAATTTTGTTGTTAGTCCATGGATCAGTCCTTTGGGAATGGATAGTTTCATCACTCTGAGATGTGTTTATTACTATGGTTTGATTTCTTAGTTTATTCAGAGCTTCAAAATATTAGAATATTTTAAGAATATTTGCATCATCTATGTTTATGTCATCTTACATATGTAACTAACTGTTACAGACTTTTCCTGGTTGGTTGCTAAAATTATCTTGCTGTTTATAATATCCCTTCTTTGTCTTAATTTTAAAGACATTTATGTAATTTGGCAATTAATAACTAAGTTTTGGCACGTTCTTTCAATCAGAATTTCATTGGTTTAGAGTAATGGCTGCTTGACAAAATACTGCTATTCCATATCCCAAAATAAACTTATGTTTTGGTTTAATGTTTCAATTTTATTAATTTTACTTTTGGTTTTTATGGTTATTTATTATTTATTTAATTATTTTACATGCAGACAACAGTTTCGTCTCCCACTCATCCTCCTGATATCCAGCCATACTCACCTCCCAACCCCATCCCTACCCATCTGTTTCTATTTTGGAAAGGGCAGAGCTACTGAGGATTTTAACAAAACACGGCTTCTCAAATTGGAGAAAGAATAAACACCTCAAGGCAACCCAATATGAATAATAGAGTTCCAAATGCCAGCAAAAGAGTCAACGAGGCAGCTCTTGCCACAACTGATATGAGTCCCATAAGAAGACCAAGCTACACAACTGTTACATATATTCAGAGGACCTAGGTCAGACCCTTGCAGGCTCCCTTGTGCATTCAGTCTCTGTGAGCTCCTGTGAAGGCAGGTTGTTTGATTCTGTGGATTTTGTTATGATGTTCTTGATGGTCTGGGCTCCTAAAATCTGTCCTTCCTCTCTTCCAAGAGATTCCCCAAGTACAGCCCATTATTTGACTCTGGATCTCTGTATCTATTTTTACCATTTTCTGTCTGAAGCCTCTCTGATGACTATTGGGTTAGGCATTAATCTATAAGTATAGAATAATATTATTTTTTAAATTTATTTATTTATTTATTTATTAAGGATTTCTGCCTCCTCCCCGCCACCGCCTCCCATTTCCCTCCCCCTCCCCCGATCAAGTCCTTCTCCCTCATCAGCTCGAGGAGCAATCAGGGTTCCCTGACCTGTGGGAAGTCCAAGGACCACCCACCTCCATCCAGGTTTAGTAAGGTGAGCATCCAAACTGCCTAGGCTCCCCCAAAGCCAGTACGTGCAGTAGGATCAAAAACCCAATGCCATTGTTCTTGAGTTCTCAGTAGTCCTCATTGTCCGCTATGTTCAGCAAGTCTGGTTTTATCCCATGCTTTTTCAGACCCAGGCCAGCTGGCCTTGGTGAATTCCCAATAGAACATCCCCATAATCTCAGAGTGTGGGTGTAATGGATGAAGAAAATATGGAATATATACATATTAGAGTATTACTCAGCAGTAAAAAACAAGGACTTCTTGAATTTTGCGTACAAATGGATGGAAATAGAAAACACTATCCTGAGTGAGGTAAGCCAGACCCAAAAAGAGGAACATGGGATGTACTCACTCATATTTGGTTTCTAGCCATAAATAAAGGACATTGAGCCTATTATTAGTGATCCTAGAGAAGCTAAATAAGAAGGAGAACCCAAAGAAAAACATATAGGCATCCTCCTGAATATTAACTTTCATCAGGCGATGAAAAGAGACAGAGACAGAGACCCACATTGGAGCACCGGACAGAAATCTCAAGGTCCAAATCAGGAGCAGAAGGAGAGGGAGCATGAGCAAGGCACTCAGGACCGCGAGGGGTACACCCACACACTAGAATAATATTATTATGCATTATCACATTGACATTTTTTTCTCCACTAGTGTATGGTTGGTTCTGTACTAGGTGTCTAGACCATGTAGCCTCTGGATCCTATCACTTCAGGCAGTGTCAGTGGCGATCTCACTCTGTTGGCATGGGACTCGGGCTGAGCCAATTATCGTTCAGCCACTCCCACAAACTCTGTGTCATACTTACCCCAGCACATTCTATAGGCTTGAAAGGTTTTAGGTTGAAGGTTATGTGGCTCTGTTGGTGTACCAGTCTCCTTACTGGTACTCTTATTTCAGGATAATTGTCTACTTTTGCTAGGAGTCATAGTCAACATTGTCAAAAGGACAAAACAGCAGACTACAGAATGGGAAAAGATCTTCACCATCACCAAATCTCACAGAGGGTTAAAATCAGCTGATGAGAACCCAAGGAAAATGGCACGGGGTTTTGAACCTACGTAATGTGCTGGCTTTGTGGGAGCCTAGCCAGTTTGGATGTTCACCTTCCTAGAAATGCACGGAGGGGGGAGGACCTAGGACTTACCACAGGGCAGGGAAATCTGACTGCTCTTTGGGCTGGAGAGGGAGGGGGAGAGGAGTGGGGGGAGGGGGAGAAGGGTGGGAGAAGGGGGAGGGAAATGGGAGGCTGGGAGGAGGAGGAAATTTTTTTTTCTTTTCTCAATAAAAAAAAGTTAAAAAAAAATCAAAACTGGTTTTAGATTCCATATTAATCCTGTAAGAAAAGCTAAGATAAATAATGCAAGCAAGAATTCATGCTTCTGATCAATTGGAACACTCTTCTAATGCTAGTGGGAATGCAAACATGTATAGCTACTATGGAAATCAACATAGTGCTCTTCAGAAAATTAGGAATAAATCCACCTAGAGACACCCTGTCCTACTCGGGTGTGTATACCCAAAGGATGCTCATTCATATCACAAGGACACTTGCCCAGTTACATTCACAGTACCTTTATTTGTAATAGCCAGTACCTGGAAAGAAGCTAGATGACCTTCAATTGAAGAATATAAAAAGAAAATATAGTGCATTTACAAAATGGCATACTACTCAGCTGTTAAAAATTACTGACATCATGAAATTCAAAGACAAATGAAGAGAAATAGAAAAAAAAATCATCCTGGGTGAGGTAACTCAGATTCAGAAAGACAAACATGTTATGCATTCACTTATAAGTGGATATAACTATAAAGTAAAGGGTGATCATGCTACCATGCAGAGATCAAGGGAGGTTAGATAGCAAGGATAGCACAAGGGATACACTCTGATCTCCCTGGGAAGGAGAAATAGAAGAGATTTCATGAGTGTACTCGAGGCACATGGGGATGAGAGCATGAGGGATCAGGTGACCCGTTCTGAAAGGAAAGTACTATAAAAGACGCCTGGAAAATGGGTTCATTTCAGGGTCAGGGAAACTCTCAGAAATCTACTAGTATGACCCCAGCTAATGTATCACTTGTAATCAGAATCTGAGAATTTAAAAACTCTACTCATGTCATCTTGGATAAATGACTTGTAAGTGTCCCCTGTTTTGTTAATATTACTTATGTAGAGATCAATTAAACATTTAGTAATTCATATCTTATATTCATTTCCTTTAATTACAGAAAAAAATAGAGCTTTAAGTGACATGTTTTTTAATCAATTTTTTACAATATGCTGCAGAACTCAAGGATTTAGGTGAGAAAATTTCATTGACACCTTGATATTTATATAGACACAGCCATAAGCATAATATAAATTGACTTACACCTGAGAAAAAAGGAGACAGGAATGCCATTTACACATGTTTGTCAAGAAAACATGCAAAGGAGAATCAGTTACTGACTATGGAAATCCATAGTAAAGAGTTGATTTAAGAATTATCTGACAGTAAATACATGGAATTCATATCTATTTGCCTAGAAAAACAGTATGTGACCCTGATAAAAAATCAAAGTTGTTTCTATAATAAAAAAAGTTAAGTTTGATTCATTATATTTTAATAGACTCTTTTTTACAGAGAAAATATAATTTATGTTGTTGATAGAAGAGAGACACAAAACTTATAGATAACAAAAAGCAAATTTCAAGGAATTAGCAATAAAACAATGATAAATAACAACAAATTTTGCAATAATGTCAATAAAATAAGATTGAAAGTGATTATCGCATAAACTACTGAGAATTGTAATTATTTTCACTAAAAGTATCTATAGAAAGGAAAATGTACTTGAAGGAATAAAAGGCAATGATGGTTTACCAAAAAAAGTTTGAAATATAATAGAGAGATATAGATGGGTAAAGAAAGGGATGCGAATGGGAGGATAAAATGTGGAAGGACCAAGAAAGGATATGGTTGGAGGGACACTTACATCTTAGGACCATTAGAGGGCTTGTAAAGAAAGAAAATGCAGAAGAAGTGTCCTAACGTATATGCATATATGAAGGCAATCTAAATGAAATGACCAAATTAGAAGTATACCAAATCTCATCTGGACGTCTGTTACCTCAAATAAGATTTCCAGCCTCAGGAACTGGATATATCTACTGAGTTGTTGGCCAAAGAGGTCCTATGAAAACTTTCAAACAACCCTGACTATTGTCAAAGTTAATGCTTCCTATCCTCAAATTCATAAGATACTATTGATGAAGGCAACACCTACCTAATGATTGAACATAGAGAAGTCCATTTGTTATCTGCCTAGAGCCTTTCCCCCTACAGACTAATTATCATGCTACTGGAAGTTACTCTACACACTACAAAAGGAGTAAGGAAACACCACCCAGCTACAAGCTCTTCCTTCTACTAGTAAGACATGCTAAGGCAAAAGTGGCACACCACTTGTGGTATTAACCTACCAATCAATATCTGGTTTCCCTTTCCTAAAGAGATCCTCCCACCATTACTATCCCTTTACTCTATAACTAATATCTGCGGTTACACAGATTGTAACTTGCTTATCAAAGACTTAGGAGCTAACATATATGTCTAAGAGAATATACATTAAGATTGTCTTTTTTGCGGGGGGGAGGCTGCATTATCTAACTCTAGTCTATCCATTTACCTACAATTTTTAGGATTCATTTTTTAATATTATTGAGATAAACTCTCTTTTTAGTTCTCTGTCCCTCTCCCATTTTATTGTGTTTGTTTTGTTGATACTCAGTTTCATTTAATTCCCTAGATATTTTACAAATTAATCACCTATTCTGTGTGTAGTTTGTGAAAACATTTCCCAATTTTGAGTTTTCTTTTTTGTTCAAATTATGGTGTTCTTTGCCATACAGAATATTTTCAGTTTCACAAAGTTCCATTTATTAATGTTTGTTCTTAGTGTCCAAGTTATTTGTGTTCTATTAAAAAAAGTATTTTCTTGTTCTAATGAATTCAAGGATTTTCCTGACTTCTCTTTGGTCAGGTTCAGTATATTTTGTCTTCTGCTGTTGTCTTTCAAAATTTGAAATTGAGATTTTTGTAAGGTGATGGGGTGGATTTATTTTCATTCTTCTCCACGTACCTCTCCAATTTGGCAAATTTTCTGAGCATGGATTTTTATGTCTTAATAAAAAATCAAGTGTTTATGGATGTGTAGATTTATGTCCAGGTCTTCAATTTGACTCCATTGATCAATATGACTGTTCTTATGCCAATATTTTGCTGTTTGAATTGTTATACATCTGTAATACAATTTGAGGTAAGGGATGTTGAAACCTACAGCAGCATAGGAGATCTTTCTATTTTCTGATATTTTCTGCAACTTCTTTCTACAATATCTTAAATTTTTATCATTTAAGCCTTTCACTGTTTGTTTAGGACTACGCCAAGATACTTTGGGGTTACTGTGAAAGGTATTGTTTCCCTGAATTTTTCCTCAGGTAATTTAATACTTTCATAGAGGAAGGTTACATGTTTTTGTTTTGTTTTTGTTTTTGTATTAATTTTATACACTGTTACCTTGGTGAAAGTTTTTATTAGATGTAGGAGTCTACTGGTTGACTTTTTAGATGTACTTATGTATATCATCATATCATCTACAAATAGATACTTGACTTTATCCCTTTCTATTTAACTCCTTTGAGCTCTTTTGGTTGCCTTATTGGTCTAGCTAAGAGTTAAGTTACTATATTGAATAGGTATGGAGAGATGTAAAACTATGTCTTGTTCCTAAATTTACAGAAAATGCCTTGATTTTCTTTCCATTTAGATTCATATGGGCTCTGGACTTACAGTAAAACACCTTAATTATATCCCTTTTTTGCCTTGTGTTCTCAAGACATTTACTATGAAGGGGCATTGGATTTCCTCAAAGACCTCATTCTGTATCTAAAGATGATCATGTGGTTTATATCTTTCATTTTCTATATATGGTGATATGGTTTATTTATCCACATGACTTTTAGATTCATTTTACAAATTATTATTGAGAATTTTTATATCTATGCTCATAAGGAATATTGGTCCATAATTCTTTCTTTATTGGACACTTATGTGGTTTAAATATTAGGGTAACTGTGTCTTCCTAAAATGAATTGGCAATGTTCTTTATGTTTCTATTTGTGGAATAATTTGAGGAGTATTAGTGTTAATTTTTCTTTGACAGTCTGGTAGAAGTCTGATTTTTAAACAATTGACCCTGTTTTTTTGTGGTAGAAAGACATTTAATCACTACTTCTATAACACTATGGATTATAGGTCTTGTTTAAATTACATATCTGTTATTGATTTAATTTTGATATGTAGTATATTAAAAATGCCCATTTCTTTTACATTTTCCAATTTATAAAGATAGAAGCGAAGAAAAATAACAACAACAAAATGAGGTCATGTGTTAATATAATTTAAGCAACAAAGAAATTGAATAATGTTTAATTTATGGATCTCTTTTGAAAATCCACAGAATATACTTAAAGACTCTGCCTATGAACAAAACAGTTTGATCATTAGAAACATAGATTACCAAATCCTTTAGTTATGGATACAAGTGTTAACTTTAACAGTAAAATTCAGTGTCTCCAGGTACAAAATCAATCTAATGAAAGAACACTGGTAATTTGTCAGGGACAGACCATGACAAAAAACACCTCTTACCAGGAAACGGATATAAGCAGCTTTGATATCAGCAGGACTGGCACCCTTCTTCTAGATACATCCAACTAGATGTTCTGGAAGCCATCTCATTTGATCCTCATCCTGTGAAAAACCACAGACATGTCCTCAACCCCACATTAACACAGAATCACGTAGTCACAGGAGCATGTATTTTCACAAAGCCTTATCTAATTGCAAATGAACTGTCTTGACATAAACTTGGCTCAGAGACGCACAACCCAGAAGTATGTTTTCCCTTTAACCTTTTGCTTCCAGATATCAGCAGTCAAAGATGGGTTTGATCTTTTTTCCTACCAGGTGCCTAAGACATAGACATGTATGATTGGAGTACATGGACCAAAGACAGACAAGTCTGGAAAACAGGCAAGTGTTCACCTATCAGAGACGTAATAATCTGTCCTGTTGCAGAATCACAGGGTAAATTAAAATTAATAAAAATGGAGGAATTGTAGAGGCTCAAATATGTAAGCCTATTTCCACCTTGTCTGATAGTCTTGAGAGTTTGGAGGTTGCTCTAAATGCTTCACAAATGTAGCTACACATACCGACTCAAATGTGTTTACTTGGTTCTTTTGACATTAAGGTGAACCATACAAGTTCAGGAAGACCTTGAAGCTATGGTTTTCCTGACTCAGCATCATGCATGCTACAAGTAAGAACATAAACTGTCCTATTGTTTAAACCTCATATTATGTGATCTCTTGATTAATACACTACCATTTAACTGCTCTTCAGTGATCTCCAACAATCATAAGTTTAGCCAATAGGACAGAGCACAAAGATAAGTGAGGATACACAATATTATTACTGATTATGACTTTTGTCATTTTCTATCAACAGTTGGTTTCAAATTTACTCTTCTGTTAAACTATCCACTCCCCCAACGAGATCCCTCAATTTCTTTTCTCCATCTGCTAACTGTCCATCCTAAGACAGTTTCTTTATTCATTAACCAATAAAAGCAACCAGAAGGACCTTCCAAACCAAGCACCTGTTAGATATTTTTGTTTATCAATATACACATTACCATAATTTAGCATTAGATATATCAGTACAAATAGAAATGATTCCTTAAAGAACACCAATATTTATTTGGGAATAAGAGTGTAAAGAAGATTGATGCTTCACAGTGAACTGTGGGCATATTCAAAGAACTGAGGCCTAGATAAATTGCTTTTGTTGCTGTCATTTGGTTGGTTTGGAATAGTTTGGGTTGGTTTAGTTTGGTGGTTGTTTTATTTTTGTTTTGTTTTGTACAGGGTCTCATATAGCCTAGGGTGGTCTGAAACTCAACATGCAGCTGAGATGACCTTAATATTCTCATCTTTCTGCCTCTGCTTCTCAAGTACTAAAATTCTGGTTTTGCCTCCACATCCTCTCTGTTTGCTGTAGTGCTGGTGATTAAACTCATGGTTTCATGCATTCTAGGACAAACACTACCAACCAAGGTTGAAGGAAAGATTTAAAGACAAAACTGAGGAAGAGCCATTTGGTTTGTTTTTTGTTTTATTTTGTTTTGTTTTTGAAACAGTAACTCTGGCCAAAGGGCATAGATACAAGATCACCTCAGGCTGAAGTGGAAATACGAGTTTTGGGGTATTTGTCACTACAGAACTACTTTATATAAAAGTCTGTGATGGCTTCTATGTTGATTGTGGTCTTGGCAGAATGTTTCTTTATGGTTTCTATTAGTCAATCATGTGTAAGAACTCTTCTTTCAAATTGCCTCTGTTAATTCCCTTGGTGTTAACCTTCCTAGAACTGGAGGAAGCATCTCTGCCTTGATGTTCACAACTTTCACTTGTTTTTTTTTTAAGAGTAGTAGCACCTTCTATTGCATATCAATCATGTTATATTGGCAGTGCTAAGCACTCACATAAATAAAAACGCCCAGTCCCAACGGATTGCTCTGTAAAGTACTTCCAGATATAAAGTTTGGGGAAAATTATAAAAGAGGGAACAGAAACACTGTAAGAGACAAAGAACAAGGGACTTTGTGGGGAGATTCTGTCTCCAAGTAACACCACAAGCTACATCTTTAAAGTGTCACCACCAATATCGCTCAAAGAGAAGCTGAACAAAGCCTAGAATAAAAGATGCCAAAGAGGATGGGAAAAGCCTATGAGACCTCAACCCTACAAAAAAAAAATGGCAACTGAAAGAATATGGATGTGATAGAAGTGTACCGCATCCCAGGGAAGAAAATACCAATTAGTTGCACATTTATCAGAAGTCAGAGACATACGCATTCTACAGACTCTGAAGATTATATTTAGGATTATAAATATATAGAGAAATAGATTTTGTATGTATATTTATGAATGCAATAACAATTAATGGAAAAATGTCATAGAATTGAGGGAAAACAAAGAGGATTATATGTAAGTGTTTGAAAGTTATATCAAAAATGTAATAGAATGTAGTTAATAGACATACTTTGGAGAAACAACTATAATAACATATCTATTATAGAAAAGATTAGGATCATATTTGGGGTCTATAACTACTTTGTTTTTAAAGCTAATTTTCATATAATAATGTATCTGTAGAAAACTGCATGCACAGTTGAAAGTAAGTTAGTTTTTTGAAATGTATGAAATAAACTATATATTTAATAAAATAGAATTCTGTGATCAAAAGTTGAAAGGAGATTTTAAATGATTTTAACGTACACAGTTTCTACATAAAGTACTAATATGGAATTTCGCTATAGTTATGTATATCAAAACATAATGATGTTCAACTAATATATAATAAAATGAATTTGAAAAAGAACAAATTGTACAATTTAAAATAAAATTATTTACATGATTCATTTATGTGGTAATGGTTTATAATAAAGTATCAAAAGAGAGTGAGAAAGAAAATCTCTATTGGCATTTCCAGGTGTGGAGATAATTGTCTAAATGGATATGTGAACCGCAAAACTACAGATATGTTTTCATCTTTTTGAAATATCAATCACATTTATAAATGTGGGTGCATGTGTCATGAATGTAGTCATATGTATATATGACTTACACTACTGAAGCCACATACGTGTGGAGATCAGAACTCAGCTGAATGAGTAGGTTCTATCCCTTTATCCTCTTGATCTCAAAGTTTAAATCAGGCCATCAGGCTTGACAACAAGTGACTTTAACTGCTATGAATGGCATCTCACTATCCCATGGGATTTATCTTTTAAGTTTTAAGTTGTCATAACACATGCAAAATATTAAATCGTATTTTCAAAATATTTATAAAATTGAGGAAACAATTTTTCTTTATTATTCAGCCCTCGTATTCAATTCAAGGAAAGCTGGAAGCTAGGGATTCCCCAAAGACTATAAAATCAAAAGGCTTTCCAACTTTATGGTCTTATTTAATAAAGAGAGTGGGAAACTTTCCAAGGCAGATATGGCTCTTGTCAGTGTATATAAGCCACACAGAATTGAAACACCTCAGCAACACTGGTTATGGCAGAAACAAAAATGTAAGAGGTTCAGATTCCTGGGAAAATAAAAAAAAAAAAAAACATCATCCAAAAGGGAAGATCTGCTTTATAAGGTGATTCTTGTACTGTGTGTGCATCACAAATTGATTATTGTACTTTAAATTTTATTGCAACTACTCACTTAAACTTTGTTTCAGTAACATATTTTTTAAATACTTCATGAGTTTACAGTATTCTTCACATTCATGTTTATAAATGTTGTGGTTGATAAAAATATTGTAGTTTCCATTTCAAACTAGAGCTTGAGACATTTGGAAGCATAATGCAGTTTTATATGCCCATGTATAATGTTCTCTTAGGGTAACCTTAGTTCCAAGTCTCTCAACACAGAAAAACATACACACAGGACATTAAGCTTACTCTAATATTATCTGATTATCATTTGATTTTTGGATCCTCTTTTTTCTCAAGATGAAGACAAAACAATAGGGAAGTAGTTGTTAAAAAACAAAGGGAGATGGCAGAAATACACCAAATTAAAAGAGATATGTGAAAATGTCATTGATAGTCAAAGAGTTAAATATGCTCAATTTTGAACACAGTAAAATTACCTTTATGTAAACTGACCGTTGCTACTTAAATTGATCATTTTTACTTATTTGTACTTGTATTTAAATAGCAAAATACCTTATTAGAAATGTCATTAATTTTCTTGGATTCTCAAAATAAAAGCTCCTATCATTTATTTCATAATCTGAAAGTGATCTTGGGGGTTTGTAATCAGAGAGACATTGATTTGCACTAGTTTTAATCTTTTATAGAACTTTCTGAGCCAGAAAATCCATAAAAATTGTTATTACTATTATATTTCCAGTGCTAGCAAGGAAATTACAAAACATCCCCTAAATTGTTGACATCCCAATCTTCCAATTTCAAACCTAAACTTAGTAGAAAACTGAAGAAATTAAGATTAGGAAAGAAAACTCAAGAGAAAAAAATAAAGGAAGAGAGTCTAGGAATGAAGTAAGAAAAACAGAAAAAATGAAACAGAAAGGTAGAGAGGCAGAGAAAACAGCTTTTATGAATAAATTATTCAAACTATCTTGTAAAATCTCACCTTTTCAAGTTGAAAGTCTGTAAATATATGACAATAAGTAGCATCCCTCAGTCCTAGTAATACATTATTGTTTAAAGATACACTCCAATTACTAAGTCCGAAGTGCAGGGAAAGACAATGCTAAAAACGTGTCCTTGGCATGTGATTTCTCAATTTATTTGATGAACAATTTTATCACACATTTTAAAAAAAATTATTTGATTACATCTCTTCAAGCATATCATGAATAGATTGGTGCATGAGAATTTTGTGTTTATGTGTAAATGGCTTGTCATTCTCCTATTATGATAGTCAAGAGTCTGTAAATATATCTCAGATATTCATTAAAAAATATTATCTCTGAATCCATGCCAAAAAGCATATATTTGAGGCAAGGTAAATGTAAAAAAATAAGCGTTACTGATATTTTATACAATATATTTATTTACATACATATACAGATTATCTTTCAGATGTGTAAAGTTTTTCTTGTATACAGGAAAATTTCCTAATTACAAAGAATATATAAACAGGAAAGTTATTTTAAATTTGACTGGGTACAATGCTAAGATATAGTATGTATTCTTACTTGATTCTGAACATTAATTTTTTGTTTCTGTTTCAAGAATTCTTTGTTAGACTCTCTCTCTCTCTCTCAACACTTTGGAGCCCAGTGTACTAAATGGAAGAAACCAACCAATCTGTGGTGTCTGAGTTTATTTTACAGGGACTTTGTACCTCAAGGGAACTGCAGATTTTTCTCCTGTTGCCATTTTCCACCCTCTACCTGATGATTATGGTAGGCAACCTCTTTGTGGTGATATTAATCATCATTGATCATCATCTCCATTCTCCTATGTACTATTTGTTGGCCAATCTCTCATTTGTTGACTTAAGCCTTTCCTCAGTTACTACCCCCAAACTGATTACAGACCTCGTAAAAGAAAATAAAACCATTTCCTTTGGGGGCTGCATGAGCCAGATCTTCTGTGTACATATATTTGCTGGGGGTGAGATGGTGCTTCTTGTAACAATGGCCTACGACCGCTATGTGGCCATCTGCAAGCTACTCCACTACACTAGCATCATGGTCAGGCAGAAGTGCATCTGGCTGGTTGTGATATCATGGATCATTGGAGTCGTGCATCCATGAGTCAACTCATTCTGATTTTGGAGTTACCTTTCTGTGGACCTAGAGCAGTAGACAGCTTTTTCTGTGATATTCCTTTGGTGTTAAAATTAGTCTGCATGGATACTGATACTCTGGAAATCATGATAAATGTTGACAGTGCTGTTTTAGCAATGACTTGTTTCATTCTCTTGTTGATATCTTACAGTTACATTCTATTAACTGTTCGGTTTCACTCTAAAGACGGTTCATCAAAAGGCTCAACAAAGGCACTCTCTACCTGCACCTCCCATATTATCGTAGTTTTGCTATTCTTTGGGCCTGTCATTTTCATCTATCTGTGGCCTGTCAGCATCACTTGGGTGGACAAGTTTCTTGCTGTATTTTACTCAGTCATCACACCTCTCCTGAATCCAGCCATCTATACACTGAGAAATAGAAACATTAAGAATGCCATAAAGAAGTTAACAAGTTCCATGTAAGTTTTGGAATAATCTTTAGACATCTTATATTATCAGCAAATTCATTGTGTACACACCATTTTATACAATAAACTTGTTTCTGGGATCTATGTGATATAGATATCTATGTGATTAGTATATGGTTATGAAAATGCCATTAGAATAATGTATTAAAATTTGTAATACAGTTTTATCACTAGAATGAGTAATAGCTCTACATAATATACTTATGTATAGTAAAGAGTAGACAATAACAATAATGTTGCAAAAATAATGATGTTCTTACACATCACCTGTGTGCCCAGATTTGGGTAGGTCACTTTGCTTAGACTACTATTAACAAAATTCTCTTTAAGCTGAGTGGTGGTGACACATGCCATTAAACCCAGCACTCCAGAGGCAGACCAGCCTGGTCTACACAAGAACTAATTCCAGGAAAGGCTCCAAAATTACAGAGAAACACTGTGTCAAAAACAAAAACAAAACCCACTTATAATTATTTATCAATCTTACCATCTTCTAAAATATGGCATTATTATACATGAGTATGCATTAATCTGTATTTTTTCTTAACTATAGATTATTTTTTTAGGTTTTTATTGAGCTATATACTTTTATCTGCTCTCCTCCTTTTCTCTCCCATCCCCTACTACCTTGGTCCCCATGCTCCCAATTTTCTCAGGAGATCTTGTCTTTTTCTACTTTTCATGTAGTTTAGGTCCATGTATGTCTCTCTTAGGGTCCTCATTGTTTTCTATATTCTTGGGGTTGTGTATTGTAGGCTGTTCTTTTTGTTGTTTTATTTCTAAAAAGTCACTTATGAGTGAGTACATATGATATTTGTCTTTTTAGTTCTAGGTTACCACCCTCAATATCATGTTTTCTAGATACATCCATTTGTACACAAATTTCAAAATGTCATTATTGTTCCTGCTGTGTCGTAGTCTCTTGTATAAATGTACCACATTTTCCTCATCCATTCTTCAGTCAAGGGACATTTAGGTTGTTTCCAGGTCTGACTCTGACAAACAACCCTACTAAGAACGTAGTTGAGCATATGTATTTGTGGTATAATTGAGCATCTTTTGGGCATATAACAAAAAGTGCTATTGCTGGGTCTTGAGATAGGTTGTGTCCTAATTTCTAAGAATTCACCATACTGATATCTAAAAGGCCAGTTTGCACTCCCACCAGTAATGGAGAATTGCTCACTTTACCCCACGTCTTCCCCAGACTTATAACAGTCAAACTTTTAGTCACATTAGGTGATTTTCTAGTTATATAGAGATATATTTCAGTTACATAGATAATCTTCAACACTTTAAGGACCTTAAGAACAAGGCATTTAAAACATTTTAAGAACTTAGACTTTTTTCGACAGTGAGACATGTCTGCTTTGGGCAACACGAATACTATTAAGAGGCTGATGAGATTTAAAGAAACTTGTTATGGAATTTGCCTTCAATCTATTTGGGCAAAAACCAAACAGTTCTTGCCTGGACTGCTTGGCAGTATACTGTATAACCTGGATATGCAGAACCCACAGAAAAATGACTGTTGAACTTGCCTAAAGCAGGTAGGATGGTCCTTCAGGGTTCCTGCTTCACAGAAGAAACTTCCAGTTGTTCTGCAAGACATGAAGAAAGTGACTGAACTCTCTTTCAAATTTCCTATTGCGTCGAAAAGTATGCCAGATACTATGAAACTGTAGGCTGAAGATGGATACCCCTATGTTACAGAATAACTCTGCTGTCTAGGCAGAAAGATGTCTCTGTCATTTCCAGAATATTAGAAGTTGCGTGCAATGTACTTCCTGTTTACTTAGTTAATATTATAATCTTCTAGGGTGTTTGATGATGTTGAAAACAGAAATTTACCATTGGATATGAAACTATAGACTCATAAAAAATTTAATTTTTTTCTTGAAACCTATTTTGTTATATGTAATTATACTATGTTAAAGTTAAAATATTCCTTTTTATATAGACAGAAAAAGGGAGATGATGTGGTATTCCCTTCGGTATGTTGTGAATATTTTTTATTACCATTGATTAATTAAGAATCTGCTTTTGCCTATGGCAGGGCAGAATAAAAATAATATATGTCTTCATATATGAATCCTAAGTTAACCTTTGTAACAGAAGACATTGAGGTTATCTGTGGAGACTACAGCTATATAGAAATAAAAATGCTAAACAAATCACATCATAAAATTATTTACCTCATATTGATATAATCTGTCAGTTTTCAAGCCTTAACTGTTCATATGAATTCAGAATTTTTTCTATATTTTATTCCACAACTGAAAGGACAATCTGTTTATAATATTTGAATGTATTTTCCTCAATTCACAAATTCTATGCATGACCATGATTTTATATAATGAAATAACTAAATGCCAAGGCCAGTTAGTTAAACATTATAAGCTCTTGATAATATAGTATTCATAAAATTTATATTATATATAACCTGGTATGGTGTGTTATTTGGTGAATAAACTATATTTATACTTGTTTACAAGGTTGAGGTATAGTACATTTCTTTCTTCCTTTTGTTCATTCATTCATTCATTCATAGTTTCATTCTTTCTTTCTTTTGGTTTTTTTAGACTGGGTTTCTCTATAACTTTGGATACTGTCCTAGAACTAGATTTGTAGACCAGGCTGGCCTAAAACTCACAAAGATCTGCTTGCCTCTGCCTCCAAATGCTGGGAGTAAAGTCATGTGCCACCACCTCCTGGCTGGTTTAGTTCATACCTAAACATATGTAAAAGTTTGGACTTCTAGAATATCATTCCAACATTTCATGAGCTAATGGTTAAAATAAACTTCTATGTTTATTTTAATAAGCTGAAGAGATTTTCATAATACAACTTATCTCAGAAAACCACGCAAATTTCTATATCATGTTTTCCTGAAATCATATGGTTACAGATAAACATTGCTCATGTCTGGCAACAGAATTTGATGCAAAAATAAATATAGACTCTGGTATTGTTTTTCAGAATAAATTATCTCTAGTGTGTTTACAGATTTAAACAATTCTGTCACTATAAGTTTAATTAAATATATTCTTTGACAAAATCTGCAATAAACTGATTACATCTGATAGAGTCGCTAACCACTTACTTTCATCTTATGCCCATTATCCCCTTTGCAAGTCACACAAACCATGGGAGTACCTCTCTACATTTAAATATTTTTTTTGCATTGTGATACACTACAATCATACATAGCCGTCGGTGTGTTCAATGTTCGCAACTATCCCTGTGACACTGTAATTGCATCAGTGGGTTTCAACTGAAGAAAATGCCTGCCAATGTCCCAGAATCATCAGTAGCCCAAAGGAGATGTAACAGTACATAGGTATTCTTTTCTTTTCCCACTGGATGTTGACTATTTTGCTTTGTTACAGCGATGGTAGGCTGCTTTGGGTTAATGGCTGAATGTGCCAGGTCTAAAAGATTACATTTCATGGTTCTTGCATTCTTGCTGAACCCTTCCTCATTCTTTCTCAGCATTATTTTATAAGTGATTTCAAATCTACATACAGCTTGCCCTCACCTGCACACAGTCAGAATCTAACAACAGAATACCTGAAGGACTCTTCACTAAACTGTAGAGTGAACTACAAAATGACCTCTTATTGGTGTATAGTTTCTAAGAATATATATATATATATATATATATATATATATATATATATAATTTTAACAATTATCTTAGTGACATTATTTATATGCATTGTGTGATTACAGAGTCACAATATAGGCCAGTGAGATAGCTAAGGAGGTAAATCAGCTTCCTGTCAAACCAGAGGCCCTGAGCTGAATACCCAAAAACTCACAATACAGCAAGAAAGTAATTAAAAGAGCCCCCATACAGCACAAAGCAGTCTGGAGAAAAATAACAACATCCATATTCCCAAATATTGTTTATAAATGTTCTTTTACATTTAAAGGGGGATATGATATAGGTATGAATAATTTGCATTAATATGGATTTTGCTTTGTTGATATAAATTTAAGGTCAATTTTGTTATATGTATATGTATTTCTGCTCTTGATTAATGTATTGTTATTGTGTAGTCCATTTATAAATGTAATGTATAATTAGGAAATATAGGTTGTTAATGGATAATCGTCTATAATAATCTAGCTTGTAGTCATGTTAGTTAGATTTCTAGATATATAGAGATATATTTCAGTTATATAGGCATTCCTCATATCTTTCAAAGACTACAGAATATGACATTTAAAATATTTTAATAACTTAGGGCTTTTCGTGACACATCTGCTCCTGGCAGAACCAATCTACTTCAAGATAGATGGGCATCGAAGAGTCTCCTTATGGAGTTGGTTAGCCATGTGGGCCAGAAACTGCTATTGCCAGAACTGTTGCAAATACTAGACATGAAGAACCCACAGAGAGATGACTGCTGAACTTGCCTAAATGTGAGATGATCCTTTGGGGTTCCTGCTTCATGAAAGAGTCTGTGAGACATTCTGCAGTACACAGAAGAAAGTGACTGAACTGTCTTAAAATTTCCTGCTTCATGGAAATGTCTGCTGGACACTATGGGCCTGTAGGCTGAAGATGGATGGCCCAACGGTACAGAAGAACTTTGGATGACTGTACAGGCAGTGAGATGTCTCTGTCATTTCTAGAGTTTTGGAAGTTGTTTACTTCCAGTTGACATAGGTAATATTATATCCTTCTGAAGTCTTTGATAGAGTTGAATAGAAAGTTATAATCATCATTTTCCTTTGTTATACTAAAAGATAAAATAGATATAAATAATGTAACTAATTCTTGCTTGATAACTGTTTTGTTATATGCATTTTTACTATGTTAAAGTTAAAACCTTCCTTTTTGTTTAAACAGAAAAGGGGTAATGGTGTAGGAGGTCCTTCTGTATTTGTGTTACTTTAATTGGTTAATAAAGAAACTTCTTTGGGCCTGGTGATAGAGCAGAACTTAGATAGGCAGAGAAGACAGAACTGAATTCTGGGAGGAAGAAAACAGTCAGAGAGAAACGCTATGGAGCTGCCAGAATCAGACATGCTGAATCTTTCCCAGTAAGCCACGACCTCGTGGTGATATACAGATTATTAGAAATGGGTTAAGTCAAGATGTGAGAGTTAGCCAATAAGAGACTATAGATAATGGGCCAAGCAGTAATTTAATACAATTTCTATGTAGTTATTTTGGGTGTAAGCTAGCTGGGAAACAGGGACAAACAAAGGGGCCTCGCTCCCTGTTACACTGTTACATACTTACTCATTACTGGTTTTTAAAAATAAAGCAAAAAAAAAAACAGCTTACAAATCACAATTCCAGAGAACCTAGACAATAAATAGGACCCTAAGAGATACATACATGGATGTAATCTACATGAGAAGTAGAAAAATACAAGATCTCCTGAGTAACTTGGAAGCATGGGAACTATGATAGAAGGACGAAGGGGAGAGGAGCAGAATGGAGAGGGACAGAGAAAAATGTATACTTCAATAAAATCAATTCTAAAAAGTGCAGAATGCTCACATTAGTTACTTAACATCACACCTGATAGCTCTAGAAGAAAAAGAAGCAGACTCAACCAGGAGGAGTATAACATAGGAAATAATAATTAAATTGAGGGCTGTAATCAATGAAATAGAAACAAAGAAAACAATTCAAAGAATCAATGTGGCAAAGAGGTGGTTTTTGAAAAAAAAATCAGCAGCATGGACAAACCCTTATCCAAACTAATCAAAAGTAGAGAGAGAGAAAACATCAAAAATTAACATAATCAGAAAGGAAAAGGAGGTCATAACATCAGACACTGAGAAAATTCAGAGAATCATTAGGTCATACTACAAAAACCTGTACTCCGCAAAACTGGAAAACTGAAAGAAATGAACAATTTCCTGGGTGATGCCATATACCATAATTAAATCAAAGCCAGGTGAATAATTTAAATAGATTTATAAACTGTAAGAAAATAGAAGCTGTCATCAAAAGCCTCCCAACGAGAAAAAGCCCAGGGCCAGACAATTTTAGGGCAGAATTCTATCAGAATTTCCAAGAAGAGTTAATACCTATACTCCTCAACATGTTCCATATAAAAGAAACAGAAGGAATATTGTCAATCTCTTTTTATGAGGCTTCAATTACCCTGACAACAAAACCACAAAAAATCTCAACCAAGAGGGAAATCAGATAAACATCACCTTTCACAATAGCCATAAATAACAATATATCTTGAGGTAACACTAACCAAAGAAGTGAAAGACTAATAGAAATGGGCTAGGTTATAGTTAGAGATTCACAAACACACAAAAATATAGATACACACATACACAAGTATGTTCAAACATAAACAAAGGGATGGTACAGACTGTCACTTAGATGCAGACTTTTAAAAAGAACATTGGTAGAACTCTGATCATAAGAAAAAGACTGAAGAAGGAAATTATACAATAGCACAGAGTATATAATTTTTCAGTAATTTGTGGTTAATATTTATAAAAAATTAATGTACAAATAAATAACAGTCTTGATAGCAAAAGGTACAGGGCATGCCTTCTAACATATGCTATGTGCAGACCTCTGAAAGAGTCATATAGATTTCTATGCAGTTTTAAAGGTTACCTTAATTCAGGAAACTACACTGTTGACTAGACCATAGCAGACAATTGTGAACTGAACCAGAGAACAATTCCTTGATGCAAATGACTTACCAAAATTAAACCAAATGGAGATAAACAATGTTAACAGGGTACTGTTGAGAAGCAAGCTGAAACAGCAATTACAAATTATCTATCCAAGAAAACTCCAGACACAGATGGATTCACTAGTAAACTCTACACTCTCAAGGAATGCTAACACCATGCTGTACAATTATTACTATGTGAAACAAACTGTGTATGGTTTTCCTGGGGATGAGGTTGCCCTGCTCTTTGAAAATTAAACCACTCTGTTTCACACTACTACTAGGGTTTATATCAGTCTAGCTAGTAGGCAGTTATGTGAGGTTTCTACATTTATAAAGGAGTCTTAAGTACCCATAATCTATGTCAAGTCTCAGTATTTCTGGACATCCCTCTATCCATGTTCACTCTGTTCATCTTATATACTCATGGATTTTGGCAGCTCCTATAGATAAACTTTACATCACCAATCTGAAGATAATAGTTCAGGGCCTAGCCAGAACTTAGCCATAGAAGCCAAGCACTGGTGGCACACACTTTAAATCTCCCATTATTCTGAGAGGCATTATACTAAGCCAAATGAGCTCCAAGTTCACGTGGGATTTATCTATCATCCATCCATCCGTCTGTCTATCTATCTATCATCTATCTATCTATCTATCTATCTATCTATCTATCTATCATCTATCTTATCTATCTTTCTACATTAAAAAACGGGGTAGAATCGTTGTAAGAGTTAGGGAATCAGGGACTTTGCTATGAGATTATGTCTCCTAGTAACATCAAAACCTCCATCGTAAAAATATTACCCTCATGATTGCCCAAAGATGGGGTGAACAGAGTCTAAAATAAATGGAGATCAAAATGGATGGGGAAAGCCTATAAAACTTCAACCCTACATGCACAAAATGCTATAGACAATTGAGTTAATAAATATACTTTGGATAAACATATATAATAATATATTTATTATATAAAAGATTATGAACATATATGAAGTCTACAATTACTTTGCTATTAAAGCTAGTTTTCATATATAATGATGTTTCTCTAGCACAGTACATGAAGAGTTAAAAATAAATTATTTTAGAAAATTTATTAAATGAAAACTATTTTAATGAAATAGAATTATTTAATGAAAAGTGAAAAAAAGATTTAAATGAGTTTAACATACCCATACTCCATATAAAGTACTAATATGCGATTTCTCTATATGTGTGTCTATTAAAACACAATGTCACCTTAAGTATATATAATGAAATGAATTTGAAAATAAAGACAAATTTCACAATCTAAAAGAAGACTGTTTGTCTGATTCATAGGTGTGTTGAGGGGTTGATCATAAAATATCAAAAGATAGTGAGAAAGTGTCTCTTTTGGCATTCCTAGATATAGAAATAATTGTCTAAATAGATACATAAACTGTAAAACTATAAACATGTTTTCTCTTTTGTTCAAATATTTATCATATTTATTCATGTGTATGCATGTGTTATGAATGTAGGCATGAATGTATGTACTTACACTGCTGAAACACATCTGTGGATCCCTAAGATTAACTCAGGTCATCTGGCTTGGCAACAAGTGACTTCAACTGCTATGCCATCACATTGTCCCATGTGATTAATCTTTTTTCTTGTAAGTTGTCATAACAGATAGAGAATGATAACTCACAATTATAAAATATTTATGGATAATAAAGGAAAATTTTTATTGTTGAACTCATGTTCATGTCAAGAGAAGTTGGAGGCTAGAGGTCCCCAAGGATTATGAAAACAAAAGGCTTGCCAACTGCATTGTCCTATTTCATGTGCAGAATGGGAAACTTTCCAAGGCAGAAAAGATTCTTGTGAGTGTATATAAGCCACACTGAGGTGAATCATCTCAGCAACACTGTCCATAGCAAAAACAACAAAGTAAGGATTTCAGATTCTGGGGAAAATTAGAGGAAACATCATCGAAAAGGCAAGATCTGTTTTATTAGGTTATTCTTGTGGCATGAGTACATCACAAACTGTTGTAGTTTCAGCTTTCATTTCAATTACTAATTTAAAGTTTGGTTTATGTTTGTTTATAGTGCCACATTTATTTTTAAATCTTGCATGAGTTTTACTAATTGTTGTGCTTGACAAAAATATTATAGTTTCTCATTCCTACTGGTCCTTGAGATGGTTGGAAACATAAAGCTGTTTTATATGCTCACAATTAATGATCTCTTAGGGTAACCTTAAAAGTTTCAAGTTTCTCAACACAGAAAGACATTGTACTCATAGGCCACTAAACTTTTTCTAATGATATCTGATTACTTTCTTTATTTTTTGATGCTCTATTTTCTCAAGATACAGAAAATACATTAGAGAAGTAGTTATCGGAACTTAGAGTAAGATGGCAATGATAGAGAGTAGGATAATCATAATTCACTGAGAATTTATCAGTTGAAAAAGATATGTGAAACTACCATTGATATTCAAAGGGCTAAGTATTCTCAATTTTGAACACCATAGAATTAACTTCATGTAAATCTGAACATTATTACTACTTATTACTACTTATTTGTATTTGAATAACAAACTATCTTGTTTTTAAAATGATATTAATTTTGTTGAACTTTTCGAAATCAAAATTCCTATCATTTATGTCACAATCTGGACATAGTATTGGGGATTGGGAATCAGAGCGATATCATTTTACACTACAGTTTTACTACTTTATAGAGCTGATTCCCACTTAAAATCAACATTATTGCTATTGTATAATGTTTCAAGTACTTAACAAAGAAATCAGAAAATACCTCCTAATTTGTTGATATTTTAATCTTATAATTTCAAACCTAAATGTAATATCGATTCTAAGATTCAGAAAAAAGAAATAAAGGGAAAAAGGAAAGGAAGGAAGAAAGGGAAAAAAGGAAAAGAAAGATAGGCAGAGAAAGAAACTTTTATAAGTTATTCAAACTTTTATATGAAATCTCACCATTTAAATTTGAAAGTCTGCATGTACAGAGCAATAAGTAACACCCTTCAATCCTAAAGTTACATAATTTTTCAGACATACACTTCAATGAATAATTCTAATATTGGATCAAGGAATGATATAATGCTAAAAACACATATTGAGCACATGAATTCTCAATTAATTTGATGAGGATTTTTTAACATACATTTTAATAGAATTCACTTCTGTATCTTCTGGCATAGGCAAAACTAGATTTGTGCCTGGGAATATTCTGGTTATGCTTAAAATATGTCAATGGATTTATTTTCATTCTGTTATTGTGACAGTGAAATGAAGAGGCTATAAAATTATCTCAGATATTCACTGAAAACGTTCCTGAATTCCTGACAAAGAGTTAGATTTAAGTCTTGAAAAATGTAAAAGGAACATTTCCTACTGATATTATTAAACAATATACTTATTTACATACCTACATAGATTACCTGTCAGGTGTGTAAGGTTTTTCGTATATTTAGGAATATTCCCTGATTAGAAAGCATATATAAACATAAAAGAGTTGTGTTAATTTTGACTAGGTACAAAACTAAGATATAATCTGCCTTTTTTTTATGCTTACTTGACTTGTAACATTTGGTTATTGTTTCTATTCTTAGTTAGGCTCTGTCTCTCACAACTACTGGAGCACAGATTTCTATATGGAAGAAACAAACCAGAGTCTGGTGCCTGAGTTTATTTTTCAGGGACTTTGTACCTCAAGAGAATTGCAGATCTTCCTCCTGCTGCCATTTTCCATCCTCTACCTGATGACTATGGTAGGCAACCTCTTTGTGGTGATTTTAATCATCACTGATCACCATCTCCATTCTCCCATGTACTTTCTTCTATCCAATCTCTCATTTGTTGATTTATGCCTTTCCTCAGTTACTACCCCCAAACTGATCACAGACCTCATACAAGAAAATAAAACCATTTCCTTTGGGGGCTGCATGAGCCAGATCCTCTGCGTGCATTTTTTTGGAGGGGGAGAGATGGTTCTTCTTGTAACAATGGCCTATGACCGCTATGTGGCCATCTGCAGGCCACTCCACTACACCAGCATCATGGACAGACAGAAGTGCATCTGGCTGGTTGTGATATCATGGATCATTGGATTCGTGCATGGCATTAGTCAACTGATCTTGATTTTGGAGCTACCTTTCTGTGGACCTAGAGTGATAGACAGCTTTTTCTGTGATATTCCTTTGGTGATGAAATTAGCTTGCATCAATACTGATACTCTGGGAATTATGATAAATGCTGACAGTGGTGTTTTAGCAACAACTTGCTTCCTTCTCTTGCTGATATCTTATATTTACATTCTACTAACTCTTCGGCTTCACTCTAAAGATGGTTCATCAAAGGCACTCTCTACCTGCACCTCCCATATCATAGTAGTTGTACTGTTCTTTGGTCCTGTCATTTTCATCTATCTGTGGCCAGTCAGTATCACTTGGGTGGACAAATTTCTTGCTGTGTTTTACTCAGTCATCACACCTCTCTTAAATCCAGCCATCTATACACTAAGAAATAAAGATATCAAGAATGCCATGAAAAAGCTGATTTATCACATGTCAGTTTTGGAATAATTTTTAGACATCTTATGTAATCAGCAAATTCATTGTGTATCTACCATTTTATCTACATTTCTAGTTGAAATTGAGTTGTAGAGTAGCTTGTCTAGGGAATTAGAATTTTCAATTAGCATATTTCTTATTAAAAGAACAATTAGAAAATATATTCAATACTTCAAGTTTTTCCACTTAGAATGTGTGCTCTGCATAACATACTTTTATATATTGAAAATTAGAAGATATTAATAAAGTTTCAATATAATGATTACATATTACTACACAGTATCTGTGTTCCCAAAATTGTGCAAGTCACTTCAGCTAGATTGCTATTAAGAAAATCTTCTTTATATTACTTATCAATCTTACCATCTTTTAAAATATGGTATTATATGCCAACACTAATTTTCTCTTTGTAACAAAAGATATTGAAGATATTTGTGAAGATTACATCTACATAGAAACCAAAATACTACACAAATAAAATTATGCTAATGGCCTCATATTAATATAATATCTCTCAGTTTTCAAATCTTAACTATTCATACGAATACAAAATTTTCCTATGTTGTCTTCCTTACCTAATAGGACAATTTGTTTATAATGTTTGAATATACTTTCTTCAGTTGACAATTTTTTTGGAAGATCATGAGTTTATATCATATAATGAAATAACATAACTGTCAAGGCCAGTTACATAAATATTGTATGCCCTCTATAATACGACATTCATAGTAATTCATGTTTTATACCATTTGGTGTAGTGTGTCATTTGCTGGGTAATATATATATATATATATATATATATATAATAGCTTGAGGGCTAACCAGATATGAATATTTTAACTTCTTTTTTATCATGTCAATATTTCATGATCTAATGGTAAAAAAATCAACCAGTAGGATATTCTAATAAATTAAAAAGGTTGTCAGAAAATTAATTATCTAACTAAACCACACAAACACCTATACCAAATTTTCCTGAGATTGCATAATTGCAGGTAAGCTTCACTCGTGTCTGGTCACAGACTTTGGTGTGTACATATGTATATGTTCTTTTGTCGTTACAGAAGAAATTATCCCCACTGGGTTTATAAATTTAACTCTCAAAAATCTTGTCACCACATTTTTATTAAATATGTTCTTTGACATTATCTGCAATGACATGACTATCTGATATAGTCCTTGACCTCTTAATTCCCTCCCATTTTATTACCCATTCCCCATACACAGAGAGACAGAGAAACAGACACATACACACACACTCTCACACACATATGCATGGAGGTCAGACGAGGACATCATTGCTTGCAACCAAAGACACCAGTCATTGAAAACACAGAGCCAAGAGGCTCTAACATAGTCTTAGCATGAGTTTTTCCTCTCCGAGGATGAACTTTTATGGTAGGAGAAGCACATCCTACTTCAGATATATGAATATTTCACACATTGCACATGACACACCAATAACCAGAGCTTGTACATTTGATACTGATGCAAATAAATCAGGAAAGGCAGATTACAAATAAGATTTAAGTAAGGTGAAACAAACCCTTATAATTCTGTTCAAAAACCAAATTATTTGCTATTCTCAAGGTACTAAGGGATTTTAAAGAACATCTCAATCTAGTTACTGACTCGCGAGATGTAGAAAGACTTGTTATAAATATTGAAACTGCTGAATTTATACCATATTATATAGATTGACTTCATTATTCATTCTGGTCCAAGATAAAATTAGAAATAGGTATTGTCCCATAATACATGTCTGATCCCATATGGGTTTTCCAAGTCCTTTAGCACAAGGTAATGCTAAAGTTGATCAATTATTGGCTGTAAATGTGCTGAAGGCCTCAGAATTTCATAAAAAAAAAACATCATGTCAATAGCAACGGTTTAAATAAAGAGTTTGCTTTTACATGACATAAAGCTAAGGAAACTATAAAAATATGTCCTACTTGCTCTTTCTATAGCCAAACACTGCTACCTGCAGGGAGTAACACCAAGGGGTCTCAAAAAAATGAAATCTGGCAGATGGATGTGTTCCAATTTGAGGATTTGAGAAAACTGAAATATGTACACCACGCCATTGGCACTTATTCAGGTTTGAGCTCAGAAAAGGCTGATTCAGTAATCACACATTTATTAGAAAGTATAGTCATCATAAATATAACTGCACAAATAAAGGTAGATAATGGTCCAACATGTTTCTCTAAGAAAATGAAATCATTTTTTTGATTATAATAAAAAGCACAAACAATCCTACAGGTCAGTCAGTTATGGAAAGTTCAAATTGAACTATAAAGGATCTGTTTTATAAAAAAGATAAAGGGATGGAAAACACCCAGAGAAATAGATTGTATAGTGCTTTATTAACTTTGAATTTTCTTAATGTTAATGCAAAAAGAACAATGGCAGCAGAGAGACATTGGATAATAGAAAAAACTTCTGAATTAAATCAGTCGGTGTACTTCAAGGAAGTGTTGATCTTAAAATGGAAACCAGAATATATGCCATGTTGGGGACAGGGCTTTACTCTTGTTTCCATAGGAGAAGAAAATCTATGGATAAATTTTTGAAAAGAGACACCTCTCAAGAAATAAATGACTGCTCAGTGGTAAGGAAACTTCATTAGGTTTCTGATATTACTAAAAGTTACATTATTGTAGCAAGTTCCTTGATCCTCTGGCACCACAAAGTTTACCAAAATGGCTGCCAAACTGTGAGCCAAAGAAAGGCTGATAACAATGCACATGCCAAAGGACAAGATAAAGTCCACAAGGCCTCAATCCTACTAAAAGAACTAAAGACAAAAGAGGAGAGCAGATGAAAGGGGAGGCATTCTTCTTCAAGAAAGAACACATGAAATAAATATATACCTTCCAGTAACATTTGTATGGACTGAACAGCTTATATTTAGCAATAAAATGCCTCATGATTCTCCTTTTCTTTTGTCTTTGTTTCTTTTCTCTTTCCTAATATTAATTTTCTCTAGGTCACCTTTTTTCTTTTTCTACATAGATATTTCATTTTCTAATGACAGCTCTTTCTGACATTTAGTCACCTGTAGTACAGTTAGTAATTTGATTACAGGTATTTCATATATATATGAAGAATGCCTATCTGAAATATATCCATGCACATCTAGAAAATCTAACTAACATGACTACAAACTTGACTATTATAGGTGATTATCTATTAACAACCTATATATATTACATTTTTACATGAACTACACAATCACAATATCTTAATCAATATCAGAAATACATATACAAATAACAAAATTGACCTTAAATCTTTATCAATAAAGCAAAATCTATACTAATGCAAATTATTCATATCTATATCATATATATATATGCATAATAATGTAAAAAAAGGCCATGGATTTGAAGGAGTGTGTAGAGGAATGTGCGAGGATTTAGAGATTTAGAATGAGGACAGTGAAGGAATAATGATGTAATTATATTGTCACATCAAAAATACAGCTGGGAGGTGGTAGTACACAACTTACATCCCTGCACGGAGGAGGGAGAGACAAGTGGATCTCTATAATTTCAATGCCAGTCTGGTCTACAGGTAAAGATAGATGTTATAAAGCACACATCAAACTCCACACGCTAATAATTGGAAACTTCAACAACCCATTCTCACCAATAAACAAGTCTGCCAGACAGCAACTTAACAGAGAAATAAAGGAACTAAAAGAAGTTATTAGACAAATAGGCTTAAGAGACATCTATAGGTTGCTGTTTTATTTCATTGATGATATTCTTTGCCTTAGAGAAGCTTCTCAATTTCAGGAGGTACAATTTATTGGATGTTGTTTTCAGAGTCTGTGTTCCTGATGTTATATTTAGTATGTGAACTTCTATCCAAAAGCATTCAAGGATACTTCTGACTTTCTCTTTATCATATTCAGTGTAACTGGATTCATGTTAAAATATTTGACTAAATGACTTGAGTTTTGTTTAGGGGAATAGATATGAATCTACTAGTGTTCTTCTACATATCTACATAGAGTTATGCCAGTTTCATTTGTTGAAGATGCTTTCTTCTTTCCAATGTATGATTTTGACATCGTAGTCAAAAAAAAAAAATCAGGTGTTCATAGGTATGTGGATTAGTATCCTGTCTCCAAATCAATTCCTTTGATTTGCATATCTGTTTTTAATGCCAATACCAAGCTGTTTTTCTTAATGTCATTCTATAGTAGAGCTTAAAGTCAGGGATGGTGATTTCTCTGGAAGTTACCTTACTGTACATGATAGTTTTGGTTATACTGAAGTTTTTGTTTTCCATATGAAGTTGAATATTGTTCTTTCAAGGTCTGTGAATAATTGTGTTCGTATTTAGATGGGGATTACCTAGAATTTGTGGATTGCTTTTGGTAAGAATGTCATTTTTGTTATGTTGATCCTACCTGTCGAAGAGCATGGTGGTAAATCTTTCCATATTCTGATATCTTCATCAAATTCTTTCTTCAAAGACTTAAAGCTCTTGTCATACAGGTCTTTTAGTTATTTGGTTAGAGCTACCCCAAGATAGTTTATGTCATTTGTGACTATTGTAAAGAGCGATGTCTTTCTGATTTCTTTCTCAGCACATTTATCATTTAAATATATGAAGGTTACTGATTTTTTTGTTAATCATGTATTCTGTCACATAAGGTGTTTATCACCTACTGGGATTCACTGGTAGAATATTTGGGGTCACTTATTTATACTAGCATATAATCTTCCCTTCCAATTTGTATTCCTTTGACCTGTTTTCTATCTTTTGCTCTAGCTAGACCTTCAAGTACTATATTGATTAAATATGAAGTGAGTGAACAGTCTTGTCTTGTTCCTGACTTTAATGGTCTCAGTTTGAGTTATTCTCCATTTAGTTTGTTGTCAACTGTTGACTTGCTCTATACTGACTTTGTTGTGATGGAGGAAGGTCGTTGGTTAAGTAATAAAGAAACTGCTTGGCCTCATAGGTTAAAACATAGATGGAAGGAGTAAACAGAACAGAATGCTGGGAGGAAGAGGAAGTGAGCTCAGAGGCCATGCTCCCATCTCCCGGGCAGACAGGATGAAGCAAGCCGCCAGGTCAGACATGCTGAATCTTTCCCAGTAAGACCGGTGATTATTAGAGATTGGTTGATCGGGATATCAGAATTAGCCAGTAAGGACTAGAGCTAATGGGCCAAGCAGTGTTTAAAAGAATACAGTTCGTGTGTTGTTATTTCTGGTGTAAAGCTAGCCATGCAGGAGCTGGGCAGGATGAAAAGCAGGCCCGCAGATCCCACAACAGAATGGCACCCAGACATGTGGCAACTGCTTCCACATTAAGCCTGAGACAGCTTGGGAAGTAATTCTAGAACAAAATGACAGCGTTGTGCATGGTTTTTTTTTTTTTTTTTTTTTTTTTTTTTTTTTTTTTTTTTTTGTAGCAGCACTCTCTCGGGTCTACTCTGCTTGCTAGTGGCAAGCAAGCGCTCTCATCTAAGAGAGGCTTCTTAACTCAGTTTTAGCTGCAAAACCCTGCAGCTCATTAAGAGGTCCTGCCATGAAACACTTAAATGGTGTTGATAAAAGATGACTGAATGCTTGTTTGTTTTCAGCAGTAGCAGGAAAAAACCTATGTTGTTTTAAAATGCTGGCTTTCTGGGCCGTCCTGCCAGGGCAAACTCTGACTGTTTGAGGCAGGAGGGACAACTACAGAGAGAGGACTTGAGTGTTGTCTGTGGACATAATGCTGCAGCTTGTTTGCTGGCAAGGACCTTGAAACACTGTAGACTTGTGGCACTGAATGCGGCTCTGCCCGGTACCTCAGCCAAAAGGTTGGAATGGCAGAAAGCTAAGGAATGGTCTGGATCTAGCCGGCAAAGCTACGGCTTTAATCCTACTGATATTGCTTGCTAAATTAAGGACTCATGTGGTCAAAAAAGAGACATATACAGTAAAAGAAAGATTCAAAGTCAAAGAAAATGTTTAAATGATTTACAGTGTGTTAAAAATATATGCAAGCTAAAAGTTAAAGTTCTTAAAAGTAAAAAATGGAAGAAAGAGAGTAGTTGGGTGTGGTAGTACACACCTTTAATCCCAACACTTGGGAAGCAAAGGGAAATTGACTTCTGTGACTTCAAGGTGTGGTAGCACACGCCTTTAATCCCAGTGCCTAGAAGGCAGAGACAAACAGATCTCTGTGAGTTCAAGGTGTAGTAGCGTACACCTTTAATCCCAATGCCTGGGAGGCAGAGACAGGCTGATCTCTGAGAGTTCAAGAACAGCCTGGTTTACAGAGTTATTCCAGGACAAAGATATACAGAGAATATAAAATAAAAGTAAAAATAAACGAAATAGAGGTTAAAATAAAGCCGCACAAAGATGGAAAATACAATGAGAATCTTGATACTATATGCTATTATGCTCTATTTGTATTGTTTGAATGCTGAGAAAAGAGCAACAGCTGCTAAAAGATATTTGTTTATAAATGCTGCTGAACTAATCTGACATAGATATTTTGAAAATGCCTTGATTTGAAATTTGGATCTAAGGACATGATGCTTTGGAAAGGAGTTTCTTATTTTGTTTTCACAGAGGGTGAGAGTCTGTGGATTGCTTCTATCCCAATATGGTATGATGGACCACGCCCTCCTGAAGGGTTTCTGTGAACACCTTCAGAAAATTGCTTCTCTCAACTGCTAACTGAGATGAAACAAGCGCACAGGTTATACCATGAAAGTTCTAATTAATGCTGCCCCCATTCAGCAGGAAGCAGTTTGGAGAGAATAGACTGCGCCATGTTCCCAAATATTGTTTATAAATGTTTTTTTACATTTAAAGGGGGATATGATATAGATATGAATAATTTGCATTAGTATAGATTTTGCTTTATTGATAGAGATTTAAGGTCAATTTTGTTATATGTATGTGTATTTCTGATATTAAGATATTGTGATTGTGTAGTTCATGTAAAAATGTAATGTATATAGGTTGTTAATAGATAATCACCTATAATAGTCAAGTTTGTAGTCATTGTTAGATTTTCTAGATGTGCATGGATATATTTCAGATAGGCATTCTTCATATCTTTCAAAGGCTAGAGAATATGGCATTGTAAATGTTTTAATAACTTAGGGTTTTTCATGACAATGAGACACTCTGCTCCTGGCAGCACCAATCTACTTCAAGAGGAAGATGGGCATCGAAGAGGATCCTTATGGAGTTTGATAGCCATTTGGGCAAGAAACTGCTCTTGCCTGGACTGATGCATGAACTGGAAACAGAGAACCCTCAGAGAGAGGGCTACTGTTCTTGCCTAAAAGTGAGATGATCTTTCAGGGTTCCTGATGTATGAAGGAGTCTGTAAGACATTCTACAGGACACAATAGATAGTGACTGAACTGCCTTTGACATTTCCTGCTTCATGGAAATGTTTGCTGGAAACTATGGGCCTGTAGGCCGAAGATGGGTGCCCCAACGGTACAGAGAAACTTTGGGTGACTGTCCAGGCAGCGAGATGTCTCTGTCACTTCTCAAGTTTTAAAAGTTGCTTTTTTCTTGTTTGCTTAGTTAGTATTGTATCTTTCTGGAGTCTTTGATGGAGTTAAGAATAGTTAGTTATACTTATAGTTTTCCTTAGTTATGATAAAGATTATTGTAATTTTTACTTAATAACTGATGGAGAAAGGTCATTGGTTAATTAAATAAAGAAACTGCTTGCCCTAATAGGTTAGAACATAGGTGGGCGGAGTAAACAGAACAGAATGCTGGGAGAAAAAAGCTGAGTCAAAGAGTCGCATTGATTCTCACTCCCAACACAGCCGCAGGTTAAGATCTTCCCTGGTAAGCCACCTCATGGGCTACACAGATTATTAAGTTAGGTCAATATGTAAGAGCTAGCCAAAAAGAGGCTGGAACTAATGGGACAGGCAGTGTTTAAAAGAATACAGTTTCCGTGTAATTATTTCGGGTAAAGCTAGCTGGGTGGCAGGAAGCGGCCCGCCGCCCCTATTACAACAGAGTGGTGCCCGACGTGATGGACTAAATCCACTTAAAAACCTGAGAATGCTTAAAAATAAGGGAGAGAGAGTTTAACACAGATTTTTTTGTTCTTTGTTGGTGGCGTGCTGTAGAGAGATTTATTTCCTGATTCTGCAACACCAGCAGAAAAAACCCTGTGTCATTTTAAAGCACAGCTACTTGGGGCTGTGCTGCCAGCATGAACTCTGGCTTTAAACCATTTCAATGGCTTTTATGGGACTGGATGTTTGTGTTCCCACTTGGGATCAGAAGGAGAGTGCTCTAAGACCATGCTGATGGCTCAGTGCTCCCTGCCGAATCAGGCTTAGGCAGGCAGAAGAGCATGGCGGATTCCTGCCGCCATACAGAGATGTGTTTTCAGACTGTGCAGTGCTCTGCCTGTCAGATTTGGCTGTAACTTGGATGAAAAGAATTTCTGTGCTACACACTCAGTCTCAGTATTAAAGTGCTGAGTGCCGCTCCTTCCTGGCGGCCCCAGAGCTAGCACAAAATGGTACATCATCCATTTTGAAATTTTCCTGACTCAGCAGCAGGAAAAAACTGGCTGTTTTAAAATGCTGGCTTTGGGCTGTGCCGCCATTGCGATCACTGTCTGGGTCCTGCGGGAGACAGGCTTTTGAATGGAGCATTTGGAGTAAAGTGCTACAATTTGTTTGATGGCAACTAGACTCACTGTGTGCCTAAAAGGAAGTCATTGTGTGCTGTGGCTCAGAGGCACAAGTAGCTCCACCATGCTACTGGTGCAATGTGCAAGGATCAGAGGCACAAGAGGCTCTGTCATGTTGGACTGGGCGGGGCAAGCAGGCAGTACCTGTTTTTGACCTAGGAATTGTCACAGCTTAGATTCTTAAGCGCTTAGTGATTTAAAGGTGCAAAACAAAGTGCTCCTGTAAACAAATTACAGATTCACAATAAAACAGATTCAGACACTGTTGGATGAATGTACGTAGGCTTGGGAGAGAGAAGAAAAAGATATAAAGAATAAAGTTAATGTCTTAAAAAAAGGGTAAAGTCTTTAAAGAGACAGAGTACAGATAGTTAAGAGATTAAAAGAAATAAAGAAAAAATAAGCCACATAAAAATGGAAAATTCACAGAGAGTCTGGATTATGTACATTGTGTTTTCTTTAAAATTGTTGACTGTGAAGGAGCTAAGTACAGAGAGACATTCCATTACATGGGCTGCCAAGCTAAACCAGAATGGATAGAAGGGTATTATGATTTCAAAATTTGGGTCTAAAGATATGATGGTTTGGAGAGGGTCTTCTTTTGTTTTCACAGAGGACCAGACCCTGTGGATTGATTCTATCCCGATATGGTATGATAGACCACGACCTCCCGAAAAGTTGCTGTGAACAGCCTCAAAAGATTACTTCAGTCAACTGCCAACTGAGATGAACCTGACACACAGGTTACACCCTAAACGATGTGATTAACAGCACCCCCATTCAGCAGGAAGCAGTTTGGAGAGAAAAAAACTGCGCCCATGTTCCCAAAATATTGTTTATAAATGTTCTTTTACATTTAAAGGGGGAAATTATATATGTATGAATAATGTGCATTGGTATGGATTTTAAGATCAATTTTGTTATATGTATATGTATTTCTAATATTCATTAAGGTATTGTGATTGTGTAGTTCATTTAAAATGTAACGTATAATAGGAAATATAGGTTGCTGATGGATAATTATCGATAATAGTAAAGCTTATAGTCATGTTAGTTAGATTTTCTAGATATATAGAGATACATTTCAGTTAGATAGACATTCTTCATATTTTTCAAAGACTGCAGAATATGGCATTTAAAATATTTTAATAACTTAGGACTTTTCATGACAATGAGACATGTCTGCTCCTGGCGGCACCAATCTACTTCGAGAGGAAGATGGGCATCGAAGAGGATCCTTATGGAGTTTGATAGCCATTTGGGCAAGAAACTGCTCTTGCCTGGACTGTTGCATAAAATGGACACAGAGAACCCGCAGAGAGAGGACTGCTGAACTTATCTAAAGGTGAGATGGTCTTTCGGGGTTCCTGATTCATGAAGGAGTCTGAGAGACATTCTGCAGGACACAGCAGAAAGTGACTGAACTGTCTTTGAAATTTCCTGCTTCGTGGAAAAGTCTGCTGGATACTATGGGCCTGAAGGCCAAAGATGGATGCCCCAATGGTACAGAGGAACTTTGGGTGACTGTCTAGGCAGCAAGATGTCTCTGTCATTTCTAGAGTTTTGGATTTCTTGTTTGCTTAGGTAATATTATATCCTTCTGGAGTCTTTGATGGAGTTAAAGAATATATAGATAGTTATAATTTTCCTTAGTTATGAAAAAAGATAAAATAGATATAAATATTATAACTTTTACTTGATAACTGTTTTGTTATAGGTAATTTTGCTATGTTAAAGTTAAAGCCTTTCCTTTTTTGTTTAAACAGAAAAAGGGGAAATGATGGAGGAAGGTCATTGGTTAATTAAATAAAGAAACTGTTTGCCTGATAGGTTAGAACATATGTAGGTGAAGTAAACACAACAGAATGCTGGGAGAAAGAAGCTGAGTCAAGGAGTCGCCATGATTCTCACTCCTGACACAGCCGCAGGTTAAGATCTTCCCTGGTAAGCCACCTCATGGGCTACACAGATTATTAGAAATGGGTTAGGTCAATATGTAAGAGCTAGCCAATAAGAGGCTGGAACTAATGGGCCAGGCAGTGTTTAAAAGAATACAGTTTCCGTGTAATTATTTTGGGTAAAGCTAGCCGGGTGGCAGGAAGCGGCCCGCCACCCCTATTACAACAGATAACTGTTTTATTATATGTAATTTTGCTATGTTGAGTTAAAGCCTTCCTTTTTTTTTAAACAGAAAAAGGGGAAATTATGGAGGAAGGTCATTGGTTAATTATAATAAAAAAACTGCTTCGCCCCCATGGGTTAAAACATAGGTGGGAGGAGTAAACAGAACAGAATGCTGGAAGGAAGAGGAAGTGAGCTCAGAGGCCATGCTCCCATCTCCCGGGCAGACAGGATGAAGCAAGCTGCCAGGTCAGACATGCTGAATCTTTCCCAGTAAGACTGGTGCTTATTAGAGATTGGTTGATCCGGACATCAGAATTAGCCAGTAAGGACTAGAGCTAATGAGCCAAGCAGTGTTTAAAAGAATACAGTTCGTGTGTTGTTATTTCTGGTGTAAAGCTAGCCGTGCAGGAGCCAGGTGGCATGAAAAGTAGGCCCGCAGATCCCACAACATTGTTCTGATTAAATATGTTTATTATACCCATGATCTACCTAAGACATTTATCATAAAGGGGTGTTGAATTTTGTAAAAGACTTTCAAAATACCTAATAAGTACCTGATAAGATATTTCTGTATTTCTTTTACTTTCAGTTTATTTATATGGTGGATTACCTTGACAGATTTATGCATAATGAACCATAAGTTCATCTCTGGAATAAAACCAACTTGATCATAGTGCATGGTGTATATTCATTTATTATTGGTACTAGTTTATTAGTATTATATTGAGTACTTTTGTTTCAATGTACATTAGATAGATTGGTCTGAAATTCTCTAAGTTGAGTCTTTGTGTCATTTGTATATCAGGATAACTGCAGCCACATAAAAAAGTTTGACAATGTTCCTTCTGTTTTAATTGTGAGGAACAATCTGAGGGGTATAAGTTTCCTTTTTGAAATTCTGGTACATATTTCGACTGCAACCATCTGACCTGATGCTTTTTATGGTTGGGAGACTTTTGATAAATGCTTCTCTTTTTTTGGTATTATAATTGTATATAATTTTTATCTGGTCTTGATTTAATTTTGATATGTGATACCTATAAAGAAAATTGTCCATTTCCTTTACATTTTCTAATTTAGGGATTGATTTTCAATGTATGTCATATTGATTCTTTAGATTTTCTCAATATGGGTTGTCATGCCCCCCTTTTCATTTTTGATTTGATTAATTTGGTTACTCTGGATAAGAGTTTGTATACTTTGCTTTTAGGATAAAGATTGATTTTCTCTAAGAACCAACTCTTTGTTTCACTGATTCTTTGTATTGTTCTCTTTGTTTCTATCTTACTGATTTCAGCCATCAGTGTTATTATTTCCTGTCATCTACTCCTCCTGGTTGACTTTGCTTCTTTTTGTTCTAGAGCTTTCAGTTTTCTGTTAACTTACTAGTGTGAGATTTCTTCAAGTCTATATCAAGGCACTTAGTACTATGACCTTTCCCCTTTGCAATGCTTTCATAAGTTTTGTTATGTTGTGCTCTCATTTTCATTGAATCCTAGGAAGTCTTTAATTTCTGTCTTAATTTCTTCCTTGACCACCTATGATTTAGTTGAGTAATTTTCAATTTTCATGAGTTGTTACAGTTTTTTCTGTAGAGTTGATGTTGAATTCTAACTTCAAGCCATGGTGATCTGGTAAGATACAAAGGATAATTACAATTACTTGTGTCGATTGAAGTTTGTTTTGATATAAAGTATGTGGTAAAATTTAGAGATGATTCCATGAGCTGCTGAAGAGAAGATATATACTTTTTGTTTCAATGAAATATTCTATAGATGCCTGTTAAGTTTATTTGTGTCATAACATCTGTTAGTTCCCCCATTTTTCTGTTAAGTTTCTATCTGGCACTCCTGTCCAGTGGTTATCGTATGGTGTTGAAGTCTCGGACTATTAATGCGTGGTTTTTAATGTGTAATTCAAGCTTTTGTAGTGTTAATTTTACAAATGTAGATGTTCAGAAATGAGACTTTGGTTTTGTTTATTTTTCTTATGTTGAATATAACATGTCATTCTCTATCCTATCTGACTAATTTTAGTTTGCAACATGTTTTGCTAGATATTAGGGTCATTACACTCACTTGTTTCTTAGGTCCGTTCCTCCCTGTTTCTATTCAGAAAAGGGCAGTCCTACCATGGATATTGACAAAGAATGGCATATTAAATTGGAGTAAGATGAAGCATTTCACCCTTTATTAAGGCAGGGCAAAGGAAGTCAGTATAAAGAATAATGTACTAAATACCAGCAGAAAAAAAGACATATCTTACTCAAACTGCTAGGTCCCATAAGAAGATCAAACTACAGAGAAACCCTGTCTCGAAAAACCAAAAAAAAAAAAAAAAATAAATAAATAAATAAAATAAAATAAAAAAATAAAAAAAAAGAAGATCAAACTACACAAGTGTCACAAATATGCAGAGGGCCTGACTCAGTCCCATGCAGACTCCCTGATTGTAGTTTCAGTTTCTGTGTACTCCTATGTAACCAAATTATTTGGTTCTGTGGATTTTGTTGTGAAGTCCTTGACCCCTCTGGTTTCAACAATCTGCCCTTCCTTTCTTCAACAGGATTTCCCAAACTTGGTCTAATGTTTAATTTTGGTTCCCTGCATTTGTGTTCAATAGTTTCTGGATGAAGCCTCTCTGATGACTTTTCAGTTAGGTGCTAATCTATAAGCTTAGCAGAATATTGTTAGGCATCATTATATTAATACTTATTTCTCCAATAGTGTTTGGTTCTATCCAAGTCATCTAGTCCATGTCACCTCTAGGTGCTGGCACTACAGGCAGCACCAGTATTGGGTTCACTCTTCTAGCATGTGTTTCAGGCTCTACCAGCCATTGGTGAGCCACTCCCACAATCTTTGTGTCTTCTTACCCCAGCTTATTCCATAGGCTGAACAGACTGTAGGTTGAATGTTCTGTGGCTTGGTTGGTGTACGAAGCAGCTCACAAGTACTCCTGCCTGATCAAAGGAGATAGTCAGTTTAGGCCAATTATCCACTTTTGGAAGGAATCTTAGCTGATGTCATCAATAGGACAAAACAACAGCCTACAGAATGGGAGAAGATCTTTACCATCCCCACTTCTGACAGAGGTCTGCTTGTCAAATATATAAAGAACTCAAGCACCTAGACACATAATAATCAAAATAAAAACTATAATACTGATTAAAAAAAAGAACAGTAAACAGAAAAGTCACAAATGACTAAGAAACACTTAAGACATTCTCACCATCCCAAGTCATAGAAAAATGCAAATCAAAACTAAATTGAGATTCCATTTGAACCAGTCAGAATGGCTAAGATAAATAATTCAGTTGGCAGCTCAGCATTCTGAGCAATGGGAATACTCCTCCATTTCTGGTGGGAGTGGAAATTTGTATAGCCACCAAAGAAATCAATATGGTGTTCATGAGGATATTTGGAATCAATCTACCTCAAGACCCACCTATCACACTCTTGGGCATAAAGGGTACTCAATTATATCACAAGGACCTGTCTTACCTATGTTTGAAGCAGCTTTATTTGCAATAACCACAACCTGGCGACAACATAGATGTCTCTCAGTTAAAGAAGGGTAAGGAAGTTTTGGTACATTTATACAATGAATTATTACTAACTGTTAAAATCATTGATATCATAAAATTCAAAGAAAATGCATAGAACTAGAAAAAATCATACTGAGTAAGCTAACCCAGACCCAGAAAAATAAATATGATATGTACTCACTTATAAGTGGATATATCTGTAAAGTAAAGGATGACCATGCTACTATCCACAGATGCAGCGAGGCTAGATAACAAGGAAGGCTCAAGGGATCTACCTTGTGGATTAATAAGATTAATTTGGGTCATCTGGATTGGCAACAAGTGAAATTAAATGCTTTGGAATCTCATTGACTCATGTGAATTATCTTTCAACTTGTAAGTTGTCATAACAGAAACAAAATATTATCTCATATTTACAAAAATTTCTAAAATTAAAGGAACAAGTTTTTCCTTATTATGAACTCTCATATTCAATTCAAGAAGAGTTGGAGACCAGGTATCCCCAAGGACTATGAAAACAAAAGGCTTTCCAACAGCATAGTCCTATTTAATGTGGAGAATGGGAAACTTTCCAAGGTAGCTATGACTTTTGTTATTGTATATAAGTCACACTGAGGTGAAACACATCAGCATCACTGGTCTTAGAAGAAACAATGATGTACGAGTTTCAGATTCAAGGGAAGATCAGAGGAAACATCATCCCAAAGGAAAGATCTGTTTTATAAGGTGATTCTTGTAGTGTGAGTGCCTCACAAACTAATTGTCATATTTTCATTTTTTATTGCAACTACTGATTTTAAAGTTTATTTGTTTCAGTATCACATTTTTAAATACTTCATGTGTTTACAGTGTTTATTCATATTTTTTAATTGTTGTGCTTGACAAAATGTTGTAGTCTCCCCCGCCCCAACGACTCCTTGAGACATTTGGAAACATAAAACAGTTTTATATGCTCACATCTCTTTAGGATAACCATAAAAATACCAAGTCTCTCAACATAGAAAATCATTGTACTCACAGGCCACTAAACTTACTTTAATGTTACCTGATTATTTTTTTATTTTGGACTCTTTATTTTCTCAAGATACAGAGAATACATTAGGGAAGTAGTTATTAGATATTAAAGGGAGATGTCAGTTATACCAATTATAATAATTATAATTAACTAAGAATTCACCAATTAAAATAGATATGTAAAAATGTTGATATTCAAATACTTAAGTATGTTCAATTTTGAACACAATAAAATTAACTTTATGTAAACCTGGCCATTTTTACTACTTAAATTGATCATTTACTTATTTGTTCTTGTATTAAAATAGCAAAGTACCTTGTTAGAAATGTCATTGATTTTCTTGGACTTCTTCAAATCAAAATTCCTATAATTTGTTTAATAATCTGTAAGTAATATTAGGGATTTGGAATCAGAGAGACCTCATTGTGTGTTACAATTTTATAACTTTATGAAACAGATTGAAAAGGATATCAATAATCATTATTGTTACTCTTATATGTCAAGTATTTAACAAGGAAATCATAAAATATCACCTAGATTGTTGATATTTTAATCTTCAAATCTAAAATTAGTGAGAAAAGTGGAGATATTAAGATTAAGAAAGAAAAGTCAAAAGAAATAAATAAAGAGTGAGAGACAAGGAAGAAAAAAGAAGAAATGAAACAGAAATTTAGAAAGGTAGAAAAAGCAGCTTTCATGAATAAATTATTCAAACTATCATATGAAATCTCACCATTTCAAGTTGAAAGGCTGTAAGTATATAACAATAAGTAACATCCATCAGAACTAGTAATACATTATTGTTTAGAAATAATATCCAAAAAATATAACCAAAGTTCAAGGAAAGACAATGCTAAAAACTCGTCCTTGGCATATGATTTCTCAGTTTATTTGATGATCCATTTTTATCCAATTTACAAATTTAAAAGAATTTACTCAATTGTGTCTCTTTAAAATAATCATACATAGATTGGGGACCTGGGAATTTTGTGTTTATGTTTAAAATATGTCAAAGGCTTATCATTCTGGTATTATGGCAGTCAAGTAAAGAGCCTGTGAATATATCTTAGGTATTCCTTGGAGAAAATGATCTCTGAATCCATGCCAAAAACATAGATTTATGGTGGAAAAATGTAAAGAGAATATTTGGAATTGATATTTTTACATACCAATAGAGGCCATACCACCCTGAACGCGCCCGATCTCGTCTGATCTCGGAAGCTAAGCAGGGTCGGGCCTGGTTAGTACTTGGATGGGAGAGACTATTTTTCAGACTGGTAGTAGTTTTTCCTATATTCAGCAAAAATACCTAATTAGAAAGGATGTAGAAACTCAAGGAAGATACTTTAACTGAATGGGTACAAGGCTTAATCAATTCTGACCATTAAGTTATTGTTTCTGTTTCAGGAATTCTTAATTACAGTCTGTCTCTCTGAACATTTTGGAGCCCAGTGTACAAAATGGAAGAAACAAACCAGTCTGTGGTGTCTGAATTCATTTTTCAGGGATTTTGCACCTCAAGAGAACTGCAGATTTTTTTCCTGCTTCCATTTTCCACCCTCTACCTGATGACTGTGGTAGGCAACCTCTTTGTGGTGATATTAATCATCATTGATCACCATCTCCATTCTCCTATGTACTATTTGTTAGCCAATCTCTCATTTATTGACTTCTGCCTTTCCTCAGTTACTACCCCCAAAATGATCACAGACCTCATACAAGAAAATAAAACCATTTCCTTCGGGGGCTGCATGAGCCAGATCCTCTGCGTGCATTTCTTTGCAGGGGGTGAGATGGTTCTTCTTGTAACAATGGCCTATGACCGCTATGTGGCCATCTGCAGACCACTCCACTACACCAGCATCATGGACAGACAGAAGTGCATCTGGCTCGTTTTGATATCATGGATCATTGGATTTGTACATGGCATTAATCAGCTGATTCTGGTCTTGGAACTACCCTTTTGTGGACCTAGAGAGATAGACAGCTTTTTCTGTGATATTTCTTTGGCGATGAAATTAGCCTGCACAAATACTGATACTCTGGGAATCATAATAAATGTTGAGAGTGGTGTTTTAGCAATAACTTGTTTAATTCTCTTGCTGATATCTTACACCTACATTCTACTAACTATTCAGCTTCACTCTAATGATGGTTCATCAAAGGCACTCTCTACCTGCACCTCTCATATCATAGTTGTTGTGCTATTCTATGGTCCTGTCATTTTCATCTATCTGTGGCCTGACAGCATCACTTGGGTGGATAAGATTCTCTCTGTGTTTAATACAGTCATCACACCTCTCCTGAATCCAGTCATTTATACGCTGAGAAATAGAGATATTAAGAATGCCATAAAGAAGCTGATAAATCACATGTGAGTTCTGCAATAAGTTCTAAATATCTTATTTTATCAACAAATCCATTGCATACACATTATTTTATATGAATTTTAGTCAAAACTGAATTGGAGAGCATCTTATTTCTAGAATCTATATGATGTATTTTGTAGATAGTTGTGAAAATAACCACTAGAAAATTATATTCAATATTGTAATACTTATAGTTGTATCACATAGAATGAGTAATAGCTCTGTATAAAATATATATAAGAGTTGTGTATGCCACTTTGATTAGATTGTTGGTAAAACAATACACTGTGAATGATTTATCAGTCTTATCATCTTTTAGAATATGGTGTTATATGTCAATCCTAATTTATGTAACAGAAGGTATTGAAGATATCTGTGAAGACTGCAGCCACTTAGAAATCAAAATGCTAAACAAAGCACATCATAAAATTATTTACCTTATATTGATATAATCTCTGTCATTTTCAAGTCTTAACTATTATATGGATTCTGAATTTTCCTGTATTGTTTACCATAACTGAAAGAACAATCTGTTTATAATATTTGAATGTACTTTCTTCAGTTCACAATTTTTTGCATCAAATAGATTTTATACTATATAATAAAATAACATAATTGCCAAAGGCAGTTGCATAAACATTATGTGTTCTTTTATGTTTTGTTTTCTCTTATTTTTTTAAGAAAGGGTTTCTCTGTAGCTTTGAAGCCTGTGCTGGAAATAGCTCTTGTAGAACAGGTTGGCCTCAAACTCAGAGATCTGCCTGCCTGTGCCACCCCAGTCCCAAGATAAAAGGCATGCACCACCACTGTATGGATGCATTATATATGCTTGATAATATGGTATTCATAACAACTCATATTATATACAATTTGGAGTAATGGGTTATTTGGAATAAACTATATTTATTCATGTTTACAATAGTTGAATTCTAGCTCATGTCTAAACATAAATGAAAGTTTTAACTTCTTAAATTTCATGATAATATTTCATGATCTAATGGTTAAAATCAACCTGTATATATAACCTAATAAGATAAAGAGGTTGTCATAGTAAGAAATATCTAACCATAACAAACAAACACCTGTATCACTTTATTTTTGCTGAGATCATATGACTACAGATAAGCATTGCTCATGTCTGGTCACAGAAGTTGATGTATACATATGTATCTTTTTCAGAAGAAATTATCTCTAGTTTGATTATAGACTTAACCCTCAACAGTTTTGTCACTATATTTTTATTAAATACATTCTTTGACTATGTCTGTAATAAGATGATTACATCTGATATAATCTTTTACCTCTTATATCTCTCCCAATCTTATTACTCTCTCCCAATCTTATTACTCTCTTCCCAAGCCACACAAACCACATTAGTACCTTTATATATTTACATATTTTGTTTCCCCAATCTTATTACTCTCTTCCCAAGCCACACAAACCACATTAGTACCTTTATATATTTACATATTTTGTTTTGTTCTGTGGTTCACTGCAATGATTCATTGACATGTGCATCAATTGTTTGCAACTCTCCCTGTAACACTATGAGTGCAGTAGTCGGTAGAACTGAAGAAAACAGCTAGCACTATTCCAGAAACATCAGTAGCTCACAGTTCAACAAAGAGATCATAGGTACACTATGATCTTTGATTGAACATTTACTATTTTCTTGTATAGTGCCCATGTTAGGCAGCTTTGGGATTATAACTGCATTGGCTGTGCCAAGCCTACAAGATTGCATTTCATAGTTCTTGCATTCTTACTAAACCTTTTCTCATTCTTTCTCAGCATTATTTTATAAGCAAGTTTTAATATATAGACAGCTTGCCCACACATGCTCATGGTTATACTTCAACAACAGAACACCTTAACCACTCTTTTGTAAACTAAATTTTTGAACTATAAAATGACTTCTTATTGCCCGTGTAGTTAATAAGGATATAAATTTTATTTAAATTTTAACAATTATCTTAGTGACATTACTTATATTTAAGGTGTTTCATGAAGAAGAAACTACCAGTCAGATAGTTCAACAGGTAAAGGAGCTTCCCGACAAGCCACAGGACCTTAATTAATCCCCCAAGCTCACATGGTAGAGGAAGAGTACAATGCCTATAAGCTTTGATCTAACATCCACAAGTATTTCCACATAGGCACACATGGAGTAAATTTACACACACACACACACACACACACACACACACACACACTATATGTATTATATTATTCCATATGCCATCACTTATTTTCTTGTTTGTATGCCCACTGGTGTGGTTCTTCTTCTGACTTACTCCTTCTTTCATTTATACAAAAATAATTTAGATAGTTCATCCTCCTGAATCAGTGTCATTTCACTTAATTTGACCTATATTTTTTGATGATAGCCATTATGAATAGGCAATAATATTAACTCAAAATCTCACTGATTTCTTTCATTTGTTTTTCATTTGTTTGTTGGTTTTTGTTGTGAAGTTTTGTGAGTTTTTTGGTTCTTTGGGGTTTTTTCTTATTTTGTTTTAATTTTTTATTTATTTGTTTTGTTTGTTTGTTTTGCTGCTAAAAGTTAAAACATATTCTAGGTCTTAAGTATGCTAGGGAGTCTCCCTAACACTGATCTATATATTCCTGTTATTTTCGTATATTGAAAACTTAAAGTAAGATCTAAGTGGCTCAAGTTATCTTTGACTGAATTTTTCCCACCCTAACCTCCCTAGGAGTTGAAATTGCAAGCCTGTTTCTTCAGACTAAGTAAGTTTGATATGTATTTACTGCATCCCTAAACATTTAACCTAACATTGCTGAAAATTTGGCTGCCATTCATTTAAGAAGTAGAAAAACATGATCCTGACAGTATTAAGTAAGTACAAGTTAATTCAAACTGTCAAAGGAGTCATTAGTAAAGAAGTGATGTCAGACATCTCCTAACACCTGATTTCAAAATATACAACAGAAGCTTGGTTACAATCAGCATGTGACAGACACAAAATAATAATGTTCTGAATTTGTAGCTTAGAAATAAGCTTACAAAGCTAAGATATATCATTTTTTGCAACATTTCAAAATATACTGTGGAGGATATGGTAATCCCTAGTAAATTCAAAGGAACAAATCTCACTGTACCTGTAGCCTTCACACAATAAAATTCAAAATGGATCAAAGTTTTACAACAAGCACATTTACACATTAAACTAAGTAGTTACTTATTAAGTAGTTATTTATCTTAATACCTGAGACTTTTTTTATTTGTTTTGTTTGTTTGTTTGTTTTGGAGCTAAAAGTTAAAACATATGCTAGGTCTCAAGTATGCTATGGAGACTCCCTAACTCTAATCTATATACTCCTGTTATTTTCGTATATTGAAAACTTAAAGTAAACAAGACAAGTAGATTAAAATGTGATGCAAAAGTCATTGCTTGTTCAATGTACATTCAATAATAAAATTTTAGATGGCCCAAATAGGTGGTAAACAGCAAATAAATTGGCCTCAGACAATGTCATCCCCTCAAACTTTGTAAGAATTATTTAGAATCTATATAGAACACTAACAATATTATGAAACATGAAACAAAATTTAAATGACTGTAGAAATATTTATTACATTAAGAAAATAATTTTGTGAATAAAATTAATCTTTGTGGTACCTGTTGGAGGCAAGAAATAAAATAATATTTTTATAGAAAAGAATATATAAAGCTCATGACAAAGTATAGGAACATGGTTTCTTTTTCTTTGAAAAATAAATTAAGTTCAACTAACCAAAGTATATTATTTCAAATATTAACTTTTCTAAATTAGTGATATAAGAAAAACTATTCCTGTTGGCTTTACTCAATTACTTAGAAATATTATTTATTTACCTCACATCTACCTTCTTTCTTTTTCTCTTGTTCCTTTTGTTTATGTGTTTGTTTGCTGGTTTGTTTGTTTTGTTTTTGTTTCTTAAAAACAAAATTTTTCTGTGTAACCATGGTTGTCCTGGAACTGGCTCTGTAGACCAGGCTGGCCTCAAACTCACTGAGTTCCACCTGTCTCTGCCTATTCAGTGTTGGGATTAAAGTTTTGGGGCCAATACCACATAACTTCATTTTTGATATTAAAATATAATCACATCATCCTTTTTCTTCTTTCCACTCCTTCCTCCAAACTCTCCAATATTCCTCTATACTTTACTTCAAATACATGGCCTCTTTTAAAATTAATTGTGATTGCATATATATATATATATATATATATATATATATATATATATGTCTATACAATGTGACTTGAATGTGTGATTCCAGGGCCAACCATCTCTTCCAACCTTAGCTCTCCTTAGTTATCTATAGTTCTTTATGTAGGGTTGAAGCATCATAGGCTTTTCCCTGTACTTTGGAATGTCCTTTGGTATCATCCTCATGTGACTCATATTTGAGCAGTCATTTGGTGAAACTTTGTGGGTGGCAGAGGAACAGGGAGTTGGCTGTGAGAATGCATCTTCTAATAATATCATATGCCTCATCTTTCCTTGTGTCTTGTATTGCTACAAAAAAAAAACCAACCTAAACAATGGATAAAATATCTATAGTTCTTCAATTCTGTATCATTCAATTCCTTTTCTATTACATGTTTAAGTTTATCTTATAATGATACGTTTATTGGCATAATTTCACAAAATGAAGAAACTGTTTTATTTTTTTTTAAATATTTGTTTATTTATTATGTATACAATATTCTGTCTGTGTGTATGCCTGCAAACCAGAAGAGGGCACCAGACCTCATTACAGATGATTGTAAGCCACCATGTGGTTACTGGGAATTGAACTCAGGACCTCTGGAAGAGCAGTCAGTGCTCTTAACCTCTGAGCCATCTCTCCAGCCCCAAACTGTTCTACTTTTTGTTCACATTTTCTGTAGGTTCCTTGTCGTGAACTTTTACTCCTTACGTAAACCAAATGTATATGTGACAACATATTTTGAAAAACTATAGAATTGTTTTTTATACATTACCAATTTTTATGTTGACACCCAGTTTTGCCAGCATCATTTTTTGAAAATGCTTTCTTTTTTCTACTTTATAGTTTTAGCTTCTTGGTAAAAAAAATCAGGTGTTATATATGTGTGTGGAATGAAATTAGGATTTTTCATTCAATTCCATTGGTCCACCTGTCTGTTTTTGTGCTTATACAAGGCTGTTTTCAGTATTATAGCTCTGTAGTAGCACATGAAGTTAGGAATAGTGATGGTCAAGAACATTCTTATTATACAGGATTGTTTTGGCACTTCGGAGTTTTTTGTTTTTCAGTTTGAATTTGAGTATTATCCTTTTTTAGGTCTGGAATTTTTATAGATATTGCATTGAATCTATAGAATGCTTTTGGTAAAATTACCATTTTTATTATGTTAATCCTACTTATCCAAGCGCGTGGGATATCTTTCCATTTTTTTATGTCTTCTTCAATTTCTTTCTTCAAGGCTTAAAGTTCTTGTCATGAAGGCCCTTCAATGTTTGATTAGAGTTACCCCAAGATAGTGTATGTTATTTGTGACTCCTGTAAAAGGTGATTTTTTTTCTGATTTTTCTCAGCTCATTCATCATTTGTATATAGTAGAGATATTGATTGGTTTGAGCTAATCTTGTATCCTCCTGCTTTACTAAAGGTATTTATCAATTGTAGTATTTCCCTGCTAGAATTTTTGGGGTTAATTATGTGCTGTGGGAATTCCTTCAGCCAATAGCCTTGGAGATAGTGACCTACTTTTGCCATGGTCATATGTATTATATATAAAGATGTAAAATCATGTGCAGCCCCTTGGCTGGGGATGTGGTTTCTGTTTCCTATTCAGGCAGAGGATGGCTGAACTGTGAGTCTATCCCTAAATAAAGAAACCTTTATTATACTCTATTTTTGGCTAATGTGGGACTATTTTATTATAATCTACAATAGACAGGCACCTAACCACACAGAGTAGAGTAGAGCACAAATCTCAGGCCATCTCAAAATGTCTGTAGATTTCTACTATTTCTGCCCTACATCTTGAAAACCCTCCACAACAGAGTTACATATTTAGCATGCAGCTGCAAATATTTTGGCTGACGCAGTGACTTGGAAATTTCCCACCGACTGCCCACCAATGCAGTTCTCCCTACCTATTACTCTGGGAGCACAGGCTTTCTACTTTGTGTTCAAAGTTCATGAGCCAACCCGAAAATGGCTTCCTCACTTAAGATATCTCCTTCCCTGCTCCCATATTTGTCTTTCCTCTATCTCAACCATTCACTCACCCAAACTCTCCCCAAACCCCCACTTCTCCCCTCTTTCTATCTCTCTACCCTTACATCTACCCCCCTTCCATGCTCCCAATTTTTTCCAGGGGATCTTGCCCATTTCCAATTTCCAGGTGGATCTATATATGTTTTTTTGGGGGTTTACCTTATTACTTAGCTTCTCTAGGGTCATGAACTATAGGCCCAATGTCCTTTGTTTATGGTTAGAATTCGCTAATGAGTGAGTACATACCATATTAATATTTTGGGGTCTGAGTTATTTCACTCAGGATAGTGATTGCTAATTCCATCCATTTGCATGCAAAATTCAAGGTGTCGTTGTTTTAAAAAACAGAGTAGTACTCTAATGTGTATATGTGCCGCACTTTCTTTATCCATTCTTCCATTGAGGGGCATCTAGGCTGTTTCCAGAACTAGAACCCTGGCACCTGTGTGGTCTTTGATGTCACCACGAGCCACAGATTTCAACACAGGCCTCAACTGTGGTAGGACCATAAACCCAGACAAGATTCCTGATAGCAACTGGCCCTAAATGTCACTGTGATCTAGGTGACAGCACAGGCCACTCAGAGCATCATAGTATCATGGTCGGTGTCACCTTTGGACATGAATATGTTCCCAGGTAGCAATCCAGGCACCTGGCATCTGCAAGCCCTTTATGGTATCAGCAGTCAAGGAAACCAGCACTAACCCTGAGTGTGGCAGGGCCATAGAACCAAACATGGCCCTCTGTAGTGGCATTTCATTTGTATAATTAGAGCTTTCCTGAGGATCAGAAAAGTAAAACAGCCACAATGGTCAGTCTTACAGACCAATCAGCAATATCACACACCTTTAATTCCAATATCCACACTAGCTTGCTATAGAAACCAGGTGTTAGTGGTATATGCCCTTAATCCCAGAACTAGAGAAGATTATAAAATGAGAAGACACAGCTCTCAGTCACAGACTCAAGCTGAGGTCTCCTGGAGGCAGGATCACCATTTTCAGAGTAAGTTTGAGGTAAAAGCCAGTGGCTTGCTGCTTTGCTTTTCTTATTTTCAGATTGAACCCCAATATCTGTCTCTGAATATTTATTAATTGTGCTTCCTCCCTCAGCAACATCCTTGTTCTGGACATCATCATGGTATCTTGTGGCAGGGCATGCTACTCAGATCTTCATAGTCTCAGTTACAGAATGATACTCAGATCACCACATGGCCTCAGGTGATAGCCCAGACCCTGGGTATTTGCGCAGCCTTCCATGGTATCAAGAGCCATGGATATCAACTCAGACACTGGCTGCAGCAGGTCCACAGACTCAGATATGACAACACAGAACAACATCATAGCCCCAAATAGTGACACAGGCAATCCATATTGGCATGACCATGTGGGCAGTGTGGAATTCAGACACCAGCATAGACTCAGGTATCTTCCCAGACCCCAGTAATCAGAATGGCCTTCAATAGTTACTGAAGTCACAGATATCATGAAAGACTCTGGCTACTCAAGGGCCATGAACCCACACATGGCCTGTGGCAATAGCTTGAACCAGATGCCATCATGTCCCCTAGTGGAAGCACAGAACACTCACATCAACATGGCTCTAGTGGTGAAATGGCCCTCAAACAACAAAGTGATCACAGGTGGCAGCCAAAATTCTGGGCATCCCCATGGTTTGGGGGCAATGTAGGTCATGGACATCAACACAGACTTCAGATGCAGTCAGATCACAAATCCAGACATGGCCTCAGGCAGCAAGCCAAGACCAGATGCCACCTTGATACTGTCAAGCATACCACTGATGTAGGTGCATCTTCTTTATATGTGTTGCTTTCATTGGTTAATTAATAAAGAAACTGCTTGGCCTGATAGGTCAGAACATAGGTAGGTGGAGTAGACAGAACAGAATGCTGGGAATAAGGGAAGTGAGTCAGACGCCATAGCTCTCCTCTCCAAGATGGATGCAGGTTAGAATCTTCCCAGTAAGCCACCACCTCGTGGTGTTACACACATTAATAGAAATGGGTTAATAAAGATGTGAGAGTTAGTCAGTAAGAGGCTAGAGCTAATGGGCTAGCAGTGTTTAGAAGAATACAGTTTCCATGCTATTATTTCGGGTGAAAACTAGCCGGGTGGCTGGATGCTTGGAACATAGCCCACTGCTCCTTCTGTGGACCACCAAGTGTCAAAAGCCATGGAAGGACACTGCAGATGAGAACTAGCATTCAGGTTAAAACCCACCAAGAGAATGATGTTTTGAAGGAGGAGAATTCCATCCAGGCAGGGCCTTCAGGACCACCAATTTTAAAAACTGTTGCTTCTGTTTGGAATTTTACATTTGCTAAAGCAACCATGGTGTCTCCCCAATACCAGCACTTTAATGTATAATTTCATGTATGTATGTATAATGTTATGATTGCATCTAATTCTTATGAGAACATATATCCATGATGGTCAGGAAAATTACTTCTCATTAATATGAATGATTTGGATATATATAAAAATACTAGGATATGCTTCATAACTAGATCTATTATCCAACAATTACTGTAAGGTACTTAAAAGCTTTGTTCCTTTTACTCAGACTTATATCAGAAAACAACAATTTCTCCTCAGTTTAAGACAAACCACACACAATTAGCTTGGTTTTACCTTAGAACAAGTTCAAACCAGACTAAAGGTTTTTGTATATAGATTTTAAGCTAAAAACTTTATAGCTGGGCAAGAAACTCCACCTCGGGCCAGATCAGGGTTTGAGCAACAAATTCCACAGGCATGGGACTGAACCAGCTACTTAGGACTCAGTGGGTCTGAGAAAGCAAGCTCCACAGGAGCAGAAGCCAGTAGCCAATCCAGTCCTGGGGCACTGGGGGATCAGGATTGAGCCATGAAGCTTACAGAATATCAAAGAGACTGGGTCCAAAAAAAGGTCCTCTCACCACATTATAATCAAAACACTAAACATACAGAGTAAAGAAAGAATATTAAGAGCTGCAAAGAATAAAGGCCAAGTAACATATAAGGGTAGACCTATTAGAATTATACCTTGTTTCTCATTGGAGACAATGAAAGCCAGAAGGTCATGATGAAGCATTATGCAGACATTAAAAGACCACAGATGCCAGCCCAGACTACTATACTCAGCAAAATTTTCAATCACTGTAGAAATACAAAACAAGATATTCCATGACAAAATTATATATCAACAATACCTACTGAGCCAAAAACCCAGTCCTACACAAAATACTAGAAGGAAAACTCCAAGACAAGTATGTTGGGTACACCAACAAAAGCATAGACAATTGATAGTCTCATAGCAGCAAATCCCAAAGAAGGTAAAAATGCACAAATTAGCATCACCAACACTGAAAACTAAATTAACAGGTAATAGCAATCCCTGGTCATTAATATCCTTTAATGTAAACGGACTCCACTTACCTATAAAAAGGCACAGGCTAACAGAGTGGAAATGAAAACAGAATCCATCCTTCTTCTGCATACAAGAAACACATCTAAACCTCAAAGACAGACATTGTTACAGAGTAAAGGGTTGGTAAAAAAATTTCAATCAAATGGATCTAAGAAACAAATGGGTATAGCTATCCTATTATCTAACAAAATAGAATTGAAGCTAAAATCAATCAAAAGAGACAAAGAAGGTCATTTCATATTAGTCACAGGAAAAATCCAGCAAGAGGAAATCTTGATACTGAACATCTATGCCCTAAATACAAAGGCACACTTTTATGTAAAAGAAACACTTCTAAAGCTTAAATCATATATTAAACCCCACACACTAATTGTGGGAGACTTCAACACTCCCCTCTTACCACTGTACAGGTTAGTCAGATAAAAAAAATGAACAGAGAAATAAGAGAACTAACAGATGTTAGGACTCAAGTGAACTTAACAGATATCTATAGAATATTCCATCCAAACAGAAAAGAATATACCTTTTTCTCAGCACCTTATAGGACCTTCTCAAAAATTTACCACATACTCTGTAAGAAAACAAACATCAACAAATACAAAAAAATTGGAATAACCTAACCTACCTTATTAGATCACCATGGTTTAAAACTAGAAGTCAACAGCAATACTAATTCCAGAAAACCCACAAACACTTGGAAGTTAAATAATTCTCACCTGAATCATCAAAATGTAAAGGAAGAAATAAAGAGAGAAATTAAAGACTCCTCAAATTCAATGAAAATAACCTCAAAACATGCATAAATTTATGGGACACAATGAAAGCAGTGTTAAGAGGAAAGTTCATAGCACTAAATGCCTACACAAAGAAGATGGAAGAATCCTACACTAGTGAATTAACAGAACATTTGGAAACTTAAGAACAAAAAGATGCAAGCTCATCTGAGAGAATTAGATGGCAGGAAACAATCAAATTGAGAGCTGAAAACAACAAAATAGAAACAAAGATAACAATTCAAAGAATCAATGAGACAAAGAGTTGGTTCTTCGAGAAAATCAACAAAATGGACAAACCTTTATCCAAACTAACCAAAAGGCAGAGAAAGAATATCCAAATTAACAAAATCAGAAATGAAAAGGGGGACATAACAACAGACATGGAGGAAATACAGAAAATCATCAGATTATATTTCAAAAACCTGCACTTCACAAAATTGGAAAACTTAAAAGAAATGGACAACTTTCTGTATAAATATCACTTACCAAAAATAAATTAAGACCACATAAACAAATTAAACAGACCTATAACTACTGAAAAAATAGAAACAATCATCAAAAGCCTCCTAAGCAAAAAAAAAAATCCCAGAACTAGATGGCTGCAGCTCAGAATTATACAAGACTTGCAAAGAACTAATACCATTAGTCCTCAAATTATTCCACACAAAAGAAACAGAAGGAATATTGCCAAACTCTTTTTATGAGTCTACAATTACCCTGATATCCAAACCACAGAAAGACATTACTAAGAAGAAGTATTACTGACCAATATCATTCTTGAACATTGATACAAAAATACTCAATAAAATACTGGCAAATTGAATTCAAGAACACATCAGAATCATCATCCACCATGATCAAGTCGGCTTCATCCCAGAGATGCAGGGATGTTTCAACATATGAAAATCTGTCAACAGAATCTACCATATAAACTATCTGAAAAATAAAAACCACATGATTATCTTATTAGATGCCAAAAAAGCTTTTGACAAAATACAACATCCCTTCATGATAAAAGTCTTGGAGAGACCAGGTATACAAGAATCATACATAAACATCATAAAGACAATATACAGCAAGCCAAAAGCCAACATCAAACTAAATGGAGAATAACTCCCAGAGAGTCCACTGAAATCAGGAATAAGACAAGGTTGTCCACTCTCTACATATCTATTCAATATAGTTCTTGAGGTCCTAGCTAGAGCAAAAGACACCAAAAGGAGATCAGGGGGATTCAAATCGAAAAAGAAGTCAAACTTCACTGTTTGTTGATGATATGACAGTTTACACAAGCAATTCCAAAAATTCTACCATGGAACTTCTACAATTCATAAATAAACACTTTCAGTAATGTAGCACGATACAACATTAACTCATAAAATCAGTAGCCCTCCTGTAGACAGATGATAAAATGGCTGGGGAAAAATCAGAGAAACAACACCCTTCATAATTGCCAAAATAGCATAAAATATCTCATAGTAACTCTTACCTAACAATGGAATACTTGTATGACAAAAACTTTAAATCTTTGAAGAGAGAAAATGAAGAATACACCAGAAAGTGGAAAGATCTCCCCTGCTCTTGGGTAGGCAGAAATAACATAGTAAAAATGGCAGTTTTACCCAAAGCAATCTACAGATTGAATGCAATGCCAACCAAAATCCTAGCAAAATTCTGCACAGACCTTAAAAGAACAGTACTCAACTTCATATGGAAAAGCAAAAAAACCAGAATAGCCAAAATAGTCCTGTATAATTAAAAAATTCTGGGGGCATCAAAATCCCTGACTTCAAACTCTACTACAGAGCTACAGTACTAAAAACAGTCTGCTATTGGCATTGGCATAAGAATAGACAGGAAGACCAATGGAACTGAATAGAAGACCTGGATATTTATCCACACTCCTTGGAACACCTGATTTTGACAAAGAAGCAAAAAGTATCAAATAGAAAAGGAAAGCTTATTTAATAAATGGTGCTGTCATAACTGGATACTAACATGTAGAAGAATAAAAATAGATACATATCTATCACCATGGACAAGCTCAAGTCCAAATGGATCAAAAACCTCAACATAAAGAAAACTACACTGACCCTTATAGAAGAGAAAGTGGGAAGTACACTCGATACATTACTACAGGATACTCCTTCCTAAATATAACCCCAGCAGCACAGACACTGAGAGAAACAATTAATAAATGGATCCTCCTGAAACTGAAAAGCAAAGGACATGATCAACAAGACAAAATGGTAGCCTACACAATGGGAAAAATTCATCACTAACTCCACATCAAACCGAGATCTGATCTCCAAAATATAAAAAGAACTCAAGAAATTGGTCATCAAAAGAAGAAATAATGCAATAAAAAATGGACTACAGACCTCAACAAAGAACTCTCAACAGAAGAATCTAAAATTGCCAAAAGACATTTAAGCAAGTGTCCAACGTCCTTATTGATCAGAGAAATGCAAATCAAAACAACACTGAGACTCCATCTTACACCTATAAGAATGGCCAAGATAAAAAACAAACAAACAAACAAAAAAACTGATGACAACTTATGCTATAGTGATTGTGGGGGAAAGAGAACACTCTTGCATTGCTGGTGGGAATGCAAGCTGGTACAACCCCTTTGGATGTCAGCTGGTGATTTTTCAAAAAATTAGGAAACAACCTTCCTCAAGGCCTGGTAATCTTTCTCAAGACCCAGTAATATAACTTTTGGATATATATCCAAAGGATATAATTTCACAAAGATATGTGCTCAACTATGTTCATAGCAGCATTGTTTGTCATGGCTAGAACCTGGAAACAACCTAAATGCCCCTCAACTAAACAACGGATGAGGAAATGTGGTGCATTTACACAAAGGAGTACTACACAGCAGAAAAAAATAACAGCATCTTGAATTTTGCAAGAAATTGCATGGAGCTAGAAAACATTATTTTGAGTGAGGTAACCCAGAAACAGAAAAACAATTATCACATATACTCACTCATATGTTGTTTTTAAATATAAAGCAATGAAAACCAGCCTACAAACCACAATCCCAGAGAATTTAGACAACAATGAGGATATTAAGAGAGACTTACATAGATCTAATCTACATGGGAAGTAGAAACTGTCAAGATCTCCTGAGTAAATTGGAAGCATGGGGACCTTGGGGGAGGACTGTAGGTGGGAGGGGAGAGGCAGGGAGAAGAGCAGAGAAAATGTATAGCTCAAAAAATCAATTAAAAATTAAAAAAAAAACTTTACAGTTATGTACAAGGTCAGAGTTGTAGATGTCCAACCAAGGTTATTAACACAAAGAAGCCTAAGAAAACAATGCCAATTCTTCTCTTGCCAAGTCTCTGAGATTGTCTCACTAGGCACAGTGTTCTGAGCTCTAGTAACAGTCCAACACCAGAAACTTTGAAATTTTTCATTGTCATATAAAATGGTTCAGTTCTGCCCATATCACTTACCGAAAGAATGTGCTATGACCAAGGAGATGTGACCCTGGTAATTTTTTTATTGCCTTAAACATCCTGTAAAAAGTTCTTTTGAGACTAGATAAATAAAAGAAGCAAGATGATTTGAAACAGAGAATTTGAGCAGAGATTTGAAACAAAGGAGAGCTAGAAGCTGCAAAGGTAGAATTAGAGCCAACAGAAGAAGAAAGAACATGACTTGAACAACATGTATGTGAATTATTCCCTAACTCCTCACATTAGAAATATCCTAAATACTTTGTATCATGCTACTGCTTCTGACCTGAACTCTGGAAGTAGTCTTGAGAAGTGTACTCACAAGCTACTGTTAACAAAGATTATCCAGTTCCTTACCACCCTCGTTTCTGCAGATCTGCCTTTATCTTTTCTTTTCTTTTGGTTTTTGAGACAGGGTTCTTCTGTGTAGCTTTGGAACCTGTCCTGGAACTAGCTCTTGTAGTCAAGACTTGCATTGAACTCCTAGAAATCACCCTGCCTTTGCCTTCCAAGTGCTAGGATTAAAGGCATGCACCATCACCGCTCAACCAGATCTGCTTCTTACTACAACACACAAATCTTTCTGCTTCTCTTTCTCTCACATTTCTCCATCATATACTTGTTCATCATAAGGCTGCCCGGTGGATGTCTTTCACCTGCCTGAACTGCCTGGTACAAGGTGGATCATAGAACTAAGCCTCATTCATTAAAAGACAAATAATATTAAGTATATAATAAGCCATTTTACACAGCAAGCTCACTATTAACTATTTACCTGAATAAGATAAATGTGTGTATGAAAAGCCTAGAAACATTTACACTCTTGTATTCCTAATAGCTATAGATTAGATACAACCTTAATATACTGAAGTGGGGAGTAGATAAATACACATGCATACAGTAAAATAAAAGTGGTAAAATTAAATTACTGATATGACAGCATGGCTTAATCCCTAGTACAGAGAGAAGAAACGTTGAATCAAAAGGAAATATAATATGTGATTATGACAACCAAACCATGAAGACATGACACCTTATAACTTCTCAGTTATTTACATCTCAGATATGTATCAAAATTATATATTATTATTATATACTATTTTATGTTAAAATTTGGAGAAATTATTAAATTGTTGATATAAATACAAACTTGTAAAGCCAATGCTGGTAATAATATGGATGATTTCAACATTCTGGAAATTGAAGAAAGAGCGTGTGTTTCAAATAAACTTGTGCTAGATAGTTTAATTTAACATTGGGCAACATTCAAGGCAAATTCTTGTGTCAATATTTTTTAAATGACTAACAGGTAAAGGCAATAGGTGAAATACATGTGATAGATGAAATGCATACTATTACATACAAAACAAATATGTGGAACATATAGTGTATAGTTCAATAAGTTCAATGCCATGCTGTTAAGACTTTAAAAAGAGGGATATAATGCCATTAAAGAATATAGAGAACATTATGCTAAAGAAAAGCCAGACACAAAGAAGAAATTTAAGATGTGTTTTCACATATAGGCAAATATATAAAATTTGGATTAACAGGAAAATAAAAGAGCTGTAGTCATATTATATCAGAAAGAAAATAGAAGATATTTAAGTTCAGTTATATTTGTCTAGTAATTCTAGAAAATTAATTAACTAAATTAAAACTACAGTTAGTAGATTGGTACTTAATGATGGTAAATTGAAGAGATTTTTAGACACAAAGTATCTATGTAAAGTACTGATATACAATTTTCCAACATGTCTGGATCTCAAAATATAATAGTGTTCAACTTAAGTATATATAAAAAATGGACTTAAAAATGAAAGCAATATTATGCTAACTAAAATAAGTTTTTTTATTCCTGCATCCTGGGTGTGATATGGGTTGATCATAGAGTGCCAAAAGAGAGTATGGGAGAAAATAAATGACTCCATTGGCATTTTCAGCTGTCATAATTATGTATGTACAACTGTAAGGGCTATGTGCAAGGTGATTATTTTATTTTTTAATAAAAATTATATTTGTGTGTGACATAAATTAATATACATATGCCTATATATGCATTGACACGCACATATATATGTATATGCTTGCATTCATGTATGCATTCACACACACATGTGCATGTTTTCCTGTATTTATGTAACAATACATGTGTGGAGATTAGAAGACAACATGATGGAGTTAATTTTCTCCCTCCATTGAAGCAGTTAAGTGATGCTTAAAAGAAATCCCACACTAACTCAGAATTGAGAAATAGATATTTATTTAGGGGTAAAGGCACAAATCAGAATTTTTCACTTGACTGGTTGAATCACACAATCCAAAAAGAGCAGTGGGCAGAAAGGAACTAGAGGTAGGAGAAAAGGGATGAACCTGGATTTTTCATCTGGGTATATAGTATAAGAGGCCACACCCCAGTAGGCAGGTACTTAAAATCTGAAAGTCTTCCTACAGCACTCCATCATGTGGGACCCAGTTAAGCCAAATAAATTAACATGGGTTATCAAATTTGGCCAAAAGTGATGTTACCATCTGATACATCTCAATGACATCTCAATAACAAACAATACATCCCAATGACAATAATATGTTATTCCACATATAGCATGTTTGCTGTCATGACACACATAGATATGATAGCTCTATTGCAAAATAAGTAAAAATAATAAAAAGAATTATTTTTATGTACTATTGGGATCATCATCGTGTTTGTTTGTATTAAGAGGTTATTTATTTAATATACAATAGAAAGCACCCTCTAATTACTTAGAAAAATGACCATAGTATACTTTTACATCAAACTTGATTTTCTGAACTCAACTGAAGGATGTTATGAACATGATGTGATACTACAACGTTCCTTTGAGTCAAAGGAAGAAATAGGTCACATAAGTTCTTCAATCATAAGGACAATGCCAGTGTGCTAATGTTAATGGGGTTTTCACTTACATGTGTATATAACAAGTAATGTTTGCTGAGACAGATAAAATATATTGAAAATAATTTTATAGTATGAAAGATATAAATCTAAGAAAAGAACACTGTATTCTTTAGAACAATAATAACACATTTTTTTATTTAACAGCTTTCCTAAACATAGCAACATTGTTCAGGCACAACAGATATTCAATAACCATGCATTTAATGTATACAATGATATAGCTTCAAATCTAAAATTCCATGTGAAATTACACTTCCTTCCCTAAGTTTCCATTTTTTTTTACTTTTTTTTCATTTTTAAGAGAGATAGAGAGGCAAAGAGATGGAGAGAAAGAGAGAGAGAGAGAGAGAGAGAGAGAGAGAGAGAGAGAGAGAGAGTAGATTCCACATCACACATGTGTGAAAAACGAAGGACAACATTGGGTATCAGTCCATGCTTTCCCATTGAGACAGGGTCTCTAGTTCTTGGTTATTATGTATCCTGATGTAGCTGGCCTTAGCTTCTCAAGATTCCCTTGTTTTCAATTCCCATTTGTCATAGCAATGTTGACAATATATGTATGTTCTGGGGTATAAATTCAGTTCCTCCTCATTAAGTAGAAAACACTTTAGTCCTGAACACTCTACACAACCCTACCTAGTTCTACCCTATAGTGAGGTCATAATAAGCCATTGTCCCTCTGTTGTGAAACATATCTATAGAAATTAATTCATTTAAAATAATTACATTATCACTGAATGTCTTCTTTTCTTCCTTCTCTAGTCCCAGGAAACAATTGTTTACTCTACTTCCGATGTCATTGCTTTAAATTCCTCACCTATGTAGAAATTACACATTTATTTTTCTATGAAAGAATATATACAGTGTTTATTTACATTGACACAAATAACATCATTGTGTTTTTTATTAAGACAACATTATTGATAACTAAATAATATTAACATGGATATATATATATATTTATATATGTATATGTGCACATGCATGTCCATTTATGCATATATCACATATATATGCATGTATGATAGAGATATATGAGTTTTTCTATTTGTCTATCTGTCCCTAAATGCTTCAGTAGATAATGTATGCTATAAATAATACATCAAAGACCATGGAAATGAAGTGTTCCTTGATATATGGTTTTCATCTAATATTTATTTCTAATGATTGGCTTAGATTAGTTTTACTTTTAATTTTTTGTGAAATCTCTCATCATTTTTTTGGTATAATACCACTGTATACTGTCAACAACAATATACAAGACTTCTGTTCTTCCACACCTAAGGCAACATATTTTATCTTTTGTTTAAATTTTTTTTCTTACATTTTGCAATTTTAAAATGAACGTGGTGTTAGAAATGGGGCATCATTTGAAGATACTTCCAATTCAGGATCCCCAAGGGTTTGGATGCATTTAAAGTACATAAGAGGAGCATTTCCAATGCAGTGATTCTTTGTCAGTGTATATAAGCCACACTGAGATGAAATTCTTGCGCAAACTGTTCACACATTATTGCCATATACCATAGTGCCAGATTCAAGCAGCATTTAGAGGGAACATTATCAACTTGGGAGAAGTTGTTTGATGAGATGACTGCTATTGTGTAAGTACATCCCCAAATAATAGTTTTACTATCATTTTATCACAAATACTCATTTATAAAGCTTTTTTCTGCAATAGCAGCACATTTTTTTTTCATTAGTGACTTTCAGAGAATCTTGAATCTGCATTTTTAATTGTTCTATTTTCCAAAATATAAAAGTTTAACTTTCTAATAAGATTTGAAAGTTCTGGAAATTTTAAGCAGATTTGTATGTTAACATAAAATAAACTCTTATTTATGTAACATGACAAGTTACAAGACTCTATTGAAAAAGTATGCTGTTGATAGGCAAATTACATTACTCTAAAATTGTCAAAAACATCTTAGAATTTTTGATGTCTATTTTTGAGAGACAATAAAGTAGAGAAGCAGGTAAAAAGAGTGGGAAGGACATGAGAATGCTGGGGGCTTTGAATAATAATAGCTCACTGCAAATCCCACAACTCAATATAAATGATCTGAAATGACATTTTATATAAGGAAGGAATGAATGAATGAGATATAAGATAGAGAAGGTGGGAAACTGGCTTTCATTTATTAGTTTCAGAATGGCATATGAAATATCACCGTTTAAAATCAAAAGCCAGCCAGGATAGGGCAATAAGTAACATATTGAAGGTCTCTGAATATAGGATTGTTTACAGAAATACTCTAATGGATAAGTCAAAATTCAAGGAAAAACATAATATTAACAATGTGTCTTTAGCACCTGACTTTTCCAATTATTTGATGAATGATTTTTCTCACATTTTATAGTAGACTTGTTTTATACTGTATTTTTATATACAGCCAATAAGAGATTTATGCAGGAGAATTTTTAGTTCTTGTTTGAAATATGTCAATAAATTCTCATTCTTGAATAAAGTTGCCAGGTAGAGAGGCTGTAGCTATGTCTCTGATATTTAATCAAAAATTATTTCTCATTCCATTCAGAAAGACAAGGTTAATGCTTGGAAAACCTCAAAGAGAATATGTGAAATTGTTATTTTGAAACAATATAGATAAAATGATGTCTATAAATATTGTCATTTAGATGTACAAAGATTTTGACCAATCATTCGACATTTAGAAACCTTTCCAATTAGACCAATGTACAAATACAAGACTCCTTTTTTAAAATTTGACTGGATACCAGGCTAATATATATTTGTATTTCTTCTTACATAACTCTGAATATTATGTTATTACTTCTGTTTCAGGAACTCTTTGTAAGACTTTGTCTCTAACACCCATTAGAGCACAGTATTTAAATGGAAGAAACTAATCAGACTGTGGTGTCTGAGTTTATTTTCCAGGGACTTTGTAACTCAAGAGAAATACAGATCTTCCTCCTGCTGCCATTTTCCATCCTCTACCTGATGACTGTGGTAGGCAACCTCTTTGTGGTGATTTTAATCATCACTGATCATTACCTCCATTCTCCCATGTACTTTCTGTTAGCCAATCTCTCATTTGTTGACTTCTGCCTTTCCTCAGTTACTACCCCCAAAATGATCACAGACCTTGTAAAAGAAAATAAAACCATTTCCTTTGGAGGTTGCATGAGCCAGATCCTCTGCGTTCATTTCTTTGGAGGGGGTGAGATGGTTCTTCTTGTAACAATGGCCTATGACCGCTATGTGGCCATCTGCAGGCCACTCCACTACACCAGCATCATGGACAGACAGAAGTGCATCTGGCTTGTTGTAATATCATGGATCATTGGATTTGTGCATGCCATGAGTCAACTGATTCTGATTTTGGAGTTACCTTTCTGTGGACCTAGAGTGATAGACAGCTTTTTCTGTGATATTCCTTTGGTGATGAAATTAGCCTGCATCAATACTGATACTCTGGGGATCGTGATAAATGCTGACAGTGGTGTTTTAGCAACAACTTGCTTCATTCTGTTGCTGATATCATACACTTACATTCTACTAACTGTTCAGCTTCACTCCAAAGATGTTTCGTCAAAGGCACTCTCTACTTGTACCTCCCATATCATAGTGGTTGTGCTATTCTTTGGACCCTGTATTTTCATCTATCTGTGGCCAGTCAGCATCATGTGGGTGGATAAGTTTCTTGCTGTGTTTTATACGGTTATCACACCTCTCCTGAATCCAGCAATCTATACATTGAGAAATAAAGATATTAAAAATGCCATTAAAAAACTCAAAGATCACAAGTAAATTGGGGTATAATTTTTAGAGTACTTTTCTAATTAAAAATGTATTGTATGCATACTATTTTAGCTGTATTTTGACCATGAAATTGCATATATAAGTAATTTCCTCATGGTATTAGTTCATGAACATACGATTATTAAAATAACTATTATGAAAGTACATTCAAAAGTCTAATTCTTAGGTTGTTACCACTGAGAAAGAATAATAACTGTATCATATACATCTTTGTATATGAAGAGTAGAAGATGTAGATAATGTTATGAAAATAATAATCACCACCATTTCTAATCATTACAATTGTCACAAGACTGTGCATATCACTTTAGATAGACTATTATTTACAAAGTTCCCATAGAATTACCTATCAAAATTATAATTTAAAAATATGTCATTGTCTTCCAATCCTAATTTTAACTTCACTGTAGAAAATACTGAAGATATTTTCAAGCTTTGCATCCTCTTAGAGATCAAAATGATTTGCAAATTCTAATGCTAGTTGCCTCACATTGACACGATCTCTGCCATCTTCCAATTTGTACCTATTCAAATGAAATCATAATTTCCCCTTTTTTTACAACAACTGGAACAACAGTGTTCATGGTATTAGAATACAATCCCCTCAGTTCACAATTAGTTTTATGAACTTGATTTTACTCTATATTCTGTAAGTAGAAGAGCTTGGTAAAAATATTTAAAATATTATATATAATGTGTATATGCATATACATTTACTTTTATACGTATAGACTTAATATTAGCTACCATTTAATAATGCGTGTCATTTGCTGTATGAAGCTCCACATATACACATTTACAATAGTTTGATATCTAGTATAATCCTAAAGAGAGATGTAAGGCATAATTTCTTGAATATCCTGCCTTAATATTTCATGAATTATGGTTGCAATCACTCTGTATGTGTATTCTAATAAGTTAAATATATATTCATAAACTAAAAACAACATTTAAATACCTGTATCATGATTTCCTAAAATCAGATTAGCAATAAGCAAGGCTCATATTTTTCCACATACCTTGAGATTTGGGGAAATATATTGGGAAGTTTTCATATCTTTTTTTCTAATGTATTATCTCAGGTGTGTTTATAGATTTAACTATCTACCATTTAAAGACACCATTTTTTCCTTTTTGAAATTTGTTCTTTGGTAATATCTGCAATAAGCTGATTGCATGTGTCTAATTTCCCTGCCCTCTTATTTCCCACTTTCTCTCCTACTTCTATTACCCACCTCCACATTTACATGCACACCAGTGCCTTTCAACATTACTTTTATTTTTCTCTGTGGCCCACTTGGATTAACCAGAGCTATCTCTGTGTCTGTGTGTGTTGGTTTGGAACTATCCATGGTGAGCTCATCATTGGGGCACACCTGAAGAAAATATCTAGGCCTGCAACAGAATTGTCAGGAGCTCACAGTTAAGCAAGGAGGTGAGAATACCGACTACACTCTGACCTATAATTGACTATTGACAGTTAACTGGGCATGACCAATACTAGGCAGGCTTCAAATCATGACTGCATTGGCTGTGCCATGCCCACTAGATTGTATTTCACAATGCCTCTCATGATTGAAGAGATCATGCATGCATTCTTTCTGCCCCCTTTCCTCATTTCTCAAATCACTGCCATTTAACAAGCTATTTGAGACCTATACACAACTTACTTCCAGCTGCCTGTAGGCATAGCATTATATAGAACACAAGATAACTTTTTGCTAAACTGTGATTAGACTGGATAATACGTGCTTATTGCCTGTGTGATTTCTAAGGATATGATTTCAATTTTATTTTAGAAATTCAGTGATATTACTTCTACATAACTGATGCTTCAAGAAGAAGCACAATGGCGGCCGGTGGGACAGTTCATTGGGTAAAGGAGTTTGCTTCCAAGCCCAATGACCTCATTTCAATGCACCAAATCTACATGTTAGAGGAAGAAAATCAACTACCTTAAGCTATTTTTTTCTTTTATTGTTATTGTTGCTTTTATAGTCTTCTCACTTATACTAAATTCTTACTGCAGTTTTCCCCCTGTCCCATCACTCCAGTCTCTCCTCCCCACCTCCCCTCTCCTGCAGATTGATTTCCCTCAGTAATGAGAAAATATCAGACCTCCCAGGACATAAAATTAGCATGACATAATATGATACAACAATACTGGGCAAATGCCATCAAATCAAAATGGATATGAACAGGGAAACCCAGTATGAGGAAAAGCAGCCCACAAGCAGAAAAAAAAAGGAGTCAGATACAACCCCACTCCCACGCTTAGGATTTCCACAAAACGCGATGCTACTCAGTCAAAACATACATGCAAAGGATCTGGTTCAAAGTCCTATAGGCCCCCTGATCTCTGAGAGTCCCCATGAGTTCCAGTCAGTTGATTCTGTGCTTATGGTGCCCTGTCCCCTCTAGTTCCTCTGAACATTTTTCCCACCACCACCTGTGTGCAGGTCTCCCTAAGCTGTGCCTAATATTTATCTGTAGGACTCTGCACCTGTACCCATCACTTGCTAAATGAAGTCTCTATACTCTCTTTGATGGCAATACTGGTAGACTCCTATCATAGAACATACATGTTTGTCTTTCTGAGTGTGGGTTACCTCACTCAGGATGACTTTTTCAAATTTTATTCATTTGCATGTAAATTTCATATCAATTTTTAATAGTTGACTGATACTCCATTATATATATATATATATTTAATAGTTGACTGATACTCCATTATATATATATATATATATATATATATATATATATATATAACAGATTTCTTTTATCCATTTTTTTTTGGTTGAGGGACGTCTATTTTTTTTCCAGTTATAGTTATTTTGAGTAAAGATTCTATGAACATAGTTGAGCAAGTGTTCTTGTGGTAGGGGCAGAGCATCCTTTGCATATATGCCCTGAAGTGGTATAGCTGTGTCTTCTAGACACCAACAAACTAAATAATACTACTTAAAATGGGGTTTAGATCTAAGCAGAGAATTCTCAACAGAGGAAAACAAAATTTACTGAGGAACACTTAAAGAAATGCTCAATATCCTTAGACCTCATGGAAATGCAAATCAAAATGATTTTGAGAAACCATCTTACTCCTGTCTGAAGGCCTATGATTAAAAGTACAAGTGAAAGCTAATACTTGTGAGGATGTGGAGCAAGGGGAACACCCCTCCATTCCTGGTGGAAGTGCAAACTTGTAGAGCACTTTGAAATTTAATATGGCAGTTTCTTGAGGTAGAATAGATCTACTTTAGGCTGATTTTTGAGAGGGCTAAAATTGAAAGACTGCCTTGAGTCCAGAAGAGACTGTAGTTTTAAACTGTGTTGAGATAGTGGAGAAAGAAGTACTTTTGAGGTTGATCTCAATGCACTGGATTTGATATGGCTCCAACCTATGAGAGTGGAATATGGTTGTTTAATAAGTATAGTCCCATAAGTTCATGTATTTAAAATATGTCATAGCCAGAACCTGGAAACAACCTAGATGCCCTTCAATGGAAGAATGGATGAAGAAAGTATGGAATATATACATATTAGAGTATTATTCAGCAGTAAGAAACAAGGACTTCTTGAATTTTGCATACAAATGGATGGAAATAGAAAACACTATCCTGAGTGAGGTAAGCCAGACACAAAAAGAGGAACATGGGATGTACTCATTCATATTTGGTTTCTAGCCATAAACCAAGGACATTGAGCCTATAATTAGTGATCCTAGAGAAGCTAAATAAGGAGAACCCAAAGAAAAACATATAGGCATCCTCCTGAATATTAACCTTCAGCAAGCGATGAAAGGAGACAGAGACAGAGACCCACATTGGAGCACAGGACTGAATTCTCAAGGTCCAAATCAGGAGCAGAAGGAGAGAGAGCACGAGCAAGGAACTCAGGACCATGAGGGGTGCACCCACACACTGAGACAATGGGGATGTTCTACTGGGAACTCACCAAGACCAGCTGGCCTGGGTCTGGAAAAGCCTGGGATAAAACCGGACTCTCTGAACATAACGGACAATAAGGACTACTGAGAACTCAAGAACAATGGCACTGGGTTTCTGATCCTACTGCACGTACTGGCTTTGTGGGAGCCTAGGCAGTTTGGATGCTCAACTTACTAGACCTGGATGGAGGTGGGGGGTTCCTTGGACTTCCCACAGGATAGGGAACCCTGATTGCTTTTCGGGCTGAGGGGGGGGGGACTTAATTAGGGGAGGGGGAGGGAAATGGGAGGCGGTGGCTGGGAAGAGACAGAAATCTTTAATAAATAAATAAATTAAAAAAAATAAATAAAATAAAATATTGTTCTGCAGTTGGTTGAATTGCTTGAGAAGTATTAGGTGTGACTTTGTTGTAGAAAGTGTGTCAGTTGGGATAGACTTTTAACTTTCAATATCTAATACCATTCCCAGTTCTCTCTCCCCAGTTCTTTCTGTCCTCTGCCTCATGTTTTTGGATAAGAGTTCTCATCTACTGTTCCAGGGTCATAACTGTCTGATTACCTGCTGCTCCACTCTCTGCCATGAAATCCATGAACTATAATCCTCTAGAATCATGAGTCTAAATTAAATGCTTTTATTTACGAGTTGCTTTTATTATGGTGTATTGTCATAGTAATAGAAAGGTAACTAAGACAGTGAAACTGGAATGGCACATTGTGATTACATATGAATACTAGATATTAGCTTCATAGACATTTTGTAAATATTTCAGATCTTGGAATTTGAAAACCTAGATCTAAATCAGATGAAAGTAAATTCAATTTATTATGGGTCATAAATTTTATCTTGCATTAGAAAGTACCCTTTCCTAATGCAGGAAGGCTATACCAAGTATAATGATAATAACAGAGCAAGAAACTGAAAATAATTTTAGAAAAAAAGGTGGCCCAAGTAACTCCAGACTGATGTCTGTTCAGTTTAAAATGTAATGAACCTCAGATAGTCCATCTCAAATTATGAAATATGTTAATTATGATAAGACCTCCCACTCACCCTATTTCTCTCAGCTTACAATCAGCCTTTTTGCTAGCATGACTAAAAACTCTCAGTCAGACCCTACTGTGAACTGTAGAGGGATGTCTTCATCTTCTGCTATTAAGATAAAACCTGAAACAAAATTTAATGATTTTGGAACGGTTTAAAGTATAAAAGTGGTAGTAGATGAGATGATGCTTATGGTACATGTTAGAAGGACAAGAATAACTAAGTATTTCTTTTTCTTTTTCTTATTTTTTTTTTGAGACAGGGTTTCTCTGTTGCTTTGGAGCCTATCCTGTAACTAGCTCTTGTAGACCAGACTGGCTTTGAACTCACAGACACCTGCCAACCTCTGTTTCCCAAGTACTGGGGTTAAAGACAAACACCACCACAGCCTGGCAGAACTAAATACTTCTACGGGGAAAAAATGCATTACTTTTACAACAAAACTGTAGGAATACAGTTTCTTATTTCTTAAAAATATAGGTAAATTGAATTTCATTAAATTTCTACTACCCAAGATGAATCAGTGGGTAAATAAATTCTTGATACATTGTTTCCTGTTACATTCAATATTTAAAATGTTTTGGAACATAGTCTGTAACTTATTTTGTATTTAAGTAAAATTATCATTGTTTAAATATTACAAGGTTTAAGCACATTCCAATCTAGGCATATAACTATATTTTCTTAACCGTTCATTATTTATATTTCCAAATTACATGTTGTCCATTTTCTTTTATTAAATAGCATCACCATTCAGAAAATAGTGTCCTGGAATTTCACTGTTAATCCATGGGCTATTCCACTGGAAATTGATAGTTTTATAACTATAAGATATTTTTATTACAGTGACTTGATTTTTCATTTATTCAGAGCATCAAATATATAAGAAAATAGATATTTTAAGAGAATACATGTATCTTATATGTTCTTGATGTCATTTTCCATATCTAATGGACTGTTAGAGACTTTTCACATTTTTTGAATTATCTTATTATATGTAATATTCTTCATTTATCTTAATTTGGGAGGGCAAATGTGTCATTTGGCAATTAATAACTCAAATTTGATACTTTCTAAAAACAGCTTGGTATGATTTAGATTCATGTTACTTGACAAATGTTATTAATACATAGTTCCAAAAGTCTTTTCTTTACTTTTTGTTTATAGTATTACACTTGTAATCAGAACCTGATGATATCAAAATATAAATGAATGTGTAGGCTCTGTGCCTGCTGCAGTCTATTTGAGTTAATATTGTATTAGTTATCTGGAAAACACTGTTTCCTTGGTTCCATCCACACTCTGGTTCTTAAAATCTTTCTGTCTCCTCTTCCACACACCATTCCAAGCTCTGAGGGGAGAAGCTTGATGAAGACCTTACAGTTAGGACTGAGTGTTCCAAAGTCTCTCGCTTTCCACACTTTGCCCAGCTGTGTATCTCTATGATTGTTCCTATCTACTGTAAGACGAAGCTTCTATGACAATAATTAAGCAATGAACAAATCTGTAGGTACATATATCAGAAATGGGATTGCTTCTCCTGTAACTAAGGCTGATCTCCAATACAATATCTATCCAAGAATGACTCTAAATTTATGATCATCAGTTGCCACTGCCCAAGTAGTAAAACAAAAATTATGTAGATTTAAAAATAGAAATAGCAATGACAAAAAATGGAAACAACAGAAAAGAAGCCATTATATTACTATCTTAAGTAAAATAGAACGTGTGTAACATTTAGCTGATGATCTTGGAAGATCCACAGCATATATTTAGGGGCTGCCATTTGTGAACAGAGTTTAGTGATTAGGAGTATAGATTATAATATTCTATTGATACAGATACAAAACCTAATTTTGATGCTTCATCCCTCTAACATTCAATTTCTCAATCCATAAAATGTATGTAAAATACAACACAGGGTTTTTTTGTGAAGTTTAAGTGAGATAATATACTAAAAACAGTGCCTTTTGCAAAATAAATATTTTAATAGAAGATATATATATATATACATATATATATGTATATATATATAAACATTGTGTGTCATATTTGACTTTGGTATGTATACTATATCTTTGTGAGGAATAATGAATTAATAAATAAGTTCAAGGCTGTATTATTGAGTCATTATTTAAATGTTGTGAAAGACCTCAATATGTGTATCTGACATCCACAGTAACTTACATAAACAAAAGACAAAACATAGAAAACCGAGCTAAATGTTCAGTTGGTCAAGAACAGCATTAATATCAAATATAACAGAAATTACTGTAATCCATGTGGGAGAACTCATAGGAAGAAATCATAAAAGAAGCAAATGCATGTTTGTTTATCAAAAGCAAACAAAGCACAAAACAGCTGCTTCTAGAATATCAACAAAATTAGCCCATTGTATTTATTCAATCCAGTGTATTAGTAGTTTTCTTTCTTTACTTATTCAATAATTTATTAAAGGCTCATTTTGTAAGACAAGAAGTTTTCTTAACCTACGAGTTTCCTGCCTCACCATTGTGCAAACTATGACTAAAGACATGAGAGACTTCATCCTGCTGTTTCCCATTCTTTCTTGTATAATCTCCTCATCACTACACTTCACTTTCTTATTGTTATTCAACTCAAGTATGTCTATTTTCATGTTTCTGGCTAAGAACAAAGTATTATGATCAATGTGGATATACATTACCATCATGAAATATGATTTTTGTCATGTTTTATCAACAGGTGCTTTAAAGTCCACTCATCTGTTTCAGTCAATGAACCAAATAAATTACTCCATCATTTTTGAGTTTGAGTTGCTGGGACTCTATATCTTGTCAATATATTTTTTTCTCATGATCATGCTTTAGTCACTATTTTTAAAAAGAAGACTATAATGTCAGTGTTGAATGTGGAAGATATTATGCTAAATAAAGAAAGCCAGATATCCAGAAGCCCCTACACACAATGATGTATGTTCTCAGTTATATGCAGACTTTAAAAATGTTATTAAACAGAAAGTGGTAGAATTGCAATCACAATGAAACACTGGGTGAAGAAATAGAATATTAGATTTTAAAATTTTTCAGTTATATATGACTAACAATTCCTAGTAATTATTTTACAGATTGAAAGTATACTTAATAAATTATTATGGATGAAAAATTGAAATAAATTTTAGATGCATTAATGTACACATAGTATCTATGTAAAGTACTAATATGTACTTTCACTATTTGTGTATATATATATGTGTGTGTGTGTGTAAATATGTTCACTATAATTATCCTCAATAAAATGTATATAAAACTAAAGTCATATTGCACAAATTGTAATAAGATTGTTTCCCTTAGTTGTAAGTATGCTATGGGTTGATCATAAAGTTTTAAAGATTGTCAGTAATTAAATGTGGTTCTGGTGTCATTTGAAGGTGTTAATACGGTTGTCTAAATATCTATTTGCACTGTAAAATTACAGACAAGATTCTTTCTCTTTTAAAAACATTATTAGTTTTGGCCTCTTCAAGCAGAGTGTTAGTACATGTGAGAGTTGATGGAATGCCGAAGACATATGCATCTTTATATTTAACTTCAAATAGATGAAAGCCTTCAGGTTGTCCAGTGAAGAATGAGGTTTTTATAATCAAATGTATTGCAAATCTATAAAGAACAAAGCAACAACAAATTGATAAAGTAACTTTTGCTATTCTGTGACAGAAACTGGACAAATCACTTCTATCCAGAATACAGAATAAAAACTAAATAGCATGCAGAGTACTAATACTACTATTAAAAAATAAATTTAAAATGTGAAACTTACTGAGTATGTAATATCAAATGAGTGGTTTGAGATTTTTTCATTTTTGCTTAGTTTATAAAAATGTAGTTACCACATTACTAGTAAGTTTCAGGCAATTCTTGCTAAACAAAATCAGCCAAAATCCCTAAAATGACAAGGATGGGAAGGATGACACATGACTCTGATTTTGAGGACATTTTCTTGAATTTGAAGCTTCTGAGGTATTGAATGTATTGGGTCTGTCATGGTACACATGTGCCTTTGTGAATATTTATTCTAGATCACAGGAATCAGGCCATGAGTGGTGAAATGAGCCAGAACTGGAGGGAAAAAGTCAGTAATAACTTTGGGAACAAGGTGGAATTGTCATGTTACTGTGTAATTTGCTTCTGAAATGAATAAATTAAATAAAATAAAAATAAAAGTATTACATGTATTTATATGTGTGCATATGTATACACATATATATGCATATCTATATATGTACATTCAACCATGTAACAGCAAATATCTGTAGGTCAGAAGACAACTTAAAAGACTTGGTCTCTCTCTCCACTAACAGAGACTAACATACATCATTTTCCTGACAACAAGTGACTTTGTCTGCTATGGCATTTCACTGGTCTGTGTGATTTATCCTATAGCATGTATGTTATCAGAACACATAAAATATCAATGTAAAAATTACAAAATATTTATAAAATCAAAGGAACTATTTATTCATTATTGAGCTGTTCAGTTCAAGAAAAGTTGAAGGCTAGAGATCCCCAAGGACAATGAAAGCAAAACTCTTTGCAACTACTAGGTCCTGTTACAGGCACAACTTTTTTCAGTGTATATAAACCACACTGAGCTGAAATACCCTAATCATTACTGGTTACAGCAGAAACTACTGTGGAAGGGTTTTGGATTCAAGGGAGAATTAGAGGAAACGTCATCCTAAATGAAAGACCTGTTTCTTGTATAGTGAGTGCTTCCAAAAATGATTGTTGCAACCTTTTTTTAATCTCAAATACTCATCAAAGATTTGTCTGTTTGCTTGTTTTGGTGGTGCATATTTTTTCCTCCTTTATAATTTTATGCAGCGTATTGCATCTTTAATTGTTGTGTTTGACAAAAAAAAAGTACATGTTTTCCCTTCCAACAAATACTTGAGACTTCTGGGAACTTAAAACAGTTTTATGTGGTCATATATAATGACTTCTTAATGTATTCTTACAAGTTCTAAATCTCTCAACTTTGAGAAGTATGGTGTTCACAGATCACTAAACTTACTCTGTATTTTCTCAAGCTATATGTAATACAGTAAGAAATAGTTAATAGAGATTGAAGGGAGATGAGAACAGTTGGGTTTAATGAAAGCATAGTTCTTTATTAATTCGCAGAATCAGTAAAAGGTATGTGAAAATGCCACTGATATTCAAGGTTAATTGCATTGAATTGTTAACACAATGAAATTGCACTAACTTTTATGTAAACACTGTATTTTTATTTCATCATAAAGAGTAAAGTGCCTTGCTTCATAAAATATTGTCACTTTGACTTGAACACTTAATATCAAGCTTCTTATCAGTTACATTCAACTTTGGAAGAAATATTGGAGAAAGACAATAGATTTACACATTTACACTACAACTTTGCTACTTGATTGAACTTATTGATAAAGGAAAATCAATAATATTATAATCAATATATAATCTTGCGACAGAAACTTCAAAATATCTGCTAACTTGAGTTTCTAATCTTCCAACTTCCAAACTAAAAATATGATGACAAAGTAGAGAAATTAAGGTGAGGAATAAGTAAAGGAAGAATGTAAAGTAAGGAAGAAAAGATTATAGGCAGGGAAAGAAGCTTTCAGAAAGAGATTATTCAAATTATGACATGAAATCTCACCATTTAGATTAGAAAACCAGTAAGTATATGACAATAAGTAACATCTTTAGGCATGTAAATATATGAAATTGAGGAGCTACACTTTGAAGGGTTAGTCAAAAAATAAAGAAAAGACATAATGCTAACAATGTGTCTTTAGCACCTGGTTCTCAGTTTACTCAATGAAAAGTTTTTCTCACACTTTTTAATAGCATCAGCTCAATTCTGTCAGTTCACACACAGTCAACACTAGACTTATGCCTGGAACTTTTGTGTTTATGTTTGAAATATGACAATAGATTGTCATTCTGTAAGTATTATGGTCAAATAAAGTGGATCTAACTATGTCTCCGTTATTAACTGAAGAAACTTATGTCTGATTCCTTGAAGACAAAATATATTTAAGGTCTAAAAAATGTAAAGATACTATTTGCTACTAATATCTTTAATCAACATATTCATTTTGATACTCTGTATATTGTGTTTCAGATGTGCAATGCTGTTTCTCCATCTATTTTTCTACATTAAGGAATCTTCACCGCTAAGACATAATATAGAAGCATGTATTTCAAACTTTGGTTGGGTAAATTGTTGGGATTTCAATTTGCATTATTTCTGCTTACTTGATTGTTTAAGAAAGTTATCTTTACTATTCCAAGATTTCTTGGCTGAGCTCTTTGTGTAAGACATTAGTGAAGTTTGCTAAATGGAAGATAACCAGACTGTGGTATCTGAGTTTATTTTTCAGGGACTTTGTACCTCAAAGGAACTGCAGATCTTTCTCCTGCTGCCATTTTCCACTCTCTACGTGATAACTGTGGTAGGCAACCTCTTTGTTGTGATATTAATCATCACTGATCATCATCTCCATTCTCCCATGTACTTTCTTCTAGCCAATCTCTCATTTGTTGACTTCTGCCTTTCTTCAGTAAATACACCCAAACTGATCACAGACCTTCTAAAAGATATTAAAACTATTTCTTTTGGGGGTTGCATGAGCCAGATCCTCTGCGTGCATTTCATTGGAGGAAGTGAGATGGTGCTTCTTGTAACAATGGCCTATGACCGCTATGTGGCCATCTGCAGGCCACTCCACTACACCAGCATCATGGACAGACAGAAGTGCATCTGGCTTGTTTTGATATCATGGATCATTGGATTTGTGCATGGCATTAGTCAATTGCTCTTGATTGTAGATCTACCTTTCTGTGGACCTAGAGTGATAGACAGCTTTTTCTGTGATATTCCTTTGGTGATGAAATTAGCCTGCACCAATACTGATACTCTGGAAATCGTGATAAATGCTGACAGTGGTATTTTAGCAACATCTTGTTTCATTCCATTGCTGATATCTTACACTTACATTCTATTAACTGTTCAACTTTATTCTAAAGATGGTTCAGCCAAGGCACTCTCTACCTGTACCTCCCATATCACAGTGGTTGTGCTATTCTTTGGGCCCATCATTTTTATCTATCTGTGGCCAGTCAGCATCCCTTGGGTGGACAAGTTTCTTGGTGTGTTTTATACAGTCATCACACCTTTTCTGAATCCAGCCATCTATACACTTAGAAATAAAGACATTAAGAATGCCATAAAGAAGCAGATAAATTACATGTAAATTCAGGAATAATATTTGGAATTGTTATGTAATAAGAAATTTCAGATTATACAACAATTTAGCCAACTTTCAACTAGAAATTAAATCTTACAATTTCATTTCTTCAACATATTTTCTTATATTAATGTATGGCTATAAAATAGCTATTATTAACATACATTTAAAGTATAGCACTTAATAGATTTGCAAATTAGAAATAATAATGCTTCTGCATAATAAACCTTTTTTGTCTGATTATTAGAGGATGATACAAACAGGGTAATAACAAAAACTTACTGGATATTATCAGTGCTCCCAACACTATGCAAACACTAGATTATTACTAATCACTAAATTATTAACAATACATTATTCTAATTACTTATGAATATCATTTTTTAAAACATCTATGTTTAGCATTATGTGGCAATATTGATTTTAATTTCACTACAGAAGATACTGAAGAAACTTGAAAAATCTACATATTCTTAGAAGTCAAAATAATTAAAATGCAAAATCATAATTCTAGCTGTCTCAATTTAACATAACCTCTGTAATTAACTCCTAAATATTCATATAAATTAAAAATATCCATTTATTTTATTCCTTAACTGAAAAAAACGAAGTGTTTATAGGTTTTTAATGTACTTCCATCAGTTTATTGGCATGATCATTATTTTACTTTGTATGATGAAGTAATAGAACTGCCAAGGTGAGTTAGGTAAACATATATTGAAAATGTTGCATGTATATTTGAATATATTTTATATATTATGTTTTGAAAGTATTATATAATATATATTACATATAATATTATATGTAATAACCATGTTATGTACCATTTGGTAATGTATTTGTGGAATAAAACCATATGTTTACAAGTTTATAATAATTTGAAAATCTTGTTTGTGCCTAGATATTAAAGCCATTATTTCTTTAATATCATGTCCTAATATTTATGAGATAGTGGTTATAATAAATCTGTATGTGTATTCAAATAAGCTAAATAGGCTTGTCACAAATTATCTACCAAAACATGAAAATACCTCCATTGCATTGTCCAGAAATCAGATGACTACAGGAAAGCATGTCTCATGTATAAAATTTGTACTCAACTGTACTGATAGACTGGAAATAATAACACAGAATATAGTCTTTTAAAGCTTATTTATTGTAGGCTTAGATAAACACAACCTTTTCAAATTCTTCTCTAATTTTCTTAGTTACTATTTGATTGCCATAACAAAGCACCAATAACCAAGGCAATATGTAAAAGAGAGAGATTATTTTGGGAGATTACAGTTCCATAGGATTGAGTTCATTGCTATTGTGACAGGAAGCATGGTAACAGAAAGACAGAATGGAATACACTGGAGCAGTGCTTGAGAACTTTCACGTCGTCCATAAGGAAAAGGCACAGAGACAGCTAACTGGAAATGACATGGACTTTTACAAGCTCAAAGCTTCCCCCTAGAGTCATACCTCTTCCAACTAGGCCATAGCTTCCAATTTTTTTTAAATAATTTTACTAATTAAAGACTAAATGTTGAGATAGGAGACTATGCTAGACATTTTCATTCAAACCATGATATTCCAAAAGCAAGGTGATACAGGCTCTGGCAATACAATAATGCAAAAAAAACAGAGTCCAACTTTAGCGCCCATAGTCTTCCACAATCTCAACCAACACAGTTTAAAAGTCTAAAGTCTCTTCTGAGAGCCCCCCCCCCAAAAAAAAATCTCTCAATTTTAATCAACTCCAAAATCAACTAGTGGAAGTTGGTTTCTTCTTCTAATATGTGAAGTTTGGGGATTGAATTCAGATCCTCTGTCTCAGCTTCATGCTCCTTTACCTGAGGAAGAATACCATCACCCTCCCTTGTGCTTCTTCTTCAAAGACACATGACTTAAAAGAAATTTAATTGAATTGCTGAAATTTAATTGAAATTGTGTTATTAGAAATCACATAAGTAATAAGAACTTATTTTATAGTCTAATTATATAGTTTATCAAGAAGTTCTCAAGATGTTCTGTAACAATATTATATTTGTGTACAGATGAGCACAAGTGGTGTGTAGGTTTCAAATCACTTATAAAATAATGGCGATTTGGGCTATGAAGTGGAAGAAAGAAAGAACTCTGAAAAAGTGAGAAGTGCTGTGAGATGCTGTTTTGTTGACATGATATCAACGTAGTCATGATTTCAAGGTTCCCTACTATGGGCCCCCCACAGATAATAGAAGTCAACTGTAGAACAATTAGTAGCCTATGTACTCCAAACCTCTTTACTGAACTGTCAGTTCCTCATGATTTTGGAGCAAGGCCAGATATTTTCTGTCCTTGTGATTTAAAGATGTTCTCACCATTCCCCAGGCATAACTGCAAATCAATGGGCACAGAGATTGCTATGGTTAAACCCAGTGCACAGATAAGTAGAAAAAAAAAATACGTAACTGTAGAAAGTTACTCCTGTTGGGGGCAATATGAGTAGGAAAGAACTAAGAAGTAAGGTATAGCCATCAGAGATCCATCAATATTTGCAGATATTGTCAATGAACAAATTTAAATAAAAGAAGTATGGTGACTTCAAATATTGAGAGTTAAATCAGCACAGCTGAGTAAAAATTTTCTGAATAAGGCATCAAAACCTCTACTATATGTACCCATCATGGTACATCACCTTAGATATGGAGGACAAGATGAATCAGTGTGTAAAGGGATTTTTCTAACCTTGTGTTTCCTGGTGTGACTACAATTTGAAATGTGTTTTAAAAAGTTGTCCAAGTGCATTCTTCTTTACATTTGGCAAATTCATCATTGTTTAAACATTGCATGTTTGTGGTTCTTTCTAAACTATTGCATATATTCTTGTTTCTTGCTCTAGCATTGACTATTTATTTCTTTAAATTTTTTATTGTCCATAATGTATTATTCCATCACATCTCCTGGACTTTTTAGGAATCCTACTGTTAGTTCACGGGTTAGTCCTCTGGGAATTGATAGTTTCATAACTTTGATATGTGTTCATTACTATGGTTTAATTTCTTAGTTTATTCAGAGCTTCAAATATGCTATAATACTATAAGAATGTATGCCTCATCTATGTTTATGTCATTTTCATATCTAACCTACTGTTATAAACTTTTCTCAGTAATTTAAATTATTTTGTTATTTATAATATCTCTCCTTGGCCTTAATTTGGGAGGCATTTATATAATTTGATAGTTCATGACTAAATTTTATTACTTCCTATTAAACAGCATTTGATGACTTAGGTTGGTGGCTGCTTGACAAAATACTGTTAATCCATAGCTCAAAAAGACCTTACATTTTTGTTTTACTGTTTCACTTTTTTGATTTGTTTTCTTTTTTATGTTTTGTTTAGTTTTTCTTCTTTATTTATTTATTTTACATACAGACAACAATTTCCCCTTCATCCCCTCCTTAAGTTCTACCCCTACTCCCCCTCCAACACCTTCTTTCCCCTCTTTCTCTTTAGAAAATGGCAGACCTACCATTGATATTGACAAAGTATGGAATATCAAATTGTAATAAGATTAGAACTTTGCCTGTAATATACTGAGCAAGGCAAATAAATGTGAGGAATAGGTTCCCAAATGCCAGCACAAAAAGTCAAAGACAGCTCTTGATTCACTGATAGGAGATCCATAAAAAGATCAAACTATACAACAGTTGCATATATGCAGAGGCCCTACTCCATGTTGGCTCCCTGGTTGTAGTTTTCATCTCTGTGAGCTCTTATGAGCCCAGGTTAGCTGATTCTGTGTAATCTCTTGCAGTGTCCTTGACCCCACTGACTGCTACAATCTGTCCACATTGTCTTATATGGAATTCTCCAAAGTCAACCTAATGTTATTGTGAGTCCCTGCATTTGTTTCCACTAGTTTCTTGATAAAGTCTACCTGAAGACTATTGGGCGAGGCACTAATCTACAAGCATAAAATAATAGTTTTTGGTATCATTACATTGGCATTTTTTCCAGTAGAGTTTGATTCTATCCTAGGTATCTGGGCCATTCAACCTCAGGATCCTGGCACTCTGAATCAGTCATTGGTTAACCACTAGCACAAACTCTATGTCACATTTACCTGAACACATTCCATAGGCTAGACAGTAGGTTGAAGGTTATGTGGTTAAGTCAGTGTACCAATACCCCCACTGGTAGTCTTGCCTGGTCAAAGGAAGTGGTCAGTTCAGGTTACTTATTCATTTTTCCTAGGAGTCTTAGCTGACACTCTTACTAGGACAAAGTAGTAGCCTACAGAATGAGAAAAGATCTTCACTATCCTCACTTCTGACAAAGGTCTGATTGCCCAAATATACAAAGAACTCAAGAAACTAGACATAAAATATGAATAAAAACCTGGAGTACAGATCAGAACATAATTTTCAACAGAAGAGGCTCAAGTGGCCAAGAAAGACTAAAGAAATATTAAACAATCTTAGACATCAGAAAAATACATATCAAAGTTACTTTGAGATTCCAATTCTGTCTTAAACCTCTCATTATGGCTAAGATAAATAGTGCAAGTGACAGCGCATTATGCTGAGCAGTTGGACCACTTTTCATTTGTGAGTGGGAGTGCAAACTTGTACAAGACACTATGGAAACCAATACGATGTTTGTCAGATAATTGGGACTCAATCTACCTCAAGACCAAGCTATACCACTCTTGTGTATATACTCAAAGGATTTCCGTTCATATCACAAGGACGCATGCTCAACTATATTCACAGCCAGAACTATATTATTAGCCAGAAACTGGAAATAACCTGGATGTTCTTCAGCTGTAGAATGGATAAAGAAAATGCATTACATTTACACAATGGAGTATTACTCAGCTTTTTAAAACATTAACATCATAAAATTCAAAGACAAATGATTGGAACTAGAAAAAAAAACATCTTGGGTGACCTCAATGAGGCACAGAAAGACAAAAATGGTATGTACTCACTTATTAGTGGATATAGCTATAAAGTGAAGGATAACCATTCTAACAGACCCAACGAGGCCTAGTAACAAGGAGAGGTCAAGGGATGCACACAGATATCTCTGGAAAGGAGAAATAGTAGAGTTTTCATGAGTTGACTGGGGGCAGGTGGGCACATAGGAACATGAAGGATCAGGAGGGCTGGGGTGGAGAGAGAGTACTGTAAAGAACAACTTGAGAGTGGGGTCATATCAAGGTCAGATAGAAACTTGCTGCAATGAAAATTCCCAGGAATCAATAAATCTGACCCCAGATGATGTTCGACATGTAATAAGAAGCTGACAATTAAAAAATTCCTTTCATGACTCCTCGGTCATTCGGCAGGGGCTGCTCCCCTCTGCTGTGGCCTCTCTCTCCCGAACCCATCCCAATTTGCAACCAGGAACCTCCTCCCTTCTTCCTCCCTTCCACAGGGCCATGGGATCCCCCAGCTCAGCCTGTTTGGGCGCTGGGGGCAACTGGACTGGCGGGAGCTGCTTTGCTTCCATAGCCTGCCTGCAGCAAGGTAGGCCTTTTGTCAGCGAGGTTCCTGGCCAGCAAGGGAACCTGATCCTGTTCCGGGGGACCCATCAGAGTGGTGAGTGTGTTCTTGACCCACACCAGGAGCCCAGAAACAGAGCATGGACATTCCCCGACCTCCTTCACTCCCCGGTCATTTGGCATGGGCTGCTCCCCTCTGCTAGGGCCTCCCTCTCCCTAATCCATCCCAGTTTGCACCCAGGAACCTCTTCCCTTCTTGTTCCCTTCTGTGGGGCCACAAGATCCTCCAGCTTAGCCTTTTTGGGCGCTGGGATGGGGTGCTGAGGGCAAGAAGCAGGCAGGAGTTGCTTTGCTTCAATAGCCTGCCTACAGCAAGGTAGGCCTTTTGTCAGCGAGGTCCCTGGCCAGCAAGGGAACCTGATCCTGTTCCATAAGATCCATTGGATAGCATTTGAAGGAAGAAATGGGCAGGCGCCAAGACAAGAATTCCTCCACCAATCTGAAAAACAACATGAAAAAACCAGAAGACCTTCTTAAAACAGAAGGTATTGAACAACCTAATACAGAAGAAGGGGAAAAAATGACATTATGACATTATGAAATCAATAGAGTCCCTTAAACAGCATGTAAAAAAATGCCCTTATAGAAATGGATGAGAAGTATAACAAAAAATTTGAAGAAATGAATAAATACATAAATGATACCCTGTGAAACCAAGAAAAAAAAACAATCAAACTGGTAAGGGAAGCAGTTCAAGAATTGAAAACTGAAATGGAGGAAAGGAAGAAAACACAAACCAAGGGCCAGCTGGATATGGAAAATCTAGGTCAACGAAGAGAGACTACAGAAACAAGCATAACTAATAGAATACAGGAGGTAGAAGAAAGAATCTCAGACTCTGAAGACAACATAGAGAAAATAAGCACACTGATCAAAGAAAACAGCAAAGCCAACAAATTCTCATCACAAAACATTCAGGAAATATGAGACAAAATAAAAAGACCAAAACCTAAGAATAATAGGGATAGAAGAAGGAGAAGAGTCACAGCTCAAAGGCCCAGAAAATATTTTTAACAAAATCATGGAAGAAAACTTTACCAACATAAAGAAAGATATTCCTATGAATATTCAACAAGAAGTGGTGGCACACGCCTTTAATCCCAGCACTCGGGAGGCAGAGGCAGGCGGATCTCTGTGAGTTCGAGGCCAGCCTGGTCTACCAGAGCTAGTTCCAGGACAGGAACCAAAAGCTACGGAGAAACCCTGTCTCGAAAAATCAAAAAAAAAAAAGAAACATACAGAACACCAAATAGACTAGATAAGAAAAAACATCCCCTCGCCATATGATAATCAAAACACAAAACATATAGATTAAAGAAAGGATATTAAGAGCTGCAAAGGAGAAAGGTCAAGTAACTTTTAAAGGTATACCTGTCAGACTTACACTGGACTTCTCTATGGAAACCATGAAAGCCAGAAGGTCCTGGATAGAGGTACTGCAGAAACTAAGAGACCATGGATGCAGGCCCAGAATACTATACCCAGCCAAGCTATTGTTCACTATCAATGGAAAAAACAAAATATTTAGGAGAAGAACAAATTTAAACAATACGTAGCCACAAATCCAGCCTTACAGAAAGTAATAGAAGGAAAATCACAACTCAAGGAAACCAAAATTGCCAACACTGCCTATAATACCTCAGACATTTAGTGACCCTTCACCAGCACAACTCAATGAAGAGAAACACACAAACACTACTACCAAAAAAATAATAACAACCGGAGTCAACAACCACTGGTCATTAATATCAGTTAATATCAATGGACTCAATTCACCTATAAAAAGGCACAGGCTAAGAGATTGGATATGAAAACAGGATCCAACATTCTGCTGTTAACAAGAAACACACCTCAACCACAAAGAGAGACATCTAATGAAAGGGTTGGGAAAAGGTTTTTCAAGCAAATGGACCTAAGAAACAAGTGGGCCATACTAATTTCTAACAAATCTGATTTCAAACTAAAATCAATCAGAAGAGATCGAGATGGTAATTTTATACTAATAACAGGAAAAATTCATCAGGATGATGTCTCAATCCTGAATATCTATGCCCCTAATATAAAAGCACCCACTTACGTAAAAGAAACATTACTAAAACTCAAGGCAGACATCAAACCACACACACTAATAGTAGGAGACTTCAACACTCCTCTCTCACCAATGGACAGGTCAATCAGACAGAAACCTAATAGAGAAATAAGAGAATAAATGGAGGTAATGAATCAGATGGACTTAGCAGACATCTATAGAACATTCCACCCAAATAGGAAAAAATATACCTTCTTCTGTTCAGCTCATGGAACCATCTCGAAAATTGACCACATGCTCGGTAACAAAGCAAACCTTCACAGATTCAAAAAAAATTTAGTGACCACCTGTGTCTTATCAGAACACCACAGATTAAAGTTAGAATTCAACTACAAGGCTACACCCAGAAAGCCAACAATCTCATGGAAATTGAACCTTCAACTGCTGAACCATACTTGCGTCAAGGAAGAAATAAAGAAAGAAATTGAAGTCTTCCTTGAATTTAATGAAAATAAAGAGACGACATACTTAAACCTATGGGACACTACGAAAGCAGTGCTAAGAGGAAACTTCAATGTACTAAGTGCCCACATAAAGAAAACGAAGAAAGCACACATCAGACTTAACAGCACATCTGAAAGCTCTAGAAAAAAAAAAGAAGCAGATTCACCCAGGAGGAGTAGAAGACTGGAAATAATCAAACTGAGGGCTAAAATCAACAAAATAGAAACACAAAAAAACATCAAAAAATCAATGAAACAAAAAGTTGGTTCTTTGAGAAAATCAACAAGATCGACAAACCCCTATCCAAACTAATCAAATGACAGAGAGAGAACACGCAAATAAATAAGATCAGAAATGAAAAGGGGGACATAACCACAGACACAGAGGAAATTCAGAGAATCATTAGATCTTACTACAAAAGCCTGTATGCCATAAAACTGGACAATGAAAAGGAAATGGACATTTTTTTTAGATAAGTACCATATACCAAAGTTAAACCAAGACCAGGTGAACAATCTAAATAGACCTGTTAGTCGCGAAGAACTATAAACTGTTATCAAAAATCTCCCTTCCTAAAAAAGTCCAGGACCAGATGGTTTCAATGCAGAATTGTATCAGAACTTCCAAGAAGAGCTAATACCTATACTCCTTAATGTATTTCACAATATAGAAACAGAAGAGGCATTGCCAAATTCCTTTTATGAAGCTACAGTTACCCTGATATCAAAACCACACAAAGACCCAACCAAGAAAGAGAATTACAGGCCTATCTCACTCATGAACATTGATGCAAAAATTCTCAATAAAATACTGGCAAACCGAATCCAAGAACATATTAGAAAAATTATCCATTATGACAAAGTAGGATTCATCCCGGAGATGCAGGCCTGGTTTAAGAATCGCAAATCTATCAATGCAATCCATCATATAAATAAACTGAAAGAAAAAAAAACCATATGATCATTTCATTACATGCTGGAAAAGCATTTGACAAAATTCAACATCCCTTTATGATAAAGGTCTTGGAGAAATTAGGGATACAAGGGTCATACCGAAATATAATAAAAGCTATTTACAGCAAGCTGACATCTATCGTCAAATTAAATGGAGAGAAACTCAAAGCCATCCCACTAAAATCAGGAACACGAAAAAGCTGTCCACTCTCTTCATACCTCTTCAATACTGTGCTTGAAGTTCTAGCAATTGCAATAAGACAACATAAAGGGATCAAGGGTATTCGAATTAGAAAGGAAGAAGTTAAACTTTTGTTATTTGCTGATGATATGATAGTATACATAAGCGACACTAAAAACTCTACCAAAGAACTCCTACGGCTGATAAACACCTTTAGTAATGTGGCAGGATATAAGATCAACTCCAAGAAATCAGTTGCCCACCTATACACTAAGGATAAGGATGCAGAGAGGGAAATCATAAAAGCATCACCTTTCACAATAGCCACAAATAGCATAAAATATCTTGGGGTAACTCTAACCAAGGAAGTGAAAGATCTATTTGATGAGAACTTTTAAGTCTTTGAAGAAAGCAATTGAATAGGAGACCAGAAAATGGAAGGATCTCCCTTGCTCTTGGATTGGGAGGATCAACATAGTAAAAATAGAAATTCTCCCAAAAGCAATCTATAGATTCAATATAATCCCCATCAAAATTCCATCGAAATTTTTCACAGATCTTGAGAGGACAATAATCAACTTTATATGGAAAAACAAAAAACCCAGGATAGCCAAAACAATCTTATACAATAAAGTAATGTCTGGAGGCATTACGATCCCTGACTTTAAACTCTATTACAGAGCTACAGTATTGAAAACAGCTTGGTATTGGCATAAAAACAGAGAAGTCGACCAATGGAATCGAATAGAACACCCAGGTTTTAACCCATAAACCTATGAACACCTGATTTTCGAAAACGAGCTAAAAGTATACAATGGAAGAAAGAGAGCATCTTCAACAAATGGTGCTGGCACAACTGGTTGTCAACCTGTAGAATAATGAAAATAGATCCATATCTATCACCATGTACAAAACTCAAGTCCAAATGGATTAAAGACCTCAATATCACTCTGAACAAACTGAACCTGATAGAAGAGAAACTGGAAAGTACTCTACAACATATGGGCATAGGAGACCACTTCCTACATATAACCCCAGCAGCACAGACATTTAAGGACAACATTGAATAAATGGGACCTCCTGAAACTGAGAAGCTTCTGTAAAGCAAAGGACACTGTCACTAAGACAAAAATACAACCCACTGCCTGGGAGAAGATCTTCACCACCTCTGCAACAGACAAAGGTCTGATCTCCAAAATATATAAAGAAAGCAAGAAACTAGACTTGAAAATGCTAATTAACCCAATTAAAAAATGGGGCACGGAACTGACCAGAGAATTCTCAACAGAAGAAGTTCAAATGGCCAAATGACACTTAAGGTCATGCTCAACCTCCTTAGCGATCAGGAAAATGCAAATCAAAACAACTTTGAGATACCATCTTACACTTGTCCGAATGTCTAAAATCAAAAAAAACACCAAGGATATCCTTTGCTGGAGAGGATGTGGAGTAAGGGGTACACTCATCAATTGCTGGTGGGAATTCAACCTTTGCAACCACTTTGGAAAGCTGTGTGGCGGTTTTTCAGGAAATTCTGAATCAACATACCCCTGGACCCAGCATTACCACTCTTGGGAATATACCCAAGAGATGCCCTATCATATGACAAAAGCATTTGTTCAACTATGTTCATGCCAGCATTATATGTAATAGCCAGAACCTGGAAACAACCTAGATGCCCTTCAATGGAAGAATGGATGAAGAAAGTGTGGAATATATACATAGTAGAGTACTACTCAGTGGAAAAAACAATGACTTCGTGAATTTTGCATGCAAATGGATGGAAATAGGAAACACTATCCTGAGTCAGGTAACCCAGACCCAAAAAGATGAACATGGGATGTACTCACTCATCATTGTTTTTTAGCCATAAATAAAGGACATTGAGCCTATAATTCGTGATACTTGACAAGCTAAGTAAGAAGGTGAACCTAAAGAAAAACACATAGTTATCCTAGTGGATATTGGAAGTAAACATGATTGCTAGGCAAAAATTGGGAACTGGGGGGGTGGGGTGGAGTGGGGGAAAGGGGAGATGGGGAGAGAAAAGTGAGAAGGGGAGGATAGGGAGAGCTTGGGGGAATGGGATGGTTGTGATAAAGGAAGGATGGATATGGGAGCAGGGAAGTATATATCTTAATTAAGGGAACCATTTTAGACTTGTTTCATCAGAGGTTTTTAAAATATTCTGTAGAACTTCAGAAAGATTATACATACACTCAAGATTATGTCGAAAAATCACATTGACACCCTTGATATTTACATATACAGATTTATCTCTAAGCATCATAAAAACCAACATAAACACAAGATGAAAGGACACAGCAATACCATTCACACATGTTAGTCAAGAAAATATGGAGAGAGAATCAAAGACTGACTGTTGAAATCCAGAGGAAGGAGTTGGTTTAAATGTTATTTGAAAGTAAATACATGTAATTCATAGATAATTGTTAAGAAAAAAAAAAACATGTGATCCTGATCAAAAATAAGGTTGTTTCAATAATAAAAATCGAGTTTGATTCACTAAATATTGACATAATCCTGCTCACAATCTGAAGAAATTTAATTTCTGATGATGGTAGAAGAGAGACACAAATCTTAGAGTTATCAAGAAGAAAAATTTTAAAGAGTTAACTCTAGATTGAAATTTCTGCCCCGCTGGTCCTGCAGCTGTTCAGTCCCAAAGACACACACAAAGGCTCATATCAATTATAAACTATTTGGGTTTTTATCTCAGGATTATTATTAACTGGCTCTTACAACTTAACCCATAATTCTTATCTATGTTTAGCCTTTAATCAGTGCAGCATTTTTATATTGCTTCCTCTGCACCTGGGTGGTGACAGCAGACTGAGTTTTCCTCTTCCCAGAATTTTCCAAGTTTAGTCACCCCACCTATACTTCCTGTCTGACTCCTGATCAATCAACATTTTATTGACCCAATATGTGTGACAAATTTTAACAAGGTACAAAAGCATTATCCCATAGCAGTTAACAAAATCACAATGATAAACTACAAAAGATTCTGCAATAATGTCAATAAAAATAAGAGTGAAGGTGATTATTTCATGGGTTACTGAGAATTATAATTATTTTTCTCTAAAATATCTGTAAAAAAGAAAATATACTTGAAATAATAAAGGGCAATGATGGTTTACCTACAAGAAGTTGGAAAGAAAGAACTAATTAGAATGGACAGAGAAAGCAAGGGATTGAAATAATTTATTGCTTGCTTGTTTCTTTTTCTTCTTTTTATTGAATTTTTATCATACAATTTATTCTCTGTCAGTTATTTTAGGACTTAACTAAAGTTGGTTGCTTCAATGCTGCAAATGTGACTCTGGGTGACTGACCAGGTAGCCAGTTGTCTCTGTGATTTGTTGCATGTTTTGGATGTTGTTTGATTGCACTTCCTAATTACTCAGGTAAAATTATTTCCCTTCTTGGATCTTTGATGGGGTGGGGTTGAAGACTAGATAAATGTAGCTACTTTTCTCTCAAGAGTTGGCCAAGTTATTTAGTATACAAGACTTAAGCTAGTTCGAATAGGATATTTGTTCTTATTGTATACAATTTCATAGTAGGTTTAGAACTCTCTTACTTCAATAAAAGGGTGGTGTGCTGCTGGAGCTCCTTCCACTCCTTAAGCCAATAGCCTTTGAGATACTAGCCTACTGGGGCATGGTCTCTTTCTCTTTAAAAAGCAGCAGCAGCCCTCCAGTCTCTGGCTCTCTTGCTCCAGCGACTAGACTCCTTTCCTGGCTGTCATGTAGGACAGTGTTCTCTAAGTTTTTTCCCCTCAAATAAATAACCATTTGTATGCAAACTAGTGTAGGATTATTTCATGCTTTATCTTATCACTAAAAAAGGAGGTTAAGATGACTGCTAAGATATGGACCTTAAAAATAATCTAATAAACAGATCATGAAGATATTCAAATTCAGAAAGAAGAATTTAATAGAAACTAATTTCAGTGTTGCATTATAGGAATAGATAAGAATAGCCTAAGGTTTTCAAAAAAACAACTTTTACATATCCACTAACCTTACAGAAATTGCCAAATGAGAGACTCTCTTAAAGCTGGATGGATTCTTGTGCCAATGTTAGATTTAAGAGAATTCAAGGAGCAATAGTCTCATATGGCATGCATTTATACTTTGTGTAGCAAATGTTAAACTCATGGTCAGTTTGTCATAGAATTATCACTAAAAACTGGATAAAATTGGCCAGAGGTGTTTTAGAGCCTGGTATACAATTACAATGAAGCGCTTGGTTCAGGAAATAGACTAAGATTTTTGATAAAGATTACATTTGAACAAGAGACAACTCTTAATTAAAAGAGATAGTCCATTAATCACTGGTGCCATTTAATCTAAGCTAACCAATAACAACTATCAAATGCTTTTCATTTGATCGGACATAACTTCCAGAAAAAATCTCCCAAAGTTGGGGTTGGGTAAGGGCTTTGTTTTTGGCTTTTCAGGAGAATGAAGACATCCAGCAGAGGAATCTGAAGGCTGCTGGACAAATGAGACATGTTAAGAAAAAGAACAAATCACCCAGGAAAATGTCTCAAGAAAAAGAGTATATTAGCCTATTTGGTAGATCACATTTCCAAAAGGTTTAAGATTTTATAAATCTTTCCAATTGTTTGTTTCTGCTATTTTCTAAAGACATATAATATAAATGGTCTTTCTGTAGCCCCAGTCCCATTAAAGATTGAAGCTAGCTTTGCATTTGGAATATGATTTTCTCCCTCTCTAAACCCAAACATGCTTATTAAAATAAAATCCAAAAACTTTCTCATATGTTAGAAGAGCCACCTAATATGGAACAGAAGAAAAACAAATATTTAAGGACTAATTTATTGCTCCTAATCTCATAATCCTTTGGTTTTTTTAGTGACACATTATTTGTGGTTTTTTGAGACAGGGTTTCTCTGTAGCTTTGGAACTTGTCCTGGAACTAGCTCTTGTAGACCAGGCCAGCCTCAAACTCAGAGAGATCCACCTACCTCTGCCTCTTAAGTGTTGGGAATAATGGCATGTACCACAACTGCCTGGCTCTTATATTGACTCTTTAATGCCTTTTCTCAAGGTATAAGATGTATAGGATAAATCTATATATGTATATATACAAGGTATAAGATTATTAAGATTAATATGTATATACATATACTATGTCATGAAATTAATGGTCATATAGAGTACTAACTACCTCTAGAAAAGGATTTATCACCTTCCCATGAATTATTTTGGGCTTGAGTCTCTATCAGTTTTCTACAGTGAACCACGAACACACCTAAGAAGGATCTTTGATATCTCCCAAGGGAAGATGGAATGCCACAACAACGATGCTTCCAGGACTGTGATAACATTACTAAGTTGAAAAACCCCACATAAATATGAGCTTTAGACTCCAAACTTCTCAGAACAATTTCAAAGTGGCTAGTTGAGATGATCCAGCCTAAGAAATTGCTCTAGCCAGGATTTGAGAGAAGCCCTGCACTTTCCAATTGTGCAGAGACTAGACAAAAAATGATACAGCTAACAATATTCAGACAGAGAAAAGGTATCTTTAGAAAGTTAATCCACTAGGAATATTAAACAACTCAATACTGTATACATTTTTGCACAACAGTCATTAGAAATAATTTATAAACAATTTCCTCAGTCTAAAATTTATCCTTATATGGAAAATATCATATTGGCTGATTCAGAGTTAGATACATTAAGAAAAATAATTGATGAAATAAAGAGAATTTTTCCTTGCTGTGGGTTAAAAATTTCTCCTGAAAAAATATAAAGAGAAGATTCTATCGATTGTATTTAGTACATCAGATAGGTTGACAGAATTTGACCACAGAAAGTACAAATCAAGACAGGTCAATTACAATCTTTTTTTTTTCTATTTATTTATTTACATCACAACTGCAGTTTCTCCTTCCTCCTCATCTTTCATTCCCTCCCAACATCCCATCAAGGCTTTTAGGTCCATTCCTATTATTTCTGTTCAGATAGGATCAGGCTTCCCTTGGGTATCAAAAAAGAATAGCATATAAAGTTGTAGAAAGACTACTCTCCTCTCATTGTTTTAGGGCTGGGGAAGGCAATGCAGAGTGATGAATGAGTTCCCAGGAGCCAGGAATGCATGAGGGACAGAGTCTGCCCCCATTTTTAGGAGTCACATCAATATACCAAGCTATTTCTTACAATGTCCTTGACCCCTCTGTTTCCTATAACCCTATCTACAGCAGAATTCCCTGAGCTAGGCCTTATGTTTGGCTGTACGTCTCTGCATCTCTTTCCATCAGTTACTGGATGTAGGCTCTCTGATAAAAATTTGGGTAGTCACGAATCTGATCACAGGAGATAGCAAGTTCAGATTACATATCCACTATTGATGGGAGTCTTACTGTGGGTTACCTTTATAGATTAATAGCAGTTTCTCTTGCATCAGGGTTCTACCTGTCACTGAAAAGCACTCCTTTCTACTCATCTTTTTCAAGTACTCTACTGTCTGCCCACTCGTCAACTGTCTCTCTCAAGTTTCTGTCCTGATCTGCCTTTTCCACCCAGGAGATCTCCTCTTTCTCTCCTCTGTGAGATCCATGTATTCCCCTCTTAGATCCTCCTAATTACCTTGCCTGTACTCTATGAATTTTTGCATGTTTATCTTTTTCTTCACAACTGAAATCCCATTATGAATGAATTCATACCATGTTTATTTTCTTGGTCAGGTTACCTCACTCAGGATGATTTTTTTAGTGCTATATATTTGCCTTCAAATTTCAGAATGTAATTAATTTTAACTACCAAATAATACTCTATTGTGACATATAAAACATAGATTATTTCTAGGCTCTGGTTATTGAGTAACCCAATAAATTATTAGCTGGATCTTAAATAGAATTGTCTCTGATATAAAAGAAAATGCAGGATACATATATTGATCAATTGGATCCAAAGCTTGAAAGTATTTTAGTTGATTTTCTCTCAATTCATTTTCCCACAAGAATTCTTATACAGATAAAAGATAATACTTTGAAATGGATATTTATTTTTAGCACACAAGCAGAGTAAAAATTTAAAGACCTATGTAGAAAAGGATTCTGAAATGATTCTGAAAGGAAAAATGACTTTGAAAAATAACAGTTATAGTACCAGCAGAAATTTTGGTAACTCTTACTAATATTGAAATTGCCTCATTATGGGCAAAAATGAACACTGGCAAACGGCTTGCATAAATTATGAGGGAGAGATTAACAACAAATATACCAAAAGCAAGAGAATTCAGTTTATAAAAAGAACTAATTGGTTTCTCCCTTTTATCGTAAAAGGGACACCATTTTCTGGAGCTCTTACATTCTATACTGATGCAAAGAAATCAGGAAATGCAGCTTAAGATCATAAAAAGTGAGTAAAGTAGTTGAAAACCTTCATGATTCAGTTCAAAAATCAAAGCTGCACGCTATTTTTATGGTAATAATAAATTTTGCTGAATCTCTTAATATAGTTACTGGCTGTCAATATGCAGAAAAAGTTCTTTTCCATTATGAAAACCATGAAATTATTCCAGATGATTCAGAATTAACTTTACTATTTTAATCAGTAAAAATAAACACAAACAACAAACACACAGAGAGACACACAAATATACATAAAAGCATACAGTCACATATATATACATATATATATATATATATACACACAAGCACACACACACAATGATGCATGCTCGCACTAAGATGCAAAATTTTAAAAGGTGAATGAACAGAGCATCACTAGAAATGTGATCTTAAGTAGAAGATGTGAGGGAGAAATTTCAGAATAGAGTTTATAAATTTTCAGTAGATTGTCATTAATTAATCTAAGGATTTAATGCATTAATGAAAAACAGTCCTGATAGCAAAATTTCCAGTCATGCCTTCAACTTGTGCTTCCTGTTTTTGAGCGTGAGCCCTTCAGCAAAGGGTGCCATGCAAAAAATATACGTTAACTAAATTTGTTCTTAAAATGTTGCATTATCGTAAAGTGACATTATAGATACTAAAACAAAAACAAAGAACAGCAAAACTTCTTTTGTAATAACACTGAAAATGGAATTCATGTTTAATCATTAGTTGTGGGAATATTCAAAGAATTGAGGTCATGATAAACGGCTTTGGTTATTGTTTGCTTTGTCTGGTGTCTTTTGCTTTATTTTACTGTTTGTTTTGTTTCATTTTAATTTTGTACAGGGTCTCATGTAACTCATGGCAGCCTTAAACTCATCATATTGATGATACGACTTTGAAATTCTCATCCTTTTACCTCTGTTTCTCAAGTGTTAGGATTCTGGTTTTGTCTCCACATTCACTCTGTTTCCTGCATTGCTGGTGATTAAACTTGGGGCTTCATGCATGTTAAGACAACCACTCTACCAACTAAGGTATCTACAGTACGAAGAAAATTTTAAAAGTCAAAACTGAGGAAGAGCCACCAGTTAATATAAAATTCTGACTAAAGGGATTAACTGCAGAATCACCTCAGGCTTAAGTAGAACTAATAGTTTATTGACAGGTGTCACTGGATAATACTTTATGTAAAAGGCTGCAGTAGTTTCTCTGTGGGTTGTGGTCTTGACAAAGTCTTTATTGTGTCCATTAGCAAATCATGTATAAGGACTCTTCCTTAACAATCACCTTGTTTCAATTTCTTTGTGTTGTTAATATTGGAGGAAACATATCTGCTTTGATTTTCACAACTTTCATGTTGGTTTTATGAAGAACAGCAGGGACACATTCTACTGCTTATCAGTATGCTTCAGGGGCAATAAAAGCACTTCACATTAAACAGAAGAGGTCAGTCCCAATGGATACCTTTAGGAAGCACTTTTACATTTAAGTCTCAAGGAAAATTGCAAATAAAGGGGCAGAGATATCGCAAGAACCAGGGAATCGGGACTTGTGATGAGATTGTGCCACAAGTAACATCACAACCTTTATCTTTAACATCTTTTTATCATTACTGCCCAAGATAAGCTGAAAAAATACTACAATACTATAATAAAAGAGGTCAAAGTAGATGGGAAAAGTGTATGAGACCTCAGCCTATACACACATATATATATATGGTTAAATCTGGGAATGCTATAGGCATAACCCCCCATCCAGGAAGGAATACATGAATTAGTTGCTTAGTTACCAAATGTGAAAAAAATATGCATATACTTAACCATAAACAGTCAGGGAAAATATTACTGGTATATACATGTGTGTATGTGTTAGCATGCATATATATATATGTGCATGCAATAAACATTGAAGAACAACAAAATCAGGGAATTGATGGAGAACATGGATAGTTATATGTAAGCATTCTGAGGTTGTTACAAGTATAACAAAAGTATAATAGGGCACAGTTGATATATGAACTTTGTAGAAGCAACTATAACAACAGATTTATTATATGAAAGATTAGGAGCATATTTAAGTCTATAATTACTTTATTTATAAAAATGATTTTCATATACAATAATGTTTTTCTAGAAAACTGCAAGCAGAGTTCAAAATAAATTACTTTTAGAACTGTATAAAATGAAAACTGTATTTAAGTTTGTATTTTTTTTTATCAAAGCTTATGATGAAAATCAAAAGAATATTTAAAATTATTTTAGCACACACAGTTTCTATATAAACTATTAATATGTAATTTGTTTGTTGGTGTGTATATCAAAACATAACATTATTCACCTTAAGTATATATAATGAAATGAATTTAAAAATAAAGACAAACTGAACCATCTAAAATCAGTCATGTGCCTGATTCATAGGTATTGTAGGGGTTGATCATAAAGTATCAAAAGAGAGTGAGAAAGAAGAAAAAATATCTCTGTTGGCATTTCTAGGTGTGGAGATAATTGTCTACATAAGCATGTGAAATTTAAAACCACAGATATGTTTTATCCCTTGTTCAGCCAACTATTACAATTATTCATGTGGGTCCATATATTATGAATGCAGCTGTATTTATATGGACTTGTTTCCCTGCTACAAATATATATGGAGATCAGAAGACAGCTGAGTGAGTGGTTTTTTCATTCCACCCTGTGGATCCCTAGGATTAACTCAAGTCATCAGACTTGGCAACAAGTGACATTAACTGCTAAGGTATCACATTGCCCATGTTATTTATCTTAGCTTGAAACTTGTCATAAACATACAAAATATTAACTCATATTTAAAATATTTATAAAATTAAAAATCAATTTTCTTTATTATTGAGCTCTTGGATTCAATTCAAAAGAAGCTAGAGGCTATGAATCCCCAAGGAATCTGAATGCAAAACGTTTTCCAATTTCATGGTCCTGTTGATTGTGGAAAATGGGAATCTTTCCAAGGCAGACATGACTCTTGTCAGTGTATATAAGCCATATTGATAGGAAACAACTCAGTGACATCGGTCAGAGTAGAAACGCTGATTAAATGTTTCAGATTCTAGGAAAACATCATTCAAAAGGGAAGAGCTGTTTAATAAAGTGATTGTTGTAGCGTGAGTACATCACAAAATGATTGTTCTGCTTTAAATTGTCAACACAATTATTAATTTAAGCTTTGTTTGTTTATATGCTTTTGTTTTAGTAGCACATTGTTTTAAATCATTCACAAGTTAATCATGTTTTTGTAATTTTTAATTGCTGTACTTGATAAAAAATGACTATAGTGTTTCCTTCCAAATAGCCCTTGAGATATTTGAAAACATAAAGCAGTTTTATAAGCTCACATCTAATGATCACTTTGTGTAAACTTTAAAAGATCCAAATATTCCTCACACAGAAAAATTTTGTACATACAAACCACTAAACTTACACTAATGTTAACTGATAACTTTTGAATTTTAGATTCTCCAGTTCCTCAAGAAACAAACAATACCTTAGGAAAGTAGTTAGTAGAAATTGGAGTGAAATTAGGGTGACAGATATCAGCAGAATCATAATTCACTAAGACTTCACAAAATTTTTGAAAAAGATGTGTGAAAATGGCATTGGTATTCAACAAGAAATATACTCAATTTTGAACACAATTAATTAATTCCATTTAAATCTATTTTTGCTGCTTAAATTTTTCATTTTTTCTTATTTGTACTTGCATTTAAGTAGCAAAGTACCTTGTTTTAAAAATGTCATTTATTTTCTTGGACTTCTCAGAATTGAAATTCATATAATTTGTTTTATAATCTGGAAGTGTTTTTGGGAATTTGAAATCAAACAGACCTCATTTTCACTATAGATTTACTTCTACATAGAGTTTATTGACCTACAACATCAATAAACATGATTATTATTACAACATAATGTTTTATGAAAATTAAAACAGAATTTAACAGAAAATCAAAAATATCCCCTAATTTATGAACATTTTAACCTTCCAATTTCAAATGTAAAAATAGCATTAAGATGTACGGATATTAAATTAGTAAAAAAAACTATTGAGAAAAAAAGGAAAATGAAACAGAAAAGGTAGAGAGACCGAGAAAGCAACATTCATGAACAAATTATTAAAAAGATTGTATGAAGTATCATGTTTTAGAGTTGAAGGGCTGTAAGTATATGACAATAAATAATATCCTCAAGACCTAGTGATATATGATTGTTCAGAGGTACACTCAAACGGATGAGTCCAAAGTTCAAGGAAAGTTATAAAGCTGAAAACATGTTTTTGACACAAAAATTGTCAATTTATTTGATGAACTATTTTTCTCACAAATTTTAATGCACTGGATTTGATTCTGCCTATAGAAATAGACAAAATAGACTTTATGTCTAGAAATTTTCTGTTTATGTTTACAATTCATGAATGGCTTATCATTCTGGTATTAAGACAATCAAATGAAGAGGCTGTAAATATGGCTCAGATAATAACTGCGAACATACCTCTGATCTGCGGTAATAAATAACAAAAAGATTTATTTTAGGGTTTGAAATATAAACAGAGTCATTGCTACTAGTATTTTTAGACAATCTACTCATTTATAACCCCATGAATATTATCTTTGTGATTATAGAATTTTCCCATATTTAAGAAAAAATTTTTGATTAGAAAGAATATACTAAGATGAAACAGTTATGGTAAATCTTACTGAATACAAGGCTGATACAGTTTGTATTCATTGCTTCTTATTTGACTAAGAAAAATAAGTTATTGTTTCTGTTACAGCAATGCTTTTTTAGACTTCATCTCTTTCAATCCATTGGAGCACAGAGAAATAAATGGAAGAAGTAAACCATTCTGCGGTTACTGAATTTATTTTCCAAGGACTTTGTACCTCAAGGGAACTACAGATCTTCCTCCTGCTGCCATTTTCCACCCTCTACATGATGACTGTGGTAGGAAACATCTTTGTGGTCATATTAATCATCACTGATCATCATCTTCATTCTCCCATGTACTTTCTGTTAGCCAATCTCTCATATATTGACTTATGTATTTCCTCAGTTACTACCCCCAAACTGATCATAGACCTTGTTAAAGAAAATAAAATAATTTCCTATGGAGGTTGCATGAGCCAGATCCTGTTTGTGCATTTCTTTGTAGGGGATGAGATGGTTCTTCTTGTAACAATGGCCTATGACCGCTATGTGGCCATCTGTAGGCCACTCCACTACACCAGCATCATGGACAGACAGAAGTGCATCTGGCTGGTTGTGATATCATGGATCATTGGATTTGTGCATGGCATTAGTCAACTGATCCTGATTTTGGAGCTACCTTTTTGTGGGCCTAGAGTGATAGACAGCTTTTTCTGTGATATTCCTTTGGTGATAAAATTAGCCTGCATCAATACTGATACTCTGGGAATTATGATAAATGCTGACAGTGGCCTTGTTGCAACAGCTTGCTTCATTTTCTTGCTGATATCTTACGCTTACATTCTAATAACTATTCAGCTTCACTCAAAAGATGGTTCATCAAAGGCACTCTCTACCTGTATCTCCCATATCATAGTAGTTGTGCTATTATTTGTGCCTATCATTTTCATCTATCTGTCGCCTGTCAGTATCACATGGCTGGACAAGTTTCTTGCTGTATTTTACTCAGTCATAACACCTCTCCTGAATCCAGCTATTTATACACTGCGAAATAAAGATATTAAGAAAGCCATAAAAAAGATGATAAATCACATGTGAGTTCTGGAACAATTTTTGAAATCTTCTCTAATCAGCAAATCCATTGAATACACATGATATTATGTACATTATAGTGTAAATTTAATTGTATAATAACATGTTCTAGGAATTTATAATTTGCAATTAGTATATGATTAATAAGATAACCATTTGAAAATATATTTGAAATTGTAATACTTACACTTTAACACTTAGAATGAGTTCTATAAAATATAATTGTATATATTAAAGATTAGAAGCTATTTTGCAAAAATAACAATCACATTAATACACATAGCTGTGTTTCTTAAATTGTTAACGTTTATATTTATTTAACTTTAGTAAGATTGTTATTAGCAACATTCTCTTTGAATTGCTTATCAATTGTATCATATTTTAAAATATGAACTTATATGTTAATCCTAACTCTGCCTTTATAACAGAAGATATTAAAGGCATTCGTGAAATTGCATCCACTTAGAATTCTAAATTCTAAAAATATCAAATTGTAATGTTAGTGGTCTCATATTGTTATATCTCTTTTACTTTTCAAATCTTAAGCATTCATACAAATTCAGAATATTTTTCATTTATGTTCTACTAAATATTTTCTATTTATTGTTCTTTAAAAACAATCTGTTTATAATATTTGAATATACTTTTCTCAGTGTACAAATTATTTTCATGATCATGATTTCATATTATTTAATGAATTAACATAACTGTTAAGGCCAGTTAGGTAATCATTAAACACTTGGTAATATGATATTCATTATAATTCATACTATATATCATTTGATGTAATACTTCTTTTACTGAATAAACTGTATGTAACCATGTTTACAAGATCTGGGAGGCTAGTTCATTTCTAAACAGATATGAATTCAAACTTTTTGAATATCATGCCAACCTTTCTTAAGATGATGGTTAAAATCCGCCTGTATGTATATTCTAATAAGTTAAAGAGGTTGTCATAACATAAATTATCTAAAATACAAAACAAATATCTGTATCATGTTCTCCTGAAATCATATGATTACAGGTAAAGATGGCTAATGTCTGACCACATATTTTGACGTGTACATATATGTCGGTTCGGTATCTTTTTCAGAACAAATTATCTCCAGTATATTTATAGATTTAACTCTCAACTGTACAGTCACCCTTTTTATTAAGTATGTTTTATGACAATATCTGCAATAAGATGATTACATCTTATATAATCTGTGCCCTCTTATTGTTTCCCACCCTTACTATCTCTTTCTACATTCACAAAATATCACACTCACACAACACACACACAGACAGAACTCCATTCATGTATTTTTGTTTTGCTTTTTGATCCATTGCTATGACCCATAGCCATCTGTGTGTCCAGTGATTGCACTATCCTTGGGCACTAGGATCTCATCAGTGGGTCTCAACTGAAAAAAATGTCTGGCTCTGTCCCAGAATCCTCAGTGGCTCACAGTTTAGCACAGAGGTGTAGAAGTACATATGTACTCTCTGATCTTTGATTGATTGCTAACGATATTTTTTGTGTGGTGCACAGAGTAGGCAACTTTGTGATCATGACTGCAATGGCTGTCTCATGCCTACATGATTACATCTCACAGTTCTTGCATTCTTTCTTACCCTTTCCTTTTTCTTTTTCAAGATTATTTTATAAGTTATTTTAAACCTAGAGACACCTTGTGCTCACATGCTCAGAGTCACATTAAGACAACAGAACACTGTAAGGACTCCTTGCTAAACTATATAATTAAATTATAAAATGACCTCTTACTTCCTGTATAGTTTTTAAGAATATAAATTTCATTTAAATTTTAGCAATTCAGTGACAGAATTCTATGTAATCTGTGTTTTAAGAAGCATAAACTTTCGTAGGCGGAACAATATCCTATTATAACAGAAAAAGTACTGGCATAGTACAATTGTTATAGAAACAGCATTAATAAGCATATAGAAGAATAAATCATTCCATAAAATTTCCCTTTATTTTTATTAATAGGAATTTTTAATAATGTGGAATGGTTACATATTTAAGAACCAGAAATAAGGTGATTCAACCATTAAATTTGCATTCTTGAATTCCCTTGCCTTCTTTATGATGTAAGGAATGGTCTTTTACAGTGATTGATTAAGAATATGCTTTTATACTATACCTGTGCAAGAACAAGGAAAGAAAAATTTTGACTTTACAGTGTCAAATAATAATATTCAACTCCTAAAAGGTATCAGTAGAAAGTTATTCCACAAGGAATATTAAACAACTCAATACTGTTACTATATCCACATTTTGTACAACAGTCATTAGAAATAATTTATAAACAATTTCCTCAATCTAAAATTTATCATTATATGGATGATTTAACAATAGCTGATGCAGGGTAGATACATTAGGAAAAATGATTGATGAAGAGAATTTGTTCTTGCTGTGGGTTACAAATTCCTCCTGAAAAAATACAAAAAGGAGATTCTATCAATTGTATCTAGTATATCAGATAGGTTGACAAAATTTGACCACAGAAAGCACAAATCTAGAGAGATCTATTACAACCTCTTTTTCTATTTATATATTTGCATCACATCTGCAGTTTCCCTTCCTCCTCTTTTCTCATTCCCTCCCAACCTTCCATCTAGGCTTTTAGGTCCATTCCTACTATTTCTGCTTAGGAACAATCATTCTTCCCTCTGGTATCAACAAAAAATGTCTTATCAACTCTGGTAAGACTACTCTCATTTTTCAGTTGGGTTATTTAGAATTTTAATGTCTAGTTTCTTGAGTTCTATATATATTTTGGAAATCAGACCTTTGTCTGATGTGGGATTGGTGAAGATCTTCTCCCATTCAATTGGCTGACTTTTTATATTAGTGACTTTGTTCTTTGCTTTCAGGAGGTCCATTTATTCATTGTTGTTCTTATTGTCTTTGCTAAGAGGTATGCGTAGGAAGTGATCTCCTGTGTCCATGCATTTCAGGATACTTCCCTCTTTCTCTTCTATCAGGATCGGTGTGGTTAGATTTACATTGAGGTCTTTAATCCATTTGGACTTGAATTTTGTGCATAGTGAGAGATATGGATTTATTTTCATTCTTCAGTTCAGGTTGACATCCAGTCATGCCAGCACCATTTGTTAAAGATGCTTTTTTTCTTCCATTTTATAACTTTAGCTCCTTTGTCAAAAATCATATGTCCATAAGTTTGTGGATTAATATCCAGGTCTTTGATTCAATTCCATTCATCAACATCTCTGTTTTTATGCCAATACCAAGCTGTTTTCATTACTGTATCTCTGTAATAGAATTTGATGTCAGGGATGGTAATGCCTCCATAAGTTCCTTTATTGTATAGGATTATTTTGGCTATCCTGGGTTTTTTGTTTTTCCGTATAAAGTTGATTATTGTTCTCTTTAGGTCTCTGAAGAATTTTGTTAGGATTTTGATGGGTGGGATACTAAACTGAACAGAGAACTCTCAACAGAAGAAGTTCAAATGGTCAAAAGATACTTAAAGTCATGTTCTACTTCCTTAGCAATAAGGGAAATGCAAATCAAAACAACTTTGAGATACTATATTACCTGTCAGAATGGCTAAAATAAAAAAAAAACAATGATAACCTAAAATGGAGAGGCTGTGGAGTAAGGGGAACATTCATCCATTTCTGGTTGGAATGTAACTTGTGCAACAACTTTGGAAATCAGTGTGGTGGTTTCTCAGGAAATTGGGGATAAACCTACCTCAAGATCCACCAATACCACTCTTTGGAATATACCCAAGAGATGCCCAATCGTACTACAAAAGCATTTGTTCAACTATGTTCATAGCAGCATTATTTGTATTAGCTAGAATTTGGAAACAACCTAGATATACCTCAATGGAGAAGAGACAAAGAAAGTGTGGCACATATGCACATTAGAGTACTACTCATCTGTAAAAACAACGACATCTTGAACTTTGCATGCAAATGGATGGAAATAGAAAACACTATCCTGAGTGAAATAACCCAGACCCAACAAGAGGAATATTGTATATACTCACTCATTAGTGGTCTCTAGCCATAAACAAAAGACATTTAGCTTATAGTTCATGATCCTAGAGAAGCTAAACAATAAGGTAAACCCAAAGGAAAACATATATAGATCCTCCTGGAAATTGGAAGCAGACAAGATCACCAGGCAAAAGTTGGGAGCATTGGGGTGGGAATGGGGTAAGAAAAGGGGACAGGAGGAGAGAGAAGGGAGAAGGGGAGGATTGGGGAGATCTTGGTGGAATGGGAATGTTGAGATGGATTAAGGGAGGATATGGGAGCAAGGAAGAAGATAATTAAGAAAGCCATTTTAGGGTTGTCAAGAATCGTGGCTCTAAAGAGGTTCCCAGGTGTCCATGGAGATGTCACAAGCTAGGTCTCTGGGCAGTAGAGGAGAGGGTGCCTGGACTGAATTTGTACCATAGTCATACTGATGAAAATCTTGAATATCACCATAGAACCTTCGTCAGGCAATGGATGGAAATAGAGACAGAGAACCACATGGGAGCAGTGGACTGAAATCCCAAGGTCCAGTTGAAGAGCAGAAGGAGGGAGAAGATGAAAAAGGAAGTTAGGACCGTGAGGGGTGCGTCCACCCAGTGAGACAGTGTATCTGATCTAATGGGAACTCACAAAAGAAAGCTGGACTGGTACTGGACTATCATGTTATCAAACCGGACTCTCTGAATGCAGCTGACAATGGGTGCTGACTGAGAAGCCTATGATAATGGCACTGGGATTTGTCTCTACTGCATGTACTGGTTTTTTTGGGATCTTAGTCTGTTTGGATGCACACCTTCCTTGCTCTTGGACTTCCCACAGGGCAGGGTACCCTGCCTTATCTTAGGAATGCAGGAGGTGGGGGAACAGTGAGTGGGGGAGCAAGATGCAATGGAAAAATGGGAGGAAGTGGAAATTTTGAATGGTATTATTTATAAAGCAATATTTTAAAAAACAAGAAAAGAAAAGAAAGACTATTTTCCTCTCAATGTATTTATTCTGGGGACGGCAATACAGAACGAGGAATGGGTTCCCAGGAGCCAGTAAAGCATAAGAGACAGTCCCTGATCCCGTTATTAGGAATCACATCAATATACCAATCTACACAACTGTCACCTATCTGTGAAGGGCTTAGCTAGGTCCCATGCAAGCACTCAAGTTGTTGGTTCAGAATCTGTGAGTTTCTATGAGTTAGATTAATTTCTGTGGATTTTCTTACAATCCTTGACCCCTCTGGTTCCTATGACCCTTTCTTCCTCTCTTCAGCAGAATTCCCTGAGCTAGGCCTTATGTTTGGCTGTAGGTCTTTGTTTCTCTTCCCATAAGTTACTGGATGTAGGCTGTCTGATAAAAATTTGGATAGTTGCCAATCTGAATTCAGGAGATGGCAAGTTCAGATTACATATCCACTATTGATGAGAGTCTTACCCAGGATTACCTTTACAGATTTATAGCAGTTTCCCTTACATCAGGATTCTACCTGTCACTGAAAAGCACCCCTTTCTACTGATTTCTTTCAACTTCCCTCCACTCACTCCTCAACTGGCTCTCTCAAGTTTCTGTCAGGATCTGAATTTTTCCACCCAGGAGATCTCCTCTTTCTCTTCTCTGTGAGATCTATGTGTTCCCTATTGGGTCCTCCTAGTGACCTTGCCTGTGACTCTGTGAATTGTTGCATAGTTATCTTTTTCTTCACAACTGACAGTACATTATAAATTAAAATGAAACAAAACAAACCAACATAAAAATAAAAGATAACACACAAACCAAACAATAACAAAAGCAATTTATTCTGACCTTAATTCTTTGAATATTCCTACAACTAAGGGTTAAACATGAATTCCCTCTGCAGTGTTATTTCAAAATAAGTATTATGTTTTTTGAGGAGTATTTATACTAGTTTTGGTATATATATAGTCACTTTATGGTAATGCAATATTTTAAGAACAAAGTTAGCTAACATATATTTTTTGCCATTTAATTTTATAAAGGGTCTCATATAACCCACTGCAGCCTCAAACTCATCATATCGATGATACGATTTTGAAATTATCATCCTCCTACCTCTGTGTCTCAAGTGTTAGGATTCTGATTTTGTCTCCACATTCACTCTGTTTCCTGCATTGCTGGTGATTAAATTTGGGGCTTCATGCATTCTAAGACAACCACTCTACCAACCAAGGTATCTTCAGTATGAAGAAAATTTCAAAAGTCAAAACTGAGGAAGAGCCATCATTTAACATAAAACAATAACTCTGACTAAAGGCATTAACTGCAGAATCACGCCAGGTTGAAGTGGAATTAATATTTTTTGGCAGGTGTCACTGCAGAGGTACTTTATGTAAAAGGCTGCAGTAGCGTCTCTGTGGGTTGTAGTCTTAAGAGAGTCTTTCTTGATGGTTTCCATTAGCAAATAAAGTATAAGAATTCTTCCTTTACATCTCCTTGTTTCATTATCTTTGTGTTGTTAATGCTTGAGGAAACATATGTGCTTTGATTCTCTCAACTTTCATATTGGTTTTGTAAAGAACAGCAGGGGCACATTTTATTCCTAATCGGTATGCTGCATGGGCAGCAAAAGCACTTCACATTAAATACAAGAGGCCAGGTGGTCTATAAAGTACTAAAGTACTAACCACACCTAACTCAGCCTTATACACACACACACACACACACACACACACACACATATATATATATATCATATTTGTATATATATATAAATACAAATGGGCAAATCTGGGAGTGATAGGGACATAAACACCTCCCAGGAAAGAGTACACCAGTTGCTCAGTAACCAAATATGAAAAATCATGCATACACATAGCATTAAACAGAGAGGGTAGATATTATTGAAGATTATAATTGTATATATGCATGCATGTATGTATGTATACATATATATGCATGCAATAGCAATTAATGAACAAATAAGTCAGGGAATTGAAGAAGATCATGAAAGGATATATGTAAGGCTTCTGAGATTATTACAAGTATAACAAAATTATGAGAGATTGCAGTTAATAAATGTACTTTGGAGAAGTAACTATAGCAACAGATTTATTAAATGAAACATTAGAAACATATTTAAGTCCATAATTACTTCATTTATAAAATTGCTTTACATATACAATAATATTTCTCTAGAAAACTGCATGCACAGTTCAAAATAAATTACTTTTAAAATTGTATGAAATGAAAACTATATTTAATGAAGCAAAAGCTTGTGATGAAAGGTCAAAAGAAGTTTTGAAATTATTTTAACACACACACTTTCTATATAAACTACTAATATGTAATTTCTCTGTAGGTGTATCTATCAAAACATAACTATATTCACTTTAGGTATATATAATGAAATGTATTTGAAAATAAAGACAAACTGAACAATCTAAAATAAGTTCATGTGACTGATTCATAGGTATGGTAGGCATTGGTCATAAAGTATCAAAAGAGAGTGAGAAAGAATAAGTAAATCTATGGGGATTTCTAGGTGTATAGATAATTGTCTAAATAAGTAAGTGAACTTTAGAACTACAGATATGTTTTATTCCTATTTCAAACAAATTATTCATGTGGCTCCGTGTATTATGATTGCAGCTGTATTTATATATACTTGTTCTCCTGCAACATATGTATGGAGATCAGAACAGCCGAGTTAGTAGTTTCTATCCTTCCACCTATGGATCCCTAGGATTAACTCAAGTCATCAGATTTGGCAACAAGTGACATTAACTGCTAAGGTATCACATTACCCATGTTATTTATCTTAGCTTATAACTTGTCATAGCACATACAAAATATTAACTCATAATGACAAAATATTTATAAAGTTAAAGAATCAATTTTCTTTATTTTTTAGCTCTTGGAATCAATTCAAGAGAAGCTGAAGTCTATGAATCCCCAAGGACTATGAAAGCAAAAGGCTTTCCAATTTCATGGTTCTACTTAATGTGGAGAATGGAATCTTTCCAAGACAGACATGACTCTTGTCACTGTATAAAAGAGACACTGAAAGGAAACAACTCAGTGACATTGGTGATAGTAGAAACAATGATTAATAAGAATTTCAGATTTTAGGGAAACATCAATCAAAAGGGAAGGTCTGTTTAATAAAGCAACTATTATAGCGTGAGTACATCACAAAATGACTGTTGTGCTTTAAATTGCCATCACAATTACTCATTTAAGCTTTGTTTGTTTATGTTTTTGTTTTAGTAGCACATTGTCTTAAATCTTTCACAAGTTACAGCAAGTCTTGCATGTGTACTTTTTAATTGTTGTGTTTGATAAAAATACTACAAGTTTCTTTTCCAACTAGTCCTTGAGACATCAGAAAAGATAAAGTAGTTTTATATGCTCACATCTATTGATCACTTAGGGTAAACTTTAGAAGTTCCAAATTTCCAAATACAGAAAAATTTGTACTCACAGGCCACTAAACTTACTCTAATGTTATCCGATTAACTTTTGATTTTTAGATTCTCTAGTTTATCAAGATACAGACAATATCTTAGAAAATTAGTTATTAGAAATTGAGTGCAATTAGGGTAACATAGATTAGAGGAATCATAATTTACTAAGAATTCACAAAAATTTTTAAAAAGATGTGTAAAAAAACATTGGTATTCAGCAAGAAATATGCTCAATTTTGAACACAATAATATTAATTTTATATAATTCTGGTTTTGCTGCTCAAATTTTTTTATTTTTCCTATTTGTACTTGCATTTAAGTAGCAAAGTCTCTTGTTTTATAAATGTTATTAATTTTCTTGGAAATCTCAGAATTGAAATTTATATATTTTTCCAAAATACTGAAGTGTTTTGGGAATTTGAAATCAAACAGACCTCATTTTCACTATAGTTTTTATTCTGCATAGAGTTTATTGGTCTAGTACATCAATAAACATGATAATTATTACTATACAACGTTTTAAGTTCTTAACAGAAATTCACAAAATATCCTATTTTGTTAACATGCTAACCTTCCAATTTCAAACGTAAAAATAGTATGAAAATGTACAGACATTGAATTAATTAAAAAAACTATTGAGAAACCATTAAAATCAGACAGTCAAGGAAGAAAAAGGAAAAAAAGGAAAAATGAAAGAGAAAGTTAGAGAGGCAGAGAAAGGAATATTCATGAACACATTATTCAAACCGTTATATGAAGTATCATGTTGTAGATTTGAATGACTGTAAGTATATAACAATAAATAATAACATGAAACCTAGTAATATATGATTGTTCAGAGGTACAATAAAATGGATGAGTCCAAAGTTCAAGGAAAGACACAATGCTGAAAACTTGTCTTTGGCAGATAAATTGTCAATTTATTTGATGAGCTATTTTTCTCACAAATTTTAATACACTAGATTTGATTCTGCCTATAGAAATAGACAAAAAAAGACTTCATGTCTAGAAACTTTCTGTTTATGTTTAAAATACATGAATGGTTTATCATTCTGGTATTAAGACAATCAATTGAAGAGGCTGTAAATATGCCTCAGATAATAATTGAGGAATATTACCACTGAACGAAAGACAAAAAGATTTATTAAATGGTTGAAAAATGTAAACAGAGTAATTGCTGCTAGTATTTTTAGACAATATGCTCATTTATAATCCCATGATTATTATCTTTGTGATGTATAGAATTTTTCTATATTTATAAAAATATAATGAATAGAAAGGATATACTAACATGAAACAGTTATTATAAATCTTACTAAATACAATGTTGATATAAAATGTATTTTTTTCTTCTTCCTTGGCTGTGAATATTAAGTTACTGTTTTTGTTTCAGTAATGGTTTGTTAGGCTCTGTCTCTCTCAACCCATTGGAGCACAGTGGAATAATGGAAGAAGTAAACCAATCTATGGTTTCTGAGTTCATTTTCCAAGGGCTTTGTACCTCAAGGGAACTACAGATCTTCCTCCTGCTGCCATTTTCCACCCTCTACATGATGACTGTGGTAGGAAACATCTTTGTGGTCATATTAATCATCACTGATCATCATCTTTATTCTCCCATGTACTTTCTGTTAGCCAATCTCTCATTTATTGACTTATGCATTCCCTCAGTTACTACCCCCAACTGATCATAGACTTTGTAAAAGAAAATAAAATAATTTCCTATGGAGGCTGCATGAGCCAGATCCTGTTTGTGCATTTCTTAGTAGGGGGTGAGATGGTTCTTCTTGTAACAATGGCCTATGACCGCTATGTGGCCATCTGCAGGCCACTCCACTACACCAGCATCATGGACAGACAGAAGTGCATCTGGCTGGTTGTGATATCATGGATCATTGGATTTGTGCATGGCATTAGTCAACTGATCCTGATTTTGGAGCTACCTTTTTGTGGGCCTAGAGTGATAGACAGCTTTTTCTGTGATATTCCTTTGGTGATAAAATTAGCCTGCATCAATACTGATACTCTGGGAATTACGATAAATGCTGACAGTGGCCTTGTTGCAACAGCTTGCTTCATTTTCTTGCTGATATCTTACTCTTACATTCTAATAACTGTTCATCTTCACTCTAAAGATGGTTCATCAAAGGCACTCTCTACCTGCACCTCCCATATCATAGTGGTTGTACTATTATTTGTGCCTGTCATTTTCATCTATCTGTCGCCTGTCAGCATCACATGGATGGACAAGTTTCTTGCTGTATTTTACTCACTCATAACACCTCTCCTGAATCCAGCTATTTATACACTGAGAAATAAAGATATTAAGAAAGCCATAAAGAAGGTGATAAATCACATGTGAGTTCTCAAACAAATTTCTCAGATTCATCCAGGTGACATCTTCTCTAATCAGCAAAATCATTGTATATACATGATTTTATGAACATTTTACTGTAAAGTTAATTGTATAACAACTTGTTCCAGGAAGCTATAATTTGACATTAATATATTGTTATTAAGATAACCATTTGGAAATATATTTGAAATTGTAATACTTACTGTTTAACACATAGAATGAGTTCTACAAAATATACTTGTATATAATAAAGATTAGAAGATATGTTGCAAAAATAACAATCACATTAATACACATAGCTGTGTTTCTTAAATTGTTAACTTTTATATTTATTTAACTTTATTAAGATGGTCATTAGAAAAATTCTCTTTGAATTGCTTATCAATTGTATCATATTTAAAAATATGAACTTAGATGTTAATAGTAACTCTGTCTTTATAACAGAAGATATTAAAGATATTTGTGAAATTGCATCCACTTAGAACTCTAAATCTAAAAATATCAAATTGTAACATTAGTTTCCTCATAGGTTATATCTCTTCTACTTTTCAATTCTTAACTATTCTTATATATTCAGAATATTTTTATTTATGTTTTACTAAATATTTTCTATTTATTGTTCTCCCAAAAGAATAATCTGTTTATAATATTTTTTATTGCGAAAAGAAGAAAAAAAACATAAACAAAAAACAAGTTTCCACCTCCTCTCAGCCTCCCATTTCCCTTCCCCTCCTCCCACCCTTCTCCCCCTCCTCCCACCCTTCTCCCCCTCCTCCCACCCTTCTCCCTCTCCCCCCACTCCTCTCCCCTTCCCGCTCCAGTCCACAGAGCAGTCCGGGTCCCTGCCCTGTGTTAAGTCCTAGGTCCTCCCCCCTCCGTCCATATCTTGGAAGGTGAACATCCAAACTGGCTAGGCTCCCACAAAGCCAGCACATTAAGTAGGATCAAAACCCCCTGCCATTGTCCTTGGTGTCTCATCAGCCCTCATTGTTCACCATGTTCAGAGAGTCCGGTTTTATCCCATGCTTTTTCGGTCACAGTCCAGCTGGCCTTGGTGAGCTCCCCGTAGATCAGCTCCACTGTCTCAGTGGGTGGATGCACGCCTCGTGGTCCCGAATTCTTTGCTCATGTTCTCCCTCCTTCTGCTCCTCATTGGGACCTTGGGAGCTCAGTCCAGTGCTCCAGTGTGGGTCTCTGTCTCTATCTCCATCCATCACCAGATGAAGATTCTATGATGATATGCAAGATATTCGTCAGTATTGCTCTAGGATAGGATCATTTCAGGTTCCCAATCCTCAGCTGCCCAAGGAACTAACTGGGAACCTCATCTTGGGCACTAGGGAGCCCCTCTAGGGTCAAGTCGCTTGCCCACCCTAAAGTGGCTCCCTTAACTAAGAATTGTGGTTCCGTGCTCCCCTATCCACCTTTCCTTTATCCCAATTCTCCTGTTTCCCAGGTCCCCCCTCCTTCCCTTCTAACTTTTCTCTCCCCATCTCTCCTTACCCCCATCCCACACTCCCCCCCAAGATCCCATTTTCTCCAGGAAATTTGGTCTACTTCCCTTAGCCAAGAGGACAACTATATGTTTTTCCTTGGGTTCACCTTCTTCCTTAGCTTCTTTAGGTTCACCTACTGTAGACTCCGTGGTCCTTATTTATGGCTAGAAACCAATTACTAGTGAGTACATCCCATATTCATCTTTTTGGGTCTGGAACACCTCACTCAGGATAGTGTTTTCTATTTCCATCCATTTGCATGCAAAATTCGAGAAGTCATTGTTTTTTGCCGCAGCGTAGTACTCTAGCGTGTATATATTCCATACTTTCTTCATCCATTCTTCCATTGAAGGGCATCTAGGTTGTTTCCAGGTTCTGGCTATTACAAATAATACTGCTATGAACATAGTTGAACAAATGCTTTTGTCATTTGATAGAGCATCTCTTGGGTATATTCCCAAGAGTCATATTGCTGGGTCCAGGGGTAAGTTGATCCTGAATTTCCTGAGAAACCGAAACACTGACTTCCACAGTGGTTGCACAAGATTGCATTCCCACCAGCAATGGATGAGGGTACCCGTTCTTCCACAGCCTCTCCAGCAAAGGTTATCCTTGGTGTTTTTGAGTTTAGCCATTCTGACAGGAATAAGATGATATCTCAAAGTTGTTTTGATTTGCATTTCCCTGATGGCTAAGGAAGTTGAGCACGACCTTAAGTGTCTTTTGGCCATTTGAACTTCTTCTGTTGAGAATTCTCTGTTCAGTTCAGTGCCCCATTTTTTAATTGGGTTAATTAGCATTTTAAAGTCTAGTTTCTTGAGTTCTCTATATATTTTGGAGATCAGACCTTTGTCTGTTGTGGGGTTGGTGAAAATCTTCTCCCAGTCAGTAGGTTGCCTTTGTGTCTTAGTGACCATGTCGTTTGCTTTACAGAAGCTTCTCAGATTAAGTAGGTCCCATTTATTCAATGTTGCCCTTAATGTCTGTGCTTCTGGGGTTATACATAGGAAGCGATCTCCTGTGCCCATCTGTTGTAGGGTATTTCCCACTTTCTCTTCTATCAGGTTCAGTGTGTTCGGGCTGATATTGAGGTCTTTAATCCATTTGGACTTGAGTTTTGTGCACGGTGAGAGATATGGGTCTATTTTCATTCTTCTACATGTTGACATCCAGTTGTGCCAGCACCATTTGTTGAAGATGCTTTCTTTTTTCCATTGTATCCTTTTAGCTCCTTTATCGAAAATGAGGTGTTCATAGGTTTGTGGGATAAAATCCGGGTCTTCTATACGATTCCATTGGTCGACTTCTCTGTTTTTATGCCAGTACCTCACTGTTTTCATTACTGTAGCTCTGTAATAGAGTTTGAAGTCAGGGATGGTAATGCCTCCAGAAGATCCTTTATTGTATAGGATTGTTTTGGCTATCCTGGGTTTTTTTATTTTTCCATATAAAGTTGATTATTGTCTTCTCCAGATCTGTGAAGAATTTTGATGGGATCTTGATGGGGATTGCATTGAATCTATAAATTGCCTTTGGTAGAATTGCCATTTTTACTATGTTGATCCTCGCAATCCAAGAGCAAGGGAGGTCCATCCATTTTTTGGTATCCTCTTCAATTTCTTTCTTCAATGCCTTAAAGTTCTTGTCAAATAGATCTTTCACTTCCTTGGTTAGATTTACCCCAAGATATTTTATGCTGTTTGTGGCTTTCGTGAATGGTGAAGCTTCTCTGATTTCCCTCTCTGCTTCCATATCCTTTGTGTATAAGAGGGCGACTGATTTTTTGGAGTTGATCTTGTATCCTGCCACATTACTAAAGCTGTTTATCAGCTGTATAAGTTCTTTGGTGGAGTTTTGGGGGGTCGCTTATGTACACTATCATATCATCTGCAAATAATGAAAGTTTAACTTCTTCCTTTCCAATTCGAATCCCCTTTATCCCACTATGTTGTCTTATTGCTATTGCTAGAAATTCAAGCACTATATTGAAGAGGTATGGCGAGAGTGAACAGCCTTGCCGTGTTCCTGAGTTAAGCGGGATGGCTTTGAGTTTCTCACCGTTTAATTTGATGTTAGCTGTCGGCTTGCTGTATATAGCTTTTATTATATTTAGGTATGACCCTTGTATCCCTAATCTCTCCAAGACTTTTAACATAAATGGATGTTGAATTTTGTCAAATGCTTTTGCAGCATCTAATGAAATGATCATATGTTTTTTTTCTTTCAGTTTATTTATATGCTGGATTACATTGATAGATTTTCGTATGTTGAACCAGCCCTGCATCTGAGGAATGAAGCCTACTTGATCATAATGGATAATTTTTCGGATGTGTTCTTGGATTCGATTTGCCAGTATTTTGTTGAGGATTTTTGCGTCGATATTCATGAGTGAGATTGGCCTGTAGTTCTCTTTCCTGGTTGAGTCTTTGAGTGGTTTTGGTATCAGAGTAATTGTGGCTTCATAAAACGAATTTGGTAATGACCCTTCTGTTTCTATATTGTGGAATACGTTAAGGAGTATAGGTATTGGAAGTTCTGGTAGAATTCTGCATTGAAACCATCTGGTCCTGGGCTTTTTTTGGTAGGGAGGTTTTTGATAACAGCTTCTAATTCTTCGCGACTTACAGGTCTGTTTAGATTGTTCACCTGGTCCTGGTTTAGTTTTGGTAAATGGTATTTATCTAAAAAAGCGTCCATTTCTTTTACATTTTCCAGTTTTGTGGCATACAGGCTTTTGTAGTAAGATCTAATGACTCTCTGAATTTCCTCTGTGTCTGTGCTTATGTCCCCCTTTTCATTTCTGATCTTATTAATTTGCGTGTTCTCTCTCTTTCGTTTGATTAGTTTGGATAGGGGTTTATCAATCTTGTTGATTTTCACCAGGAACCAGCTTTTTGTTTCATTGATTCTTTGGATTGTTTTCTGTGTTTCTATTTTGTTGATTTCAGCCCTCAATTTGATTATTTCCAGTCTTCTACTCCTCCTAGGTGAGTCTGCTTCTATTTTTCTAGAGCTTTCAAGTGGGCTGTTAAGTCTCCAATATGTGCTTTCTCTGTTTTCTTTAGGTGGGCACTTAGTGCTATGAACTTTCCTCTCAGGACTGCTTTCATAGTGTCCCATAAGTTCGAGTATGTTGTTTCTTTATTTTCATTGAATTCAAGGAAGACTTTAATTTCTTTCTTTATTCTTCCTTAATCCAGGTATGGTTCAGTAGTTGACTGTTCAGTTTCCATGAGTTTGTAGGCTTTCTGGGGGTAGCATTGTTGTTGAATTCTAACTTTAATCCATGGTGATCTGATAAGACACAGGTGGTTACTAATATTTTTTTTGTAACTGTGTAAGTTCGCTTTGTTACCAAGTATGTGGTTAATTTTCGAGAAGGTTCCATGAGCTGCAGAGAAGAAGGTATATTCTTTCCTCTTTGGGTGGAATAATCTATAGATGTCTGTTAAGTCCATTTGCTTCATTACCTCCATTAATTCTCTAATTTCTCTGTTAGGTTTCTGTCTGATTGACCTGTCCATTGTTGAGAGAGGAGTGTTGAAGTCTCCTACTATTAGTGTGTGCGGTTTGATGGCTGCCTTGAGTTTTAGTAATGTTTCTTTTACGTACGTTGGTGCTTTTATATTAGGGGCATAGATATTCAGGATTCAAACTTCTTCCTGATGAATTGTTCCTGTTATGAGTATAAAATATCCCTCTCTATCTCTTCTGATTGATTTAAGTTTGAAGTCAACTTTGTTAGAAATTAGTATGGCCACACCTGCTTGTTTCTTAGGTCCATTTGCTTGATAAGCCTTTTCCCAGCCCTTTACTCTGAGTAGGTGCCTGTCTTTGTGGTTGAGGTGTGTTTCTTGTAGACAGCAGAATGTTGGATCCTGTTTTCTTATCCAATCTCTTAGCCTGTGCCTTTTTATAGGTGAGTTGAGCACATTGATATTAAGTGATATTAATGACCAGTGGTTGTTAACTCCGGTCACTTTTTAAGTAGTAGGGTTTGTGTGTTTTCCTTCTTTGATTTGCGCTGGTGAAGAGTCTCTAGATGTCTGAGTTATTGTGGTCATTGTTGGACTCCTTGGTTAGTGATTTTCCTTCTATTATTTTCTGTAAGGCTGGATTTGTGGCTATGTATTGTTTAAATTTGTTTTTATCCTGGAAAATTTTGTTTTCTCCATTTATAGTGAATGAAAGTTTGTCTGGATATAGTAGTCTGGGCTTGCATCCGTGGTCTCTTAGTTTTTGGAGAACATCTATCCAGGACCTTCTGGCTTTCATGGTTTCCATAGAGAAGTCAGGTGTAAGTCTGATAGGTTTACCTTTATAAGTAACTTGGCGTTTTTCCTTTGCGGCTCTTAATATTCTTTCTTTATTCTGTATATTTTGTGTTTTGATTATTATATGGCGAGGGGATGTTTTCTTTTGATCCAGCCTATTTGGTGTTCTGTATGCTTCTTGAACCTTCATAGGTACATCTGTCTTCAGGTTGGGAAAGTTTTCTTCTATAATTTTATTAAGTATATTTTCTGTACCGTTGAGCTGCACTTCTTCTCCTTCTTCTACTCCAATTATTCTTAGATTTGGTCTTTTTATTGTGTCCCATATTTCCTGAATGTTTTGTGATGAGAGTATGTTGGACTTGCTGTTTTCTTTGATCAGAGTGTTTATTTTCTCTATGTTATCCTCAGAATCTGATATTCTTTCTTCTATCTCTTGTATTCTGCTGGTTATACTTGATTCTGTAGTCTCTATTCATTTACCTAGATTTTCCGTGTCCAATCGTCCCTCTGTTTGTGTTTTCTTCTTTGCCTCCATTTCAGTTTTCAAGTCATGAACTGTTTCCTTTATCTGCTTGATTGTTTTTCCTTGGTTTCCTAGGGTATCATTCACTGATTTACTCAATTCCTCGAACTTTCTATTATACTTCTCATCCATTTCTATAAGGGCATTTTTTATATGCTGTTTAAGGGTGTCAATCACTTTCATGAAGTCAGTTTTTTCTACTTCTTCTTGATTAAGGTGTTCATGTCCTCCTGTTGTGGGGTCACTGGCTTCTGTTGGTTTCGTGTTGTTTTTCAGATTGTTGGGAGAATTCCTTCATTGGCGTCTGCCCATCTCTTCCTCGCAATACTCCCCTTTGGATCTTCTTTTATAGGATCAGGTCTTCTTGCCCACTGATGTACCTTCCCAGTGATGTCACTCCCCAGAGATGTTTCTCCACAATGATGTTTCACTGGATGCCCAGAACGAAACTCCACGCTGCTTGGTTAGCTCGCGAACAAAGGGCCCACCCTGCTCGCTGGGGGCAGGCTATGGGAACAAAGGAGCTACCGGCCACCCCTTTGTCCTCCTGGTTCGGGTTCTGTCCCAGCACCCTAGCAGGCTGAGTAGGGAGGCGCTATGCCCCAAAGAAGGGAGGGAGGGAGGGAGTCAGGGGGCGTGGGGATCTGGATGTAAGCTGAATGGGATAGGAAGTGAGAGGAGGTTTGGGCAGTATAGCCCCTGTAGGATGGCCAGGAAGTGTGGGCGGGCTGAGGTATGATCCCAGCTGCTGCAGCACTCACTCACCACAATGATGTTTCACTTGGTGCCCAGATCGAAACTCTGTGCTGCTTGGTTAGCTTGCGAACAAAGGGCCCACCCCGCTCGCTGCGGGCAGGCTATGGGAACAAAGGAGCTACCGGCCACCCCTTTGTCCTCCCGGTTCGGATTCGGTCCCAGCGCCCTAGCAGGCTGGGCAGGGAGGCGCTATGCCCCAAAGGAGGGAGGGAGACAGGAGTTGTGGGGATCTGGATGTAAGCTGAGTGGGATAGGAAGAGAGAGGCGGTTTGGGCAGTATAGCCCCTGTAGGATGGCCAGGAAGTCTGGGCGGGCTGAGGTATGATCCCAGCTGCCGCAGCACTCACCACAATGATGTTTCACTCGGTGCCCAGATCGGAACTCTGCGCTGCTTGGTTAGCTCGCGAACAAAGGGCCCACCCCCTCTGTTTATAATATTTAATAATACTTTTCTCAGTTCACAAATTATTTGCCTTATCATGATTTTATATTATTTAATGAAGTAACATAACTGTCGAGGCCAGTTAGGTAATCATTAAACACTTGATAATATGATATTCATTATAATTCATACTATATATCATTCGATGTAATGTTTACTTTACTGAATAAACTGTATGTAACCATGTTTACAATAGCTGGTAGGCAAGTTCATTTCTAAACAGATATGAATTCAAACTTTTTGCCAACCTTTCTTAAGCTGATAGTTAAAATCAGCCGGTATATATATTCTAATAAGTTAAAGAGGTTGTCATAACATAAATTATCTAAAATACAAAACAAATATCTGTATCATGTCCTCCTGAAATCATATGATTACAGGAAATGTTATCTCATGTCTGGCCAGACTTTGATGTGTACATATGTGTCGGTTCCGGTATCTTTTTCAGAACAAATTATCTCCCATGTGTTTATAGATTTAATTTTCAACTATACTGTCACCCTCTTTTATTATGTTATTTGACAATATCTGCAATAAGATGATTACATCTGATATAGTCTGTGCCCTCTTATTGTTTCCCACCCTTACTATCTATCCCTTTCTACATTCACAAAATATCACACTCAGACAACACACACACACAAACAGAACTCCATTCATGTATTTTATTTTTGTTTTGCTTTTTGATTCATTGCTATGACCCATAGCCATCTGTGTGTCCATTGATTACAACTATCCCTTGGGCACTAGGCTATCATCAGTCGGTGTCAACTGACGAAAATGCCTGGCACTGTCCCAGAATCACCAGTGGCTCACAGTTTAGCTTGGAGATGTAGACGTACATAGGTACTCTCTGATCTTTGATTGACGGCTTGCTGATGATTTTCTTGTGTGGCGCCCAGAGTAGGTAACTTTGAGATCATGACTGCAATGGCTGTCTCATGTCTACATGATTACATTTCACAGTTCTGGCATTCTTCCTTACCTGTTCCTCACTCTTTTTCAGGATGATTTTATTATTTTAAACCTAGAGACACCTTGTGTTCACATGCTCAGAGTCACATTATGACAACAGAACACTGTAAGGACTCCTTGCTAAACTATATAATTAAACTATAAAATGAACTCTTACTTCCTGTGTAGTTTTTAAGAATATAAATTTCATTTAAATTTTAGCAATTCAGTGACAGAATTCTATGTAATCTGTGTTTCAAGATGCATAAACCTTGGTGTTTGGAACAATATCCTAATATAACAGAAAAAAAGTCATAGAACAATTGCTATAGGAACAGCTAAAATCAACATGTAGAAGAATAAGTCATTTAAAATATTTTTCTTTTATTTTTATTAATAGGAATTCTGATAATGGGGAATTGTTACATATTTAAGAGCCAGAAATAAGGTGATTAAGCCATTAATCTTGCATTCTTGAATTCCCTGGCCTTCTTTATGATAAAATGAATCGTCTTTTACAGTGATTGATTAAAATATGCTTTTATATTGTACCTGTGCAAGAATAAGGAAAAGAAAATTTTGATTTTACAGTTCCAAATAATAATATTCAGCCTCTTAAAATATATCAGGAAAGTTATTCCATAAGGAAGGTAAACAACTCAATACAATATCCATATTTTGTACAGCAGTCATTAGAAATAATTTATAAACAATTTCCTCAATCTAAAATTTATCATTATATGGATGATATCATAATGACTGATTCAGAGGCAGATACATTAGGAAAACTGATTGATGAAGTAAAAAGAATTTTTCCTTGCTGTAGGTAACAAATTCCTCCTGAAAAAAATACAAAGGGGAGATTCTATCATTTGTATCTAGTAGATCAGATAAGTTGACAAATAATTTGACTCTAGAAAGTACAAATCAAGAGAGATCATTGCAATTTCTTTCTTCTATTTATTTATTTATTTATATCACAACTTCAGTTTCTCCTTTTTACTCTTCTCTCATCCCCTCCCTACATCTCATCAAGGTCCATTCCTAATATTTTTGTTCAGAAAGGATCAGTCTTCTCTTGTGTATCAACAAAGAATGGCATATAAATTTGTAGTAAGACTACTCTCCTCTCATTGTATTTAGGCTGGGGAAGGCAATACAGAATGAGGAATGGGTTCCCAGGAGCCAGTAAGACATGAGGGACAGTCCCTGCACCCATTTTTAAAAGTCATATCAATAAACCAAGCTATACTCTTGTCACGTATCTGTAAGGGCTTAGATCGGTCCCATGCAGGCTTTCTAGTAGTTGGTTTAGAATTTGTAAGTTTCTATGACTTAGACTAATTTCTTTGGATTTTCTTACAATGTTCTTGACCCCTCTGGTTCTTATGACCTTTTCTCCCTTTCTTCAATTCCCTGAGCTAGGCCTTATGTTTGGCTGTATGTTTCTGCATCTGCTTCCATCAGTTACTGGATATAGGCTGTCTGATAAAAATTTAGGTAGTCACGAATCTGATCACAAAAGATAGCAAGTTCAGATTACATATCCACTATAGATGGGAGTCTTACCCAGAATTAACTTTATAGCAGTTTCCCTTGCATCAGGATTCTACCTGTCACTGAAAAGCACCCCTTTCTACTCATCTCTTTCACATTCTCTACCCTCTGCCCACTCCGCAACTGGCTCTCTCAAGTTTTTGTCCTAATCTGCCTTTTTCCACACAGGAGCTCTTCTTTTTCCCTTCTCTGTGAGATCCATGTGTTACCCCTTGGGTCCTCCTAGTTACCTTGCCTGTGAATCTGTGAATTGTTGCATGGTTATCTTTTTCTTCACAACTGATATCCCATTATTAATTAAAATGGAACAAAACAAACAAACATAAAAAACAAAAGATACTAGACAAACCAAACAATAGCAAAAGTAATTTGTCCTGATCTCAATTCTTTGAATATCTGCACATCTAAGATTTAAACTTGTATTCTTTTTGCAGTGTTATTTCAAAAGAAGTATTGCTGTTCTTTGAGGAGTATTTATACTAGTTTTGGTATATATATATATATATATATATATATATATATATATTGTTACTTTATGGTAATGCAACATTTTAAGAACAAAGTTAGCTAACACATATATTTTTTTTTTCTGGCATGGCACCCTTTGCCGTTTAATTTTGTACAGGGTCTCATGTAACCCAATGCAGCCTCAAACTCATCATATCACTGATACGACTTTGAAATTATCATCCTCCTACCTCTGTGTCTCAAGTGTTAGGATTCTGGTTTTGTCTCCACATTCACTCTTTTTTTTTTGCATTGCTGGTGATTAAATTTGGGGCTTCATGCATTCTAAGACAACCACTCTACCAACAAAGATATCTACAGTATGAAGAAAATTTTACAAGTCAAAACTGAAGAAGAATGATCGGTTAATATAAAACAATAACTCTGACTAAAGGGATTAACTACAGAATCACTTCAGGTTGAAGTAGAACTAATAGTTTTTTGGCAGGTGTCACTGTAGAGGTATTTTATATAAAAGGCTGCAGTAGCTTCTCTGTGAATTGTGGTCTTGACAGAATCTTTCTTCATGATTTCCATTAACAAACCATGTATAAGAATTCTTCCTTCACACCCTCCATGGTTCATTATCCTTGTGTTGTTAATGCGTGAGGAAACATATGAGCTTTGATTCTCACAACATTCGTGTTGGTTTTGTGAAGAAAAGCAGGGGCACATTCTACTGCTTATCAGTATGCTGCATGGGCAGCAAAAGCACTTCACATTAAACATGAGAGGCCGGTCCCAATGGATACCTCTATAAAGCACTACCACATCTAACTCATCCCTACACACACACACACACACACACACACACACAAAATATACACAAATGGCCAAATCTGGGAGTGATAGAGGCATAACTCCCTCCCAGTAAATAGTACAACTATTGGTTACTCAGTAACCAAACGTGAAAAGTCATGCATTCACATAGCGTTAAACAGACAGAGCATATTATTGGAGATTATAATTGTATATATGTATTTATGTATGTAACATATATATGCATGCAATAACAATTAATGATCAAATAAGTCAGGGAATTGAAGGAGAAGATGGATGGATATATGCAAGGCTTCTGATATTATTACAAGTATAACAAAAGTATAATATATTGAAGTTAATGTACTTTGAGAAGCAACTATAGCAACAGATTTATTATGGGAAAGATTAGAAGCATATATAAGTCTATAATTACTTTGTTTATAAAACTGAATTTCATATAAAATAATGTTACTCTAGAAAACTGCATGCAGAGTTTAAAATTGTATGGAACGACTGAGAAACCAAGGACAATGGCACTGGGTTTTGATCCTACTGTATGTACTGACTTTGTGGGAGCCTAGTCTGTTAGGATGCTCACCTTCCTAGTATTGGATGGAGGGGGGAGGACCTTGGACTTCCCACAGGGCAGGGAACCCTGACTGTTCTTTGCACTGGAGAGGGAGGGGAGGGAGGTTGGGGGGAGAGGGAGGTAAATGGGAGGAGGTGAGGAGGTGGAAATTTTTAATTAAATAATATAAAAATTAAAAATTTTATGAAATGAAGCAAAAGCTTGTGATAAAAATTCAAAAGAAGTTTTGAAATTATTTTACAACATACAGTTTCTATATAAACTACTAATATGTGATTTGCTGGTGTGTCTATCAAAACATAACGATGGTCACTTTAAGTATATATAATAAAATGTATTTAAAAATAAAGGCAAACTGAATAACCTAAAATAAGGTCATGTGCCTGATTCATAGGTGTGGTAGACATTTGTCATAAAGTATCAAAAGAGAGTGAGAAAGAAAGAATAATTAAATGGGCATTTCTAGATTTAGAGATAATTATCTAAATAAGCATGTGAACTTTAGAACTACAGATTATGTTTTATCCTTTTTCCAACTAACTATTACAATTATTCATGTGGCTCCGTGTATTATGATTGCAGCTGTGTTTATTTGTACTTGTTCTCCTGTAACATATGTATGGAGATCAGAAAACAGCTGAGTGAGTGGTTTCTATCCTTCCACTTTGAGGATCCCTAGGATTAACTCAAGTCATCAGACTTGGCAACAAGTGACATTCACTGCTAAGGTATCACATTACCCATGTTATTTATCTTAGCTTGTAACTTGTTATAACATATACAAAATATTAACTTATAATTACAAAATATTTATAAACCTAAAGAATCAATTTTCCTTATTTTTGAGCTCTTGGATTCAATTCAAGAGAAGCTGGAGTCTATGAATCCCCAAGGACTATGAAAGCAAAAGGCTTTCCAATTTCATGGTTCTATTTAATGTGGAGAATAGGAATCTTTCCAAGGCAGACATGACTCTTGTCAGTGTATATAAGAGACACTGAAAGGAAACAACTCAGTGACATTGGTGATAGTAGAAACAATGATTAAGAGTTTCAGATTCTAGGGAAACATCATTCAAAAGGGAAGATCTGTTTAATAAAGTGATTGCTGTAGCGTGAGTACATCACAAAATGACTGTTGTGCTTTAAATTGCCATCACAATTACTCATTTAATCTTTGCTTGTTTATATGCTTTTGTTTTAGTAGCACATTGTTTTAAATCCTTCACAAGTTACAATGAGTCTTGCATGTGTAATTTTTAATTGTTGTGTTTGATAAAAATACTATAAGTTTCTTTTCCAACTAGTCCTTGAGACATCAGAAAAGATAAAGTAGTTTTATATGCTCACATCTGTTGATCACTTAGGGTAAACTTTAGAAGTTCCGAATTTCCAAATACAGAAAAATTTGTACTCACAGGCCACTAAACTTACTCTAAAGTTATCTGATTAATTTTTGAATTTTAGATTCTCTAGTTCCTCAAGATACAGACAATATCTTAGAAAATTAGTTATTAGAAATTGAGTGCAATTAGCGTAACATAGATTAGAGGAATCATAATTCACTAAGAATTCACAAATTCTTTAAAAGATGTATTAAAAAGACATTGGTATTCAACAAGAAATATGCTCAATTTTGAATACAATAAAATTAATTCTATATAATTCTGACCATTTTTGCTACTTAAATTAATCATTATTATTCTTATTTGTATTTGTATTTAAATAGCAAAGTCTCTTGTTTTACAAATGTCATTAATTTTATTGGACTTCTCAAAATTGAAATTCCTATCATTTGTTTGATAATTAAAAGTAATATTGGGGATTCAAAATCAGACAGACCTCATTTTTCACTAGAGTATCAATTCTACATGCAGTTTATTGGCCCAGAAAATTATTATTACCATATGATATTTTAAGTTCTTAACAAGAAACTCACAAAATATCCCCTAATTTGTTAACATTTACCCTTCCCATTTTAAGCCTAAAAATAGTATGAAAATTTACAGACATTAAAATTAGGAAAGAAAACTTATGAGAAAGCTTTAAAATCAGACAGTCAATAAAAGAAAACAGAAAAGTGGAGAGATGAAACAGAAACGTAGAGAGGCAGAGAAAGAAACATTCATGAACAAATATTTCAAACTGTTGTATGAAGTATCATGATTTTAGTTGAAAGGCTGTATGCATATGACCTAGTATTACATGATTGTTCAGAGATATACTCCAAAGGATAAGTCCAAAGCTCAAATGCTGAAAACATGTGTTCAGCAGGTGGATTGTCAATTTATTTGATGAACTATTTTTTTCACAAATTTTAATATTCTGGATTTGATTCTGCCTATAGACATAGTCAAAAATTGACTTTATACATGGAAAGTTTCTCTTTATGTTAAAAATTTGTGAATGGCTTATCATTTTGGTATAAAGACAATCCAATGAAGATGCTGTAAATATGGCTCAGATAATAATTGAGGAACATTACCTCTGATCCCACAAAAAAAAGATAAATTTAAGAGTTTAAAAATTTAAACAGAGTAATAGCTGCTGGTATTTTTAGAAAATATACTCATTTACACCCCTATGCATATTATCATTGAGATGTATAGAATTTTCCTATATTTAGAAAAATATAATGATTAGAAAGGATATACCAACATGAAACAGTTCTTGTAAATCTTACTAAATACAATGTTGATATAATTTGTATTCTTTTCTTCTCACTTGACTGTGAATACTAAGTTACTGTTTCTGTTTCAGTAATGGTTTCTTAGGCTCTGTCTCTCTCAACCCATTGGAGCACAGTGAAATAATGGAAGAATTAAACCAATCTGTGGTTACTGAGTTTATTTTCCAAGGACTTTGTACTTCAAGGGAACTACAGATCTTCCTCCTGCTGCCATTTACCACCCTCTACCTGATGACTGTGGTAGGAAACATCTTTGTGGTGATACTAATCATTTCTGATAATCATCTTCATTTCCCCATGTGCTTTCTGTTAGCCAATCTCTCATTTATTGACTTATGCATTTCCTCAGTTACTACCCCCAAACTGATCATAGACATTGTTAAAGAAAATAAAATAATTTCCTATGGAGGTTGCATGAGCCAGATCCTCTTTGCACATTTCTTTGTAGGGAGAGAGATGGTGCTTCTTGTAACAATGGCCTATGACCGCTATGTGGCCATCTGTAGGCCACTCCACTACACCAGCATCATGGACAGACAGAAGTGCATCTGGCTGGTTGTGATATCATGGATCATTGGATTTGTGCATGGCATTAGTCAACTGATCCTGATTTTGGAGCTACCTTTTTGTGGGCCTAGAGTGATAGACAGCTTTTTCTGTGATATTCCTTTGGTGATGAAATTAGCCTGCATCAATACTGATACTCTGAGAATTATGATAAATGCTGACAGTAGTGTTGTAGCAACAGCTTGCTTCATTTTCTTGCTGATATCTTACACTTACATTCTAATAACTGTTCAGCTTCACTCTAAAGATGGTTCATCAAAGGCACTCTCTACCTGTACCTCCCATATCATAGTGGTTGTGCTATTATTTGGGCCTGTCATTTTCATCTATCTGTCGCCTGTCAGCATCACATGGCTGGACAAGTTTCTTGCTGTATTTTACTCAGTCATAACACCTCTCCTGAATCCAGCCATCTATACACTGAGAAATAAAGATATAAAGAATGCCATAAAGAAGTTGATAAATCAGAGGTGAATTCTGGATTAATTTTTGAATCTTTTCTAATTAGCAAGTTCATTGTGTAAACATGATTTTATGCCTATTTTATTGGAAATTTAATTGTACAATAACATTTGCTGGGAATCTATAATTTATATTTAGCTTATGGTAATTAATAAAACCATTTGAAAATATTTTTGAAATTGTAATACGTACAGTTTACCATGTAGAATGAGTCCTGAAAAATACTTGTATATGTTAAAGATTAGAAGATATGTTGAAAAAATAACAATCACATTAATACATGGAGCTTTGTTTCTTAAATTGTTAGATTTATATTTAGATTTAACTTAATAAGATTGTTATTAACAAAATTCTCTTTGAATTGCTTATCAATTGCATAAAATTTTAAAATATGTCATTCTTCCCTAAACCTAATTCTTTGTAACCGAAGATATTTAAGATGGTTGTGAAGATTGCATACACTTAGAAATTAAAATGTTAAAAATACCAAATCATAATGTTAGTTGCCTCATATTGTTATAACCTCTTTAAGTTTTTAAGTCATCTCTATTCATATAAATTCAGAATTTTTAATATTTAATCTATACCTAAAAGAACAATCTATTTATAATATTTGAATATACTTTCTTCAGTTCACAAATTATTTGTATGATCATGATTTTTATATTATATAATGAAGTAACATAACTGAAAAGGCCAGTTAGGTAATCATTATACACTTGATAATATGGCATTCATTATAATTCGTTGTATATGCCATTTGATGTAATGCTAACCTTACTATATGTATATATGTTTACAATAGCTGGGAGGCTAGTTAATTTCTAAATAGACATGAGAATCAGAACTTCTTGAATATTATGGCTAAAATCAAATGGTATCTATATTCTAATAAGTTAAAATGGCTGTCATAATGTAAATTATCCAACAATACAACACAAATATCTGTATCATGTTCTTCTAAAATCATACATTACAGTAACAAATGGCTCATGCCTGGCCACAGATTTTGATATGTACATATGTGTAGGTTCTGGTCTTTTTCAAAACAAATTATCTCCACTGTGTTTAGAGATTTAACTCTCAACTATACTGTCACAATAATTTTATTAAGTATGTTTTTTGACAATATCTATAACAAGCTGATTATATCTGATAAAGTCTATGACCTCTTATTTCCCTCCCCCACTTACAAGCCCCTTCTCCACACACAAAATCACTCACACAATACACACACAAACAGATTCATGTATTTTTGTTTTGCTTTTTGATCCATTGCTATGACCCATAGCCATCTGTGTGTCCACTGATTGCAACTATCCCTGGGGCACTATGATCTCATCAGTTGGTCTCAACTGAAGAAAATGCCTTGCACTGTCCCAGAATCACCATTGGCTCACAGTTTAGCAAAATGTATACTAACTAATTGTTAAAAGTAGTGATTTTCGTTGTAAGTTGCTCATATAACTATAATATATACTAATCAGACTCATCCTTCTTTCTGTCACTTATTTGCCTGTTTCTGCATCCACTGGTGCCTTTCTTCTTCCCAGTTACACTTTCTTCTACTTTTATTTATAAAAACAATTTATTTAATTATTTATTTATTAAAAAATTTCACCTCCTCCTCTCCTCCAATTTCCCTCCTCCTCCAGCCACTCCCTGTCCTCCTCCCTCCACTCTCCCTACCCCTCCCTCTCTAGTCCTAAGAGCAGTCAGGGTTCCCTGCCCTGTGGGAAGTCCACGGTCCTCCCTACTCCATCCAGGTCTAGGAAGGTGAGCATCCAAACAGACTAGGTTCCTACAAAGCCAGTACATGCAGTAGAATCAAAACCCAGTGCCGTTTTCCTTGGCTTCTCAGTCAGCCCTCATTGTCAGCCACATTCAGAGAGTCAGGTTTGATCACCGGTTCCATTAGTCTCAGTCCAGCTGTCCTTGGTGAGCTCCCATTAGATCAGTCACACCTTCTCCGTGGGTGGGCGCACCCCTCGCGGTCCTGACTTCCTTGGTCATGCTCTCCCTCCTTCTGCTCTTCATTTGGACATTGGGATATCAGTCCAGTGCTCCAATGTGGGTCTCCATCTCTATCTCCATCCATCACCAGAAGAAGGTTCTATGGTGATATGCAAGATATTCATCAGTGTGGCTATGGGATAAGGCCAGTTCAGGCACCCTCTCCTCTGCTGCCCAAGGAACAAGCTGGGGACATAAATTTGTATCAATAAAAACAATGTTTTTCATTGAAAGTCCTCCTGAATCAGTGCCATTTCACTGAGCATGATCTATATTTTTGTTCATTTGATGATAGCCCTCCCTCTGTTTCCTGGTTCCTGTCGCAGGCCAAGAACCCTCTCACCCCTCCGAAGGGTCTTCAGGAACAGGACCAGGCTCCCCTTTTGCCAGTGACCTCGCCAACAAAAGGCCTACCTCTTTGATTTAATTGTAGTGGGGCGATCTGCTCTCGTTAGTGCGCTCCCGTCCCTGCCGCTTGCATCTGCCGCCATGCAGGTCCCCACTGCTTGCGTCTGCCTCCGAGCGGGTCCCCCTGGAACTTACTTTGTGGACCAGACTGGCTTTGAATTCAGAGATCCACCTGCCTCTGTCTCCTGAGCGCTGGACCCTTAGAAATATTCCATCATGCCCAGGTTCTGAATTCTTTGGACTTGTTATTGTGCCACCTTCGAATAACGACGGGCAGCCTGGAGAAAGTTCTGCTTTCGTACCTTGAAATATGGTCTTACTAAGGGTCTAAGGTTGTGTTTGACTGAAATTTTTCTACTCCTGCCTTCCAGGAGCTGGAATTACAAGCAGGCAATTTCAGCCTAAGTTAGTTTCATATATATTTACCAAATGCCAAACATTCAACATATCATCTCTTAGAATTCTGCTAACATTGATTTCAGACATAGAAAAACATGATTCTAACATTAATAGGTAAGAACAAGTTAATCCAAACAGTCAAACGAATCTTTCGTAAAGGAAGTATGATGAAATGTTAAAGCACCTGACTTACTATTATACCACAGAATCATGATTACAAACAGCATCTGACAGGCCAAAATAATATTGTTGACTGATATGTGGCTTAGAAATAAGCTCACAAAGCCAAGCTATTTAACTTTTTGCAACATGCCAAAAGTATACAGTGGAGGTTTGGGCAATATCTTTAGTAAATTAGGAAGAATGAATCTCAATGAATCCATAGTTCTTACACAATACAAAAATCAATTCAGAATGGATCAAACAAAAAATTACAACAAACACAACTTAAACATACAGAACTAAATAGTTATGTATTGTATTACCTAAAACTTTGAAATTATTGAAGAAGTGCAAACTCTTCAAGTATAGGCATACAGAAGGACTTTCTGAATCATACTCCTAAATGCAGGAAATAAGAGAAAGAATTGACAAATGGGATTTCATGAAATTGAAAGCTTTTTCAAAGCAAAGGCAAGAGCTTACAGAGTGAAAAGATATCTATAGAGTGAGAGAAAAGCCTTCACCACAATTCATACTATAAAGGATTACTATGCACACTATATAAAAAGCTAAAAAATTAAACTCTAAAGACAAAAAAAATAATGTAATAAAAATAAGTAAGCAAATGAACTGAGTACACATTTTTCAAAGGAGAAATAAATGACATATTTTTAAAATAATCATTATCAGGCTTTTAGAGACAGAGTTTCTCTGTATAGCCCTGGCTTTTATGAAATTAACTCTGTAGACCAGGATGGCCTCAAACTTACAGCCTCCTTAGTGCTGGAATTAAAGTTGTACACTATGACTTCTGGGCCCTTTTTTAACATTATTGCTATTATTTATGTTTAGGAATTTTATGTGTGTGGAGGTGGTGTCCTTGGAGGTCATAAGAGGAAATTAATTGTTTGGAGCTAAGGGCATCGTTCAGTTAAGACTCAGAGCCCAGAAGCCTTGAGCTTGACCGTATCTGAATGCTTCCTCCCATGCAATGAGTTCTGATAGGAGGAGAAAGACGTACTATACTACATCATGCTACCTGAAACTACACTAATGCATTATTTGAGTGTGGTGATACCTATGATCAAATTACTAACAGTAGTACAAGTGATTAAGTGTCATGAAGTGCTGTCATTAGAAAATGAAATTTTCTCTATCTAGAACTTCAAGTATAATGTTGAAGAGATATGAAGAGAATGGAAAACCTTGTCCTGTTCCTGATTTTAATAGAATTACTTTGAGTTTTTCTCTTCTTAATTTGACACTGGCTGTCATCTTGTTGTATACTGCTTTTATTATGTTTAGATACATTCCTTATATCCCTGATCTCTCTAAGACCTTTATTATGAAAAGGTGTTAGATTTTATCAAAATATTTTTAAGCATCTAATAAGATAACTATATGTTTCTTCCTACAATTTATTTATATGGTAGATTACATTGATAGATTTTTGTATGTAGAACATCCCTTCATCTCTGGGATGAAATCAACTAGATCCTGGTGGATAATATTTTTATGTGTTCTTCCAACTGATTTGCCAGTATTTGATTGAGTATTTTTGCATGGACATTCATGATGTAGATTGTCCTGTAAATCCTTTCATGGTCGAGTCTTTATGTGGTTTCAGTATCAGGGTAACTGTAGCATCATAGAAAGAGTTTGGCAATGTTCCTTCTGATTATATTGTGTGGAACTATCTGAGAAGTATAGGTATTAGCTCTTTGAAGTCTTTTGAATTCTGCATTGAAATCATCAAGCCCTGGTTTTGTTGTTGTTGTTGCTGTTGCTGTTGTTGTTTTTGTTTGTTTGTTTGGTTGGTTGGTTTTTTTTTTGTTGTTGTTAGAAGGCTATTGGTGACTGCTTCTATTTCCTTACAGGTTATACATCTATTTAAATTGTTTATATGGTTTTGATTTAATTTCAGTATGTGGTAACTATTCAGAAAATTGTTCCTTTTTTTTTTACATTTTCAAGTTTTGTGAAGTACAGCTTTCCAAAGTATGACCCAATGATTCTCTGGATTTCTACAGTGTCTATTGAAACGTCCCCATTTCATTTCTGATTTTGTTAATTTGGATTTTTCTCTCTGACTTTTGAAAGAGATTAAAGGGATACAAATTATAAATGATAAAACTTTCTCTATTTGAAGATGATATGATAGTATACATAAGTAACGCCAAAAATTAGATGAGTGAAAAAATGATAAATGCCTTCAGTAATGTGTCAGGATACAAGGTCAACTCAAAAAATCAGTATCATTCCCATATACAAATGATAAAGGGGTTGAGAAAGAAATCAGAGGAACATTACCATTTACAATAGCCACAAATAACATAAAATATCTTGGGGTAACACTAGCCAAAGAATTGAAAAACCTATTCAACAAGAACATTAAGTCTCTGAAGAAAGAAATTGAAGAAGATATCAGGAAATGGAAAGGTCTAGTATGCTCTTGGACATGTAGGATAAATATAACAAAAATGACAATCCTACCAAAAGCAATACATAGATTTAATTGAATACTCATCAAAATCCCAAAACAATTGTTTCCAGACCTTGAAAGAATAATACTCAATTCAGATGGAGAAACAAAAAAGCCAAGATAACCAAAACAGTCTTCTACAATAAAAGAACTCCCAGAGACATCACCATGTCTAACATCAAGCTCTATTATGGAGCTAAAGTAATGAAAAATACTTGGTATTAGCATAAAAACATAGAGGTGGAACAATGGAATCAAATCAAAGACCCGAATATTAATCCACACATCTATTAACAGTTAGTTCTGGACAAAAAAGCTAAAATTATACAATGGGAAAAAGAAAGCATCTTCAACAAATGGTGCTGTCATAAATGGATATAAGCGTGTAGAAGAATGCAAAAAGACCCATATCTATCCCCATGCATTAAACTCAGGTCCAAATAGATCAAAGATCTCAATATACATCCAGCCATACTGAATCTCAATAAAGAGAAAGTGGGAATTAGCCTTCAACACATGGGCACAGGTGACCACTTTCTAAATGTAAAACCAGTAGCACAGATACTGAGAGCAACAATAAATTAATGGGTCTTCTAAAACTGAGAAACTTCTGTAGTGCAAAGGAAACAGTCGATAAGACAGAAAGGCAGCCTACAAATGGGAAAAAAATCATTGCCAACCATACATCAGAGGACTGATCTCCAAAGTATTTAAAGAACTCAAGAAACTAGACATCAAAAATCCAAGCAATCTAATTTAAAAATGGGATAAAGATTTAAACAGAGAATTCTCAACAGAAGAAATGACCAAAAGACGCTTAAGAAAATATTCAATGTTGTTTTGATTTCTCTGATCGCTAAGGAGGTTGAGCATGACCTTAAGTATCTTTTGGCTATTTGAATTTCTTCTGTTGAGAATTCTCTGTTCAGTTCAGCACCCCATTTTTTAATTGGGTTAATTAGAATTTTAATGTCTAGTTTCTTAAGTTCTTTATCTTTGTCTGCTGCAGGGTTGGTGAAGATCTTCTCTCATTCAGTAGGAGGCCTTTTTGTCTTAATGACAGAGTCCTTCGCTTTACAGAAGCTTCTCAGTTTCAGGACCTCCTCACCAAATCCAGCTGGACCGGGATTGAATGAGCATGTGATCAAAATGGACTCTGAATGTGGCTGACAATGAGGGCTGACTGAGAAACCATTGATAAAGGCACTGGGACTTGTTTCTACTGCATGTACTGGCTTTTTGTGACCCTAGTCTATTTGAATGTCCAGCTTCTTAGGCCTGGATGTGGGGGCGGGGCTTGGACTTCCCACAGGGCAGGGTTCCCTGCCCTCTCTTAAGGAGGGAAGGAGAGGGAGGAGGGTGAGTGTGAGAGTGGGAGAGAAATGGGAGGAGGGGGGGAAGTGTAAATTTTTGAATAAAATAAAAAAAAAATGTTTAACATTAGCCATCACTGAAATGAAAATCAAAGCAACTCTGAGATACCATCACACACCAGTCAGATTGACAAAGATCAAAAGCATTAATATTGACTTATGCTGGAGAGGATGCAGAGTAAGAGGGAAACTCCTCCATTGCTATAAGATGTACAAACTTGTACAACCACCTTGGAAATCAGTATAGTGGTTTCTCAGAAAATTGGGAAACAACCTACCTCAAGGCCCAGCAATACCACTTTTGGACATATAACTGAAGGATTCTCATTCATATTACAAGAACATTTTCACAACTATGCACATGGCATCATTATTAGTAATAGCCAGAACCTGGAAACAACCTAGATGCCCCTCAAGTGAAGAATAGATAAAGAAAATATGATACATTTACACAATGGTGTACTACTCAGTGGTTTAAAAAAATGACATCTTGAAATTTGCATGCAAAAGAATGGAAGTAGAAAAAATCCATTCTGGATGGGGTAACAATCCAGAAAGATAAGCATGGTATGTACTCAATCAAAAGTAAATATTATATATAAAGAAAAGTATTATAAGCTTGTAGTCCATGACTTTAGAGAAACTAGTTAACATGAAGAACCCTAAAAGAAACATACATGGATCCCCCCTGGAAAGGAAAAATAGACAAGATCTCCTGAGAAAATTGGGAGTGTCTGTGTGAGGGGAAAAGTTAGGGCTGAAGGGCGAAAAGAGGAGTGGACAAGGGGAGGGGGAGGAGAATTTGAAGGAATGGGATGATGGTCGAGATGGGGGAAGGGCAGAGAGCAAGGAAAGAGTTATCTTGATTGAGCAAGCCATTATGGGGCTAGCAAGAAACCTGAAACTAGAGAAATTCTCAGGAATCCACAAGGATGATTTCAGCTAAGAGTATAAGCAACTGTGGAGAGGGTGTGTGAATTATCCTTGCATTGTAGTTAGATTGATGATTATCTTAAATATCATCATAAAACCTCTATCCAGCAACTGGTGTAAGCAGATACAGAGATCCACAATGAAGACAGGGCTGAGCTCCCAAAGTCCAGTTGAAGAGAGGGACGAGTGATAATATGAACAGAGGGGTCATGATGAGGATACACACTGAAAAAGTTTACCTGAGCTAATGGGAGCTCACAGACTCTGACCTGACAGAAGTGGGGGTGCACAGTGGGGGGAGCGACTAGCATAGAACCAAACTAGGCTCTCTGAGTGTGGTGGCTATTTTATGGCTGTGGCAGACTATAGGATCACTGTCACTGAGACCATGGTTTGTCACTACAGCTTGTACTGCCTTTTCGGAACCCATTCTCTTTGGACAGATACTTTGCTCAGCCTAGATATAGTGGGGAAAGTCTTGGTCCTGCCTCTAAGCGATGTGCTTTGTTGATGTCCCATGGAAAACCTCACTTTCTCCAAAGAATGGATGGGAATGGGGTGGGGGAAATGTAGAGGAAGCAGAAGGAGGGGAGGGAGTGGAAACTGGAATTGGTTTGTAAAATAGAAAAGATGTTTTTTTAAAAAAAATAATTCATTAATTTTAAAAGAGAAATAAAATTTTAATGTAGCAAGAGAGACATAAACAAAAGAAAATTAATATTATGAAAGAAAGGGACCCAGGAGGACAGAAAAGGAGGAACATGAGAGGTGATAGACAGCAATTCAATTAAAACACACCAGATGCATATATCAAAATGTGGCATAAATCTCATTGCTTGTTCAATTTATATACACTAATAAAATTTTAGATTCTCCAAACTAGGAGGTTAACAAAAAATAAGTTATAAGAATATTATTTAGAATATATGTATATATATATATATATATATATATATATATACACACAGATGAAGGAGATGGGTTAGTTGGGGATATCAGAGTTATCCAGAATTACACTTAAGCTATTAGCCAAAGAGTATTGCAAATAATATGGTTTCTGAGCAACTAGGAACAAAAGTGGTTTCCAGCAACAAATTGGCATGCCAACATGGCCAACTAAATCTAAGAGAGCTTGAAAAGGAATTCTAGACACAAAAGAACAGAGTTTATCACAGTTTCTTGGTAGCCACATTTTCTTTTTCTAGATGGACTTCCTGCTAGCAAGGGTGCCATGGCTGCTTTAAAAGGGGTGGACCAAAAACTCTGCACTGTCTTTAAAAAAAAGTGGCTTCCAGGTTTTCAAGCACAAGGGCTCTGACCCTTTAGTGAGTTCTCACTACAGAGCATTTGAATGGGATTTGTAAGCAGAGTGCTACAACTTGCTTAAGGCAACATAGACCCTCTGTGTGTTAAAAAATGGGGCAAAGTACATGGCTCTCAGAGGCAGTGAACATGTCTCTGCCATAGAGGACTAGGCTGAGCAAGTAGGCAAAGCCATGTTGGATGTAGCCATGCTCACTTAGCATTTTAAGAAGTCAGAAAATATTTACAGATACACAATAAGAACAGATTCAGACATAAAAGACCTCTAAATGAGACACACTGTTTAAAAAGTATACATAGGCTTAGGAAAGAGAAGAAAAGGTGTAAAGAGCCATTAAATATAATGTAAAAGAGTACATAAGTCATAGATTAAGGAAATAGAGATAATAAAATAAATATTAAACTATAGAAAAAGCCATGTGGTGATATACAGATTAGTAGAAATGGGTTAAATTAAGATGTAAGTGTTAGCCAATAAGAAACTAGAGCTAATGGGTCAAGCAGTGATCTAATTAATACAGTTTCTGGGTGGTTATTTCAGGGCTGAGCAGCTTGAATCAAACAAGTGGCCTTTTATAACAAATTGGCATGTCAACATAGCCAACTAAATCCACTTAAAAACAGAGCTGGAAAAGAAATTCTAGGCAAAAAAGAACAGAGTTTATCACAGTTTCTTGATGGCCATTTTTTTCTAGACGGGCTTATGGCAAGCATGGGTGCCAAAGTATTATGGTATTATGACAGTAAAGTGAAGAGGCTGCAAATATATCTCAGCTATTCATTGAAGGAATTTACCTCTGCATCCATGGCAAAAACATAGATTTAAGGCTTAGAATATGTGATTAGAGTATTTGATACTGATGTTTTTACACAACATATGTACTTATATATCTATACATATTATCTTTCAGATGTATAAAGTTCTTCCTACATTTAGGATAATTCCCTGATGAGAAACAATATACAAATAAAAAATTTATTTTAAATTTGATGTATACAATGCTAAGATATAATTTGTATTCTTTTCTGCTTTTTGACTCTGAACATTAATTGATTATTTCTATTTCAGGAACTCTTTAGGCTCTGTCTTTCTCAAACCATTGGAGCACAGTGTACTAAAAGAAAGAAGCAAACCAGTCAGTGGTATCTGAGTTTATTTTCAGGGAATTTGTACTTCAAAGGAACAACATAGCTTCATTCTGCTGCTGTTTTCCACCCTCTACCTGATGACTGTGGTAGGCAACCTCTTTGTTGTGATATTAATTATCACTGATCATCAATTCCTTTCTCCCATGCAGTTTATGTTAGCCAATTTTTCATTTGTTGAATTATGGCTTTCCCCAATTACTAACTCCAAATTAATCATAGACCTCACAAAAGAAAATCCTTTTTTCTTTGGGGACTGAATGAGCCTTGTAGGGAGTGAAATGTTACTACCTGTAACAATGGCCTAAGACCACTATGTGGTCATCTGCAGGCCATACACAATACCAGCATCATGGACAGATACATGTGCGTCTGGGTTGTTGTGATATTGTTGATCATTGCATTTGTGCATGACATTAGTCAACTGATCCTGATTTTGGAGATATCTTTCTGTGAACCTAGAGTAACAGACAGTTGTGTTTTTTTTTTCCTGTGATATACCTAAGGTGATAAAATTAGCCTGCATGAATATTGGTATTCTGGGTATTGTGATAAATGCTGACAGTGGTGTTTTAGCAAAAGTTGTTCTTATTCTCTTGCTGATATCTTACACTTGCATTCTAGTAACTCTACAGCTTCACTCTAAAGATGGTTCCTCAATGGCCCTCTCTACCTGTAAATCCATAACATAGTTGTTGTGTGGGGGGCTGGAGAGATGGCTCAGTGGTTAAGAGCATTGCCTGCTCTTCCAAAGGTCCTGAGTTCAATTCCTGCCAACCACATGGTGGCTCACAACCATCTGTAATGATGTCTGGTGCCCTCTTCTCGCCTGCAGATATACACACAGACAGAATATTGTATACATAATAAATAAATATAAAAAAAAACATAATTGTTGTGCTGTTTTGGGGGCCTGTCATTTTGAATGTATCTATGGCCAGTTAGCATGACTTGGGTAGACAAGTTTCTTACTGTATTTTACTTATTCAACACAGCTCTCCTGAATCCAGCCATCTGTACACTAAGAAATAAAGATAATAAGAAAGTCATAAAGAAGATGGTAAATCACATGTGAGTTCTGAAATAATTTTTAGATATCTTATGTAATCACCAGATTCATTATGTATACACAATTTATTTATATTTTAGTGGAAATTGAATTGTATAATAACTTGTTTCTAGACTATATAAGTTGTAATGGTCATTCAGTGAGTGGTTGTGTGTAAGTAGTGCTGGCAGGAAGGAAGTCTTTCTCTGGTAGCAGCTAATTATCTTTTCTGCTGTTATTGAGAGTAAAACATAAGTTTTAAATTTCCCGAAGTAAAATCAGCAGTAAACAGAGGTAAAAGTGAGTGTAAGAAGTTAAGAATCTTTTTTTAGTTGGGTAAAATCAGAGAACAACTTAGGCAGGTAGTAATTAATTCTATATCCTTGGAGATCTGTGAATGTTTTAAATGGAATGCTCTTTCATGAACCTAAGCACTGACAAAAATAAATGCCTACTGATAAACATAATTCCAGGGAGGAAGATCTTTGTGTTTACCGAGGCAAGAGGAATGAAGGACTGGAAGTCAGAAATTGTCATATATATATATATATATATATATATATATATATATATATATATATACATATATGATATATATATTTGATATATATATATATTTGAGATATATATATGATATATATATATTTGAGATATATATATATATATATATATATATATATATATATATATATATCCCAAATAGCCCCAATCATGCTTTGAGGGCTCTATTACATGTTTGTGTGTGGGTAAAACAAAAAGTATCAGAAACTAAACATGGAGGAAGTATCAGGAAAAGCATGAAGAAAAGAAATATATTTAAAATATGAAGATATTTTTATTCTGACATTCAAAGTGTAAACACAAACCAGACTGACTATTCCAAACAACCAACAAATTATTAGTAAAGTCATAAGATCAATAAAGAAAAGAAAGGCACAAATATTCAAAGCTTTGAATATAAAAGTAGAGTACATAATAAAAACTATCATCCATACAAATATTTATAATGATGATGAATTATCATATCAATAAGTTTAAATTTTATTTGAAATTTGAAAATGCCTACTAAAATCAAAACATTAAATCAATAAATTTTCTTTTTTTAAAGAATAACTATTTAATTTTATGCTTAAGTGTGTAACTGAGTGTGTGACAATGTTCCATGTGTGTGCAGGAATACAAGGAGGTCAGGCCAGGCTTCGAAACCTTTGGAACTAGAACAGACAGTTAAGAATTGCCACTTAGGTGTAGAGTACTGAACCCCAGTCTTCTTTAAGAACACCCAGTGCTATTAGCCACTGAGCCATCTCTCTCCCTGAGGCAAGACAAGCCTACGTGTATACTAATTCATTTTAAAAAGTAGTGATTTTCATTGTAAGATATTTATGTAACTATAATGTACACTAATCAAATTCATTCCCATTCCACTTGCCATCACTTATTTGCCTGTTTCTGCACCCACTGTTGCTTTTTCTTCTTCTCAGTTACTCCCTTTTCTACTTTCATTTTTAGAAAAAAATACAGTGTCTGTCCTCTTGAATAAGTGTTATTTCATTTAGCAAGATCTATAATTTTATTTTCTTGATGATAGCCATTCTATGTAGCAAAAAATATTATCACAAAATCTCAATGATATCTACCTTTTGTTTTTTGTATTGCTGGTGGTTATTATCGTGAGGAGAGTTTTCTTGGCCTTGTTTTATTTTGTTGTTGTTGTTACTAAGGGTAAACCCAATGTCTCATGTATGCTAGGGAATCTTGCTAATATTAGTTATATATTCCCATTATAATCCAATTAATTTTTTATATCGTAAACTTGAAATGGAATCTTACTAAGGGGCTCAGGTTATCTTTGACTACAATTTTTCCACCCCAGTCTTCCTAGGAACCTAGAATTACATAACTGCATGTTGAGGCTATCTTAGTTTAAGATGTATTTACCTAATGAATAACCATTCATTCTAACACCTCTCAATCTTCCACTTGAATTCATTTCAGAAGTAGAAAAACATGATCCTAACATTAATATGTAAGCAACAGTTAATCCGAACAGTCATGGAAATCCTTAGCAAATGTCAGATGTCACAGCACTTAACTTCATAATATACTGCAAAATCAGTGTTACAAACAGCATATAATAGGCACAAAATAATAATGTTGACTAATATGTGGTTTAGAAATACATTTAAAGTGCAAAGCTATCTGATTTTTGCAACATGACAAAAATATAAATTGGAGGATAGGATAATCTGATGTAGGAGGGTCATCTGTCTATGTGGTACTTCCATTGGTTAATTAATAAAGAACTGCTTGGCCTGATAGGTCAGAAAATTAGGTGGGCGGAGTAGACAGAACAGAATGCTGGGAAGAAGGCAATGAGGGAGACGCCATGAGCTCCAGCCCAAGATGGACATAGGTTAGAATCTTCCTGGTAAGCCACCACCTCGTGGTGCTATACACATTAATGGAAACGGGTTAATCAAGATGTGAGAGTTAGCTAGTAAGAGGCTAGAGCTAATGGGCCAGGCAGTGTTTAAATGAATACAATTTGTGTTTTGTTATTGCATGTGTAAAGCTAACCATGCATGAGCCGAGTGGGAGGAAAAGCAGGCCTGTTTGCCTCATGGCATAAGCTAGCCAGGTGGCCGGGAGCCAGGTGGCAGGAAGACAGTCTGCCTCCTCACTACAATGATCTGTTTAGTAAATTCAGAAGTAGGGATCTCGCCATATCCATAGATCTTACAAAATAAAGTTCAGAGAGGATCAAAGACCTAAAACCAACATAATTACACTTAAAACTAATTATTTTTAAAAGTTATATATTGTATTATTTGAAAATACTGAAGAAGAAAACATCATTGGGATGTATACAATGACTTTCTAAATAATACTTCAGTACACAGGAAATAGTAAGAAGAATTAAGAAACAACATGACCTGAAATTGCACCCAAAGAAAAACATATAGTCATCCGCAGGGATATGGGAAGTAGATAAGATTGCCAGGCAAAAACTGGGAACTTGGGGGTGAGGTGGCATGGGGCTAAGAGGAAATGGGGTGAGAAACGTGAGAAGGAGAAGATAGGGGAAGCTTGGGGAATGGGATGGGTGTGATTAAGGAAGGGTGGATACAGGAGCAGAGAAATATATATCCTAATTAAGGGAGCCATCTTAGGGTCGGCAAGAGACTTGACTCTAGAGGGGCTCGCAGGTGTCCAGGGAGATGTCCCCAGGTAGTACCTTGGGCAACTGAGGAGAGGGAACCTGAAATGACCCTATCCTATAGCCATACTGATGAATATCTTACATGTCACCTTAGAACCTTCATCTGGCGATGGATCGAGATAGAGACAGAGACCCAAATTGGAGCACCGGACTGAGCTCAAGATCCAAATGAGGAGCAAAAGGAGGGAGAACATGAGCAAGGAAGTCAGGACCATGAGGGGTGCACCCACCCATTGTGACAGTGGAACTGATCTATTGTGAGCTCACCAAGGCCAGCTGGACTGGGACAGAATAAGCATGGGATAAAACCGGACTTTCTGAACATGGCTGACAATGAAGGCTGATGAGAAGCCAAGGATAATGGTACTAGGTTTCGATCCAAATACATGAACTGGCTTTGTGGGAGCCTGGCCTGTTTGGATGCTCACCTTCCTGGACCTGGATAGAAGTGGGAGGACCTTGGACTTCCCGCAGGGCAGGGAATATGGACTGCTTTTCATTCTCGATAGGGAGGCAGAATGGAGTGGGGGGAGGGGGAGAGGGGAAGGGGAGGGGGAGGGAAATGGGAAACGGGAAGGAGGCGGGAATTTTTTTTCAACAACTAAAAACGAATAAAAATAAAAAAATAAAAATAACATAAATCAACTGGTTTAATGCATCAAAAATGTCATAGTTTATAAAATATATATCAGGTACATCTTGTAATACTATGATTTAAGATAATTAAATTTTCAATTCACTATAAAAAAAACTTCAACAAAGCAAAGGCAAGAATTTGAAAAATAATCTCTACCACTATTCACCCAATAAGGGATTACTATGCATTCTACATAAAGAAATAAAAAAAAATAACACTAAAGGCAAAAAATAATACCAAAAAAATGTGAGCAAATGACCTGAAGATATTCTTCAAAGAAGAAATACATATGAGTATTAAATGCAAGAAAAAAATGTCACACTTAGTCATCAAGCAATGACAATTTTGAACATTATTACTATAATTTTTGTTTGGGAAAGTATATGTTTGTAGCAGTATCCATGGAAGTAAGAAGAGGACATCAGTTGCTTAAAGCTGAAGATGTCATTCATTTAAGATCCAGGTCCCAGAGGCCCTGAGTTGGACCTGATCCGAAAGTTTTCTCCATTAAGATGTGTTCTTATGTTAGGAGGAGGACATACTACTTCATATTACCGGAATCTACACTGCATGTTTTGAAAGTGGCAGTGCCTGTGAACAAATTACTAACAGTATTACACATATTTAGATGTCTTATATAGTTGTAATTTATAAATGAAATTTTAATGTAGAAAAAGAAAAAAATTAATATTAGGAAAGAGAAAAGGACTCAGGAGAACAGAAAAGGCAAAACAGGAGAGGTAAAAGAGAACAATTGTGATGACGGTACACCAGATACATAGGTTAAAGTGTGACATAAAACTCATAGTTTGTTCAACTTATATTCAATCATAAAATTATAGATCGCCTCAAATAGGTGATAAACAGGCAAATAAATTTTCTTCATATAATGTCACCTTCTCAACCATTGTAAATATATTATTTAGAGGCTATATAAAACATGATTTAAGGATGAGTAAATATATTATTCAGAGTCTACAGAAAACATGATTTAAGGATCTTATAGAGGCCAATATTATAAAAATGAAACAAAATTTAAATGACTTTGAAAGTGTTTATGTATATTGAGAAAGTTGTACATAAAATTATGCTTAGTGGTACTTGTTGAAAACATTGGAAGAACTAAAATCAAAGTTTATAAAGAAAATATATATGTAAACTTATGACAAAACTATTTGAATATAGTTTATTTTTCTTTGGAAAATAGATATATTAAGTTTAATGAATAAGATTGTATTAACACTTCTAAATTATTGACTTAAGAAAGGTTATTTCTATCTTATCTCAATAAATATCAAATATTTAGAGATAATTATTTATTCACATTACATAACTTTCTTCTTTTTTCATTTTTTTTGTTTCTTTTCTTTTGTTTTTGTTTCTTTAAACAAGATATTTTTTTGTAACCATGGTTTCCCTGAAATGGCTTCATAGAACAGGCTGGCCTAAAACTCACATAGTTCCACTTGCCTCTGACTCCTCAGTGGTGGAAGTAAAGTGTACACCATCATCATCCAACTTCATTTTGATATTATACTATAATTCTTCTTTTCATTAGTCTTCCTTCCTTAACCTCTTTCTAAATAGTCCCATATTTTTCTACACATTACTTAAAATTCGTGGCCTCCTTTTTTATTAAATGTAATATATATAGTATATATATATCCATACAAAGTTATTTGCATGCATGTTTTCAGGGCTGACCTTCTGCTCTTCCCTTGGGTAGAAAGACTCTCCCCCTCAGCTCTACTTTGTCACATACATTTTTTTGTGGGGTTGAAGCTTCAAGGGCTTTTCCCTGTACTTTGGCATGTCCATTGGTATCATCCTTGTTTGGCTCCAATTTGGGCAGTTATTTTGGCAAAACCATGTGAGTACCAAAGGATTAGAGATTTTGCTGCGAGAATGTATCTTCTAGTGATATCAGAAGCCTCATCTTTTCTTATGTCTTGTAGTGATAAAAAACACAGTTAAACAATGGAAAATGTCTTGTAATTCTTCAATTCTGTATCCCTAAATTCTAAGTCTATTCTTTTTCTATTATGTGTTTAGGCTTAATTTGAAGTAATACAATTATATCCATAGTTTCACAAAATAAAACATTCTACATTTTGTTCACATTTTCTGGAGTCCCAGTCTCTTGAATTTTAATTCTTATATGTAAACCAATTGAATATATGACAATATATTATCTTTGATTCCTTTATATTTCATATATTTTGTAATCTGCCAATTTCAATCTTACACTGAAAGGCAATCAATATATTTGTCAGAAAAAAATTTTGTTCTTGAGCCAAAAGAGTCTGATACACTGAATACCAAAGTTCTTAAGGAAACATATTTATTTTAAAGAGTTTCTTTTCTCTCATCAAACAGGAATGGATCATATCTTCATAAAGGGATCACAAGCCACACTGTGATGGGAGTAAGAAAATTATCAAAGAAGTCAGAAAGGGTTTTATAAGACTATGTAATCCCACTTAGGTATAAATATTAAATAAACAGTTAAAAGTACATTATAGTATGTTATATTACTTTTATATTTGTTTCCATATATTTCTTTTTTTTATTTTTTTATTGAAAAAAAAATTTCCACCTCCTCCCAGCCTCCCACTCCTCTCCCCCTCCCCCTACTCCTCTCCCCCTCCCCCTACTCCTCTCCCCCTCCCCCCACTCCTCTCCCCCTCCCTCTCCAGTCTGAAGAGCAGTCAGGGTTCCCTGCCCTGTGGAATGTCCAAAGTCCTCCCCCCACCATCCTGGTCTAGGAAGGTGAACATCCAAACTGGCTAGGCTCCCACAAAGCCAGAACATGAAGTAGGATCAAAACCCCATGCCATTGTCCTTGGTTTCTCAGCAGCCCTCATTGTCTGCCATATTCAGAGAGTCTGGTTTTATCCCATGCTTTTTCAGTCCCAGTCCAGCTGGCCTTGGTGAGCTCCCAATAGATCAGCCCCACTGTCTCCGTGGGTGGGTGCACCCCTTGTGGTCCTGACTTCTTTGCTCATGTTCTTCCTTCTTCTGCTCCTCATTGGGACATTGGGAGCTCAGTCTGGTGCTCCAGTGTGGGTCTCTGTCTCTGTCTCCATCCATCACAAATGAAGGTTCTATGGTGATATGCAAGATATTCATCAATATGGCTATAAGATAGGGTCATTTCAGGTTCCCTATCCTCAGCTGCCCAAGAAACGAACTGGGGACATCACCTTGGGCAACTGGGAGCGCCTCTAGGTCCAAGTCTCTTGCCAACCCTAAGATGGCTCCCTTAATTAAGATATGTGCTTCCCTGCTCCCCTATCCAACCTTCCTTATCCCAATCATTCCGTTTCCCCAAGTTCTCCCCATCCTACCCTTCTCACTTTTCTCTCCCCATCTCCCCTAACCCCCCTCCCACCCCACCCTCAAGATCCCAATTTTTGCCTGGCAATCTTGTCTACTTCCCATAACCAGGAGGATAGCTATATAATTTTTCTTTGGGTTCACCTTCTTATTTAGCTTCTTTAGGAAATCAAATTATAGACTCACTGACCTTTATTTATGGCTAGAACCCAATTATGAGTGAGTACATCCCATGTTCATCTTTTTGGGTCTGGGTTCCCTCACTCAGGATAGTATTTTCTATTTTCATTGGGAAATTCAAAGAATCATTAGATCTTACTACAAAAGCCTGTATGCCACAAAACTGGAAAATGTAAAAGAAATGGACACGTTTTTAGATAAATACCATATACCAAAGTTAAACCAGGACCAGGTGAACAATCTAAATAGACCTCTTAGTGGCGAAGAATTAGAAGCTGTTATCAAAAACCTCCCTACCAAAAAAATCCCAGGACCAGATGGTTTCAATGCGGAATTCTACCAGAACTTCCAAGAAGACCTAATACCTATACTCCTTAATGTATTTCACAATACAGAAACAAAAGAGTCATTGCCAAATTCCTTTTATGAAGCTACATTTACTCTGATACCAAAACCACACAAAGACTCAACCAAGAAAGAGAATTACAGGCCAATCTCACTTATGAACATCGACGCAAAAATCCTCAACAAAATACAGGCAAACCAAATCGAAGAACACATTAGAAAAATTATCCATTATGATCAAGTAGGCTTCATCCCAGAGATGCAGGGCAGGTTCAACATATGAAAATATATCAATGTAATCTATCATATAAATAAACTGAAAAAAAAACATATGATCATTTCATTAGATGCTTAAAAAGCTTTTTACAAAATTCAACATCCCTTTATGATAAAAGTCTTGGAGAGATTAGGGATACAAGGGTCATACCTAAATACAATAAAAGCTATTTACAGCAAACCGACAGCTAACATCAAACTAAACGGAGAGAAACTCAAAGCCATCCCACTAAAATCAGGAACACGGCAAGGCTGTCCACTCTATATATTTCTTAATAATGAGTATTTGCATAATTTAATAGATACCAAACAAGTGTTATCAATGATTTTAATATGTCTAACAATTCAATGTTTATCAGATCACATATTCAAAACATTATCACAACCACATAGGGACTCCTAATCAGTCATTGGCCAATAATTTCTTCTATGTTTTGAATAGCTGACTCTTGGGAAAACAATATTTATAGGAGGCAAAGTTCCTATAGAAAGCATAATAATTATGTAGATATTGAATTTTATCCCAGTCATATTAATTGGTTGTATTCCTGTTGATAAGTAGCTGTGTGCCTTTAGTTGTAATGATGAGGGGTGAATTAGAAAACAAGTTCTTCCTGTCCTGTGTTCCTCATCCCTTGAAGATGCTGAGGGTAGAATCTATGCTTCCTCAGGTAGGTGTAGGACCATTCTCTAATCTCCTAGTGTCAGGTTGCACCACCCTCAACTTGTTCTGTGTTTTTGTTTTTCATAATCTACTTTTTCTGTGTCTTATGATTTAACCTAGTTCACTTCTTAGAAGTTCATTTGTAACATTTGCTTTCTTCACTCACAGTTGAAACTGAGTTGAGAGAAATTACAACATTCTTCAAAGCAGTAGTATTTTAAAGTAATATGTGTAATATTTTGACTCTTCTTTCCCCCTTCTCTCTAAAGAATAAGATCAGTAAAATACAAAAGTAATGTCTGTATCTTGGCTTTCTCATAGCAACTAAATTATTCTTTCCTGTCTGATAATCTACAGGATAGTCTCTTACATATGGAGAAAATGTATTTAGTAGTTATGCTATAATATTACAATATATGAGATGTTAGTCATGCCTCATATATATGCATACATATTTATTACTCTGTTATATACATTAACATAGATATATGTTTTTATTTGAAAAAATACTATAAGATAGAACAATTCACATTGGGATGAATAAGCTGTAATAGTTATTTAATTTCAATCACAGGATATCAAGATAGATTAGTGGGTAAAGAGGCTTTTTAGTAAAATTATGTTTATGGATTTGTATATGATTTGAAAAGTGTTTTGAAAAGTAACTAATTTGTAGCAATTTGTATATTTTATAATATCATCCCTTTTTAAATAGAAGTTTGTGGCACATTCTAAACCATTGTATATTAGTATTCTCTTTACTGCCCTACCATTCATATCTTCAAATTGCTGCTCTCCATTTTGTGTTAGTCCTTCTTACATATCCACTACTTTTCAGTAATTTTGAAATTAATACATGGATTAGTCATCTGGCAAATGATAGTTTCCTAAGTCTGAACTTGCTTTATTTTATTATGATACTTGGAATTCCCATTTTATACAGAGTATCAAATATATAAGAAAATATATTAATAAAATGTATACATAATGCACTTTTCGTCTTTTTTTCTGTATAGACTATTTCTGATTTCTTATATTTGTTTAAATTCTCTTACACATAATATTTCTTCTTTGTTATAATTTTTGAGATAGTTGTATAATTTGGCTACTGGTTACTGAAACTTTGGGCTTTCAAAAAGCATTTTTTTGGATTAGATTATCATCTGTTTCATTACATAATGTTAATCTATAGCTCTAACAGAAGTTTCTTTACTTTTTAGATTTAGTGCTTCACTTATAATCAGAAGTTAATAATCTAAAAATTCCAATAAATTATATTGAAAACATTATTTATAATGCCTTTCTTTTGTTGATATAAATCCATAAAACAATTTTAAAAATGGTAACTCATGTTTTATATTTATTTCCTATTAGCATTGAGGAAAAATTGCTTGAAATATTAGGATTTTTTACCAAAGTTTTATATGATATGCTACAGAACTACACAAAGGTTCTTAAAAAAATCTAAAGATTAAGTTGAAAAATCCCATTGACAAATTGGTCTTTATTTATTTATTTTAATTTTTTGAGACAGCGTATCTCTGTAGCCTTGGAGTCTGTCCAGGAACTAATCTACAACTCACTACCTAGCTCAGAGTGATTTTCAATTTGTGATCCTCTGTTATTGCACACTCCCATACCTAGCATCTAGATTTAAAGTTTAAAAAAAAAACAACACTATAAAAAGAAGTCATTGTATTAATGGATTAAAAAAATAAGAACTGAATACATTTTAGTCAATTAAATATATACCTGAAGAAGATCCCAGTATAAAATTAAAGGGCCTGTTGTTAAAGAACTCAGAGTGGTAAACAGGAGCATAGATTACCATATCTTTAGTTACGTATGCCAGTCCTAGCTCTAATACTTTATCCCGCTAGAAGTCAGTGTCTCTGTGTATAAAATGGATCTAATAAAACAGAACATGGAATTGTGTGAAGTTTGAAAGAAATAATGTTTAAGCAAAGATCCTTTTCCAGAATAATTGTTTAATACAACTTCCATAAAATGGTATCATTATAATATATAATATATATTATATTTTACTTAAGTGTGCATATTTTACTATTGTAGGAAGAAATGAATGAATAAATAATTCCAAGTCTGTATAATTCTGAGTAATTATTTAAATATGGTGAATGAGCTCAATCTGTACATCTCTCCTCCACCTCAACTTGTGCAAACAAAAAAATCATATGCCAGATATTCCAGTTAAGAAAATTATTGACGTTCATGAGAGAGTAAGAAATGCTGCTAGGAATAATTTGCGAGTCATTACCAAAGCATTAATCTGAAGAAAACAAAAATATTATCACATGAGTGAGGAAACTCATAAGAGAACAGCTATGGAAAATGTTAAGGCAACCTTCACAGTCAAAATAAAACAAAGCAAAACCAAAATGCCTGGTTTTGGAAAAAAAACAATGAAAGTAGCCTATTTTCAACCTTTTAAGATGCTAACAACTTTCTTGCCTTTAATAATTTTCTATAATTAAAGGAGGCTGTTTTTAGCCCAGGAGCCTATGATGTTCCTGCTTTAGCATTGTGAACACTGTATCTAAATAGATAAGCAAGGTTATATGGCTAGTATATATTTTTTCTGTGATCTTCCATTCTCTTTATGTGTGACCTGCTGATCATTATATTTCCCTTCCTGAATGTTATTCATGTATCTCCAACTATGATAAATACAAACATCAGAAGAAAGAATTATAGTCAATGGAGAGACCTTACTACCACTGATGAAAACTTGGTCATTTTCTATCAACAGGTGTCTTGATATCCTCTCCTCTGCACCAATCAATGGATCAAACAAATGACTCTGTGGTTTTTGAGTTTGTGTTGCTGGGACTGTTCAACTCCTGGAAAACTACATTTTTTCTCATATACATTTTTTCTTTGCTCTATTTAAGCATCATCTTGGGAAATCTTTCTATTGTCTTTTTGGTAATTACTGAGTCCCACTTACAGTCTCCTATGTACTTTCTTCTGGCCAACCTGTCCCTCATTGATGTTGGACTTTCTTCTACCACAGTTCCCAAGATGATCTCAGATCTTCTGAAAGAACACAGAGTAATTTCGTTCCACAGTTGTATGACTCAGATGTGTTTTATCCACATTATGGGAGGAGTGGAGATGGTGCTGCTCATAGCCATGGCATTTGACAGGTACACAGCCATCTGTAAGCCACTACACTACTTGAGAATCATGAGCCCTAAATTATGTATTTCATTTGTAATTGCTGGCTGGGTCACTGGTGTGGTCCATGCTCTGTCCCAGTTCTCTTTTGTTATAAACCTGCCTTTCTGTGGTCCTAACAAAGTAGACAGCTTTTACTGTGACTTTCCTCGGATCATACAACTCGCATGTACTGATAGAGAGAAGTTTGAGTTTGTTGTTGCTGCCAACAGTGGCTTCATGAGCATGGGAACCTTCTTCCTGCTTCTCCTCTCCTATGTTTTCATTTTGGTCACCGTCTGGAAAAGGTCCTCAGGGGATTTGTCCAAGGCACTTGTCACTCTGTCAGCACACATCACTGTGGTTGTTCTTTTTTTTACTCCCTGCATGTTTCTCTATGTGTGGCCTTTCCCCACATCATCAATTGACAAATACCTGTTTATTGTTGACTTTGCTGTAACCCCTGCCCTTAATCCTGTTATCTATACATTAAGAAACAAAGATATGAAAGAAGCCATTAAAAAGCTGAGTAAGCAAAGATGTTATGTCGGAATTGTCTAACCATATCTGTCATTAGATTCTGTTCATAAACACTAAACCCCTATTTTTGTGCGCAGTGGACATCGTCAGCTATCAAGTTTTTCAGGCCAGGGTCAACATTAAATATATCTCACTGAACAAATATATGTTATTTTTACATATTTACTAACATATTTTACAACTGTGGGAAACAAGAATCTATCAAAATATATTACAAATGATATTAAGGAACAATATCTTATATTTTAGATCATGTCATTTGACATAAGAAATAATAAAATGATATTTCTCCTGTTTCTATGTGATTCACAAAAAGCTGTTCATTTACTTTGGCAAATGTCATATCCAATGTTCAGATACACAGAAGCAGTAGCTATGTTTACTTACTTAGCTCAAAGTACCTCCAAAGAAACCCTAAGTCACAATCTGATTACAAATAATTTATGTGGAATCTGATATTTAGAGATATCAGGAAGAGAGAAGATATAAGAACAGATAAGGGAAATATTATTGTGGAAATACACATAACTGTGTTTCAGAAGTATAGAAGAAAGTGGAATACTACTTACTGTTAATGGTAAAACAACTGAGATTGCTAAGTGATTTTTAAACAGGATGACCAAATGATTCGGAAACACCATTATATGATGTGTATGTATGAGTGTGTATATGTGTGTGTGTGTGTGTGTGTGTGTGTATGATTGGTATCTTGATATATATATAGGTATCAAATGGATACTTAGATGCACAAGACTATTGAATTTCTATTCACAATTGCCAAAAACTTGTACAATCCAAATATCCACCAACTAATTAATGGATATATAAAATATGATCACATGCAAAATGAAATGTCATAAAATTGATGACAACCTCTCATTTGTGTCAAAGCATCTAATAACTTGAGATCATGTGTAGAATAAACCAGTCGTGGAGAAGCAAGTTTCACACATTTATACTCACATGTGAAACTGTTTTAAAATTGATATAAAAATTGTAGAAAATGATAATTAGTAGAGGTTGAGGTGAGTAGTGGTGGAAGAATGAGATGTCAAATTATATTTGAACAGAATAATATCCCACTTTGCTGTTTCACATTGGAGCTCTACAAAATGGGGTATGTACTTTATATTTCAAAAATCTGGAGAAAAAGATGCCAAATGACTAATCAAGAATAAATTATAAATGTTTGAAGAGAAAATATTTGATATAAGTATACATTTATTCAAGTATTATATTTTATTCCATAAATAACTATAATTTGCAGTTCTTTTTGCATAAAATTGTGAGAGAAACACCAAATCTGATTTGAGAAAGTATAATCTGGTGAATAAATGAATTTACTGGGAGTGACTTGAACAGGGTTGAATGGCTGATGTGCATATATATTCAAAGAAATCACCATTCATTCCGATTAATGTCCTGTCTTTTTGAGCTCTATAATTTTGCAGCATGAATCAGAGAACAAAAACAAACACAGATGAAGTATGTTTTGGGCGCATGTCATCTTTCCTAAGTCAAAGTCCACAAGACCATGGTAAGGGAGGATTTGCTTCTCTATATTCTGCTGCATAAAATCAAAAGTATAGTAGTTTGCTAGAATATGCTGTTGTCTATATTAGGAATGTATTATTAGTATCCATTAAAATTTAAAATAAACAATGATATACATATATCATTATTTTATATATTTGTAATATATAATAAATATTTCTTTTTTATTCTCATCAATATTACTGTTCAGAAATAAAAAAAAGAATATTTAAAAAGTATTCTTCATACCTCGCCCAGTTCAAACTGTTCAATATATTGTTGTTCTCATTTTACACATTTATGTGTGTAAATGCAGAATACATTTCACTGTAGAGTACTTCAGATATTTTATTTTTTATTATTTTCCCTGTTATTAAACATATATTATTTTCTCAAAAATAAAATATGAATAATTTTTCCCTCTTCTACTCCTACTTACTCCCCACCTTTTGACCCATTCACAGGCACTTCTTTCTCTCTCCTTCGAAAAGTACAGGTTTTTAAGAGATAACAGCAAAACATTACAAAAGAAAAGAAAAAATAAAGCAAAAACCATCATATTGAAGTTTGACAAGACAACACCACAGAAAAATGAAAGAGCCTCAATAGCAGTCACAAGAATCAGGAACCAACTCATTTGCACATTATGGATTTCCATGAAAGTATTCATCAGAAAGCTATCATATATTTTCAGGGGATATGGTGCAGGCCAGTATAGGCCAGTGATTGCTGCTTCTGTCTCTATGAGTTCATATGAGCTTTGCTCATTAGATTTAGCAGGCCTTGTTCTCCTCATGTTCTCCATACTTTCTGTCTCCCTTACTCTTGCCCCCTCTTCTTTATGTTCCATGAGCACTGAGGGTGGGGAGTATTTGATGGGGATATCTCCTTTAGAGCTGTGTTCCCAAGGTTTCTCTCAGTGCATGATATCTGTCTGTTGTCTCTGTATTTGTCCACATTTGCTGCAGGAGGAAGCCTCTCTGATGATGGCAGACTAAGGCACTGATCTAGGCATATAGCAGAATATCGTTAGGAGTCATTTTATTACGTTCTACAGAACTAGGTTTCCGTACCACTTTCAAATGCCCTTAAATTTTAGTTGGCTCTCCTACCATTCTCTCCCTTAATCCATGCTCACCTGCCCTTCTCATGTGATCCTCCAATTCCCATCACTCCCTTCAGCCCAAGTTCATTCTATTAATCTATTCCATTTTCCCCTCCAAGGGAGATCTATGTACTCATAGTCCCTTCCTCTATGTCTATCCTTTCTGTGTCTATGGAGGATAACTTGGTTATCATTTATTTAGTGACTAATATTCAGATATAAGTGAATACATATTATATTTATCTTTCTGAATCTGAGTTTTTTACTAAAAATGATTTTATTCTAGTTACATCCATTTGACTTCAATTTGAATGATATAGTCTTTTTTAAAAATTAATACTCCATTGTATAAATCTTCCATATTTTTATCCAGCCATTTGCAGAGGAACACATAGGTTGTTTCCAATTTCTGACTCTAATGAATAGAACAGAAATGAACAAAACTATTGAGTGTCCTTTGGGTATATATTCAAGAGTGATATATGGGGCTTGAGGTCACCATCTATCTGAAGAACCACCACACCAATTTCCATAGTGTCTGTACAAGTTTTCACATTTACCACCTTCAGAGGAGTGTTCCCCTAATTCAACACCCCAACCAGTATGTCACTTGTGTTTTAAACTTAGCCATTTTAACACAGGTAAGATGAAATCTCAAGGTAGTTTTGATTTGCATTTACATAATGTCTAATGTTTCTTAGTGTTTCACAGTATTTCTTAGTATTTCTCAGTCATTTGAGATTACCCTATTGAAATTCTTTTTATAAATATACCCAATTTAATTAAATTGTTTTTTGATATTTAGTTTTTGATTTCTTCACTTATTTTGGATATTAGTCCTCTATAAAATATGAAATTGGTACAAATCTTTTCCCATTTTGTAGGTTTCCACTTCTTTCAATTGATGGCATTCTTTGGCTTACAGAAGCTTTTCAGTTTTATGATATCCCTTTTATTAATTTTTGATAATAGTGTTCATGCTGTCAGTGTTCTGTTCAAAAAGTTGTGTCCTGTGACAATGAGTTCAAGGATATTCCTCACACTCTCTTCTGTGAAGTTCAATGAAACTTGTTTTATATTGTTGTCTTTGATCCATTTGTGTTTGGGGGAGTCTGCTCATTTGTTCCCAGCTGCCCAGAACCAAAATAACCACAGAGAAACTATTATTTTCAATATTGTTTGGCCAATAGCTTAAGAATACTTCTGGCTAACCCTTGGATCTTAAATTAACCCATTTCAATTGATCTCTGTATCACCGTGTGGCTGTGGCTTACCAGCAAGGTTTAGTTTCCATGTCTAGCTCTATTCTGCCAAGCCACTGACTGAAACAGATGTATTCATTAACCAATAAAAGCAACACATGTACAGAAGGACCTCTCTTATTTATGGCTAGAAACTTATGAGTGAGTACATCCCGTGTTCATCTTTTTGGGTCTGGGTTACCTCACTCAATATAGTGTTTTCTATTTCCATCTATTTGCATGCAAAATTCGAGAAGTCATTGTTTTTTACCGCAGCGTAGTACTCTAATGTGTATATATTCCACACTTTCTTCATCCATTCTTCCATTGAAGGGCATCTAGGTTGGTTCCAGGTCATGGAGTCCACAATTGGTGAACCTAAAGAAGCTAAGTAAGAAGGTGAACACAAGGAAAAACATATAGTTATCCTCTTGGCTATGGGAAGTAGACAAAATTGCTGGGGAGATAATTTTGGTCTTGGGGGTAGGGTGGGATAGGGGTAAGGGAAGATGGGGAGAGAAAAGGGAGAAGGGGAGGATGGGGGAACTTGGGGAAAAAGGATGATTGGGATAAAGGAAGGCTGGATAGGGGAGCACGGAAGCACAATTCTTAGTTAAGGGAACCACCTTAGGGTTGGCAAGAGACTTGAACCTAGAGTGGCTCCCAGGAGCCCAAGGCGATGTCCCCAGTTAGTTCCTTGGGCAGCTGAGGATAGGGAACCTGAAATGACCCTATCCTATAGCAATACTGACGAATATCTTGCATATCACCATAGAACCTTCATCTGGTGATGGATGGAGATAGAGACAGAGACCCACACTGGAGCACTGGACTGAGCTTCCAAGGTCCCAATGAGGAGCAGAAAGAGGGAGAACATGAGCAAAGAAGTCGGGACCACGAGGGGTGCACCCACCCACTGAGACAGTGGAGCTGAGCTGATCTGTTGGGAGCTCACCAAGGCCAGCTGGACTGGGACTGAAAAAGCATGGGATAAAACTGGACTCTCTGAACATGGCGAACAATGAGGGCTGATGAGAAGCCAAGGACAATGGCACGGGGTTTTGATCCTACTCAACGTTCTGGCTTTGTGGGAGCCTAGCCAGTTTGGATGTTCACCTTCCTAGATTTGGACGGAGGGGGGAGGACCTTGGACTTACCACAGGGCAGGGAACCCTGACTGCTCTTTGGACTGGAGAGGGAGGGGGAGAGGAGTAGGGGTAGGGGGAGAAGGGTGGTAGGAGGGGAAGAAGGGTGGGAGGAGGGGGAGGGAAATGGGAGGCTGGGAGGAGGAGGAAACTTGTTTTTTTTTCCTTTTCTCAATAAAATAAAAATAAAAAAAGAAGAACCTCTCACACCATTTTCCCTTTTTTGTCTAAATGAAAGGGAAGATTTTAAATTTAATAAGTAAAACACATATAACAAAATAGTTATTAAGCAAGAATTATAGTCACAATATTGATATCTACATCATCTTTTATAATAACTAAGGAAAACTAGAAATATATCTATTCTTCAACTCCATTAAAGACTTCAGAAAGATATAATATTACCTAAACAAGCAGGAAGTTCATTGTAAGGAACTTCCCAACTCCAGAATTAACAGAGACATCTCGTTTCCTGGAAAGTCATCCAAAGTTCTTTTGTGACATTTTGGGCTCCCATCTTTAGCCTATTAGCCCAGAGTATCGGGCATAATTTTCTATGAAACAAGAAATCTGAATATATGTTCTACCTTATAAAGGCAAAGTCCATCAGTTGCTTTCTTCTGTGTACTGCAGAATGTCTGGCAGACTCTTTAATGAAGCAGTAACCCTGAAAGACTGTCTTACCTTCTTTAGTAAGATTCAGAAGTCACTTTTGTGGGTCCTGGAAGTTCAGTCAAGAAGTTCAGACAAGAGTCGTTTCCTGCCCAAATGGCTAGCAGACTGTTAGGAGCCTATTTGATGTCCATCATCCTCTTGAATGGTTGTTGCTGCCAGGAGCAGATGTGTCTCATTATTATAAAAAGTCCTAAGTTCTTAAAACATTTTCAGTGCCATATTCTGAAGGTTTCTGAAAGATGTGAAGAATATTTATCTAACTGAAATATATCTCTATATGTCTAGAAAACCTAACTAACTAGCCAAACACAACTACATTTTGACAATTATAGATAACTGTCTATTAAACTGTATTTATTAACTATACTTTACATTTTTAAATGAGTTGCACAGACACAATACCTTAATCAATACCATGTATATATATTTCATTTTATAGCCCATAAAATGAAATGTCTCTCTGTAATTAAATCATTCACAATCAAAAAATTCAAAGAAAAAGCAATAATAAACATATTCAAACTCTCCGTAATTTTTGTCTTTATGTAGCTTATTTTTCTTTATTCTCTTTATCTATGACTGTCTGTACTATCTCTTTAACGACTTTGTTTTAGCTATTTATTTATTTTTAAATCATTTATTTTTTTATAACTATTTCTTCTCTCTCCCAAGCCTATGCACATTTATCCAACACTGTGACTCATTTAGAGGTCTTTTATGAATGTGTCTTTGCTCTGTATCTTTAGCTATTTTTTGACCAGATGTGCCTTTTTATGTTAAGTGGGCATGAATAGGACCAACTCCATAGTCCTGCATGTTGGCTCTGCCCAGTCCAACAAGGTGGAGGCATGTTCACTGCCTCTGGGACTGCCAGGCAGGAGCCATGCTCACAATCTCAACTCTAGTAACCAGTTGGCCCATGCTACCACCAAGTAACTTGCAGCATGCTACCCACAAACTGCATTCAAATGTTCAAACTACTGAAAGAGCCAGAGTTCATGCTAGCAGCAAGAGCCAGAAAGCAGCTATTTCAAAACTCTGTGTTATTTTTTCTTTTCTTCTTCTTTTTTATTGCTACCATTGAGTCAGGAAGACCTCTCTTAAAGAAACCATGGTTTTCCCGCTTGCCTCTAGGAAACAGAGCACATCTGGGAAAAAAAAAGCAATACTCTCTCAAGTTTTTTTTTATATAGTCTGCCACATTGGTGCCAATTTATTGGGGGAGGCTACTCATTCATTTCTGGCTGCCCAGAACTGAAATAACCACAGAGAAACTATATTATTTGCAATACTATTAGACCAACAGCTTAAGTATATTTCTAGCTAACACTTACATCTTAAATTAACCCATTTCTATTAATCATAGCTGTGGCTTACTAGCAAGATTCCAATGCATCTGTCTCCTACAGGCAGCTACATGGCTTCTTCTGAATCCACCTTCTTTCTTCCAGCATTCAATTTAGTTTTCCACTTAGCTCTATTCCGCAAAGCTGCTGCTGTGAAACAGCTTTATTCATTAATCAATAAAAGCAACACATATGCAGAAGGATGTCCCATAACATATCTGGAGTTGAGTTTTGTGCACAGTGATAGGTAAGGATCTGTTTGCATTCTTCTCCATGCAGACATTCAGTTTGATCAGCACCATTTCCTGAATATGTTATCCTTTTACCAGTGTATATTGCTGGCTTTTTCATAAAAGTTCAGGTGTTAAGAGACGTATGGACTTATTTCTGTGACATCTATTCAATTGCTTTGATCAAGGTGTCTGTTTTTGTGCCAATACTATGCTGTTTTTATTTACTATAGCTAAAATGCAATTTGAGATAAGGAATAGTGATACCTCAAGCAGTTCTTTTGTTAATCGGGATTATTTTAGCTATCGTGGTTGCTTTTTGTGTTTCCATATGAAGATAAGGATTGTCCTTTCTGTATCTGAGAAACACTATATTGAAATTTTGATGGGATTTACATTGAATCTGTAGTTTGCTTTTGGTAAGATGGCCATTTTCACAATATTAATTTTACTGATCCATGAGCATGGCTGATCTTTCCATCTTAAAGTCCCAGAATCTGATACTATCCCAGTACCCTATGTCCTAAGTGCAGGACAGACGACACTTCTCTCTTAAAGTCAAAAGGGGGAAGGGGAGCTGATATCAATAGATAGACAAGCACATCCTCATGCTGAAAAGGGACACAACAATAGGGACCTGCAACATAAGAACACTAAACACATTAGGGGAAACCAGCTTACTCATGCATGAGCTCAGTCACTTCAGGTGTGGTATCATTGGATTGGCAACAACACACTAGACAAGAACACATGAACTTGTAGTAAGTGGATGGAAGATTATAAACTCAGGTAGAAAGGGAAAACACACAGCAGGTGTAGCTTTAGTGCTGCTCAGTTTGGTCTAAAAATGAATGCTCAGGTACATACCTATAAATGTTTGATTTCAGACAATGACACATCAAGTAACTATCATACTAGTATACATGCCAACAAAAGAAGCAGAAGAGGATATAATCAACAGTTCAAAGAACTACAGAACTAGGTCAACAGGGTGCATAAAATGACATTCTAATCATTATGGGTGACTTCAATACAAGAGTGGCATCTGGAGAAAGAAAGGACTATAGTGTCATAGAAACATGGATTCGGACAAAGAAATGGTAGAGGACAATGACTGCTGTGCAAATGATGCGTACAAATCCAACACAAAATTCATGCAGATCAAATCATCAAGATGCTGAATGTGGAAATAACCTGCCAAACCCACTACAGCCAAACTGACTACATTCTGGTAATCAGGAATCTCTTACCTAGCATCCAAAACATCCAATCATTTCCTAGTACTGACTTAAGAACAGATCACCAAGTAGTTATAAGAAACATTCATCTGAAACTTGCAAGAGACATGCCAGGCAAGACAAACCAGGAGATCAATCATAAACAAATAATTAACCCAGCTTTGCAGAAAGTATAAGAGAATGACTGAATTTCAGTGGGATTGCTGTGAGTTTCTCCCCATTTAGTTTGATATTGGCTGTTGGATTACTCCTGCCCAGTTCTATGGCAAACTAGTGTGGCTACTGGGATAAAAAGTATATGTCCTGTTTCACTGAGAAACCCTTTCTCAAATCAAGCAAACAAACAAACAAAAAAAGATGTATGTCTTTAAGACTGACCAGTATGGTTGTTTTACTTTCTGATCTTCAGGGAAGCTGTATTTATTAATATTTTAATAAATATAGTGAAAGATCACTATAGAGTACATCTTTAAAACTGAAAGAAAACCCTGATTAAATGAAAAATGAGAGATTTTATAGTCATTTATAATAACAGAACACTCACTAAGACAGACTGTTTAGTCAGTGAAACTCCTCAGATCTCATAGGCTAAAATTTTCAGGCAAAGAAATTAAAACAAGCAACTTTAGAATTGCCAAGAGTGCCATTTTAATATATGGCAAAGTAGATTTCAAATAATAAATGAATCACATGGTAAGAGCCACTGGCTAGCTGTTTTACTATTCTGACCTTCAGGTTGAACACAAATAACTGTATCTGGGCATTTATTAGTGATGTTCACTTAGGAGCCCAAAGTTTAGGGTACATATTTATTTTAAAAAAAAATTTACCCTAGGCATTTTAGCCACCAGCACAAGCAAGTGTTGGACACAAACCTAACAAGCTGAATTGGTGAGAAAAACAAGCACTCTCAACTCCCATCCACCCCAGCTTAACTTCCACTCCTGCACCATCCTTTCACTTGTGACTTCCCATGACAGTCACTGCTTGCTGACACCCTGATCCCTACAGCTTCCTGTGCCTCCCTTGTTCTTGAAGCTCAAAGCTTGCCTCCAATCCTGCTTGTGGCCCCCATGAGGATACCACAACTTCCTGTGGCTCTGGCCAACATACACCCATTGCAAGTTACCCTGACCAGCGTCTCCTTAACAAAAATCTATTCAGTTTGTTTTTGAGTTTTCCTTAGAGTATCCACAGGTTAGCAACATTAGAACAAGTAATATCTGATATCGAGCATTTCTGGACTGCTTTAGCAGTATAACGGAGACACCTGCTGGCCCACATTGCTATTTCACCTTAAAATTCTAATATTAACAAGGATTTTAATGGAGTTAAAATAAGTCATCTGATAATGCAGACAATATCACCATCCAAGAATTTAAAAACACTTTCATTTATACTATAAAGGGAATTCTAAAAGAGTTATATGACCTACCTGAGTAACATATAGTCTTAGATTTAACTGCTATTAGTTTAATACTTCATATTATATCCTGAAGGACATGATTTGATAACAGAGTCAAGAATGAGAAACTTTTAAAAATGATACAGACTTTATACACTAGTAATGTGAACTTGGCTGAAAAGATTCATATCATTGAAAATGATAACCATAATTCAACAGAAAACTTTACTCATGACAGTGAGTTATGAAACCTTACAGAATGATGTCGTGGCATTTCATTTGTATTTTAATAAATAAGTTCAATGTGAAGACCAGGAAAAGCAAAGCAGACAGCCACTGATTCTTACCTAAACCTCAGTCCAAATCTGGTGATCTTACCTCCAGGAAATTTAAGAATAAGACTGAGACTGAGAGCTTTCTCCTCCCATTTATAATCATATCTAGTTCTGAGATTAAAGGTGTGCACCACTACCACCTGCTTGCTATGTCAAGAACATGTGACTACTGGGATTAGAGGTGTGTGTTATTGCTTCCTGCCTATAAGGCTTGCCAGTATGGCTACTTTCCTTTTCTGATCATCAGGCAAGCTTTATTAAAATACAAATGAAATGCCACTACAGAATGGAACCGAGAGATAAGATTATCTGAAAGAATTCATACTGTTGAAACTGACCAACAAAATCTGTTACAAAATTAGGGCAGGTTAGCAGATAGAAAACCCCTCCTGGAAGGCATTTAATATGCCATCCAAATAATTTCTAAAGATGAGAAGATATCATTAATGTAAAAACTGAAAGACTTGGACCCATATGTACATGATAAGAGCCATAAATTAATTGATTTGATGAAATTGTTAGAAATATTCACAGGCAAAGAAATACATACTCTACAAAACACAGTAGTACATAGATTTGGAACCATTGAAAAACTTTGTCAGAACTGATAAACAAGAAGCTGTGGTACAGACAGAAGATTTAACATTGCCAGTACCTCTCAGAGTCAGAGATGATATACCAAGTGTTTTAGCTACTTATCCTCTTACTAGTTCTGAAAACAAACAAATAGTAAATACCTAAAAGGATACACAGAATGTAAATGGAAGCCTATATGCATGAAAGATCTAAAATATATTAAGCAAACAGTAGTATCTTTTGGAATGAATTTACCATATGGGAAAGAGTTTACAAAGGCATGGATTCAAGAAATAAGGTTACTCCACATAATTGGCTTCAATTAGTGTCATCTGTATTACCATGGTCTTCAGCTGCACAGAAAGAGTTGCTGTAGAGAGAAGGCTAGGGTACTTGGACATCAAGGTAGAGTCAGGGCTTTTGAGGCCTCCCAAGATAAAATTCTTGTTGAGTGAGGTAATACTGATCCACAGAATCAAGATATATACAGTGAACACATTTTGCCCCTATATATGTCATACTGCAGCCTTGAACACTTGAGACAAGATTGTAAAACTAGGAGAAATATTTAAATCATATACTAAGGTTATATAAGGCTCAATGGAACAATTTAGTGAACTTTTTCAAATATTAACCGAAGCTGTACAAATATCTGAACATATAGCTATCAGAAGACAGATGAGTGCTCACTGAATCTCTGGCTTTTTTTTCCTTAGGTAAGATTATATTTGCATTGCACCACATTCACAGCTGTCCTTGACCACACGTGACCTATGGGCTATGGTTTGGATACATCTGCAAGGCTTACTATAGCCAGGAGTACACAACGTCAGGAACATAATTACAATTTCAGCAAAAAGTGGTGACAACCTAGGTAGTTTCAAGTTATTCACTCAGAAGCGCATCATTGGGGCGTACTGACAGTAGTGAGCTGCAGGGGAGAGTAGAGAGAATATAATGCAGGTGGATGAGGCAGAAGAGGGGCAAGGGACAAAAGACTGAGACCCTAATGTGCTTCTCTAGGGCTGTGTTTCTTGTCCTGTAATACCACCGAAGTTCTTCGATTTTTTTTTTAATTTTTATTGCTTTATAAATAATACCATTCAAAATTTCTACTTTCTCCCCTCCTCCCATTTTCCTCTGTGCCCCAATCACCTTCCCTCATCCCCACTACAGTCCTAAAAGAGGGCAGGATATACTGCCCTGTGGGAAGTCCAAGGCCCCCCCCCTCTCCATCCAGGCCTAAGAAGGTGTGCATCCAAACAGACTAGGATCCCCAAAAGCCAGTACATGCAGTAGAGACAAATCCCAGTGCAATTATCATTGGCTTCTCATTCAGCCCCCATTATCAGCTATATTCAGGGAGTTGGGTTTGATCACATGCTCCTTCAATCCCAGTCCATCTGGCTTTGGTGAACTCCCATTAGATCAGGCACACTGTCTCAGTGGACCAACCCCTAGCAGTCCTGAGTTCCTTGCTCATGTTCTCCCTCCTTCTGCTTTTCAACCAGAGCTTGGGAGCTCAGTCCAGTGCTCTGATGTGGGTCTCTGTCTCTAGCTCCATCCATCACCAAACAAAGGTTCTATACTGATAATCAAGATATTCATCAGTGTGACTATGGGACAAGGCCAGTTCAGGCACCCTCTCCTCTACTGCCCAAGGACATAGCTGGGGACATCCCCGTGGACACCTGGGAAACCCTCTAGAGACAAGTCTCTTGCCAACCCTAAAATGGCTCCCTTAATTAGGATATCTTCTTCCCTACTGTCATATCTGCCCTTCCTCCATCTCAACCAACCCACTCCCCCAAGCTCTCCCCAATCCGCCCTTTCTCCCTTCTCTCTCGCACTCTTTCCTTCTCCCCACCTCACCCCTACCCCCATGCTCCCAACTTTTGGCTGGTGATCTTGTCTGCTTCCATTTTCCAGGAGGATCTATATATGTTTTTTATTTGGGTTCACCTTATAATTTAGCTTCTCTAGGCTCACGACTAATAGGATCAATGTCATTTGTTTATGGTTAGAATCCACTAATGAGTAAGAACATACTATATTCATATTTTGGGGTCTGGGTTATCTCACTCAAGATAGTGTTTTCTACTTCCATGGATTTGCATGCAAAGTTCACGATGTCATTGTTTTTGTACAGCTGAATAGTATCTAATGTGTATATTGCCACACTTTATCTATTCTTCTATTGAGGGGCATCTAGGTTGTTTCCAGGTTCTGGCTATTACAAATAATGCTGTTATGAACATAATTGAAGAAATGCTTTTGTAGTATAAGTGGGCACCTCTTGGGCATATTCCCAAGAGTGGTATTGCTAGATCTTGAGGTGGGTTGACTCCCAATTTTCTGAGAAACCACCACACTGATTTCCAAAGTGGTTGCACAAGTTTGTATTCCCAACAGCAATGGATGAGTGTTCCCCTTACTCCACATCCTCTCCAGCATAGGTTATCATTGGTGTTTTTGATTTTAGCCATTCTGACAGGTGTAAGATGGTATCTCAAAGTTGTTTTAATTTGCATTGCCCTGATTGCTAAGGAAGTTGAACATGACCTTAAGTATCTTTTGGCCATTTGAACTTCTTCTGTTGAGAATTCTCTGTTCAGTTCAGTACCCCATTTTCTCATTGGGTTACTTAGAATTTTAATGTCTTAGTTTCTTGCTTTCTTTATATATTTTGGAGATCAGACATTTGTCTGATGTGGGGTTGGTGAAGATTTTCTCCCATTCAGTAGGATGCCTTTTTGTCTTAATGACTGTGTTCTTTGCTTTACAGAAGCTTCTCAGTTTCAGGAGGTTCCATTTTTCATTGTTGCTCTTATCGTCTGTGCTACTGGGGTTATTCATAGGAAGTACTCTCCTCTGCCCATGTGTTGCAGACTACTTCCCACGTTCTCTTCTATCAGGTTCAGTGTGGGAAAATTTATACTGAGGTCTTTAATCCACTTGGACTTGAGTTTTGTGCACGATGATAGATATGGATCTATTTTCATTTCTACATGTTGATATCCATTTATTCCAGCATCATTTGTTGAAGATGTTTTCTTTCCTCCATTATATAATTTTAACCCCTTTGTTAAAAATCAGGTGTCCATAGGTTTGTGGGTTAATATCCAGGTTTTCGATTTGATTCCATGGTCAACGTCTCTGTTTTTATGCCAATACCAAGATGTTTTCATTACTGTAGTTCTGTAATAGTTTGAAGTCAGGGATAGTCATGCCTCCAGAAGTTCCGTTATTGTATAAGATTGTTTTGGTTATCGTGGGTTTTTTTTTTTTTTTACCGTATAGACTTGATTATTGTTCTCTCAAAGTCTGTGAAGAATTTTGTTGAAATTTTGGTGGAGATTGCATTGAATCTATAGATTGCCATTGGTAGAGTTGCCATTTTTATTTGTTGATCCTACCAATCCAAAAGCATGGGAAATCTTTACATTTTCTGGTATCCTCTTCAATTTCTTTCATCAAAGCCTTAAAGTTCTTGTCAAATTGAACTTTCACTTCCTTGGTTAGTGTTGCCCTAAGATAGTTTATGCTATTTTTGGCTATCATAAAAGGTGATGTTTCTCTAATTTCCCTCTCCACTTCCTTTGTGTATAGGAGGGCAACTGAATTTTTTGAGTTGATCTTTTATCCTACCATATTACTAAAGGTGTTCATCAGCTGTAAGAGTTCTTTGGTAGAGTTTTTGGGGCCACATATGTACACTATCATATCATCTGCAAATAACAAAAGTTTGACTTCTTCTTTTCTGATTCAAATCCCCCATTGATCTTCTTATGTTGTCTTATTGCTATTGCTAGAACTTCAAGCACTATATTGAAGAGGTCTGGAGAGAGTAGTCATCCTTTTCTTGTTCCTGACTTAGTGGAATGGCTTTGAGTTTCTCTCTGTTTAATTTGGTGTTAGCTGTCAGCTTGCTGTATATTGTTTTATTATATATAGGTATGGACCTTGTATCTTAAATCTCTCCAAGACCTTTATCATAAACAGATGTTGAATTTTGTCAAATGCTTATTCAGAATCTAATAAAATGATCATACCAGTTTTTTTCTTTCAGTTTATTTATATGATAGATTACATTAATAGATTATATGTTGAACCAGCCCTGCCTCTCTGGGATGAAGCCTACTTGATCATAATAGATAATTTTTTGAATGTGTTCTTAGATTCGGTTTACCAGTATTTTATTGAGAATTTTTGCATCGATGCTCATGAGTGAGATTGTCTGTAATTCTCTTTTTTTGGTTTAGTCTTTGTGTGGTTTTGGTATCACAGTAACTGTAGCTTCATAAAAGGAGTTTGGCAATGACTCTTCTGTTTCTATTGTGTGAAATGCATCAAGGAGTATTGGTATCAGTTCTTCTTGAAAGTTCTGCTAGAATTTTGTATTAAAACCATCTGGTTCTGGGCTTTATTTGGTTGTGAGGTTTTTGATGACGGCTTGTATTTCCTCTTGACTTATAGGTCTATTTAAATGTTTACTTGGTCTTGATTTAATTTTGGTATATGTTACTTATCTTTAAAAAACAGTCAGTTTTTTTTTTTACATTTTCCAATTTTGTGGCATACAGGCTTTTGTAGTAAGATCTATGATTCTCTGAATTTCCTCAGTGCCTTTTGTTATGTTCCTCTTTTCATATTTAATCTTGTTAATTTGCGTGTTCTCTCTCTGCCTTTTGATTTGGATAGTGGTTTGTCAATCTTGTTGATTTTTTCAAAGAACCGGCTCTTTGTTTCATTGATTCTCTGGATTGTTTACTGTGTTTCTATTTTGTTGATTTTAGCCCTCAATTTGATTACTTCCCATCTTCTACTCCCCCTGGGTAAGTCTTCTTCTTTTTTTTCAAGGGCTTTCAGGTGTGCTGTTAAGAGTCTAATGTGAACTTTCTCCATTTTCTTATATGGGCACTTAGTGTCATGTACTTTTCTCTTAGCACTGCTTCGTAGTGTCCCATAGGTTTGGGTACGTTGTGTATTCATTTTCATTGAATTCAAGGAAGACTTTAATTTCTTTCTTTATTTTTACCTTGACCCTGGGGTGGTTCAGTAGCTGACTGTTCAATTTCCATGAGTTTGTAGGCTTTCTGGGGGTAGAATTGTTGTTAAATTCAACTTTATTTCATGGTGATCTGATAAGACACAGGTGGTTACTAAATTTTTTTTGTATCTGTGGAAGTTTGCTATGTTTTCTAATATATGATCCATTTTTGAGAAGGTTTCATGAGATGCTGAGAAGAAGGTATGTTCTTTTCTATTTGGGTGGAATATTCTATAGTTGTCTGTTAAGTACATTTGATTCATTACATCTGTTAGTTTTCTTATTTCTCTGTTAAGCTTCTGTCTGGTCTACCTGTTTATTGGTGAGAGAGGAATGTTGAAATCTCCTACTATTAGTGTGTGGAGTTTGATGTGTGATTTGAGTTCTAGTAATATTTCTTTTACATATGTGGGTGCTTTTATATTAGCAGCATAGATATTCAGGATTGAGACTTCATCCTGAATAATTGTTCCTTTTATGTGTATAAAGTGTCCTTCTCCATCTCTTCTGATTGATTTTAGTTTCAAATCAATTTTGTTAGATATTAGTATAGCCACACCCACTTGTTTCTTATGTCCATTTGATTGGAAAATTTTCCCAACCCTTTACTGTGAGGTAGTGTCGGTTTTTGAGGTTAAGGTGTGTTTCTTGTAAACAGCCTAATGTTGGATCCTGTTTTCATATCCATTCTCTTAACCTGTGCCTTTTTATAGGTGATTTGAGTCCACTGATATTAAGTGATAATAATGACCAGTGGTTGCTATCTCTGGTTATTTTTTGGTGGTAGTTTTTGTGTTTTTCCCTTCTTTGAGTTGTGCTTTGTGGAGGATTGTCATATGTCTGTGTTATTATATGTATTGTTGGCTTCCTTGGATTGTGGTTGTTTTTCTATGACTTTCTGTAAGGCTGGGTTTATGGCTACATATTGTTTAAATCTGCTTTTGTCCTGGAATATCTTGTTTTCTCCTTCAGTGGTGAAAGAACACTTTGCAGGGTATAGTAGTCTCAGCTTGCATCCATGGTCTCTTAATGTCTGCGGCACATCTATCTAAAACCTTCTGACTTTCATGGTTTCCATAGAAAAGTCAGGTATAATTCTGGTAGATTTAACTTTATATGTTACTTGTCCATTTTTGCAGCTCTTAATATTCTTTATTTATTCTGTATGTTCTGTGTTTTGATTATTATATGGCGAGGTTACTTTTTTGATCCAGTCTATTTGGTGTTCTGTAAGCTTCTTGTATCTTCATAGGAATATTCTTCTTAAGGTTGGGTAAGTTTTCTTCTATAATATTGTTGAATATATTTTCTGGGACTTTGAGCTGGAATTCTTCCTTCTCCTTCTCTACCCCTATTATTCTTAGGTTTGGTGTTTTCATGTTGTGCTAGAGTTCCTGGATGTTTTGTGTTAAGAATTTGTTGGATTTTCTGTTTTCTTTGATCAGTGAGATTCTTTCCTCTCTAGTATCTTCAACACCTGAGATTCTTTCTTCTATCTTTTGTATTCTGTTGGTTATACTTGTTTCTGTTGTTTCTGTTCATTTACCCAGATTATCCATATCTAGCCATCACTAGGTTTGTGTTTTCTTTATTATCTCCTATTCAGCCTACAAGTCTTAAACTGTTTCCTTTACCTGTTTGATTGTTTTTTTCTTGTTTTTCTTGGGTATCTCTGAGGGATTTATTAGTTTCTTCTAACTTTTTGGTTGTTCTCTTCCATTTCTTTAAGGGAGTTTTTAACTTCCTGTTTAAGGGTCTCTATCATTTTCATAATGTTATGTTTAAAGTCAATTTCTTCTACTTCTTCTTTGTTAGGGTGTTCAAGTCTTCCTATTCCATGTTCACTGGATTCTGATTTTGTTGTGTTGCTTTTCAGGTTGTTGGATGAATTCTTGCATTAGCGCCTGCCCATCTCTTTCTTCAAATGCGGCCCGGAGAGTCTTGGTGTCTTGGTCCAATCTTTGTTGTAGCTGACTGTGTACTTGGAGGTTTTCTTGGTCTGCCCTTTCTTAGGTCTCTGTAGCACTGGAGCTGGTTCTCAAATTCTCTCCACTCTGAAGCAGGCTGTGCTGGTGGATATAAGGACCATGCAGATGTAAAAGAGTGCTTGGAGGCAAGATGGGATGGGGTTAACAAAGAAAGCCAGTGCACAGGGAGACGCCCCACTGGATGTCTAGAAATGTTTAGGAAATGGGAGGGGCCTGTACCCCATTTTTGGACCATCCAACCAGGCAGCCACACACTCATAACTTTGATGGATCTCCTCATTACAGGAGCTGGACCTCTTGCTAGGCCAAGAACCTCACAGACAGAATTGCGGGCTTGGGGGTGGGAGGGTGGTATGGAACAGAGAAGTCCCTGCATCAGGAGCACTGACCACTGGCTCCCCAGACCCTCAGCCCTGAAGCTGGCTGATTTGCTGGATCTAAGGAACCTGTAGATGGAAAGGAGTTCTTGGGTCAAATTGGGATAGGGTAAATAAAGAAAGCCAGTAGCCCGGGAGATGCCCCACTGGATGTCCAGAACTATTTACGGAATTAAAGGGGTCCTGTGCTCTGTTCCTGGGACCATCTTTCCTGGGCAGCCGCACACTCACCACTCCGAATGGATTTCCTCAGTACAGCGAATTTCTGGATTTTGAAGATGCTAATTTAGAATGTGAAAGATACTTGGACACTTAAAAGTCAGATCAGTACCAACAGATGAATGGATCTTGCATGCAATGTTACATCCTTTGATTATAACACTGAGGCTTGGGTAGGAAAAGCAATTTCCCAAGGTATGAAGAGACATCAAAATACCAAATGCTTTAATTGTGGTAGAATAGGCCATCTGAGAAGAGACTATAGACAAAATTTTCCTAGAAATAATTTTTCTCATGGGAATCACCCAAGTAGAAGATCCCAAACTTCTAGATTATGCAAAAGATATGGCAAAGGCCAACATTGAACCAATAAATGTATATAAAAAGAAACAAATAAGGCAACCTGTTACCCCTGGCAGGCTCCCAGGTCAAGTATAGTCTAGTCATTCCCAGTTACTGTGGAGGTCATGCCTCCCCAGATAAATTAGAAAAGCCACTGCCTGTTGTAAAAGACCATTCTTAACTGAATGATAGAATAACCATAGAGGATGAATTAAAAATTCCAATAGAAAATAGAAAATATGTATCTTGGCAGCCTTCTATAAGTGATAAAAGACCAAAGCTGAAAGCCCAAATTAATAACATTATAATTGAAGGATTATTAGACTCATATGCAGATTTAACTATACTACTTCAGAATCTTGACATCTGAATTGGTCTCTTCAAGAGGCAGATTTTCAATTTCTCAGAATTAGAATCCTGTCTCAAGTAAAAAAAGCAAGAGATGAGTTGAATGCAAAGGACCAGAAAGACATAGAGGAAGCTGAGGCCAAATGTGGCTAAATTAGCAGTGAATCTATGGGGTTGTCATTTGTTATAATAACCAAACACCCAGATTAACATTCCTGCAGTCTCTGAAACAGACCATAAACCAATTCATGGTTTTGTGAAGGATATTATAAGGTACCCTTATATGGACCCTGACCACTCATGCTGAAAAAAAATAGATAAACATCTGATGAACTCTCAGAGGTACCAACAGCACTACCTTTAAAATGGTTAACTATGAAACCTATATGGATTAACAAAAGAGTAACCACAGTCTTTGAAACAGCCAGCACAGAAGCAACTAAATGCTCAGAATATTGAAGAATCAATCACTTCTTTTAATTCTGATTTGTTGTTTAAAAAGATATGGAAAACAAAGAATGGTAACATATCTAAGAGCTGTTAATAAGGTGATTCAGCCAATGGGCTCTCAATAATCTGAAATTCTTTTGCATTCCTTATTGCCTAAAATGACCTCTTGTAGTTATTGATATAAAAGTTTGTTTCTTCACTAAAAACAAAGACAGAAATACTTGCCTTTACAGTCCATACTTATAATAATGCTCACCGTGCTGAAATATATCAATGGAAAATTCTCACACAGGGTCTGCTAAATGGCCCAACCCTGTGCCAATATTTTGTAAGTCAGCCATTGGGAATTATAAATAAATTTTTTCAACCTATAATTTTCCATTACATGGATGATACTTTGCTATCTGATTCAAATGAAGAGACTTTAGTAAAAATGTTTGAAGAAGTAAAGAAAAATTTGCCTTTTGGGGGATTACAAATTGCTCTTGAAAAAAATACAAAAAGGAGATTCTATTAATTATTTAGGCTATAAAATAGGATTACAAAAATATATCTCAAAAGGTATTGGGCAGATCAATTGCAGATTCTTAATGACTTCCAAAGATTGCTAGGCAACATTTCCCATCTAGGGTCCAATATTGGGACAGAACATGATAGATAACCTGATTAATTAAAACAAAATTTAGAATGTTACTAAGGACTTAAATAATCCAAGTTATTAACTGAAGTTGAGATGGGATTGACTTTAATTGAAGAGAAATTACATGAGGCACATGTAGATCAAGTGGATCTGCATCTTAACTGCTTTCCAGCTATATTACACTCCAAACATTCCCCTACAGGAATTTTAATGAAGATGGAAGATATTCTCTTAGAATGAATCTTTTGACCACTTCAACCTACAAAAAAAAAAAAAAAAAACTTACGTGGAAAATGTCTCTGAGTTAACTGTAAAAGGAAAAGTCTTACTTTTTCAATTAACAGGAATAGACCTAGCAGAAATTGTAATAACATTCACTAATGATAAAATTAACAAATTATGGGAAGAAAATGAACAATGACAAAGAGTTTGTGTAATTTTAGAGAGAGATTAACAACAGCTACCCCCAAAGCAAAAGAATCTGACTTATAAAGTGAAAAAATTAGATCCTTTCTCTTATTGTATGGAACACACAAATAACTTGAGCTGCTAAATTCTGTATTAATGCAAATAAATAAGGAAAGGCAGAATACAAATCAGAAAAAAGTAAGTGAAGTAGAACAACGTCCTTATAATTCTGTCCAAAATTTAGAATTATATGCTATTTTCATGGTACTAAGGGATTTTAAAGAGCCTCTCAACAACAGAATGGCAATATGTAGAAAGAGTTGTTCACATATTGAAACTTCTGAACTTATAACAGATGATACAGAATTTACTTTATTTGTTATTAAAATACAAGATATAATCAGGAATAGGTATCATCCCATATACATAACAAAGATATGACCCTATTCAGGTCTGCTAGTTCCTCTAGCACAAGATAATACAGAAATTGAACAATTATTGATTAGAAATGTGCTGAAGAACACGGAATTTCAAAAACATCATAGCAGTAGCAAAGTCTTAAGATAGGATTTTTCTAACACATGACAACAAGTCAAAGAAATTATAAGATGCCCTGCTTATTAATTCTGTATCCAAACATGACCTCCTGCAGGAAGCAACACAAAGGATACTCAAAGGAATGAAATCTGGCAGATGGATGTGTTCCATTTTATAGGATTTTGAGAACTAAAATATATACCACAACATTGATTCCTATTCAGGATTTCAAAGGGCAACCTCTTTGAGCTCAGAAAAAGCTGATTCAGTAATTACATATTTTCTAGAAATTTTGACCATTTTGAGTATACCTGTACAAATAGAAACATACAATGCTCCAGCATATGTCTTTAAGAAAATGAAACAATTTTTGCTTATTATAATATAAAGCATATTACAGGTATACCAAACAATCCTACTGGTCAGACAGTTATAGAAATATCAAATTGAATTAGAAAAGATATGTTAAATAAATAAAAAGAGATGATAAATACTCCAGAGATATATTTTATAATGCTTTATTAACCTTGAATTTTCTTAATGCTAATGCTAATGAGAAGGGAACACCTGCTGCATACATTGGACAATAGAAAAACTTCTAAATTAGATCAGCCGGTGTATTTCAAGGATGTGCTGACCTCAGAATGAAAACCAGGAGATGTACTATGTTGGGAAATGGGGTTTGCTCTTCTTTCCATAGAAGAAGGAAAGCTATAAATACCATCAAAATTAATCAAGATTTTATTTGAAAAAAAAAGAAATATCTTGGTAAAGAGAAATGACAGTTAATCCACAAAAGTGACAATCCTACAAGTTGGAGCACAGTTCTGTTTGTGTCTTTGCAGGAAAATAGAAAATACACATCTCTGAGAACTCAAGAGACTGTAGTCATCTAGATGCACAAAGAAGAAAAAGATAGCTATCTAGAAAAAAATCATCAAGCCAAAAAAAAATCTGACATATGATACCAATATTCTCTGCAGGGCAAAAATTCACTACTTAAGCATACACAGCTCCTCTCTTTTTAATATAATGTTAGTCCTGACTTATTTAAAACTTGAAGCTGGCTCTGGGGTTGGAAAGTGGCTCTCTTTCTCAAAATCCAAGCATATTGTTCACAGAAAAATTCATAGTTTCTGCCTCATATCATGGAAGCCACCTGGTGTGGAACAGATGGAAGATGAAAAATCTAGGGTCTAAGGTTATGAAAAGTCTGCTTTCAAAAATTCTTCTTCTCCCTGTAGTCAGAGACTGTTCATTTCCTAGCTGTCCAGGCCCAAAATAATCACATTGAAACTATAATATTACAATATTCGTTGGACAATCACTTTTGTGTATTTCTAGCCACCTCTTACATCTTGTATTAACCAATTTTTTAAAAAAAAAATCTGTGTATCACCACATGGTTGTGGTTGACTGGTAAGGTTCCATCTGATATCCAGTGTCTGTCTCCTGAAGCAGCTACATGGTTTCTCATTGACTCCATCTACTCTCTCCTTTCTGTTTGCTTGAAACTCCTGCCTTGCCCTACTCTGCTACAATAGGCCCAATACAGCTTCTCTATTAAACAGTGGTACTCACAGCATACAGAGGGGACTCCTATATTATCTCTCCATACCTATTTTTTTCTCGATGGTACCCTTCTTTGAATATATATCTATTGAAATTCAAATTTTCTGTTTTGATTTGAAGAATGTTTAAGTTTTCCACAGTGAACAATAAATTTTTTTTTCTACAGTAATCTCTGAAGCCTCTAGGAAGAAAATGGGATCCCACAACAATGATTCTACCTGGTTCATATAATGCCAGCCAGCTGATAGCATCACTATCTATTTTGGACTAAAATTATCTCATAAAATTTAAAGGTGGCTATCTGAGATGATCCAGTCTAACACACTACCCTAGCTGGGACTTGAAGCAAGCCTTGCACATTTTCATTACACAGAGAATGGACATCAAATGATCAAGCTCCTACTCAAGATTTGATAATAAACCAAAAATTTTTCTTTTCACAGCCCCCTAAAGATATTGTCACCCTCAGACAGCAGTAAGTACATTTAAGTACACAACTCTCACATTCCAAAGAGGTAATGTGAGTGGGTTTTGGTCATTCAGTGGATTATTAATATTTGTCATTGTTTAAGGGTGTTAGTTACAGGTTAATATTGGTCATGGTCAGGAAAAAAAGCTAAACAAAGGAAATTAGATTCAAGGTTATTGTTTTGAAAACCTTGAATCTAATTTTGAAAAGAAAAAAGGATATATAGATACAATAGAAAAGAAGGATAGATTATTTTGAACCTATTCTAAAAGAAATAAATGGCAGGCTATAAATATGATAAGATAAAATGGTAGATTATTGAATCTACTTTTCAAATGAAACTACTATAGTTTTAAATATTTTATATTGGATTGAGCTTTTATATTGTATATGAATTTTATATATTGATATAAATTTGAGATTAATTTTGTTAAAATATACTTTACATACATTTCTAATCTTGTTCCAGGTACTTACCTATACAGCTCATTGAACAATGCAATGCAAATTTCTAGTCTTTGAATGTTATTATTACCAACTTTTTAGGATAATAAATAAATGAAGGTTAGTAATTATACACTTATTGTAATCAAACTTGCATTCACATTAGAGACGTTTTCAAGGTCAAACAAAGATCTATTTTAGATAGACAGGTCCTCTTCAAACACTTCAGAAATTTACAGGTGGCTTTTAAGATGTTTTAATAACATAGGCTCTTTCTTTATAACAATGAGACATGTCTGCTCCTGGCAGCACCAATATACTTCAGAGAAAATAATGAACATTGAAGAAAATTCACATGGAGTTTACTTAGTGGCAAAAGTAAGCCACTGGGTAAGAAAATGTCCTAACCTCATCTACTAACAATATGTTATCCAAATTGGACAAGCATGACACAAAAGAAAGTGACTGCCAAATAGTGTCAAGACAAGGAAGGACATACCTTCAGAATATTCTGCATTTCAGTACATTCTCTCAGGTTTGTTAGGCCTATATGCTGAAGATAGATGCTCCAATATTGAAGAGGAACTTTGGGTGAGTTCCCAGGCAGCCAACTTTTTGTCATTTCTCATGTTTTGGCAATTGCTTGCTTATACTTCCTGTTTACTCCATTAATATTATTTCCTTCTCGGATCTCCGGGGAAGCTGAAGACTAGATACTTATAGTTTTACTTGTTTGCCTGATGTAGAAAAAGTCATGATAGAAAGTAAATTAAGTTCAAGGCTTTGGACTCATCAAGATAGAATAGATATGGAGTATTTTCTTGAAGTATGTTAATTATAAATGGAGTAAATATTGCTGATGTATTTTTGCCTGTATATATTGTATATATTCATCATACTTACTATATATAGTTTTCTTATATTAGTTACAATCTTCTTTTTTCATTTTAGACAAAAGGGGAAATGTTGTGATATCCCATTTGTATTTTAACAAATAAAACTTGCCTGAAGATCAGAGTGTAAAACAGCCTTACTGGTCAGCCTTACAGATCGGGCAGTGGTGGCACACACCTTTAATCCCAGTAGCCACACTAGTTTTCCATAGAAACTGGGCAGTAGTGGTACATTCCTTTAATCCTAGCCCTAGACAGGAATATAAAATAAAAGGAGACAGCTCTCAGACACAGTCTCATTCTGAGATTCATTGAGGCAGGTCTACCATTTCAGACTGAAGTAGAGGTAAAAGACACTGGCTGGCCATTTTGCTTTTCTGACCTGTAGGTTGAACCCCAATATTTGTGTCTAGGTTTTATTAATTGTGCTACATATTTCAGTCTCATTATGGAAGGTAGTATGGTGGCATACAAGTAGACATAGTGATAGAAAAGTAGCTGAGAATTCTACAACTGGATCCATAGTCAGTAATAAGAAAGAGACTTTGGGCTCAGAATGGGCTTTTGAAATCCCCAAACCCTCCTCAAGTTGCACATTTCTTTCAATAAGCCCACATCTGCTAATGCTTCTCAAGTAGTATCATCCTCTGATGATTAAGAATTTACATATACGATCTTATGTGAGTCAATCATATTCAACCTACCATATTACACTCCCTGTCTACCACATTCTCAAAAATGTTTTAATGTCTAAAACGCAAAGTCTCTTCTAAGACTCATGACATTCTTTTTTTTTATGATTAATAGGGTGGTATTTATTTAAAGGGGAAAAACTTATAGATCACCGTCCCAGACAACAGCCCTCTGCACAATCAGGAAGGAGTTTAGTCGCCCGGAAACGGAGCAGGAAGCAAAGAGAGAGAGAGGAGGGAAGTGGCCACTTTTTTAAAGAGAGAGACCACGCCCCAATGGGCTGGTATCTCAGCGGCTATTGGCTGGAGGAGCGGAAGGACCTCCTGCAACACTCCCCCAATCAACTGCCCCTCCCTCATCAGCCAGAAGAGCAGTCAGGGTTCCCTGCCCTGTGGGGAGTCCAAGGACCTCCCACCTCTTTCCAGGTCTAGTAAGGTGAGCATCTTTGGAATTCCCTGGAATGGAAACCCTACTCTCTACCTGGAGCTGATGTGAGATACTACTCAGTGCACAGACTCCTTCCTGGAATGAAATGTCCAGTGGAGCATAGCTCAAGTCAATGAAAGATGGAAATTCTTATCAGACAAATGCTTTATATGTGGTGGGTGCTTAATCAGTATTTGACCAATGCCCAAACTTCCAGTATTGTTTTATTGAGCTCTCAAAACTGTTTTATTAGAATATAAAGCCTGTCACAATTTATCCTCAAAGGCAATTATCTTCATTCTTTCCCATATGGCACCCATATTTTTCATTAACTTACCAAGTGTTAAAATGTACACTCTGAACTGCTTAATCAGAGGATCTTTGGGGGGTTTAGATTTTATATTTGTTCATCTGCAGTAATTTCTCATGAAAACTGTTATTTGTCCTTAATACATCTTAAGCTTTTCTAGGTGAGAAAGAAATGGAAAAACCTGGCCTTTTATTGATCTTTATGTTTTCCTTCTTTCTCTTTTTGTTTTAAACAGGATCTTATTCTTTTTTAAAAAAAAAAAACTTTTTTTTTATTGAGAAAAGGAGAGAAAAAAAAAAGTTTCCTCCTCCTCCCAGCCTCCCATTTCCCTCCCCCTCCTCCCACCCTTCTCCCCCTCCTCCCACTCTTCTCCCCCTCACTCCACTCCTCTCCCCATCCCTCTCCAGCCCAAAGAGCAGTCAGGGTTCCCTGCCCTGTGGTAAGTCCTAGGTCCCCCCCCCCCGTCCATTACTAGGAAGGTGAACATCCAAACTGGCTAGGCTCCCACAAAGCAGGCACATTACATAGGTTCAAAACCCCATGCCATTGTCCTTGGGTTCTCCACAGCCCTTATTGTTCGCCATGCTCAGAGAGTCCAGTTTTATCCCATGCTTTTTCAGTCACAGTCCAGCTGGCCTTGGTGAACTCCCAATAGATCAGCTCCACTGTCTCAGTGGGTGAGTGCACCCCTCGTGGACCCGACTACTTTGCTCATGTTCTCCCTCCTTCTGCTCCTCATTGGGAGCTCAGTCCAGTGCTCCAGTGTGGGTCTCTGTCTCTGTCTCCATCCATCACCAGATGAAGGTTCTATGATGATATGCAAGATATTCGTCAGTATTCCTCTAGGATAGGGTCATTTCAGGTTCCCTATCCTCAGCTGCCCAAGGAACTAACTGGGGACCTCAGCTTGGGCATCTGGGAGCCTCTCTAGGTTCAAGTCTAAAAAAACCCAGGATAGCCAAAACAATCCTATACAATAAAGGATTGTCTGGAGGCATTACCATCCCTGACTTCAAACTCTATTACAGAGCTACAGTGATGAAAACAGTATGGTAATGGCATAAAAACAGAGAAGTCGACCAATGGAATAGAATAGAAGACCCAAATTTTAACCCACAAACCTATGAACACCTCATTTTTGATAAAGGAGCCAAAAGTATACATTGGAAGAAAGAAAGCATCATCAACAAATGGTGCTGGCATAACTGGATGTCAACCTGTAGAAGAATGAAAATAGACCCATATCTATCACCATGCACAAAACTCAAGTCCAAATGGATTAAAGACCTCACTATCAGTCAGAACCATTGAACCTGATAGAAGAGAAAGTGGGAAGTACCCTACAGCAGATAGGCACAGGAGATCGCTTCCTATGTGTAACCCCAACAGCACCGACATTAAGGGCAACATTGAATAAATGGGACCTACTAAAACTGAGAAGCTTCTGTAAAGCAAAGGACACTGTCACCAAGACCAAAAGGCAACCTACTGACTGAAGAGCAGATCTTCACCAACCCCGAAACAGACAAAGGTCTGATCTCCAAAATATATAGAGAACTCAGGAAAATAGACTTTAAAATGCTAATTAACCCAATTAAAAAATGGGGCACTGAACTGAACAGAGAATTCTCAGCAGAGGAAGTTCAAATGGCCAAAAGACACTTAAGGTCATGCTCAACCTCCTTAGCGATCAGGGAAATGCAAATCAAAACAACTTTGAGATATCATCTTATACCTGTCAGAATGGCTAAAGTCAAAAACACCAAGTATAGCCTTTGCTGGAGAGGCTGTGGAGGAAGGGGTACCCTCATCCATTGCTGGTGGGAATGCAATCATGTGCAACCACTTTGGAAATCGGTGTTTCAGTTTCACAGGAAATTCAGGATCAACCTACCCCTGGGCCCAGCAATACCACTCCTGGGAATATACACAAGAGATGCCCTATCATATGACAAAAGCATTTGTTCAACTATGTTCATAGCAGTATTATTTGTAATAGCCAGAACCTGGAAACAACCTAGATGCTATTCAATGGAAAAATGGATGAAGAAAGTGTCGAATATCTACACATTAGAGTACTACGCTGTGGTAAAAAACAATGACTTCTCGAATTTTGCATGCACATGGATGAAAATCGAAAACACTATCCTGAGTGAGGTAACCCAGACCCAAAAAGATGAACATGGGATGTACTCACTCATAATTGGTTTCTATCCATAAACAAGGGTCACGGAGTTTACAATTGGTGATCCCAAAGAAGCTAAGTAAGAAGGTGAACCAAAGGAAAAACATATAGTTGTCCTCTTGGCTATAGGAAGTAGACAAAATTGCTGAATGAAAATTGAGATCTTGGGGGTGGGGTGGGATGGGAGTAAGGGGAGATGGGGAGAGAAAAGGGAGAAGGGGAGAATGGCGGGAACTTGGGGGAAAAGGAGGATTGGGATAAAGGAAGGTTGGATGGGGAGCATGGAAGCACAATTAATGACATTATTTTAATGTAGCACCCAATACATTAAAAATCAAAATGTAGATAACATATTTCAACATCCATTGGCACAGAACATACATTATCATTGCAAGAAGAAGGAAATGGAGAAGAGAGAGGATATACCGGATCATCACAGAACCAAAAACAAACAAACAAACAAAAAAAAAAACAGTAGGACAAACATCAAACTCTTAATCTCCATGTCTGACATCAAAACACTTGTGATAGTTTTGATGATAATGCCCTGTTGAAATAAGAGCGGCAGGGCTGCGTACCCGGCACCCAGCTGCCCGCAGGGCTAGCTTTAGCTTTACCCGAAATAATTACACAGAAACTGTATTCTTTTAAACACCACTTGGCCCATTATATCTAGCCTTTTCTTGGCTAACTCTCGCACCTGGACTAGCCCATTTCTTATAATCTGTGTAGCCCACGAGCTGGCTTACCAGGAATGATCTTAACCTGCATCTGTCTGGAGTGGGAGAATCATGGCGACTCACTGACTCAGCTTCTTTCTCCCAGCATTCTGTTCTGTTTACTCCACCCACCTATGTTTTAACCTATGAGGGCCAAACAGTTTCTTTATTGCTTAACCAATGAAATCAACAGATTGATATATGACACTCCCACATCACTTCACCTTTTTCTGTTTAAACAAAAAAAGGAAGGCTTTAACTTTAACATAGCAAAATTACATTTAACAAAACAGTTATCAAGCAAGAATTACAGTTACAATATTTATATCTATTTTATCTTTTATCATAACAATGGAAAACTATAACTACCTATCCATTCTTCAACTCCATCAAAGACTCCAGAAGGATATAATATTACCCAAGCAAACAAGAAATTTCTATTTTTATATTTTACTATGAGGTTTGTGACTTGTTACCTCACACCCTGCTTCTACAGTAGCTTCTGGCATCTCCTCAACTTTACCCTCCTTCTCCCTTTGGCTCTGCTTGAGTTTCCCACCTGACTCTATTCTACCTGGCTATTAGCCAAATCAGCTTATTTATTAACCATTGGTAACAAAATAAATTCATAGCACACAGAGAGACATCCCACAGCAGGATCATCTCAAATATTAATATTCTTTCCAGATGAAACTTCTTGAGTTGCTTTCTCTCTCTCTCTCTCTCTCGCTCTCTCTCTCTCTCTCTCTCTCTCTCTCTCTCTCACACACACACACACACACACACACACACACACAGTACAAATCACCTCACCAATGTCTTTAATGTTCCCACTAGAATGGCCTTGCTTAGAGTTTCCATCTGATTTTCTTGTCCAAAGTCCCAAAGTCTTCCATATTTCTCCAACAAATAGCATGGTCAGGCCATCACAGCAATTTGCCAATTCTTGGTAACAACTATTGTCTTAGTGAGTGATATACTGCTGTGGAGATATAACCATGGGACCTCTAATTAAGAAAAGAATTTTAATTGGAACTTGATTAAATTTCAAAGCTTTAGTTCATTCTTCATGGTAGAGAGCAAGGTAACATTTGTCATTCTAAATTTGTAACCCAATATTTGTCTTTTTTGTTGTATTTTAAGTTTGAACATCAGCAAAGTCTCACTGCTGAAACATCTCAAAGACAACAATGAGTAAAATTATTCCAAGGGTCTCAATGTTTGGATTTCTATTGCTCTGAAGAGATACCATGACCATGGCAACTCCTGTAAAGGAAAACTTTTAATTAGAGGTAGCTCCAAATTGAGAGGTTTAGTTCCTTATCATCACAGCAGATAGAAAACAGGCAGACATGGTATTGGAGAAGGAACTGAGAGTTCTATATCTTGATCCTCAGGCAGAAGCACATGAATAGTCAAATTGGGTATGGTTTGAGAATATAACCTCAAAGCCTGCCTCCACAGTGGCACACTTCCTATAAAATGGTCACAACAACTCCAATAAGGCCACAACTCCAGTAGTGCCACTCATTATGGGCAAAGTATTCACAAAAATGAGTCTGTTCATACCTATTCAAACCATCACAAAGGTTTTCACATGCTCATTCTATTATGGCTAAAATCCTAAATTTATGTATGTGTGCATATATATATATATATATATATATATATATATATATGAGATTATACGTATTTAATTTAAAAACATGTCTGATGGAAATATTCCCCAGTTTTAACTTATATGCATTTAATTTATATCATACTGCAAAAATTAATTTTTGGATCAACTAGCATACCTCCTTTATCAACATAATTTTTTTCCTTTTTTCTGAACAAGAGAAAATGAAGTACAGATGTAAACAAACACTTTCTTAAACAATCACACTTGTAAACTAAGGCAGAGCCATTATTCTTTCAATAAAACCTCAGTATGCTAAGATTCTCACTGAACACCCAAGACAATCACAAGCTTGACTGACAAAACCCACTAAGATTGTTCTTCTGGATTTCTTTATATTCTGCTGCATGATGATCTTCTCTGGTAACTAGACTTTTCATTTAAGCAATTTTTAAAAAATTTCCTATATCTTCCAAAATCTCTGAACAAATTAACCTAATATTTATAAATTTTACTTAAAGTCAATCAACTCAAATAATAAAAGTAATAACATTCAAATACACTTTCATTCTCTGGTTTTGCAGCACATTTCAGCAATGATGGGCAAAACCTTTTAAAATGAGATAATAGGGTCGTATATGTACTCTGACTTACTAAAACCTAACAGAAATGTGTATTCAAATAAAGAGTTTTAGATCATTTTCAATTTGCTATATTAGTCCAGGATACAGGTAGTCATCCACCTCTGCAATATTTTTATCCCTTTTCCAGCAATTCACAAAATAAGATTATCACATATAAAGGAAGTTATTTTATAATAATTAATACATTACCTCAGATTCTTCTTACTTTCTATCTTACATAACCAAATATCTTTTGATATTTCTCTCTTGGGGAAACAGTGACTCAAAATCCAATTCCCAGGAGAAATTGTTAATGAGTTGGGTGTTGACTACCTCCTGAGCATCAGTGGGTCACTCTCCTGAGCAATTAATTATCTTCTCTGCCAATATAAAAAATATGTAGAATATAACTTCTTCTTCAGGAGCATTGTTTATAGAGATAAAGAATAAGTTACTTGAATTTTCCTTCTCCTAAATTTGTACCACCGTTTTTGACAGAAGGTAAGGGATATTTTCCTTTTAAGACCTTGCCATCATAGTTTTTTCATTTTTCTATCCCTCTAAATTTCCATCCGTAAAAGAATTATGACACCTATCAAAAGTATTTTTGCCCTTTTATTTCACATTGTTGTTTCTTGATTTCAAATTGACTTCATTGTATTGCCTTATATAATAAACCCCACGTTCACAATTTTGATATTTTTCAATTTGCTTCTTGATTGTGAAGATTTTTCAAGATACATATATTTCTGTTTTGTAGTACTCAAATAATAGTAAAATTCCTGTTCAATTGTGCTGATCACACATCTGGTCTCTGCTATTTCCTTATACTGGAGTGTATCATATAGAATCAAGTGGTTAGATATGTTTCCTCACAGTCCTTTCCTACTCTCATGGAAAACCATGATCCCCAATAATATGCTTTGCTTAACATGTGTTTTCATTTCTTGTTTGAAGAGGTACCTATCCCTAGGCCTACAATGACTGACAAATTTTAAGTGACCCCCACCAGGAAAAACTTCAAATACAATGGGAACATGGGTCCTGAAGGACTCGTAGGAGTTTTATGCCATCATCAACAGTTCTTGATTAAAAAGAAATAAAGAAATGTTGTGCCTCCCCCCTCCTCTCTCTCTCTCTCTCTCTCTCTCTCTCTCTCTCCCTCCCTCCCTTGCTTTTGTTTTTATTTTTACGTTTTTATTTGAAACTGGGAAGTTGTTTTCTTACATATTTTACTATTTTTGCAAATAAGCTCTCTGGGTCCATCTAGATTTAACAATAATGTATAATAATAATCTCAGTAATTTGTAAAATAGTGAGACTCCAGAGCTAGCTAGAAATATGCTTAGCCGTTGACCACAGAAGCTTCTTTATTAACCAGTGGTAATGAAACACATTCACAGCATGCAGAGAGGAATCACATATCATCTACATTTTATAATTAAACCATAACTCAAAAGCAGCAAGTATAAGAATGTATTACATTCAATTTCTTTGTATTTTGGAAAGAATTATAATTTTATTCTTCATATGAACAGTTTTGTACCTATTTTTACAAATACACTTTGTGAAATATTTTATTGAAATTTCTCTATGTGTTCCAGGCATAGTTTTCTGGAGGTGTTGCTTTGTTGAACAAATAAAAACAACTTCCTAGACTTCTAGGCTTTACATTACCCTCATGAAAGCTACAAATATTAGAAGCAGGATAAATAAAACTCTTCTGGGAAGATAAAGCCATATTTTGATCAATAACTTTGTAATTTTTTGGATAATGAGTGTTCTATAAGTGAGCTGGATCACCAAAACTATCAAACACCCAGTTTGCCCCTTCATATTTTGCTGTCATATCCATTCATGCACATTCTTAACCTTTTATCTTCTTTTGATGCCAGTGGCTATTTACTACACAGCTACTCTATTGCTCTCCATCTTTTTAGTAAACATATGAAATCACAGTACATGGAAATCCACTAAATGAGGAGTTCATAATTCATACTATGCACTGTTTTAAAACATAACGGGCAACTTAAAGTTGTCCAGTGTGCCTCCTTCTGATCATCACCTTCTTCTTATTTCTGCTTCAGGATTCTCTCTATTTCTCCCTGTTACTGCTTTTCTCTATCTTTCCAACCCATTTTTATTCTTCCTTTGTATGTCTTCTCCTCCAGCTGTTCTTCAAAACATTTTATTGACTCTGATAGCAGAACATTCTCTATGCACCAAATAGTTCCAAATATTTTTAAGGCAGGCACAGCATTTTACAAAAATAGAATATTATCAGTAAAACAAAATACATACTATAAAAGAAAAAGTCTTCAAACAAATAAGTTCATATAGTTTATGATTTTTGTCTTAAAGATATAACTATCACCTATTCTGTAGGACAAATAGCATTTTTAATAATAAGCTCTCTAAAAAATATCAATGTAATTCAAAGATTGATTCTTATTTGGTCAGTAGTTGATTTTATAAGCTGAAATATGGTATATATTTTATTTTACTTTAGAACTATGAAATACTTATCTATAAGCACCACAAATAATTCTTCAACTCCAGAAACAAAAGGATAAGTATATTAATATGGCAAAATTGTTCCACAATATAAATAGCACATTATCAAAAAACTTTAATGATTCTTAGAAGAATTTTTACATAGGCTAATGTAGGAAACAATAGAGAAATTGAGAGTTATCCAAAATTGTTGCAAATTATAGAAGAGGAAGGATTCCAAATGATTAGCCTCCGGATTCTTACCGAAGTATGTACTCTTCTTGCCCTGTTGCATTTTAATGCTTCTCTTTAGGTGGCCACTCATTGTATCTATTTTCCTTTAATTATTTCTTTCATCGGTTGTTGAACATGGACAAAAACAATAGATTACTAACATGGAAGAGGGAAGCCTCAACCCTACAAAAATGATTACAGTAACTAAGTAATGCTTAGAGGGGGAAATAGACTTCTTCAGGGAAGAGCATATAAATTGCTTAACTATTACAAAATGTTCACCCATGGAAACATACATACAGTCTTATTATACAGAGTGAGCACATTGTGTCTTTCTTGTTACCACACACCACAAAACTATTCTAGCACACGGTAATCTTAATGAGGGCACAAGAACATCCATTTTCCTTATTGTTATTTTATTATTACCAGAATTCATTCAGAATGGCTAGCCCTGATGAATGCAAATCAGAAGACATGCTTTGTTACTGCCAGGATGGATTGCACTAAGAAGTTTCCATCTAAGGATAGACTTATACAAAACCCTTTACTGATTTTACTGTACCCACCCCTTAATTAATATCATTGATGACATGAAAATGTACAATAAAATTATTAACATTCTATATTTCATCCGTTATGATTCAATCCTTTTTTTCAAAAATTCTTGTAAACCTGTTATTCCTTTAAATGTCTAGATCATTTGATGTTTGAGGGAAAATGGATATACATATATGTGCAATCAAATAAAAAAAAGAATTAAAAGCTGAGAAAAAAGAAAAACTATTATTGTCACTAGAGATTATGGACTATGCAATTTGCTTCTCATAAATATTTTAAAGAAAAATCTTAATGTTATTGTAAGTTCTATTATCAATTTTTCTTTTATTATTATAGACAACTATATATTTAATGTACTTATACCTAATTTTCTTACTTAAATTGTCTTTAAGTCTTATCATGGTCAATAAAGTGCGATGAGTATTTGTTCTGGAAGATACCATCTATACAAGTAGAATTCTGGAAGGAAAAGCTTTTCTCTAAAAGGTATGGAGATAAAATCTTGACATATGATTTCAAATTTACTTTAGGGGTTAAACATTAAGGGTTAAAAATCTATCTTACCTTATTTGACTTATAAATAAATCTGTTCCATTGAGATTTTGTTCCATAATTTGTATTGATTAGGACTGGTCACTCTGAATGACCTCATAATAATAATAAATATTGCTAATTATAATTGCAAATTCTCTAATTTAACAAGTAAGTAGTATTTCATCATATTTCATTGCTTTATATATGTGTGTGAGAGACAGAGAGAGAGGGGGTTAACTCATGTTAGATTTGACAGAGTCACGAGTATATGTATAAGATAAATTTCTCTTTTCTCTCTCTCTCTCTCTCTCTCTCTCTTTCTCTCTTTTATTAAGAGAGGAGCAAACCCCACACATCCTAAGAAAAAAGCATTTTATCATGGAGTCACATTTTCAACTTACATCTGTAATAAGTAAGTTTTTAGTGTCTGAACTCACATTGCATTCTAATTCATGATATTCACTTAATTTCATTACAGTTTAACAAAGATTTCTTTAACTTTGAGTCTTTTGATTCTCTGGAATACTGTATTCACTTATGATAGTTTTCAATAACTTTTTGTTTGTTTGTTTTTCCTTTTTATTAATTTTTATTTATTTTACATACTGACCACAGTTTTCCCTTCACTCTTCTCCTCCTGTTCCCTCTCCCCACCTCCCTTTTACCAACCCCCATCCACTCTTCCTCCCTCTCCACTCATAAAGGGCCATGAGAGTCACCACAGAATGGCACATCAAGTTGAGGCAGGACCAAGATTTTCTCCCGTAAGTGGATATTAGCTGTAAAGTGTAATCAAGATACAATCCACAGTCTCAATATCCTTTTTTATTTCACTTGAATTTCTTGAATTTGCTTAATGTGTTTTATCTGAGTTTACAAGCTATCTCCTAAACTATGCTTTATCATTTAATATAATTTAATGTAATGCATCATTTTGAGTGGAGCTCTTTCTAACCTTAATACATCTCTTGCACCCTGATTTCCAAATATTTTATAAATAGTCTACCCACTAAAAATTACTTGTTCTTAGTATACACCCTTTGCTAAGCGAATGTTTTACTCTTGAGCTTCATTTCTGGTATGGTTACTCATTTAAAATTACTTATATTTAATCTACTTTTGATGCTTCTAAATTTAATTCATCTTGTATTTCAGGATTTTCCAGTGTCTTCCTTACTTTCTGATCCAATGGGTCAAGTAAATATTTCTATTGTACCTGAATTTGTTTTGCTGGGACTTGCACAATCCTTTGAAATGGAGGTTTTTCTTTGCTTCTTCTTCTCCTTATTTTATGTTGGAATCATTTTTGGAAACCTTTTCATTGTGTTGACAGTGATCTTTGACTCCAGCTTACACTTCCCCATGTATATTCTACTGGCCAACCTATCACTCATCGACTTGGGCCTTTCATCTACTACAGTTCCGAGGATGATATCTGATCTTTTTACCGGCTGTAAAGTCATTTCCTTCCACAGTTGCATGATACAAATGTTCTTCATCCATGTGATGGGTGGAGTGGAGATGGTCCTGCTCATAGCCATGGCATATGACAGGTATACAGCCATCTGTAAGCCTCTTCACTATCTCATGATTATGAATCATAGAATGTGTATGATTTTGGTAATAGCTGCTTGGTCCATAGGCATGATTCACGCCATTTCTCAGTTTATTTTTGTCATAGATTTACCCTTCTGTGGACCCTATAACATAGGAAGCTTTTATTGTGATTTTCCAAGGGTCATTAAACTTGCGTGCATAAACACTTACCAACTAGAATTTGTGGTCACTGCCAACAGTGGTTTCATATCTATGTGTACCTTCTTTTTCCTGATTGTGTCCTACATTTTTATCCTGGTCACTGTCCGGCAACATTCTTCAACTGATTTATCCAAAGCATTTTTCACCTTATCAGCTCACATCACAGTTGTGGTTTTATTTTTTATTCCATGCATGTTTCTCTATGTGTGGCCTTTCCCAACTGAGTCCCTGGATAATTTCTTTGCTATTGTTGACTTTGTTATCACTCCTATCTTAAATCCTGCTATCTATACTTTAAGGAATAAAGATATGAAGTTGACCATCAGAAGACTGAGTAGACAGGTTTTAAGTTCTATGGAAATTACATAGTAAATTTTGTTAATAAAAACATAGAACAATACCATGCACTGTCAAGAAATCCATGACTACTAAATCTATAGAATAAAAACATTTTTATTAATTTTTAGAAATTCAGGGAGTGTACCTATCAACTGAATTCATTCAAATGGAGTTACAGTGCATTCTTCTGATTACAATGCAAAAGTATTACCCTTATTTTCCAACTAATTATTTTACTAAGTTTTGTATTACATTTAAGCATCTGCATTTTATTTAAGTAATCAACAATTTTTCCACAAACCTTTATTTTATTTTGTTTGTATAAATGTACATACTTGTGTGCAGTATAACTTTATCAGTGTTTTTGAGAAAATAAAAACACTAGCTATTAATATATATTTCCTGTGGAAATTAGGTGCATCCAATGGATAAAATGTGGGTTTATGTAAACCATCAGTTATGAAAAATGATAGAAAAGTATTCTAATATGTACTTTAAGATAGAGAGGAAACTCTACACTATTAAAATTTATGTGCTAGCCGGGCGATGGTGGCGCACGCCTTTAATCCCAGCACTCGGGAGGCAGAGGCAGGCGGATCTCTGTGAGTTCGAGACCAGCCTGGTCTACAAGACCTAGTTCCAGGACAGGCTCCAAAGCCACAGAGAAACCCTGTCTCGAAAAAAACCAAACCAAACAAAACAAAACAAAAATTTATGTGCTCTTTTTTTCCTGGTTTTCTGTGATAGTGTACAATGTCCTTTTAATCAGGTTGTAGTACTTTGAATCATGCAGTACTTATGCATATTGCTTTTATTAATAACATAACTTTGTTTCCCTGGTAGTCTTTCTCAATGAATTTAATGACTGTTGTAAAAAGTGATGTACAATTTAAAGTATTTCAGGAGACTTATTATCTAAAGCTATACCACCAATATCACAAAACTTGACTTACTGTGTCAGTTCCCAAGCTGCCTATGCTCATGAAGAAGAGTCTGCTGCTTCACACAAAACCTGGGACAATTGGTGAGCAAAAGTACAATTTCAGTCAAGTCTTGATTGTATTTATCAGATACAATTTCAGGAGCATGATTGTTTATCTCAGCTCACTTTAATGTCTTCATGGCAATTACATCTGAAAAAATAAATTGATAAATAAGAACTGACGTGTTAAATATTAATCAAGGAATTTTTTGATATGTTCTCCACTTACTAGACACCAATGTTTAAAACTTGACCCTCTTTATAGAATTGAAATATCGTTCACTGCCTGTTAATCTGTCTACATTTTAATTTTGTAGTATTACTTTGTTTTGCCATTTTTGTTTATTTGTTTGTTGTTTTTGTAATTACACTTAGATTGAGTGAGATCCAAGAAATTGTGGCAATGTTCTTTAATTCAGGAAGAGTTCATGTTCCCTCCAGGGGCCAAGAGAAAACCTGTGATACTATAAAAGTCAGAATCTTGAGACAACTTCAGGCTATTTCTGCACCCTTCATGGGCTTCTGGTTACTTCATTAGCAAAGCAGTTTGCTCAGAAGGACAATTCACATAAAAGCCAATCTTCCAGAAATGTTAATGATTTGAAAGTATGTATGACAGGGACTCTATACTATTTTTTCTCTTAAAATTGATGTTGAATTCTTTAATTGTGAAAGAGGTAAGTAAAATGCCAAAATTGAAATTCATCAGTAGAAGCAACTACAGTTTAGAATTTTATTAATAGCTAAATGCATCTATCAATAGAATCATGTAATTATTCAAGACTCAGTTATGTTCCTTCTTCAAAAAACAAAACAGAAAATCATGTAAGACTGTCATATATACTTGAATTAACATTAATAATATTGAAAAGGACAAACCTCAGTATCAATGTTTTAGTGGCAACAATTATTGGCTCCTACACCTAATTTTACTAAGTTAACATGTTTTTTCTTCCTTGTGCAGTGGTTCTATGCAGCTCTTCTTTCCAAAAGTATAGTATTTTCTTGTTCTATGTCTTTAATATTATTATTTAGTAGTAGTAGGAGGAGGACGAGAAAGACAAGGAAGAGGAAGAGGAGGAGCAGGAGGAGGAGAAGTAATCTGAGGGAAACCTAGTTATGGACATATTTTCACATAGAACCTGCAAACTATATTGTTATAATTGTGTAAATTCTGAAATATTGATTGTATAATACCATTTTGAAAGTTAAGAAAATGAAAGCCTAAAAATTTTTCTAATTATATCCAGGATCAAGAAGTAGATCTGTGCTTAAACCCAAAGCCCTGCTTCTTATCCCTTTGAGTGCAGAGATAATTTCCTTTTAAAAAAAATCAAGATAAAAGATGGTTATGAAAAGTACAATATTTTAATGATTGAATTCAAAGTGAACATGCTAAAAGAATTTCTGTTTAATCACATTCAGCCCTTGGTTAATATAGTTAAAGTAGTGTATACGAGGCAAAACTTTTTCAATGAATAAAAGAATCATTACATTCTTCCAAACTTTTTGAGTCCTTTTTAGAATCTCAAAAGAACTTTGAGGAGATTGTGCTAGTAAAAAGACTCTAGATGTAAATTCTACTTTATTATTCTTTCATTATTCTCCCCTTAGAAGCATAATTCTGAAGATGTGAATAATAATGAACCACAGAATTCTTTTCTTTCTGAAAAATAGCATTGTTAACTTCTTATTTTCTACTATGGTAATTTGATTTTTTACCCATGAGAACCCTTGAACAATCTTCATTCATGGAACATTTTTCATAGAACTATTATCTGGAATGTTTTATTCTCTATCAGTGGAAAAAAATGTACCAATACTTTGAAGCAAATAACACTCACAACATCTTCAATTTGCATACTCTTATTCAAAAAAGGTTTTAATGAGTTAGCCATACCATAATGCATTTTACAATAAGAATTCTATCCTAGAGTACTGTCAGTGCTGGTATGATTATATTTTTATTGCAATAAGAAGACACGAACTAAAAGAAATTTCATGAATTATTTTACGATTAGATCTATCCTTATGTCTGGAAAAATTGAACCAGTAAGATTGCATAGAACATTGTAAACAGCAATTTGGTGCTTAACTGCACAGGGTAAGAAAGAGACTTGGAAAATGGAGATATCACCACAAATTTTAAGCACAATGTGTTGTGATATAATAAATCCTCATAAGAAATAACACCATTTCTCTGTGAAATTTGGCAAATGTGACTCTATATGCCTTTTTCTTTTAAAAAACAGTATACATCAATGTCCATCTTTGTAGTTTGCATCTTTGTAGTTTTGTTACTTATTGTCAAGTCTGTTTCCTAGTCAGAAAATTATTCCTTTACTTCTTTGTTTTAGTTTTTTTTTTTGTTTTTTTTTTTTTTGAGACAGAGTTTCTTTGTGTTGTCCTGGATGTCCTGGAACTCACTCTGTACACTTGGACATCCTGGAACTCCCTCTGCCCTTGAACTCAAAGATCCAATTGTTTCTGCCTCTAATGTGCTAGGATAAAGGCATGTGCCATCCTTGGCCCTTTGTATATTTTTCTGCTACTTCATTCACTATAAAATTACTTCAAACAATATTTCTTTCTTTCTAGGAAACAATTAAAGGTTTCCTTAACACCATGTAAAACTGTCGTTGTTTACTCCCTAACTGGATACCAAGTAAATTACATATTCAGGCAATGTCCACTTTCCATTGGTTCTTTTTATACAGTCATATTCTTAAAGGTAATTGGAATGTTACATATTGTCTCCATGTGTTCATTATAATTATTATCAAAGTTAAACATATTACATTATTCCTGATTACTCAAATAAAAATACTTAAAGCATCTTAAAACAATTTTAATCTCTTGTCTCCTATTAATATTTTTACTATTCTAGTAAAAGCAATAAGTTATTAGGTACATGCCTCATGTATTGTGCTAGGAAACAGTTTTTTCATAGTTATACCCCATCCTCCCAGCATTCTTTATCCAAAGTGGTCACAAATTTCAGTGGTGTGTTCAAGGTCATTCACTACACATCCAACTGCACAGACTGACAGCTTATGAACACTCTTCTCAAGAAATAAAAGAGCTACATATGAGCCCTCTTGAATGTTTCCCCTTTTCTGCCCACACAACCACAACTTGTAGTTATTACCTACTGTTGGCTTCAAACAGGTTCTTAAATTTGCTTCCAATCTCTGCGTCTTAAAATCCCATCAAGGCCAAAGTGAACAAATTAAATTATTTTTTCACAATGTTCCATGTTCATGACAAAAAATAATCACATTTACTAATTCAGAATCTATTTCCAAATTAATCTTCCATTAAACTCTTTTACATTGTTTCTCAAAAAAAAAATCCTTACTGAAGTTTTCTAAAGTTACCTTAGAATTCCATGATAGGAATCATTCATCTTCTCACTTTTAAATTATACCTTATTTTAATCCTATTTTCAGCCTTTATTTTTGTAAAATTTCATTTTATCCTACAAGAATAGATGGGTGTTACTCATCAATATTTATCTTTGTCTTTTATGCTAAAAATGTCTGCGGTATCAGATAATGGTAACTTTTTTTCCTCCTCAGTACTTTAACACAAAATAAGGTAAGGAATGTTCTGTACAAAATAGTGTTCTGACTTTCTGAGGAAGAGAAGTGAGTCTAGGATGGGAGTACAGAGAGAGCAGCACAGAGAGCAGCATTGCCTGAGGATGGAGTCTAGAACCATGGGACATGAGAGCTTGGCTAACCTGCAGAAAAGAACCAGGATGCACGATAGCAAAATTTATGAGTTCTGATTTTTAGTCTGGGAGCTTTTACACAATGGCTAATAGCAGGTCATTAATGGGTGAGCTGAGTGTAGAATTTGCACATAACAACACTGATATCCTTTCCATTGTCTTCTCCAAGGCAAGTGCAGAGACTCTCTTCTGGAATGAGTCAACAAGGGAAACAAATCACTCTGTGGTGACTGAATTCATTTTAATTGGACTCTCTGATTCTCAAGAACTTCAGATCTTTCTGTTTGCATTCTTTTTTGTTTTCTATGTAGGAATTGTCTTTGGCAACCTTCTTATTGTCATAACTGTGATTTCTGATTCCCATCTCCACTCTCCTATGTACTTTCTGTTGGCCAACCTCTCATTCATAGATCTGTCTCTGTCTTCTGTGACAGCTCCCAAGATGATTGCTGACTTTTTCTGCAAACGTAAGGTCATTTCTCTCAAGGGCTGCCTTGCACAGATATTTCTCCTTCACTTCTTTGGGGGAAGTGAGATGGTGACCCTCATAGCCATGGGCTTTGACAGATATGTAGCAATTTGTAAGCCTCTACACTACACTACAATTATGTGTAACAATGTGTGTTTTGGCATTGTTGTGGCTGCATGGGGAATCGGCTTCCTACACTCAGTGAGTCAGTGGGCCTTTGCAGTGAACTTACCCTTTTGTGGTCCCAATAAGGTTGACAGCTTCTATTGTGACCTTCCTAGAGTAATTAAACTTGCCTGTGCAGACACATATAGGTTGGACATCATGATCATTGCCAACAGTGGTATACTCACTGTGTGTTCTTTTGTTCTTCTAATCATCTCCTATACTGTCATTCTAATGACCATCCAGTGCCGCCCTTCTGATAGATCATCTAAGGCTTTGTCCACACTGACTGCTCACATCACAGTTGTTCTTCTGTTTTTTGGACCTTGTATCTTCATTTATGCCTGGCCCTTTCCCATCAGGTCATTAGATAAATTTCTTGCCGTGTTTTATTCTGTGGTCACTCCTCTCTTGAACCCCATTATATACACATTGAGGAACACAGAGATGAAAACAGCTATGAGACGTCTGAGACAATGGAATTTAAATTTTTGGGAAAGCCTTAGATCTTCTGTAGTTATGAGATTGGGATAATGAAATAAAAAAATTATTAAATTATTCATCAAATCTTATGACAATTGTAATATTCATTTTTACCTTATTTAGTAATTGATAAAGAAGGTTTTCATACTGCCCAATTTATTCTATATGATTATAACTTATATTTTTATATTGTTTCCAAATTAATAACACTAATTTGAAATACTATTCATTAATTTTCTGAAAAATTAAAGGCATTGTTATATTAATATTTCTGCACAACTGAGAAGATCTGGATATTTGGTGTTTGACATAATAAAATTTATTTATTTATTTATTTATTTGGCTCCTTTTCCATAAAAATATACTAAAAAATTATTGCAATCCATCTTACAAAGACAATGTGTACAGACATAAGTGTTTTTTGTTTGTTTGTTTGTTTTTTGGTTTTTTTTTTTTTTTGGTTTTTCGAGACAGGGTTTCTCTGTGGTTTTGGAGCCCAGACATAAGTGTTTATATGCCTACGTCAGAGGTTCATAAAGGATATATCTGCCTGCTAACCAACTATGATTTGACAATATAAATGTGTGACAAAAAAATCATCACTCAGTGAATATTAGATAATATTATAATCGCAATGCTAATTGTCTATGTTAATGTTGTCAAGTGTTTTCACTTTTTGATATTTCACAACTTGTTTCGGGATCATGACTTACTTCAATCTTAGTACATGTTCCTTTGGAACACTAGAGATGAAATTGGAATGTGTTCATTTAGGTGCAAATGTGTATATTTGTGTGCTTACTAATGTGCACATACTCTGCTATCATAGTGAGGGATATTAAATTTCAAAACAGAAATAAAGGAGACTATATTTTTTTAAAATAGCAGTTATTCTACCAACTTTTATCTTTCCCATGATTTCCATGAAAACAGACTAAAGTTGAACATCAGAAAATGTGAGCAACAAGCGACTTAATTGAGTAAATTATAATATAATGCAGTGAATAAAAATGGAAATTTATGTATAAAAGGGTTAAAATTATGCCTGGTCAAATAAAAAACTAGGATGAAATATCCAAACAGATATTAAAATATAAGAAAATTCTAATCAATGGTAAAATAAAGGAGCTATTAATAAAGGAAAAACTCAAGAACTTGGTCATTAAAAGAACACATAATCCAATAAAAAAAAATGAGGTACAGACCTAAACAGAGAACTCTCAAGAGGGGAATCTAAAATGGCTGAAAGACAAGGAAATGTTCAATATCCGTAGTCATCAGAGAAATGCAAATCAAAACAATTCTGGGATTCCATCTTACACTTGTAGGTATAGCCAGTTTCAAAAACACTGATGACCACTTATGCTGGATAGGTTGTGGGGAAAAGGGAACACTTCTGCATTGCTGGTAGGAATGCAAGCTGGTACAGCCCCTTTGGATGTCAGTGTGGCGATTTCTCTGAAAATTAGGAAACAACCTTCCTCAAGACCCAGTAATACCACTTTTAGGAATATATCCAAAGGATGTTCAATTGTGCCACAAGGATATGTGTTCAACTATGTTAATACCAGCATTGTTTGTCATAGCCAGAACCTGGAAACAACCTTAATGTCCCTTGACCAAAGAATGGATAAGGAAAATGTAGTGCATTTACACAATGTAGTACTACACAGCAGAAAAAAAAATAATGACACCTTGAATTTTTTAGGAAAATGAATGGAGTAGGAAAACATTATTTTGAGTAAGGTAACCCAGACACAGAAATAAAATTATCTCATGTACTCATTCATAGGTTGTTTTTAAGCATAAAGCAAAGAAAATCAACCTACAAATCACAATTTCAGAGAGATTAGACAACAATGAGGACACTAAGAGAGACTTACATAGATTTAATCTATATGGAAAGTAGAAAAAGACAAGATCTCATAAGTAAATTTTGAGCATGGGGACTTGCGGGGGTGGTTGAATGGGGAAGGGGAGCAGAGAAAAATGTAGAGCTCAATAAAAATCAATTTTAAGAAAAGGGTGGAAGCATATTATATATAACATTTTCTCTCATGGGAGAAAGCCTTAATGGAATCTAATGCTGAAAATCCAGGCACAAAGAAGCTTCTAAAAGAAAAATCTTGGCATCAAGTTTCAGGAAATAACCCAGAGATTGCTGGACCAAGGACATGAAGTTAGTCTTCTATCTCAACATTCTCATTGTCTGCTGAGCCTTGTTGAAGGGGCCAGTATTAGCACAAGAAACTTAGAGATCAAGTTCTCAACACGGATATTTATTTGCCCCAGACATACAAAGGGCAGGGGATAAGAGGGGGCAGAAGGGAGAGATTTGTCCTTAGGGACAAAGGAGGAGCTCTGAAAGGAAAGGGAACAGGCAAGGCTATAGGAAAATGTTTGTAAAGTGAAAAGGGGAAACCTCCTGTTAGGATAAAATATTTAATTTTAATTGTACATGTTAATTAGGGCAACCAAAGGGGGCTTTTCATTGTTGGAGTTAAATACTTTGGTAGCTGGACCTTGTTTATCAACATCAGTAAGAGGGAGTGAATAAATAAAAGAATAAACCACAGAGGGTAACTTTAGAAATGTAGTCTAATGGTATTTATTTTATTTTATTTTATTTTATTTTATTTTGGTTTTTCGAGACAGGGTTTCTTTGTAGCATTGGTGCCTGTCCTGAAACTAGCTCTTGTAGACCATGCTGGCCTCGAACTCCCTGAGATCCGCCTGCCTCTGCCTCCCGAGTGCTGGGAATAAAGGCGTGCATCACCACTGCCCGGCTCTTATGGTTTTTAGAAAGGCAGAAGGAATTGGAGAGGACAACACCAGCCAGAGCCATGTTTGCCATACTGGGGCCACATAGAGCCCCTTCATTTATAAGCAGTTTTGGAATTATTAAGAGACATCTGCAGGTGTGCTGACCAATAGACTTGTAGAAGTACTTAACAAAAAAGCTTTAAAATGTCCCAAGTGTGTTGATCATTGAAATAAGTACAACAGTTTTAATAGTTAATCAGGCAATTTATGGGCACAGTACTCATGGAGATTATATTTTAGGGTATTATACAATAATAAGTAATAGTTGAAGGAAGAAATTTTAGTCTCAGATTGTGATAATTTAGAAATCTCATTATAATTTATTGCTGTGCTTTATTATTAGGCTTTTTTCATGTGATTTAAAATTAGGAAAGTATAGTTCACTGCAATTTTGTGAAGCAATAACTTTTGTTTCTACTTTGTTTCAGTTTTTCATCCCACCACATTAGTGAACTGATATAAAGCAAAGGTGATGACTATCAATAATTGGCAAAGAAATTGAACAGTTTGGGGCATGTGATGATGTACAGAATTGTACTCATATAAAATATACAAAGATGATATACACAAAGATAAACTTATGAGTTTGTTCAATTAATGTCAAGGTAAACTTTATTAGAGACACAGAAGAATAGTTGTATGACATTCCTGTATACAAAGAGCATTTTTTACATTTAAAATTAAGAATACACAATATTTTCATTGTTGGTCTGTAAAAGTGTCATATTCTCTTTAACATATTAAATTATATGTCTATAGAGAAATTATTACAAAATTTTATTTCCTGATTGCAAATCTATTTCATTCAGTTAGTCTCATTATTTGGAAAAATCAGTTTACATATCTAGATATTAGGAAATTTCCTTAGGGCCAAGATAGTTGCTTATGAATCTTATCATGACATTTTTCATCTCTTTGTTTCTCAGTGTATAAATAGCTGGGTTTAGAAGAGGTGTGAAAACAGAGTAAAATACAGCAAGAAATTTGTCCAACCAGATGATATTGAGTGGCCACACATAAATGAAAATGCAAGGGACAAAAAATATCATCACTACTGTGATGTGGGCACTGCATGTGGACAGAGCCTTAGACGCACCAGATTTAGAACTCTGATGAACAGTGATTAGGATGTATGTGTAGGAAATGAGCAACAGAGTGAAGCAGGTTACAGCCACAACCCCACAGTCAGCATTCATCAGAATATCCAGATCATGGGAATCCATGCATGCTAGTTTGATCACCAATGGCATGTCACAAAAAAAGCTATCTATTTCCTTAGGGCCACAAAAAGGCAGCTCCACAATCACTACCAGGTGACTCATGGCATGAATAAAGCCAGTAGTCCAAGAAACCAGCACCAGTCCAGTGCATCTTCTCAGGTTCATAATGGTAAAGTAGTGGAGTGGTTTGCAGATGGCCACATACCGGTCATAAGCCATTACTACCAAGAGCACCATCTCTCCTGCAGCAATGCAATGAGCGAAGAAAACTTGAGACATGCAGCCTGCAAAGGAAATGGTCTTGTTTTCCCTGAGAAAGTCTGATACCATCTTAGGAGTGGTGACTGAGGAAAGCCACATATCAACAAATGACAGGTTGGCCAACAAGAAGTACATGGGAGAATGGAGATGACGATCAGTAGTAATTAAGACAATGATGATAATATTTCCAGACACAATAAAGAGATAAAGTATCAAGAACATCACGAAGAGTAAAACCTGGACACTCTGTGACTGGGAAAGCCCAAAAAGTATAAATTCTGACACCCAAGTCTGATTGCCTCCATCCATTATGCTAACTGTGAACCCAGAAGTAACCTACAAAAAAAAAAAAAAGATATGATGAATTCTATTTCCCGTGTAGACTTTGACATTCACTTTGAAACTTACCTGAATAGAGATGCATAAATGTAAGGACAAATCTAAGCCAAATATGAGTGGCACTGATACCCAAAGTGATCTTTTTTTTTTTCTTCAATTTTTTTTTATTAAGAAAAGAAGGAAAAAAAACATAAACAAAAAACAAGTTTCCACCTCCTCCCAGCCTCCCATTTCCCTCGCCCTCCTCCCACCCTTCTCCCCCTCCACCCACTCCTCTCCCCCTCCCTCTCCAGTCCACAGAGCAGTCCGGGTTCCCTGCCCTGTGGTAAGTCCTAGGTCCTCCCCCCTCCGTCCATATCTAGGAAGGTGAACATCCAAACTGGCTAGGCTTCCACAAAGCCAGCACATTAAGTAGGATCAAGACCCCGTGCCATTGTCCTTGGCGTCTCATCAGCCCTCATTGTTCGCCATGTTCAGAGAGTCCAGTTTTATCCCATGCTTTTTCGGTCACAGTCCAGCTGGCCTTGGTGAGCTCCCAGTAGATCAGCTCCACTGTCTCAGTGGGTGGGTGCACGCCTCGTGGTCCCGACTTCTTTGCTCATGTTCTCCCTCCTTCTGCTCCTCATTGGGACCTTGGGAGTTCAGTCCAGTGCTCATGTGTGGGTCTCTGTCTCTATCTCTATCCATCACCAGATGAAGGTTCTATGATGATATGCAAGATATTCGTCAATATTGCTCTAGGATAGGGTCATTTCAGGTTCCTAATCCTCAGCTGCCCAAGGAACTAACTGGGAACCTCATCTTGGGCACTTGGGAGCCCCTCTAGGGTCAAGTCTCTTGCCCACCCTAAAGTGGCTCCCTTAACTAAGAATTGTGGTTCCGTGCTCCCCTATCCACCTTTCCTTTATCCCAATTCTGGATGAAGAAAGTATGGAATATATACACGCTAGAGTACTACGCTGCGGTAAAAAACAATGACTTCTCAAATTTTGCATGCAAATGGATGGAAATAGAAAACACTATCCTGAGTGAGGTGTCCCAGACCCAAAAAGATGAACATGGGATGTACTCGCTCATAATTGGTTTCTAGCCATAAATAAGGGCCACGGAGTCTACAATAGGTGAACCTAAAGAAGCTAAGTAAGAAGGTGAACCCAAGGAAAAACATATAGTTATCCTCTTGGCTAAGGGAAGTAGACTAAATTGCCGGGGAGAAAATTAGGATCTTGGGGGTGGGGTGGGATGGGGGTAAGGGGAGATGGGGAGAGAAAAGGTAGAAGGGAAGGAGGGGGGACTTGGGGAACCAAAGTAATCTTATGAGCCATGAACACCCCATGAAGAGAAGCATCATATGTGACTGTTACACACCTGCTCTATTCAGAAATTCCTCTGGAGGAGAACAGTGAGAAAGAAGGACAGCAATGTGAAAACCTAAAAATGTGTCTCATTTTTTTTTTTAAATGTCTAAATTTTTCACTAGCAATTCTGGCATTCCATACTAGAAAAAAAAGTGAAGATTGTATTTGGAAGCTGATGGGGAGTTCCATTGACTATCAGTGTAACTGGTCTTCTAGGATGCCACCATTTTTGGAATCATGTACAACTATTCCATTTGACAACAGCAGAATTGTTTCTGTGACATAGAGGAGTGAAATTTTAGATTAACACTATAATATAACTGATAGGAAAACCTCAGTGAGGAAGCATACAGAGTAGAATGCCATATAAGGCATACACAGATACTAGACTGAAATATACAAACCAGGTTCACAGATATCATTCACAAAAGTATATAGCAGAATTTATCGATTCAATAAAACTGATTAACAAAATACCACTGCAAGTACCTATAGGGATGTTATGAACAAATGACAATATGGCAAAACATATTCCAACCTTGAACTCTTAAAATCACAATTAGTTCCTTCTTACTAGTAAAAAAAAAATATTGATCTTAAATTGCATAAACTAGTTGTGAGAACCCTTAGATTTTGAAAAATTCTAGTTTCCTCACATAAATCTATCATCAGCATATTTTCTCATATCACTTATCTAATGAAAATCTTTGCTTTAAAGAACAGAATATATTATGTAAACATATAAGCAAAATTGTCCTTCAGCTGTCAGCATTAGATGACTGTGTCCTTATTCTTTCAGTGAGCACAACTTACTTACCTCAAAGCACAAGTGGAATGCTAATAGACAATATCCAGCCAGATGGTGGACAATCATTGCCCATTATTTTTCTCCCTTCAGTAACTCTATTGATGCTTTTCAACTCATTGGTCTTATTTTATTTTATCCTGAAGCAGGTGAACAATGAAATAATTAACGGCACTATCAGAATTATTTTACATTCTTGTTTTCTAAGGACTGAAAAAGGTGGAGTGAGGATGAAAAACAAAAACGTTCTGAAGACATCAGGTAACACATCCAACTACTATAGGAGCATTATGGGAGATATGTAAACACTCATGCTTACAGAGATTTATCAAATATCTAAGGAAAATACGCTGGTTAAACAGCAAAGAATTTTTCGTCATTTATTTTATTTATTATCTCACATGTCTAAATGTTTTAGGCCAGCCTGAACTTTTTGTTTTGAGTTTGTGTTAATTTCTTTTAATTTTTAAGATCCTAATGTAATTACAACATTTCTACCTTTATTTCCTCAGTCTAAATTGCACCATACACTGTTCCTTGTTGTCCTTCAAATTCATGATGAGAGCAAGGCCATCTAAATCAGTTAAACAAATCTCATATAAACTTAGAAAGACTGAAACAAGAAGCATGGTACCTAAAGGTCTTCTGTATATGTACTATTACTTTTGGTTTAGTACTTTGAAGAGACTCCTGAATGTGTAAATGAATGCGTCTCAGATTCCTGTGCCTTCTCTTGGGGTTCTTTATTTTTTTATTTTTTTTTTTGATTTTCGAGACTGGGTTTCTCTGTAGCTTTTTGGTTCCTGTCCTGGAACTAGCTCTTGTAGACCAGGCTGGCCTCGAACTCACAGAGATCCTCCTGCCTCTGCCTTCCGAGTGCTGGGATTAAAGGCGTGCACCGCCACCGCCCGGCAGTTCTTTAATTTTTTAGTTGGTTTGTCTTGTCCAACATTGATATGATAGTTTTAGTTTTATCTTATTATATTTTATTATGTTTTGTCGTTATCTCTTAGAAACCTGTTCTTTCCTAGTGGGAGACCTAAAGGGATCCCAATAAGAGAAGAGGTACAGAGAAATTGTGAGAAGTAGAGGAGAAAACTGCATTCAGAATATATTATATGAGAAGAGAATCTTCATTTATTAAAAGGGTTTAGAAAAGAAACTCTGTTTTCTCAATGTTTATACATTCAAACTATTCTGTCTACAGTATGGTACTTGTAAATACATTTCCACGCCTGACCATTTGGTGTGGATAACCAAGTGGTGTGCTTTTCCCTGGGTTATGCTTCTCTCACTCCCAGAATTTCTTAGTTGACCGTGGTTCTTTGCATAAGATTGAGAAATTCTAAGCTTTCCACACTGACTGTTAGCATATCTATTGGTGTTGGATGTTTTGAGTTTAATTTTGACAATCAAAACAGCACTGTGACACTCATAAAGGGAATTACTAATAAAGAGCATGCATTTATGTCAGACTTTCTTTGGGAAAGTTGTTACAAAGTAAAACCAAGTCTAAAGTAATACCTTGTAAATTGTATCCTCTAGGATTTTAGATTTAGAACACTACCGTATCAGGCCACTTTGAATGTAAATTATCTTACAACTACTTTCTATACAAAGGAACAACCACACTTTAACAGAAATGTTTTAATGATGTTATTAGGACTGTTTTGTTTCCACGTGATTATTTAGAAGTTAGGAAAAATGTCATAGATTACAATAGCATAAATATAATCAATTTAATATTGTGCTGTAAACATATAGTATAAAATATACACACAGGGATTATTGAATCTTTCTACTATCAGAATATAATGATACATGAGTTGTTTAATAAATCGTATTTCCTAGTATACCTTGAAACAAGATAGTTTGTAAAATCCAATGCCTTCAGCATTCATCCGAACATTGTGTTTAAGATATGTATGCCAAATATATATATTTTACTTGTGTATTTTATCTGAGTATATTTATATATTTGTGCATATATACTTTATATGTACCCACACATTTATAGATACATAAAATCACACATATTTATGTGTTGTTATTGATATAGACACATAAAATCAACTATCTTTTAAATACTTGAAAGTTGCAATTAAGTTGAGATATATCTATGAAACACATACATGGAAAGGACACATTCAACATTCAAACTGTTTTTCAGTAACATAACATGCAATTCACCCTTCTCTTGCTTAGGATCTATCAGGATTTCAAATACCTAATGAAATACACAAATCTATTAAATTATCTCTGTAATTATTGCATCTAACTTAGTAACAGTTCTCCTAGAAAATCTGTTGCTGGATTAGATGTAATAAGTATAAAAGATTAATGAACAGAAACTAATTGAATAACCTTATTATGGTCTAGAAGCAAACTGGATGTATTTTTCAATCTTTTTTCTGATTTTATTACCCTTCTGTCAAAGTGTTAAACTTTGTAATAGTCTCAGTATTCACATTTCTGTAAATATTTATAGTTGTAGTCATAACTACACAATGTAAGAGACACCATGTGACAGACACTGATGACTGAAGGGTGGTGGTTCCTAATAGCTTGCTTTGCTAGCAGATTGATTATTTCTATCTTGTGTTGTTTGCTTTTTGTTGTTGTTGTTGCTTGTATGTGGACTTTACTATTAAAATATTTTTAATTGAAGTAGAATTTCATCGTTTTACCCACCCCTTTTCTTCCTCAAACTACTAATAAATACTATCCCCACATACTGTCCACATGCTTCCCCTTAAGTGGCTAGATTCTTTTTCCTTGATTCTTATTGCTATCTATCTTGGTATATGTATTCATGTATGTATATATGTATGTATGTGTGTATATACAAATAAACATAAATTGAATTTGTTGAACCAATTTTGTTGTTGCATATGGCTTCAGGATTGACCCCTCTACATTTAAGAATAAATGAGGAAGCTCATCCTTTGGAGAGACTGATTTTTTCTTATAGTAGATGATAGTTGGCAGAATATTTTTAACTTATTTTCAAAATAACCACTTAACTAGTTTTATTTTTCCTACCAATTCTATTCTGAATGTTATCTATGTTGCACAGTTTGGACTAAAATATTTTTTCTGGTTAAGTTAAATGAAATATTTGTATGACTTTAACAGGATACTTCTCTTATGTGTTACCAGAAAAGAATGATAATTTCTTGATATGTTTATGAGCTCACATGGAATAGCATGTTTAGAGGAAACATTAATTAACTCTAAAGATGTCAGAAGTAAAGGAAAATATGGAACTAAAACAAGGTGAGCATCAGTAAAAAGGAGATGAGTAGAAATATTTAAAGAATAACTTACAGAAGAATATCACATTGATGACTTATCACGTTCATAATTTTCTTTTTGGTCATATTTTCTGCCAGTCTGATGTGTGCCTATGAAGTTAATCTTGTTGTGTAGAAACAAATGTCCCCTCAGCTCAATATATATTCACTTCCTGAGTTTGCCTCATGGGTGAATATTACCTCTGTGTGTTCTGACCAAAATGAGGACTTTGGAAATAATTATCATAGAAATCCCTTGGAGTTTTCTCTGTTGAGAGTAATATTGAGGATTGCAAATCTGTGGAAATAGGATATTAGACAAGTAAAACATTGTATATGTCATGTCACCATTGATTAAATTAAATGAATTTCAAAATTATTCACATTATGCTTAAATACTAAAGAGAAACTTTCTGCTGCCTTATCACTTACTGAATGTATATAATCAAATTGTTTAAGATTTTTGTAGTTATGAGACCATCTGCTTTAAAATGTGAGATATGAAAAGAACAAAAAATAAACAAAAATTATACTGTGAACATAATTCCCTAGTGCATGGCAAATCTGTGTCAAATCTGTGTTACTCTTGATCATGTAACTGATGAAGTTCAGTGTATTCTGTTACTTTATGTGATATTAGCAGTTATGAGCTGGATACGGTGATTATTACCTATATGGAATACAAACATTACTTTTACTTACTTTAGAAAATTAGGAAGGACACCTCTTTTTACAATTTCAATTGTATAAAGAGATGGAGTTGCAAAAAGTTCAACTTATATCAAAGTAAAATTGCTATGTGTTGTTTTTTTTAATCAGCAAGCCTAAATTATAATTATCAGTGATTACGATACAAAGTTCCATGTTATTTTGGTTGTAAAAATGGACATACATGTGTGGAATGTAGCTGTATAAGCATCTTTTGCAGATGGGACAACAATGAATATATTTTTTAATATAATCAAGGGTTATTTATTTAGGGGTAGGCTCACGAATCACAGTCTTCTGCTTCAACGGGGAACAGCAATGGAATCGGAAGAGAGGCCAGACACATGTTTTACATTGGCATTTATAGTATAGAGGTCACACAAAAGTGGGCAAGTAACTTAAAGGCTACTGGCCGTAGGAATTCCTATAGCAGAATTTATTTATTTTTTTATTGAAAAAATTTCTGCCTCCTCCCCGCCTCTCATTTCCCTCCCCCTCCTTTCACTCCTCTCCGCCTCCCCCCACTCCTCTCCTCCTCCCCCCACTTCATTCCCCCTCCCTCTCCAGTCTGAAGAGCAGTCTGAATTCCCTGCCCTGTGGAAAGTCCGAGGTCCTCCCCCCTCCATCCAGGTCCAGGAAGGTGAGCATCCAAACAGTCTAGGCTCCCACAAAGCCTGTTCATGCAGTAGGATCAAAACCCAGTGCCGTTGTCCTTGGCTTCTCATCAGCCCTCATTGTCTGTCATGTTCAGAGAGTCCGGTTTTATCCCATGCTTATTCGGTCCCAGTCCAGCTGGCCTTAGTGAGCTCCCCATAGATCAGCCCCACTGTCTCAGGGGGTGGGTGCACCCCTCGCGGTCGTGACTTCCTTGGGGGAATGAAATGGTTGGGATAAAGGAAGGATGGATATGGGAGCAGAGAAGTATATATCTTAATTAATGGAGCCATGTTCGGGTTGGCAAGAGACTTGACTCTAGAGGGACTCACAGGTGTCCAAGGAGATGTCGCCAGCTAATTCCTTGGGCAGCTGAGGATAGGGAACCTGAAATGACCCTATCCTATAGCCATACTGATGAATATCTTGCATATCACCATAGAACCTTCATCTGTTGATGGATGGAGATAGAGACAGAGACCCACATTGGAGCACTGGACTGAGCTCCCAAGGTCCAAATGAGGAACAGAAGGAGAAACAACACTGAATATTATGAAAATATTTTTTGGAAATTTTGTGAATCCAATGAATAAAATATTGGTTTAGATAAATCAATAAATATTTAAGTTGAAGAGAAAATAATCTCATGTATTTTAAGATACAGAATTAGGAAAAACAACACTATTAAACTGAGACAGTGGAGCTGATCTATTGGGAGCTCACCAAGGCCAGCTGGACTGTGACTGAAAAAGCATGGGATAAAACTGGACTCTCTGAGCATGGCGAACAATGAGGGCTGATGAGAAGCCAAGGACAATGGCACGGGGTTTTGAACCTACGTAATGTGCTGGCTTTGTGGGAGCCTAGCCAGTTTGGATGTTCACCTTCCTAGAAATGGATGGAGAGGGGAGGACCTAGGACTTACCACAGGGCAGGGAACCCTGACTGCTCTTTGGACTGGAGAGGGATGGGGAGAGGAGTGGGGGGAGGGGGAGAAGGGTGGTAGGAGGGGAAGAAGGGTGGGAGGAGGGGGAGGGAAATGGGAGGCTGGGAGGAGGTGGAAACTTGTTTTTTTTCTCCTTTTCTCAAAAAAAATGGAAAAAAAATAAAACTTATATGTGTTCTTTCCTTCTGTATTTGCAATGTAAAATGTATATTGTCATTTTAGATACATACGGTTGCACTTTGATATATGCAATACTTTTGTATTTACATCTTTTATAATATTACACTTTGTTGCCCTAGTAGTCTTCCTCTAAAAATTTAAAGATTTATAAGAATACTTATGTAGGACAAAATATTGCCGAAGCCTTGTTTTCTGCTGTTAAATAGAATTTAGAAACCTTAGTTGTTTATCTCAGCTCATTTTAATGTCTTTGTGCTAATCAAAGCTAAAAAATAAAACAAACCAATAACCACTGAGATTTTTAATATTAGTCAAGGTATTTTTTATCCATTGTATACATACTGGAAATCAATTTTAAAGCTAATATTTCTTATAAAATATAAATACAACAATTTTCTATCTGATAAATATGTCTACATTTTAATATCTGATTATTATTTTAATAATTTTCCTTTTTGGGCAATCTTACTTAGAGTGAGTTCATCATATTATGTAACAATCCAAGGAATTGTGGTCATGTCTCTTAACTGAGGAATAGACCGTTCTTCCTCTTATAGACAAGGAAAACTGTAATACTATAAAAATTATTGCCTTCAGTCATCCTCAGGCTGTTTCTGGATCCTCCAAGGACTTCTGGTAACTGCTTGATCCTTATTATTAGTTAATCAGTTTGCTCAGCAGGACAATTTACATAAAATTCTATCTCCCACAAATCTTTTTTTTTTGCAATACTATTTGGCTAATAGCCTAAGCATATTTCCAGCTAACTCTTACATCTTAAATTAACCCATTTCTATTATTTTATATTTTACCATGAGGTTCATGGCTTACTGGTACTGGTGCATGGGCATCTTTCTCCTATAGTGGCTATATGGCATCTCTCTGACTCTACCTACTCACAACTCCTCTATCTACTTTGAATTCCCATCTTACCTTATTCTGTGTTGCAGTAGGCCCAAAGCAGATTCTTTATTAACTATTGGTTTTCACAGCATACAGAGTGGAATCCCACATCACCTCCTGTTTCCTGCCTAATAAAAAGGAAGGCTGTAACTTTAACATAGTAAAATTACATATATAAAGCAGGTATCAAAAATTACAGCTAAATATTTATATCTAATTTATATTTTATCATAACTAAGGACAATTATAATTATAACCATCTATTCTTCAATTCCATCAATGACCTCACAAGGATATATTACCTAAGTAAACAGGAAGTGCATTGTAAGCAACTTCCAAAACTCTAGAATTGACAGAGACATCTTGCTGCCAATATGGGACAGTCACCCAAAGTTCTTCTGTAATATTGGAACACCCATCTTCAACCTACAGGCCTAGAATTTTTCTGGTGGACTTTTCCATTCAGCAGAAATTTCAAAGACAGTTCCCCCTATACTGGCAGTTTGTCAGTCACTTACTTCTGTGTCCTGCAGAATGTCTGACAGATTCTTTTATGAAGCAGGAACCCTGAAGGACTGTCTCACCTTCTTCGGGCAACTTCAACAGTCATTTTTCTGTGATCCTTGCATGTCTAGTTTATAGAAAATAACATCAAGCAGTAAATGCAAGAGCAGTTTCTTGAATAAATGACTAAGAAACTACACTAAGAGCCTTTTCAATGCCCATCAACCACTTGAAGTAGATTAGTGCTGTCAGGAGCAGATGTGTCTCATTGTCACAAAACGTCATAGGTTCTTGAAACATTTTAAATGCCATAATCTGTAAGTCTTTGAAAGGTTTGAAGAATATCTGTCCATCTGAATATTTATCTGCATATTTAGAAAACCTAACTAACTTAATGACAAGCTTGACTATTATAGATGACTACCTATTAACCTATATTTCTTAAGTATACATAATATTTTTTATTGTTTAGATAAAAAATACCAATCCAAATTCCCACTCCCTCCTCTCCTTCCATTTCCTCCACACACCCTCCCACCACACCTAATTCTAAGGGAGGGTAAGACACTTTGCTTTGTGGAAGGTCCAAGATCCTCCCTACTGTATCTAGGCTGAGCATGGTATACATCCAAAGAGAATATAATCCCCAAAAAGCTAGTACATGAAATAGAGATAAATCCCCATGCCACTGCTAGTGGCCCCTCAGTCTGCCCCAGCCATGCAACTGTCAACCACATTCAGAGAGACTAGTTTTGTCCTAAGCTTGTTTGTTCCCAGCCCAGCTGAAAGTGGTAAGCTCCCATTAGCTCAGGTACCTGTTTCAGTGGATGAACCCTTCATGGTCTTGACCTCTTTGCTCATATTCTCATTTTATTCCACTCTTCAACTGGACTTTGGAATCTCAGTCTAGTGCTTCGATGTGGGTCTCTGCCTATGTTTCCATCGGTAGTTGGACGGAGGTTCTGTGGTGATTTTAAGATAATTATCAGTCTGACGACAGGGCAAGTCAAGAATGGGTCCCCTTTTCTCTATTGTTTAGGGTCTTAGGTGAGGTCAGCCTTGTGGATTTCTGGGAATTTCTCTAGAGCCAGGTTTCTGTTAACTCTATAATGGCTCCCTCAGTCAAGATATCTCTTTTCTTGCTCTTATCTCTGACCTTCCTCCATATTGACTATCCCATTCCCTCAAGTTCTCCTCAACCCTCCCCTTCTCTCCTTTTACCCTTCTACCCTCCCTTCAGCCCCACTCCCATGCTCCCAATTTTGCCAGTCGATCTTGTCTGTTTCCAATTTCCAGGTGGGTCTATATATGTTTTGGGGGAGGTTCACCTTATTACTTTTCTTCTCTAGGATCATGAACTATAAGCTCATTTTCCTTTGTTTATTTCTAGTATCCACTTAAGAGTGGGCACATACCATCTTCACCTTTTTGGGTCTAGGTTACCTCACTCAGGATAGTGTTTTCTAATTCCATTCATTTACATGCAAAATTCAAGATGTCATTGTTTTTTACCACTGAGTAGTATTCTAATGTGTAAATGTGCCACATTTTCTTTATACATTCTTCAGTTGAGAGACATCTAGGTTGTTTCCAGGTTTTGGTTATTGCAAATAATGCTGCTATGAACATAATTGAACACATGTTTTTGTAGTATGATTGAGCATCTTTTGAGTGTATGCCCAAGAGTGGTATTGCTGGATCCTGAGGTAGGTTGATTCCTAATTTTCTGAGAAACCGCCATCCTGATTTCCAAAGTGGTTGTACAAGTTTGCATTCCCACCAGCAGTGGATGAATGTTCACCTTACACCACATTCTCTCCAGCATAAGTTATCACTGGTGTTTTTTATCTTAGCCATTCTAACAGGTATAAGATGGTATGTCAGAGTTGTTTTGATTTGCATTTCCCTGATAATTAAGGTTGTTGAACATTTCCTTAAGTGTCTTTTGAACATTTGAGATTCTTCTGTTGAGAATTCTGTTTAATTCAGAACCCCATTTCTTAATTGCATTATTTAGAATTTTGATCTCTAATTTCCTGACTTCTTTATATATTTTGGAGATCAGTCCTTTGTCTGCTGTAGGGTTGGGGAAGATCTTTTCCCATTCAGTAGGCTGCCTTTTTTGTCTTATTGATTGTGTCTTTTGCTTTACAGAGATTTTAGTTTCAGGAGGTCTCATTTATTCATTGTTGCTCTCAGTGTCTGTGCTATGGTGTTACATTTAGGAAGTAGTGTCCTGTGCCCATGCATTGAAAACTAATTCCTACTTTCTCTTCCATCAAGTTCAGTGTGGTCATATTTATGTTGAGGCCTTTAATCCATTTGGACTTGATTTTTGTGCATGGTGATAGATATGGATCTATATTCATTCTTTTACATGTTGACATCCAGTTACTCCAGCACCATTTGTTAAAGATGCTTTTATTTTCCATTGTATAATTTTAGCTTATTTGTCAAAGACCACATGTTCATAGGTGTGTGGATTAATATCTGTGTCTTCAATTTGATTCCATTGGTCAATATTTCTGTTTTTATACTAATATCAAGCTGTTCTTATACCTGTAGGTCTGTAATAAAGCTTGATGTCAGGGATGGTGATCCATCTGAGAGTTCCTTTATTATATAGGACTATTTTGGCAATCCTGGGTTTTTTGTTTTTCCATGTGAATTTGATTATTGTTCTTTCAGTACCTATGAATAATTGTGTTGGGATTTTGATGGGGATTATGTTGATTTCATTGGTTAATTAATAACGAACCTGCTTGGCCTTTGATAGGACAGCAGCTTAGATAGGCAGAGAAGACAGAACAGAATGCTGGGAAAAAGAAGCCAAGTCAGGCAGTCGCCATGATTCTCCTGTCCGAGACAGACACAGGTTAGGATCTTACTGGTAAACTACCACCTCGTGGTGGTACACAGATTATTAAAAATTGGTTAATATAGATGTGAGAGCTAGCCAGTAAGAGGCTAGAGCTAATGGGCCAAGCAGTGTTTAAAAAAATACAGTTTCTGTGTAATTATTTTGGGTAAAGCTAGCCGGGTGGCAGGACAAAGTCTGCTGCCACTCTTACTACAGGAGATCAAGAAAAGAGACATCTGGATTGAAAGAGCTTTGATGGTTTAGCAAGAAAGCTGACACTAGGGAAATTATCAGGAATCCACAAGGACACATGCAGTAATGGAGAGGGTACCTTAACTGGTCTTCCCCTGTAATCAGATTGATCACTACCTTAATTGTCATTACAGAACTTTCACCCAGTAACTAATGGAAGCAGATGCAGAGATCCACAGCTAAGCACTGGGCCAAGTTCCCAGAGTCCAGTAGAAGAGAGGCAGGAGAGATAGTATGAGCAAAAGAGTATATACAATTTTAAATTGTCATATTCTACTATCTTGCTGCATTAACTCATGATATCTATTAATTACTGTTTGGATTCTTTAGTATTTTCTGAACAAATATTTATTCTATCTTCCAATTTAAAGAGTTCTACAATTTTTAATTCTTTTTTTTATATTTTTTTATTGAGAAAAGAAAAAAAGTTTCCTCCTCCTCCCAGCCTCGCATTTCCCTCCCCCTCCTCCCACCCTTCTCCCCCTCTCCCCACTCCTCTCCCCCTCCCTCTCCAGTCCAAAGAGCAGTCGGGATTCCCTGCCCTGTGGAAAGTCCAAGGTCCTCCCCCCTCCGTCCATGTCTAGGAAGGTGAACATCTAAACTGGCTAGGCTCCCACAAAGCCAGAACATGTAGTAGGATCAAAACCCCATGCCATTGTCCTTGGCTTCTCATCAGCCCTCATTGTTCGCCATGTTCAGAGAGTCCGGTTTTATCCCATGCTTTTTCAGTCACAGTCCAGCTGGCCTTGGTGAGCTCCCAATAGATCAGCCCCACCTTCTCAGTGGGTGGGTGCACCCCTCGTGGTCCTGACTTCCTTGCTCATGTTCTTCCTCCTTCTGCTCCTCATTGGGACCTTGGGAGACAATTTTTCATTCTTATATCCTTTTTGGAATTTGTACTTTGTCTAAGACTTCAAGCACAATGAATAGAAATATGAGAAATGAATTTTTCCTTACACTGAATCCCAATGAAAAGGTATAATAATTTAGGCAACTTCATGTATTTCCTCTAAGCTGATAAACACACATGTGTAAAAACTTCCATATTTTGTTATAATCTATAGTTTTATTAAAAACATGGTATATCATCACCTAATTACTTTATTATTTTCTATTTCACTGATCAGAGTAATTGACATTTTATCAAGTTCATTCAAAATATAATCAAAACACTGCAAAGATTCCAGTGTTAATCTACTTATAATAATCATTAATTTTATGTGTAGATATTGCCAACTCCAATAATGAGCTATTTGCTAAATTCTACCATAGTTGTGTTTGTGAAATTTTTCTTAGATAAAATTATAATTTATGTCACTAGGTTTTTAATGAAGTAAATTGTTATCTGTAGTTCAATCTGTAGTTATCTTTCTTCAATCAACTTAAAGTATTAAGAGAAAATAGGTTAAATTCTCCCTCTAGATAGCCTTGGAACTCATCAGCTCCAAATATCAACTATGTCAGTGCATCTCTGGCTACTCAACCAACATAACCTGTCAAACATGTAATTAACAACCTTTATATATGTCCTTTTGAAGCCAGTTCTTCAAAATAAATCCATACTCCCCACACATTGTTTCTATCTCTGAGAATCCCTAAAATATGATTCACCTATTAGTCTATTTTCTATTTCATTGATTTCTCATTCTATTACATTGATTTATCTACCAGAATTTGTTTCATTGGCTTATTTGAATTTTAATTATTTCTAGCTCATTATTACCCCATTTATTAAAATATAACTGGTAAATAAATAAGAATAAGAACAATTTTAATACATGTGTTCTCTATGAAGAATACACATAATAAAGATAATGAACATCTCTGTGATTTGCTTTTTATGTTACCAATGTATGTAATAAGAATACTTCAGTCCTGGAATTCAATGAAAATAAAGAAACAACATACTCAAACTTATGGGACACTATGAAAGCAGTCCTAAGAGGAAAGTTCATAGCACTAAGTGCCCACTTAAAGAAAACAGAGAAAGCTCACATTGGAGACTTAACAGCCCACCTGAAAGCTCTAGAAAAAAAAGAAGCAGACTCACCTAGGAGGAGTAGAAGACTGGAAATAATCAAACTGAGGGCTGAAATCAACAAAATAGAAACACAGAAAACAATACAAAAAATCAATGAAACAAAAAGCTGGTTCCTGGAGAAAATCAACAAGATTGACAAACCACTATCCAAGCTAATCAAACGGCAGAGAGAGAATTTGCAAATTAATAAGATCAGAAATGAAAAGGGGGACATAACCACAGACACAGAGGAAATTCAGAGAATCATTAGATCTTACTACAAAAGCCTATATGCCACAAAATTGGAAAATGTAAAGGAAATGGATACTTTTTTAGATAAATATCATATACCAAAGTTAAATCAGGATCTGGTGAACAATCTAAATAGACCTGTTAGTCGCGAAGAATTAGAAGAGGTTATCAAAAACCTCCCTACCAAAAAAAGCCCAGGACCAGATGGTTTCAATGCGGAATTCTACCAGATCTTCCAAGAAGATCTAATACCTATACTCCTTAATGTATTCCACAAGATAGAAACAGAAGGGTCATTACCAAACTCCTTTTATGAAGCCACAATTACTCTGATACCAAAACCACTCAAAGACTCAACCAGGAAAGAGAACTACAGGCCAATCTCACTCATGAATATCGACGCAAAAATCCTCAACAAAATACTGGCAAATCGAATCCAAGAACACATCCGAAAAATTATCCATTATGATCAAGTAGGCTTCATACCTGAGATGCAGGGCTGGTTCAACATACGAAAATCTATCAATGTAATCCAGCATATAAATAAACTGAAAGAAAAAAACCATATGATCATTTCATTAGATGCTGAAAAAGCATTTGACAAAATTCAACATCCATTTATGTTAAAAGTCTTGGAGAGATTAGGGATACAAGGGTCATACCTAAATATAATAAAAGCTATATACAGCAAGCCGACAGCTAACATCAAATTAAACGGAGAGAAACTCAAAGCCATCCCACTTAACTCAGGAACACGACAAGGCTGTCCACTCTCCCCATACCTCTTCAATATAGTGCTTGAAGTTCTAGCAATAGCAATAAGACAACATAATGGAATCAAGGGGATTCGAATTGGAAAGGAAGAAGTTAAACTTTCGTTATTTGCAGATGATATGATAGTGTACATAAGCGACCCCAAAAACTCCACCAAAGAACTCCTACAGCTGATAAACAGCTTTAGTAATGTGGCAGGATACAAGATCAACTCCAAAAAATCAGTCGCCCTCTTATACACAAAGGATATGGAAGCAGAGAGGGAAATCAGAGAAGCTTCACCATTCACAATAGCCAAAAACAGCATAAAATATCTTGGGGTACATCTAACCAAGGAAGTGAAAGATCTATTTGACAAGAACTTTAAGGCATTGAAGAAAGAAATTGAAGAGGATACCAAAAAATGGATGGACCTCCCTTGCTCTTGGATTGGGAGGATCAACATAGTAAAAATGGCAATTCTACCTAAGGCAATTTATAGATTCAATGCAATCCCCATCAAGATCCCATCAAAATTCTTCACAGATCTGGAGAGGACAATAATCAACTTTATATGGAAAAACAAAAAACCCAGGATAGCCAAAACAATCCTATACAATAAAGGATCTTCTGGAGGCATTACCATCCCTGACTTCAAACTCTATTACAGAGCTACAGTAATGAAAACAGTGAGGTACTGGCATAAAAACAGAGAAGTCGACCAATGGAATCGTATAGAAGACCCGGATTTTATCCCACAAACCTATGAACACCTGATTTTCGATAAAGGAGCTAAAAGTATAAAATGGAAGAAAGAAAGCATCTTCAACAAATGGTGCTGGCACAACTGGATGTCATCTTGTAGAAGAATGAAAATAGACCCTTATCTATCACCGTGCACAAAACTCAAGTCCAAATGGATTAAAGACCTCAATATCAGCCCGAACACACTGAACCTGATAGAAGAGAAAGTGGGAAGTACCCTACAGGAGCTGGGCACAGGAGATTGCTTCCTATGTATAACCCCAGAAGCACAGACCTTAAGGGCAACATTGAATAAATGGGACCTACTTAAACTGAGAAGCTTCTGTAAAGCAAAGGACATAGTCAATAAGACACAAAGGCAACCTACTGATTGGGGGAAGATCTTCACCAACCCCACAACAGACAAAGGTCTGATCTCCAAAATATATAAAGAACTCAAGAAACTAGACTTTAAAATGCTAATTAACCCAATTAAAAAATGGGGCACTGAACTGAACAGAGAATTCTCAGCAGAGGAAGTTCAAATGGCCAAAAGACACTTAAAGTCGTGCTCAACTTCCTTAGCAATCAGGGAAATGCAAATCAAAACAACTTTGAGATATCATCTTACACCTGTCAGAATGGCTAAAGTAAAAAAACACCAAGGATAACATTTGCTGGAGAGGCTGTGGAGGAACGGGTACCCTCATCCATTGCTGGTGGGAATGCCATCTTGTGCAACCACTGTGGAAGTCAGTGTTTCGGTTTCTCAGGAAATTCGGGATCAACTTACCCCTGGACCCAGCAATACCACTCCTGGGAATATACCCAAGAGATGCTCTATCATATGACAAAAGCATTTGTTCAACTATGTTCATAGCAGTATTATTTGTAATAGCCAGAACCTGGAAACAACCTAGATGCCCTTCAATGGAAGAATGGATGAAGAAAGTATGGAATATATACACGCTAGAGTACTACGCTGCGGTAAAAAACAATGACTTCTCGAATTTTGCAAGCAAATGGATGGAAATAGAAAACACTATCCTGAGTGAGGTGTCCCAGACCCAAAAAGATGAACATGGGATGTACTCGCTCATAATTGGTTTCTAGCCATAAATTAGGGCCACGGAGTCTACAATAGGTGAACCTAAAGAAGCTAAGTAAGAAGGTGAACCCAAGGAAAAACATATAGTTATCCTCTTGGCTAAGGGAAGTAGACCCAATTGCCGGGGAGAAAATTAGGATCTTGGGGGTGGGGTGGGATGGGGGTAAGGGGAGATGGGGAGAGAAAAGGTAGAAGGGAAGGAGGGGGGATTTGGGGAATCAGGAGAATTGGGATAAAGGAAAGGTGGATAGGGGAGCACGGAACCACAATTCTTAGTTAAGGGAACCTCTTTAGGGTGAGCAAGAGATTTGACCCTAGAGGGGCTCCCAAGTGCCCAACATGAGGTTCCCAGTTAGTTCCTTGGGTAGCTGAGGATTGGGAACCTGAAATGACCCTATCCTAGAGCAATACTGACGAATATCTTGCATATCATCATAGAACCTTCATCTGGTGATGGATGGAGACAGAGACAGAGACCCACACTGGAGCACTGGACTGAGCTCCCAAGGTCCCAATGAGGAGCAGAAGGAGGGAGAACATGAGCAAAGAAGTCGGGACCACGAGGCGTGCACCCACCCACTGAGACAGTGGAGCTGATCTACTGGGAGCTCACCAAGGCCACCTGGACTGTGACCGAAAAAGCATGGGATAAAACTGGACTCTCTGAACATGGCGAACAATGAGGGCTGATGAGACGCCAAGGACAATGGCATGGGGTCTTGATCCTACTTAATGTGCTGGCTTTTTGGAAGCCTAGCCAGTTTGGATGTTCACCTTCCTAGATATGGACGGAGGGGGGAGGACCTAGGACTTACCACAGGGCAGGGAACCTGGACTGCTCTGTGGACTGGAGAGGGAGGGGGAGAGGAGTGGGGGGAGGGGTAGAAGGGTGGGAGGAGGGGGAGAAGGGTGGGAGGAGGGGGAGGGAAATGGGAGGCTGGGAGGAGGTGGAAACTTGTTTTTTGTTTATGTTTTTTTTTCTTCTTTTCTTAATAAAAAATTATTAAAAAAAAAAGAATACTTCAGTCCTCCCCTGTAAGCAATTTTGCATGTATAGTATTGTTAACTATTCTAAAAATAAGGAATCTTTTCTCTGCCATGCTCTGCCATGCTCTAGCTCACATGCCTACAATGTGAGCAAATGTTTTGATTTCATTTGTATTTTAATAAATAAAGCTTGCCTGAAAATCAGAGAATAAAACAGCTGCCCTGATCAGCTTACAGATGAGGTGTGGTGACACACAGATTTAATACCAGTAACCACATTAATTTGCTATAGAAACCAGGCAATGATGGTACATACTTTTAATCCCAGACCTAGAGAGGAATATAAGGCAGGAGTAGACAGCTCTCAAACACAGTCTCATTCTAAAGATTCCTAGAGGCAGGATTTATAAGAACAAAGAGATGGATATTAGGGTTCATCCTAAAGGTTAGAAAAGTAAAACAGTGAGTCATTGGCTCTTACCTGTATGTCATTGTGAAATGGTGATCCTGCCTCCTGAAATCCTCTGAATAAGACTGACTAATCTTCAGGAAAGCTTATTTATTAAAATACAAATGAAATATAAACTACAATAAGAGATCTGGCTCTTACACTTCTTCAGGCTTCACCCAAGTCATACTAACCCAGGAGTCCTTCCTCCATACCAGACCTTATAAGAGACCTGGTTGTGTCATTTCATGATATCCTGCTGCAGGACCCACATTGCCAAGTCATGTTTTATTGCACTTTATGAATCTAATTTAAAGTAAAAACACTAAGTATAATCGACTGTAATTTTGTGAAGTAATGAGTGTTCTTCTCTTTTTAATTTATCCTGTCAAAAAGATTATTGTTTTACTACATGGTTGTTATAAAGCAAGAGTGAGAACTTTGGCCAATTGACAAAAACATTGTCCAATAGGAGCTTGGGTGTTATACAGAGCTACACTCAGGTAAAATTTAATAAGATATAATCCACAGAGATAAACATATGAGTTTGCTCAATAAATGTTAAGTCAAACTTTATTAAAGCCATAGAAGCGTAGTTCAACGACATTTCGATATACAAAGAGCATTGGTTTTCAGATTATTTTTTTTTTTTTGCCACTTAGAGAAGAGTTTATTTTGGGTTATGGTCCCAAAGGCGGTGTCCACAATGGTGAGGAAGACAGAACAGCAGGCAGCTGGAGTAGGGGCTGAGAGATCACATTGCAAACACAAACAGGAAGCAGAGAATGTGGAAGTAGAAAGTGGAACAAGACTTTAAGCCCCGCTTGCCCTCGGTCATATCCTGACTTCAGCAAGGCTTCCCTCCTAAAGGTTCAATAGCAGCACTGCCAAATATATGAACCTGTGAGCAACATTTTTCATTTAAACCATTTCTGACCACTAGAAATAAAAAATAACTTTCAGTGGATTTGAGGTGTCAGCAGACTACTCACACTGAAAGCTCTGTGGCCGTGGTCCTCAGCCTTCCTAACGCTGTGACCCTTTAATACAGTTCCTCATATTGTGGTTGTGGTCCTCAGCCTTTCTAAAGTTGTGACCCTTTAATACAGTTCCTCATGTTGTGGCTGCGGCCCTTAGCCTTCCTAACGCTGTGACCTTTTTTTTTTTATTTTACCTTTTTTTAAAATTTATTTATTTATTAAAGATTTCTGCCTCCTCCCAGCCACCGCCTCCCATTTCCCTCCCCCTCTCCCAATCAAGTCCCCCTCCCTCATCAGCTTGAAGAGCAATCAGGGTTCCCTTACCTGTGGGAAGTCCAAGGACCACCCACCTCCATCCAGGTTTAGTAAGTTGAGCATCCAAACTGCCTAGGCTCCCCCAAAGCCAGTACGTGCAGTAGGATCAAAAACCCATTGCCATTGTTCTTGAGTTCTCAGTAGTCCTCATTGGTTTTCAGTTAAGATGAAAGATTCACAATGTTTTCATGGTTGGTCAGTAAATTATCATTTCTCTTTAACATGTTAAATTATATCAATATAGGAAAATTAATACAGACTTTTATTTGCTGATTTACAGTCTATTTCATACAGTTACTTTCATTGTTTGAAGTAATTAGTTTACATTCTGGGTTTAGAGATTTCCTTTGGGACCAAGGTGGTTGTTTATGATCCTTTTCATAGCATTTTTTATCTCTTTATTTCTCAGTGTATAAATAGTTGGGTTTAGAAGAGGTGTAAAAACAGAGTAAAATACAGCAAGAAATTTATCCAACCAGATAATATTGAGTGGACATACATAGATGAAAAGACAAGGCACAAAGAAGATCATCACCACTGTGATGTGGGCACTGCACGTGGACAGAGCCTTAGATGCACCAGCTTTGGAGTTCTGGCGAATAGTGATAATGATATATGTGTAGGAAATGAGCAAGAGAATGAAACAGGCTATAGCTACAACTCCACAGTCAGCATTCATTAGAATATCCAGATCATGAGAATCCATGCAAGCTAGCTTGATCACCAATGGCATGTCACAGAAAAAACTATCTATTTCCTTGGGGCCACAAAAAGGCAACTCCACAATCACTAACAGGTGACTCATGGCATGAATAAAACCAGTAGTCCATGAAACCAACACCAGTCCAGAGCATCTTCGCAGGTTCATAATGGTGAAATAATGGAGTGGCTTGCAGATGGCCACATACCGGTCATAGGCCATTGCCACTAACAGGATCATCTCTCCTCCAGCAATGCAATGGGCAAAAAAAATCTGGGACATGCAGCCTGAAAAGGAAATGGTCTTGTTTTCTCTGAGAAAGTCTGATATCATCTTAGGAGTGGTGTTTGAGGAAAGACACGTGTCAATAAAGGACAGGTTAGCCAACAAGAAATACATGGGAGAATGGAGATGGCGGTCAGTGGTGATTAAGACCATGATAACAGTATTTCCAAAAACAATAAAGAGATAAAGTGTCAAGAATACCACAAAGAGTAAAGCCTGGACACTCTGTGACTGTGCAAGTCCCCAAAGTATAAATTCTGACACCACAGACTGATTGCCTCTATCCATTTTACCCAGTGTGTCATAAGAAATGACCTGCAATAAAAGAAAGATTATGAAATAATCATATGAGTGAAATAACTTTTTTGTAAAGTTTACATTTACTTTGAAACTTAATGGAATATGAGTGCATTAATGTAAAGAGAATTCTAAGCCAAATTATATATATTGACACTGCTTCCCAAATTGAGATAAAGTGCAAATGTGCCGAGAGCAACAACTCAAGGAGAGAAGCATCAGTTGTGACTGTGATACACCTGCTCTAACATGAAATTCCCCTAGAGGAGAGCAGTGAGGAAGCAGGATAGCAATGTGAGAAACCAAATAATAAGTGTATGGTTTCTTTTTTTAAAATATCTAAATTTCTCACTAGCACTGATGACATTCCAAAACGAAAATAAGTAATAAATTTGGAAACTGGACAGGAGTTAGACTGAATATCAGTGAAAATGGTCTAACAGGACACTGCCATTGTCAGCACCATGCATAATGATTTCATTGGATATCAGCAGATTTTTTTCTGTGATATTGTTAATTAAAATTTTAACTTAAGCATATAATATAAATTGTTGGAAAACCCCAGCGAGGAAGCATATAGAACAGAACACCATATTAGATATACACAGATATCAGATTGAAATATACAAACCAGGTTTACAGTTGTTCATGTACAAATACATATTACAACATTTGCTTAAATTAACTGATTAAAAAATACCACCACAAATACCTGTAGAGATGTGTTGAGTGAGGAGCATGGCAAAGCGTATTCAGACCTGAACTCTAAAAGTCACAGTTATTTCAGACTTAGTGGTTAAAAAGTAGTAATTTTAAACTGCATAAAAATCTTTAGAGCTGTTAGATTTTAAAAAATTCTATTTGCCTCACATGAATAATATATTATCTGCACTAATCGATCATCAGTATATTTTCTCATTATATTTCTTACTGATCATCTTTCTTTTAAAGAACAGAATAAATTACATAAACGTGTAAGCAAAGTAGTCCTTTGGCTGTCAGCTTTAGATGAGTATGACATTGTACTTCCAGTGAGCAGCAATTATTCACCTTAAAGCACAAACAAGTTGCTTATACTGAGCTAATAGACAATACTCAGGCCAGATGGTGGACAATAATTGCCCAATTCCAGTTCCCTTCAGTAACTCTCTTGTTGCTTTTCAACTCATGGGTCTTATTTTATTTTTTTCTAGAACACGTGAACAATGAAATAATTGATGACATTTTACTTAACTGTTTTCTGCCAACTGAGAAGGGTGGAGTAAGGATGAAAAATCAGAAAGTTCTGAAGACATCAGGTAGCACATTCATCTGCTACAGCAGCATGATTGCAGATAAGTAAATACATGCACCTTACAAATATTTAGAAAATATCTAAGGAAAAGACGCTGGTTATAACATAGAGTTTGTGTTCCTTGATTTTTTTTTTATTATTTCACATCTCAAGAAGTTTCAGGACAACCTGAACTTTTGGGGGTTTTACGAATTTTTTTAGCCTTTAGATTATAATGTAATTATAACATTTCTACATTTATTTCTTCCCTCAAAATTTTTCCATATACTATTCCTCATTGACTTTCAAATTCAAGAGGAGAACAGAGCCCTCTAAATCAACTAAACAAAGCACGTTTGAACCAACAAGCATGCGGGCTACATGGGTCTATGCTATGTTTTCCGCATATAGTATAGCTTTCGGTTTAGTACTTTGAAGAGACTCCTGAATATATAAAGGAGTGGGTCTCTGATACCTGTGCCTTATCTTGGGGATTTTTGAATTTTCTGTTGATTTGTTTTGTTTACTATTAATGTGATGGTTTTTCTTTTGTCTTACTGTATTTATATCATGATGGCTTGTTGTTATTTCGTAGAAACCTGTTGTTTTCTAGTGGGAGACTTAAAGCAAGTAGATCCAGATGAGAGAAGAGGTGAAGAGGAACTATGAGAAGTAGAGGGAGGGGAAGCTGTATTTAGACTATACTGTATTAGAAGAAAATCTATGTTTAATAAAAGGGGTAGAAAAGAAATTCATTTTCTTTTTTCATTGTTTATATATACAAACTATTCTGTTTGTATAAAGTTACTTGCAACTAAAATTTCAGAACTGACCATTGGTATTGGATAGCCAATTGATGCGCTTTTCTGGGGTATCCTTCTTGCACTCCCAGGATTTCTTAGTTGTCTGTGGTTCTTTGCATAGGATTGAGGACTCCAGGGCTTTCTCCATCCACAATAGTATGGCTATTGAAATTGGATCGCTGAGCTCAGTTATGACAATCATGATAAAAAGTTTTATTAAGAAAGAGCATTCAGCCGGGCGATGGTGGTGCATGCCTTTAATCCCAGCACTTGGGAGGCAGAGGCAGGCGGATCTCTGTGAGTTCGAGACCAGCCTGGTCTACAAGAGCTTGTTCCAGGACAGGCTCCAAGCCACAGAGAAACCCTGTCTCGAAAAACAAAAACAAAAAAACAAAAAAAAAAACAAAAAAGAAAGAGCATTCATTTGTGTCAGTCTGTCCTTTGTGACCTCTGTTCCAAAGTAGAACCAAGTCTCAAGTAATGCGGTTTAAAAAGTCTCTTCTAGTATTTTAGATGTATAATACCTGTGTGAAAATAAAGTATCTTACAGCTACTTTTGATATATAGGAGCAACCATGCTTTAACAGACCTGCTTTAGTGATGCTGCTCAGTCTGTTTTGATTCCATGTGATGACTGAGAAGCCAGGAAAATGATACCAAATATTACAATAGCTTAAAGAATGTTACACATAGAATTTAATAGTGCATTATGAATATATAAAATAAAATATGAACACAGCAATTATTGAGCCTTTCTATTATCAGGGATAGAATTGTTTCCTAAAATCATATTTATAGTGTGTCTTGAAACAATATTGTTTACAAAGTAATGGCCAATAATTTTAATGTTCATCTGTACTCTTTAAGTTATTTTTAAGATATGCATGTTCATATATATATATATATATATATGTGTGTGTGTGTGTGTGTGTGTGTGAACATATTTGTCTGTATGCACATATGTATTCATATCTGGACATGTTTATATATACATACCTTTTATATTCACACATTTTAGATATGTAAAAGGACACATGCATATATGTGTGTTCATATATATATTTTTTAAATCATCTTTCTTTAAAACAATTGTTACATTTTTTCTAAGTTGGTATATACCTATTTTGTATCTATGAAACATAAAAATGAAAAAGCATATTCAACATGAAATTGCTTTTAGAAACATGTCAACCATTTCACCCTTCAGTTGTCTTGCCTAGGATCTATCAGTATTTTCAAAGACCTAATGAAATACACTAACTGTCAGAGGTTCTCTGTAATTCTTGAATCCAACATAATAGCAGTTCTTCTAGAAAATCTAATGTTGACTTATTTATAATAAATATAAAAAATTAATGAGTAGGAGCAAACTGAATACTCTTCTCTATGTTCAGAAGCAAACTAATAATTTTCTTCTATTTTTCATTTTTTCTGTATTGATCAGTCTTCTATCAAAGTGCTAAACCTTACAATAGTCTCGGTATTCACAATTCTATAAATTTTTATAGTTCTAGTCAAAATTATACAATATGAGAGATACCATGTGATAGACACTGGTTACTGAACAGTGGCTTTTTGCTGTTTTCTAACAGATTGCTTGGTTAGCAGATTAATTGTTTCTATGATATATTATTGTTTTGCTTTATTAATTTGTTTTCTTTGTATGTATATTTTACTATTTAAATATATTTTAATTGAATTAGAATTTCATCATTTTACCTCTCTTTTCTCCTTCAAACTACTATCACATACTATTCCCACATACTGTACTCACATTACCCCTTAAGTGAATAACCTCTTTTTTCTTGATTCTTATTGCTATGTATCTGGCTGTATGCATGCAAATACATATGTTTGGATCGATGGATGTGTATACACAAATGGACATTAATTCAATTTGCTGAATCCATTTTGTTTTTGCATGCTTTCAGGACAGACTATTCTACATTTAACAATAATTTAGGTGGCTAATCAATGGAAAAGACTAATTTTTCTTCTAGCACCCAATATTTGGCAGACTATTTTAAACTTATTTCCAAAATCATCACTTAACTTTCTTTGTTTCTACTCCTCATTCTACTCTGAAAGCTATCTTATCTAATATGCACTTTTTGGATTAAAATATTTTACATGGTTAAGTTAAATGGAATATTTGTACTTCTCTTATTGGTTATCAGATAAAGAATGATGTTTTTCTGATGTGGACATGAGCATACTTGGAAAAGAAGATTTGTAAAAAACATAGTAACTGGACTTTAAAGACAGCAGAGGTAAAAGAAACTATTCAACTAAAACAAAGTGGGTATTGGTTAAAAGAGATAACTGGAAAATTTAAAGAATTAACTTACAGAAGGGTGTCACAGTGATGAGTTTTCAAACTCACAGATTTGTATTGGCTCATATTTTCTGCCCGTCTGATGTGTGCTTATGAAGTTATTCATGTTATGAATAACCTTCCCCTCAGCTTGAACTGTCATCACTTTCTGAATTTGCCGCATGGGTGTAATTTGTCTGTGTGTTTCTGACCAAATTGAGTACCATGGAAATAATTATCTTAGAAATCCCTTAGGTATTTCTCTATTAAGAGTGATACCATTTTTGTAGAAATAGAACAAGAGAAAAATAAAGCCTCCTATATGTCATGCCAGCATTGGTAATGTCAAACAACTTTGCAAAATTATTCACATCAATTTAAGAACTAAAGAAAAACTTTCTGATGCCTCATCCCTTACTAAATGTATATAATCAAAGTGGTTAATTTTTTTGGAGTTATGAGACCATCTGATATAAAATGTGATCTATAGGTAGAATAAAAAAGAAACAAAAAAACCTATACTCTAAACATAATTCCCTAATGTATGGCAAATCTGAGTCAGATCATGGTCTTTTGACTAATGAATTTCAGTGTGCTCTCTAACTGTATGTGATATTTACAGTTATGAGTTGAATGCAATCACTATTATTTCAGTGGAATACAAACACTTCTTGGATTGATTTTTAAAAATTAGAGAGGATACCTCTCTATACAATTTCACTTGACTTGGGGTTTTAATAAATTCAGCTGATCCTAAATAAACTTTCTACATATGGATATTTTGAATCAACATGCCTAAATTGCAATCATCAGTGATTAACATAAAAACTTCCATGTTATTTTGGTTGTACAAACGGACATATATGTGTGGAATTTATCAGTATCTTTTTGCAGATGACATAACCCTAAATATTAATAGATATCTCTTATGGAAACTTTGTGAATCCAGTAAAAAATATTTGTTCATATAAAGCAATAAATATGTAAGTTTGAAGAGAAAATATTCTTGTGTACTTTAAGATACAAAAGAAGGAAGCTACACTATTACAGTTTTTGTATGTTCTTTCCTGCTGGGTTTAACAATGCATATATATATATATATATATATATATATATATATATATTCAAAAATCAGGTGTTCATAGGTGTGTAAATTGATATCTGGGTCTTCAATTCGATTCCAGCCATCCTCCTGTCTCTTTTCATGCCAATACCAGACTGTATTTATTACTGTAGCTCTACAGTAGTTTGTAGTCAGGGATTGTGATGCCTCCAGAATTTCCTTTATTATACAGAATTGTTTTGGCTATTCTGAACTTTTGTTTACCATAATTAGTTGATTATTGTCTATCAAAGTCTGTGAAAATTTTTGCTGGACATAGTAAATTTCTTTTGGTAAGATTGTCATTTTTACTATGTTAATTCTATCTACCCAAGAGCATGGGAGATCTTTCCATTTTCTTGCATCTTTTTCAATTTCTTTCTTAAAAGATTTAAAGTTTTTGCCATACAGGTTTTTCACCTGTTAGGTTAAAGTTACCCCATTATATTTTATATTATTTGTGGCTATTGTGAAGGGTGATGTTTCTCTGATTTCTTTCTCAGTCCATTTATCCTCTGATTAAAGGAGAGCTGAGGATTTTTTTGAGTTAATCCTGTATCCTGGTACATTATTCAAGGTGTTTATGAATTGTAGGAGTTCCCTGGTAGGATTTTTAACTTCACTTATGTATGCTATCATAGCGTCAGGAAATAGTGGGAGTTTGACTTCTTCTTTTCCATTTCGCAATCCTTCGATCTCCTTCTGTTGTATTGTAGCTCTAGCTAGAACTTTGAGTACTATGTTGAATATACAGGGAGAGAGTGAACCTTGTTTTGTTCCTGATTTCAGTAGGATCTCTTTGAGTTTTTCTCCATTCAGTTTGATGTTGGGTGCTTACTTGCAGTAGACTGACTGATTTTATTATGTTTAAGTATGTTCCTTGTATCCCTAATATCTCTAAGAATTTTATCATAAATGTTTGTTAAGTTTTATTAAAGCCCTTTTTGGCACTTAATGAGATAATCATGTGGGTTTTTTTCTTTTAGTTTTTTTATATGGTGGACTATATTGACAAATTTTCCATATGTTGAGCCATGAATTTCTGGGATGAAGCTTACTTGATCATGGTAGATGATTTTTTTATGTGTTCTTGGATTTGGTTTGCCAGTATTTTATTGAGAATTTTTTCATCAATGTTCATGAGTGAGGTTGGTCTGTAATTCTCTTTCTTAGTATTGGATTTGTGTGGTTTGGGTATAGGGTAATTGTGGCCTACTAAAAAGTGTTTGACAATGTTGCTTCTTTTTCTATAATGTGGAACAAAATGAGTATTGGTGTTAGATCTTCTTTGAAAATATAATTCTGTGCTCAAACCGTCTGGTTCCGGGCTTCTTTTGTTTGGGATACTTTTGAAGACTGTTTCTATTTCCTTGGCATTTATAGATGTATTTAATTCACTTGGCTGGTCTTGATTTAATTTTGATAAGAAATATTTGTCCAGCAAATCGTCCATTTTCTTTAGGTATTTAGTATTTCTTTAGGTATTTAGTATTTCTTTAGGCATTTAGTGCTATGAATTTTTCTCTTAATCCTCTTTTCATTGTCCCATTTTTGGGTATGTTGTGCTGTCATTTTCTTTGGATTTTAGGAAGTATTTAATATAGTTCTTTATTTCTTCACTGACCCATTGGTGATTCAGGTGAGCATTGTTCAATTTCCATGTATTTGTGGGATTCCTGAAATTAGTGTTGTTAAATTCTAACTTTAAGTCATGGTTATCTGATAAGATACATGGTTCCTTCCATTTTTTAAAATGTGTTAAGGTTTGCTTTGTTACAGAGTATGCGGTCAGTTTTTGAGAAGGTTCCATAAGGTGCTGAGAAAATGGTGTATTCTTTTATGTTTGAATGCAATTTTCTATAAATGTCTGTTGAGTCCATTTGCATCACAACATCTGTCAGTTTCCTGATTCTTCATTTAGCTTCTGCCTGGCAGACATGTGCAGTTGTGGGAGTGGGGGGGTTGTTGAAGTCTCCCACTATTAGTGTGTGGGGTTATTGTGTGATTTAAGCTTTAGTAATGCTTCTTTGACATATGAGGGTGCCCTTGGATTGGGGGCATAGATGTTTAGAATTTAGAATTTCTTTTAATGGAGTTTTCTTGTGACAAATATAAAATATCCTTCTCTGTCTCTTTTGCTTTTAGTTTAAAGTCTATTTTGTTATATATTAGGATAGCTATACCAGCTCATTTCTTAGGTCCATTTGATCAGAAAAAAATTTCCCAACCTTTTCCTCTGAGGTAGTGTCTGTATTGAGGTTGAGGTGTCTTTCTTGTATGCAGCAGAAGAATGTATTCTATTTTCATAACAAAACTGTTAGCCTGTGTCTTTTTATAGATGATTTGAGTCCATTTATAGTAAGTGACATTAATGGTGAGTGATTGCTATATTCTTTGCTTTATAGCTAATATCCACTTATAAGTGAGTAAATACCATGTTCTTCTTTCTGGGTTTTGGTTACCTCACTGAAAATGTTTTTTTTTTTTGGTTCCATCCATTTGCATGCACATTTCAAGATGTCATTGTCTTTCACCACTGAGTAGTACTCCAATGTGTAAATATGCTACATTTTCTTCATCCATTCTTCAATTGAAGGGCATCTAGGTTTTTTCCATTTTCTGGCTAGTTCAAAAAAATGTGCTATGAATATAGTTGAAAAAAATGTCCTAGAAGTATAAATGAACATCTTTTGGGGTTCTGCCCAAGAGTGGTATTGCTGGGTCATGAGGTAAGTTGATTCCCAATTTCCCGAGTAACTGTCATAATGATTTCCAGAGTGGTTGTAAGAGTTTGCATCCCACCAGCAATGGAGGAGTGTTCCCCTTACTCCACACCCTCTCCAATATAAGCAATCCTTGGTGTTCTTGATCTTAGCCATCTGACTAGTGTAAAGATATCTCAGAGTCATTTTGATTTGCATTTCTCTAATGGCTAAGGATGTTGAACATTTCCTTAAGTGTCTTGTGGCCAGTTGAGATTCTTCAGTTGAGAGGTCTCTGTTTAGTTCTGTCCCCCATTTTTCATTGGATTATTTGAAATTTTTATATCTAATTTCTTTAGTTCTTTATATATTTTGGAAATCAGTTCTCTGATGTGTGGTTAGTGAAGGTCTTTTCCCATTAAGTAGGCTGCCTTTTTTGTCTTACTGACTGTGTCCTTTGATTTACAGAAGTTTCTCAATTTCAGGAGGTCCCATTTATTTATTGTTGCTCTCCGTGTCTGTGTTACTGGTGTTATATTTAGAAAGTGGTCTCCTGTGTCCATGCATTGAAAGCTACATCTCACTTTTTCTTTTATCAAGTTCAGTGTGGTCAGATTTACATTGAGGTCTTTAATCCATGTGAACTTGAGTTTTGTACATGGGGATAGATATGGTTCTATTTTTTTTATTTTTCTACATGTTGACATCCAGTTATGACAGCACCATTCGTTGAAGATGCTTTTTTTTTCCCACTGTATAGTTTTAGCTTATTTGTCAAAAATCGGGAATTTATAGGTGTGTGGACTAATATCCAGGCCTTCAATTTGATTTCATTGGTCAGCCTGTTTTTATGCCATTACCAAGCTTTTTTCATTACTGTAGCTCTATAATAGAGCTTGATGTCAGCGATGGTGATACCTCTTGAAGTTCCTTTATTGGACAGGATTGTTTTGGCTATTCTGGGTTTTTTTGTTTTTCCACATGAAGTTGATTATTGTTCTTTCAAGGTTTGTGAAGAAATGTGTTAAGATTTGGATTGGGATTGCATTGAATCTATAGACTGCTTTTAGTATGATTGTTATTCTTTATTAGGTTGATACTACCTATTCAAGAACATGGCAGATATTTAAATTTTCTGGTATCTCCTTCAGTTTCTTTCTTCAAAGACTCAAAGTTCTTGTTGAACAGGTCAAAAAGACAGGTAACACTTTTTTGGTTAGTGGTAACCCAAAATATTTTATGTTGTTTGTAGATATTGTGAAGGGTAATATTTCTCTGATTTCTTTATCAAATTATTTATTATTTGTATATAGGATAGATAATAATTTTTTTGAGCTGATCTCATATTCTGCTACATTAGTGAAGGTGTTTGTCAGCTGTAGGAGTTCCCTAGTAGAGCTTTTTGGGTCACTTATGTATGCTGTCATATCATCTGCAAATAACAAAAGTTTGACAGCTTCCTTTCCTATTTGAACCTCTTTGATTCTTTTTTCTTGTCCAGTTGCCCTGACAAAAACATCATGAACTATGTTGAGTAGATACAGAAAGAGTCAAAAGCCTTGTCTTGTTCCAGATTTTAGTGGAATTGCATTGAATTTCTCTACATTTAATATTATGTTATCTGTCAACTTGCTCTATACTGCTTTTATTATCTTTAGATTTGTTCCTTGTATTCCTGATCTTTCAAAGACCTTAATCATGAAGGGGTTTTGGATTTTATCAAATGATTTTTCACCATATAATGAGATGATCATAGATATTTCATTCAGTTTATTTATATGGTGCATTCTATTGCTAGAGTTTCGTTTGTTGAACCATCCCTGTATCTCTGGGAAAAAAAGCTTACTTGGTAATGGTGATATTTTTTCTGATTTGTTCTTGGATTCAGTTTGCCACTAATTTATGGAGAAGTTTTGCATTTATGTTTACGTATAATATTGGTCAAAAATTCTCTTTCTTGATTGAGTTTTTCTGTAGTTTCAATATCAGGGTAACTGTAGCCTCATAAAAGAGTTTGGCAATATTCCTTCTGGGACACTTTGGGGAATATATGTATTAGCTCTTCTTAGAAGTTCTAGTAGAATTCTGCCTGAAACCACTCGGTTCAGGACTTTTTTGGGGGGTTGGAAAGCTATTGATGACTGCTTTATATTTCTTGAAATTTGTAAGTCTGTTTAAATTGTTCACCTGGTCTTGATTTAATTTTGGTATGTGGTACCTATCTGTAAAATTTTCTGTTTTTTACATTTTCCAGTTTTGTGGAGCACAGGTTTTTGTAATATAATGTAATGATTCCCTGTATTTCCTCAGTGTCTGTTCTTATGTCCCCCTTTTCATTTATAATTTTGTTAATTTGATGTTATATCTTTGTCTTTTGATTAATTTTGATATATTGTTGATTTTCTCAAAGAACCAGCTTGTTGTGTCATTGATTCTTTGTATTCTTTACTTTGTTTCTATTTTTGATTTCAGACCTCAATATGATTATTTACTGTCATCTACTTCTCCTGCGTGAGTCTGCTTTTTTTGTTCTAGAGTTTTCAGGTGTGCTGTTATATCACTAATATGATATTTCTCAACTTTCTATATGTAAGCACTGCATTCATAGTTTCCAATATATTTTGGCACATTGTGCTTTCATTTTCATTGAATTCAAGGAAATTTTTAATTTCTTTATTTTGTATTACTTGTCATATGGGTTTTTCAATAGAGCACTGTTCAATTTCCATGAGTTTGTAGGCTTTCTTTAATTAGTATTGCTAAATTCTAACTTTAAACAATGGCAACCCAATAAGATATACAGTTACTCTATTTTGTGTGTGTGTGTGTGTGTGTGTGTGTGTGTGTGTGTGTGTGTGTTGAGGTTTGTTTGATACCAAGTATATGGTTAATTTTAGAGAAATTTCCATGAGGTGCTGAGAAGAAAGTACTGATGGAGGAAGGTCATTGGTTAAGTAATAAAGAAACTGCTTGGCCTCATAGGTTAAAACATAGGTGGGAGGAGTAAACAGAACAGAATGCTGGGAGGAAGAGGAAGTGAGCTCAGACTCGACATCTCTCCTCTTGGAGGCAGACACCTCAGAGAGATGCCATGCTCCGCTCTCCCGGGCAGACGCGATTCAGTTCCGACCCAGGATGGACGTAGGCTAGAATTTTCCCAGTAAGTGCACCTTGGGGTGCAACACAGATGATTAGAAATGGGCTAAATTAATATGTGAGATTTAGCCTAGAAGAGGCTAGATAGAAATGGGCCAAGCAGTGTTTAAATGAATACAGTTTGTGTGTTGTTATTTCGGGCATAAGCTAGCAGGCGGCCGGGATGCTGGGGATGCAGCCCTGCTGCTCCTATTACAACAAAGTACATTCTTATTTTTCTAATTTTTTATTGCTCTATAAATAATACTATTCAAAATTTCCACTTCCTCTCCTCCTCCCACTTCCCTCTGGCTTTTGCACTTATCCTCTTCCCTCCCTCTCCAGTTGTAAGAGAGGGCAGGGTACCCTGCTTTGTGGGAAGTCCAAGGCCCTCTCCCCTTCATTCAGGCTTAGGAAGGTATTCATCCAAATAGAATAGGATTCCAAAAAGCCAGTACATGCATTAGAGCCAAATCCCAGAGCCATTATTATTGGCTTCACAGTCTGCCCTAATTGTCAGCCACATTTAGAGAATCCAGTTTGATCCCATTCTTGTTTAGTCCAAATACATTTATATGTGGTGAGCTCCCATTAGCTGAGGCACACTGTCTCAGTGGATGGACCAACCCCTTGTGGTCCTGACTTCCTTGCTCATATTCTCCCTCATTCTTCTCTTCAACTGAATCTTGGGAGCTCAGTCCAGTGTTCCCATGTGAGTCTCTGTCTATATCTCCATCTGTTGCTGGACGAAGTTTCTATGGTGATATTCAAGATACTCATCAGTCTGACTGTGGGTCAAGTCCAGTTCAGGCACCCTCTCCTCCACTGCCCAGAGACCTAGCAAGGGACATCCCAATGAACACCTGAGAACCCTTCTAGAGTCAAGCCTCTTGCCAACCCCAAAATGGCTCCCTTAATTAAGATATCTTCTTCCATTCTCCCATAACCATCCTTCCTCCATCTCAACCATCCCATTCCTCCAAGCTCTTCCCAGTCCTCCCCTTCCCCCTTCTCTCTCCCCCTCTACCATTCCCACTATCCAATTCCCACCCCATGCTCCCAACTTTTGCCTGGCAATCTTGTCTGCTTCCAGTTTCTAGGAGGATCTATATATGTTTTTCTTTGGGTTCAGCTTATTACTTAGCTTCTCTTGGATTGCAGACTATAGGCTCAATGTCCTTTGCTTATGGCTATAATCCACTAATGAGTGAGAAAATACCTTATTCATATTTTTGGGTCTGTGTTATCTCACTCAGTAAAGTGTTTTCTATTTTCATCCATTTGCATGCATAATACAAGATGTCATTGTTTGTTACCTCTGACTAGCACTCTAATGTGTAGATGTGTCACACCTTCTTTATCCATTCTTCCATTGAAGGGTATCTAGGTTGTTTCCAGGTTCTGTCTATTACAAATAATGCTGCTATGAACATAGTTGAGCAAATACTTTAATAGTAAGATTGGGCATCTCTTGGGTATTTTCCCAAGAGTGTTATTGCTGGATCCTAAGGTTGGTTGACTCCCAATTTTCTGAGAAACCGCCACATTGATTTCCAAAGTGGTTGCACAAGTTTGCATTCCCACCAGTAATGGATGAGTGTCCCCCTTACTCCACATCCTTTCCAGCATAGGTTATCATTGGTGTTTTTGATTTCAGTCATTCTGACAGCTGTAAGATGGTATCTCAAAAATTGTTTTGATTTGCAGTTTCCTGATTGCTAAGGAGGTTGAACATGACCTTAAGTGTCTTTTGAGCATTTGAAATTCTTCTGTTGAGAATTTTCTGTTAGTTCAGTACCCCATTTTTAATTGGGTTACTTATAATTTTAATGTCTAGTTTCTTGAGTTCTTTATATATTTTGGAGATTAGACCTGTGGCTGATGTGGGGTTGGTGAAGATCTTTTCCCATTCAGTAGGTTGCCTTTTTGTCTTAATGACGGTGTCCTTTGATTTACAGAAGCTTCTCATTTTCAGGAGATCCCATTTATTCATTGTTGCTCTTATTGTCTGTGCTACTGGGCTTATATATAGGAAGTGGTCTTGTAGTAATAGGGAGTGGCGGAGCTGCGTCCCCAGCACCCCGGCCGCCTGCTAGCTTATGCCCGAAATAACAACACACAAACTGTATTCATTTAAACACTGCTTGGCCCATTTCTATCTAACCTCTTCTAGGCTAATTCTCACATATTAATTTAGCCCATTTCTAACCATCTGTGTTGCACCCAAAGGTGCGCTTACCGGGAAGATTCTAGCCTACATCCATCCTGGGTTGGAGCTTCATCACCTGTGTCTTCCCGGGAGCGGGGAGCTTGGCGTCTCTGAGCTCACTTCCTCTTCCTCCCAGCATTCTGTTCTGTTTACTCCTCCCACCTATGTTTTAACCTATCAGGGCCAAGCAGTTTCTTTATTGCTTAACCAATGAAATCAACAGATTGATATTTGACACTCCCACATCATGGTTTCCTGTGCCCATGTGTTGCAAGCTGCTTCTCGCTTTCTCTTCCATCAGGTTCAGTGTGGTCAGATTTATATTGAGGTCTTTATTCCATTTGGACTTGAGTAAGAAGGTACATTCTTTTGTGTTTGGATAAAATGTTTTACTGATGTCTGTTAAGTACACTTGAGAAATGTTCCTTGGGCAACTGAGGAGAGGGAAGCTGAAATGGCCCTATCCTATAGCCATACTGATGAATATCTTGCATATCACCATAGAACCTTCATCTGGCAATGGGTGGAGATAGAGACAGAGATCCACATTGGAGCACCGGACTGAGCTCCCAAGGTCCAAATGAGGAGCAGAAGGAGGGAGAATATGAGCAAGGAAGTCAGGACCATGAGGTGTGCACCCATCCACTGAGACAGTGGGGCTGATCTATTGGGAGCTCACCAAGACCAGCTGGTCTGTGACTGAAAAAGCATGGGATAAAACCGGACTCTCTGAACATGGCAGACAATGAGAGCTGATGAGAAGCCAAGGACAATGGCACTGGGTTTTGATCCCAATTCATGAACTGGCTTAGTGGGATGTAGTAATAAGGGCGGCAGGGCTGCGTTCCCAGCACCCCGGCCACCTGCTCGGCTAGCATATGCCCCGAAATAATTACACAGACACTGTATTATTTTAAACACTGCTTGGCCCATTCTCTTCTAGGCTAATTCTCACATATTAATTTAGCCCATTTCTAATCATCTGTATGTAGCACCCCAAGGTGCGCTTACCGGGAAGATTCTAGCCTATGTCCATCCTGGGTTGGAGCTTCATCCCGGGGGCGGGGCATGGCATCTCTCTCAGGCATCTGCTCCCGAGAGGAGAGCTGTCGAGTCTGATCTCACTTTCTCTTCCTCCCAGCATCCTGTTCTGTTTACTCCCCCCACAGGGCCAAGCAGTTTCTTTATTGCTTAACCAATGAAATCAACAGATTGATATATGACACTCTCACATCACTTCCCTTTTTTCTGTTTAAACAAAAAAGAAGGCTTTAACTTTAACATAGCAAAATTACATATAACAAAACAGTTATCAAGTAAAAGTTACAATAATCTTTATCTTAACTAAGGAAAACTATAACTATAACTAACTATTCTTAACTCCATCAAAGACTCCAGAAAGATATAATATTACCTAAGTAAACAAGAACTAAGAAACTTCAAACTCTAGAAATGACAAAGACATCTTGCTGCCTGGACAGTCACCCAAAGTTCTTTTGTACCGTTCGGGCATCCATCTTCAGCCTTCAGGCCCATGGTATCCAGCAGAAATTTCCATAAAGCAGGAAAATTCAAAGTCACTTTAGTCACTATCTGTTGTGTCCTGCAGAATGTCTCACAGACTCTTTCATGAATCAGGAACCCCAAAAGATCAGCTCACCTTTAGGCAAGTTCAGCAGTCCTCTCTCTGCGGGTTCTTTGTGTCCAGTTTATGCAACATTCCAGGCAAGAAGAGTTTCTTGCCCAAATGGCTATCAAACTCCATAAGGATCCTCTTCGATGCCCATCTTCCTCTTGAAGTACATTGGTGCTGGCATGAGCAGAGTGTCTCATTGTCATGAAAAGTCCTCAGTTATTAAAACATTAAATGCCATATTCTGCAGTCTTTGAAAGATATGAATAATGTCTATCTAACTGAAATGTATCTCTATATATCTAGAAAATCTAACTAACATGACTACAAGCTTGACCATTACTGATGACTATCCATTAACCTATTTCTTAATTATACATTACATTTTTTAATGAACTACACAATCACAATATCTTAATCAATATCAGAAATACATATACATATAACAAAATTGACCATAAATCTCTATCAATAAAGCAAAATCTATACTAACGCAAATTATTCATACCTATATTATATCCCCCTTTAAATGTAAAAGAACATTTATAAACATTTTTTGGGAATATGGGCACAGTTATTTCTCTCCAAACTGCTTCCTGCTGAATGGGGGCATCGTTAATTAGGTCTTTCATGGTATAACCTGTGTGCTAGTTTCATCTCAGTTGGCAGTTAAGCAAAGCAATTTTTTGAAGGCGTGCACAAGAACCATTCAGGAGGACGTGGTCCATCATACCAAATCGGGATAGAAGAAATGAATAGCATCTCATCCTCTGTGAAAACAAAATAAGAAACTCCTTTCCAAAGTATCATATCCTTAGATCCAAATTCAAAATATCTATGTTGGGTTAGTTCAGCAGTATTTATAAATAAATATGTTTTAGCAGGTGTTGCTCCTTCCTCAGCATTCAAACAATTCAAAGAGAGCATAATAGCATACAGTATCAAGATTCTCTGTGTATTTTCCATCTTTGTTCATTTTATTTTAACCTCTATTTTGTTTATTTTTACTTTTAACTTTTTGCTTTTTGAGATAGGTTCTCTGTATCTTTGACCTGAAGTAACTCTGTAGACCAGGTTGTCCATGAACTCTCAGAGATCTGCCTGTCTCTGCCTCCCAGGCATTCGGGATTAAAGGTGTACACTACTACACCTTGAACTCACAGAGATCTGTTTGCCTCTGCCTTCTAGGCACTGGGATTAAAGGAGTGTGCTACCACACACAACAACTCTCTTCCTTTTTTTGTTTTTTACTTTAAGAATTTCAACTTTTAGTCTGAATATATTTTTAACACACTGTAAACCATTTAAAAATTTTCTTTGTCTTTGAATCTCTCTTTACTGTATATCTCTCTTTTTCTGATCACATGAGTCTTTAATTTACCAAGCAATATCAGTAGGACTAAAACCATGGCTTTGCAAGCTAGATCCAGTCCATTCCTTAGCTTTCCAGCCTCATGGCGGATATACAGGCTGTAGCCATGTTTACTGCAACAACTGTATGGCATTTCAAGGTCCCTGCCAGCAAGTGAGCTACAACAGACAGCACTCAAGTCCTCTCTCGGTAGCCGGCCCTCCTGCCTCAAACAGTCAGAGTTTGCCCTGGCAGGATGGCCCAGAAAGCCGGCATTTTTAAATGGCACAGCTTTTTTCCCGCTACGGCTGAAAACCGAGAAGCATGTGTTCAGCTTTTCGTCAACACCGTTTAAGTGTTTCATGGCAGGACCTCTTAATGAGCTGCAGGCTTTGCAGCTAAAGCTGTGTCAGGAAGCCTCTCTTAGATGAGAAGCTTGCTTGCCTCTGGCAAGCAGAGTAGACCTGAGAACACAGTGAGTCTAGTTGCCGTCAAACAAATCGTAGCACTTTACTCCAAATGCTCTATTCAAAAGCTCTGTCTCCCGCAGGAGCCAGACAGAGATCGCAATGGCGGCACAGCCCCAGGAAGTCGCGCTTTAAAATGACACAGTGTTTTTTCTGCTACTGTTGCCGAATCAGGAAATCTCTCTACAGCACGCCACCAACAAACAGCAAAAATCTGTGTTAAACTCTCTTTCCCTTATTTTTAAGCCTTCTCAGGTTTTTTAAGTGGGTTTAGCCCATCACGTGGGGTGCCAATCTGTAGTAATAAGGGCTGCGGGGCTCCATTCCCAGCACCCTGGCCGCCTGCTCGGCTAGCTTATGCCCCGAAATAATTACACAGACACTGTATTCTTTTAAACACTGCTTGGCCCATTCTCTTCTAGGCTAATTCTCACATATTAGTTTAGCCCATTTCTAATCATCTGTATGTAGCACCCCAAGGTGCGCTTACCGGGAAGATTCTAGCCTATGTCCATCCTGGGTTGGAGCTTCATCCCGGGGGCGGGGCATGGCATCTCTCTCAGGCATCTGCTCCCAAGAGGAGAGCTGTCGAGTCTGACCTCACTTCCTCTTCCTCCCAGCATCCTGTTCTGTTTACTCCCCCCACAGGGCCAAGCAGTTTCTTTATTGCTTAACCAATGAAATCAACAGATTGATATATGACACTCCCACATCAGTGGGAGCCTCGCCTGTTTGGATGCTCACTTTCCTAGACATGGATGGAAGGGGGAGGACCTTGGACTTACCATGGGGCAGGGAACCCTGACTGCTCTTTGGACTGGAGAGGGAGGGGAAAAGGAGTGGGGGGAGGGGGAGAGGAGTGGACAGAGGGGGAGGGAAATGAGAGGTGGGGAGGAGACAGAAATTTTTTCAATTAAAGAAAAAGAAATTTTGCATTGGGGCCTACTCATCTTTCCCATCAGTTGGTGCTGGAAGAGTCTTTTCCTCTTTGTCTAATCCTTGCAGTTGTTGTCTGTGTCTTTGGGAACTGTTCATGGTATGCTCTGTACTTTCACTGTCTGAGTCTCAGGGTGCCACTGAGGTCTCTCTTGGCACTCTCTCTTCTTCTGCTCTCTTGGTCTCCTCTGTAGTATCACAACTTATGCTTCAGAATTCCCCTCTTAGTCCTCTCTGTGTAGTTGCAGCTTGTGTTTCAGCATTCCTCTGAGGTTGCTGGGGAAATCGGAGTATTTGGGGGCAGAGTGAGACTTTTAACTTTCAGGGTCTGATGAATGGGATGGGTGTGTTGGAGCTGTTTACCTGTAGGAAACTTGTCTGCTGGCTGGATAGAGAATCTAAGGGAGGTAGTGGAGGGCCTAAAGAGTGTGGTATTGTTCTGGATATGTGGTCACTCACCTTTTTGTTCTCTTTGTGTAGCAGCAGGCTGTTTTTCAGAGTTTCACTGAGGTTATTGGGGGATTTGTACTTGAAGTCTTAGATCATGTATAAAATTAAAAAGGAAAGCAAGGATTAAAAATTGTAGAACTCTTTAAATTGGAAGATAGCATAAATAGTTGTTCATAAAGTACTAAAGAATTCAAACAGTAGTTTCTTGATGCAATGAATGAATTCAACAAGATTTTAGAATATGACAATTCAAAACTATGTATACCACTTTGCTCATGTAATAACTTCTGCCTTTCTTTGACAGGACTCTGAGAGTTTGTTCCAGTGCTTAGCTCTGGATTTCTGTATTTGCTTCTACCAGTCACTGAATGAGGTCTCTGTTAACAATAAGGGTAGTCATTAATCTGTTTATTTGGGAAGGCCAGCTAAATCACCCTGTACACTATAGCTTAAGTCTTACCTGGCATCATCCTTGTGGATTCCTGGTAATTTCCTTGTACATTTCCCCATTCTTATGGGGATCCATGTATGTCTCTCTTTAGGGTTCTCCTTGTTAACTAGCTTCTGTGGGGTTGTGGACTATATAGGGTGATTATCCATGTGTTTAAATCTAATATCCTCTTATGAATTACATATCATGTTTGTATTTCTGTGTTGGATTACCTCACTCGTGATAGTTTTTTTCTAGTGCCATCCACCGCCAGAAAGAAGAACATGGTATGTTCTCACTCATAGGTGGCTACTAGTTGTAAAACGAAGGATACTGAGCCTATACTTAATGATCCTAGTGTAATTTAGTAAGAAGGTAAACACTAAGAAAAAATATATAGATCCACCTGGTAAGGAGAAATAGAAAAGATCTTTTGACAAAACTGGGAGCATGGGGATGAGGGCAAGTGAGGGTGGAAGGGGGAGAGAAAGGGTCTAGAGAAGAAGGAAAAGAACTTGAGAGACCTGGATAGTCAAGATAGAGAAAGGACAGAGATGAGGGCAAAGAAGAGATACTTTGGTTGATGGAGCCATTATGAAGTTAGCAAGAAATCTGGCACTAGAGAAATTCCCAGGAATCCACAAGGATGGTACCAGTTATGACCCTAAGCAATTGAGGAAACAGTGCTCAAACTGGCCTTGCCCTGTAGTCAGATTGATGAATTTCTTAAATATCACCATAGAACCTTCATGTAGCAACTGATGAAAACAGAGACAGAGCCCGCAGTGGAGCACACTGGACTGACTTCCCAATGTCCAGTTGAGGAATGGGAAGAGTGAGAATATGAGCAAAGGGATCAAGACCATGATGGGTACAACCACTGAAACAGTTTACCTGAGTTAATGGGAGCTCACCAAATCCAGCCAGACATGGAAGGAACCAGCAGGGATCCAAAGAGTCACTCAAAATGTGTATGACAGTTGTATGGCGGGGACAGATTGTAAGGCCACTGCAGTGGCAAAAGGATTTACCCCTACTGCTACTACTGGCTTATTGGGAACCTATTGTCTGGATAGATACTTTGATAAGTCTGGATATAGTAAGGAGGACCTTGGACTTTTCACAAAGTAATGAGATTTACCCTCTCTGAGGAGTGGATAGGGGCTGAGATGAGGGGTTAGGTGTTGGGAATGGGAGGAGTGAAGGGAGTGGGAACTAGGATTGGTATGTACAATGAAAAAAGTTAGTTTTTTCTTTAAAAAATAAAAAGTATAGGAAAAATAATTATAAAAAATATCTTGCCATCTGTAGTGCTGTCTTCTTCAGAACAACCTGAATGGTCTCTCTCCTTATATCCTTCATGGTATGATCATAGTTGAACTGGGATATGAAGGGCAGTTATAAGTATAGGATAGGATGAACCTAAATCTACTTACCGCTGAGTTTCTGCCACCTACCATATGAACCCCAGTACTCCCAGAGATGGTACCTGCACCTCAACATGTGGATGGCCCAACCATACTCACCACTGTTGATGCCAATGACATTGGGGACAGTGTGAAAATCTTCAAAGGCCAACAACTCCAAGGAGTGTCTGTGTAAGAACTCCCCATCTACCACACAAGAGACAGAGACCTGAGGGGTATTAAAGGTCAATACTGAAGGTAAATCCCATAGGTATTCCTGTTCAGGGCACTCAATTATTTCCCCAGTTTTCTAAATTTATCTCAGGATGCTTATCCACCTCCCATCCCCACTCTAGAAAACACCCTTTGCCTAGACAAGCCTATCTTGCTGTTCAATTCGCAACTAGAACAAAAAGACATGAAGATATAAAGGTGGAGAAATTTTTTAGAATATTATAGACTGACTGCCCATACTCTCTTGTCTCCCATACTCTAAGAAGCATAATTCTTCCCACATTTTTAATAGCCAGAATCTCTTCTTCAGTTCTGTCCTGTGGGAAGCACAACAAGCCTTCTGACTCCACAGGTACACATCCAGATATGTTGGTTACCATCTGTAAAAGGACCAGACAGGAGCTGTCTCATCCTTCAAGGCAGATAGAAGAGTCCCCAGTCCCAACTAAATGCCATTAATATCCCATTATGTGTTGCTATGTGTAGACTGGAGTAGGTATGAAATTGCGACTTACATATCTGTTGCTCAAGGGTGATAGAAAGAACATCATACTAGTTATTTTCCCTTTTTTTAATTTTTTTTTTTTTTTGGTTTTTTGAGGCAGGGTTTCTATGTGGTTTTGGAGCCTGTCCTGGAACTAGCTCTGTAGACCAGGCTGGTCTCGAACTCACAGAGATCCGCCTACTTCTGCCTCCCAAGTGCTGGGATTAAAGGCTTGCGCCACCACCGCCCGGCCCTTTTTTTAATCTTATGAGAGCATATACATATGATTATGTGTGTGTTCATATGTGAGTAAGAGCATGTGACTACCACAATTTGTATGTAAAGAACAGAAGATGATTAGTTTAGGAGGTTCTTTGGTTCATGTGTTGCTTTCGTTGGTTAATGAATAAAGAAACTGCTTTGGGCCTGATAGGGCAGAATTTAGGTAGTCAGAGAAGACAGAACTGGATTCTGGGAAGAAGGGCATGGTGGGGGATGCCATGGATCTTCTGCCTGAGACAGATGTTGGTTAGAATCTTGCCGGTAAGCCACAGTCATGTAACATTACAAAGATTAATAGAAATGGGTTAAATTAAGATGTAAGAATTAGCCAATAAGAAACTAGAGCTAATGGGCCAAGCGGTATTTTAATGAATATAGCTTCTGTGTGGTTATTTTGGGGGCTAAGCTAGCCAGGCAGCAGGGATAAAGAAAGGGCCCGCTCCCTTCGTAACAGATGAGTTTGGGTGTCAAGTTTGCTTGACTTTATGTCATTTGGTTTGTTACAGCCTGTATTAGGATACTCTACCTGGTATACTCCAGGAGTTCTCCTGTTTCTGACTCCTATCAAGCCATAGGTACAATAGGATTATAGACACTAATCTGTAACAGGAAAGGCACTTGTTTGTCCTGGCTGCCCAAAACTGAAATAATCACACAGAAACTGTATTAATTAAATCACTGTTTGGACCATTAGCTCTAAGTTCTTATTGGCTAACTCTTACATATTAATTGAGCCCATTTCTATTAATCTGTATATCATCATGTGGTCATGGCCTACCAGCAAAGCCTCAGTACATCTGTCTCCAGCAGTGGGTCCACATCATCTCTGACTCCGCCCTTCTTCCTCCCAGGATTTAATTTCATCTTCTCTGCTACCTAAGTTCTGCCTTATCAATAGGCCAAGTCAGTTTCTTTATTTATTAACCAAGAAAAGCAACACACAGAGAAGGACCTTCCATAAAACATATCAGTCTATCAAACTTTTTATGAGTTATGAATATTTGAACTCAGGTCATCACATTTGAATAGCAAGTGATTTTATATTGACATAGCTCTCCAACTCATGCATACTTCTTTTTTCAATAATGGAACTACTGAGTAACTCTTGCTAATCGCATATCATAGTCAGCCTAAAGAAAGCAGAGAGTAGTGTGAAGTAATAAGAGTGGCGGGGCTGCGTTCCCAGCACCCCGGCCGCCTGCTCGGCTAGCTTATGCCCCGAAATAACAACACACAAACTGTATTCATTTAATCACTGCTTGGCCCTTTAGCCCTAGCCCTTACTGGCTAATTCTCACATCCCGATCAACCCATCTCTAATAATCTGTGAGAACCGGTCTTACCGGGAAGATTCTAGCCTAGTCCATCCTGGGACGGAGCTTCATGCTGGGAGCGGGGCATGGCGTCTCTCTCAGGCGTCTGCTCCTGAGAGGAAAGCTGTCGAGACTGAGCTCACTTCCTCTTCCTCCCAGCGTCCTGTTCTGCCTACTCCTCCCACCTATCCTCTAACCAATAAAATGGGCCAGGGCAGTGCCTTTATTAGCCAATGACCTTCCTCCATCAGTAGTGGATTCCAAACTTAAGCCTCTCAGAAACTAATGCAAAGAAGCAATTTCCTTTGATCCTTGTTTTTCCATAGAACAGAATACCAGAGTACTAATATATAAGGGTTGTGTTGCTAGGCTCAGGAATGCATGATAGAGGGCACTCACTATATAGACCTCAGAGTTATTGGAGATGGGGCAGGAAGCAAGGAGACTCCACTTTTCATTATAGCACCATGGAAGAGTCCTTGGGACATGGGTGACACAATGTGTGAAGACACATTTTTGTCACCTGCAGATTCACCAAAAATAGTGACCTGGCCATGATTGCCTCCAAAGTGGGTGATATTCTGCTGGACCCATTGTAGGATGGCAATGTTGTCCAGGTATCCCAGTTGCCTCTGACATGCTTGCTGTGGGTCATGCCAGAGAAGCAGCTAGTTGCAATTGAAGTTCCAGGTATCAGCCTACCGGAAGGGAATCTTCAGATAGGCCAATCTCATTTAGGCAAGATTACAGGACTACAGACCTTGGAATGTCTTTTGCATCTGCTGTGCCTTTACAGGTTTGCTGTGGCTCTCTTTTTCTAGTATCTAAGATAGTGTGTGTGAATGTGGTGAGATCTCCACTTCCTGTAATATAATAATAATGATATCTTATACCGAGTTTGATGAATAAAATAAATATCAGGATACAGTTCATAGCCAGGGTCTGTGAGTCTCACCTAAGGAGCTACATGGATTGTGGCTAAAGGTAATGATTAACAATTGAGTTCCTATACCCCAACTAGTTAAGCTCTTTTAACTTAATGTTGGGAGAGTTGTATAGAGGTCTAGCAGAGCATCACAAATGAACCAATGCTTTGAAAATAACAAAGTTAGTCCAAGATGTTTCTGTTAAATAACTTTAAGGTGGAAAACCCAAGAAGACAATCTAAAGTTTTAGAAAAGCACATAGTTGAATGCAGAATTCATTAAGGTGAAGGAACATGAACAACAAAGCACAGTTATTACTGGCTGATGTACTCTTCTTGATAGGTTCCGCTGATGACCAAAAGTGATGATAAATTCCTTATACTCATTTATGCCCTCAATCTCCTGTTATAAAAATAAAACAATTAAGGAATGGATATATACCCTAATAATTTAAAGTATAGCTGACTGATTCTTTTCATACATAAAATTTAGGATTGTAATTTATTTAAAAATCCTTATAACTTTACATTTCAAGGTGAGTAATAAAGTAATTTGCCCTTTCTTTGTAACTACAAAATGCAGCCTGACAGTATAAAACCTGACAAAAACACCTTGCATGCCATGTGGTTAATCTATAACAAGTTGCTTAGGTATGGATGTATGTGGGTTCTTGGGATAGGTGGTTCTCATTGGTGACACAGAAAATTTTTAATCATGTGAGGGAGATGAAAAACATGTTTTTACCTATAATCATTCACTTGAAGAATGTCATGCAATTGTTTGACTCTTATACTGCCTGGAAGATTCTGTTGTGGTATAAAAACTGTAAAACAAGATGAAATGAGAAAGAGAGAATAAAAAAGAGAAAGAATAAAGAAAGAAATCATCAAGAGAGTATGTGAGCGCCTTTTCCTTAGCCCCCCTCAGATAGAAAGGATTGGCCTCCCCGACTCCATGGACTCCGGTCAAAGCCTTGTGTGGCTGGAGGCTGGTCACCCAGACAGCAGTGCATGTTTGTCTTTAGTGCTGAGAAATAGGAAGAACAGAGACAACAGAATTGTCCTATTTCTGCTCAGTCCCATTACCATGATTTGCTCTATATTCACCAAAAGAAGCCCAGGACACCCAGTCTGTCCTGGATAGTGACCACCACCACATATTCAATGGCAGCCAACATGGACTGTTCATATGTGGAGACCATGTCCCAAAGAAGCCAACCATCATGGATCTATACCTTCACCAGGAGAATTCAAGATAGATGCCAGGAGAATCCTACACAGCTCAAGAACCAGTGACTGTTCCACTGAACTAAAAGTCTAAAGTGTATGCTACCCAATTAAATGATTTTTCTTTATCAAAAACAGACTTTGAGTACAATAAATAGAAGTGTGAGAAATTGATTTTTAACTTACACTGAATTATAAGGGAAAGGTATAATATTTTTGGCATCTTCATCTATTTCTTCATAGTTGATAAATACATATGTGTAAAATTTCCATACTTAGTTGTAATCTATAGTGTTATTAAAAACACTGATATATCCCCACCTAATTATTTTCCAATTTCATTTATCAGAGTAATTGACATTTTATCACATTCATTCAAAATTTAATCAAAACACTACAAAGCTATCACTTTTAATTTACTTAAGGGTGATCATTAATTTTTTGTGTAGATATTGTTTATCCTCCATGTTTATACCATTATCCAGAAAAGTATGGTCTTTTATAGAGTGCTCTGGATTTTTTAATTTTCCTGGTGAGAAATTCTTCCACAGTGACTGGGAATGACTGGACCACTTTTGGCTTGGGGGTCTGTGAGACACCCCTCACAGAGTTTCCTGATAGTATTACATTGCCTTGTCTCTTTTGTTATCTGCATTGATTGGTACAGTGTCGGGCTTTGCCATACCTTCTACATATAGCTGAAGGCTGAGTCCTCCTATTCTTGACATTCCCAGAGAAGATATTATTCCTAGAAATTCCTTCTCTATAATCTCTTCTCAGATGTCCTATTCTACCACAATTAAAACATTTGGCATTTTGATGTCTCCTTGTTTCTTTGGAAATTGCTTCTCTTATCCAAGATTCAGTATAATAGTCAAATGTTTCAATGTTCATAGTATATAGGATTTATCCGTAGGTGCTGATCTAATCTTTAAAGATCCAAGTATCTTTTTGTATTCTAAATTGGCATTTTCAAAAGCCAGAGATTCAATAAGTTTCATCTGGGTCTCTTAATCCTATTTGTACAGCCTTAGTTAATCTTTGCAAAAAGTCAGTAAAGGGTTCTCACTGGCTAACTCAGTCAGTAGAGCATGGGACCCTTAACCCCAGGGTCGTGGGTTTAAGCCCCACGTTGGGCACCATTTGTATTAATAGGAGTGGCGGGCTGCGTTCCCGGCACCCCGGCCATCTGGCTGGCTAGCTTATGCCCCGAAATAACAACACACAAACTGTATTCATTTAAACACTGCTTGGCCCTTTAGCTCTAGCCCTTACTGGCTAATTCTGATATCCTGATCAACCCATCTCTAATAATCTGTAAGCACCGGTCTTACCAGGAAAGATTCAGCATGTCTAACCTGGTGGCTTGCTTCATCGCGTGTGTCTGCCTGGGAGAGTGGAGCATGGCATCTCTCTGAGGCGTCTGCTCCCGAGAGGAGAGCTGTGGAGTCTGAGCTCACTTCCTCTTCCTCCCAGCGTTCTGTTCTGTTTACTCCTCCCACCTATCTTCTAACCAATAAAATGGGCCAAGGCAGTTCCTTTATTAGCCAATGACCTTCCTCCATCACTTTAGTTTCCCACCTTGGTACTGGTTAAATACTGAGAAATATGCTTTGCTTGACAAGTTAAAACCAATTAAATCAATTCCATACATGAAGCAAGAAGCCCAGAACTCACAGGTATGGAACATAAACCAGAAGCCTATACAAGATGCCATGCAGCAAGGAACCATGCCAGGGAACTGCACCAGGGAATGAGACAGTTGGGTCATGGGGTTAGTGTGCACTTGGGAAATTTCCAAGTCACTTCACGCAGTAAGCTTCAGTGTGGCAGGGGTTCTCCAGAAACAACTTAGGTAAAAACAAGCCAAGCAGGCAGGGTTGGGAGACTTTCTGGGACATGGACCAGTTAGGCCTTTATGCTGTCCACCAGGTAGGTCTGGAGTTGGAATCCATGTGGGACATCAGATAAAAAAGGATGCTTAAAAGAAATCCCACAATAGCTCAGAATTGAGAATAATAGAGTGTTATTAATTTACGGGTAGACTCAAAATCAATATCCTCTCGTGGAATAGAGAACAGCAACTGAATTCCACAGCCAGTAAAGATTCAGATGTATACTTTACATGTGCATAAGAGGCCATGCCCAAGTGGGAGGGTAACTTAAAGGCTATTAGCAGTAGGAATTCCTACAGCATGGTACATTATAGATATAATTGGAATGTGTTCATTTAGGTACAAAGTGTATATTTATGTACATACTAATGTGTATATACTGTGTCATCACAGTGAGGTTTTCTAAATTCAGAAGAGAAGCAAAGGAGACTATAAGTTTTCAAAAATAGCAGTGATTCTGACAAATTTTAATATTTCTGATGATTTGTCATGGAAATAGGCTAAAGTTGAATATCATAAACTCTGAGTAACAAGCAACTTAGTTGAATGAATTATTATATGAATCGGTGAATAAAAAATGGAAATTCATATATAAAATGGTTAAAATTAACCTGCTCAAATGAAACAACTAGGATGAAATATCCACAAGTACATTAAAACAGAAGAAAATTCTAATCAATGGTAAAATAAAGGAGCTGTTAATAAATGGGTTGGAAAAATTGTGTGATGTAGAAAAGGAATATTGGATTTATTCATCATATCACAGAATAATGTATAAATGAATTGAAGATGTGAATCTGTATAAAAACTGTACAAACATTTTGAAGCATGTGTTACTATCTTCATAATGCATAAATTTATAACATATTTCTAATAAAAATATATGTGTAAATTAATTATGATTTTACATTAAAGTATTTAAAAAGTAGGTAACAAAAGGTGTATTAATTATACTCCAACATTGATAATTTAAATATTTATATAATAATGGTCATTATATGAGTTAAGTAACTGTTATGATTATGAGAACAGACCCAAATAAATACAAGATCTGGACATATATTTAGAAAGCCTTAATATATATAAACTGCACTGTGTCCATCCATATTAAATAAGCAAAGCCCTGTTCCTGCAATGTTAAAGAACAAAAATGGAGCTAATCATTATACTTTATAAGAGCTTCCCGATCATTGGTACTCTGGGCCAGATGTGTTCTATGTCCACTTCTGTCATTCTGGGATTTGTTCATTTCTGTCAAAGTGTTCTCATACATTTGGCAAGAGCATTTTCATTAAACTTCAAATTACTCCTGGGACTGTTCTTCTGAAAAGTAGCTAATGACATAAAGACAATCGAAGTACAGAGTTCTTTCTGACACGTTACTCCATAAATGTCATTTTTGTAACACATCTTATGCTTTCTCTGTTCAAATGCATGTAAATACTGAATGTTATATATGATTGAATATGATTGAAATGTAAAGGCAAATTGGCCAAAGTGTACAACAAGTCCAGCAACATTCTGTGGTACCACTGAGATCCAGGAAAGCAGCCCGAGTGGACACCCAGCTTTCTTTATATCTACATTGCACCTTGACAGACTCCTTCTGTGATAGTGATGAGTCATGGGAATGGCATTGTTCTAAGCTTGTGTTCCTTTAAAATTTTATACATATGTTTTTAAACTGATGTAATGGCAAAAAAGAAATGTCACTGTTATAAACTCAAAAACCAAATAGAAAATTAGCAAAGTTTTATGCACAAGATGAAAACCATATTTGCAATAAATATTTTAGATATTTTTATGCTAAAACATATACAAGCTAAAATTGCATTTAAATATTATGTTTGGACTACAATGTACCTAATGTCAATATTTAATAATAGACCAAGAGAATGAAGTTGCAGAGAAAGTAGAACCATCCACAGCTACAAACAACTTTTCATGTCATACTTTAAAATGCCTAAATGATTTCTGTTATGATAAAGGAAAAAAAAAACAGAAAAAAAAGTGAACAATCTGCCAGTAACAAGAAATAAACAATATGAGTATAAATGATATACTCCCATGCTAATGATCAGTAAGAAAAGTTTAAGCATAAGAACATAACAGCATTCACAAAATAATCATTACATAAAAATGGGACTGTTTCACTTAGAATGAACCTAGTAAGCTAACATTAGTGGACAAGAGTTTTTCATAAATTTAAAGTAGTTATATAAGCAGATAAGTTGCAAACAAAGATCAAGATTCATATCCTATGGAGAAAATGAATTACAAGTTAAGTAATGAGTTTAATTAGTAAAGATTGTCTGACTAATGAAATAGAAATGAGACAGAATTGTGCAAAAAACTACTATGCATATTGACTAATATAAAATCAATCATGGAATCCTCAATTGGACAAATTGTTTGAAATAACTACCAAATTCAAGAAGTAAAAGGTAGATATGAAGAAGGTACAGACTGAAAGCCTGCAGACATTAAACATTTCAACAATGAGTTTTGCCAAGCTCCTTACTTGATCAAGCCAATTGTCATTAATGATTTTGAGACAATGGACAAAATTTGACTACAAGGAAATGTGTGTTTATGCCAAATATAGATTGTCACAGAGAAAGGACAGAAGGGATGGGGGTGAAGAAAAACAAGACAGGGAGAATAAAAAACAAGGAAAGAAGAAAATTGAAGAACCAAGATTACAGAGAAAAAGAATTCCCATTAAGAGATAGCATATTATATAAAATTTTGTCTCATGAAGAAATACTTTTTTTTTGCCGTTTTATTTTTTTTTTATTTTTTTATTAAAAAAAAGGAAAAAAAAGTTTCGGACTCCTCCCAGCCTCCCATTTCCTTCCCCCTCCTCCCACCCTTCTCCCCCTCCCCCACACCCTTCCCCCTTCCTCTCCAGTCCAAAGAGGAGTCAGGGTTCCCTGCGCTGTGGAAAGTCCAAGGTGCTCCCCGCTCCATCCATATCCAAACTGGCTAGGCTCCCACAAAGCCAGAACATTAAGTAGGATCAAAAACCCATGCCATCGTCCTTGGTTTCTCATCAGACGTCATTGTTCGCCATTTTCAGAGAGTCCGGTTTTATCCCATGCTTTTTCAGTCACAGTCCAGCTGGCCTTGGTGAGCTCCCAATAGATCAGCCCCACTGTCTCAGTGGGTGAGTGCACCCTGCATGGTCCTGACTTCTTTGCTCATGTTCTCCCTTTTCCTGCTCCTCATTCGGACCTTGGGAGCTCAGTCCAGTGCTCCAGTGTGGGTCTCTGTCTCAATCTCCATCCATCACCAGATGAAGGTTCTATGGTGATATGAAAGATATTCATCAGTATTGTTATAGGATAGGGTCATTTCAGGTTCCCTATCCTCAGCTGCCCAGGGAACTAACTGGGGACATTGCCTTGGGCTCATGGGAGCCACTCTAGGTTCAAGTCTCTTGCCAACCCTAAGGTGGCTCCCTTAACTAAAAACTGTGCTTCCATGCTCCCCTATCCAACATTCTTTTATCCCAATCATCCTTTTTCCCCAAGTTCCCCCTATCCTCCCCGTCCCCATTTTCTCTCCCCCTCTCCCCTTACCCCCATCCCATCCCACCCCCAAGATCCCAATTTTCTCCCTGGCAATTTTGTCTACTTCCCATAGCCAAGAGGATAACTATATGTTTTTCCTTTGGTTCAACTTCTTACTTAGATTCTTTAGGTTCACCAATTGTAGACTCCATGACCCTTATTTATGGCTAGAAACCAATTATGAGTGAGTACATCCTATGTTCATCTTTTTGGGTCTGGGTTACCTCACTCAGGATAGTGTTTTCTATTTCCATCCATTTTCATGCAAAATTCGAGAAGTCATTGTTTTTTACCGCAGCGTAGTACTCTATTGTGTATATATTCCATACTTTCTTCATCCATTCTTCCATTGAAGGGCATCTAGGTTGTTTCCAGGTTCTGGCTATAACAAATAATACTGCTATGAACATAGTTGAACAAATGCTTTTGTCATATGATAGGGCATCTCGTGGGTAAATTCCCAAGAGTGGTATTGCTGGGTTTAGGGGTAGGTTGATCGCGAATTTCCTGAGAAACCGAAACACTGACTTCCACAGTGGTTGCACAAGATTGCATTCCCACCAGCAATGGATGAGGGTACCCCTTCCTCCACAGCCTCTCCAGCAAAGGCTATCATTGGAGTTTTTGATTTTAGCCATTCAGACAGGTGTAAGATGATATCTCAAAGTTGTTTTGATTTGCATTTCCCTGAATGCTAAGAAGATTGAGCATGACCTTAAGTGTCTTTTGGCCATTTGAACTTCTTCTGTTGAAAATTCACTGTTCAGCTCAGTGCCCCATTTTTTAATTGGGTTAATTAGCATTTTAAAGTCTAGTTTCTTGAGTTTTCTATAAATTTTGGAGATCAGACCTTTGTCTGTTACAGGGTTGGTGAAGATCTTCTCCCAGACAGTAGGTTGCCTTTTTGTCTTGGTGACAGTGTCCTTTGCTTTACAGAAGCTTCTCAGTTTCAGGAGGTCCCATTTATTCAATGTTGCCCTTAATGTCTGTGCTTCTGGGGTTATACATAGGAAGCGATCTCCTGTGCCCATCTGTTGTAGGGTACTTCCCACTTTCTCTTCTATCAGGTTCAATGTGTTCGAACTGATATTGAGGTCTTTAATCCATTTGGACTAGAGTTTTGTGCATGGTGATAGATATGGGTCTATTTTCATTCTTCTACAGGTTGATATCCAGTTGTGCCAGCACCATTTGTTGAAGATGCTTTCTTTCTTCCATTGTATACTTTTAGCTCCTTTATCGAATATGAGGTGATCATAAGTTTGTGGGTTAAAATCCGGGTCTTCTATACGATTCCATTGGTCAACTTCTCTGTTTTTATGCCAGTAAAATACTGTTTTCATCACTGAAGCTCTGTAATAGAGTTTGAAGTTAGGGATGGTAATGCCTCGAGAAGATCCTTTATTGTATAGGATTGTTTTGGCTATCCTGGGTTTTTTGTTTTTCCATATAAAGTTGATTATTGTCCTCTCAAGATCTGTGAAGAATTTTGATGGGACCTTTATGGGGATTGCATTGAATCTATAAATTGCCTTTGGTAGAATTGCCATTTTTACTATGTTGATCCTCCCAATCCAAGAGCAAGGGAGGTCCTTCCATTTTCCGGTATCCTCCTCAATTTCTTCCTTCAATGCCTTAAAGTTCTTGTCAAATAGATCTTTCACTTCCTTGGTTAGAGTTACCCCAAGATATTTTATGTTGTCTGTGGCTATCGTGAAAGGTGAAGCTTCTCTGATTTCCCTCTCTGCTTCCATATGCTTTGTGTATAAGAGGGTGACTCATCTTTTGGCGTTGATCTTGTATCCTGCCACATTACTAAAGGTGTTTATCAGCTATAAAAGTTCTTTGGTGGAGTTTTGGGGGTCGCTTATGTACACTATCATATCATCTGTGAATAACGAAAGTTTAATTTCTTCCTTTCCAATTCGAATCCCCTTGATCCCATTATGTTGTCTTATTGCTATTGCTAGAACTTCAAGCACTATATTGAAGAGGTATGGAGAGAGTGGACAGCTTGTTGTGTTCCGGAGTTTAGTGGGATGGCTTTGAGTTTCTCTCCGTTTAATTTGATGTTAGCTCTCGGCTTGCTGTATATAGCTTTTATTATCTTTAGGTATGACCCTTGTATCCCTAATCTCTCCAATACTTTTATCATAAAGGGATGTTAAATTTTCTCAAAAGCTTTTTCAGCATCTAATGAAATGATCATATGGTTTTTTTCTTTCAGTTTATTTATATGATGGATTACATTGATAGATTTTCGTATGTTGAACCAGCCCTGCATCTCTGGGATGAATCCTACTTGATCATAATGGATAATTTTTCTAATGTGTTCTTCGATTTGGTTTGCCAGTATTTTGTTGAGGATTTTTGCGTCCATGTGCATAAGTGAGATTGGCCTATAATTCTCTTTCTTGGTTGAGTCTCTGTGCGGTTTTTTTTATCAGAGTAACTGTAGCTTCATAAAAGGATTTTGGCAATGCCTCTTCTGTTTCTATATTGTGAAATACACTAAGGAGTATAGGTATTAGGTCTTCTTGGAAATTCTGGTAGAATTCCGCATTGAAACCATCTGGTCCTGGGCTTTTTGGTAGGGAGGTTTTTGATAACAGCTTCTAATTCTTCGCGACTAAGAGGTCTATTTAGATTGGTCACCTGGTCCTGGTTTAACTTTGGTATATGATATTTATCTAAAAAAGTGTCCATTTCCTTTACATTTTCCAGTTTTGTGGCATACAGGCTTTTGTAGTAAGATCTATTGATTCTCTGAGTTTCCTCTGTGTCTGTGGTTATGTCCCCCTTTTCATTTCTGACCTTATTAATTTGCAAATTCTCTCTCTGCTGATTCATTAGTTTGGATAGGGGTTTGTCAATCTTGTTGATTTTCTCCAGGAACCAGCTTTTTGTTTCATTGATTCTTTGGATTGTTTTCTGTGTTTCTATTTTGTTGATTTCAGCTCTCAGTTTTGTTATTTCCAGTCTTCTACTCCTCCTAGATGAGTCTGCTTCTTTTTTTATTTTCTAGAGCTTTCAGGTGGGTTGTTAAGTCTCCTACGTGTGCTTTCTCTGTTTTCTTTAAGTGGGCACTTAGTGCTATGAACTTTCCTCTTAGGACTGCTTTCATAGTGTCCCATAAGTTTGAGTATGTTGTTTTTTATTTTCAATGAATTCAAGGAAGACTTTAATATCTTTCTTTATTTCTTCCTTAATTCAGGTATGGTTCAGTAGTTGACTGTTCAGTTTCCATGAATTTGTAGGTTTTCTGGGGGTAGCATTATTGTTGAATTCTAACTTTAATGCATGGTGATCTGATAAGACACAGGTGGTTACTAATATTTTTTTGTAACTGTGGATGTTTGCTTTGTTACTGACTATGTGGTCAATTTTTAAGGTTCCACGAGCTGCAGAGAAGAAAGTATATTCTTTCCTATTTGGGTGGAATGTTCTATAGATGTCTGTTAAGTCCATTTGATTCATTACCTCCATTAATTCTCTTATTTCTCTGTTAGGTTTCTGTCTGATTGACCTGTCCATTGGTGAGAGAGGAGTGTTGAAGTCTCCTACTATTAGTGTGTGCAGTTTGATGGCTGCCTTGAGTTTTAGTAATGTTTCTTTTACATACATGGGTGCTTTTATATTAGGGGCATAGATATTCAGGATTGAGACTTCATCCTGATGAACTGTTCCGGTTATGAGTATAAAATGTCCCTCTCCATCTCCCTGCCTACTGCTGTACCTTCCCAGTGATGGCTCTCCCCAGTGATGGCTCTCCTGGTTCCGAGATCGGATCTCCGTGCCCAATGATGGCTCTCCCCAATGCTGGCTCTCCTGGCGCATAGATCAGGTCTCAGTGCTGTTTGGTTAGCTCGCAAACAAAGTGCCCACCTTGCTTGGTGCAGGCAGGCCAGCAAAACAAATTAACTTTGCCTGATTTGCTGCCCCGAGGACTCGGATGGACCCAGAGCCCAGACAGGCAGAGCTGGGTGATGTTATGTGCCCAAAGAGGGCAGGGGGGCCGAGATGGGGAGGGTTCTGGGTGCAAGCTGGGTGGGATAGGAAGAAAGAGGCAGTATGCAGGGAGTAGAGGACCTGCAGAGAGCCCAAGAATGATAGGGGGTTGAGGAACCCCTGAGTTCCCTGTCCCGGGCTGGTGCAGGGGGGGGGGTCAGAAACTCATCCCAATGTTGGCTCTCCTGGCGCTGAGTTCAGGTCCCCATGCAGGCTGGGTAGCTTGTAAACAAAGCGCCTATCTTGCTTGGTGTAGGCAGGCTAGTGAAACAAAGGAACTCCCACCTGCTTGTTTGCCCTGAGGATTCAGATGGACCCCTCATGGAGAAATTCTTAATGGAATCTAAGACTGAAATTCCAGGAACAACGAAGCTAAAGAAATAAATAAATAAACTTGGCATCAAGTCATCAGGACACAACCCAGAGATCCCTGAGATTGCTGAACCAAGGACAGTTAGTCTTCTAACTCAAACTTCTCCTTGTTTACTATGCCTTATTAAAGGTACCAGTATCAGCACAAGAAACCCAAAGATCAAGTTTGCAGCACAAAGGAGATTTATTTGCCCCAGGCAGACAAAAGGCAGGAAATAAGAGGGGGGCAGGAGGGAGAGATTTGTCCTAAGGGACACAAAGGAAGGCCTCTGAAAGGAAAGGGAACAGGCATGGCCTATAGGAAAATGACAGTTTATAAAGTGAAAAGGGGGGACCTCCTGTTAAGATGAAGTGTTTAATTTTAATTGTGCATGTTAATTAGGGCAGCCAATGGGGGCTTTTCATTGCTGTAGTTAAGTATTTTGGTAGATAGACCTTGTTTATCAACATCAGTAAGACAGAGTGAACAAATAAAAGAATAAACCACATGGCTAGCTTTAGAAATGTAATCTAATGGTTTTTCAAAGGACAGAAGGAATTGAAGAGAAGGACAAGAACTGTCAGAGCCATGTTTGCCATACTGGGGCTACCTAGAGCCCCTTCATTTATAAGCAATTTTGAAATGTTTAAGAGATATCTGCAACTGTGCTGATTAATAGAATTGTACAATTACTTAACAAATATGTCTCCTAAATGTCGAAGTGTGTTGATCACTGAATTAAGTACAATAGTTTTAATAATTAATCAGGTAATTTATGGACACAGTACTCATAGAGATTATATTTTAGGACATTATACAATAATAAATAATTTAATGAAGAAATTTTAGTCTCAGAGAGAGATAATTTAGAAATCTCATTAAAATTTGTTGCTATGCTTTATTATTATGCTTTATTCAGGTGATTTAAAATTTAAAAAGTATAGTCCACTGCAATTTTGTGAAGTAATAACTTTGGTTTCTACTTTGCTTCAGTTTTTCTTCCCACCACATTAGTGAACTGATATAAAGCAAAGGTGATGACTATGGCTAATTAGCAAAGAAATTGAACAGTTTGGGGCATGTGATAATGTATAGAATTATACTCATACAAAATACACAAAGATGGTATACACAAATTTAAACATATGAGTTTGCTCAATAAATGTTAAGGTAAACTTTATTAAAGACGTTGAACAGTTTAATGGCATTCCTGCATACAAAAAAACATTCATTTTTATATTTAAGATTCACAATGTTTTCATGGAAGGTCAGCAAAATATCATATTCTTTTGAACATGTTAAATTATATATGAATAGGCAAATTATTACAAAATGTTATTTCCTGATTTTAAATCTATTTCATTCAGTTTGTCTCATTATTTGAAAAAAATCAATTTACCTTTCTAGATATTAGGAATTTCCCTTAGCACCAATGTACTTGCTTATGAATCTTGTCATAGCATTTTTCATCTCTTTATTTCTCAGTGTATAAATAGCTGGGTTTAGGAGAGGTGTAAAAACGGAGTAAAATACAGCAAGAAATTTGTCAAACCAGGTGGAGTTGAGTGGCCACACATAGATGAAGATGCAGGGGACAAAAAATATCATCACCACTGTGATGTGGGCACTGCATGTGGACAGAGCCTTAGATGCACCAGATTTAGAGCTCTGGTGAACAGTGATGAGGATACATGTGTAGGAAATGAGCAACAGAGTAAAGCAGGTTACTGCCACAATCGCACAGCCAGTATTCATTAGGATACCCAAATCATGAGAATCCATGCAAGCTAGCTTGATCAGCAATGGTGTGTCACAGAAATAGCTATCTATTTTATTGGGGCCACAAAAAGGCAGCTCCACAATCACTACCAGGTGACTCATGGCATGAATAAAGCCAGTAGTCCAGGAAATCAACACCAACCCAGTGCATCTTTTCAGGTTCATAATGGTGAAGTAATGAAGTGGCTTAGAGATGGCCACATACCGGTCATAAGCCATTGCCACTAATAGCACCATCTCTCCTGCGGGAATGCAATGAGTAAAGAAGACCTGGGTCATGCAGCCAGCAAAGGAAATGGTCTTGTTCTCCCTGAGAAAGTCTGATACCATCTTAGGAGTTGTGTTTGAGGAAAGCCACATATCAACAAAGGACAGGTTGGCCAACAAGAAGTACATGGGAGAATGGAGATGGTGGTCAGTGGTAATTAAGACAATGATGATAATATTTCCAGACATAATAAAGAGATAAAGTATCAAGAACATCACGAAGAGTAAAACCTGGACACTCTGTGACTGGGAAAGCCCAAAAAGTATAAATTCTGACACCCAAGTCTGATTGTCTCCAACCATTATGCTCACTGTTCCCCAGAAATGACCTACAAAGAAACAAAGATTTTCAACAAGTCATATGACAAATTATATTTCCTGTGTAGACTTTGACATTCATTTAAAACTTACCTGAATAGAGATGAATAAATGTAAAGAGAAATCTAAGCCAAATATGAGTAGCACAGCTGCCCAAAGTGAGCTAATGAGCCAAGAACAACACCCTATGAAGAGAAGCATCATATGTGACTGTTACACACCTGCTCTATTATGAAATTCCTCTAGAGGAGAGCAGTGAGAAAGGACAACAAAGAAAACCTAAAAATGCGTGTCATTTCTTTTTTAAAAAAATATCTAAATTTGTCACTAGCAATTCTAACATTCCATACTGAAAACAATGAGAATTATATTTGGAAACTGATGGGAGTTCCATTGAATATCAGGGCAACTGGTGTTATAGGATGTCACCATTTTTGGCAGCATCCAATACTATTCCATTTGACAGCAGTAGAATTGTTTTTGTGACATTGAGAAATGAAAATTTTGCTTAAAGCTGTAATATAAATGATGGAAAAACCTCAGTGATGAAGTATACAGAACAGAAAGTCTTATAAGACATAAACTCATACCAGACTGAAAAATACAAACTGGGTCCACAGATATTCTTAGTAAAAGTATATTGAATAACTTATTTATTCAATAAAACTGATTAACAAAACACCACTCAAATACCTATAGGGAAGTACTGAACAAAGAACATTGCGAAATATATTCTGACCTTGAACTCTTAAAGTCACAATTAATTTTAAAGTCTTACAGGTAGAAAATATTGGTCTTAAATAGTATAAAATAGTCTTGAGAACCCTTAGATTTTGAAAAATTCTAGTTTCCTCAAATGAATAATATGTCATCTATCATCAATCTATCATCAGCATATTTCCTCATTTCCTCATATCACTTATTTAATGATCATCTGTTTTTTTAAAGAACAGAATATATTACATAAACATTGTTCTTTTGCTGTCAGTGTTAGACAACAGTGACATTATACTTTCAGTTTAAAACAATTACTCACCTCAAAGCACAACTGGAGTGCTTTTGGTTTAGTGCTTTGAAGAGACTCCTGAACGTATAAATGAGTGCGTCTCTGATTCCTGTGCCTTCTCTTTGGGTTCTTTGATTTTTCTGTTGGTTTGTCTTGTCCAACATTAAAATGATGGTTTTTGTTTCATCTTATTATATTTTATTTCATTATGTTTTGTCGTAATCTCTCAGAGACCTAAAGAAAGTGGATCCAGATGAGAGAGGAGGTACAGTGAAACTGGGAGAAGTAGAGGGAAAAGCCATATTCAGACTATATTGTATGAGAAGAGAATCTACGTTTAATAAAGGTAGGTTAAACAACAAACTCATTCCCCCTTTTTTAATGCTTATATATACAAACTCTTCTGTCTACAGAATGGTTCTCGTAAATACATTTCCAGGGCTTACCATTTGTTTGGATAACCAATTGGTGTGCTCTTCCCTGGGGTATCCTTCTCCCACTCCCAGAATTTCTTAGTTGTTCTTGGTTATTGTTCTTGGCATAGGATTGAGGACTTCTGGGCTTCTCCCATCCATTGTTAGCATGTCTATTGGTATTGGATATGTTGAGCTCAGTTATGACAATCATGACAGCACTCATAAAAGGAATTACTGAGGAAGAACATTCATTTGTATCAGACTGTCTTGGGAAAGCTGCTGCAAAGTATATCCAAGTCTCAAGAAATGCCTTATAAATTCCATCCTCTAGGATTTTAGATGTAGGACACTACTGTATCAGACCACTTTTAATGTAAATTATCTTACAACTACTTTCTAATGCATAGGAGCAGCTGTGCATTGACAGAAATGTTTTAAGGATATTATTCAGACTGCTTTGTTTTCACATGATTATTGAGAAACTAGGAAAAATGTTGCCAGAGATCACAATAGCATAAAGAATGTTATACACTTAATTTAATACTGTGCTGTGAGTATATAGTAAAAATATACACGGTGAAATTATTAAATCTTTCTTTTATACAGAACACAATGATACATGAGTTGTTTCATAAATCATATTTCCTAGTATACCTTGAAACAAAATAGTTTGTAAAAAACAATGCCTTCAATTTTCATCTGAACATTTTGTTTAATATATACATATGAATTCATATATATTTGTGCATGTGTATTTTAAATTAATATATTTATATATTTGTGCATACATACTTTATGTACACAAACACATTTATAGATACATAAAAACACATATGCATTTGTTCTTAGAGATATAGATACATAAAATTAACTATATTTTAAATACTTGAAACTTACTATTTAAGTTGAGATATACCTATTCAACATCTGTGAAATGCATAAATGGAAAGAACACGTTCAGCATTCAAACTGCTGTTCAGGAACATAGCATCCACTTCACCCTTCTCTTCTCTTGTTGAGGATCTATCAGGATTTTCAAAGACCTAATGAAATACACAAATACATTAAAGTATCTCTGTAATGATTGCATCTAACTTAGTCACAGTTTTCCTAGAATTTTTTTTTCTTTTTTGGTTTTTCGAGACAGGGTTTCTCTGTGGCTTTGGGGCCTGTCCTGGAACTAGCTCTGTAGACCAGGCTGGTCTTGAACTCACAGAGATCCGCCTGCCTCTTCCTCCCGAGTGCTGGGATTAAAGGCATGTGCCACCACTGCCCGGCCCTTTCCTAGAAAATTTAATGTTGGATTACATGTAATAAATATAAAAGATAATGAACAGAAGCAAACAGAATATTCTTATTATGGTCCAGAGGAAAACTGATCAATTATTCAATGTTTTTCTGTTTTGATTATCCTTCTGTCAAAATGCTAAACTTTATAATAGTCTCAGTATTCACATTTCTGTAAATATTTATAGTTGTAGTCATAGCTACACAATGTAAGAGATATATGTGACAGACACTAATGAATGAAGGTTGGTAGTTTCTCATAGCTTGATTTGCTAGCAGATTGTTTCTGTGTTGTGAAATTTTGTTTATTATTGGCTTTGTTTTGCTTTTTGCTTATATGTGTATTTTACTATTAAAACAGTTTTAAATGAAGTAGGAATTCATCATTTTACCCCACTCCTTTTCTTTTTTAAAACACTATTAAATATTATCCCCACATACTGTCTCCATGCTGCCCCTTAAGTGACTAGCCTCTTTTACTTTGATTCTTATTGCTATGTATCTGGTGTATGTACGTATGCATGCATGCATGTATGTATAAATATATATACACAAATGCACATAAATTCAAATTCTGAACCATTTTTGTTGTTGCATATGGCTTCAGGATTGACTCTTCTTATTTTAGAATGAATTAGGTGGCTCATCTTTTGGAGAGACTGACTTTTCCTTTTAGGAGATGAAAGTTGGCATAATATTTTAAACTTATATTTCACATCACCTAACTTTCTTTATTTTTACTCCCAACTCTATTCTGAATGTTATTTTATCTACTGTGCACTCTTTGGATTAAAAATATTTTATCTATTTAAGGTAAATGAAATATTTGTATGATGTTAGCAGGATACTACTCTTAGGTGTTATCAGAAAAGAATGATGATTTTCTGATGTGTTTATGAGCTTACATGAAATAGGAGATTTAGAAAAAAACATTACATTAACTCTAAAGATGACAGAAGTAAAGAAAAATACAGAACTAAAACAAAGTGAGCATTAGTTAAAAGGAGATGAGAAGAAATATTTAAAGAATAACTTACAGAAGAATATCACAGTGATGATTCATCAAGTTCACAGTTTTCTTTTGGGTCATATTTTCTTTCAGTCTGATGTGTGCTTACGAAGTTAATATTGTTGTATAGAGACAAACTTTCCTTGAGGTCAACCTATATTCACTTCCTGAGTTTGCCCCATGGGTAAAAATTGCCTGTGTGTGTTCTGACCGAAATGAGAACCCTGGAAATAGTTACCATAGGAATTCCATGGATTTTCCTCTGTTGAGAGTGATATTGAGTGTTGTAACTCTGTGGAATAGAATGATAGACAAATAAGGCAATTTGTATGTCATGTTATTACCATTGATTAAATAACTTTCAAAATTAATCACTTTAACGATAAAACTAAATAAACACTTTTTGTTGTCTTACCTCTTACTGAATGTATATAATCAAAGTGTTTAATTTTTTGTAGTTAGGAGACCATCTGTTGTAAAATGCAAGATATGAACAGAACAAAAAAAATAAACAGAAATCTATACGATGAACATAATTCCCTAATGCATGGCAAATCTGTGTCAAATCTTGGTCATGTAACTGATGAAATTCAGTGTATTATGTAACTGTATGTGATATTAGCAGTTTTGAGTTGGATGCAGTGACTATTACCTCTCTGAAATATAAACATTTTTATTAATTTTAGAAAATTGGGAAGGACACCTCTCTATCCAGTTTAACCTGATATGGAGTAGCAAAACGTTCAACTGATATCAAAGTAAAATTGCTATGTGTTTTTTGAATCAGTAAGCCTAAATTATAATTATCAGTGATTTCTATACAAACTTCCATGTTATTTTGGCTGTAAAAAATGGACATACATGTGTGAAATGTAACTGTATAACCATTTTTTTTGTATTTGAGACAACACTGAATATTAATAGATACCTCTTATAAAAACTTTGTGAATCTAATGAATAAAATATTTAGGGTGAAGAGAAATTAATCTTAACTATTTTAAGATACAGAATATGGAAAAAGAACATTTTTAAAACTTCTATGTGTTCTTTTTTGCTGGGTTTGCAATATATAATGTATACTGTCATTTTAGACATAGACTGTAGCACTTAGAAATATACAAATTTTTTGTATATACATAATTTGTTGCCTTGGTAGTCTTTCTCTAAGAATTCAATGATCTACAAAAAGACATATATAACTTATAATACCATAAAAGGCTTGTTTTCTGAAGTTAGATAGAAACCTTAATTGTTTATCTCAGCTCATTTTGAAGTCTTTATGTTAATTAAAGCTAAAAAATAAAACAAACTGATAACCACAGACACTTTTAATACAAGTCAAGGTATTTTTAAACATCATATACTACTGGAAATCAATTTTAATATATTTTTCTTATAAAGTACAAATACAACAATTTTCTACCTAATAAATATGTCTAGATTTTAATATCTGACTACTATTTTATTACTTTTGCTTTTTTGGCAATCTCACTTAAAGTGAGCAAGTTGGTAATATGATCTAACAATCCAAGGAATTGTGGTCATGTCACTTAACTCAGGAATAGAACATGCTTCCCTTGATAGCCAAGAGAAACTGTAATTCTATAAGAATCAATGCCTTTAGTCATCCTCAGGCTGTTTCTGGATCCTCCAAGCACTTTTGCTTGCTGATCATTATCATTAGTTAATCAGTCTGGTCAGTAGGACAATTCACATAAAATCTGATCTCCCACAAATCTTAATACTTTGAAAGAATGAATAAGAGGGACTTGATACCATTCTTTCTCTTAAAACTACTGTTCCAGTTATGAAAGTGTTAAAGTGAATGATAAAATTAAAACTCATCAGTATAAGCAACTAAATGTTGGAATTTGATTGATAGTTAAATGCTTTCTCTCAGCAAAAATTTGTTGTGCATAATCTAGAGTTTTTTCTTCAAAAAATGGAAAATCTTGTAGAGTTGCCTTAAATACTTCCAAAAGTAACATGAGTTAATTTTAAAGAATAAACCTTTTTAGCAGTGTTCCAATAGCAATAATTATTTACTCCTAAAACAAGTTAATGGTGCCAACGTGGAAAGCTAAATCCACTTCAAACCTGAAAGAGTTTGGAAAATAATTCTAGACAAAAAGGAACAGAGTTCAGCATGGCTTTTACGTAGCAACTATTTCTTGGGTTTGCTCTTTTTTCTAGAGGCAAGTGCTTCTCATTTAAGAGAGGCTTCCAGACTCAGCTTTAGTTGGAAAACTTTGCAACTCTTTTAAGAGGCCCTGCCACCAAACACTTAAATGGTATTTATAAATAGCCAACAGCATGATTCTTGGTGGTATAAGGGACTTTAAAATTCCACAGAGTTGTGGCCAGAAACATGGCACTAGCCAGTACCTCTGCCATGAAGCTAGATTCTCAGAAAGCTAAGGAATGGGCTGAATCCAGTCATCAAAGTCATGGCTTTAATCCTAGCCATACCATTTAGCAAAATAGTGGTCATGTGGTCAGAAAAAGAGAGATATACAATAATGATATATTCAGAGGAAGACAACCTTTAAATGGTTTACAGTGTGTTTAAAAATATATGTAGGCTTAGGAGAGAAATGAAAAAGGATAAAGTCCTTAAAATAAAAAAGAAAGAATAGTAAGGTGTGGTGGCACACACCTTTAATCCCAGTACTTGGGAGGCAGAGGAAAGCAGATCTTGTGAGTTCAAGGACAGCCTGGTATACAGAGTGAGTTCTAGGACAGCCAAAGATACACAGAGAAATCCTGTCCCCAAAACAAAAAATTTAAAATAAAAAGAAAAGAAACAGAGTTTAAAATAAAACAACATAAAGATGAAAAATTCCAAGACGGTTAGGATACTGTATGTTATTACATTGTGTTTAAATTGGTTGATGGCAGAGGATGTAGCAAAAGATTCTAAGAGTTATTTGATTATAGATGTTGTTGGATTATCCAACATTTATTTTGAAACTGTCTTGACTTCCAAATTTAATTCAAATGGTATGTTTCGGGGCTGGAGAGATGGCTCAGAGGTTAAGAGCATTGCCTGTTCTTCCAAAGGTCCTGAGTTCAATTCCCAGCAACCACATGGTGGCTCACAACCATCTGTAATGGGGTCTGGTGCCCTCTTCTGGCCTGCGGTCATACACACAGACAGAATATTGTATACATAATAAATAAATATTTTTTTAAAAAAAAGGTATGTTTCTTTGGAGAAGAGGTTTTCCTTTTGTTTCCACAGGATATAGGAAGCTCTGGATTTATTCTGGGCTAAGAAAAAACAGATTTGATAAAGGAAGACCGCCTGAAGAATTTCCCATAGAAGCAGATAGTCCAGATGATGCAACATTTCAGAGGACCTCTGTTGAAGTTTCCTCTGAGTTCTACATCCAGAACAGTTTCAAGGCTGCTAGCTGAGATATCAAGACTCACAGAATCTTCCAGTCAGGACTTGACCATAATTCTAAATTTTCTTTAGGTCCCTGTAAGATTATCAGTACCTCAATCAGCAGGAAGTATCCAGGAAAACTATGCCTGCATTTCCCCAAAAATAGATTATGGATGTTTCTCTTTGTTTAAAGTGCTGGTTACAAGTTGTATGGATAATGGTCAAGTAGAAAGCTAAACAAGGGAAATTTGATTCAGAGTTCTTGATTAAAAAAAGAAAAGGAGAAGTGCTGTGGGACAATGGTTTTACCCTGTAAAGATTTGTTTTTTGTACTGTTAAATAAAATGCCGATTGACCAGTAGCCAAGTAGGAAGTAGAGGTGGGCAATGAGAACAGGTAAATTCTGGGACCAGAAAAGCTCAGTCTGTAGTCATCACACAGACACAGAGGAAGCCAGTCACAGAGCAAGCAAGATGTGACTGCCTTGCTGAAAGTTGTACCAAGCCACGGGGCCAACATAGTCAAGAATAATGCGCTAATTTAAGACATAAAAATTAGTTAAGAAGAAGTCTGACCTAATAGGCCAACCAGTTTACAATTAACGCAGACCTCTGTGTGTATTTCTTTGGGACTGAACAACTGTGAGACTGGGTGGGCCAGAAACCTCAGTTAACACTAATTTTACTTTGCCTTTGAGCTAGATTTTTTTCTCCTCCTTCTATCCCTCTTAGGTTTGACTTTTTTCATGGTGTTCCAGATAATCTGGCTATTTTGTGTTAAGAATTTGTTGGTTTTAATGTTTACTTTGAAGAATAAATCTATTTCCTCTACAGTATCTTCAACATCTGAGATACTCTCTTCATCTTCTTATCATCTGTTGGTTATGCTTGTATCTGTAGTTCCTGTTGCTTTACCCAATCTCAAAAATGATATCCCCATGAATGTACAAGAAGCTTACAGGACACCAAATAGACTGAACCAAAAAAAAATCCCATTGCCATATAATAATCAAAATGCAAGACATATAGAATATAGAAAGACTATTAAGAGCTACAAAGTACCAATTCATTGTTTATATATTCTTTGTATTGTTCTCTTTGTTTCTAATATATGGAATTCAACCATCAATTTGATTATTTCCTCATGTCTTGTCCACCTGGTTGAATTTGTTCTAGAGCTTTCAGGTATTCTATTAAATCACTAGTATAGGATTTCTTCAACTTCTTTACGTGGGCCTTTAGTGTGAAATTTTCTCTTAGTGCTGCTTTCCTGGTATCTCATTAGTTTGAGTATGTTGTACCTTTATTTTCATTAAATTCTAGGAAGTCTTTAGTTACTTTCTTTATTTCTTCCATGATCCAGTGATGATACAGTTGAGCATTGTTCAGATTCCATAACTATATAAGCTTTCTGGAACTTTTTTTTGTAGTTAAATTCTAACTTTAAGCTGTGGCTTTCTAATGAGATATGGGGGTTTATTTCACTTTTTTCCATCTGTTGAGATTTGCTTTTTGAATGGGTCAATTTTATATAAGGTTCCAGATTTGTTAAGAAAAAATGTATATTCCTTTGTGTTTGAGTGGAACATTCTATAAGTGTCTCTTAAGCCCATTTGACATACGAACATCTGCTAGTTCCCTTATTTCTCTGTTCAATTTCTGTCTGGCAGACCTGTCCATTTGTGAGAGCAGGGTGTTGAAGTCTCACACTATTAGTATGTGGAGTTTGATGTGTGATTTAAGCTTCAGAAATGTTTCTGTTACAAATGTAGGTCTCCTTGTATTTGTAATGTTCGGGATTGATACTTCATCTTAATGGCTTTTTCTTGTGATGAATATGAAATGTCCTTCTTCATCTCTTTTGATTACTTTTAGTTTGATGACTATTTTGTTAGATATTAGGATAGCTACACCAGTTTGCTTCTAAGGTCCATTTGATTGGAAATTCTTTTCCCATCCATTTACTCTGAGGAAATGTCTTTCTTTCAAGTTGAGGTATGTTTTTTATATACAGCAGAAAGATGAATCCTGTTATTGTATCCATTCTGTTAACCTGTGTCTTTTTATAGGTGAGTTGAGTTCATTGCTAATAAGAGATATTATTAACCAATGATTGCTAATCCCTGTTATTTTTATGGTACTGTGTGTGTGATCCCTTATTTAAGATTTGTTGGTGTGGGGTTATCTATTACCTGTGCTTTTTTGGCTACAACTAACTTCTTTGAGTTGGATTTTTCCATCTAGTGTTTTCTGTAGGGATGGATTTGTGGAAAAAATATTGTTAAAAATCTGGTTTTGTTATGTAATAGTTTTTTTCTTCATATATGTTTTGCTTGGTATAGTAATCTTGGTTGACATTCATGATCTCGTAGTATCTTCAAATGTTTGTACAGGAAGTTCTAGCATTCAGAGGCTTGTATGAGAAGTCAGGAATTATTCTGATGGGTCTGCCTTTATATGTTACTTAGCTTTTTTCTTTTCAGCTCTTAATATATTTTCTTTATTCTGTATATTTGTATCTTGATTATTATGTGGCAATTTTAGTAGATCTATAACTCATAAAGAAATAGAAGTTGTCATAAAACGACTCCCCACCAAAAAAGCCATTTTCCAGTTTTGTGGCATATAGGCTTTTGTAGTAAGATCTAATGACTCTCTGAATTTCCTCTGTGTCTGTGGTTATGTCCCCCTTTTCATTTCTGATCTTATTAATTTGCATATTCTCTCTCTGCCAATTGATTAGCTTGGATAGGGGTTTATCAATCTTGTTGATTTTCTCCAGGAATCAGCTTTTTGTTTCATTGATTCTTTGGATTGTTTTCTGTGTTTCTATTTTGTTGATTTCAGCCCTCAGTTTGATTATTTCCAGTCTTCTACTCCTCCTAGGTGAGTCTGCTTCTTTTTTTTTCTAGAGCTTTCAGGTGGGCTGTTAAGTATCCAAGGTGTGCTTTCTCTGTTTTCTTTAAGTGGGCACTTAGTGCTATGAACTTTCCTCTTAGGACTGCTTTCATAGTGTCCCATAAGTTTGAGTATGTTGTTTCTTTACTTTCATTGAATTCAAGGAAGACTTTAATTTCTTTCTTTATTTCTTCCTTAATCCAGGTATGGTTCAGTAGTTGACTGTTCAGTTTCCATGAGTTTGTAGGCTTTCTGGAGGTAGGATTGTTGTTGCATTCTAACTTTAATCCATGATGATCTGATAAGACACAGGTGTTTACTAATATTTTTTTTGTAACCATGGAAGTTTGCTTTGTTACCAAGTATGTGGTCAATTTTCAAGAAGGTTCCATGAGCTGCAGAGAAGAAGGTATATTCTTTCCTATTTGGGTGGAAAGTTCTATAGATGTCTGTTAATTCCATTTGATTCATTACCTCCATTAATTCTCTTATTTCTCTGTTAGGTTTCTGTCTGATTGACCTGTCCATTGGTGAGAGAGGAGTGTTGAAGTCTCCTACTATTAGTGTGTGCAGTTTGATGGCTGCCTTGAGTTTTAGTAATGTTTCTTTTACGTACGTGTGTGCTTTTATATTAGGGGCATAGATATTCAGGATTGAGACCTCATCCTGATGAATTGTTCCTGTTATGAGTATAAAATGTCTCTCTCCATCTCAGAGGACCTAGGACTTAACACAGGGCAGGGAACCCGGACTGCTCTGTGGACTGGAGAGGGAGGTGGAGAGGAGTGGGGGGAGGGGAGAAGGGTGGGAGGAGGGGGAGAAGGGTGGGAGGAGGGGGAGAAGGGTGGGAGGAGGGGAAGGGAAATGGGAGGCTGGGAGGAGGTGGAAACTTGTTTTTTGTTTATGTTTTTTTTTTCTTCTTTTCGCAATAAAAAAAAATGTCTCTCTCCATCTCTTCTGATTTATTTAAGTTTGTAGTCAACTTTGTTAGAAATTAGTATGGCCACACCTGCTTGTTTCTTAGGTCCATTTGCTTGATAAGCCTTTTCCCAGCCCTTTACTCTGAGTAGGTGCCTGTCTTTGTGGTTGAGGTGTATTTCTTGTAAACAGCAGAATGTTGGATCATGTTTTCTTATCCAATCTCTTAGCCTGTGCCTTTTTATAGGTGAGTTGAGTCCATTGATATTAAGTGATATTAATGACCAGTGGTTGTTAACTCCGGTCACTTTTTTAGTTGTAGAGTTTGTGTGTTTCCCTATTTGAGTTGCGCTGGTGGAGGGTCTCTAGATGTCTGAGTTATTGTGGTCATTGTTGGACTCCTTGGTTAGTGATTTTCCTTCTATTACTTTCTGTAAGGCTGGATTTGTGGCTATGTATTGTTTAAATTTGTTTTTATCCTGGAACATTTATTTTCTCCATTTATAGTGAATGAAAGCTAGGCCGGGTATATTAGTCTGGGCTTGCATCCATGGTCTCTTAGTTTTTGCAGTACGTCTATCCAGGACCTTCTGGCTTTCATGGTTTCCAAAGAGAAGTCAGGTGTAAGTCTGATAGGTTTACCTTTATAAGTAACTTGGCCTTTTTCCTTTGCAGCTATTAATATTCTTTCTTTATTCTGTATGCTTTGTATTTTGATTATTATATGGTGAGGGGATTTTTTTTTTTTGATCCAGCCTATTCGATGTTCTGTATGCTTCTTGAATCTTCATAGGAATATCTTTCTTTAGGTTGGGAAAGTTTTCTTCTATAATTTTATTAAATATATTTTCTGGACCCTTGAGCTGCACCTCTTCTCCTTCTTCTACTCCTATAATTCTTAGGTTTGGTCTTTTTCTTGTGTCCCATATTTCCTGAATATTTTGTGATGAGAGTTTTTTGGACTTGCTGTTTTCTTTGATCAATGTGTTTATTTTCTCTATGGTATCTTCAGAATCTGAGATTCTTTCTTCTATCTCTTGTATTCTGTTGGTTTATGCTTGTTTCTGTAGTCTCTATTCATTTACCTAGATTTTCCATGTCCAGCCGGCCCTTGTTTGTGTTTTCTTCTTTGCCTCCATTTCAGTTTTCAAGTTTTTAACTGTTTCCATTGTCTGTTTGATTGTTTTTCCTTGGTTTCCAAGGGTATCATTCACTCATTTATTCAATTCTTCAAACTTTCTGTTATACGTTCCATCCATTTCTTTAAGTTCATTATTTACATGCTGTTTAAGGGTGTCAATCGGTTTCATAAAGTCAATTTTTTCTACTTCATCTCGATTAAGGTGTTCATGTCCACATGGTGTGAGGTCACTGGGTTCTGGTGGTTTCATGTTGTTTTTGAGATTTTGGGTGAATTCCTGCATTGGCGCCTGTCCATCTCTTCCTCCGAATGCTCCCCTATGGATCTTCTTTTACAGAATCAGGTATCCTTGCCTACTGCTGTACCTTCCCAGTGATGGTTCTCCCCAGTGATGGCTCTTCTGGTGCTCCAGTGATGTCTTTCCTGGTGCCAAATCAGATCTCCTTGCTGCTTGGGTTGCATCCAATGATGGCTCTCCCGGTGCCAAGATCAGATCTTTGTGCTGGTTGGGTAGCTCATAAACAAAGCACCTACCTTGCTTGCTGCAGGCAGGCTATTGAAACAAAGGACCTCCCGCCCGCCCACTAGGTTGCCCAAAGGATTCAGTCACAGCACCCAGACAGTCTGAGCCAGGAGAAATTATGTGCCCAAAGATGGAAGAGAAGCAGAAGGGGGGAGAGTTTTGGATGCAATCTGGGTGGGATAGGAAGAGAGAGGCAGTATGTGGGTTATAGGACTTGCAGGAAGGCCAGGAAGTATGGGGAGGGGGATGAGGAATGTCTGAGTTCCAGGGCCCAGGGCTGCTGCCACAGGTCAGAAACTCACACCACTGATCCAACAAAATTCTTCACAGACCTTGAGAGAACAATAATCAACTTTATATAAAAAAAAAACCCAGGATAGCCAAAACAATCTTATACAATACAGGAACTTCTGGAGACATTATCATCCCTGACTTTAAATTTTATTGCAGAGCTACAGTAATGAAAACAGCTTGGTTTTGGCATAAAAACAGAGAAGTCGACCAATGGAATCAAATCAAAGTCCCAGATATTAACCTTCAAACCTATGAACACTTGATTTTCAACAAAGGAGCTAAAAGTATACAATGGAAGAAAGAAAGCATCTTCAACAAATGGTGCTGGCATAACTGGATGTCAACCTGTAGAAGAATGAAAATACATCATGTCTACCACCATGCACCAAACTCAAGTCCAAAGGGATTAAATACCTCAATATTAATCTGACCACACTGAACCTGATAGAAGAGAAAGTGGGAAGTACTCTACAACACATGGGCACAGGAGATCACTTTCTATGTATATCTCCAGTAGCATGGACAATAAGGGCAACATTGAATAAATGGGACTTCCTAAAACTGAGAAGCTTCTGTAAGCAAAGGACACTGTCATTAAGACAAAACGACTGGGAAAGATCTTCACCAACCCTGCAATGGACAAAGGTCTGATCTCCAAAATATATAAAGAACTCAAGAAACTAGACTTAAAATGCTAATTAACCCAATTAAAAAATGGAGTACTGAACTGAACAGAGAATTCTCAACTGAAGAAGTTCAAATGGCCAAAAGACACTTAAGGTCATGCTCAACCTCCTTAGCAATCAGGGAAATGCAAATCAAAACAACTTTGAGATATCATCTTACACCTGTCAGAATGGCTAAAATCAAAGACACCAAGAATAGCCTTTGCTGGAGAGGCTGTGGAGGAAGGGGAACACTCATTCATTGCTGGTGGGAATGCAAACTTTTGCAATCACTTTGGAAATCAGTGTGGCAATTCCTCAGGAAATTCAGGATCAACCTATACCTGAACCCAGCAATACCACTCTTGGGAATATACCCAAGAGATACCCTTATCATAGTACAAAATCATTTGTTCAATTATCTTCATAGCAGCATTGTTTGTAATAGCCAGAGGAAACAACCTAGATGCCCCTCTATGGAAGAATGGACAAAGAAAATGTGGAATACATACACATTAAAGTACTACTCAGCAGTAAAAAAAACAATGATATCTTGAATTTTGCATGCAAATGGATGGAAATAGAAAACTATCCTGAGTGAGGCAACCCAGACCCAAAGAGATGAATATGGTATGTACTGACTCATAAGTGGATTATAGCAATAAATAAAAGACATTGAGGCTATAATTCGTGATCCTAGAGAAGCTCAATAAGAAGGTGTACCCAAAGAAAAATATATAGTTATTCTCCTGGATATTGGTAGTAGATAAGATTGTAAGGCAAAAATTTGGAATTTGGGGGTGGGGTTGGGATGGCTGTAAGGGGAGATGTGGAGAGAAAAGTGAGAAGGGGAGGATGGGGAAAACTTGGGGGAATGAGACGGTTAGGATGGAGGAAGAGTAGATATTGTAGCAGGGAAGGATATATCTTAATTAAGGGAGCCATGTTAGGGTTGGCAAGAGACTCGACTCTAGAGGTTTTCCCATGTGTCCAAGGAGATGTCCGTAGCTAGTTCCTTGGGCAGCTAAAAAGAGGTAGCGTGAAATAGTCCTATCCTATTGCCATACTGATGTGTATCTTGCATATCACCATAGAACCTTCATCTGGTGATGGATGGAGATAGAGACAGAGACCCACACTGGAGCACTGGACTGAGCTCCCAAGGTCCAAATGAGGAGCAGAAAGAGGGAGAACATGAGCAAGGAAGTCAGGACTGTGAGGGGTGCACCCACCCACTGAGATATTGGGACTGATCTAATGGGAGCTCACTAAGGCCAGCTGAACTGGGAGTGACAGAGCATGTGATTAAACTGGACTCTCTGAACAGGGCAAACAATGAGTGCTGACTGAGAAGTCAAGGACAATGGCACTGGGTTTTGATCCTACTTCATGTTCTGGCTTTGTGAGAACCTAGTCTGTTTGGATGCTTACCTTCCTAGACCTGGATGGAGGGCAGAGGATCTTGGACTTCCCACAGAGCAGGGAACCCTGACTGCTCTTTGGACTGGAGAGGGAGGGGGAGGGGAAGTGGGGAAATGGGGAGGGAAATGGGAGGAGGGGAGGAGATGGAAATTTTTAATAATAATAATAATTAATAATAATAGTAAAAGAAAAGACATTTGTGATAATGTAGTAAATAAAAACAAAACTATACTAAATCAAATTTAATAAAATATTAGGTTGTTTAAGGAAAAAACAGAAAAACATCATCCTGATTGAGATCCTAAATCAGAAAGACAAACAAAGTATGTTCTCACTCCTAAATGCATAATAGGTGTAAATCAGAGGCTAATCAGACTGCAATCCACAGCTCCAGAGAAGCTAGGTAGCAAGGAACACCCTGATCTGTATACATGGATGACCCTGGAAAAGGGAATTAGATGAAATCTCCTCGATAAACTGGAGGTGAGGTGGGACAGTGAAAAAAAGGGGATGGAAATAAGAACATGAGATGGAAAAAGGAGGAGAAAATGCAATGGGAGAGCAATGAAAGAGCAAATTTGATATGGGGAGCCATTTTGGGAGTTAGGGAGAAACATGATGATAGGGAAATTACTAAGAATCCACAAGGATAACCCCGCTAAGGCTCCTCCTAGCAATAGTGGAGAGGGTGCCTGAAATGGCCTTCCTCTATAATGAGATTACTAAATATCCTAACTAACATCAGAGAGCCTTCATCCAGTAACTTATGGAACCAGAGGCAGAGATCTACAGCCAAGCACCAGGTCGAGCTCTGGGAATTCTATTGGAGACAGGGAGGAGGGAATATATGAGCAAGTGAAGTCAAGATATGATGGAGAAATCTAAACAGATAGATGAACCAAGCACATGAACTCTACACCAACAGCTGTGGCATCTCTATGGGACCAAATCAGGCACTCCATATGTGGGGAGACAGTGGTGGAGCTGGTACTATCTGAGGGTCCCCAGGTTTTAAGGCAAAAATTGATCCTTGATACATGAGTTAGATTATGGGAGAGCATTCTCTATGGTGGGACACCATGCTCAGTCATAATTCAGGGGCAAGGAGCTTGGTCCTGTCCTATCTCATTGTGCCAAACTATGTTGACTACCCATGGGAGTCGTTACCTGCTTGGAGGAATGGATGAGGGGGTGTGAACTGGAGGAAGAGGAGAGGGAGTGCCAAGCTGAGGGGTGAGGGGGAGAACTGTAGTTGGAATGTATAATGAAAATACAAATACATGATGAATAAATAATTTTTTAAAACAATTTCATGATTTACAAAAAGACATGTATAATTTAAAGTAATTCAGAGGACTTAATTTCTGAAGTTAGATAGAATTTAGAAACCTTAGCCTTTTATCTCAGCTCAGATCATGTTAATATCTATTTGTTAATTAAAGTTGAAATATAAAACAAACTAATAACCAAGTCTTTTTATATTAGTGAAAAATTTTTTGTATGTCCTCCATATACTGGACATCAACGTCTTAAGCAATTCTTTTAATATATATATATATATATATATATATAACCATTCACTGCCTAATTAAAATGTCTAGACATTAATTTCTGATTGTTATTTAATTAATTTTACTCTTTTGCAGTCACACTTAGATTGAGTTGAAATAATTATCTAATAATCCAAGAATTTGTGACGATGTCCCTCAACTCACAAGTAGACCATATTTTCTCCAAAGGCCAAGGGAAACTGTGACACTATAAAAGTCAGTCAGTCTCCCAAGTCAACTTGGTGCTGCTTCTGCATCCTCCAAGGGTTTATGGCTACTGCATGGTGCTTATCATTGGCCAATCAGTTTGATTATCAGGAAAATTCACATAAAAGCTAATTTCCCAGATATGTTAACACTTTGAAAGAATATATAGGAGGGATTCAGCAGTATTCTTTCTCTAACTATTACTGTTGTCTCATCTAGTTATGAAAGAGGTAAGTGGAATGACAAAATTAAAATTCAGCAGTACAAACAACTACAGGATAGAATTTGATAGGTAGTTAAATGCTTCACTTCTCTCAGTAGAAATTCATTGTACCGAGTTCAATTAAAACTTTAGCTTCAGAAAAAAAAGTATGAAAAATTCTGTAGAGTTTCCTTAAATAATTTCAGTGATTAAGATGAGTTAATATGAATGGGAGAACTCATGTTAAGAGTCTTCTAGCAATAATTTTCCTTAGGTAACATATCTATTGGTTTTATATAACTCTTGTGTATAACACTTTCTCTCTCTCTGTATTTTCTTTTGTTTATTTGTTTTTATTATTTTGTTTGTTTGTTTTATATAATCCCAGTGAAACATAGTTTTCAACATTTATTTCGTGTAGAAGTTGCAATATGTATTGTTAGAACTGTAGAATTTCTGAGAACTATGGATTGGGTTGTAATACTTTGAAAACAGAAAAATGAAATCCCAGAAGGTTTTCTTATACATCCAGGATCAAGCAGAAGATCTGTGTTTAAACCCAAAGTTCTGATTCCCATCCCTGTGAGTATAAAGATATTTTCTTTAAAAAAGAAAAAGAAAGAAACATAAAAATGTCAGGGGAAAGACACATGAAAAGCACAACATTTTAAAGATTGAATTCAAAGTTAATGTGATGAAAGTGTTTCTCTTTAATCACACTTGAACCTTGGATATTACAATAAAATTAATATGTAAGATGCAAGAGAACCCCTTCAGTGAATGCAAATTTAATAATAAAATCATTACATTTTCTAAAACTTTTTGAGTCTTTTCAAGAGTCTCAAATTAACTTTTAGGCGACCGCACTGATAAAAGGACACTTGATGAAGATTCCATTTTATCATTCTCCTCTTAGCAATATTAATTCTGAAGGAATGACCCACAGTGAGTGTCAAAATTCCTTTTTCCTCAAAAGCAACATTCTGTAATTCTTATTTTCTACTACGATGGATTTTGTGTTTTCTGCATATGAGAATCTTAGAACCATCTTCATCCTTGGCATATTTACCATGGAAATATGATGTGGAATTTTTTCTTCTCTATCAGTGAAATCAAATGTTCCAACATTTTAAAACAAACAAACCATTCAATACAACTTTAATTTACATAGTGTCAATCTTAAAAAAAGGCTTTAATGAACTAGTCACACCATAATTTGTCTCACAATAGGAAACCTGTCTTTGACTATATCAGTGCTGGGGTGATTTCATTTTGATATGTAAGGAAGACATGAACATGATTTTCATAATTTATTTTATGATTAGATCTGTCCTTATATTTAGAAAAAATATAGTCACTAAGTTTCATGAAACTTTGTAAACACTACTTTGGTACATAACTGGGAAGAATTAGAGGAATCTGGAAGAATAAACATAATTTCTAAGCAAAATGGGTTGTGGTTAAATAAATCCCAAAATTAACAAATTACAGCATTATCACAAGAAATTTAAGAAATATAACTCCTTATATCCTCATATCTCCAATATAACATTACTTTCCATATGATCTGTATTTTATATTATACAGGTCTACTGTACCTCAAAATCATTTTAAATCATATATTTTTACTTATTTTTAGTCTATTTTCTACCTTTTGCTTCATTTAGGTAATTTTTTTTTCTCCTAAGAACTTTAACATAAAAAAATGTAAGGAATGTTCTATACACCATAGTATTTTGACTTTCAGAAGAAAAAGAAGTCAGCCTAGGATAAGAGTGGAGACAGAAAAAGCAGCAAGAACAGTTGCATTGTGTGAGGTTGGAGTTTATAACCATGGACACAATGGGATCCTTGGCTACCAGAAGAAAAATACAAGCAAAGAGAAACATAGTATAAATTATAAGTTGTGATTTTTGTTTGGGGACTTTTATGAATAGATCATAACAAGTCCTTAATGAGTGAGCTGAGTGTAGAATTTGCACATAACAACACTGATTTCCTTTGTATTTCGTTTCCAAGGCATTTACTGAGACTTTCTTCTGGAATGAATCAACAAGAGAAACAAATCACTCTGTGGTGACTGAATTCATTTTTATTGGACTCTCTGATTCTCAAGAACTCCAAATCTTTCTGTTTGCATTCTTTTTTGTTTTCTATGTAGGAATTGTCTTTGGCAACCTTCTTATTGTCATAACTGTGATTTCTGATTCCCACCTCCATTCTCCTATGTACTTCCTGTTGGCCAACCTCTCATTCATAGATCTGTCTCTGTCTTCTGTGACAGCTCCCAAGATGATTGCTGACTTTTTCTGCAAACGTAAGGTCATTTCTCTCAAGGGCTGCCTTGCACAGATATTTCTCCTTCACTTCTTTGGTGGGAGTGAGCTGGTGATTCTTATAGCCATGGCCTTTGACAGATATGTAGCAATCTGTAAACCTCTACACTACACTACAATTATGTGTAACAATGTGTGTTTTGGCATTGTGATTGCTGCATGGGGAATCGGCTTCCTACACTCAGTGAGTCAGTTGGTCTTTGCAGTGAACTTACCCTTTTGTGGTCCCAATAAGGTTGACAGCTTTTATTGTGACCTTCCAAGAGTAGTCAAACTTGCCTGTGCAGACACATATAGGTTGGACATCATGGTCATTGCCAACAGTGGTATACTCACTGTGTGTTCTTTTGTTCTTCTAATCATCTCCTACACTGTCATTCTAATGACCATCCAGCGCCGCCCTTCTGATAGATCATCTAAGGCTTTGTCCACACTGACTGCTCACATCACAGTTGTTCTTCTGTTTTTTGGACCTTGTATCTTCATTTATGCCTGGCCCTTTCCCATCAGGTCATTAGATAAATTTCTTGCCGTGTTTTATTCTGTGGTCACTCCTCTCTTGAACCCCATTATATACACATTGAGGAACACAGAGATGAAAATTGCAATAAAACGTTTAAGACAATGGAATTTAAGCTTTTGGGCAAAGTCTTAGATCTTTATAGCCATGAAATTGAGATAATGAAAGAAGTAGTTATTAAATTTTTCAGCAAACTTTATGAAGAGTTTAACATTTCAGCTTTATGTCACTTAGTAATTGATAAAGAAGGTTCTCATATTATCTCAGTTTATTCTGTACCTTACTTTTGTATAGAGTTTCCAAATTAATAACACTAATTCAAAATACCATTTTACAATTTTTAGAACAATTGAAGGTATTATGTTATTATTTGTTCCCAACACAGACTTTCTTAATACTTTGGGTTTTGAGATAACCAGAGGTATAAGCTGGACTATTTTACATTAGAGAAATTTTTATTTGATTCATTTGTCCCAAAGAACATACTAAAAGAATTACTAACCACCTTACCAAAAGAAATGTGTAAAGTCATAAGTGTTTCTATGCCAACTACAGAGATTCCTAAATGATATTCCTACTTGGTGGCCATCTATGAATTGTCTCCCACAACTATAACAAGCCATAATCTATTAGTTCACTAGCAGGTATGTTAGGAAGATTGAACATTCTAATACTTAATTCAAGTTAATCAAAAACATCTGATACAGCAACTGGTTGCAAAGTAGCAAAAAGAATTAAGAATTTCCAGTGTCTTACCATGTTGGCATTAAGTATATCACTTATATACATTTTTTATTTCCCATTTTAAAGTTAAAAGATGCAGTTTCAATTCTACTTAAACCTTAATAAACATGGATATGGTTATATATTTTTCTTTTGTAATTCTTTTTTATGCCTTAATAATAAGGAGATCATGATGTGCATTATATATGGTTATTATGAGAAGTAATGAAGTAGTACATATACATAAGACAATATAACCATGTTGCATATTTACTATTCAGTGAATATTTGGTTGTATTATAATATCCACGCTAATATTACTCTGTGTTAACATAGTCAAGAGCTTTCAAACTTTGGTATATGACAACTTTCACCAAAGACATTATAATTCTGATCTTAACATGTTCATTTGGGACACTGTAATTACAATGGAAATGTGTACACTTAGGTGCAAATGAGTGTATTTGAGTGAATACTAATGTGCACATACTCTTCCAGCCTAGTGCCGGATTCCAAAGGTCATTATAGAAGTAAAGGAAACTAAAAGTTTTCTTTAAAACAAGTGATTCTGCTGACTCTTTTACTTTTCCCACGATTGTTATGGAAGGAGGCTAATGTTGAACTTCACGTATATTGAGGAGTAAGCCACATAGCTGAATGATTTGTAATCTCAATGAGCAAATAGAAATGGAAATTTAAGATAATAAAAGGTTTTAAATTATGCCTACATAGGTGACAAAAATAGTACAAGTATTCACAAAGATATTAAATCATATCAAAAACTTACCTATGACCTAATCAGTGGTAAAATAAAAAAGCTATATGTAAATTGGTAGAACAACTGGGGTGCTATGAAACATAATTTATTGTATCTATTCATCATTTCAGAGAATAATTTCAAAATTAACTCAAGATGTGAACCTGATGTAAAACTTTACAAATATTTTTTATAGTTACAATATTCATATTTACTTTATATTTTATTATAAATAAGAAAAGTATAATTAAAACTATAAATTCTTCAGCTTCATTAAAAACTCCAGAAGAATATAATATTACTTAAGTCCTCTTGAAGTAATTGGTGTTGCCAGAAGCAGATATGTCTCATGTCATTCATTAAAAGTCCTAAGTTCTTAAACATTTTAAATGCCATATTCTGTAGTCTTTGAAAGGTTTGAAGAATGCTTATCCATCTAAAATGTATCTCTGTACATTTAGAAAAATGAGCAAACAACAATACAAGCTTGACTATTATAGATGATTATCTATTAACCTATATTTCTTTATGATATATTACATTTTTAAATGAGCTGCACAAGCACAACACCTTAAGAGCAGAAATATATATACAGTTTAACAAAATTGACCTTAAATTTGTATCAATAAACCAAGATCCATGCCAATGTAAATCTCTATATCATATTTCCATTTAAATTTAAATAAATATTTATAAACAAAATTTGGCAATATTTGCATAGTTTAGAATATTTCCTGCTGATTGGGGGGGTGCACTATTTTTTTTCTCTTTTCTTTCTTTTTTTTCATTTTTTTTATTGAGAAAAGGAGAAAAAAAAACAAGTTTCCACCTCCTCCCAGCCTCCCATTTCCCTCCCCCTCTTCCCACCGTTCTCCCCCTCCTCCCACCCTTTTCACCCTCCCCCCACTCCTCTCCCCCTCCCTCTCCAGTCCAAAGAGCAGACCGGGTTCCCTGCCCTGTGTTAAGTCCCAGGTCTCGTAAGGTACAACCTAGATGCCCTTCAACGGAAGAATGGATGAAGAAAGTATGGAATATATACATATTAGAGTATTACTCAGCAGTAAAAAACAAGGACTTCTTGAATTTTGCATACAAATGGATGGAAATAGAAAACACTATCCTGAGTGAGGTAAGCCAGACCCAAAAAGAGGAACATGGGATGTACTCACTCATATTTGGTTTCTAGCCATAAATAAAGGACATTGAGCCTATAATTCATGTTCCTAGAGAAGCTAAATAAGGCGAATCCAAAGACAAACACATAGGCATCCTCAGGAATATTAACCTTCATCAGGCGATGAAAGGAGACAGAGACAGAGACCCACACGGGAGCACCGGACAGAAATCTCAAGGTCCAAATCAGGAGCAGAAGGAGACGGAGCACGAGCAAGGAACTCAGGACCACGAGGGGTGCACCCACACACTAAGACAATGGGGATGTTCTATTGGGATCTCACCAAGGCCAGCTGGCCTAGGTCTGAAAAAGCATGGGATAAATCTGGACTAGCTGAACATAGCGGACAATGAGGAATACTGAGAATTCAAGAACAATTGCAGTGGGTTTTTGATCCTACTGCACGTACTGGCTTTGTGGGAGCCTAGGCAGTTTGAATGCTCACCTTACGAGACCTGGATAGAGGTGGGCAGTCCTTGGGCTTCCCACAGGTCAGGGAACCCTGATTGCTCTTCGAGCAGATGAGGGGGGGGGGGGACTTGATCGGGGGAGGGGGAGGGAAATGGGAAGCGGTTGTGGGGACGAGGCAGAAATCCTTAATAAATAAATTAAAAAAAAAAAAAAAAGCAAACAAACAAATTAAAACAAAAAAAAAATAGAATGTTAATTTTATTTTAAAACAAAGAAACATGTATTATATAGTTGTGTAATTTAAAAAATATTTAATAAATCATTTTAGGTTATAAATTTGATATCAGCAAGAATAAGTAATATTATAATCTATACTAAACATCTTATAATTTGACTTGAGAATCAAAAATATTTTACATAATTAAAAATAAAGTGATTAGCACTAGCACCAAGTAAGCACAGATACCTGAATTCAACTCCCATAACTCAGTGGAAAGACTCAAATTAATGGTATATGCATCTATTCTCAGCTCTCTGGGGATCACTAACCAGACTGCCTAGGGTAATAGTAAGACAAATTGTTTTAAAAACCAAGCTGAACACCTCTGGACATGTCTTATGACCACCACATATATATGCACGTATGCATACACAATTTCACACACATCAGCCTGTGTACATGAGTACAAACACACACACACATGCACACACAAACACACTGTAGAATTAAACGAATTGAAAAACTGCAAGGTCCCTGCAGGAGTTAAGGATGCTTTCTGCTTTTCCAGAAGAATTGTGTTCACTTAGCAGAACTTGTCAGGCAGCTCTCATGGACTACAATTCCAGCACCAAGAGATTTGATGCCTTTCTGCCCTCTGTATGCACCCTCCACATGAGCACAGATTACCATACAGTCCCATAAATATGGACATAATTTAAAAAATATAATAAAACCTGCAATTTTGGGGAAGATTGAAAAGGAGGATGTATCTGGGGGTATTCATGGGGAATGTGATACGTATGATAATTGTATAAAATTCTCAGGGAATTAATTTAAAAAAAATATAAAGCATTTTGAAATCTCTAAAAGTTCAAGTTTAAATAAAAATACATGATTTAATGATATTTTATTTAAGTAATATAATATCAATTAAATGAAACAATTCACTAAATAGAAAACAAACTTAACCTGCCTGTAAGTTAGTAGCAGTAGTTTTGCTTTTCTAAATACACTTATTTGAATAAGACAAATAAGTAGATCTTTAATTTCAATTGTAAATATCAGTATAAATTACTTTTTTTAATAAAGTAAAGGCAGTTTTCAAGTGTGAGTTTTGAAAAATATTTATTGAGTTTGAGTAAAATAAAATCATATCTAATGTCCTTGTGTTGTTATAGTCACTACTTGTCACTAAAATAAATTTGTAATTCTTGGACAAATAGCTGATGCTATGTCTGTAGCATAAACATGCAAGATTATTTTGTAACTTCTGTATTTTACTTTTTGAGACAGAGTATCATGTCATGTAATCAAGACTGGCCTACAACTCATCATGTATCCCATGCTGTCTCAAATTCATGAAAATATACCTAGTTCACATGCCCAAGTGCTGAATACAGGCATGTATCACCATGCACAGATCAAAACAATTTTTATATCACAGTTAAAGGAACCTAATTGCTATCATAAAACTAAAACAACACTAAAAAAAGCTGGAAAACTCTGCCAAGAAATAGTCCATATGAGGATCAGTGAGGTAAGGAGCATAAGTTGAAGCATTAGAACATAAAAATATCTGCAAAATGATTGTGAAAACAGAACAGTGATATCCATGCAGTAGTGGCATTCACCTTTAATTTCAAATTATAGAAGGAAGAGCAGGTGGATCTCTGTGAGTTTCAGGCCATCCTGGTCTACTGAGCAGTAACTTCTAGTACAGCCAAAGCTACACAGAGATTTTTTGTATCAAAATAAAAAATAATTAAAATTTTTAAAAAATTAAATTATTTTTTCTTTACTGTAACTAGTAGGCTTATTAAGTATTCTGAAACTTCTTGGGCTATTGCAATATATATATATATATCCATAGCAAAATATTCTGTAATGTGATTATTAAAAAGGAAGACAAAAATAAAGTATTTACTCTTTCATATTTTCAGTTTGAGAAGATGTAATTAAATAGTTCAGAAGTAAATATATTTATAAAATTCAAGTTCATAATTCAAATTTATAATCATGAAATTACAAAATCAATTAATGGACATAAAGTAACAATATAAGATACAATTAATGGGCAAGAGTTTTTTCAAAACTCTTGAATTACTCCTTGAATTCTTACAGAAGAAATCAGTGAGAAAACAATTTCTACAAACAAATGAAAATAGCACCTTTTCTGAGCATCTTCAAGATGCAGCTATGAGCTTAGGAGAGATAATGATTGTAAATGCCTACTTAAAGAAACAGACCCCAAATAATTACCAAATTCAGAGAAATCTCAAGTTAGAAACTAATGATGAACCTCGGATCTAAGGAAAAGCTCAAGATAAACCCAAAGTCAATCAATGGGAAGAGAAGATAAATATTATAAAATTTAATGATATGGATAACAAAACAACAATGTATAACATTATTCAAAGACTTTGTCCTGTGAATAAATGCACAGTCAATAGCAAGAGAAACAGACCTACATTGGTAAAATAGAGATACAAGGGAGGGACCTGCAACACATGCAAACGTAATCCAGGTAACCAATCATTGGGTAGTGCTTTAAAGTCTTATATTCCCCCAAACTGGAAAATCTTGAAGAAATGGATATATGTCAGGATACATGTGACATAACCACGTTAAATCAAAATGATTTCAAAAACTTCAACAGAACCATAGCAAGCAACTCTATTGATGTGGTAATATAACAACTCTCAAGAGTGAAGCTCACAATTGAAGAGATCCTCTGCCAAATTCTGCCAGATCTTTAATGAAGAGCTGATACTAATGCCCCTAGAATTGTTCTGTGCCATAAAAACAGAAGAATAACCACCAGAAAAGGAGAAGAAAAAACTCACAACTATGAAGCCAGCATTACCTAGATACAAAGACATAAGGGAAAAATGACAAAGAGACCAATTTCTCTGATTAACATAAACTCCACAAAAAAAAAACCTGCAAGTCAAATCTAAGAGCATATTAGAAGGAGTATACATTATAACCAAACTGACTTCAATCCAGGGATGAAAGGTTGGTTCAATAAAAGAAAACAGCAGGGCAGTGTGGAACATGCCTTTAATCCTAGCAGTTGGTGGTGCAGAGGCAGGGGAATCTCAGTGAGTTTGAAACCAGCCTGTTCTACAGAGTGAGTTTTAGGATAGTCAGGTTTACACAGAGAAAATCTTTTTGAAAAAAAGGAATAATAACTTCAACTCAACACAAACTGCTTCAGAAAAGAAATCTCATGGTCATCTCAGTCAGTGCAGAGAAGTCACCTTGAGTTGTGATAAATTCTCTGAAGGGACCGCAAACAGAAGGATCATTCGTGAAAACAGGAAAGAAGAAAAATGACAAACTACTACCATAACAATGCTAAGTGGGGAAACAATATTATTTCTCAAACCTGGAGAGAGAAAAGGTTGTGAACCTGCTCTCTCATTCTTACTTCATGTTATGCTCAAAGTCTCAGTCAGAGTAAAAAGAGAAGGGACAGAAAAGAAAGGGATATCAATAGTAAATGAAGGAGTCCAACGTATATACATAATAAATTCATAAACTTAAAATACTCTAAAATATCAACCAGAAAGCTGTTAAACCATAAAATACTTTCATCAACAAGCAAGATATAAAGTAAACTTATGACAGTCAGCAAATTGTCTGTGTAAAAGTAACAAACTTACTAAGACAGAAATCAAGGTGAAATTCAATTCAAAATTTCAAAACAAATAAATCACCCAGAAAACAGTTTAAGCAAGATGTAGTTGAAAACTGCTTGTTCATTTTTAGCTGCTCAGACCTCTGAATTAACCACACAGAAACTATATTATTTGAAATACTCTTTGGGCAATAGCTTAAGCGTATTTCTGGATAACTTTTTTTGCATCTTTTATTTATTTATCAATTAAATTTATTATAGTTTAAAAAATAACAATGCAAGTTCCCACTCCCATCCCTCCTCCCAGTCCCTTCATACACCCTCACACCCCACCCCCATCTAATCCTCAGAGAGGGTAAGGCACATTGCTTTGTGGAAGGTCCAAGGCCCTCTCTATATTTAGGCTGAGCAAGGTTTACATCCAAAAAGAATAGGATCCCTAAAACCCAGTACATGCAGTAGGGATAAATCATGGGGCCACTCCCAGTGGCCCCTCAGTCTGCCGCAGCCATGCAACTGTCAACCTCATTCAGAGGGACTAGTCTGGTCCTATGCTTGTTCCTTGCCTGTCCTGCTGGAGTTGGTGAGGTTTCATTAGCTCAGGTAGACTGTTTCAGTGGGTGAACCAACCCATCATGGTCTTGACCTCTTTGCTTGTATTCTCATTCCTTCCACTCTTCAACTGGACTTTGGAAGCTCAGACCAGTGCTCCAATGTGGATCTCTGCCTCTGTTTCTATCTGTTCCAGAAGGAAGGGTCTATGGTGATCTTTAAGATAATCATCAGTCTGATTACAGGGCAAATCAAGATCGGGGCCCCCCTCCTCTATTGTTTATGGTCTTACCTGGGGTCATCCTTGTGGATTCATGGGAATTTCTCTAGAGCCACGTTTCTGCTAACCCTATAATGACTCCTTCAATCAAGATAACTCTTTCCTTGCTCTCATCTCTGTCCTTACTCCAGCTTGACTATTCTGTTCCCTCAAATTCTCCTCAACCCTTCACTTCTCCCCTTCTCTTTCCCTTCTAGCCTCCCTTCTCCCCACAACCCCCATGCTCCCAATTTTGTCAGGCAAGCTTGTCTTTTTCAAACTTCCAGGTGAGTTTATATATGTTTTTCTTTGGGTTCACCTTATTAGTTAGCTTCTCTAGGATCATGAACTATAGGCTCAATGTCCTTTGTTTATAACTAGTATCCGCTTTGAGTGAGCACATACCATATTCATATTTTTGATTCAGGGTTACTTCACTCAGTATAGTGTTTTCTTTTTAATTGCAACCATTTGAAAGCAAAAATCAAGATATCATTGTTTTCTACCGCTTAGTAGTACTCTATTATGTAAATATGCCACATTTTTTATCCATTTTTCAGTTTAGAGACATCTAGGTTGTTTCCAGGTTATGGCTGTTACAAATAATGCTGCTGTGAGCATAGTTGAACAAATGCTTTTGCAGTATGATTGAGAATCTTTTGAGTATGTGCCCATGAGGGGTATTGCTGGATCCTGAGGTAGTTGATTCCCAGTTTTGTGAGAAATCGCCATACTGATTTCCAGATGTGGGGTTGGAGAAGATCTTTTCCCATTAAGTAGGCTGCCTTTTCATCTTGACTGTTGACTCTGCCCTTTTTTTTTCAGAAGCTTTTCAGTTTCAAGAGATCCCATTTATTTATTGTTGTTCTCAGTGTCTGTGCTATTGGAGTTATATTTAGAAAGTGTCTCCTGTGCCCATGCATCGAAGACTACCAACTACTTTCTCTTCTATCAGGTTCAGTGTGGCTAAATTTATATTGAGGTATTTAATCAATTTGGATGTGAGTATCGTGCGTGGTGATAGATATGGATCTATTTTCATTCTTCTACATGTTGACATTCAGTTATACCAGCACCATTTGTTGAAGATGCTTTATTTTTTTCCACTCTAAAATTTTTGCTTCTTTCTCAAAAATCAGGTGTTCATAAGTGTATGGATTAATAATCTGTATATTCAATTTGATTACATTGGTCAACCTCTCTGTTTTTTTGACAATGCCAAGCTGTTTTCATTACTATAGCTCTGTAATAGAGTTTCATGTCAGGGATGGTAATGTCTCTGGAGGTTTCTTTATTATACAGGATTGTTTTGGAAATCCTGGGTTTTTTGTTTTTCCAAATAAAGTTGATTATTGTCTTCTCCAGATCTGTGAAGAATTTTGATGGGATTTTGATGGGGATTGCATTGAACCTATAGATTGCTTTTGGAAGGATTGCCATTTTTACTATGTTGATCTTAGCTACCCATGAGCATGGGAAATATTTCCGTTTTCTGCTATCTCTTTAATTTCTTTCTTCAAAGACTTAATGTTATGGTCAAATAGGTCTTTCATTTCTTTGATTTGTGTTGCCTCAAGATATTTTATGTTATTTGTGGCTATTGCGAAATGTGATGTTTCTCTGTTTTCCTTCTCATCTTCATTATCATTTGTATATAAGAAGGCCACTGATTTTTTCTTTTTTTAGTTGATCTTATATCCTGCCATATCACTGAAGGTATTTATCAGCTGTAGGAGTTCTCTGGTAAAGTTTTTAGGGTCACTTATATACACTATCATATCCTCTGCAAATAATAAAAGTTTGACATCTTCCTTTCTAATCTGAATCCCCTTGATATCCTTTTGCTTTCTTATTGCTATTGCTAAAACTTCTAGAACTATGTTGAAGAAATATGGAGAGAGTAAGTGAACACCCTTGTTTCATTCCTGATTTTAGTGGAATCATTTTGAGTTTCTCTCCATTTAATTTGATGTTGGCTGTTGGTTGGCTGTATACTGCATTTACTATATTTAGATATATTCCTTGTATCCCTGATCTCTCCAAGAACTTTATCATGAAGGGGTGTTGGATTTTGTCTAATGCTTTTTTGGCATCTAATGAAATGATTATATGCATTTTTTTCTTTCAGTTCATTTATATGATATATTACCCTGAATCTCTGGGATGAAGCCCACTTGATCATGGTGGATGTTTTTGTTGTTGTTGTTGTTGTTGGTGGTGGTGGTGGTGGTGGTGGTGGTGGTTTTTTTTTTTTTAATTTGTTCTTTGATTCAGTTTGCCAGTATTTTATTGAGTATTTTTGCATCCATGTTCATGAATGAGACTGGTCTGTAATTCTCTTTCTTGGTTGAGTCTTTGTGCGGTTTTGATATCAGGGTAACTGTTACCTCAGAAAAAGCTATTGGCAATGTCCCTACTGTTTCTATTATGTCGAACACTTTGAGGAATATAGGTATTAGTTCTTCTTGGAAGTCCTGGTAGAATTCTGCACTAAAACCATCCGGCCCTGGTCTTTTCTTGGTTGGGAGGTTTTGATGACAGGAAGCTATTTTCTTCCACTTTATAGGTATATTTAAATTGCTCACCTTGTCTTGATTTAATTTTTGTATATGGTATCTATCTAAAAAATTCTTCATTTCTTTTACATTTTCCAGTTTTGTGAAGTACAGATTTTTGTAGTATGACCTAATGAGTCTCTGGATTGCCTCAGTGTCTGTTGTTATGACCCCCTTTTCATTTCTGGTTTTCTAAATTTGGATGTTGCCTCTTTGCCTTTTGATTAGTTTTATAAGGGTTTGTCTGTCTTGTTGACTTTCTCAAAGAACCAGCTCTTTGTTTCATTGATTCTGTGTATCATTTGTTTGTTTGTTTGTTTGTTTCTATTTTGTTGATTTCAGCCCTCAATTTGATTATTTACTGTCTTCTACTACTTGTGGGTGAGTCTGCTTCTTTTGTTCTAGAGCTTTCAGGTGTGCGGTTAAGTCACTAATGAGAGCTTTTTCCATTTTATTTATGTGGGCACTTAGCGGTATGAACACTCCTCTTAGCACTGCTTTCATAGTGTCCCACAGTTTTGGATATGTTGTGCCTTCATTTTCATTTTTAATTCAAGGAAGTCTTTAATTTCCATCTTTATTTATTCCTTGATCAGGGGTGGCTCAGTAGTTCACTGTTCAATTTCCATGTCCCTGTAGACTTTCTGAAAGTATATTGTTGTTAAATTCTAACTTTACTCCATGGGGATCCGATAAGACACAGGGATTACTCCAATTTTTTTGTATATGTGGACTTTTGCTTTGATACTGAGCATGCGATCAATTTTAGAGAAAGTTCCATGAGGTGTTGAGAAGGTATAACCTTTTGTGTTTGGGTGGAATGTTCTACACACATCTGTTAAGTCCATTTGATTCATGTCATCTATTAGTACTCTTATTTCTCTGTTCGGTTTCTGTCTGATTAACCTGTCCATTGGCAAGAGTTGGAGTGTTGAAGTCTCCTACTATTAGCGTGTGGTGTTTGATGTGCAATTTAAGTTTTAGTAATGTTTCTTTTGCATGTGTGGGTGCTCTTGTATTAGGGGCATAGATGTTCAGGATTGAGACCGCATCTCAATTGGTTCTGTTATGAGATTAAAGTGTCCTTCTCCATCTCTTCTGACTGATTTTAGTTTGAAATCAACTTTGTTAAACATCAGGATAGGTACACCTACTTGTTTCTTATTTCCAGTTGATTGGAAAACTTTTTCCCAACCACTTACTCTGAGGTAGTCTTTGTCTTTGATGTTGAGGTGTGTTTCTTGTATACAGCAGAAGGCTGGATCTTGTTTTCATATCTATTCTCTTAGCCTGCATCTTTTGATAGGTGAATTGAGTGCATTGATATTAATGACCAGTGGCTGTTAATTCCGGCTATTTTTCGGTAGTGGTGTTTGTATGTTTCCCTTCTTTGGGTTATGCTGGTGGGAGGTTATCAGATGCTGGTGTTTTTGAGGGTGCAGTTAGCTTCCTTGGTTTCAGGTTTTCCTTCTAACACTTTCTGTGAGGCTGAATTTGTGGATATGTATTGTTTAAATTTGTTTTTGTCATGAAATATCTTGTTTTTCCATTGATGGTGAGTGATAACTTTGCTAGGTATAGTAGTCTTGGCTTGCATCTGTAGTCTCTTAGAGTCTGCAGCACATCTATCCAATACCTTCTGGCTTTCATAGTATCCACTGAGAAGTCAGGTGTTATTCTGATAGGTTTACCTTTATATGTTACTTGACCTCTTTCCTTTGCAGCTCTTAATATTCTCCATTTATTTTGTATGTTTTATGTTTTGATAATTATATGGCAAGATAATTTTTTTTATTTTTGATTCAGTCTATTTGGTGTTCTTTAAGCTTCTTGTACCTTCATAGGGATATCCTTCTTTAGGTTGATATAGTTCTTTTTTATGATTTTGTTGAATATATTTTCTGTGCCTTTGATCTGGAGTTCTTCTCCCTCTTCTACCCCATTATTCTCAGATTTGATCTTTTCATGTAGTCCCAGATTTCCTGGATGTTATGTGTTAATAATTTGTTGGATTTAATGTATGTTTTGTTTTGTTTTTTGGCCAGTGAGTCTATTTCCTCTATAGTATCTTCAGCACCTGAGATTCTTTCTTCTATCTCTTGTATTCTGTTGGTTATACTTGTCTCTGTAGTTCCTGTTCATTTACCCAGATTTTCCTTATCCAGAATTCCCTTGGTTTGTGTTTTCTGTATTACCTCTATTTCAGTCTTCATGTATTTAACTGTTTCCTTTACCTGTTTGTTTTATCTTGGGTTTTTTTTTTTGAGGGATTTATTACTTTCTTCCAATTTTTTGTTTGTCTTCTCTTCTATTTCTTTAAGGGAGTTTTGCATTTCCTCTTTTTTTTTTTCATAAAATCTTTTTTTTTAAAGATTTATTTATTTATTATGTATACAACATTCTGCCTTGATGTATGCCCACACGCCAGAGAAGGGCGCTAGATCTCAGTACAGATGGTTGTGAGCCACCACGTGGTTGCTGGGAATTGAACTCATGACCTCTGGAAGAGCAGCCAGTGCTCTTAACCTCTGAGCCATCTCTCCAGCCCTGCATTTCCTCTTTAAATGTCCCCATCACTTTCATAAAGTTAGGTTTAAAGTCGTTTTCTTCTGCTTCTTCTGGGTTAGGATGATCAAGTCTTCCTGTTGTGTGAATGCTGGGTTCTGGTGTTATTATGTTACTTGTAGGTTGTTGGAGGAATTCTTGCACTGGCACCTACCCATCTCTTATTTTAAATGAGGCTGGCAGTGTCTTTCTGTCTTGGTCCAATCCTTGCAGTGGCTGTCTGAGAGTTTAGGAGTTTTTCTTGGTCTGCTCTGTACTGTCAGTATCTGTCTCAGAAAGCCTCTGAGGTCTCTATAAATCTGTTCTCTTCATCTTCCCTCCTGGTTTGCTCTCTTTGTGCTCTCTTAATCCCCTCACTGTGGTAGCAAGCTCTTGGTCTCCTCAGTATTATAGTAAGCTCTCAGCTCTTAGGAGGGGTGTGGAATGTAGCTTGGGGGTCCAGTGGATGGGTTTGGGCTTGGGGGGAGCCTAGCCATAGGAAATGCCCTGCTGGTTGGCTCGAAAAGCCAAAGGAGTTGGGGGAGGTGCCCAGGTTTTTGTCCCACAGTGGAGGTACAAGAGAGTGAGGTGTCTCACCGTGTGGCTGTTCACTCACTTCTTAAGTCCCTTCAGTACTGGAGTAGCTGTGTTTCAGAGTTCATCCAAGATTGCAGGAAGATAGGTGGGTTTGGGGACAGAGTGTGGCTAGTAGCTTGGGGTGTCCAGCAGATGGGTTTGGGTTTGTGGGGGGGCCTAGCCACAGGAAACTCCCTGCTGGCTGGCTAGAAAAGCTGGGAAGGTTGGGGGAAGAGCCCAGGTTTTTGTCCCACTGTGGAGGTGCTGAGAGTGAGGCATCTCACCATGTGGCTGCTCACTCACCTCTTAAGTCCCCTTGGTATTGGAACAAGCTGGGTTTCCCAGTAAGAGTTTTACAATAAAATTTACAAGAGATAAATAAACAGGCAACTTGAACATATAGAACATGATTCATGTTATGTGAGAAAAATAAAATATAAAGTAAATATTGATTAACTTATTCAATTTAGATTCTCTATCTAATGACCTTCTATAGGAAATATCCACTAAAGAGAAATGTTCAAAAATACTGGAATGATTCAGTAATGAATGAAATGAAAACTGCAGAGAGACAATCAATAGAAGGAAAAAAAAACTGTTGAATTAAATCAGCCACTATGCTTTAAAAATGTGTTGATCTCAGAATAGAAGCCATGGTATGTGCTACATTGGAGAAGAAGTTTTGCTTTTTTTTCCCATAGGAAACTAAAAGCTATGGATTTTTTAAAACTAAATAGATATCAGATACTTTATATACTAATGCTTCAACATATGTTCATCATTAACTCAAGAGCCTCAGATGGACCATTTCTTGTTACTTGGAGAGGAAACTTGGGTAATTATCCAGGTGGCTAGATGTCTCTGTTATTGCTATAGCTTTGGAAGTTGATTTCTCTACACTTTGTGTTTACCGAGGTAATGCTATATCCTTTTCAGATATTTGATGGGGTTAAAGGCTACATAGCTATAGTTGCAACTTTCCTTGTTACCAAATTCAGAAAAGAAACTTACATAAGAGATGTGAAATTTATAAGGTTAAAAATCATAAAAGCTTAAGTTGTTTATCTAAAAAGATGCCTCATGGTCTAAAAAGATATTTTTAGGATGGTAATACAAGCTATGATAGAAATGGTTCAGCAAGTTCATCAAGATAAGATGGATAATAGAGTACTTTCTCTGAATATGCTAAATATAAGTGGATTATATATTGTAAATATAATTCTTATTATATATAGTTTTATTATGTTAAAGTTAAAAACCTTTCCCTTATATTTAGACAAGTAGGGGAAAAGTTGTGGAATATGTACACTGTCTGATGACATATTGCTCTGATTTGTGTAATAAAAACTGTACGGTTAATAGCTAGGCATGAGAAATAGGCAGAGACAGGAAGAATAGATAATCTAGATGCACATGACATAGCATCGAGACCCAGAACAAGTCAGGCACCCAAAATAGGAAAGAGATAACAGCCACATGGTAGAACATAGATTAATAAAATTATGGATTAATTTAAGCTATAAGCACTAGTAGGGCAAGCCTAAGATAAGGTTGAGTTTTCATAATTGATAAGTCTCTGTGTAATTATTTGTGAGCTGTTGGCCCAAAGGAATGTCTGATTACAAACTACTGAATATGGAGCATTGTCTTAAACCTTATTTGTGCAAGTCAACTTAAATGAATTTTTTGACAATCAATAAAATTTGAGTAACAAGCAAGTTTTGATTGCAACAAATGTAGAGAGACAGAGATAGCAGCAATGAAATGATAGCAAGAATGAGGGAAGGAAGTTAAAGGCAGAGAGGAGGAAGGAAAGGAGAGAAGGGAATTACAGAACCAATATTATAGAGGAAAGAAATAGTAAACTGAGACTGAGATGGACCTAACATCTTGTTTAACATATTCTTCAACATTCTCCCACAGAGATTTTGTTTTCCTGCTTTTATAAAAGTACGGGTATTTTTATTGTTAAAAACAATTGTCCTCTAAAGACAGGATTTTTATCTTTTTTTTTCTCTCCCTCACCTCCTCCAGTCTCTCTTCCCCAACTTCCCTTCTCCCCCTCTGCCTCTATTGAAAGATGAGCAGGCCTCAGAGACATCAACCAAAACCACATAACAATATACAATCAGAGCAGGCACATTCATACCATCATAGCAATGCTGGACAAGACAACCCAGTAGGAGGAAAAGTGTCCCATTAATAGTCAGAGACAGCCCTCTTTCCCACTTTAAAAACACCCACAAGAACACCAAGCTATTTAGTCTTAATATATATGCAGAAGACCTAGGGCAGATCCCTTCGGGTTCCCTGATTTCTGCTAGATCCCATGAGTTCAGGACATTTGATTCTGTGGGTCATGTTCCTGTGGTATCCCAGATTCCTCTCCTCCACAACACCCAAGCTCTGAGTAAATGTTTGGCTGTGGGACTGCATCTGTTCCCATCAGTTTTTGGATGAAGTCTCTCTGGTCTCTTTGATGAGGATTCTCTAACCTCTGGTCACAGAATACTCTGCAGGAGGGCAAACTGTAGGACAAAGGTTTTATTTATGACTGTGTGACAGAAATTCCTGCTGGCCTGGCACCAAAAGGTTAGCAAACAACCTCAACTACCCATGAATCCAGCTGAATGGCATAGCTTTGTAGTTAGCACCAGCCCCAATCCATACTTTGTGATACAGATGCCTTTTGCTGCCCTTCGTGAATATTGTCTGAGAGTTTCCCACGGATACACAGCCTATGCAAAACTTGGTTAAGGGAAATTCAGAAAACTGTGGTACCACATAAATCAGGTATTTTCCCTTGGCATTGTATTTTTGGAAGCTTCATTCAGGTTGTTTTGAAATATGGAATTCTACTAGCTAAAGTGTAAACAGGGAAAAATTAAAATGTAAAGGGCTAAGAAAAAGTGCTTCAGTCCACGGAGGCTGAGTCCCCTGAGACTGTAATAGCTAAATTCATTCTCAAGGTTTTCAGAGTCTTCATTTAAGCGACCCCTGCGAACCTATGCATCAGCGCCATGGTACCAGCGACATGGCTGCTTTGGTGTCCTAATACCTCCACAGAAGATAGCTGGGTCAGGATCTGTCTCCCGTTTCTAGGGTTCTTTGCTAGAATTACTCTCATAGATTCCACGGAGTTTCCATTTTACTAGGTTTCCACCTTGCTCCTGAAATGTCCCCCAATTTTCTCCCTCACCCTGAACTGATCCCTCCTGTTTCCAAGCCCACTTGTCCCCAGCCAACACTTGAAATCTATTCTATTTTCCCTTCCCTGGGAGATAGTTTTATCCCCTCTTAAGCCACTCTTGTTATTCTCTCTGGGTCTGTAGACTAGAGCATAATTAAACTTTACAGCTAATATCCACATATGAGTGCGTATATACCATGTTTGTCTTTCTGGGTCTGTTTACCTCACTTGCTATCATTTTTTTCTAGTTCAGTTTATTTATTTGCCTGCAATTTTATATGATTTTATTTTGTTTTTAATAGGTGAGTACTTTAGTGTGCAAATGTATCACATTTTCTTATTCCATTCTTTGGGTGGAGCAACACCTAGGTTGTTTCCAGTTTCTGGTTATTATTAATAAAATTCGTCATGAAATCAAACATTGAAAAGATTCTACTCTGACATGGTTAATTTTATGTGTGGATAATGTTAAATACCAGTAACAGTCTTTTTTGTAAAATGCTAGCCATGGTGTTTCTGTGATTTTCTTATATTACTAATCTACTTTTTATTTTATTCATTCCTACTTTTAAAAGTTAGACTTTTTTATGTTGGTTTATTTGAACTGTTACTTCTCTATTCAATTCTATACCTTTGTTAAAGTACAATTAGTGAATTAAAATTGTGTATATTTAAGATGAAGAGTAATGCTTTGACATATTTGTACTCCATGAAATAATGTCCACAATGAAGCTAATAAACAAATTGGATTTATTTTAAGTTACCAGTGATCTTGTATACACGGATGTAGGGAAAAGTCTTTGGACCCCACACCTGTGTAAGTAATTCTAAATTGTGTAACACTGTTTAAATAAAATGGAAATGGGGTATCCTGCAGTGGTACCTATAGTGTAACAAACTCTGCCAGGCCACAGACCACATGGCCAGGGGTATTAAGAGATCTGGCCCTTGAAGTTCTGCAGGCTTCACGCAAAACACTCTCCACCAATATGCTACATCATTGTTCACCCCACCCTGTATCAGGACCCTCATTGCCAAGCCTTAAGCACAAATGACCAGTTCTGGATGCAGTCCTACCTCTCCTATTATTCTCTTCAATTCCTACAAAAATCTCACTACACCTCCAACTCACTGTCCTTCCTTGTAACTTCAGCCAAATGGTCTGAAAACTCATTTTTAAAAAATTCAACTAACAACCTAACTTAAGAAGCCAAGACCTATCTTAAATCCACAACTAATATTGGAATAATACTTCCAAAGAAATCATCAATCATATAGCAATGGTCACCAACAAGAATAATTAGGAAGTAAAGGATAGTCAAAGCATCCCTGAGCAAGTAGGAAAGTGTTCTTTGGATTATTAGACATGAGCTTAAACTACAATGGTATGATAATCAAAGCCAACTCCATTTGGAGGTGCTTCAGTGTTAATCATATTCTATTGAAGTAAGCAAGTTGTAGCTGCGTGAAGCATATGTGTCGCACTGTCAAGAATAGCCTCAAGTTATTAAAATATTTTAAATGCCATTTTCTGTAGGTCTTTGAAATGTTTAAAGACCATGCATCTATGTAAAATATCTTTTAACCTTGAAAATATACCTAATGTGACTATAAATTTGATAACTATAGATGACTAACTACTAACCTGTATTTTTATATACTTTACACTTTTAAATGAGCTGCATAAGAACAATACCCAAAGCGAGAATGGAAATGTACATACGGAATAATGAAATTCAATTTTGTTTCAATAAACCAAAATCCATACCAATGTAAAATATTTTAAGATTAAGAGTTGTGGTTTTTTGGATTAAAGTAGATTAAAAATATACCTTTATCTTATTTCTATATCATATCCTCTTTTCATTTATAAAGAGATATTTCAATTTAAATCTTTTTAATCCCATTGTCTAATTATAACCAATAGCAAGTTGTAGCCAACTCCCTCCCCTTAAATGATAACAAACATCCATAACCCATGTTTTGGGAATGTGGACATTGCATTCTCCAAACTACTTCCTATTGTCTGATTGTTGGTATCATTAGGGGAACATTGAGAAAACGGGGATAATAATGAAATCCTGGATGGTGTAGTCCATAACATTGTACTATCTCAGTCAATAGCCTTGAAGTTCTTTTTGATGCAAAATTTGAGGAGACAATAACAGGGGCATTTTGAAATGCTGGATTACCTGCACTACACATTTTTATTCGTATGTGGTCCTCTTGTCCTGAAAATATATACACTTTCAAAGTTAGCATGCTTTGTATGTATAAATATGTGCTGTGCACAAGTCGGCTGAATTTTTTGTTTTGCTTTATGTTTGAGCAGGTAAAATGTACATTATGTTTCCTGTAGTTCTTCTAGCTATTTTTTTTATTTTTGTAGATACAGTTTTCTGAGTGTCTTCCCTGATCAAACCTGATTTTTTTTAACCCAGAATGAACCCACATCTTCTTGTTTCCTGTAGAAATAAAAGCATAGCCTCTCCCAAAGCAACACACATTTTGACTTATATTTTGAAGTCAAGATATTTTTAAAATATATAGGCTGGTTTAATTATAATCCAGTGTCTCTTAGTAACTAACAAAGTTAAAGACAACTCAATAACATATAGAACCAAGACTCTCTGTGTATTTCCCATCTTTATGTGTTTTTTCCTTTTATATTACTTTTTTCCTTTTTCAACAACTTTATTTTATTATTTTAAAATCATTTTTTATGACTATTGAATCATTTTTTCTCTCCCAAGCCTTTGTACATTTTTAAATATATTGCAACCTGTTTACAGGCTTTTTTTCTGTCTGAAATTGTCTTTGTTGTGTATCTATTATCTCTTTATGACCACATGAGCCTTTAAACTGCTAAGCCATATGGCTACGACTTCTGCCTCTGTTTTGTTGGCTGGCTCTACCCTGCTGGATTCCTAGAGAATCTAGCTTCATGGCAGAAGTACCAGCAAGATTCCACAATTACTGTCCAAACTCTTGGGAGATGTTGGGTCCACATTGCATCCAAGTAGTATATCACCTGCCGCTCATAAGCCCCATTTATAGCAGGAGGGCCTCTTTAAAAGGTTGCACACATTTTTTTTTCTGCTAGCAATGAGCCAGTCAGGAAGCCTTCTCCTAATGGAGCTACACCTTTACTTGCTGCTAGCCTATATGTGGAAGGGCAGTTTCCAAGAAGTCAAGTTTGACTCAGTTTTTGTGTGTTTAGAACCCTTTCCTAAGTTAGGTCACGTCTTATGTGGAAATTCTGACCCAATGTTGGCAAAACATAGATTAATATAAATGGGTTAATTATAGTTGTAAAAGCTAGTTAGTAATAAACCTGAGCTATCAGCCAATCATTTCTAATTAAGATTAAGCCTTTGTGTCTGTTATTTGGGAAATGAAAGGTTAGAAAGAAAGTCTGCCTACAAAGAAGTCCCTTTGGAATGGAGAAAGTTGCTTATGAACCTTTTCATAGCATTTTTCATCTCTTTATTTCTCAATGTATAAATGGCTGGGTTTAGGAGAGGTGTAAAAACAGAGTAAAACACAGCAAAAAATTTGTCCAACCAGGTGATATTGAGTGGCCACACATAGATGAAGATACAGGGTACAAAAAATATCATAACTACTGTGATGTGGGCACTGCATGTGGATAGGGCCTTAGATGCACCAGATTTAGAGCTCTGGCGAACAGTGATAAGAATATATGTATAGGAAATGAGCAACAGAATGAAACATGTTACAGCCACAACCCCACAGTCAGCATTCATTAATGTATGTAAATAATGAGAATCTATGCATGCTAACTTGATTACCAATGGCATATCACAGAAAAAGCTGTCAATTTCTTTTGGACCACAAAAAGGTAACCGGACAATCACGACTATGTAACTTATACCATGTATAAAGCCAGTGGTCCAGGAAGTCAACACCAACCCAATGCATCTTTTCAGGTTCATAATGGTAAAATAGTGGAGTGGTTTGCAGATGGCCACATAGCGGTCATAAGCCATCACCACCAACAGTACCATCTCTCCTGCAGCAATGCAATGGGCAAAGAAGACCTGGGACATGCAGCCTGCAAAAGAGATGGTCTTGTTTTCCCTGAGGAAGTCGGATATCATCTTTGGAGTAGTAATAGAAGAAAGCCACATATCAACAAAGGACAGATTGGCCAACAAAAAGTACATGGGAGAATGGAGATGGGGGTCAGTGGTGATTAAAACAAGGATAACAATATTTCCAGACACGATGAGCAGATAAAGTACCAAAAACATCACAAAGAGTATGACCTGAACACTCTGTGAGTGAGCAAGTCCCCAAAATATAAATTCTGACACCAAGGACTGATTGCCTCCTTCCATTTCACTGAGTCCTCAGAAGTGATCTACAAATTAAGAAAGATTATGAATTAGCCATATGAGGAAGGCTACTCTCTTTATAGAACTTAACATTCACTTTGAAACTTACCGAGATAAAAATACATACATATAAAGAGAAATCTAAGGCAACAATGAGTGACACTGCTGCCCAAGTCAAAGCTAATGAGCCAAGAGCAACTTCCCACAAAGAGAAGCATCAGGTGTGTCTATTACCCATACACTCTATCAGGATTTTTTTCTATTAACAGAGCAATACAGAAACAGGACAGCAATGTGAAAACCAACCACAAAACAAAGCAAAATATGTGGTTTCTTAAATAAGCTGTCTGAATTTGTCACTAGCAATCATAACATTCCCCAATGGAAATAAGAGTTAATATTGGAAACTGGTGGGGAGTTCGTTTGAATAACAGTGCAAATGGTCTGATAGGATGCTAAAATTTTTGGCCGCATACTTAATTTTCTCATTGGGTATCAGTAGAATTATTTCTGTGACATTGGTAAATTTAAATTTTGCTTAAAACTATAAAGTAAATGATTTGAAAACCTCAGTGAGGAAGCATTAGGAACAGAACACCATATAAGATGTACATAAATACCAGGCTAAAATGTACAAACCAGGTTCACAAGCTGGGTGGTGGAAGCGCACACTGTTAATCCCAGAATGTGGGAGGCAGAAACAGGTAGATCCCTGTGGGTTCGAGGTCAGCCTTATCTGAGTTTGTTCCAGGACAGGATCCAAAGCTACAGAGAAACCCTGTCTTGAAAAACCAAAACCAAAACAAAAAAATAAAAGATAAGTTCACAGTTGTTCATTAATAAATGTATACCATTGAACTTATCTATTCAACTAAACTGATTAACAAAATACCACTGCAAATACCTGTAGGAACAGATTGACCAAAGAATACAACAAAGCATATTCAGATCTGAGCACTGAAAATCACAATTAGTTCAATCTTAGCAGTATAAAATTTGATCTTAAATTGCATAAACTAATCTTGAGAGCCCTTACATTTTGAAATATTATAGTTTCCTGACATGAGTAATATATCATTTGTCATCAATCTATCATCGGTATATTTTTTTCATTTATCTATTGATCATTTTTGTTCTTTTAAAGAGCAGAATAAATTACATAAACAAGCAAGAATAGCTGTTCTTTAACTGCCATCTTTTGATGAGTATGATATTGTTTTTCAGTAACCAACAATCACTCACATCAAAGCACAAGCAGGGTGCTTACACTGATCTAGTGGACAATACTCAAGCCAGATACTGGGTAGTCATTACCCCTTTCTGCTCACTATATTGACTCTCATGTTGCTTTTCAACTTTATTTTATCCTAGATCAGATGAACAATGAAAGCCCTGAATTCATCATCAGAATTATTTTACATTACCATTTTCTAAGGACTGAGAGGGTTGGAGTAAGAATGAAAAACAAGAAAGTTTTGAAAATGTCAGATAACATTACCATCTGCTATAGAAGCATGTTGGCAGGTAAGTAAACACACATGCCTTTCAGAGATTTACCAAATATGTAAGGAAAATACACCATTTATACAGCAGAATTCTTGTTCCTTGAAACTTTTTATTTTTTCAATCTTTCAGAAAGTTTCTGGTTAACCTGAATTATTTGGTTTTGTTTTTATTATTTCTTTAATTTTTAATATTATGATATAAATGTAACATTTCTTCCTTCCCTTCCCTATCTCCGGATTCTTCCAAATTCTCTTCTTTGTTCTCCTCCATATTCATGACTTCTTTTTTAATTGTTTTAGCATAAATGCATTCTTTTTCTTTAGGAAGTCTACTTCTCCAACTCAGTATCCTTTAGATCAGCAGTGAGTCTTTGTTGAAGCCTCTTAGGTTTTTCCCATTCCATTTTAGCATATCTATTGGTGTTGGGTTTGTTGAGCTCAATTTTGAAAATCATGAGAGAACTGTACTCGCTAAGAGAGAGTAATCATTTACAGAGCTATGTCAGACTGTCCTTTGGGACCTCTGCTGCAAAGTAGAACCATGTCTCAAGTAATGCCTTTTAAACAATCTCCTCTAGTATTATAGATGTAGGACACTGTTGTATCAGGCCTCTGTGAATGCAAAGTATCTTATAGCTACTCATAGAAGTGACCATACTTTAACAGACTTATTTTAATGATATTACTCAGACTGCTATGTTTCCATGTGATGATTGAGAAGCTAGTATAAATGGTACCAAATAATAGAATAGCTTAAAGATTGTTAATCATTAAATTTAATAATGGGTTATGAAAATACATAGTAAAGTATACACATAATAACCATTAAGCTGTAAAAGAATCCAAATAAACTGTATGTTGAAACAATTTTATTTGTAAAGTTAAGGCCAAAGATTTTTAATGTTCATTTGAAATAGTTGCGTAATATATGTCTTTACACACACGTGTGTGTGTGTGTGTATTTGCACATATGTATTTATTGGAACATATAAATTTTCACAAACAGATTTATAGATATTTACACACACATACATATCACCTTTCTTTTTTTTGGTTTTTTTTTTTGGTTTTTCGAGACAGGGTTTCTCTGTGGTTTCATATCACCTTTCTTTAAAATATTTACTACTATAAAGTTCAAATATACCCATTTGGCAACTATGAAATATATAAATGGAAAGGACACATTCAGTATGGGAATTGTTTTTCAGGATCATAACAACTACTTCACTCTTCTTTTTTTTTTTTTGCCCATGATCTATTAGTATTTTCAAAGAGCTAATGAAATATGTTTATTAAAATGTCTCTGTAATTCTTGAATCTAAATTAGTAATAATTCTCCAAGAAAATCTAATATTTAATTACATGTATAATAAAAAATTAATGAACAGAAGCAAACTGAATAATCATCCTAAGAATCTAAAAGTAAATTAATATTTTATTATATTTTTCAATGTTTTTGTACTGATTGGCCTTCTATCAAAATAGTAAATTTTGTAACAGTCTCAATATTTGAATTTCTGTATTTATGGTTATAGTCATAATTACACAACTTAAGAAGATAACATGTGATAGATACTGATGACTATGTGTTTAAATAACCCCATATTAAATTGAATATATAACAATCTTTAAGCTATTGTAATATTTGGTACCATTTTTACTAGCTTCTCAAACATCACATGAAAATAAAACATTCTGAATAGTAGTAGCTTATAATACCTTGCTTCGTTGGCAGAATGATTGCTGTGTTGTGGATTTTTTACTATATATGTTTTGTTCTAGATTTTGGCTTTATTTTTTTTACTTTTTAAATATGCTTTAATTGGAGTAGAATCACATATGTTTCCCTCTTCAATTTCCTTCCTCAAATGTCTTCCAAGTGCCCCACATATTCTTCCCATGCTACTTCTCAACTGTGTAGCCCATTTTCTTTGATGTTTATTGTTGCACACATGGTTTATGTATGTATGTGTATGCACAAAAGCATACAAATAAAATCTGTTGAGTCCATTTTTGTAGTTGCATATCACTTGGCATTTGACAGAAAATCAGGGGACTCGTTCCTACAAAAATTAATTCTCTTTGTCCTAGCAGACAATGACTGGCAGAAATTTTATATCTGATTTTCACAATTTCCAATTAACTTGCTTTTATTTTTACTCTTATTTTTATGCTGAAAGTTATCTTATCTACTATGCAGTCTTTTATTTAAAATATATTTTATCCAGTTAAGAAGTAGGGAATATTAGGACAATGTTAGCAGTATTTTATGGATTATCAGATAAAGAATGATGACATTCTGGATGTAGATATTAGAGTACATGAAATAGGAGAGGTGGAGAAAATATTTTAATTGACCTCTAATAATGACAGAGGACAAAGAAACCATTCTCATTTCCACATATAGGGGTATAGCTAAAAAGAGATAACCAGAAATATTTTAAGAATTACCTTATGAAAGAATATCAGAGAGATGAGATAACTTACCGTACTCAAAATTTTCTTTCAGATCAGAAAGAAAACATATCTAATGTGTGCTTATGAAGACATCTATATTGTGAAGAGACAGTCTTCCCCTCATTTAGACCTATATTTGCCTCCTGAAATTGTCCCAAGGGTAAAATTCACTTGTATGTTCTGACCCAAATGAGAATGTTGGAGATGATTACTTTGGACATCAATTAGGGATTTTTCTGCTTAAGGTGATACTGTTTGATACATATTTGTGAAAACAGAAAGTGATTAACCCATCTTAGTTATCCCAGCTTTGATTAAAATTAGACAACTTTTCAAAATTATGGTCTTCACCAATAAGGACTAAGGAGATGCTTTCTGATACCTAGTCTCTTAATGTATGTATATAATCAATGAAGATATGTCACCATTTTCTGTAAAAATGTAAGATATGACCGAACAAAACCCATGCTGTGAAAGTAATCATGTCAAGTCTGCATCAAATCTTTGTCGCATGATGTGCTCCATAATTGTATGTGATACTGGCAAGAATGAAGTCTATGCCACAAACATTAACCCCATGGAATATAAACAATTCTATTGTTTTAAAAACCAGAGAGTATACCTTTCACTTCAATTTTAATTTCATTACAGATGGAGTTGCAGTAGATACTGCAGATAACAAAATTAAAGTGCTACAGTTGATTTTTTTTTCCAGTTGGTGTATCTAAATTGTCATTATCCCAACAATTACTCCACAAAGTATCATGTTATTTTGTTGATAAAATGTACATACATGTGTATAGTGTAACTTTATTAGCATCTTTATCCAAATGGGACAACAGTGAATATTAGTAGAAATTTCTTATAAATATTATGTGATGCCAATAGACATAATATAGGCTTCTATAAACCTAAAATAAGAAAAACTGACAAGAACAGGTTCTTAAGTGTACATTAAGGTAGGTGAGTAAGAATATCAACAATATTAAAACTTACATGTGTTCTTTCTAGCCTGGTTTTTTCAATGATACTATCTTTTGTAATTACATGGACTGTAGTATTTTGAATTGTACAAAGCCTGTTTATTTCCCTTTATTATAACAGAATAATTTTCTTCCAGTGATAGTCTTCCTCAAATGATTCACAGAAAAAGACATAAACACTTTAATGTGTTGCAGAAGATTTATTGTCTAAAATTATGCCACCAAAGTCTGAAAATTTTATTTAATGCCCTGGCTCCAAAACTGAAATTCTCAGAAGAAGATTGTATATGAATCCTTCAAAGGAAACCAGAACACATGGTGACTAAGGAGCACAAATTGAGTCATATCATGACTGTGTTTCTCAGATAGAACTTAGAACTATTAGTGGTTTCTCTTGGCTCATTTTAATGCCTTCATGATATTTAAATCAGCAAAATAAAAAATAAGAATTGAGACTTTCTAATATTTAGTCACAGATTTTTTTCTATATATTCTCCAAATACTGATCATCAATATTTTAAATTATTCTCTATTTTTAAACTCATTTACTTCCTGATTAATCTTCCTAGATATTAATTTCTCAATACTATTTTATTTTTCTGACTGTGCTTTGATTTTTTTGTTTCTTTGTTTTGCATTAACACTTCGATTAAATGAGATGCTGAAATTATCCATTGGCTCAAGAAATTATGGCAATGTCCCTCATGTCAGGAATACCCCATTTTTCTTTTATTGGCCAAAGGAAAGCATGTGACACCATAGGACAATTTGCTCTCTCAACCTCGCTCAGGCTGCTTTTGGACTCAGGAGCAGTTTCAGGTAACTGCATGTGTGGTTTACCATTAGCCAAGCAGGTTTCTCAGAAGGACAGTTCACATAAAAACCATTCCCCAGATATGTTAATGCTTTGAAAGTAGAGTGATTATTCTGTGTTATTCTTTCCCATAAAATTACTGTTGTTTCTTCTAGCTGGTAAGAGGTAAGTGGGATGATAAAATTTGTATTTCAGTAAAAGCAACTACAGTGTAGAATTTTATTCATATGTCAATGCTATCAGTAGAAATTCATTATGATGAATTCAATTATGTTATTTTCCTCAGGAAAACAATTGGAAAATCCTGTAAGGTTGCCTTAAATTCTGAGAAGAATTTGGATAAGTAGTATTAAAAAGGATAACCCTTGCAATGAGTATTCAAATATCAATCAATATTATTGACTCCTCCAACCAATTTTTTGGAGTTAATATTTCTTCTCTCTACACACTGATTTAATGTAAATTTTCTTTTTGCACATAATCTAGCATTTTCTTGTCTATGACCTTTATTTAATAACACCTATTTTGGAAAATTTCATTCAAATACAAGTTGCAAACAACTATGGAAATTCTGAGAACCATTAACAGGGTCATCCCATTTCAGAAGCAATGTTTTCCAAATAATGTATTTTTCATATTGGCTATTCGGACAGATTTTTTTCTTAAATATATATTTTAGACTAATATTTTTACTTCTTCCAATAAACTGTTATTTGTTTTCCTTTTTTTATTTCTCCATTCAAGAATTTATACTTCCTCTCCTTCTCCCATTCCTCTCCCGCTCCCCTACTCATCCTCCTCCTTTGCTCTCCCTCCTTAAGAGAGGGCAGGAAACCCCACCCTGTGGGAAGTCCAAGGCCCTAAACCTCCATACGGGTCTAGGAAGATGTGCATCCATATAGACTAGGGTCCCAAAAAGCCAATACATGCAGTAGAAACAGGTCCCAGTGCCATTATTGATGGCTTCTCAGTCAGCCCCCATTGGCAGCCACATTCGGAGAGTCCAGTTTGATCACATGCTCGTTCATTCCCGATCCAGTTAAATTTGGTGAGCTCCCATTAGATCAGGCACACTGTCTTGGTGGGTGAACCAACCCTTCATGGTCCTGACTTCCTTGCTCATCTTCTCCCTCCTTCTGCTCTTCAACTGGACCTTGGAAGCTCAGTCAGTTGCGGGTCTCTGTCTATAGCTACATCCATCAGAGACAAAGATTCTATGGTGATATTCGAGATAATCATCAGTGTGATAGTGGGGTAAGGCCAGTTCAGCCACCCTCTCCTTTGCTGCCCAAGGACCTAGCTGGGGACATCCCTGTGGACACCTGGGATCCCCTTTAGGGCCAAGTCTCTTGCCAACCCTAAAACGGCTCCCTTAATGTAGATATCTTCTTCCCTGCTACTATATCCGCCCTTCCCCCATCTCCACCCTCCTGTTCCCCCAAGATCTACCCAGTCTTTCCCTTGTCCCTTCTCTTGCCCCGTCTCCCATTCCCCGAACCCCAGCACTACCCACACCCCATGCTCCCAACTTTTGCCAAGCAATCTTGTGTGCTTCCAATTTCCAGGAGGATCTAACAATGTTTTTCTTTGGTTTCACCTATTTATTTGACTTCTCTAGGCTTAATGACCTTTGTTTATGGCTAGAGTCCACTAATGAATGAGTACATACTATATTCATCTTTTAGAGTTTGGGTTATCTCACTCAGGATACTGTTTTCTATTTCCATCTATTTGCATGCAAACTTCAAGATGTCGTTGGTTTTTTTTTGTTTGTTTGTTTGTTTTAGTTTTTCCGCTGAGTAGTACTCTAATGTGTATATATTCCATACTTTCTTTATCCATTCTTCCATTGAGGGGTATCGAGGTTGTTTCCAGGTTCTGGCTATTACAAATAATGTTGCTATGAACATAGTTGAAGAAATGCTTTTGTAGCATGATTGGGCAGCTCTTGGGTATGTATATACCCAAGAGTGGTATTGCTGGATCCTGAGGTAGATTGATTCCCAATTTCCTAAGAAACCGCCACACTGATTTCCAAAGTGGTTGCACAAGGTTGCATTCCTACCAGCAATGGATGAGTGTTCCCATTGGTTGACCTGTCCATTGGTGAGAGAGGAGTGTTGAAGTCTCTTACTATTAGTGTGTGGGGTTTGGTGTGTGCTTTGACTTCTAGTTATGTTTCTTTTACATAAGTGGGTGCTTTTATGTTAGGGGCATAGATATTCAGGTTTGAGACTTCATCCTGATGAATTGTTCCTGTTATGAGTATAAAGTGTCCTTCTCCATTTCTTCTGATTGATTTTAGTTTAAAGTCAATTTTGTTAGCTATTAGTATAGCCACACCCACTTGTTTCTTAAGTCCCTTTGACTGAAAAATCTTTTCCCAACCCTTTACTCTGAGGTGATAACTGTCTTCGTAGTTGAGGTGTGTTTCTTGTAAATAGCAGAATGTTGGATTCTGTTTTCGTATCCATTCTCTAAATCTGTGCCTTTTTATAGGTGAATTGAGTCCATTGATATTCAGTGATATTAATGACCAGTGGTTGTTAACTCTGGTTATTTTTTGGTGGTAGAGTTTGAGTCTTTCCCTTTTTGAACTGTGCTGATGGAGGGCTGTTAGATGTCTGAGTTATGTGGGCATTGTTGGCTTTTTTGGGTTGTGATTTTCCTTCTAGTTCTTTCTGTAAGGCCGGGTTTGTGGCTATATTGTTTAAATTAGTTTTTATCCTGGAATATCTTGTTTTCTCCATTGATGGTGAAAGAAAACTTGGCTGGGTATAGTAGTCTGGGCTTGTATCCATGGTCTCTTGTGTCCACAGCACATTTATCCAAGACCTTTTGGCTATCGTGGTTTCCATAGAGAAGTCAGGTATTATTCTGATAGGTTTACCTTTACATATTATTTGACCTTTTTTTGCAGCTCTTAATAGTCTTTCTTTATTCTGTATGTTTTGTGTTTTGATTATTATATGGCGAGGGGATTTTTTTTTATCCAGTCTATTCAGTGTTCTGTATGCTTCTTCTACCTTCATAGGAATATCCTTCTTTAGGTTGGGAAAGTTTTCTTTTATAATTTTGTTGAATATATTTTCTGGGCCTTTGAGTTGTAATTCTTCTCCTTCTTCTACCCCTATTATTCTTAGGTTTGGCCTTTTCATGGTGTCCCAGATTTCCTGGATGTTTTGTGTTAAGAATTTGTTGGATTTTCTGTTTTCTTTGATCAGTGTGTTTAGTTCCTCTATAGTATCTTCAGCATCTGAGATTCTTTTTTCTATCTCTTATATTATGTTAGTTATACTTTCTCTGTAGTTTCTGTTCATTTACCTAGATTTTCCATATCATGGCTTCTCTCATTTTGTGTTTTATTCATGCCTCCATTTCATTTTTCAAGTGTTGAACTGTTTCCATTACCTGTTTGATTGCTTCTTCTTGATTTTCTTGGGTATCTTTGAGGGATTTATTCATTTCTTTTAACTTTTTGTTAGTCTTCTCATCCATTTCTTTAAAAAAGTTTTTTACACCCTGTTTAATGGTCTCTAACACTTTTATAATGTTACATTTAAAGTCTATCTTCTATACTTCTTCTGGATTAGGGTGTTCAAGTATTCCTGTCGTATGTTCGCTGGATTCTGGTGTTATGTTGCTTTTCAGGTTGTTGGAGGAATTCTTGCATTGGCGCCTGCCCATCTCTTCCTTCAAATGCTGTTAGGAGAGTCTTGGTGGTTTGGTCTGATCTTTGCTGTGGCCTACTCTGTACTTAAGGGTTTTTCTTGGCCTGCCCTCCCTTAGGTCCCCTCAGCACTGGAGTTGGCTCTCAGATCGTCTCCACCTTGAAGTAGGCTGTGGTGGTGGATCTAAGGACCACATAGATGGAAAGAAGTGCTTGGGGGGCAAGCTGGGATGGGATAAGTAGAGAAAGGCATTAGCCAGAGGGAAGCCGGTAAATGGTTAGAAAGTTTAAGGGATTGGACGTTGCCCGGGTTCCATTCCCTGGGCATCTGACCAGCTGTTCGGGTATTCACTTACCCCTCTGGATGGTTGGATCTCCTGGAACAAGAGCAGGGCCACTTTCTGGCCAGGGACCTTGCAGACAAAAGGATGGGCTTGCTAGGTGCAGGCTCAGTGGAATTAAGAAACTCCTGCAACAATTACACTCACCACTTTGTCCCTAGACCCTCAGCCCCAAAGCAGACTGAGTTGGGGGATCCTATGACACTGCAAATGGAAAAGGGTTTTGGGGGCAAGCTGGGATGGGATAAGAAGAGACAGGCAGTAGCTGGGGAGAAACCCTGCTGAAAGGCTTAAAATGTTATTTTAAACTTAAAAAAATGAAAAAATGAAGGCCCAGGATTTTTTTAACAAGTCCAGGATCAAACAATAGACCTGTGCTTAAACACTGATCTTCATTTTCCATCTACATGATTACTAAAATCTCTAGATGTTTAAAAAAAATAAAAAATGTATATGAAAAGCACATTTAATGTTTGATTATAAAGTAAATAATGTAAAGATTTTAGTAACTAGTAATGCTTTATCTTTCATTATTTTTATAAGCATTGTGTATGATTCACTAGAACTCCTTCAGTGAATAAAAATTAATAATAGAATTAATATAAACTTTTAAAATTTATGGAATCTTATTAAGGACCATAAATTAGCTTTGAGGGGCTTTTATTGTTTAAAAGCCCCTAGATGAAGATTTCATTTTGTGTTAATCCTCTTAGCAACATAAAAGGAACAGTCAACATTTCAAGAACAAAGTTAAGTCCAAATACCAGGAAAATGGATGTGTCAGAAAAATCACATAAGCCTTGCAGAATACCATCTATAATGTAAGCAAAAATGTTATGAAATTCTGGGTGGTGATATTGTCTGTCACTTCATAACTTTCAAATTTATTTATTTATTTATCAAATGAACCTACCTCATTATGGGTCTTCAGTAGATTGTTGTAGCTTTGGTAATCTTTATTGACTAGCAGATGTCACAGTTGCAGATGCGTGCAAACAGAAATGTCAAGGCAAGTTCCAATAACTGAATTATCTTGTCCTTAATTAATTAATTAATAGCAGTGCATTTGTATCAGGAGGATTGATTGTCCAGAATATCAAGGAACCCAAAGCTTAGCTACAGTTGACAGTCATGAGTGGTGAATGGGGTCTGAATTTGACCTACAGATGGGATTCAGCAGGGATCACAGTGGGATAAAAGAGTGAGTGGGTGGTGTAGACATGGGTGCTGGCTGGAGAGGCTGCAGCCGCAGGCAGTGGGTGGGGTAGGCTGTGGCATCTGGGTGCTGGCTAAAAAAGCTGTGCAGGTGGGCTGTGGGCAGTGTGGGCCATGGTGGAAAAGCATGCCTGGGCTGGCAGAATGGAGAGTGAGGCAGGGAAATAGTGTGCATGGACATTTTAGGCCAGTCCCAGTAGGCATGAACTCATGCCCCATGTGAGCAGGCACCAGCAATAAAATAGCCCCACAGTAGCTAAAAACTGAGTGTAATAATGGGTCCTTTATTTAGAGGTAGACTCATAGATCAAATGTCCACTGCATGAGCAGGGAACAGGAACCAAATATAGCAGTCGAGGTGGAGAGAGTACACACATTTCTACATCTTGTTTTTATAGTGTTAAGGCCATACTCAACATGGTCCAGCATTTTAAAGACCATTGGCTGAAGGCATTTCCCCAGCAACACACCATCCTACCACAAGGACACTTGCTCAGTTCTGTTCATAGTAACTTTATTAATAATAGCCAGAAACTGGAAACAGCCTAAATATCCCTCAACCAAAAAATGAGTAAATAAAATGGGCCATACTGCACAATGGATTATTACACAGCTGTCAGAAAAGAATGTCATTATGAAACTTGCTGGCAAATAAATGAAACTACAAATAACTCATCATAAGAGAGGTAACCCACACTCAGAAAGATACTAATTATAAAACCAATGGTCATGAAGTATACTCAGGTAACTTTCACGAAGATTTTATTCACTACATAACTATATGAGGATATTCAAAAATATTACGATAAATTTTATTAAAAACATAGAAGAATACTTTGATTGCATTCCTGTGTGGAAAGAGTTCATATTTAGAATTTAAGACAAAGGAAAACAATTTAAAAATACATGTCATATTTTTTTAAATGTTAAATAATATCTATATCAAAAGATTGATAAAAATTTTAAATATGAACATATTTGCAAGTTTTAATTATGTTTCACAGAGACAATCTTGGTTTGTGAACAAATTAGTACATGTTACTGAATATTATAAATTTCTTTTGAAACCCAGGAATTTGTCTATAAACCTTTTCATAGCATGTTTTATCTCTTTATTTCTCAGTGTATAAATGGTTGGATTTAGGAGAGGTGTAAAAATAGAGTAAAACACAGCAAGAAATTTATCAAACCAGGTGATACTGAGGGGCCACACATAGATGAAGATGCAGGGAACAAAAAAGATCATCACCACTGTGATGTGGGCACTGCATGTGGACAGAGCCTTAGATGCACCAGATTTAGAGCTCTGGCCAACAGTGATAAGGATATATGTGTAAGAAATGAGCAACAGAGTGAAGCAGCTTACAACTACAACCCCACATTCAGCATTCATTAAAGTGTTTAAATGATGATAATCTATGCAGGCTAGCTTGATCACCAATGGCATATCACAAAAGAAACTGTCTATTTCCTTGGGACCACAAAAAGGCAACTGTACAACCACTGCCAAGTAACTCATACCATGTATAAAGCCAGTAGTCCAAGAAATCAACACCAACCCAGTGCATCTTTTCAGGTTCATAATGGTGAAGTAGCGGAGGGGTTTGCAGATGGCCACATAACGGTCATAAGCCATTACCACCAACAGCATCATCTCTCCTCCAGCAATGCAATGGGAGAAAAAAACTTGGGACAAGCATCCTGTAAAGGAGATGGTCTTGTATTCTCTGAGAAAGTCTGATATCATCTTAGGAGTAATGTTTGAGGAAAGACACAAGTCAATAAAGGACAGGTTGGCCAACAAGAAGTACATGGGAGAATGGAGATGGGGGTCAGTGGTGATTAAAACAAGGATGACAATATTTCCAGACACGATGAGCAGATAAAGTATGAAAAATATCACAAAGAGAAAGACCTGAAGCTTTTTTGAGTTGGTAAGTCCACAAAGAATAAATTCTGATACCACAGACTGATTGCCCCAATCCATTGCACTCAGTGAGTTTTCAGAGTGACCTACAAATTAAGAAATATTAAGAATTAGTCATACTAGGAAGGTTACTTCTTTTGTAGAACTTAACATTCACATTGAAACTTACCGGACTAGAAACACAAAAATGTAATGAGAAATGCGAGGCTGCCCAAGTGAAAGCTAATGACTGAGAGCCACTCCCCATAAACAAATAAGCACAGCTGTACTTTGTCAGCATTGGATGAGTGTGACCTTATACTTCAGTGATTATCAACTATTCATTTCAAAACAGAGACAGTGTGCTTATACAGATCTGTTAGATAATATTCAAACTAAATGGTGAATAATATTTCTCCTTTTTCTTCTGTATATAGTGATTCTAAACTTGTGGGTCTTATCATCCTTTATCTTTTGAAATCTCTAAGTGGGTGGAATCCAGCAGGTGAACAATGAGTTCCCTGATGCTATCATCAGATCTATTTAACAGTCCTGACTTTTGAGGACTCAGAAAGGTGAAGTAAGGATAAAAAACAAGGTAATTATGAAGGCATCAAGTAACAACACATCTATGTGCTATAGCAGCATGATAGCATAAAAGTTAACACATGTGCCTTGCAAAGATTTACCAAATATCTAAGGAAAATACACTGATATACAGCAAAGAATTTGTGTTTCTTGAAAAAATTGATTTTTCACATGGAAGTTTCTGTTCAACCTAAAAATTTCCAGGATAACTTTTTATTTGTTTTAATTATTTCTTTGATTTTTGAGATGTTATTTTAGTTACACCATTTCCCCCTTTCCTCTCTTCTCTATAAATCATACAATAGACCTTCTCCATGCTCTTTTTCAAATACTGACCTCTGTTTCCAGTAATTACTATTGCATGCATATATGCTTATACCTAAATATGACCTGCTCTGTCTGAATATTGTTACCTGTAAGCTGTAAGAGAAGACCATTTGGTACTGGATAACCTACTAATGTGTTCCTCCTTGAGGATGATTGTCTGTCAAATTCTTAGTATATCTTAGTTGTCTTTCTTCGTTGTGTATGGTTGACTCTTCCTGGAGTCCCTTGTCTTCTTTAGCATGTCCGCTGTTATTGTCTTTGTTCAGGACATGCTCAGGCAGTCATGATAGAACTGTGCCACAAATGAAAGGAAAAACTATCAATGAGAGCAAGCTAATTTATTTTTAAAGCTGTGTCAGACTACTTTTGACATCTGCTGCATTGTAGAACCAAGTTTCATGCAATGCCTTTTAAAATGCCTCCTCTAATATTATAGATCTATGACACTACTACATCATACATCTATGGATGTAAAATACTTTACACCTATTTTATGATACATTATGGTGACCATGATTCATCAAAATACTTTTAATGATCTTACATGGGATGTTTTATTTCTAGGTGAGGAATGAGACATTAGTAAAAATGGTGCCAGATATTACAATAGCTTTAAAGTATTGCACATTCAATGTAACATGTAGTAAAGATGTAGAAGAAAATATACATTCAGAAATCATTAAGCTTTTCTAATACCCACAGTACAATGATACATGAGTTTTGTCCTTTTATCATATTTTTTTAGTTTATTTTTAACAAAATGGTGCTTAAATTATAGGTAATTATTTTGTTGTTCAAATGATATCTTTGTATAAAATATATAATGATACACACATATAAAACAAATATTTATGTATGACATTTGTTTATATTTATTTCAGGTAATACATACATTTGATATCAAATACATGTGAATGTGTTTAACCTTTCTTTGATATACATATATCTTATACTTTCCTAAGGTCATGCATACATGTTTATTTATACACATAAAGACATATATAAAAGACATTGACATGTTTCCTTTCAGGAACATAACAACCATTTCAATATGCTCTGCTCTTGCCCAGGACCTATCAGTATATTAGAAGACACAGTGACATACAATAATCTATTGATGTGTCACTGTAATTATTGTGGCAATTCGAATGTTTGCTTATACATTAACAATCTTTAATGAAGGGAGACAAACTTAATTATCTCTCTTAGAGTCTAGAAACAAATTATTTATTTTCTTCTATGTATAACAATTTTCTATATTGATTGCTCTTCTATTCAAGTGCTAAACTTTACAATAGTCACAATATTTATACTTATTTAAGTATTTATGGATATAGTGATATTTATAGAACTTAATAGATATCAAGAGACAATAATGATTTAAAGAGTGATATTTTAGTAGCTTCTAACTTTGTTTTGTTAGCAGATAGGTTGCTATTATGTTTTTATCTGTCTGTTTGTTTTTAGGAGGTATAGGTTTATTTAAATTTTAAATGTGCTTTTAATTGAAATACAATTGCATCATTTCTTTTCTTCCCTTCATTCACTCAATTTCCTCCCAACTATCCTCCCTAAACCCTTCTAGAACCAAAACTATAGGTGACAGAATTTTTCTTCAGTTATTATTCTTACACACACACACACACACACACACACACACACGTATTTCTGTGCACAAATATATGCTCATACCTGTTTAGTCCAGTTTTGTTTTTGCATCCTAAGCCAGTGCTGACCACTATACTTTGACAACAAATTAAGGAGCTCATCTTGGGAGCTGCTAAAACTCCTTCTCCCTGGAGTCAATAATTTTCACAATTTTTTTTTTCAATTTTGGTTCTATAATGACTGTGTGTTACTTCTGTTCTCATTTGATTTGTTGTCATCTTTACTATTTCTATGCTGAAAGTTATATATTCACTCTGAATTTAAAATGCTTGGTGTTGTTAATTTGAAGGGAATAATCGTACAGTGGTAGTTGGATAAAGCTGTTATGGATTATCTAATATAGAGTGATGAGTTGATGTAGACATGAATAGGAAAGAAATATTAGAGGTGAAAAAAACACGTTAACTGGCCTCCAAAGATGACATAGAACAAAAAAAAACAGTTCTCAGAAAACACATTAAGTATTCATCAAAGGATATAACTAGAAATAGATGGAGAATTTTCTAACAGAAGACTATCAGAGAGCTGACTTACCAAAATTATAATTTTCTCTTTGGTCACACTTTCTTCCCATCTGATGTGTGCTTTTGAAGACATTCATATTATGTAAAAACAATCTTCCTTTGAGCCTGACCAATCCTCACTTCCTGACATTGTCCCCTGGGTGAACCATGTCAGTTGTTCTGTGTACTGAACAACATGAGAACCTTGGAAACAATTATCTTGGACATCTCTGAGGGATTTTTTCTGTGAAGAGTGATACTGAGTGATACAAATTTGTGGAAATAGAAAGACAAATAAGACCCTCTGTTAGTCAGCCCAGCCTTGATAATGTTAGTCAACTTTTCAAAATTATGCATTTTGCCAAGGAGGACGAAGGAGAAGCATGTTGCTGCCAAGTCTGTTACTGTATCAATATAAACAAAGTAACTCAAAATGCAAAGTTATGAGACCATTTGCTAAAAGTATAACATATGACTAGAACAAAATCCTTATTGTGAACCTAATTTCCTAATGTATGGCAAATCTGTCTCAAGTCGTTGTCACATAACTGACGTATTTCATTATACTCCATACTTGCATGTGATATTTCTAAGTTTAAAATGACTGGTAAAATATTTAAGCTCCATTATGATGATAATTTGGCTATCATTTTCATGAATGCATGTGAGTTTGTGTTATAGTGTATGTACATTTATATGTGTACATGTATATATACGTACACATATATATGCACAAATACACACACATATGCAGCTCAGAGGGTCTCTCTGTTAATTCTGTTCTTCTACCATTTTTCTAGGGTTTGTTCTTAGGATATCGGACTTGTAGTGAGTGACATTTCATTTGTTTTTAATAAATAAATCTTGCATGAGGATCGGAAAAGTAAAACAGCCATACTGGACAGTCTTACAGACTAGGCAGCAATAATGTACATCTTTAATCATGGTAGCCACAATGACACACACTTATAATCCCAAACTCCACATCAAGTTGCCGTAGAAACCAAGTGGAAGTGCCCTTAATCTGAGAACTAGAGAGGGTTATAAAACAGGAGAAGATAGCTCTCAGTTTCAGTCTCATTCTGACATTTCCTGGAGGTAGGGTCACCAATTTGGGGTTGAGATAGACGAAAGAGCCAGTGACCAGCTCCTTTGCTTTTCTGATCTTCAGGTAAAACACTAATATCAGTCTCCTCACTTTTATTAATCATGCTTAAATTTTGTGCCAAACATGGGGATTGAACCCAATGACCCTGAAAGGAGGAGTCCAACATCCTACCAACTGTGCTAGATGGGATACTGCCAGTAACTTCATTGTAAAGAATACTCTCAATAAGTTAAGGAATGGGGCAAAACCAGCCAAAAAGCCTCACCTTTAATTCAAACCATATCACTTAGCAGTTTAAGATTTATACAGTAAGAAAACCATAGAGATATACAGTAAAGACAGATTCAGAAGTAAAAGCTTCTGAAACAGTTTTCAGTGTGTTTACAAAATATGTGTAGGCTTGGGAGAGAAAAGAAAAAGAATAGAAAAGTTCTTCTAAAAAGCAATAAAGTAGCTGGGCATGGTGGTGCATGTCTTTAATCCCATCTTTCAGGAGTAGAGGCAGGTGGAACTCTATAAGTTCAAAGCCAGTCTTGTATACAAAAACTAGTTCCAGCACAGGCTCCAAAGATACAGAGAAACCATATCTCTTAAAATAAATCTTTGATGTATACTCTGTACTGGTTGCAAAATTGTGCTAAATCATTGGCGCCACAAAATTGTGAGAGTAAACAATGAATGTCTAATTTGACTTAAAGTTCTCCCCACAAGATGAAACTCATAACCAACCAAGAACAGAGGCCAGGTTGCCCAGAGTCCAAAACAAAAATAAAATGTGCAGATTCAAAAAAATGATAAAATGATTGAATCCTAATGATATTCCTCTATTCTCATAGATCATTGCCTTATTCAAACATTATTGAAAAAGCTTTATCACACAGAAGATGGAACCAAATACAGAGACCCACAATCAGATGTTATACAAAGAGAGAGATTTTGAAACATACAGCTCTAAATGAGATATCTCCATCAAAACTTTTCAGTCAGAGTACAAAAAAATATGGAAAAATAAATGGAGAAACAGTGTAAGAACCAGAGGGAATGGAGGACACTAGGAGCACAAGGTCCTCTAAATCAATCGAGAAAAAAAACTTAGGTGAACTCAAAAAGACTAAAGAAGCAAGCAAAGGGCCTTCATGAGTTTGCACCAAGTCCTCTGCATATAAATATTATAGCTTTCATGTTTGGAGTTTTATGGGACTCCTGAGTGTGTGAATGAGAGGTTCTGCGATGCTAGTGCCTCCTCTTAGGACTCTTTTTATTCAGTTGCTTCGCAGTGTCCAATTTCAATGTAATGAATTTCATTTTATCTTATATTTTATTCTATTTTATTTTGTTGTCACTTAAAACCAGCTCTTTTCTAATGAAAGACAGAAAGTGAAGGGATCCAGAGAGGCAAGAAGGTGAGAGGAGCCAGGAGTTAAAGAGAGAGGAAACTATAATAAGGATATATTGCATGAGAAAATAATCAATTTTAGTATGTGGCATAAACAAATTTATAATCATCTACCACCTTCTAAGTAAATTAAAGTCTATAACAGAGTGAAAACAAGGGCTTTAATAATAATAATAATAATAATAATAATAATAAATAAATAAATAAATAAATAAAGCCTTTCATTAAAAAAAATTGGCCGGGGTGAAAATCAGTAAAATAATAATGACCACAAAAACTTGAAAAAATAGTGCATAAAAACATCCACAAAAATAGTTAAAATTTAACAAATGACACTTTCCTTTCTTTAGGTAGAAATACCAAACTTATTAAATATTCTAAACATTCTTGGTTTTTGTCATAAAATAACAAAACTAAAATATTACATAATGTGATTATTAATAAGGAAGAAAAAATAGCATATATATTCTTTGATATTTTATGGATAAGGAGAATTATTTAATATACAGGAGATAATATTTTGGGAAAATTCAAGTACACCACCTAAAATTGTAATGAAGAAATTAGATAAACAATTCATGGGCATGTGGTGTTATACAGAATTATACACAGGTAACTTTTACTAAGATTTTATTTGTAAGATAAATATGCAGGGTTAGTTAAAAATGATAAGCAAAAAAATTTAAAAACTTATATGAATACTTTGATGGCATTACTGTGTGGAAAAGGCTCATATTTAGAATTTAAGATAAGAGATTTTCTGCTGATGAATAAACGTCATATTTTTAAATGTTAAATTGTATATATATATATATATATATTAAAAGATTGGTATACATTTTCAATATAAACCATATTTGTTGATTTTTAAATATATTTTGCAGAGTCAAACTCATGGTGTTAATCAATTAGCACATGTTTCTGATATTATGAATATCCTTTGGGACCCAAGCATTTGCCTATGAACCTTTTCATAGCTTTTTTCATTTCTTTATTTCTCAGTGTGTAAATGGCTGGGTTTAGTAGAGGTGTAAAAACAGAGTAAAACACAGCAAGAAATTTGTCCAACCAGGTAATACTGAGGGGCCACACATAGATGAAGATGCAAGGCAGAAAGAAGATCATTACCACCGTGATGTGGGCACTGCATGTGGACAGAGCCTTAGATACACCAGATTTAGAGCTCTGGCCAACAGAGATTAGGATATATGTGTAGGAAATAAGCAACAGAGTGAAGCAGGTTACAGCTACAACCCCACATTCAGCATTCATTAACGTATTTAGATCATGGTAATTTATGCAGGCTAGCTTGATCACCAATGGCATATCACAAAAGAAACTGTCTACTTCCTTGGGACCACAAAAAGGCATCTGCACAACCACTGCCAAGTAACTCATACCATGTATAAAGCCAGTAGTCCAAGATATTAACACCAACCCAGTGCATCTTTTCAAGTTCATAATGGTGAAATAATGGAGTGGTTTACAGATAGCCACGTAACGGTCATAAGCCATTACCACCAATAGTACCATCTCTCCTCCAGCAATGCAATGGGAGAAGAAAACCTGAAACATACAGCCTGCAAAGGAGATGGTCTTGTATTCTCTGAGAAAGTCTGATATCATCTTAGGAGTGGTGTTTGAGGAAAGACACATGTCAATAAAGGACAGGTTGGCCAACAAGAAGTACATGGGAAAATGGAGTTGGGGGTCAGTGGTGATTAAAACAAGGATGACAATATTTCCAGATACGATGAGCAGATAAAGTATGAAAAATATCACAAATAGTATGACCTGAAGATTCTTAGAATTGGTAAGTCCCAAAAGCATAAATTCTGACACCAAAGACTGATTACGCCCATCCATTTTATTCAATGAGTCCTCAGATGTGACCTACAAGTTAAGAAAGATAAAGAATTAGTCATAATAGGAAGGTTAATACTTTTGTAGAACTTAACATTCAGTTTGAAGCTTACTTGAATAGAAATACATATGTAAAGAGAAATGTAAGGGAAATATGAGTGACCCTGCTGTTAAGTGAAAGCCAATGTGCCAAGAGCAACTCCCCATGAAGAGAAGCATCAGGTGCAACTGTTATCCACATGTTCTAATAGGAAATTTTTCTACAGGAGTGCACTGAAAAAGCGGGTCAACAATGTGAAAAATAAATGTGTGTGGTCAGAATTTATCACTAGCAAGCATGATATTCTGTAACAGAAATGGGGTTTAAACACAGAAATTGCATTGAAGGCCAGGACAAATGGTCAGATAGGATGTTACCCTCATTGGAAGCATGTATGATGATTTCATTGAGCATCAGTAAAATAATATCTATGACATAAATAAATATAAAAATTTTAGCTTAACAGTCTGAAGTAGAGAATTGAAAAAAAACTCAATACCTCCAGGAGAAAGCATGCAGAATGCCATATACGATATACATAAATACCAGATAAATATATTGACACAGATCCATAGTTATGTATTAATAAGTATGTATCTTTCACTTTATTTAGTCAACTAAACTGTTTAACAAAATATTATTGCAAAATTCATAGGAGTGGTGTTTCCAAAGAACAAGGCAACATGTATTCAAATCTGAGCTCTGAATGTCACGTTTAGTTCATTCTTAGCACTAGAGAAAAATGTTGATCTGAAGTTGCATCAACAGATGTTGAGAATCCTTAGATGTTAAAATATTGTAGTGTCATTATATGAATAAGTCACTACCATAAATCAATCAACAGTATATTTTCTCAATATATCACTTATATACCCAATATCTTTGCTTTTTTAAAGAAGAGAATAAATTACATAAACATGTAAGCAGAGCTGTACTTTGTCAGCCTGGATGAGTGTGACATTATACTTTCAGTGATCCTCAGTTTTCATCTCAAATCACAGACGGCGTGCTTATAGTGATCTAATCCATAATATTAAGCTGAGTGGTTGATAATATTTCTCCCTTTTCTCCCACACTTAGTGATTCTCAATTTGTGGGTCTTATCATCCTTTATCCTTTGAAGTCTCTAGGCGGGAGGAATACAGCAGGTGAACAATGAGATCTCACATGTTACATCAGAACTATTTTCTGTTTTCTGAGGACTCAGAAAAGTGGCATAAGGATAAAAACAAGGAAATTCTGAAGGCATCAGGTAACAACACACCTATGTGCTATAGCAACATGATAGCAGAAATCTAAACAAATGTGCCTTACAAAGATTTACCAAATATCTAAAGAAAATACACTGCTATACAGCAGAAAGTTTGTGTGCCTTGATAATTTTGATTTTTCACATGGACACTTCTGGTCAACCTGAATATTTCCAGGACAACTTTTTGTTTTGTTTTATTTTAATTATTTCTTTGAATTTTAGATTATAATTTATATACATAACTAACCCCTTCCTCTATTTCCTATAGATAATAAAATAGATCTATTCCATGCTCTCTCGAATTCATAGCCTCTTTTCTAAGTAGTTACTACTTCATGAATATATGCTTATACTTAAATATAACCTGCTCATCTGAATAAAGTTACTTGTATATATAAGCTGTAAGAGGTGATTATTGGGATTTGATAACCTACTTTATGCTCCTCCCTGAAGAAGACTATTTCTCCAACTCTTAACATTTCTTAGTTGTCTTTTTTCTTTGTATATCGAGTAATCCTGGAGTTCCCTTTAATATGTTCTCTGTTACTGTATGTGTTCTGCACACGCTCAGGCAGTCATGATAGAATTGTGCCACAAATGAAAGGAATTACTGTCTAAGAGAGCAAGCTCATTTCTTTTCAGAGTGGTGTCAGACTACTTTTGACAGCTGCTGCATTGTAGAACCAAGTTTCATGCAATGCCTTTTAAAATGCCTCCTCTAATATTATAGATCTGTGAACCACTACATCATACATCTATTGATGTAAAATATTTTATATCTGATTGATGATATGATCTGGTGACCATGATTAATCAAAACTCTTTAAGTAATGGTACTCAGGTTATTTTATTTCTTTATCGTGAATAAGCCAATAGTAACAATGGTGCCAGATACTACAATGGCTTAAAAATATTACAAACTCAATGTAACCTGTAGTAAATATGTACAAGAAAATAAACACATGAGAATCACTAAGTTGTTCCAGTATCCAGAGAACAATAATGCATGTTTTTACTACCTTTTCATATTTTCTAGTGTATTATTAAGCATGATGGATCTTAAGCTTATAGGAAATTATTTCTCTGTTCAAATGAGCACTTTGTTTAAAATATGTAAGCGTAAACACATATAAAACATATGTGTGTGATATATACATACATAGTTATTCATTTAGTTCAGGGAATTCATACCTTTATTGTGAAATACAAATGTAAGTGTGTAAACTTTCTTCAAAATACTTACTACATATGGTTTCCTAAGGTCATGCATACCTGTTTGGTAACTATGAGATAGGCAAATTTATAAGATATTTGACATGCTAATTTCCTTTCAGGAACATAACAACCATTTCACCGTTCCTTACCTTACCCAAGATCTATCAGTATTTTAGAAGATCGAAAAACATACAATATTCTATTAAAGTGTCACTGTTACTTTTATGTTTAATTTAGTGCTATTTATTTTATTCTGGGTTTAATGTATTTCTATATTGATTGCCCTTCTATCAAAGTGCTGAACTTTGTAATAATCTCAATACTTATATTTATTTAAGTATTTATGGATATAGTCATATTTATAGAACTTAATAGATATCAAGTGACAGATGATAATGATGTAAAGAGTGATATTTTAGTAGTCCTAAGTTTGTTTTGGTGGCAGATAGGTTGCTATTGTGTTTCTGTCTGTTTGTTTTTTTTTTCAGGGGAGTGTGCTATTTAATTTTTAAATATGCTTTTAATTAAAATATAATTGCATTACTTTCTTCACTCCCTTCCTCCTACAAATTCCTCCCAACTATCCTCCCTAAACTCTTCCAGCAGCAAAACTGTAGTTGATAGCATTTTTCTTTTGTAATTATTCTTACACACACACACACACACACATACACACAAATACACACAAATACATACACATAACTGGTTTAGTATAAGTTTACTATTGAATCCTAATTCAGGGCTGACCACTCTGCATTTAAGGAGCTCATCTCTGGGAGCAGCTAGCCCTCCTTCTTCCTGGAGTCTTTTGTTTTCACAATTTATTTTGAATTTTGGTTCTATAATGACCATGTATTACCTCTATTCTCATTTGACTTGTTGTCAACTTTACTATTTATTTCTATGCTGAAAATTATATATTCACTCTGATTTAAAAATGCTTGGTCTTGTTAAGTAGAAGGGAATATTTGTACAGTGGTAGTTGGATACAGCTGTTATGGATTATCTGATAAATAATGATCTTCTGATGTATACATAAATAGAATATAAATATGAGAAATGAGAAAAAAATCACATTAACTGGCCTCCAAAGATGACATAGAACAAAGAAACAGTTCTAAGTCAAACACATTGGGTATTGGTCAAAAATGATAACTAGAAATAGATGGAGAAGTTCCTAACAGAAGACTATCAGAGAGCTGACTTACCAAAATCATAATTTTCTCTTTGGTCACACTTTCTTCCCATCTGATGTGTGCTTTTGAAGACATTCATATTATGTAAAAACAGTCTTCCTTTGAGCCTGACCAATCCTCACTTCCTGACATTGTCCCATGGGTGAACCATGTCAGTTGTTCTGTGTTCTGAACATGAGAACCTTGAAAATAATTATCTTGGACATCTCTGAGGGATTTCTCTGTGAAGAGTGATACTGAATGTTGCAAATTTGTGATAATAGAAAGACAAATAAGACCCTCTGTTAGTCAGCCCAGCCTTGGTAATGTTTGTCAACTTTTCAAAGTTATTCACTTCAACAGTGAGGACAAAGGAGAAGCATGTTGCTGCCAAGTCTGTTACTGTATCAATATAAACAAAGTAACCCAAATGCACAGTTATGAGATACTTTTCTAAAAGTGTGAGATATAACTAGACCAAAATCCGTACTCTGAACACAATTTCCTAATGCATGGCAACCCAGTTCCAAGTCTTCATCATTACTGATGTATTACATTGTGCTTTATACTTGCATGTGACATTGCTAGGTTGGAAATAACAGAAAAGATATTTTAGGCCCCATTATGTTTTTTAAACAATTTAGCTATACTTATCATGTATGCATGTGAGTGAGTTTGTGCTATAATGTATGAGCATGTATATGTGTACATATATAAAACATATAGATATAGATATATGCACACAAACAGACACACGCATGCAGTTCAGAAGGTATCTGTGTCAATTCTGTTCTACCTTTATCAATTTTCTGCAGGTTGCTCTCAGGTTGTCAGATTTGTATTGGCATTTAATTTTTATTTTAATAAATAAATCTTGCCTGAGGATCAAAAAAGTAAAACAGCCATACTGGCCAGCCTTCCAGGCTAGGTAGCAATGACACTCACTTTTAATCACAGTAGCAACACTAAAGTGCCATAGAAACCAGGTGGTAGTGGTGCATGCCCCTAATTCCAAAACTAGAGAGAATTATAAAACAAGAGGTGATAGCTCATAGTCTCTGTCTCATTCTGAGGTTCCCTGGAGGCAGGATTACCAATTTTGGACTGAGATAGAAGAAAGAGATAGAGACCAGCTCCTTTAATTTTCTGGTCTTCAGATTGAACACAAATATCAATTTCTGCATTTTTATTAATTGTGCTTCAAATTGGCATCCAACATGGGGCTCAAACCCATGACCCTAGAAACGGGAGTCCAATGTTCTACCAGCTGAGCTAGATGATCTCCTGCCAGTACCTTCATCATGAAGCAATACTCTAAATAATTTAAGAACTGGGGTGAGGCCAGCCACTAAAGCCTCACCTTTAATACTAGGCATATCACTTAGCAGTTTAAGACTCATGAAGTCAGGAAACCATAGAGATATACAGTAAAGATAGATTTAGAAGAAAAAGTTTCTATACAGTTTTACAGTGTGCTTAAAAATATATGTAGGCTTGAGAGAGAAAATAAAAAAAAATAGAGAAAGTCCTCTTATAAAGCAATAAAGTAGCTGGGCATGGTGGTGCATGTCTTTAAGCCCATCTTTAAGGAGGCAGAGGCAGGTTGAACTCTATGAATTCAAAGCCAGCTTGCTATACAAAATCTAGCTCCAGGAGAGGCTCCAAAACAACAGAGAAATCATGTCTCTTAAAAATAATCTTTGATTTATACTCTGTATTGGTTACAAAAATGTGCTTAAGCAATGGTGCCATAAAACTTATGGAAGTAGGGACTGGGGAGATGACTCAGAGGTTAAGAGCCTTGCCTGCTCTTCCAAAGGTCCTGAGTTCAATTCCCAGCAACCACATGGTGGCTCACAACTATCTGTAATAAGGTTTGGTGCCCTCTTCTGGCCTGCAGGCATTCACACAGACAGAATATTGTATACATAATAAACAAATATTTTTTAAAAAACTTATGGAAGTAAACTATGAATATCTAATTTGACTTAAAGTTCTCTCCACAAGATGAAACTTATAATCAACAAAGAATTAAAGACCAGGAAACCAAGAGACCAAAACAAAAATAAGTGCAGATTAAAAAATGATAAAATGGTTGAATCCTAATGATATTCCTCTATTCTCAAAGATCATTGCCTTATTCAAACATTACTGGAAAAGCTTCATCATGCAGTAGATGGAACCAAATATAGAGACCCACAATAAGATGCTATACAAAGAGAGCGATTTTGAAATATACAGCTCTAAATGGAATATCTTCTTCAAATCTTTTCCCTCAAAGCTCAAAAACTAAGAAAGAAAAATAAATGGAGAAATCGTGTAACAACCAGAGGGAATGGAGGATACTAGGGAAAAAAGATCTTCTAAATGAACCAAGAAAAATCTTATATGAACTCACAAAGACTAAACTAGCAAGCACTAGGGTTTCATGAGTTTGTGCCAAGTCCTCTGCATATAAGTATAGCTTTCAGCTCAGAAGTTTTATAGGATTCCTGAGTATGTGAATGAGAGGATCTCTGATTCTAGTGCCTTCTCTTAGGTCCCTTTTTCTTCTGTTGCTTTGCCATGCCCAACTTCAATGTAATAAATTTCATTTTATCTTATATTTTATTCTATTCTATTTTATTTTGTTGTTATTACTTAAAACTTGCTCTTTTCTAATGAGAGACAGAAAGACAGGAGATCCAGATAGGCAAGAAGTGAGAGAAAAACACAAGTAAAGAGAAAGAAAACTGTAATAAGTATATATTTTCCAGCTAAGGAGAAGTAATTAAATATTACAAGAGCAAATATTTTAGGAAAATTCAAGTTCACCATTAGAAGTTATAATCATGAAAATAGAAAACCAATTAGTGAGCATGGGGTATAATACAGAATCATATTTAGGTAACAGTTACTAAGATTTTATTCCTAAGATAACAAATATATGGGCTTGCTGAAAAATATTAAGCAAAAATTTTTAAAAACATAAAAGAATAATTTGATGGCATTACTATGTGGAAAATTTTCATATTTAGAATTTAAGATAAGGAATTCATAAAGTTCTGCTGATTGATGAATAAATTTAATACTTTTAAAAATGTTAATTTATAACTATATTTAATTGTTGGTATAAATTTTTAATATAAACCATATTTGTTGGTTTTAAATATATCTCATAGAGTCAATCTCATGGTGTTAAGCAATTAAAACAGGCTTCTAAATATTATGAAGATATTTTAGGAATATGCCTATGAAACTTTTTATAGCATTTTTTTTGTCTCTTTATTTCTCAATGTATAAATGGCTGAGTTTAGCAGAAGTGTAAATGCAGAGTAAAACAAAGCAAAATACTTGTCCAACCAGGTAATACTGAGGGGCCATACATGGATGAAGATGCAAGACAAAAGAAGATCATCACCACCATGATGTGGGCACTGCATGTGGACAGAGCTTTAGATACACCAGATTTAGAGCTCTGACCAACAGAAATTAGGATATATGTGTAGGAAATGAACAACAGAGTAAAGCAGGTTACAGCCCCAACCCCACATTCAGCATTCATTAAAGTGTTTAAATCATGGTAATCCATGCAGGCTAGCTTGATAACCAATGGCATATCACAAAAGAAACTGTCTACTTCCTTGGGGCCACACAAAGGCATCCAAAACATCACAAAGAGTGTGACCTGAAGATTCTTAGAGTTGGTAAGTCCCAAAAGCATAAATTCTCACATCACAGATTGATTGCCCCCATTCATTTCACTCAGTGCATACTCAGAAATGGCCTACAAATTTAGAAAGATTAAATTTAGTCATAATAAGAAGATTAGTTCTTTTGTAGAACTGTATATTAACTTTGAAACTTACCTGGATGGAAAGACATAAATGTAAAAAGGAATGTAAGGCAAACAGGAGTGACGCTGCTGCCCAAGTGAAAGCTAATGAGCCAAGAGCAACTCCCCACGAAGAGAAGCATCAGTGCGACTGATATCCACATGTTCTATCAGGAAATTCCTCTACAAGAGAGCAGCAAAAAGGCAGGACACCATGTAAAAAATAAAAGTGTGTGGTCTGAATTTATTACTAGCAATCATGATATTTTATAACAGAAATGGGGTTTAAATACAGAAATTGCATTCATGATCAGTAAAAATGGTCAGACCCGATGTTACCATTTTTGGAAGCATGTATAATGATTTCACTGAGAATTTGTAAAATAATATCAGTGACTTAAATAAATTAAAATTTCCGCTTAAAAATCTGAAGTAGATAATTGGAAAGTCTCAGGACCTAAGGGAGGAAGCATACAGAATGCCATTTAAGATATACACAGATATCAGATAGAAATATTAAACAAGGTTCACATTTATTAATAAATTTATATCTTTGATTTTAGTTATTCAACTAATCTGATAAACAAAATATCACTGAAAAATCCATTGGAGTGAAGTTACTAAAGAACAAGGCAAGATGTACTCAAATCTGAACTCTGAAAGTCACGTTTAGTTCATTCTTAGCACTAAAGAAAAATGTTGATCTGAAGTTGCATCAACAGATACCATTTTAGTTTCTTTATGTGAATAATAAGTCATATACTATCAATCTATAAACAATATATTTTCTCAATATATCACGTATCTACCAATTATCTTTGTTGTTTTAAAGAAAGGAATAAATTACATAAACATATAAGCAGAGCTGTTCTTTGTCAGCCTTAGATGATTGTGACATTATACTTTCAGTGATCATCAATTTTCATCTCAAATCACAAACAGGGTGCTTATGCTGATGTAAGAGAGTACTAATCTGGATGATGGATTAAATTTCTCCCTTTTCTCCCACATTTAGTGATTCTCAACACGTGGGTCTTATCATCCTTTATCCTTTGAAATCTCTAAGTGGGAAGAATCCAGCAGGTGAACAATGCTATCATCAGAACTATTTGACAGTCCTGTTTTTTAAGGACCAGAAATGTGGAGTAAACATAAAAAAAAAACAACAAAATTTAGAAGACATGGGTAACAACACATCTATTGTTATAGCAGCATGATAGCATAAAAGTAAACACATGTGCCTTGCAAAGATTTACCAAATATCAAAGGAAAATACACTGATATACAGCAAAGTGTTTCTATTTCTTGATAATTTTGATTTTTTACATGGAAGCTTCTGATTAACCTGACAATTTCCAGGACAACTTTTTGTTTTATTTTATTTTAATTATTTCTTTGGTTTTTTAGATTATAATTCGGTTCCATTATTACCTCCTTCCTACTATTTCCTAAAAATCATATAATAGACCTATTTCATGCTCTCTTTCAAATTCATAGCCTCTGTTTTCAGTAGTTACTACTTTCTGAATATATGCATATACCTAAATATAACCTGCTTAGTCTGAATACTGTTACATATATATATTGTAAGAGGTGGCCATTTGGTATTAGATAATCTACTATGTGCTCCTCCGTGAGGAAGACACCATCTTCAGCTCTTAACATTTCTTAGTTCTGGGGCTGGAGAGATGGCTCAGCGGTTAAGAACACTGCCTGCTCTTCCAAAGGTCCTGAGTTCGATTCCCAGCAACCACACGGTGGCTCACAACCATCTGTAATGACATCTGGCGCCCTCTTCTGGCCGCAGGCATACATGCAGACAGAATACTGAGAATACTGTACACATAATAATAATAAATAAATAAATCTTAAAAAAAAACATTTCTTAGTTCTTTTTTATCTTTGTGTATGCTTGAGTCAGCCTGGAGTCCCCTGTCTTCTTTAACATAATCTCACTTATATTTTTTTTTTGTTTCGTATACATTCAGGAAGTCATGATAGAACTCTGCCACAAATGAAAGGAATTGCCTTCTCAGAGAGCAAGGGCATTGCTCTTCAGAGCCGTTTCAGACTATCACTTTGACCTCTACTGCAAAATAGAACCAAGTATCATGTTGCAAGCAGGCCACTTGGTTGTTTCTGGCTGCCCTGCAGCTCTGAAATAATCACACAAAAATTGTGTTATTTAAATCGATGTTTGGCTCATTAGCTCAAGTTTCTTATTGCCTAACTCTTACATATTAATTTAACCCATCTCTATTAATCTGTGTATTGCCACAAGGCTGTGCGTTACCTTCCAAAGTTCTGCCACCTGTCTCTAGTGGGGTTACATGGATTCTCTCTCTCTCTCTCTCTCTCTCTCTCTCTCTCTCTCTCCCCGCCTTCCTTCTCCCAGCACTCATTTTAGTTTTTCCTGCCTACCTATGTTCTGCCCTATCAACAGCCTAAGGCATTTTTTTATTCACCAATGGTACTCACAGCATACAGAAGGGAATCCCACATCACCACCCCTTTTCTGTTTAAATAAAATGGAAGGTTTAAACATTAACATAGTAAAATAACATATTGCATATTACAGGTAACAAATAAAAATTATAGTTACAATATTAATATCTACTTTATCTTTTATCATAACTAAGAAAAACTATATTATTACTATCTATTCTTCAACTCCATCAAAGACTCCAGAAGGATATAATACTACTTAAATAAAAATGAAGTACATTGTAAGCAACTTCCAAAACTCTGGAATTGGCAGAAACATCTCACTTCCTGAACAGTCACCCAAAGTTCCTCTGTACCATTGGGGCATCCATCTTTACCCTACAGGCCCATAGTATCCAGCAGACTTCTCCATTAAGCAGAAAATTTCAAAGACAGTTCCAGCCTATATTGGCAGTTTGTCAGTCACATTTTTTCTGTATCCTGAAGAATATCTAGCACACACTTTTATGAAACAGGATATCCAAAGGACCATCTCACCTTTACACAAGTTCAGCAGTTATTTCTGTGTGGGTCCTTCATGTCTAGTTCACACAGCGTACCACCAAGCCATCCAGACAAGAGTAGTTTTTTGCCTAAAAGGCTAACAGATGAAGATCCTCTTTGATGCCCATCTTCCTCTTGAAGTAATTGGTGCTGCCAGGAACAGATGTGTCTCACTGTCATAAAAGTCCTAACTTCTTGAAATATTCATATGCTATATTCTGTAGGGCTTGGAAAGGTTTGAAGAACACCAATCTAATTGAAACAAATCTCTATATACCTAGAAAACCTAACAAGCATGACTAGAAGGTTGATTATTATAGATGATTACCTATTAACCTAATTTCTTAATTATACATTACATTTTTAAATGAGCTGGACAAACATAATTTAATCACAATCAGAAATACACATACACAGTACAACAAAATTAACCTTAAATTTGTATCAATAAACCAAGATCCATACCAATGCAAATCTCTATATCATGTCCCCCTTTAAATGTAAACAAACATTTATATACAATATTTGGGAAGTGGGCATTTGTCTGTCAAAAATGCCTCCTGCCATTTGTTGTGTGAATTATTTTCTTTTGGGGGTGTTCACGGCAGCCTTTCAGGGGTCTTGGTCCAACAAACCACATTACCCTGAAATTAATCCACAGGTTCTCATCCTCTGTAGAAACAAAAGAAGGACCTCATTTCCAAAACAACATATCCTTAGATCCATATTCTGAAATTAAGATACCTTTATAATATACATGCTGGCTTAGCTTAGCAGCCCATACAATGAACTGTTTCTCTGTACTTAGCTCCTTCACATTCAAAAATTCAAAGAAAATACAATAATATACATAATCCAGACTCTATGTATATTCTATCTTTATATGGCTTTTCTTACTCTATTGCTTTTAATATTTATTTTATTATCTTTACTCTAATTTATGAATTCTGTACTCTGTGTCTTTAAAAACTTTATTTTAATTTTAAAATTATTTACTTCCTTTATAAATCTGTATACTCTTTTTATTCTCTTTCTCAAACCTACTTATATTTATCCAACACTACCACACAATTAGAGGTCTTTTCCATCTGAATTTGTCTTGTTCTGTATTTGTAATTCATTACTGTCAAGGATTACTTCTTAAAATGCTAAGTGCTTCTTAAAAACATAAGCTGTATTATTGTTAGGTAAAATTCAGTACTTCCAGCTTGCTCTGCAGTCTAGAATGGTTGAGCTCTTTGCTGTCCCTGAGAGCCATGTGCATTGCAGCATTTTTAGGCACACATCCAGTCTATGTTGCAATTAAGCAAGTTGTAGCACAATTCTTTTAAATGCTCAGCTTCCTGAAAGTATCAGAGTTTGTGCTAATAGCACAGCCCACAGCCAGGAAGCCACTATTTTAAAATCATGGCTTTTTTCTGCTACCACTGAATCAGAAAGACCTCTCTTGAAAGAGTTACAGCACAACTCCAGCAAGGTAGGCCCATTAGAGACAAAAAAAAAATGTAGCTAAACTCTGTTTTTTTGTGTGTGTGTCTAAAATTCCATTCCCAGGCCTCTCAGGTTTTATGTGGATTTTAGTTTGCCACGTTGGCATCAATTTGTTGAAGGGGGGGTGCTAGTTTGTTTCCTGTCATCTCAGACTCCCAAAACAGTCACACAGAAGTATATTATTTAAATCACAGCTTTTCCCATTAGCTCTAGCTTTTTATTGGCTAACACTTACATATTAATTTAACCCATCTCTATTTATCTGTGTATTGCCATGAGGCTGTGGCTTACCAGCTAAAGTTCCAGCATCTGTCTCCAGTGGGGCTACTTGGTTTCTCTCTCTCCACATTCCTTCTCCCAGCATTTGGTTTAGTTTCCCTGCCTACCTATCTTCCCTATCAACAGGCCAAGGCAATTTCTTTATTCACCAATGGTATTCACAGCATCAAGAGGGGAATACCAAATCATTAAGTAAGGTCATTTAAATTAACTTTTCTAGTATTACAGATGTATGACACTAATACATTATGTATCTGTGGGTGTAAAATATCTTATATCTGATTTATGATACATTCTGGTGACGATGGTTCATCAAAACTCTTTTTAGATGTTACTCCGTATATTTTATTTCTAGACGATATATGAGATATTAGTAAAAATGCTGTCAGACACTATAATAACATAAAAATACTACACACTCAATGTAACCTGTAGCCAACATGTAGAAGAAAATAAACACATGGGAATCATTAAATCTTTCTAGTCTGCAGAGTATGATGATACATGAATTGCCCCCCTTTATCATATTTTCTAGTGTATTTTTAAACAGCATCGTTCATAAAGTTATAGACAATTATTTCTTTATTCAGTTCAGCTCTTTGTATAAAATATTCAAGCATACAAACATAAAATATATGTGTGACAAATATATATACATATATACATATTTATATATTAGTTTAGGTAATACACACCTTTGCTATGAAATATGTGTGTATATGTGTGACTTTATTTAAGATACTTGCTACTTATACTTTCCTAAGGTCAAACATACCTGTTCATTAACTATGAGATAAGCAGATATAAAAGACATTTGACAGGCTAATTTCCTTTCAGGAACATAACAACCATTTCACAATTCTCTTCTCTTGCCCAGGACCAATTAGTATTTTAGAAGACCCAATGACATACATTATTCTATTAAAGTGTAACTATAATTTTTTGTTTAACTCAAAGTCAATTCTAATGTTGGCTATTACATGAACAATATTCAATGAAGGGAGACAATCTTAATTATATTTTTTAGAGACCAGCAACAAGATATTTATTTTCTTCTATGTCAAAGTTTTTCTATACTGATTGCCCTTCGATCAAACTGCTAAACTTTGTAATAATCTCAATATTTATACTTCTTTAAGTTTTTATGGATATAGTGATATTTATAGAACTTAATAGACACCAAGTGATAGATAATAAGGATTTAAAGGGTGATAATTTAGTAGCTTTAAGTTAGTTTTCCTTGCAGATTGTGTGCAATTGTGTTATTGTATGTCTGTTTTGTTTGTTAGTGTATAAGGTTAATTTTAATTTTTAATGCAAATACATAATATCGCTTCCTTTCCCCCCTCAAATTCCTCACAAATACCCTCACTAAACCCTTCCAGTACCACCACTACAGTTGATAGCATTTTTTTTGGTAATTTTATATAGGTACACAAATATATACACATGACCTGCCCAATTTTATTATTGCATCCTAATATAGGGCTGAACACTCTACATTTGAAAACAAATTAAGGAGCTCATCTCTGGAAGCAGCTAACTCTCCTTCTTCTTGGAGTCATTAATTTTCAGTATTTTGTTTTTCAATTTGAGTTCTCTAATGGCCATGTATTACCTCTATTCTCATTGATTTGTTGTCATCTTTACTATTTCTATGATGAAAGTTATATATTCACTCTGATTTTAAAATGTTTGGTCTTGTTAAGTTGAAGGGAATAATCATACAATGGTAGTAGGATAAAGCTCTTATGGATTATCTGATAAAGAATGATGATCTTCTGATGTAGACATAAATAGGAGAGAAACATGAGAGATGGGAAAAAATCATATTAACTGGCCTCCAAAGATAACATAGAACAAAGAAACAGTTCTCAGTAAACACACTGGGTATTGGTAAAAAGGGATAACTAGAAGTAGATGGAGAACTTCGTAACAGAAGACTATCAGAGAGATGACTTACCAAAATTATAGTTATCTCTTTGGTTACACTTTCTTCCCATCTGATGTGTGCTTATGAACACATTCATGTTGTGTAAAAACAGTCTTCCCCTCAGCCTGACCAATTCACTTCCTGACATTGTCCCATGGGTGAACCATGTCAGTTGTTTTGTATTCTGGATATAATGAGAACCTTAGAAATAATTACCTTGGACATCTCTAAGGGATTTCTCTGTTAAGAGTAATACTTAGTGCAGAAAATTTGTGAAAATATAAAGACAAGGAAAACCCTTTGTTCGTTAGCCCAGCATTGATAGTGTTAGTCAACTTTTCAAAATTATTCACTTCACCAAAGAGGATAAGAAGAAGCATGCTGCTGCCTAGTTTTTTATTGTCTTAATATAAACAAAGTAACTCAAATGCATAGTTAGGAGAAAATTTGTAAATGTGTGAGATATGAATAGAACAAAATCCATGCTGGGAACATAATTTCCCAATGTATGAAAAATCTATTTCATTTCTTCATCACATAATTCATAGATTTCATTGTGCTCCATACTTGCATGTGATATTGCTAGGTTTGAAATATCTGGCAACATACTTATTCCCCATTATGTTTTTAAAAATAATTTAGCTATACTTATCTATGCTTGTGAGTTAGTGTATGCTATGGTGGTATATGTGCATGTATAAATGTACATATATACATATATGTGTGTGCTCATGTGTGTACACTTATGCAGCTCAGAGGGTCTCTCTGTCAATTCTGTTCTACCTTTATCAATTTTTTTAGGTGTTTTTCTCAGGGTGTTAGATTTGTAGTGGCATTTAAATTGTATTTTAATAGCTAAATCTTGCCTGAGGATCAAAAAAGTAAAACAGCCACACTGGTCAGCATTACAGACTAGGCTGCAATTACACACATTTTTAATCCCAGTAGTCACACTAAATTGCCATAGAAAGCAGGTGGTAGTGGTATATGCCCTTAATCCTAGAACTAGAGAGGATTATAAATCAGGAGGAGATAGCTGTCAGTCTTAGTCTCATTCTGAGGTTTCCTGGAGGTAGGAAAACCAATTTTATACTGAGATAGAAGAAAAAGCCAGTGACTGGCTACTTTGCTGTTTTGGTCTTCATATTGAACACCATCATCAGTGTCTACATTTTTATTAATTGTGCTCCATTTGGCAATCAACATGAGGATCAAATCCATGACCCTGGGAACAGGAGTCCAATGTCCTACCAGATGAATTGGGTGGGCTCCTGCCAGTACCTTCACCATGAAACTATACTCTTAAAATGTTAAGGAATGGAGCAAAGCCAACCACTAAAGCCTCACTGTTATCCTAGCTATATATATCACTTAGCAATTTAAGACTCATGCAGTCAAGAAACCATGGAGATATATAGTAAAATCAGATTCAGAAGAAGAAGTTTCTAAACATTTTACAGTGTCTTTAAAAATATATGAAGGCTTGATAGAGAAAAGAATAAGTATAGGGAAAGTCCTTTTAAAAAGCAATAAAGTAGCTAGGCATGGTGATACATGTCTTTAGCTCATCTTTCAGGAAATAGAGGCAGGTAGAACTTTGTGAGTTTGAAGCCAGCCTGGTATACAACTAGTTCCAGAACAGGCTCCAAAGCTACAGAGAAACCCTGGCTTAAAACAAACAAACAAGGAAATAAATAAATAAATAAATAAACTTTGTTTTATACTGTGTACTGTTTGCCAAATTATGCTAATGGTATGGTGCCACAAAACTTGTGGGAGAAAACAATGAATGTCTAAATTGACTTAAAGTTCTCCCCACAAGATGAAAACTCATATCTATAAAAGAACCAGAGACCGGGCAGCTTAGAGGACAACACAAAAATGTGCATATTCAAAAAAATTATAAAATGATTGAATCCTAATGACATTCCTCTATTCTCATAGATTATTGCCTCATTCAAATATTACTGGGAAAGCTTCATCATGCATTAGATGGGAACAAATACAGAGACCCACAATCAGACATCATACAAAGAGATATTTTGAAATATAAAGCTCTAAATGGAATATCTCTATCAAGCTTTTTCCCTCAGAGATCAAATATGAAAAAAATGAATGGTGAAACATTGTAGAACCAGAGGGAATGGAGGACACTAGGAGCACAAGGTCCTCCAAATAAATCGAGAAAAAACTTACATGAACTAACAAAGACTAAAGCAGCAAGCACAGGGCTTTTATGATTTAGTGCCATACCCTCTTCATATAAATGTAGCTTTCATCTTAGAAGTTTTATGGGACTCCTGAGTGTGTGAATGAGAGGATCTCTGATATTAGTGCTTTCTCTTAGGTCTCTTTTTCTTCTGTTGCTTTGCAGTGTCCATCTTCAATATAATGAATTTCATTTTATCTTTTATTTTATTTTATCTTGTTGTTATCACTTAAAACCTGCTCTTTTCTAATGAAAGACAGAAAGTGAGGGGAATCCCAATAGGCAAGAAGGTGAGAGGAACCAGAAATAAAGAGAAAGGAAACTGTAATAAGTATATATTGCATGTGAAAATAAGCAATTTTAATATGTAGCTTAAGTAAATATATAATCATCTCCCAGATTATAAGTATATTTAAGTCTATATAAAACTGACAACATGTTACTTTTAAATAATAATAATAAAATAAAGACTTTTCCTTTAAAAAATATTGTCCAGGGTGAGACTCACTAAGGTAATAATGACCATAATAAGTTGAAACATTACTACATTTAAACATCCACAAAATGGTTAAAATTTAAAAATGACACTTTCTTCTCTTTAGTGGAAATACTAAACTTATTAACTGTTTTAAAACTTCTTGTTTTTTTTCTACAAAATAACAAAACCAAAATATTATGTAATGTGATTATTAAAAAGGAAGACAGTATCAAGTATATATTCTTTGATATTTCCCGGCTAAGGAGAAATAGTTACATAATACAGGCGAAAATATTTTAGGAAAATTCAAGTTCACTATTAGAATTTATAATCATGAAATTAGAAAAACATTTAATGGGCATGTGGTGTTATACAGAATTATATTGAAGTAACATTTATTAAGATTTTATTTGTTAAGATAAATATATGGGGTTGCTCAAAAATGTTAAGCTAAAATTTATTAAAACAATAGAAGAATACTTTGATGGCATTCCTGTGTGGAAAAGGTTTATATTTATAATTTAAGAAAAAGAATTAACAGTGTTCTGCTGATTGATGAATAAATGTCATATATTTTAAAATGTTAACTTGTATCCATATTAAAAGATTGGTATAAAATGTCAATATAAACTGTATTTGTTGGTTTTAAATATATTTCATAGAGTCAATCTCATGGTGTGAAGCAATTAGTGCATGTTTCTGAATATTATGAATATCCTTAGAGTCCCAAGAATTTGCCTATGAATCTTTTCACAGCATTTTTCATCTCTTTATTTCTCAATGTATAAATGGCTGGGTTTAGTAGTGGTGTAAAAAAGGAGTAAAACACAGCAAGAAATTTGTCCAACCAGGTAATACTGAGGGGCCACACATAGATGAAGATGCAAGGCAGAAAGAAGATCATTACCACCGTGATGTGGGCACTGCATGTGGACAGAGCCTTAGATACACCAGATTTAGAGCTCTGGCCAACAGAGATTAGGATATATGTATATGAAATCAGCAATAGAATGAAGCAGGTTACAGCCACAATCCCACAGTCAGCATGCATTAAAGTATTTAAATCATGATAATCTATGCAGGCTAGCTTAATCACCAATGGCATATCACAAAAGAAACTGTCTACTTCCTTGGGACCACAAAAAGGTAGCTGCAAAACCACTGCCAAGTAACTTATGCCATGTATAAGGCCAGTAGTCCAAGAAATCAACACCAACCCAGTGCATCTTTTCAGGTTCATAATGGTGAAGTAGTGGAGGGGTTTGCAGATGGCCACATAGCGGTCATAAGCCATTACCACCAACAGCACCATCTCCACTGCACCAACACAATGGGAAAAGAAAATCTGGAAAATGCAGCCTGCAAAGGAGATGGTCTTGTATTCTCTGAGAAAATCTGATATCATTTTAGGAGTGGTGTTTGAAGAAAGACATAAGTCAACAAAGGACAGGTTGGCCAAGAAGAAGTACATAGGAGAATGGAGATGGGGGTCAGTGGTGATTAAAACAAGGATGACGATATTTCCAAACAAGATGAGCAGATAAAGTATGAAAAATATCACAAAGAGTAAGACCTGAAGATTCTTAGAGTTGGTAAGTCCCAAAAGCATAAATTCTGACACCACAGACTGATTGCCCCCATCCATTTCACTCAGTGAGTCCTCAGAAGTGGCCTACAATTTAAGAAAAATTAAGATTTAGTCATAATAGGAAGATTACTTCTTTTGTAGAACTGTTTATTAACTTTGAAACTTACCTGGATAGAAATACATAAATGTAAAAAGGAATGTAAGGCAAACAGGAGTGACACTGCTGCCCAAGTGAAAGCTAATGAGCCAAGAGCAACTCCCCAAGAAGAGAAGCATCAGGTGCAACTGTTATCCACATGATCAATCGGGAAATCCCTCTACAAGATAGCAACAAAGAAGCAGGATGACAATGTGAAGAAAAAGTGCGTGGTCTGAATTTATCACTAACAATCATGATATTCTATAACATAAATGGGGTTTAAACATAGAAATTGCATTTATGTTCAGTACAAATGGTCAGACAGGATGTTACTGTTTTTGGAAGCATTATGATGATTGCTTTGAGCATTCGGAAGATAATATTAGTGACATAAATAAATTAAAATTTTGAGCTCAAACTCAGAAGTAGAGAATTGGAGACATTCAAAATCTCAGAGAGGAAGCATACAGAATGCCATATGACATATACACATTGATGGAAACACTGAACCAGATCCAGTGTTATTTATTATTAAATATATATCTTTGACTTTTGTTGTTGTTGTTGTTGGAAAAAAATTTCGCCTCCTCCCCATTTCCCATTTCCCTCCCCCTCCTTCCACACATTGCCCCCTCCCCCTCTCCCCACTCCTCCCTCCTCCCCACTCCATTCCCCCTCCCTCTCAATACTGAAGAGCAGTCCAGGTTCCCTGCCATGAGGGAAGTCCAAGGTCCTCCCACTTCTATCCAGGTACAGGAAGGTGAGCATTCCAACAGCCTAGGCTCCCACAAAGCCAGTTCATGCATTAGGAAACTGATTAACAAAATATCATTGCAAAATCCATCGAACGTGATTTACCAAAGCACATGGCAACGTGCATTCAAATCTTAGCTCTGAAAGTCACATTGAGTTCAGTCTTAGCACTAGGAAAAGAATGTTGATCTTAATTGCATCAAAAGATATTGAGAATTCTTATACGTTAAATATTACATTTTATTGATATCAAATAAGTTATCTACCATCAATCTCAGTATATTTTCTCATTATGTCACATATCTACCAATTAACTTTGCTTTTTAAAAAGAAGAGAACAAATTACATAAACATGTAAGCACAGCTATTCTTTGTCGGCCTGAATGAGTGTGACATTACACTTTCAGTGACCATCAATTTTCATCTCAAATCTCAGAAGGGTGCTTATACTGATCTAATAAATAATATTAAGTTGAATGATGGATAATATTTCTCCCTTTTCTCCCACATTTAGTGATTCTCAACATACAGGTCTTATCATCCTTTATCCTCCGAAGTCTCTAGGTGGGAGGAATCCAGCAGGTGAACAATGAATTCCCTGATGTTATCATCAGAACTATTTGACAGTCCTGTTTTCTGGGGACTCAGAAAGGTGGAGTAAGGATAAAACAAACAAAAAAAATTTGAAGACATGGGTAACAACACATCAATGTGCTATAGCACCATGATAGCATAAAAGTAAACACATGAGCCTTTCAAAGATTTATCAAGTATATAAGGAAAATACACTAATACACAGCATAAAGTTCGTGTTTCTTGATAATTTTGATTTTTCATAAGGAAGCTTCTGGTCAACCTAAATATTTCAGGACACCATTTTTGTTTTGTTTTATTCTAATTATTTCTTGAATTTTTAGATTATAATGTAGTTAAATCATTTTCCCCTTCCCTCTATTTCCTATAAATCATATAATAGACCCACTCCATGCTCTTTCAAATTCATGGTTTCTTTTTTCAGTACCTACTACTTCATGAATATATGCTTATACCTAAATATAACCTGCTCAGTCTGAATAGTGTTACTTGTATATATATATAAGCTGCAAGAGGTGACCATTTGGTATTAGATAACCTATAGATATGCTCCTCCCTGAGGATGATTGTTTCTCCAGATCTCAACATTTCTTAGTTGCCTTTTTTTCTTCGTGTGTGGTTGAGTCATTCTGGAGTTCCCTGTCCTCTTTAACATAGTCTCTGGTATTGTCTTTGTTCTGCACAAGTTCATGCAGCCATGATAAACTTTGCCACAAATGAATTACCATCTAAGAGAGCAAGCACATTTCAGAGCTTTGTGAGACTTTCCTTTTGACCTCTACTGCCAAATAGAACCAAGTATCAAGTAATGCCTTTTAAATTAACTCTTCTAGTATTATAAATGTACGACACTAGTACATAATATCTCTGTAGATATAAAATATCTTATATCTGATTTATGATACGTTCTGGTGACCATGATTCTTCAAAACACTTTTAATGATATTATTCAGTTTGTTTTATTTCTAGATGATGAATGAGACATTAGTAAAAATGGTGCCTAATACTACAATAGCTTAAAAATATTACATACTCAATATAACCTGTTGCAAATATGTAGAAGGAAATATACACATGGGAATCATTAAGACTTTCTAGTCTCCAGAGAATGATGATACACGAGTTGCTTCCCTTTATCATATTATCTAGTGTATTTTTAAACAGCATAGTTCTTAATGTTATAGACAATTATTTCTTTGTTCAAATGAGCTCTTTTTTTTAAATATGTAAGCATACACACATATATACATATATATCCACATATTTATTCATTTAGTTCAGGTAACACTTACCTTTGCTATGAAACACATGTGTATGTGTGTGACCTTTCTTTAAAATACTTGCTACTTATACTTTCCTAAGGTCATGCATACCTGTTTAGTAACTATGAGATAAGCAGATATAAAAGACATTTGACATGTTAATTTTCTTTCGAGAACATAACAACCATTTCACCATTTTCTGCTCTTGTCCACAACATTTCAGTATTTTAAAAGACCCAATGACACACAAAAGTCTATAAAAGTTTTGATGTAATTTTATGTTTAACTTAGTGACAGTTCTAACGTTGGCTTTTACATTAACAATCGTTAATGAAGGGAGACACACTTAATTATATTTTTAGAGTCTAGAAACAAGTTATTTATTTTCTTCTATGTGTAATGTTGTTCTGTATTGTTTGCTCTTCTATCAAAGTGCTAAACTTAGTATCAATGTTTATACTCATTTAAGTATTTTTGGATATAAACTTATTTATAGAACTTAATAGATATCAAATGACAGATAATAGAGATGTAAAGGATTATATTTTATTAGCTTCTAAGTTTGTTTTGCTAGCAGATTTTTTGCTATTGGTTTTTTGTCTCCTCTCTGTTTATTTTGTGTTTAGGGGTTGTAGGTTTATTTTAATTTTTAAACATACTTTTAATTGAAATACAACTATATAACATCCTTATCTCCCTTTCTACCATCATATTCCTCCCTAGACACTTCCAGTACTACCACTATAGTTGATAGCCTTTTTCTTTGGTAATTATTCGTATATATTTTTATTGATACACAAATATATACACATAATCTGTTCAGTCCAAATTTATTATTGCATACTAATTCAAGGCTGACCACTCTGCAGCATTTGAGAACAAATTAAGGAGCTCATCTCTGGGAGCAGCTAACTCTCCTTCTCCTTGGAGTCACTAATATTCAGATTTTTTTTTCAATTTGGGTTCTATAATGACCATATATTATCTCTAGTCTCATTTGATTTTTTGTCATCTTTACTATTTCTATGCTGAAAGTTATATATTCATTCTGAATTTAAAATGCTTGATCTTGTTCAGTTGAAGGGAATAATCATACAATGGTAGTTGGATAAAGCTCTTATGGATTATCTGATAAAGAATGATGACCTTCTGATGTAGACATGAATAGAAAAGAAATATGACAAATGAAAAAATCACATTAACTGACCTCCAAGGATGACATAGAACAAAGAAACAGTTCTCAGTAAACACACTGGGTATTGGTAAAAGGGATAACTAGCAGTAGATGGAGAACTTCGTAACAGAAGACTATCAGTGAGATGACTTACCAAAATTATAGTTTTCTCTTTGGTCACACTTTCTTCCCATCTGATGTGTGCTTATGAACACATTCATGTTGTGTAAAAACAGTCTTCCTTTGAGATTGACCAATCTTCACTTCCTGACATTGTCCCATGGGTGAACCATGTCAGTTGTTTTGTATTCTGGATATAATGAGAACCTTGGAAATAATTATCTTGGACATCTCTGAGGGATTTCTCTGTTAAGAGTAATACTTAGTGCAGAAAATTTGTAAAAATAGAAAGACAAGGAAAACCCTTTGTTCGTTAGCCCAGCATTGATAGTGTTAGTCAAAATTATTTACTTCACCAATGAGGATGAAGAAGAAGCATGCTGGTGCCTAGTCTATTACTGTATCAGTATAAACAAAGTGCTTCAAAAATTTATAGTTATAGGAACGTTTGCTAAACGTGTGAGATATGATTAGAACAAAACCCATGCTGTGAACAAAATTTCTTAATGTATGGAAATCTGTTTCAAGTCTAGGTCACACACCTGATATATATTTTGTGTTCTATATTTGTACTGGGTATTGCTAGGTTTGAAATGGCTGGCAAGTTATTTAGTCCCCATTATGATATTTTAAATTAACCTATGCTTATCATGTATACCTGTGTGTGTATTTGTGCCATTATTCATTGTGTGTGTATGTCGTGTGAATGTGTATGTGTTTGTGTGTGTGTATATATATATATATATATATATATATATATATATATATATATATATATCAGAGTGTCACTCTGTCAACTTAATTCTCTTCTTCTACCTTTCCAATTTTTCTAGGGATTGATCTCAGACTGTCAGACTTGGACAACAAACATCTTTATTCTTGGAGACTTCTTGGCTCCTCTTCTTTCAATATGTTTTAGAGAAAAGACAGATGTACATTTCAAACATACTTATTTTCATCTGAGATTTAAATAATCCAACCAATACAGCTAAAAGATTAGCCTGCATAGAGAGTGAGGTAAGTGACAGAGCTCCAGTTCAAAGATTCCCAACATCATCCAATGTAATGATTTGCAAGAGAATGTCTCCCACGGTTTCATGTTTTTGAATACTTCCTTCTTAGCTGGTGAAACTGTTTGTAAAGTTTACGGGAAGGTATGGCTTTGCAGGAGGATGTATATCACTTGGAGTGGGTTTTAAGAGTTGAAAGCTGGAGTCACTACAAGTTCATTCTCTTGGCTTCATGCTGATTTTGAAGAACTAAGCTCTCCAATTTCCTGCTTCTGCTACTTGAAGTCATGTTTCCTGCTATTAAGGGTTCTTATTTTTCTGGAACAGTGAGCTCAAATAAACTCTTCCTTCTAAACAATAAATAAATAAAGTATCTCTTCAATTCAATAGATAAGAAAAAACTGAAATTTAAAATGTAAAATTTAAGAAGAGTTGATAGATACATTTAACCATGAAGAAGTACCATCATAGTGTAGACAGTGAATTAGCTCTTTAACCTGTGATGCTTCTTTTATATTTTAATGAGGTGTATGCATATGTACACATGTTACAAGCATGTGCATCTATCTAGCATGTAAGCTAAAAAGAAGTCAATGTTGTATATCTCCCTATATTATCCTCCACCTTATTTAAAAAATACTTATGTGCATATTATTATAGTGATTATATGATGAAAATATTTATAACAATTTAATTTCTTTTTCAAACTTTTAACACACATTCCTCTAACTATGCCCCCTTCTATATTTTTCCACCCATCTTTGGCATTGCCTTTTTTCCATCTTTCTCCACTGAAACCAGTTTACATTGCCTAGTTATTCTTGGGAATAAGGACTGCCCTGGGGTATGGGATGCCTACAATGATCATATCACTGAAGAAAAATGGCTGTACTATTCCACTGCTATCAAATGCCTATAACTCCTCAGGGAGTGATGGGATTTTGTAGCCACCTTCCCACCTCTAAATGTACCTTATGAAAGCTTCATTGGTATGGGAGGTCCTTCTGTCTATGTGTTGCTTTTATTGGTTATTAAATAAAGAAACTGCCTTGGCCTGTTGATAGGGCAGAACTTAGGTAAGTGGGGAAGATGGATCTGAAGGCTGGGAGAAAGAAGAGCAGAGCTGGGGAAAAGCCACCAAGCCACTGGAGACAGAAGCTGGGAATTTTACCCAGTAAACCACAGCCTGGTGGCAATACACAGATTAAAAGATATGGGTTAAATTAATATGTAAGAGTTAGTCAATAAAAAGCTAGGACTAATGGGCCAAGCAGTGATTTAATGAATACAGTTTCTGTGTAATTATTTTGGAGCTGAGTTAGCCAGGTGGCCAGGCAGCCAGGAAGAGCAAGCAACCCATCTCCAACACTTCATGTATGCTGTAACAATTGCTCTGAGTTCCTATTGCATATGTCCAGTGTGTTTGGAGAACAGTTCCTTCAATATTATCAACCACTTTGAACTTTATGCACTTATCCATGAATGATTAAATTGACAACTTGAATATGAGAAGTCATACTATAAAAAAAATCAACACCTTAATTTCAAAAACTTCAGATATATACTCAGAAACAACATAACTGGTTTACCTATTAGTTCCGTTTTTAAGGTGTGTGAAATCTACATATTGTTTTCCATACTGGTTCTACTACTTTACATTCCCACCGGTGGTGTAATGTCTATGTTTTTGCAACAGGCAAATATAATGTGGCATGAGAACTAAGATTTGGCTTTTCAAAGACAAAATTAAAAAGCTCTCAGCTAAGAAAAAAAAAGTGAAGGGACTCAGATATGTGTAACCCAAAGGGAAGATGAGGCATTATGGCACTTAGAAATTCTAATCACTAGATTTCTATATATGCCTGTCAATAGACTGGGTGATATACAGGAAATTTGAAGCTCAAATCATGAAGGAATGTTTCTTTCTCAAAAAACACAAAAGGGGGAAAAAGAAAATTATCAAAGGACATAAGAAAAATTATAAGCTGTAAAGGAAATATAAGTGAACATTATTTGGTGTTGATTTTATTACCTTAATAAAAATAAAATGGTTGCATAAACAAATACAATGTTTTCTCATATCAATTATATGAGCTTCAATAACTAAAGCTATCCCTTAAACTGTTTGTTATTTCAATAAAATCATGAACTATGGTTTTTCCATATGTGTATCAGTCCTAGCATATCTATAAAGCCTTATTTGTGTTTTCTGTCTCAACTGGTGTCTATAATCTTTATGCCTCCTCTTCCTCATTGCCCTCTGACTTATGAGGGGAGAGATTATATGGAGACATCTAGGACGGAATGTTCCTAGGTTTCTTGCTCTTCACACATTGTCCACTTGTGAACATCTGTATTTGTTTCTGTCTGCTGTAGGAAGAAGTTTCTCTCATGATGAATAAGCAAGACACTGATCTATGAGCATAGCATGTCATTAGGAATCATTTTATCACTATATTCTTTTAGTTTTGGTTTTTCCCTAGGTCCTTGCTTTGTCTAGTCTCAGGTTCTTGGCTACATGAACAGTGCCCAACAGGGGTTCTATCTCAAAAAAATAAGAAATGCATGTGATAGTAACATACATCAATAGAAACTTCAGCAATTATTTAATATTAGGCAAACTATCATTTAGATGGAAGAATATTGCTGAAGAGAAAAAGATCATTTCAAACAGAAAAGTAGGTCAATTATTTATAATACAGCAATTTCTAAGCTACATGTTTTAGCATGTTCTGAACTACAAAGTTTCAAATGTGTGACTGTTGTGGTAGAATTGCAAGAATAAGTAATCACATACAGGAAAAGGTATAATGAAACAGTCAAAACCCTATAAGTATTGATATAAGTAGATACATTTATCAAAGGTGAACTGATTAAATAAATTTATATTTACATACAATTTTCACCAAAACATCACACTTCTGCTACCTCAAATACATATAATATATAATAATATGTTACACAATGATCAGGGTTATGAAACAAGTATCAATTTTCTTAAATTTTATTTTTAAAAGGTTCATATATGTATCTGAATCACATCCATTCATATTACCTCCTTCCAATTCCCACAAGGTTTCCTCGAATACATGTCTCTTCTAAGTCCATGTTCTCTTTTTAGTAGCCCAGTGAGTCCAATTAGTACTGCCCATGGGCACATAAGTGTTGGGTTATACACTGGAACATGGGAAAGCCACAAGTAGCCACGGCAGCTGCTACCCACTTTAAATAATTGCCTGACTGGAGATGAGCACTTAGAAGTTCCTCCTCTCTACATGTTAGAATTTGTAGCTAATTTGATCTTGCTCTTGATTGCTCAACATAGTAAGATAGATAGAACCTCTATCAGCAGGAACAAGCTAGAATCTTATACCAGACAAAAAAGGAATACAGTAAGTCCACAAGCTCAGATGAAACATCAAGATGATGGGAGTGTCCCACCATGATTACCAGTTCTGTAAAACAGGTCTTGAATGAAAACTACCCATAAGAATCTCAATGCTTAGCTAGGGAGCAGTGACACATGCCTTTAATTCCAGCATTTAGGAGGCAGACGCCAGAGGATCTCTGTTAGTTCGAGGCCAGCCTGGTCTATAAGAGCTAGTTCCAGGACAGGCACCAAAATTACACAGAGTAACCCGGCCTCAAAAAAAAAAGAAAGAAAGAAAGAAAGAAGAATCTCAGTGATTGGGATTTAAAAGAACAATTATAAATATGATGAAAGAATAAAAGCACTTAAAGAGAACAAAAATAAACACAGGAAATAATTTAGAAAATAAAAGAGTAAATTAGTAATTAAAGTAAAAAAAAAACCACACAACGAAGTTGAATGATAATTTAATTTAGGATTTGAAAAATAAATTTAGCAAAGAGAAAACATGAAAAATAACTCAACTTGAAATTGAGACGGAATTGAAAATTTCAACATCCCAATTAGAAAACTCAGGAAGAAACATTACAAGTAGAATAGATTGAATAGAAGATATAGTATCAAGCTGGGCCGTGGTGGCACATACCTTTAATCCCAGCACAAGGGAGGCAAGTGGATCTCTGTGAGTTCAAGGCCAACTTGGTCTACAAGAGCTAGTTCCAGGACAGGTTCCAAAGCTACAGAGAAACCTTGTCTCGAAAAACAAAAAACAAACAAACAAAAAATAAAATGAAACAAAAAAGATAGAGTATCAAAATTGAAGATAAAATAGATAAATCTGACCACCAAACAGAGATAAAATTAAACACACACATATCCAAACACACAAATACACAGACACACACACACACACAAACACAAAGAAAATATAGGAACGTTGGGACCCCATGCAAAGCCCAAATTTACAAATTACAGTCATAGAAGGAGAAAGATCCTTGGTCAAGAACACAGAATATATCTTGAATAGGATTATAGAAAAAATTGCCCAAATTAAAGAATACAGATACAAGAAGCACATGGACCACCACGTAAGAACAGAGAAGAAATTCCCCATGGCATAAAATAGTTAAAATAGTTAAAACACTAAATATTCAGATCAAAGAAAAGGTATTAAAAGCTAAAAAAAATCAACAAATCATATATAAAGGTAAACTTGTCAGAATAACATCTGCATTCTCACTGGAAGCCTTAAAAACCAGAACAGCACCAAGCAATGGACTGCAAGTTCTATAAAAGTACAGATGATAGCCTAGAGTCCTTTATCTATCAAAACTGTCTGCCATAGATAAAGGAAAAATAAAAAAAAAATCTAACATTGTAATATTTAAAAAGGCTGAAAGAAATTCAAAATAACAACAACAACAACAACAAAAATAGGCGATGGTGGCTAATGCCTTTAATCCCAATACACAGAAGGCAGAAGCAGGAGGATCTCTGAGTTTGAGGCCAGCCTCATCTACAGAGCAACTTCTAGAACAAGCACCCAATCTATATAGAAACCCTGTCTCAAAAAACCAAAGAGAAAAAAAAATATAGGCTAAAAGAAATTTTGTCTCTCAAACTAGTCTAACAGAGAATATAAGAAGTAATAATTTGAACTGAAGTGAGGAATAAACATACCCACAAACCTACAATAAGAAAACAAATGAGGATATAATTGCTGAAGTACAAAATAGGGCTAATATTATGGACAGGAAAAATGGTTTGAAATCCACATAGACACTGCATGGTAGCTTTAAATATTAATGCTCTAAATGCCAAATCAAAAGATACAAATTAATAGATCAAGAAGAAAAATAGAGAAAAGTCTTGGTTTTGTTTTGTACAAGAAATTTATCGTACCTTCAAAAATAGGCATTAACTTAGAGGGAAAGGATAAAAATAATATATTTTAAAGGAAGTGAGACCTCCAAGTATACATGAGTGCCAATAGCTAACTGAAAAAAAGGGCTTATCCCAAAACTAATCATAAATACATACATACATACATACATACATAAGTAAATTTCACTCTAATTAGAGAAATAATTGACCAAGAACATATTTCAATAATGTACGTGAATACAATTAATGAAAAGAGAGGGCATGTATTTGAAAAAGTGCAAGAAGGAGTATATGAGATATTTGGGAGAAAGAAAAGGAAAGGGGGAAATGATTGAAATATATAATAATATCAAAATGAAGAGAAAAATTAAAATAGCACACATAAAACTGGACTACAGGACCCCATCGAACCACAACTCAGTAATAGTAGGTAATTTCAACATCCCCTATGTTTTAATAATCATGTCATAAAGACATAGAGAAATATCAAAATTGAATGACATCATACATCAAATAAACCTAACATATCTACAGAATATTCTACCCAAATCCTGAAGAATACATATTCTATTCATTTGTTCATTGAAGTTTCTGTAAAATGGACCACATATTGGTACACAAAACAAATATGAAACAATACAGAAAAATTAAAATAGCTTTATATAACCTATCAGATAAGAATGCAATAAAATTTGAAATCAATAAATAGCAGAAGGATCGCTGGGAAAAAATGCATAAAGTCATGGCATTTAAACAATGTACTACTGGTTTAAGAGTGGGCTAAGAAGAAATAAAGAAGACAAATTAACTTCCAGGAATTAAATAAAATAAAAGTACAATATACTAAATGCTCTTGGACACATTTTAAGATTACTCCTAAGAGGAAATAAGTCACTAAGGATCAAAGAAACTGGCCCATGCTTTCTCCAACCTCAGGCATTAGACAGAAAACACCAACTGCTGGTGAGCAGGACAAAAAAGTTATACTAGCATTGCCTTGGAACTTATTACAAGGCTCTCTTTATTGACATTTAACACCAGAGAAAAATCAAAGACCCCTTAACTAGGACCAAAATTGATTGTGGAGCCTCTAAACTTTCCCAAGCATGATGAGTAAGTTCACTCAGTAGTAGGAAGCCTCATACAGCAGCGGGTTTTGTTCCATTCAAGTGTTGGGTCATTATTTATGGATACAGGGGATTAAGGTAAATAACTGTAGCATTGGTGGCCATAGTCATGATCTAGATACCTGAGGCTGGTCCCTCCAGAGAGTGTGTCTATTGCTAAGTAGAATCTACCCTCACTCCCCATGTCACTAAAGAAATATTGAGCAACCATTAATTCATAGCAAACTTAAATGAAGGTCACCATCTAGTGCTGAAGAGTGGTAAAACAGGCACAAATTAAGCTGGATTGCAAAAACTATAATCAATATAAACTTCTTCAATGAGAAACTAAACTTCCCAAGCGCAAATATTAAGAAAGATTTCTCCAAAACTGTATCCCCTGATAAGTGCTAGGATTAATGGCCTGTGCCACCACCACCACCCCACCCCACCCCTCTCACCTCCGCGAAAACAGATTTTTGAACTGCGATCCAGGAGAGAACTCCAGCAGCAGTTCCACCCCATGCCATGAGGCCAAATGTAACCAGGGGTTTCTAGCCCTGGCCAGCAAGAAGACTACAGCAACAGCTGGATACAAATCAGGTGGGCAAGTGGGAGATCAGGCCCCTGGCAATTATGGAGAGCTCACCATGGTGGTGAGGATGAGGAAGAACTGGTGGGCTTAACAACCCTGCAGCTACCCAGGCCCAGAATTGCCACACCCCAACATCCACATCTTCTCTGATCTATAAGAGCAAATGAAGGGGCCTGTTCTGAAGACCCAAAGCTGCAGTATCTCCACAACACAGGATAATCACAGGATATTCAGGAGGTGTCTCAGTGAGGGCCCACCATGAATAGGATAGTAGAAACCAGAGGCCTCAAACCAGATCAATGATTATTTACAAGGAACACTTGCAAGTAAAGAAATATGGACAAACAGGTTTAGTGTGTGACTCACTGTTTCTTACTACAGCTCCCATGACCAGATTTTTCCTTTTCTTTTTTCTTTTGCTTCTTAAATTTTATTTTAATTGGGAGGAGAGGATTGGAAGGGCAGAGGATAAATACGAAAAGACAGGGAAATGAGTAAGATCAGTATGCATGATGTGAAGAGCAGAAAGAATAAATGAAAAGAAAGTTAAAAAGAAGAGAATAGAGTCTTTTCTCATGCAATATATCTTGATAATAGTTTCCTCTCCTTATACTCATCCCAGTTATTCCTTACTTCCCCCCTCCAGATCTACTCCTTTTAAGTCATTAGAAAACAAGCTTCCAAGAGAAAACCAAACATAACAAAATAAAATATAATAATATGAAGCAAAAAGTGTCTATGTAAGTTGGACACAGCAACCCAACAGGAGGAAAAGAGTTTTAAAATTCAGGCACAAGAGTCAGAGACCCACTAGTGAGCACATCTTCCAACACTAAGATAAATGAACTTGAGACCAAGAGGTAAGTGACCTCCTACCTGGCAATATGCCCTACTTTCTAGACCCACTATACAAGGGCAAAACCCTGTCTCCCACATGCCTCAGTTTCTTTAGCCAGGCAGCAGGTGAGTTTCCTGCAGGTAGGCTCCTCCAACACCCCCATCCCATCAATAGTACCTTGCAAGCTACAAGTCCCACTCTAACGCCAAACACCCTTACACCTCCACCCCTGGGGAACCTAGACGGAACCCTGAAACTCAACCTGCTAATACACATAAAGGACCAAGAGGTATGTGACCACCCACCCAGTAGGACACCCCACTCTCTAGGCCCTCCAAACTGGGGCAAAATCCCAGGCCCCAACCACCCCTGCATCAACTACTCTATCCAGCCAGCAGGTGAGTTTCCTGCAGGTAGACTTCTCCAACACCCCACCCCATTCATCAGACTCTACAAGCTACACATCCTACTCTGCCCCAAACCCTCCTATACCCCCCAGGAACCTCAGAGGAATGCTGAAACACAAGCTGCAACTACACAGATAGGACCAAAAGAGAGGACCAAGAGAGGAACTCTGAAGCACAGTCTGTGACTGTACAGAATGGACCAAAAGAGCGAACCAAGAGATCAGGCCAAGAGAGACTTCAGTGGCTTTCTAAGACACAGACAGTGGCAGTACAGAGCAGACAATGAACAGTTCCCAAAGACACAAACAGCCACTACAAGGATTGGATCAAGAGACAAAGACACTGTTGGCACCAATTGATGGAAGAGATGGGCAAGAATTCATCCATCAATCTGAAAAGCAACATGGTAACACCAAAACCCAGAGGTCACACAAGACATGATCATTCTAACCCAGAAGAAGCAGAAGAAAACAATTTTAAATGTGATTTTTGAGGATGATCTCCATAATTTCCTTTAAGGAGGAAATGAAAAATTCCCTTAAAAATGGAGGAGAAAACAAAAATAAATTGGAAGAAATAAATCCTTCAAAGTAAACCAAGAAAAATCAAACAGGTGAAGCAAAAAGTTCAAGATTTGAAGACTGAAATAGACATTAAAAAGGAAAGACAAACGAAGGGAATTCTGTATATGGAAAATCTGGGTAAGCAAACAAGAACTACAGAGCAAATCATAACCAATAGAATGCAAGAGACAAAAGAGAGGATCTCATATGTGGAAGATACTATAGAGGAAAAAGAGTCATTGGTCAAAGAAAACATTATTTTCAACAAAGTCTTAACACAAAACATCTAGGAAATCTGTGACACCATGAAAAGACCAAACCTAAGAATAAGGACAGAAGAAGAGGAACTCCAGCTCAAAGGCATAGAAAATATATTCAACAAAATCTAGAAGAAAACTTCTCCAACCTAAAGAAGAACATGAAAGTATAAGAAGCTTACAGAACATCAAATGGACTGGACCAAAGAAAGTGCAAATAATATATGCATATAATAATCAAAATGCAAAACATACAGAATAAAGAAAGAATATTAAGAGCTGTGAAGGTAAAAGATCAAATAACATATAAGGATAGACCTTTCAGAAATACACCTGACTTCTCAATGGAAACCACGAAAGCCAGAAGGTCCTGGACAAACGTGATGCAAACACTAAAAGAACCTGGATACAAGTTCAGAGTACTATACCCAGCATAGCTTTTAATCACAACTGATGGAGAAAGCAAAATATTACACGACAGAACCAGATTTAATCAATAACTATCCACAAATTCATCTCTACAGAACATACTAGAAGAAAAACCCCAATCCAAGGAAGTTAACTGCACCAAAAAAAAAAAAAAAACCACCAGCAACAGATAATCTCACATCAGCAAACCCCAGAGAAGGGAAACACACAAACACTACCACCAAATATAATAGAAATTAACAATCACTAGTCATTAATATTTCTTAATACCAAGGGACTCAATTCACCTATAAAATGACACAGGATAATAGAATGGATACAAAAGCAGGATCCATCCTTCTTCTGTATACAAGAAATACACCTCAACCTCAAAGACAGACATTACCTCAATAAAAGGTTGAGAAAAGGTTTTCCAATATAATGGGCCTAAGAAACAAACAGGTGTAGCTATGCTAATATCTAAAATAAATAGATCAAACTAAAATCAACCAGAAAAGATGGAGAAAGACACTTTATACTCATCACATGAACAATCCATTAAGATGAAATCTCAGTCTTGAACATCTATGCCTCAAGTACAAGAGCACCCACAAATGTAAAAAAATATTACTAAAACTTAAATCGCACATCAAACCCCACACACTAATAGGAGACTTCAAGAACCTACTCTCCCCAATGGACAAGTCAACCAGACAGAAAATTGACAGAGAAATAAGAGAACTAATAGACATCATGGCATAAATGGACTTAACAGACATCTACAGAACATTACACCCAAACAAAACAGAATGTACCTTCTTCTCAACACCTCATGGAAGCTTCTCTAAAATTGAACACATGCTCAGTTTTAAAAAAATTTCAACAAATACAAAAAAAATTAGTGTAACCCTTTGTATTTTATTGATTACCATTGTTTAAAGCTAGAATTTAACAATAACACTAATTGCAGAAAGCTACAAACTCATTGAAATTGAACAGTGCTCAATTGAACCACCCCTGGATCAAGGAGGAAAAAAAGAAAGAAATTAAAGACTTCATGGAATTCAACAAAAATGAAAAGAATTCATACCCAAACCTATGGGACACTGTGAAAGCAGTGCTAAGAGAAAAGTTCATGGCACTAAGTGCCATCATAAAGAAAGTGGAGAAATCTCACAACAGTGACTTAATAGCACACCTGAAAGCTCTAGAACAAAAGATGCAGACTCACCCAGGAGGAGTAGATGAAAAGAAATAATCAAATGAAGGGCTGAACAAATAAAATAGAAATAAAGAAAACAATTCAAAGAATCCATAAAACAAAAAGCTTATTCTTTGGAAGATCAACAAGATAGATAAACCCTTATCAAAACTAATCAAAAGACAGAGAGAGATCATCCAAATTAACAAAATCAGAAATAAAAAGGCAGACATAACACTAGACACTAAGGAAATCCAGAGAATCATTAGGTTATACTATAAAAACCTGTACTCCACAAATCAGAAAATGTAAAAGAAACAAATAATTTTCTTGATGGTACCACACACCAAAGTTAAATCAAGACCAGATGAACAATTTATTTTTTTATGTTTTATTTTTATTTTATTATTATTATTATTTTTGGTTTTTCGAGACAGGGTTTCCCTGTGGCTTTGGAGCCTGTCCTGGAACTAGCTCTGTAGACCAGGCTGGTCTCGAACTCACAGAGATCCAGATGAACAATTTAAATAGACCTATAACCTGCAAGGAAATAGAAGTAGTCATCAAAAGCATCCCAAACAAAAGTGCCCAGGGACGAATGGTTTCAGTGCAGATTTCTAAAAAACTTCAAAGAAGAATTAATACCCATACTCCTCAATGTGTTCCACATAATAGAAACAAAAGGAACATTGCCAAATTCTTTTTATGAGGCTAAAATTACCCTGATACCAAAACCATACAAAGTCTCATCCAAGAGAGAGAATTACAGACCAATGAACATAGATGGAAAAATGTTCAATAAAATACGGACAAACCGAATCCAAGAAGACATCAAAAAAATCATCCACGATGATCAAGTTGACTTCATCCCAGAGATGCAGGGATGGATCAGCATATGAAAACCTATCAATGTAATCCACCAATAAGTCAACTGAGAGAAAAAAAAAATATGATCATCTCATTAGATCCTGAAAAAGCATTTGACAAAATCCAACACCACTTCATGATAAACGTCTTGGAGAGATCAGGACTACAAGCAACATATCTAAATGTAGTAAAAGTAACACACAACAAGCCAACAGCCAACACCAATTAAATGGAGAGAAATTCAAAGTGCTCCCAATAAAACCAGAAACAAGACAATGCTCTCCACTCTCTCCATATATATTCCCATCTTTTAAAGTTCAGGCAAGAACAAATGACAACAAAAGGAGCCCAGGGGATTCAAATTGGAAAGAAAAAGGTTAAAATAACTATTTGCAGATGATACAACAGTATACATAAGTAACCCCAAAAACTTTAGCAGGGAACTCCTACAGCTGATAAATACCTTCAGTAATGTGTCAGGATACAAGATCAACAAAAAATCAGTAGCCCTCCTATATACAAATGATAAAGAATTTGAAAAAGAAATCATAGAATCATCATCTTTTGTAATAGCTACAAATAAAATAAAATATCATGGGGTAACAGTAACCAAAGAAATAAAAGACGTGTTTGACAAAATCTCTGACTAAGAAAGTCTTTGAAAAAAGAAATTGAAAAAGATACCTGAAAATGGAAGAGCTCCCATGCTCTTGGATAGGAAGGATCAAATTAATAAAAATGTGATTCTACCAAAAGCAACATATAGATTCAGTGCAATCTATATATTCAATTCAATCCCTATATAAATCCCAACACAATTATTCACAGACCTTGAAAGAACAATATTCATACAGAAAAACAAACAATCCAGGTCAACTAAAACAATACACAGTAAAGGAACTTACAGAGGCATCACCATCTCTGACCTCAGTCTCTATTACAGAGCTCCAGTAATGAAAACAGCTTGGTATTGGCATAAAAACAAATAGGTTGCCCAATAGAATTGAAACGAAGACCAGGATATTAATTGACACACCAACAAACACCTGATTTTTGACAAAGAAGTTAAAATTATATATTGGTAAAAGAAAGCATCTTCAACAAATGGTGCTGGCATAACTGGATGTCAACATATAGAAGAATGCAGATATATCCATATCTATCCCCATGCACAAAACTCAAGTCCAAATGGATTAAAAACCTCAATATTAAGCTGACCACACTGAACCTGATAGAAGAGAAAGTGGGAAGTAGTCTACAACACATGGGCACAGGAAACCACTTCCTACGAAGAACCCTTGTAGCACAGACAATAAGAGCAACCATGAATAAACGGGACCTCCTGAAACTGAGAAGCTTCTGTAAAGCAGAGGACCTGCAATTTAGAGTGTCCACATAATGTCCACATGTAGGTCCATGCACCTGTGCCCATTTGCTGCCAGAGTAAGCCTCTCTGATGATGACTAGACAATACACTGATCTAAAGGTATAGCAGAATATCATCAGGAATAATTCCATCAATTTTATTTTGCCAGTTGTATTTGGTTCTACGCTAGGTCTCTGGAAAATCCAGTCTCCAGTTCTTGGTCATGCAGACAGTCTAGGACACAGACTCCCTCTTTTGGCATGAGCCTCAAGTTAAACCAAACCTTGTTTGACCATGCCCTCAAATTTTCTACCTCATAGCCCCAGAACAACTTGCAAGAAGGACAGATTATAAATCAAGTGTTTTGCACCTGCATTGCTGTACAGATTTCTCCTTTAGTAGCTTGCACTCTCCTCTGACTCTCTAGCACTGTGTCTGCCTGCATGCTACCTTGCTTCCTGACATAATGATAAAGTATTAATGTCAGTCCCAATTAAATGTTTCCCTATATAAGAGTTTCCTTATATAGGGAACTTATTCCCTTAGGGCATGGGAACCTGAAGGATCAGGGTGGATGAGTTGGGGGCAGAAGGAAGTGGAAGAGTAATGAAAGAGATACCTTGATAGAGGAGACCATTTGGGGATGATGGAGAAACCAGGTGCCAGGGAACTCCAAGGAATCCACAAGGATGACTCCAGTTAAGACTCCTAGCAATAGTAGAGAAGGTTCCTGAACTAGCCTTCCTTGTAATCAGATTGGTGACTACCCTAATTGTCAGTAGAGAGTCTCCATCCAATAGTTAATGAAAGCATATGCAAATATGAAACAGCACTACACTACAACACCCACAAGCTGACAGATTATTAGTACTGGGACACAGAGATGATGTGACAAAAAATTGCTAGAAAAATATTTTTGTTTCCAGTACTATTCACACTAACTATTCAGCTCATCTAAGTGTCTGTGAACAAAGGATTTGATAAAGAAGTTTTGGGGTGTGCACAACAGATCACTACAACACAACTATCATCTGCCAAAAATGGAATCAAGCATGAGGTAATCAATCTTCTAAATTCAGGTGTCATTTCAATAAAATGCAAAAGTGAATATAAATATTATGTTTAACTGAGTGTACAAGGGCAAAAATTAGACTGGAAAGTAGGGGGAATATTCAACAAAGAAAAAAAGGTAGGAAGAAAATATATGTACTAGAAGAAGTTGTAAAATCATGACAAATAAACATATCAAGTAAGAATAAGTCATAGTGCTTTGGAATACACACTGGAGATGGAAAACTAACACAATCAAATATTTGGATACCAATACAGATCACGTTTGTGTTTATGAAGAAAGGAGGATTTTCTGGACATCTGGCAATTTCAATATCTTGACTTGGATAATGATTACAAGGGTGATCATTTTATAAAAATAATTTTTCTAGCAGTTGTACTGGCTAATTTTTTGTCAACCTAATACTAACTGGAGTCACTTTGAAAGAGGGAACCTCGATTGATAAAGTTGCTGCACCAACTTTGCAGATAGACATGCCCTGTGGGATATTTTCCTTACTGATGACTGAGTTGGCAAGTCCCAGTTCACTGTGGGAGGTACCATCCGGGGCAAGTGGTCTAGGAGTGCTAAAAAAGCAGGTTTGTACCTAGTCTTATTGTTGGTTGATATCTTGGGGAGACCTGCTGTTTTCTGAAGAGAATGGAGGAGTAGTGGATCTGGGGGACAGAGGAATTAAAAGGGGGTCTGGGAACAATGGAGAGAAGGGAAACTGATGTCAGAATGTAATGTATCAGAGAATAATGTTTTTAAAAAGGTAACTAAGTGCCGGGCGGTGGTGGCGCACGCCTTTAATCCCAGCACTCGGGAAGCAGAGGCAGGCAGATCTCTGTGAGTTTGAGACCAGCCTGGTCTACAAGAGCTAGTTCCAGGACAGGCTCCAAAACCACAGAGAAACCCTGACGAGAAAAAAAAAAAAAGGTAACTAAGTGAGCCATGAGGAAGAAGCCTGTAGCACTCCTCAAAGTCTTTGTCCCAGTGCCCCACAGCCTGTCCCTAGGTCTCTACAATGAGCTTCTATCTTGACTTCTCTCAATAATGGATATTGTAATAATCTTCAGTGTGAAATAAACCCTTTTCTCCCCAAGTTGTATATGATCATCGTATTTTGTCACAGAAAATTAAATCTTAACAAAGACAACCATCTTTTATGTACTATAATTTATTTATAAATTTAATTTAAAAATAAAACTCAGTGCTTGGTGAATGAATTGATACACATACCTCCATTCTGTAATCTCCCATATCTGCGACCAACATTTAACTATCCCTGGCAGAGGCAAATCCCATCAGTTCCTGTACTATTGTTATAAACAGAAGAAACTTTGGTTCGGTGACTACAGCGCATATGCAACTGCATCTTCGGGGAATCCCAACAACACAGAAAGTTTCTGTCTGCTGCATGAGTCCCCTGTGTAAAGAGTGCTACAAAACCCTGCCATACTGAAAGCAGTTCATTAAGAGCCCTAATTGTGCTTGTGTAGTGACCAAGAGGACCTTCAGAGACCAGACATTGCCTGCCAAGAAAATGTCTTGGGAGCTGTCTTCTGGAATCATATTAATTTTCCCAATGTTGTAAGAGGAAAAGTGGTTATAAGAGGGAAAATGATTAATGAGTCACTTGGGGATTGCATCTATTCCTGTAAATTGATGTTTATTTCTCCTTGTAATAAAGTATTGTCCAGGAAACCAACTAACAAGCAGATTTAATTGAATGAAAAATAACAGAAGGAAAAATTGAAAGAACAATTTGTTCTTTAAAACTGGTTTTGTAAATGAGATCTTGATTAAGAATAGTAATATTTTTGTCAGAGATACTAAACCTTGAGTGAATGGGACAATATTTTCCTTTGTTGTATCTACTGATTAACATTTTTAAGGGAATTGGAAGCAAACCAATAAGAAAATGATGTGTTAAGTCACAAATTGAAGATAGCAAAACATTCATGGCTCATTTGTCCGTAAAAACCTTTAATTAAAATAGTGTAATGTATAAACACAGTGATTGCATCACTACATGTTTTATAAGTGTTAATTTATTCTGACTATAGTTATCTAAAGTTTAAATTCCTATGAGAACAGTTTTAAAGGAAAATCTGAAATTCTAAAATACTCTAAAATTGTCCCTGAGAATAAAATGTGTGAAATATATTAGGAGTAAATAAGTATTAAAAGGGAATTTCTAATATTCACACATACCATAGAGCAGAAGACACCTCCAAAATCACTGAAATCCATGATTAAAATAAATTCAAACATTTAGGATAGTCTTAATTAACTATGCCAAACTGCATGCGTTTTGTTTTGGAACTGGTGGAGCTTTTATTGGAAAGCCTGAAATCTAGTCCAAGATTTGCAGATCCCTTATGTTTGTTCCATATGTGGTTTTTGGATGTTATTTTTTTTTTATGTACAGAAGTACCTCTCTCTCTCTCTCTCTCTCTCTCTCTCTCTCTCTCTCTCTCACACACACACACACACACACACACACACTCTCTCTCTCTCTCTCTCTCTCACACACACACACACACACACACACACACACACACACACACACTAATGCACACACAAGGACATGTGTACATGTTATGGGTAGAGTTAGGGTTAGGCAAATGAAAGTTTCAGATTCACATGTGAAAGGAAGAGTGTAGTATTTGTTTTCTTTGAGTCTGATGACTTCCTTGAGGCTAACAAATTTTATTTCCACAACCTGCAAGTGGTGCCACATAACCTTTTTCCACGAGTGAGGAAAATGCCAATGTTCATCAATACATTTATCTGCTGATGAACGTCTAGACTGATTCCATTTCCTGCCGGCTGAGAAAAGTGCTGCAATAGACGATGTTAAGGACTCCTCTGCAGAAGAGCTGATCCAGAAGAGAGGTACCTGAGTAACATGATAGTCATGCATGTCCTTAAATTTTTGCGAACCCTCCATACTGATTTCCATCGTGGCAGATCCAGCTTGCATTCCCACAAGCAGTGAATAAAGGTCACTCTTCTTCCTCTTCCCCACCAGCAGTTATTGCCAAAAGCTTCCTTGTGATAATCATCAGACTGGAGTGAGCTTGAACCTCATAGCTGTTACTGCTGGCACTCAGATTATTATGACATCTACTTCTGTTGATATGTGTCTTCATGGCACAGAAGTCCTTATTACAAGATAGATTTGTACAAAGGAATTGAACAAATTGCAATTAATAATTTCTTTCTTTTACTGAGAGTTAACTTGAAAATTTATTTCTTCAATCCAATCAACAGAGCAATATTCCTTGCATATCTATTTCTTCAGATAGCTTTAACTCAACATTGTTTTCAATTTTCTTTTGGGCGTGTTTAGCAAATCCTGAAGCAACATAGGACTATGCCAGAACTAGTTGACTCCTTACTCTTCCTGATTCGAAATCATAATGTAAGCTACAGGCAGTTAGGAAAAAAATATTTCTATTTATCACAGAAGAGACTTTCCCAGAATTCATTTCCATTTCATTCCTCATCTTGCTCATACTCCTAAAGGTGAAAGCAGGTATTGCTCACTTCAATGGACTCACCACTTTTTCAAGATTGTCAATGTGAACATTTTTCTGTATTTTACCTTTATATGTTTAGTTTGACCATGTTCCAGTGAGTATATGGACAGAACAATTTTAAATTGGTACTTTTTTCTCTATTTTCTTCATCTTTTGTTTTGGGAGAGGTCATGGGGTGGAGTGGACCTGTGAGGACTGGGCCATGAATGTGATTGGGCTGCTTTATGTGAAATTTACAAGTAATCAACAAAAATATTATACTTAAAAAGCATCAAAAATATAACATCAATCTGATTCTCCAAAAAAATTTAAACTCCATTTTGTGATTTTCCTTTTAGTAGGAATAATAACATTTGATTCTAAAAGAAAAAATTACAAACTAACAGTAGCAAAAGTAGTCTTTCTTTTATATTGAATTCATGTTTAAATAATTCATAAGATATAATCAATAAGTTATAATTTATTAAGACTTGTGATCTGGCTTTATATATATATATATATATATATATATATATATAGTTTTTTTGATGAATTTCACACATTTGCTTCAAAACCATATATTTCATAATATTAATTTAATCCCTAGACAAATGTTATTCTCATAAATGAATAGATAATAAATAGAAAGATCTATGTGGCACTATGCTATATATGGAGATATAGTTATTTAAGATATAGTTATTTAATCTCTTGCTTTTAAATGTTTATTCTCATACAAAATCCCAATATATACCCTACCTATGGCTCGAATTCATATTCCTGCTGATAAACTTCATAGGTGTTCAGATTCTAGACATGTGCCATCATGCCTTGCTCATCAATATTTGCGAATTTTCTGCTTTATTTCTTATAATTTCCTATTATGTTTCCTATTGATCTACTATGTATATTTTTGAAACAATGGTCTTGTATGCAAACCAAACTAATTTTATGTAAAGGTTTATTTACAGGACAGTTTGCCATACTTTTGGATGATAGAATTCATCGGAAAGAGAAATAAAATTAGTTCTCTGTTGATGATCTCCTTCTGAGATAGAAAAGTTTACTGGACTTGAAAGAAGTAAATGTTTTGGAGAGTAAAGAATGATTTTGATGAAGTGTGGAAGTACACTCATTATATTTATATATACATAATATGCATATAACTATATATAGAGAGGTGTAACATTAAAAATTAAAGATAAAGAAGTCATTAATTGGAGTCAGAGGAGTAAGACAGAGTTTGAAGGATGCAGGAAGGTGTGAAAATGGTGGGGAAAGAGTCAGATGAAGGAAATTTTTAGAAAGTAATTTTAACAAATGAAACATAACTCATACATGGCACTGTTAATTAGGACAAGATCTTGATGCTAGATGGGCCATGCGCCTAGGAAAAACCTGTTACTATTATTCTACTAAATGAACAAAATCTGCAGCATAAATTAGTACATCACTCATCACTTATCACAGAATTTTTCTTGCAAGGAATGGTAATAAATGCAGAATCCACATTTGGACAACATGCATAGAGTGAGACTTTGGAGCACTCAGCCCCAGTTGAGATACCTTCATCACACCCATGCTCTCAGTACACAAATATTTATGCTGAAGAAAAGATGGAAAGATCATAAAAGCCAGAGGTGGTTGATGACTTCAAGAAAATCATGTTTTCCAGGAGGAAGAAAAACACATATGAATTTACTTGTGAATGTGGCAGCATTCACAAAACCTGCATAAACTCGAATCAGACAAAATTCCAACACTGAGAAGCAAAATGAGGACAACGCCTACTCCTATCCAAGAATCTATTTGCAATTGATACCTACTGAGAAATGGAAAATCAGTTTTCTTCAATGAGTAACACTGGGCCTTTCAAATCAAATCAGGACACAGCTTATTCTCGTAGTTGACCAGCACAAAACAGACTCCCTGTTTCTTGTGTACTTTTTTGTTACTGTTGTTTTGGCATTTTTTTTATTGAAAACAGTTTTTTATGCAAATTCCTGATTTTAGTTCCCCCTGCCTCTATTCCTCCCAGCTCCTTCCCAGCTCCCCATCCAGCCAGATCCACATCTACTCTGTTTCTCATTAAAAAACAAGTAAGCACCTAAGGGATAATAAAATAAGATAGAAAAATATAAGATAAAACAAACAGAAACAAATTGAAATAGGACAAAATAAACAAACAGAAGTAAAAGAACCCAAGAAAAGGAACAAGAAACAGATATAGATATAGAAACCTATGTGATGATACTCTCGAGAATCTCACGAAAACACAAAGCTAGAAACCATAATATATACATGAGATCTGTAGGATTTAAAAAATTAAATTAAATTAAGTAAAAATTAAAATTTATAAATAAAAGCTGATACAACATTATGAAACAAGAAACCTCCAAAGATGCATTTGAGTTCATTTCTTATTGGCCATCTACTGTTGGGAATGGGATCTACCCTTAAGAATGGTTTGTTTCTCCAGCGAGACTTCCTTGGACAAAACTAATTTTATATTTGCAAGTAGCTAAAATTGGAGATAGCTTCTGGATTAGGGATGTGGGCATGTGACAACTTCCCCTTTCAGCTCTAAGACTCCATCTGGTGTAGACTCATGCAGGCCCTGTGCATACTGCCACACCTTCTGTGAGTCCATATGTAAGTCAATCCTGCTGTGTTTAGGTCTTGTTTCTTTGGTGTCCTTCATCCTCTCTCGTTCTTACATTCTTTCTGCATCCTCTTCCTCTGGTTTCCCTAAGCCTTGAGGGGATGAATTGAAGGAACCATACAACTTAGGGCTGAGTGTTTAGAAGTCTGTCCCTCTCTGCCTATTGTCTGACTGTGAGTCTCTATGCTTGTTCCCATCTACTGCTGGAGAATAATTCTCTGGTAATGACTGAGCAAGGCACTGATCTATGAATATAGCAGAGTGTCATAAGAATCATTTAGTTGTTGTTGCATTGCATTTGTAGTGCAGTAATATATGGGTTTACCCTAGGTCCCCTGGGTATTTACTCTCAAGTTCTTGGATACCCAAGCAGCAATGGATATAACTTCTAATTCATAGAATGGGTCTTAAATAAAATCAGATATTGGTTGGCTACTCCCACAGTTTTGTGTCATAAGCACTTTACCATATCTTGTAGGCAATACACCATTGCCAAAGGTTTTGTATCTGGAATTGTATTCACATTTCTCTTTTGGAAGTGCACAGAGTACCTTCCAGTAACAAGAACATCAGCAGGTAAGAGTGAAGGCTCTAGTAAGGCATGACCTTGAGCTCAGTAAGTTGTGTGGATGTTATTTTATAGGGCTTTGCTGTCAGTTTGTGGAGAACCTTGGTTGTTTGGAAGTTCCCACAGGACTCCTTTAGTTTTCTTAAGAGAGCAGAAAAAGACAAGATCTCCTGAGTAAATTGGGAGCATGGGCACCATGGGAGAGGGTTGAAGAGGAGGGGAGAGAAAGGGAGGGGAGCAGAGAAAAATATATAGCTCAATAAAATAAATTTAAAAAAGAAAGCAGACTTGCTTCTATGGGATAATAATAAAATATAAAAATATAAAACAAGCACATATGAATAGGGCAAAACAAACAAACAGAAGGAAAAGAGCCCAAGTGAAGACACAAGAAACAGATATAAAGCCGGGCGGTGGTGGCGCGCGCCTTTAATCCCAGCACTCCGGAGGCAGAGGCAGGCGGATCTCTGAGAGTTCAAGGCCAGCCTGGTCTACGAGAGCTAGTTCTGGGACAGGCACCAAAGCTACAGAGAAACCCTGTCTCAAAAAACCACACACACACAAAAACAGATATAAGTGCAGAGATTCACTTTTTTGCACACTCAGAATCTGATAAAAGCATTACACAGGAAGCCATAATATAGATGCAATGGACCTATAAGGTAAATCTTGAGAGAAAATATACATATAAATGAGATAAAAATAATACTAAATTTTAAAAAAGATTTTTTTTTAAAAAAGCTAAAAAGCCCGGGCATGACATTAAAAAAAAAAATAGGTGTTTTTCAGTTCATTCTCCATTGGCCATTTATTACTGGGTATGTATCCTATCCTAAAGAGAGATTTCTTTTCTTCAGTAAGACTCCCTTGAGAAAATTGAATTTTCATTTGCAAGTGGATATAATTTAGAGATATCTTCTGAGTTAGGGTGGGGGATATGTATCTACTTCTGCTTTCAACTCTTGCAATCACTTTTGCTGCTGCCCCCAAATATGTTGCCTCAGTCTCTGCAAGTTCATATGTGTATTGATTCAACTATTTTCAGAAGACTTTCTTTTCTTGGTGTCTTCCATCCCCTCTGGCTGTTACAATCTTTCTCCCTCCTGTTCCTCTCACCCTCTGCATATTGTCTGGTTGTGAGCCTTTGTATTTGTGTCCATCTGCAGCATAAAGACGTTTCTCTGATGAGAATTATTATTGTTGTTACTGTTTTGAATACTAGCATTTGGTTTCAGGTTTCTCATAGTGCAGACTTCATGTCAAACCAAACATTGGTTGGTTACTTTCACAAGTTTGTGCCAACACTGAAAAATCCCTAAACATAATTTTTAAAGGAGGGCACACAAAGGACTGAGAAACACTTAAAGACATGTTGAATGTATATAATCATCAGAGAAATATTAATCAAAATCATTTAGAGATTTCATCTTACACACATCAGCTCATACTGATAGGATGTGATAGAAAGTGAACACTCATCTATTGCTGGTAGAAGTGCAAACTTGTACAGCCACAATGAAAATCAATGGGATAGTTGCTTGGGAAGACAGGAATCAATAAACATCAAGATTCAGCTATATTACTCTTAAACACGTACTCAAAAGACACTTCCTCTTACCACAGAGACACTTGCTCAAACATATTCACTGCTGATCTCTCCATAAAATCCAGAAACTGAAAACAGCCAAGATGTCCCTCAAGATGAACGAGTAACATGGCACAATTACCCTATGGAATATTACTCAGCCATTAAAAAAAGAAAATCATGAAATACTATAGTTTTATTAAGATATAATTACATTATTTTCCATAATGTAATAGGAGGCCACTTGTTTGTTCCTGGCTGCTCAGACCCGAAATAATCACACAGGAACTGTATTTTTTTCTTAACTTTCAATTTTATTTTTGTTACGTACCAGAAAGAAACATATAATCATTGCAGTTCCCATTTTTCCTTGCTTCAAAGAATAAAAGATAAAAGAGAAAAAAATGTGTTTTCTGAAATATGACTATAAATTCAGAGGAAATTCAGAGTAACTAAAACCAGTTCTGTAGGGGTAAGAAAATAGAAATTTGAGTGGATCCAGGTAAGAAATAATTTATTTAAAGGTGGATATAGTTCAAGTTGTTTTTAAATTTTAGTCTGTTAAGTCAAGAAATAGGTGTGTTTGTATTCTGGTGTACAATTGATTGGATTAGTTACAGAAGTGAAAATGTAAACACAAAGTTTACATTTAAAATGCAAGGAAAGAAAAAAGGAAATCTCATAGATATTAGCTATTTCTGCCTACCTTTATTCTACTAATAATATTTATTATTTTAGATATGCTGTACTTATTTTAGATAATTTTTGAGACAATTAAATAAAAGTCTGCATTTTTTAACTGGCACAAGAACTGTATTAATTAAATCACTTCTTGAGCTATTAGCTCTAGCTTCTTATTGGCTAGTCCTTACATATTAATTTAACCCGTTTTTATTAATCTGTGTATCACCACATGGCTGTGGCTTACTGAGTACAGTTCCATCTGGTATCTTTCTCTGGCAGGGCATGGCTTCTCCTGACTCCTTTCTCCCAGCATTCAGTTTAGTTTTCTCCACCTACCTCTATTCTGTCCTGCCCAGGCCCAAGACAGTTTCTTTATTCAATAACCATAAAAACAACACATAGACAGAAGAGCTTCTGACACCATTTCCCCTTTCTGTTTAAATAAAAAGTGAGGTTTTAACTTTAACATAGCAAAATTACATAGAACAAGACATGCATCAAGCAAGAATTACAGTCACAATATTTGTATCTATCTCTTATCATAAATAAGAAAATCTTTAATTATAACTATATATTCTTCAACTCCATCAAAGACTCCTGAAGGATATAATATTACCTAAGTTAACAGGAAGTGCATTGTAAACAACTTCCAAAACTCTATAATTAGCAGAGACATCTTGCTGCCTAGACAGTCACCTAAAGTTCTTCTATAATTTTGGGGCATCTGATCTTCAGCCCTCAGCATCATAGCAGACTTTTCCATGAAGCAGAAAATTTGAAGATCTGTTGTGTAATGGCAAAGTTCATCAGTTGCTTTCTTCTGTGTCCAGCAGAATGTCTGGCAGACTCTTTTATGAAGAAGAAATCCTGAAGGACTGTTTCACCTTCTTTAGGCAACTTCTCTGTGGGTCCTGTATATCTGGTTCATACAACATAACATCAAGCAGTACAGGCAAGAGCAGTTTCTTTACCAAATGGCTAACCAACACTGTAAGGAGCCTCTTCAATGCCTATCATCTTCTTGAAGTAGATTAGTGCTTCTAGGAGTATATGTCTCATTGTTATGAAAAGTTCTAAGTTCTTAAAACATTTTAAACTATATTCTATAGTCTTTAAAAAGTTTGAATATTGTCTATCTTACTGAAAGATAGATAGATAGAAATAGAGATAGATAGATATAAAACCTAACTAACATGACTACAAACTTGACTTTCTAGATGACTATCTATTAACCTATACTTCTTAATTATACATTAAATTTCTAAATATACTGCACAAACACAATAACTTAATCAATTGCAGAATATATACATGTAACAAAATTGACCTTTGTAGGAGGAGGGCCCACTTGTTTGTCCTAGCCACTGAGAATGAAAATAATTACACAGAAACTGTATTTATTAAATTGCTGTTTGGCCCATTATCTCTGGCTTCTTATTGGCTAACTCATATATTAATTTAACCCATTTCTATTAATCTGTACATTGCCACAAGGTCGTGGCCTACCAGTAAAGTTTCAGCACATTTATCTCCAGCAGTGGGTCATGGTGTCTCTCTTACCCTACCCTTCTTTCTTCCAGCATTTAGTCCAGTCCTCCCCACCTACCTAAGCTCTACTCTATCAGCAGGCCAAGGCAGTTTCTTTATTCATTAATGGTAATCACAGCACACAGATGGGACTCCAACATCACCTCCCCTTTTCTGTTTAAATAAAAAAGAAGGTTTTAACATAATAAAATCACATATAAAAGGTATCAAGCAAGAATTACAGTTATAATACTCATATATACTTTATCTTTTATCATAACTAAGAAGTATAACTATAAATTCTTCAACTCCATCAAAGAGTTCAGAAGTATATAATATTACTAAAGTAAACAGGAAGTGCATTGTAAGCAACTTCCAAAATTCTAGAATTGACAGAGACATCTTGCTGCTTGGACAGTCACCCAAAGTTCTTCTGTACTATTGAGGCATCCATCTTCAGCCTACTGGCCTATAGTATCCAGCAGACTTTTCCACAAAACAGGAAATTTCAAAAACACTTCTTTCTATACTTGCAGTTTGTCTATCACATTTTTCTGTGTCCTGAAGAATGTCTAACAGACTCTTTCATGTAACAGGATCCGCAAAGGATGATTTCAACTGCAAGTTCTCTGTGGGTCCTGCATGTTTAGTTAAGCAGTCCAGGAAAGAGCAGTTTCTTGCCCAAATGTCTAGCAAACTCCATAAAGAGCCTCCTCGATTCCCATCTTCCTCTTAATGTAGCTTGATGCTGCCAGGAGCAGATGTCATTTTCATGAAAAGTCCTTAGTTATTAAAACATTTTAAATGCCATATTCTGAAGGTCTCTGAAAGATTTGAAGAATACCTATCTAACTGAAATATATCTCTATATATCTAGAAAACCTAACTACATGACTACAATCTTGACTATTATAGATGACTAACTATTAAGCTTTAACTCTTAATTATATGTTACATTTTAAATGAACTACCCAAACACAATATCTTAATCAATAACAGAAATATATGTGTATATATATACATATATATGTATATATATATGTATATATATACATATATATGTGTATATATATATACAGTACAACAAAATTTACCTTAAATTTCTATCAAGAAACCAAGATCCATACAAATGCAAATCTATATCATATCCCCTTTTAATGTAAATAAATATTTATAAACAATATTTGGGAATATCTGCATAGTTATTTCTCTCCAAACTGCTTCCTACTGTTTATTGGGCGAAGTATTTACTTTGTGGGGTATTCACAGCAACGTTTCAGGGCACAGTTTTCCATCATACCATATTAGTATGGAGGAAATACATAGGTTCTCATCGTCTGTGGAAAGAAAATAAGAACCTCTTTTCCAAGGCAACATATCCTTAGACTCAAATTTTGAAGTAAAGATGCCTTTATAATAATATACCTGCTGGTTTAGTCTAGCAGTACATACAGTGAAATGTCTCTCTGTACTTAGCTCCTTCACAGTCAAAAAATTCAAAGATATATAATAATACACAGAATCCAACTCTCTGTGAATTTTCCATTTTTACATGGCTTATTTTTCTTTATTCCTTTTCTTCTATGACTATCTGTACTCTGTCTATTTAAATACTTTTTTTAAATGGTTGACTTCTTTTCCAACTCTCTATACTCTTTTTCTTCTCTTTCCCAAGCCTATGCACATTATTACAACTGTGATTTATTTAGAGTTCTTTTCCATCTGAAGTTGCCTTTATTTCATATCTGTAATTATTTTCTGACCAGAAGTGCTTCTTTTTTTCTTTTATTTATTTTTTTTTGGTGTTTTTTAAAATTTTTTTTATTGAGAAAAAGAAAAAAAGAAGTTTCCGCCTCCTCCCAGCCTCCCATTTCCCTCCCCCTCCTCCAACCCTTTTCCCCCTCCCCCCATACCTCTCCCCCTCCCTCTCCAGTCCAAAGAGCAGTCATGGTTCCCAGCCCCGTGGAAAGTCCAAGGTCCTCCCCACTCCATCCATGTCTAGGAAGGTGAACATCCAAACTGGCTAGGCTCCCAAAAAGCCAGAACATGAAGTAGGATCAAAATCCCGTGCCATTGTCCTTGGCTTCTCATCAGCCCTCATTGTTCGCCATGTTCAGAGATTCCAGTTTTATCCCATGCTTTTTCAGTCACAGTCTAGCTGGCCTTGGTGAGCTCCCGATAGATCAGCTCCACTGCCTCGGTGGGTGGATGCACCCCTCGTGGTCCTGACTTCCTTGCTCATCTTCTCCCTTCTTCCGCTCTTCATTGGGACCTTGGGAGCTCAGTCAAGTGCTAGAGTGTGGGTCTCTGTCTCTATCTCCATCCATCACCAGATGAATGTTCTATGGTGATATATTTGATATTCGTCAGTATTGCTATAGGATAGGGTCATTTCAGGTTCCCTATCCTCAGCGGCCCAAGGAACTAACTGGGGACATCGCCTTGGGCTCCTGGGAGCCACTCTAGGTTCAAGTCTCTTGCCAACCCTAAGGTGTCTCCCTTAACTAAGATTTGTGCTTCCCTGCTCCCCTATCCAACCTTCCTTTATCCCAATCATCCCTTTTCCCCAAGTTCCCCCATCCTCCCCTTCTCACTTTTCTCTCCCCATCTCCCCTTACCCCCATCCCACCACACCCCAAGATCCCACTTTCCTCCCTGGCAATTTTGTCTACTTCCCATAGCCAGGAGGACAACTATATGTTTTTCTTTGGGTTCACCTTCTTATTTAGCTTCTTTAGGATCACCAACTATAGACTCCGTGACCTTTATTTATGGATAGAAACCAATTATGAGTGAGTATATCCCATGTTAATCTTTTTGGGTCTGGGTTACCTCACTCAGGATAGTGTTTTCTGTTTCCATCCATTTGCATGCAAAATTCGAGAAGTCATTGTTTTTTTACCGCAGCGTAGTACTCTGATGTGTATATATTCCACACTTTCTTCATCCATTCTTCCATTGAAGGACATCTCGGTTGTTTCCAGGTTCTGGCTATTACAAATAATACTGCTATGAACATAGTTGAACAAATGCTTTTGTCCTATGATAGGGCATCTCTTGGGTATATTCCCAAGAGTGGCATTGCTGGGTCCAGGGATAGGTTGATCCCAAATTTCCTGAGGAACTGCAACACTGATTTCCAAAGTGGTTGTACAACTTTGCATTCCCACCAGCAATGGATGGGGGTACCCCATCCTCCACAACCTCTCCAGCAAAGGCTATCTGTAGTAGTAAGAGCGGCGGGGCTGTGTCCCCGGCACCCGGCCACCCACATGGCTAGCTCTAGCTTATGCCGCGAAATAATTACACCAAAACTGTATTCTTTTAAACACCGCTTGGCACATTTCTATCTAGCCTCTTCTAGGCTAGCTCTCGCACCTGAACTAGCCCATTTCTCATAATCTGCTGTAGCTCACGAGCTGGCTTACCAGGAATGATCTTAACCTGCATCTGTCTGGAGTGGGAGAATCATGGCGACTCCTTGACTCAGCTTCTTTCTCCCAGCATTCTGTTCTGTTTACTCCTCCCACCTATGTTTTAACCTATGAGGGCCAAGCAGTTTCTTTATTGCTTAACCAATGAAATCAACAGATAGAAAGATGACCTTCCTCCATCAGCTATCATTGGTGTTTTTGATTTTAGCCATTCTGACAGGTGTAAGATGATATCTCAAAGTTGTTTTGATTTGCATTTCCCTGATTGCTAAGGAAGTTGAGCACGACCTTAAGTGTCTTTTGGCCATTTGAACTTTTTCTCTTGCGAATTCTCTGTTCAGTTCAGTGCCCCAATTTTTAATTGGGTTAATTAGCATTTTAAAGTCTAGTTTCTTGAGTTCTCTATATATTTTAGAGATCAGACCTTTGTCTGTTGCGGGGTTGGTAAAGATCTTCTCCCAGTCAGTAGGTTGCCTTTTTGTCTTAGTGACAGTGTCCTTTGCTTTACAGAAGCTTCTCAGTTTTAGTTGGTCCCATTTATTCAATGTTGCCCTTAATGTCTGTGCTGCTGGGGTTATACATAGGAAGCGATCTCCTGTGCCCATCTGTTGTAGGGTACTTCCCACTTTCTCTTCTACCAGGTTCAGTGTGTTTGGACTGATATTGAGGTCTTTGATCCATTTGGACTTGAGTTTTGTGCATGGTGATAGATATGGGTCTATTTATTTATTTTTATTTATTTATTAAAGATTTCTGCCTCCTCCCCGCCACCACCTCCCATTTCCCTCCCCCTCCCCCTATCAAGTCCCCCTCCCTTGTCAGCCCAAAGAGCAATCAGGGTTCCCTTCCCAGTGGGAAGTCCAAGGACCACCCACCCTAAGTGCTTCTTAAAAGTTTAAGTGCTTAAGAATCTAAGCTGCAGCATTACTAGGTCAAATATGGTACTTCATGCTTGCCCTGCCAAGTCTAAAACTTAAGTGGTGGCATTACTATGATATATATATATATATATATATATATATATATATATATATTACTGCTTGCTCTCTCAGCACAGTCCAGCATAGCGAAGCTGCTCACTGCCTCTGAGAGACATGCACAGTTCACCATCTCTAGGCACGTAGCCCGTCCATGCTGCCATTAAACAAGCTGCAGGAGTCTGCTAACAAAACCCATTCAAATACTCCATCTTCTGAAAGAGTCAGAGGTTGTGCTAGCAATATAGCTCAGAAATCTGGCATTTTAATGTGGCCACGGATTTTTTCCTGTTATCGCTGAATCAGAAAAATCTCTCTTAAAGAAGCTGCAGCAAGCCACCAGCAAACAAGAAGCTGTGTTAAACTCTGTATTTTTCTTTCTGTCTAGAATTCTTTTTCAAGCCCTCTCAGGTTTTATGTGGATTTAGTTGGCCACATGGACTCCATTTGTAGAAGGAAGACAGGCTTGTTTGTCCCCACTGCCAGAACCAAAATAATTACACAGAAACTGTATTAATTAAATTACTGCTTGGCCTATTAGCTCTAGCTTCTTATTGGCTAACTTTTATATAAATTTAACCCATGTCTATTCATCTGTATATCACCACAAGTTCATGGCCTACCAGTAAAGTTTCAGCATGTCTATCTCTGATGGGAGATCATAGAATCTCTCTTACTGTGCCGTTCTTTCTCCCAGGATTCAGTACAGTCCTCACTGCTTACCTAACTCCTGCCCTAACAACATGCCAAGTCAGTTTCTTTATTCATTAATGATAATCATAGCAAACAAAATGGACTCCTACATCAGACTTTAAATTTGTATCTATAAACCAACATCCATATCAAATCAAATCTCCATAGCATCCCACTACCATTCCTTCCTCATTACTTCCAGTGTACTTTTCCTCCAGTAGTTCCTATGATTAATTAGGTGTTTGTTCTTGGAATAGACTAATTCTAATTCTCTTGGCATGCTTTAACTACACATGGAACTGTGTCTAGAGGTGATGCCATTGTAGGCAATATAGGCCTTAATTTCTGAACAAATGGAATCATGTTCAAAAATCCTTTCCTAAAACTTTATCATATAGGATACTGTCAATAGTCTTTCCTGTTTCAGTTTTCTTTTTTTTTTAATTTATTTATTTATTAAGGATTTCTGCCTCGTCCCCACAACCGCTTCCCATTTCCCTCCCCCTCCCCCGATCAAGTCCCCCCCCCCTCATCTGCTCGAAGAGCAATCAGGGTTCCCTGACCTGTGGGAAGCCCAAGGACTGCCCACCTCTATCCAGGTCTCGTAAGGTACAACCTAGATGCCCTTCAACGGAAGAATGGATGAAGAAAGTATGGAATATATACATATTAGAGTATTACTCAGCAGTAAAAAACAAGGACTTCTTGAATTTTGCATACAAATGGATGGAAATAGAAAACACTATCCTGAGTGAGGTAAGCCAGACCCAAAAAGAGGAACATGGGATGTACTCACTCATATTTGGTTTCTAGCCATAAATAAAGGACATTGAGCCTATAATTCATGTTCCTATAGAAGCTAAATAAGGTGAATCCAAAGACAAACACATAGGCATCCTCAGGAATATTAACCTTCATCAGGCGATGAAAGGAGACAGAGACAGAGACCCACACGGGAGCACCGGACAGAAATCTCAAGGTCCAAATCAGGAGCAGAAGGAGACGGAGCATGAGCAAGGAACTCAGGACCACGAGGGGTGCACCCACACACTAAGACAATGGGGATGTTCTATTGGGATCTCACCAAGGCCAGCTGGCCTAGGTCTGAAAAAGCATGGGATAAATCCGGACTAGCTGAACATAGCGGACAATGAGGAATACTGAGAATTCAAGAACAATTGCAGTGGGTTTTTGATCCTACTGCACGTACTGGCTTTGTGGGAGCCTAGGCAGTTTGAATGCTCACCTTACGAGTCCTGTTTCAGTTTTCATGCTTAAGTATGATCAATTTGGAGTTCATTGTTGTGTATAGTGATAGATATAGATGTAATTTCATTCTTCTCTGAGTAGATGTCTGGATTTATTGGAAAATTTTGTTAAAAATTCTGTCTTTTCTCAGTGTGTGTTTTTGGCATCATTGTCAAATATTAGATGACCATGGTAGCAAATATTTATGCCTGGTTTTCTGTTTTATTCCATTGCTATACTGTTACTTCTTTGCCAGGAACATGGTGTTATTACTATGAGTCTATAATATAGCTTGGGATCTATAAAGATAGTCCCTCCAGCATCTACAATTTTGTTCAGAATTGCTTGGTATTTGTGGTTGAAATAAATTTTAGAGTAGTTTTTCTTTCAATTTCTGTGATCAATAAAATGTGAATTTTTATAGAGGTTCCATTGAATCTTCATTAGCTTTTGGTAAATGACATTTTCACAATATTAATTATACCAACCCATGAGCATGAGTTGTATTTCCACTTTCTAGGATCCTTTCTAATTTTTTTCTTCAGAGATTTATAGTTCACATTGATGATCTAGTCAAGGTTGATGTCAATATCAGCTTTTCATAAGTTACACATTTAAATGTAACTTTTAATGTATTGTATTATTGTAGAGTACTTAAAATATAAGATCAAAACAAATACATGTGAAATGTTTACCCATTTCCTTTTGAAAAGAAAACAAGGTGGGATGGGTATGATATAAATAGATCATAGGATAAGAGGGCTTGCTATTCAAGTCTGGCAACCTGAGTTCTGTTCCAGAAGACTTGTAAAGGTGGATGGAGAGAACCAAATCTAGAAAATTATTCACTAATATATATATATAAAATTAACATCTACAAAATAATGTTTAAAAACTAAAATTTAGAAACCTAATGAAGTTTTGATATTTTGACACCCAATTATACCTGCCATCATTATATACAGTCAGAGGTCAGACTTAAATACACCAACGAGTGACCAATTGACCAATCAAGTGCCAATTTGCCATTGACTTCTAATGCATAAGAAAATTCCATTCACGACATTAATTTTGTTCTAGCATATCTTACAGCACATGACCTCTTGTTAATGTAAAACAATGTTTTTTACTTTGATGACATAAATAATAAAACTTATTGGTTGAGTAAAGTATTTTGAAATATAAACTAATTATGTCAATTCTAGAATAATTAATAAAATTTCTCTATAATTTCATAGATATTTAGAACTTGTAAACAGAAATTTTACAATATATATCACTGCAAACAGAGAAGTCCCTGAGAGATGTCCAAGATAATTATTACCAGGGTTCTCATTTTGTTCCACAGAGCAGGTGAATTCACCCATGGGGCAACTCCAGGAGTGAATATAGATCAAGATAAGGGGAAATACATTCAATAAACTCTCTGTATGAAACTGATATCTTCACATATGCACATCAGATGGAAGAAAATATAACCCAAGAAAAAATCGTGAGTTTGATAAGCCAATTCATTTCTCCAACATTCTTCTTAAGATAATCCCTAAGATATTTTTAGGTATCTCTTTCACCAATGCCCATTATGTAAAGACTTGAGGAATAATTCTTTGTCTCGCTTCATTTTTTGTATTTAATTAATTGGTTTTCTCTACCTTTTCTTATACAACAGCAATTTAGTGGATGACCATCAGGGCATATACCACCAAAAGGCACACCCATAAAAGTGTTCTAGTGTCTGCATCAAAAGATCATTCGTATGTGGTTATAAATATGAGCAGCATCCAGCTAACATTACACAGTAATTTCCTCTTTCTTAACCAAGTACAGTATTCTTTAATCTTAGAGTTCACTGTAGATAATTTTCAGCTCAGAAATAGGAGTAAGTATAATAGCATGTCAAGTGAGATGAGGCATAACTCTTATTCATTTCAGAAATAATATTAAATTTATCTGGTAGCAAACAAGAAATTAGGAGTAACTACAGTATAACTCTCAGCCAGCAGTATCTATAATATAGTATATATTAAAGTGTTATTACAGTATAAATTAAATATTAGCATATATATGTATATATGTATTATATATATATATATATTAAACTTTATCCACAAATACTTACAAAAATACAAATACATTATTTCAAAGTTTAGGACTTGAACTGCATAGAAAAATCCTTAATCTGAGAAAAGAATAAATACTTGGTTTAAATGTTTCTAAAAGGATAATTTGGTGTGTTTACATTCAATAATTTTTAAATGTACTCATTTAAAAGTCAAAGCTAGCATTTTCTATTAGAATTGCCACCAATTAGAGACAAGAATTACAACTCAAACAATAGAAGATTCTATAGAATCTAGGCCCTCTAAAAATGTATTTCACTCCGAAGAAAACTAAAAGGAAGCAAGAAATAGTTGTTAAAATTCTGGAAAAGGGTCACCATTGGAAAATGTCCTTTGCATCTCCATATCCCAGTTACTCAGTAAGTGTATGTCAAATTAGAAGAAATATAAGAATATAAGTATCAAGTATTTTAAAGAAAGGTGAATATGCATATATTCACACATGCAATTTTAAAGACTTGAATTGTATATTAAAATCCTTGGCTAAAACAATACGATGTTTTTAAGATATACAATAAAGGATGTCAAAAGGGGACAATTTCTAAGAATCATATAAGATTTACTTAGATTTACTTATCAGTGGTCATTGTCATGGTAACCAGCCTAGCAGCACCAATGGCCTGGCAACACCTGATTGCCATGCCATGGCAGGCCACCCTGTGCTTCCGTTGCATGCCTCGCTCTGCATGCACCCTCCTTGGGAACAAAAAAAAAACAGTTCCAACGTTGAGTCATAGAAAACTTAATTTTAAAACTATTACTATTTTATTGTTCAGTTAATTCCTAAGAATGTCTGTGGTAATTTGGGTGCAAATTTCTATTTGCACACATGAAATACTATTGTTTTAGGATGTGCATAAAAGTATACAGAAAGGAGAAAATGCCCATGAATCAATTTACTATGAAAAATTGAAAAACCTACTGATTTTCTCTGTGTCTTTTCTTTTAAAGTTTCATAACACAGTGTTTGACTAAGTGTGTTAATTTTTTTAAGTAAAGATATGAAAATTCTTTTAGTACAAAGCCATGAATATTACCAACTGCTAATAAGAAGTCGGTCAGATCTGACTTATTTTAAATCATGTTTGGTCAAGTAATCGTAATAAATGTGTTAATGTTGATAGAGTAATATGACCATTCCTCCATGATTCTAAATAATAATATGAAACTTCATCTTAAAACTTTTACATTGCCAAATTTTTTCTTAAAAATACGTATGGTCATCTTGCAGCAAATTTCAATTTTAAACACATGAAATATTAAATATTTACTATCCATGTAATTTATAACTAGAAGATACAGAACTTATTTTTAAAAACTATGCTGGATCTTTGTTAGTATGGTAAGAAACTAAATTTGGGGGTAAAATTCAGATTATCAATTTTTTTTTTCATGGAACAAAGACCTGTTTGGTGTAATATCTGTACCTTTTCCTTAGAAAGTAGGTAATCTTGGAAAGGCACATATCTTTATTTGTAGCACACAAGACTCTCATCTATTGTCCTGTTTTAATAGCAAACGGATGTGTTTCCTGGGCTCTTTAAAATGTTCTTCATCACACTGCCACCCTTCTGAGTCTTCATAAAAAATGGAGAGGTGAATATAATTCTGATGAAAATACAAGATCTTTCTTTGTTCACCTGCTCTGTTCATTTGCAGTAGAGATTCACAGAATAAAGGAATAAGAAGTAAAAGTTGAAAATCACCAAGAGAAGTACTAAAGGTAGAAAGAGATGAGCAATGAATTCCATTACAGATCACTAATCACTGTTCACTAAAACTTTAACTTCATATTCATCCAAGGTCGACATTAGGAACTACATTGAATTTCAATACAGAAGTTCTGACAGAATCTTATTTTTTACAGCTTACATAATGATTCCATGGATCTTTTTTTTTTTTCAGCAGCCATTGTTTAATCTGCTATAATTAGTTGCATTACAGGTGGAGGTTTGTTATCAGCTACAGTTTAATCTCATTTATTTATTTGTTTGTTTATTTATTTATTTATTTATTTAAGATTTCTGTCTCTTCCCCGCCACCGCCTCCCATATCCCTCCCCCTCCCCCAAACAACTCCCCCTCTCTCATCAGCCCGAAGAGCAGACTGGGTTCCCTGCTCTGTGGAAAGTCCAAGGACCTCCCACCTCCTTCCAGGTCTAGTAAGGTGAGCATCCAAACAGCCCAGGCTCCCACAAAGCCAGTACGTGCCATAGGATCAAAACCCAGTACCACTGTTCTTGACTTCTCAGCAGTCCTCATTGTCCGCTATGTTCAGTGAGTCTGGTTTTATCCCATGCTTTTTCAGACCCAGGCCAGCTGGCCTTGGCGAATTCCCGCAATAAAATCATTTCTATAACATCATTGAATTGAAATATTTACTTAAAGCTTTAATGTAGATGTTCAGAAAGCCTTGTTGGAGGGAAACTATATGAGATATACATGGTTCAAGAATGAGATGTGAAAAACAGAAATACAGTATTTTGTTAACAAAAATTCATCATACAATTTAAGCCCAATTTGTTTATATGTTTTGTAATTTATTTTGTTTTTTTTTCAAAAAAAAATATAGGTGATCAATAGGTAAGGGATATTATGAGAAAACAGAAAAGCAGATGATAGATTGTCCATGTCAGGAAACTGTATTTCAAAATGTAAGAGATCAGCTTTGTCCAACTGCTAAAACTAAACTTAATACAACTGTCAGAGTTCAAGTTTGAATATGAGTTACTTTGGTTACAAATTCTATATGCATTTGCAATGGGAGCTTGCTAACCTATGCTGTGATAAATCTTTGTTAGTGAAAATTTCTGATTCTGGTTTTTAACTCCCAGTCTCAAACCATGTATTTCTTATATGGTGTTCTGTCTAATTTCCCTCCCACAAGATTTTTTTTTCAACTCTACTTTAGACTTTAAACAAATATTTTAACTCAACAATATCAAAGAAATTAGCCTACTGATAATCATTGGATTCATCATACATGTTGCAAAAAAATTGTAAGATTCTACCAGAACTTTTCTACTGAAATTTAATGTAATCCCTATCAGGCCCAAGGTATAAACCTCATTTCTATTATGAATTTCTATGCTTGCTGGTGACATATTCAGATTATTTTTTTTACTACATCTATGGACAGAAAGCCCCTTCCTGGTGAAACCGTGGACATTTTGAGGCTTTCAAATTGCTGTCATTCTTCCCCACTGCACTCCTGAACAGAAATTTCCTGATAAAACATGTTTGTAACAGTCACATCGCAAATCCCCTTGGGGAGCTGGACTTGGCTCATTATCTTCACTTGGGTAGCAATGTTTCTCAAAATTAGTAAAGTCTTCTCTTTACAATTAGACTTTCTGTTTCATGGATATATGTTAATGTTCAATGCAAAGTCCTAGATTTGACTAAGTTATTTTGCTTATCTAATTGATCTTTCTTTATCTTCAGGTTGTTTCTAAACACACCCTAAGTATAATGGAAGGAAGGAATCAGTCCATAGTATCAGAATTTGTGCTTTTGGGACTTTCCCATTCAGAAGATATTCAGGTCTTACTGTTCATAATATTTTTGATGTTTTATCTGCTCATTGTGTTGGGAAATATTGTCATCATGGTCCTTATCACCACGGATCGCAATCTCCATTCCCCAATGTACTTCTTCTTGGGCAACCTGTCCTTTGTTGATATGTGGCTTTCCTCAGTCACAACTCCTAAAATGATAGCAGACGTTCTGAGAGAAAACAAGACCATCTCCTTTGCAGGCTGCATGTCCCAGGTCTTCTTTGCCCATTGCATTGGTGCAGGAGAGATGGTACTGTTGGTGGTGATGGCTTATGACCGGTATGTGGCCATCTGCAAACCACTCCACTACCTCACCATTATGAACCTGAAAAGATGTGTTGGGTTGGTGTTGACTTCCTGGACCATTGGCTTTGTGCACGCCCTGAGTCAGCTTGTGGCAGTTTTGCAGCTGCCTCTCTGTGGTCCCATGGAAATTGATAGCTTCTTCTGTGATATCCCACTGGTGATCAACCTAGCATGCATGGATTCCAATGACTTGGACACTTTAGTAAATGCTGACTGTGGAGTTGTGATTGTAACCTGTTTCATTCTGCTGCTCATATCCTACACATATATTCTTTTCACTGTTCAGCGGAGTTCTAACTCTGGTGCATCTAAGGCCCTATCCACATGCAGTGCCCACATCACAGTGGTGATGATCTTTTTTGTTCCCTGCATCTTCATCTATGTGTGGCCCCTCAATATCACCTGGTTGGACAAATTCCTTGCTGTGTTTTACTCTGTCTTTGCACCTCTCCTAAATCCAGCTATTTATACACTGAGAAACAAAGAAACGAGAAACTCTATGAAGAGATTAAAAAGCTATTTCATAAATAACAAGGTAAATATATAATGTCCAAAAAAATCACTATCATATTTAACACATTTCACTAAATGAGGAAGGGTTGAAATTTTGTTAAAATTATTTATATGTACATTAGTTATAGTCTTTTGATATGTAACAGGTTCAATGTAATTCTGGAGATTGAATATTTTGATAATTTAGAACATTTTAAATTATTTCTGAAAAATTTAAAAATTTGACCATTTCTTGTAAGACAACTATTAAAATTCATTCTTAAATATCTAGAGCAACATGAAGAATAACCTAAATGAATTTGTCAAGCTTCTAGAAAATTCATTCAAAAATTGCTCTAACAACAAAAAAATAATCTAGCTAGACACAATTCACAAGCCTTTTACTCATCCTTTGTAACAAGGCAACATTATTATTTTTACTTTATTCGGCTTTCTCCAAGATAATAAAAAGGAAACAGAAAAACTGGAAAAGAATAAAACAAAAGTAATAAAATGCACATTAATTAGCACTGGACATTATTTGGTACTTATTTTATTACCTTAATTCAAATAAAATCGTTATATAAAAAAACATAATGCTGATTTTCTCAATTATCTGAGTTTCAAGGTCTCAAATTGTTCTTCAAATTATTGTCTATTATTTCCATAAAATTATGAATTATAGTTTATGAGACAGTGGCCATGACTGTGCTTGCTAATTCTTTATATTTAAATATTTGATATAGTTAATAATATATAATAAATAATTTTGCAAAATTAAATCTTGGGAGTTATTTCATTGAAATACTAATATTTATTTGTAATTAAAAATTTAAATATAACCTCTGACATTTTGAATATTACAAAAATTATAATTTCCATAATAATGTACATCATAATAAATTATAGTACATCTCTTATATTTCAAAAGGTGGATTGAAATTCAGTGATAAAAAAATTACAAAAATAAGGTCAAAATAATATATATACAGCTTTTATTCTTTGAATATAGAAAAATACAACAAAATTTTAGAATAAAAAAAAAACATGTTAATGATTGTTATCGACCTGTTCAGGTTTTTCTGTCATGTTAGAAGTATTATGGCCACAAGGGTATTTATTATTATCTCAAATATTTTAGTTGTTGAAGACTTTGAAATATATGTTAAATTCTTTGAGGTAGCAGACTTCAGTTTTTCTATACTTGAAAAATACAGAAAACAATTTTATTCCAACAGTATTCATTTGTTAAATGCCATGGAACAACATACTAAAATAATAATGATTTTCTAAGAAGAGTAATTCATTTTAATGAATAACCTGACTATACCCCTTAAGTTCAGATTATTTTAATTATGTACATGCCATAACTCACATTCTATTTTTTCAATTCAGTGTGAATTGTGAACAATTTTGATATGCATTCTGAACTGTAACTGTAGCACATGTTGGCACACTAAAATAACTGTAAGATGTTTACTTACAGACACAGTTATACTTAATACATATATATTGCTACTAATAAAAATTAAAACAACCTTTTATACTCATTGCAAACTTTAGATACTTTGGTTCTCTCGAGTGAGGAATATTTTCTACTAAATTTTCTTTATTAAAATTGTGCTTGAGAGTAGATATGGGTCGATTTTCTTTCTTCTACATATTAACATCCAGTTATGCCAGTACCATTTGTCAAAGATTATTTTTTACATTGTATAATTTTAGCTTCTTTGTCAAAAATCAGGTGTTGATAGTGTGTGGATTAATATCTGGGTTTTTGATTTAATTCCATTGGTCAACCTGTCTGTTTTTATGCTAATACCAATTGTTTTTATTACTGTTGCTTTATTATAGAGCTTGATGTCAGAGATGGTGATGCATCGAGAGGTTCCTTTATTGTAGAGGATTGTTTTGGCTATCCTGGGCTTTATTTGTTTTTTTTTTGGTTTTTTTTTTTTTTGCTTTTTCATATAAAGTTGAGTATTGTTCTTTCAACGTCTGTAAATTATTGTTTTGGGATTTTGATGGGGATTGCCTAAATTGATAGATTGCTTTTGATAGGATTGCCAATTTTATTATGTTGATCATCCCTATCCAAGAGCATGGCAGAGAATTCCACACATGTAGGCAATGAAATATGATTGTATATACTGCCAGTTCCTCTCTCCAAGTATTCCAAGATGTCAATAAACATGGTCCTCTCCCAAAATTCAAGGCATCTTCTTAAATGTAATTAGTGGACCCATTAAGTGGAGAAGCATACAGTCATCCAGGGCAGCATGGACAAACTTCTAGTGAACCCTCCTTCAAAGAATGATTATCTCTCCAAAACGATGACAATCGCTCATAGCTCCACAGCAAAAGTTGGGGCCCAGAGAGCTCATCCCTGGTCCTTTCAAAATTGGAGGTGGCTTTCTCTTGTCTTATGCAAGAAACCTCAGCCTCTGAGCACTTAATGACTACAATAACCATGTACAGAAGAGAGTCTTTCACAATAGTATTCTGTATCCTCCAGCTCTTACATTATTTCTTCCTCCTCTTCCAAAATGTTCCCTTTGCATTGACTAAATATACTCCATTTAGGGATGAGAATTTGTGGTAGCATTCTCAGCAGCAAGACCAGTTACATATGTTTCCATTTACACTGCATACTGAAAAAAAATAAGCATCTCTGACAAAGTTTTCAAGTAACACAAATCTATGGGTATAAGCATAAATATTTAGAAATAACAATAAGTCCCACCCTAGTTTCCGTGACCTTTTAGATACTCACTTTAGGCTAGGGTTATAATACCAGGCTTGTACTCCCTACTGTAGAGTAGACCTTGGACCTTAAATTCAATAAGAAAAGAGTTGGTTAGCCAATAATAGCCAATTGTAGCAGTGGGTATATCTTGGTAAGTCAGTACTGCATCATTAAAGTCCAGTCAGATCCACATACTCTTTCTGTCCCAATAGTCTGAATAACAAACTTCCTACACTATGAAAGCTAGCAAGCAGGGAAGAAGTTTTCAATGAACCTACAAAGCAAACTACCTTTTTTTAATGTAGTAGAGATGTTTCAGATAAATTAAATACATTCAGGATATACTATTCCATGACCTTCACTTCTAATCATGATACCAACATTTAGAAAACTGAAATTGAAACATCATCTTATTTTTGTTATTGGAATACATGAATAAATGTTTCTGAAGTGGTAATCATGGAGACTGCATGAGTCTGTGCTAGGTCCTCTGTATACATTCTGTGGTTGTTTAGCTTGGAGTTTTAGGGGAACTCCTAACAATGGGAATGATGGCTGTCTCTGCCTCTTTCACCTACTCTGGACCATTTCTTCCTCTTGAGCTTCCTAATGAAGGCTTGATATGGGGACTTGTGCCTAGTCTTATCTATCTTGTTATACTGTGTCTGGTTGATATCCTTGAGAGGCCTGCTCTTTTCTGAAAGGAGATCAGAGGTGAGGGGCGATGGGGAGGAATGGGACAAGTGGAGTGAGTGGAGGCTGAAGACTAAATGTATTGTATTAGAGGAGAACAATCTATCTTGAAGGCAAGAAAAGTCAGAAGAGAAAATAAAAATAAAAAATCTATTTTGTGATCATTGTGGCTAAATTTTAAACGGGTATAAAAAGAACCCACTCTGAGAAGAACTGGAGGAGATAGAAAATGGTTGTTGTTTTTTCTAGAGGACCAGCCAAAGAGAGAGCTTAGTGATGGAATGTTGGATCTTCAATATTTGTTATTCTTGTGGCAATATAAATTTTCCCAGAAACTTCCCATTATACACTGAGCAATTTGACAGGAAGCAGGTTTTGAAAAAAAAAAAGAGCAAAACCACACATTCTCCTATCAGAATTATCATTCAGAAACAAAGAAAAACTACTAGGGTTTTTAAAGCTAATCCCCTAGACATTTGTAAATTCTAAATTGCCTAAAAGCATGTCACACTCAACACAAAATACAGTAACAAAAGTGATTGTATAAGAGAGCAGCTATGCTTATAAATCCTAGTGATTATTTAATGGCATGTGTCAAGTTTGCAAAAAAAAAAAAAACCCTAAAATAAAATAACTACCAGTTCATAAAATGAGAGAAATTGTAAGGAGTTAAAATTAATGAAAAGAACAATACAAAAATATAATAATGATGAAGATTGCTTAAAATGGATATAAAAATAAATTAATAATATTAGAAAGATAAAGGTGATGTTACAACAAAACCTTGAAGATCCAGAGCATCAATAGAGGCTTTGAATGTTTTGAAAACATATACTCCAATAAGTTAGAAAATTTTAAGTAGCTAAATCTGAAACTAATCTGATAGTACTCTGATACTACTAAATTTGAATGAGGAAGATATTTTGTTTTGTTTTGCTTTTGGTTTAGTTTAGTTTTGGGTTTTTTTTTTTTGACCTTTTATAACTTTAGTAAATGATTCAGTTTTCCTTCCTATTCTTCAAATTTGTCCAAAACATTCAAAGTTGCTGTACAGCATAAAGCCAGGTTGTGGGAATTATATAGAGATTGCCTTTGTACATTAGCATAATCTCCCTTTCCAAGAAGTTGGTCTTGGAAATTTTTCATAACTCTAGTCCTACATCATTGTTCAATGGCATTAGCCTCATCTTTTCACTAGGTCCTCCACTATAATCGAGGATCAGGCTCTAAGATTGATATAACCAAGTCTCTCGAGTCTTGAGAAATAATTATATTACAAGTTGACCACAAGTTTAGTATCTGTTTCACAAAAGGTGAATACAAACATGTGAGTCTATTGGTTTCTTGAATCTTCTTAAATCTAACATTTCCACAACATTCCAGTGAGTCCTTAAATAGTCTTGGGGATTTCTGTCATTTGGCTGTTCCTGTAATGTAACTGGATGAAAAAATAAAGTCGGTTATTTGGAAACCTTAAACTGTTCCTCTCTAACTTTATAATGCAATGCTAAGATTGGTTCTTCTTTAAATTCCTCTGTCTAGATTGACTATCTCTATGATCTGTTTTCATAAATTTTTCTAAGACCTGTATCTTGACACTCATATCAACTATCATTTGCTGTGGGAGCTCCTTCTGCTCCTTCAGCCAATAGCCTTTAAGATACCAGTTCATATGGGCATGGTCTCTTTTACTTTAAAAAACAGTGGTAGCCCCATCCCTTGCTTCTGGCTCTGCTTCTTGCTACTAGACTTTGTTTCTGGTCATGCAGAGGGTTGTTGTCTAGGACAGAGATCTCTAAGTTTTCTCCTTAATTAAATAATCCTTTTATTAATCATAATTCCAAACTGGTGTGGGATTGTTTTGTGACTTACAGCTACAATCATTTTTAGACATGAATCAAGAATTATCAAGAGGATAATTAGCATTATGTCAATCCCCCTTAAGTTGGCTATTCTTTCATTTAATATATTTAAATGTTCCAGTTTTAAAACATGCTTTATGTAATCATATGTTGACTGATGTTTCTGTTCTGCCCAGTTCCTGTAGTCGTTAAGTCCCAAGAAAATCACAGAGTTGTACATTAGTTATAAACTGATTGGCCCATTAGCACAGACTTCTTATTTACTCTTATAACTTATATTAGCCCATTATTCTTGTCTATATTAGCCACATGGCTCAGCACCATTTTTAGTGAGGCAGTCAAATCTTGCTTGTTCTCTGGTTGGGTCAGGGCTGCAGAGGAAAGGGCTTCCTTCTTCTCCAGAATTCGCCTGTTCTCTTTTACCTGCCTCTACTTTCTGTCTGGCTGTCCTGCCTATACTTCCTGCCTGGCTATGGTCCAATCAGTGATTATTTAAAATAAAATTGACAGAATACAGACCATGGTCCCACACCAATCATACAGAGACCTAACTCTATCATAATTGTGCTTCCCATTTTTAACATGGGAGAAAAAAAAAAAACCTCTTCGTTCTTTTGTTAAACAGTCCCTCTTTTTAAGAATTCCCCATTGTTTCACCAAATCTGACACCAATGATGATTCAGATGATTATGAAAGTTGAAATTGACTGCTGCTGTGTAGAGCAGTAGAAGCCCGAGTGGGTTTCAAAGCAGCTACCTAGTTTGGCAGCAGCCCAATGGGGTCCAGAAAAAGTTCACAATCTCCTGGAGATAAGAAACCAAAGAAGCAGCCATATGCTTGGGGGTGGGGATGTGTGAAAACAACTACCACCTGTGGTATTTGGAACTCAAACACTTGTGGAGTTTGCTTCAGAGAGGCTGTAGCATAATTATCCCAGACTTACTCAGAGGCTTAGGGAAAATAGAGCAAAGAACCTAGTCAGTGAGATTTTGACTCTGGAAGGAGCCCCTAAGTATAGCTCCAGCATGTGTCATTGGCTTCAGAGCCAAAGAAGTTTTTCTGGGAATTCATGCACCATATTGGGCACCAGATGTAACATGAATTCTAATTGGTTTTAGTAATTAAAAACTTCAAGCCAGATATAGGGGCAAATGCAGAAATATCAGGGAAGCAGAGCAGCCAGCTACTAGTTCTTACCTCTACCAAATCCTCAAATTGAAATGGGGTTTCCTATCTCTACAAAACCTCAGACTGAATCCTAAGCTCCTGTGTAGGTACAAAACATTGGAATCACCAAGAAAGGATGGACAATGAAGTATTTTCTCTGATTTTGTCAAATGCAAGTGGGCTAGACATTGTTGATGAATTATTACCTGTATATATTGTAGTTATTGCACTTACTGTGTATAGTTTTACCTATATTAGTTGTAACTTTTTAATTTTAGACAAAAAGGGAAAATGTGGTTATATTTTGTTTATACCTTAACAAATAAAACTTGCCTGAAGATCAGAGTGTGGAGCTAGCCACACTAGTTAGCCATAGAGGCCAGGCAGTGCTGTTATACACCTTTCATGCCAGCACTTGGGGGACAGAGCCAGATGGCTCTCTGTGAGTTCAAGTCCACCCCAGGCTACAAGAGATTGAATCGGTCTAAAAGGAAAATAGATCCAGATAGTGGTGGCTCACACCTTTGATTCCAGCACTAGGGAGGTAAATAGTGAAAGTAATGTGGATGAGCAGAGATAGAAATAGAAGGCAGAAGGAGATAGGAGCTCAGGATTCAGTCTAAGGTTTCATAGAGATGGCATTTAGTCTGAGGATTCCTAGAGACAGGAACGTACAATATGTTTGAGGATTCATTATAGGTAAGAACTAGTGATATCTGAGACCACTGTAGCCTTGGCCCCACCTTAAACTCAGAGAGAAAAGCCTCAGAGAACAGAGAGCAGCCTCCCCCCACCCTCAACCACCACCATGGCATCCATGACCACCAGAGCTTTGGTCCCACCCTACCTAAAGAGGTAACCAACTGGGTTCCCAGCTGGAGGGCATTACTCTAGGCTCTAGCCACTGTCAGAATACCCCATGCCCCACCCCCACACAGTAAAGCTCTGGAGACCTGGGAACAGGCTCTCCATACCCCCAACCACCCTCTACAGCATCTGAGATCACCGGAGCCTTGGACCTTACAACACTTGGAGAAGTGAGTATCTGAGTTTCTGACTGGATGTCCCTTCCTTCTATGTCCTACACCACATAGGCACATGCCATGCCATGCCATACCTCCACCCAGCAAACCCCTGGAGATCTAGAAACAAGCTCCCCACACCTCCAACCAACCCACATAGCAAATGTGACCACCAGACCCTTGACACTGAATGCACCTGGAGAGTTGAGTGCCTGGGACCCTAGTTAGAGAACACTACTCCTTAGGCCATAGCCCCCAGAAGCACATCTTGTGCCCTACCCACACCCAGTGAAGCCCCAGAAACCTGAGAGTAGCCTTCCCACATAAGCAACCATCTCCCATGGCATTTGTAACCACCAGAACCTTGTCCCCACCTACTCCTGGAGGAACTTCAGGGCCATATCAGTATCTGCCAGAGGCACAGAGCTGCCTGCACCTGGAGGAAGAGCAGTCACATAAGTCATAGGCCTACCTGCACCCACTGGAGAGATGATGCACATGTTAGTGTAAGAACACATGCACCACCGAAAATAAATGGCCCTACATCAGCAAGTCTTGAACAGTCCAAGGCAGATGAAGCAGAAGAAAGTGACCTTAAAAATAACCCCATGAAGATGACAGAGGCCCATAAAGAGGAAATGAAAAATTCCCTTAAAGAAGTGAAGGAAAATATAAACAAAAATTGAAAGCAATCAACAAATTTCTTAAAGAAACCAAAGAAAGTCAAGAAAAAAAAAACATTCAAAAGGTGAAGGAAGTAGTTCAAAACTTGAAAACTGAAATAGAGGCAATTAAAAAACACAAACTGAGGGAACTATGGAAATGGAAAATCTCGGTAAATGATCAGGAACTACAGATATAAGCATAAATAACAGAATACAAGGAATGGAAGGGAGAACTGCAAATATTGAAGATGTGATATAGGAAATATTGATTAAATTAATTCATTGGTTAAAGAAAATGCTAAATCCAACAATCTCTTAACACAATATATCCAGTAAATCTGTGATACCATGAAAAGACCAAACCTAAGAATAATAGGGATAGAAGGAGAAGACTTCCAGCTCAAAGGCACATAAAGATTATTCAAAAAATCATAGAAGAAAACTTTCCCAACCTAAAAAGGACATGGCTATGAAAGTATAAGAAGCTTACAGAACACTGAATAGACTGACCCAAAAAAAGTCCCCTTGCCACATAATAACCAAAATATTTAATATAAAATATAAAGAAATAATATAAAGAGCTGCAAAGAAAAAAGGGACAAGTAACGTATGAAGGCAGAACTATCAGAATTATACCTCACTTCTAAGTGGAAACCTGAAAGCCAGACGGTCCTAGATAGACGTTCTGCAGAGACTAAGAGGTCATAGATGCAAGTCCGGACTACTATACCCAGCAAAGCTTTCAATCACCATATATGTAGAAAATAAGATATTCCATGTCAAAACAAGATTTAAACAATACATATCCACAAATCCCACCCTACAAAAAGTACTAGAAAGAAAATTCCAGCCCAAAGAAGAAGAAAAACACAGGCAATAGATAATTTCACCCCAGCAAAACACAGAGAAAGAAAAGACACCTGCAATAACACCAACAACAAAACCTAAAATGACAGCCACAAAAAAATTACTAGTCATTAATATCTCTTAATATCAATGGTATCAATTCAACTACAAAAAGACACAGGCTAAGGGAATGGATATAAAAACAGGATCCATCCTCTTGATGCATACAAGAAACACACCTCAACTCCAAAGACAGATATTACCTCAGAGGAAAGAGTTTGAAAATGATTTTTTCTATGAAAGGCACCCGAGAAACTAGCTGGTGTAGCTATCAAATAGCTAAAAAATAAAGTAGACTCCCAACGAAAACTAATCAAAACAATGCAGAAGAACATTTCATATTTATCACAGGAAAAACTTCATGATGAGGAAGTCTTAATTCTGAACATATATGACCCAAATAAAAGCATATCCTCATTTGTAAAAGAAACATTACTAAAGCTTGCAAATAGTCTCTGAATATTCGGTAGGGTTTTTCTGAGGTTCCTATTTGTAGTTCTGGCCAGGATGTTATAAAAAAAAGTGCACCATTCAGCTAACCAAGTTGGAACCATCTTGAGCAGCTGGTACCCAAACAGGTCTTATAGTAGTGCTATCAGCATCATGACATCACACCAACCAGGTGGAATATTTGTGGCGGTGCCCCATCGTCTTCCTGGGAACTTCAAAGATTACTGCAGGAAAATTCATTGTTCATTGTGGAAACTTAAACCTTTTTTATACAGACATATATATTCAATGAAAGGTATGATATAGACGAAAATAGGTATGAAGAAATGTAAATTATTTTTCTAAATTTTTTCTTGCTGCTGTCCCATACCAGACAGCTCTGAACATGAGACAGAAATTCTGAGTATTTCTTTTAACAACATGTTTGGATGTAAAGAAGGGCAGAGCTCTTGTCCAACTCCATCTCCAAAACCAGCATTATATATCCACCCATGCGTGTGTGTGTGTGTGTGTGTGTGTGTATGTGTGTGTGTGTGTGTTTGTTTAAATGTATGTGTATAAGTTACATGAACTCACAAATAGTATTCCTTTTACTCAATGATCCTTAGTGGATAGTTATTTTTCCATCTGTCAATATTCAAACATCCAAGGACTCTTGAATTTTTGAAGATTAGTATTTTCCTGCAAAGATAAGAACAGAACCCTGCCCCAACCTTTATGAGATTTCCCTACCATCTGTATGATTGTCACCATTGGGGATGAGCTGTCATTTCTCATTTTCAAGAGGTTTCTCCTTTTCAAAGCGAACCTTTATTAATTTCAATGGTATCCGTAGTTTTTCTTCTCCTGTGGAAACGAGCAAAAACCATTCCCCTATGTAGCAAATCTACTGTCTTCGATTGTGAGGTCAACACATCCTTGAAATAAACCAGCTGATTTAATCCAGAAGACTTTTCTATTAGCCAATGTCTCTCTGAGCAGTTGTCCCTTTCTCATTAACATTAAGAAAATTCAAGGTTAATAAAGCATTATGTAATATATTTCTGGGGTATTTTCTTCCTCTATCTGTTTAACATATCCTTAATAGTTTAATTTGATCTTTCTATAACTGACTGACCTGTAGGATTGTGTGGTATACCTGTAATATGCTTTATATTATTATAAGCAAAAAACTGTTTCATTTTCTTAGATAATTATGCTGGACAATTATTTGTCCTTATTTGTGCAGGTATACCCATGATGGCCATAACTTCAAATAAATATGTGACTACTGAATCAGCCTTTTCTGAGCTTAAAGCAGTTGCCCACTGAGAACCTGAATAAGTGTCAATGATGTGGTGTACATATTTTAATTTTCCAAATTCTGCTAAGTGGAACATCCATCTGTCAGATTTCATTCCTTTGAGTACCTTTTGGGTTAGTCCCTGAAGGTAGAGGTGTTTGGTTATAGAAAGAGCAAGTAGGACACCCATTTATAATCTCCTTAACTTGTTGCCATGCAATAGAAAACTCTTTCTTTAAACCTTTGCTATTGACATCATGATTTTTATGAAACTCTGAGGCCTGCAACATGCTTCCAATCAATAATTGATCAATTTCTGCATTATCTTGTGCTAGAGGACCTAGCAGACCCATATGGATTTGGATGTGTGTTGTGCATATAGGGCAAAGCTTATTCCTGATTATTTCTTCCACCTGGATAAATAATGAAGTTAATTATGTATCATCTGGTATAAATTCAGAGGTTTAAATATGCAAGAAAACTCTTTCTGCATATTGTGAATCAGTAACTATATTAAAAGGTTCTTTAAAATCCCTTAGCACAAAATTCTTCCTTCTGGACAGAATTATAAGGGCTTTGTTCCACCTTACTTAAATCTTCTGATTTGTAACCTGTCTTCTTTGATTTCTTTGCATCAGTATAAAATATTTGGGTTCCAGTTGTTGGAGCATCACGTACAATTTGGGGAAGAATCTAAGAATTTCTCTCTATAAGATTAAGTCTATGGATTTTAGGATTATTCCTATTAATTTCTCCAAAAAAATTAGCACAAGCTCTTTGCCATGGTGCATTGTCTTCCCATAACTTTGTTTATTTTATCAATAATAAAAGGCACTATAATCTCTTCAGGGTCTGTACCTGCTAATTGATGAGGTCTCAATTTACATTTATAATTAATTCAGAGACTTTTTCTATGTAAGTTTTTAATTTTTTACTTGGTTTATGTAGATAAAAGATCTATTCTAAGATAATATCATTGCTCTGTAAGTTGGAGAAATTCTGGAAGGCAATATAACTAGAATACAAATAAGATTTGGATTCACTCTATCCACATGTGCCTCCTGTAGTTTCTCCTCAACAATGGTCAATCTCTTTTCTGCTTCTCTGGGACTATTAAGTCTTTATCACCATCTAAGGTTTTGTTTAAATGAATTATTAGATCAGGTATTATCTCAACAGCTGGTCATAGACTGGAAATGTCTTCTAACAATCTTTGAAAGTCATTAAGAGTCTGCAACTGCTCTCTCCTAATTTGTGCCATTTATGTTCTAATATTTTTATACCTATTTGATAACCTAGGTAATTGACAGAATCTTCTCCCTGTATTTTCAGGAGCAATTTGTAATCCACATTTTGGCAAAGCTTTCTTTACTTTTTTAAACATTATTTCTAAAGTATCTATGTTTGAATCAGCAAATGTCATCCATTCAATGGTAAGTTATAGACTTAGGAAACTGCTTACATATTATTTCTAATGGCTGACTTACAAAGTATTGGCACAGAGTGGGCCTATTGAGCATTCCTCATGGGAGGATGTTCCATTGATATCTTCTAGTAGGCTAATAATTTTTATAAGTAGACACTATAAAGGCAAATTTTCCTCTACCCTTTTCTTGTAAAGGTACAGTAAAGAAACAATCTTTCAAATCAATAACGATAAGAGGCCATTCTCTTTGCAATAGAGAAAGCAGAAGAATTTCAGATTGTGGAGGGCCCATAGGTTGAATTACCTTTTTGACAGCTCTTAAATCTGTGACCATTTTCCATTTACCAGATTTCTTTTTAACAACAAATACAGGAGATTTCCAAGGGCTGGTGATTCTTCAATTTGGTGAGCATCTAGTTGCTCTTGTACCAGCTGTTGTTCTAAAGCCTGCAGCTTTTCTTCAACTAGAGGCCATTGCTTAACTCATATTGGTTTCTCAGGTAACCATTTTAAAAGTAGGTATGTTGGTACCTCTAAAGTTGCTTAAAGGTACCTCTAGTTGCTTAATGTTCTTGTACAACCTGAATGGCTCGTGATCTTTGTGTATAGTACCTTATAATATCCTTCCCAAAATTATGAGTTCCTGTGACTGCAGGAATGTTAATCTGGATATTCCATAGTTGCAGCAGTTCATGAACCCTTAAATTTACTACAGTATTAGTAATAATATTAGCCATATGGCTAATACTGTAGTAAATTAAACTTAACTTCACTCTCTCACCCTCTGGCCCTATGCAATCAACACATCTCATGCTTTGTTTAACTTGAGATATGGTTCCAATTCCTGGTAATTAAACATCTACCTCTCGAAGAGGCCAATTTGGATGCCAAGATTCTTGAGTAATGATACTCACATCCATACCTGTGTCCATCAAACAAACAATTACAATACACTCTTAGCTTTGGTCTTTGATAATTTATAGAATTCTTCCAGAATATACGTTTCCTATTTCCTATCTGAATTTTTGATTTATCCTCCATGTTTATTCCAACATCCAGAACAGCATGCTCTTTTACAGAAAACTTAGTTTTTTTTTTTTTAATTTTCCTGGTGAGACATGTTCTCCACAGTGACTTGGAATGACTGGGACACTTTTGGTTTGGAAGCCTGAAAGCAGCCCCTCAAGGCATTTCCCAATGGTATCAGGTTGCCTTCTCTGTCTTTTGTTGATCTGCGTTCATTGGTCCAATGTCAGCCTTTGTCACACCTTCTACATATACCAGAAGGCTGAGTTCTACTATTCTTGCTATTCCTAGAGGAAACATTATACCTAGGAATGCCTGGTATACAGTACCTTCTCAGACATCCTATTCTTCTACAATTAAAACATTTGGCATTTTGATGTCCTCTCATTCCTTTGGAAATTACTTCTCCTACCCAAGATTCAGTATTATAGTCAAATGTCTCAATGATCATGGTATGAAGGATCCATTCATATATAATGAGTCACATGTACATATATGAACAAAAAAATTAAATTTGAAAACTTAGCAGTGTTCTAATATTTTGACTCCCAGTTTATATCTGCCACCATCACACAGAGTCACAGATAAGACTGATCTATGGAGCAATGTTAACTAGATTGCCTGTCATTTTGGCAGATCCTTGCCCTGCATTAGGGAACTGTATTCAACACAAGGCTTTAATTCTGGACCTATCTCACACTGTTCAGCACATAGCCACTATGAATATAAAAATGTATTCACTTTGATGATATAGATATAGTATCATATCTGGATAGCAGAAAATTTCACTTGGGCCTTAATGATCAAGTGAATAACTTTGAGAAATGGACTAATGTTGTCCATTCAGAGGCGATTACTAAAAGTGTCTCTCTAATTACACACATAGGTAGCACTTGGCTTTGTTCTTAACAGAGAAATCCCTAAGATGTAGCCAAGATAATTATAGTCTGGGTTCTCATCTTGTTCAGAACACAGAACAAGTCAATTCACCCCGGGGACAACTTCAGGCAGGGAATAAATGTCAGGCTTAGAAAAAGTTATTCAAAGAGACCATCTCTGGATGACATAGATGTTGACACAAGCTCACATCAGATGGACGAAAATATGATTTTGGAGAAAAATATGAGTTTGGTAAATCATCTCATCTTTATGACATTCTTCTTTAAGACCATTCTTGAAATATTTCTATGTATCTCTTTTATCAATTTTTGTTATATATGAACTTAAGCAAGTATGTCTTTTGTCTTCTGTAATTATAGCAGTCAATTATTGAGATTTTCTCTACCTCTCCTAATCCAACAGCAATTTCTGTGAATAAGCATCAGGGCACACACTACCAAAAGGGACACCCTCAATGTGTTAGTGTCTGCATCAGAAGATCATCATTTCTTATCTAATGATCAGTATAAGTACCAACCAGATTATGTTGCACAATAATTCTCCATGTCTTGACCAAATGCAGTATCATTTAATCATAGAGCATGGATAAAATCATTTTCATCCTAGAAATAGTTAATCTAATAGGAAAGTCATATGAGATTGGGCATAACTCTTGGTCATCTCAGAAATCAAATTAAAACAACCTACTTGCAAACAAGATGCTATGATCACCTACAGTACCATGGTAAGTCATGAGGAGCTACCATATCTACTAAAGTTCATAATTTTGACAATATCCACAAAGTTTACAAGAATACAAATATTGACACTATTACAGAGTTTATAACTTTTATAAAAACAATCTACATAGAAAAATCTTCTGAGAAAAAAAGTAAGCACTTAGTTTAAATGCTCATAAAATATAATACGGTGGTCCTTTATTATTTTTTTTATTCTTCTAAAAGCCAAAGATAAGAGGTTTCTGTCAGAATTGCCACCAATTGAAAGACAAGAATTACAGAACAAGCAACAGAATATTTTATTGAATCTTAATTGTTTAAAATACTTATAGCACCTCTGAGGGAAAAAAGGTAAGCATGAAATAGCTATTAGATTTCTCTAAAATAGTCAGCATGGCCAGTACATCCTTTGCATCTTTATAACACATAATTGCTGAATTGGTGTGTATCATCTTAGAGGAAATATAATCATTTAGTGTTTTAAACAAAGGTGGTTGTACATGTTCTCTCATACATACACATACATGCATATACTCATCTTAAATATAATGTTCAGCTGAACAATAAGATCCTTGCCTAAAAGCCTAAAACAGTAGAAACAATATGGTTTTAAGAATAAATGTACACAGCAAAAAACAATACCTATGTATTATTTGACTCCAGAAACTGTGTTTTCTTTTATACCTTCGCAACAGAGTATTAAATAGTGTTTTAAGTTTATAGGTAAAGAAATGTAAACAAATACATTTAGGATAAAACCATGCATTATATCAACTGCTAATGAGAAATCAATCAAATCTGACTCATTTAAAAATCTATGATTAGTGTAATAATTGTGTTAAATATTGTTGAATGTTAATAGATTAACATGAACATTTCTCCATGATTCTGAATAATAATATATAACTTAATATTAAAACTATTATATTTTATTAGTCAATTGCTTCCTAAGAATGTATATAGTCACCTTGTAGAAAATTTCTATCTTAAACACATGAAATAAATTCTATCACTCATATAAATTACATGGATGAATACAGAACTGGTTTTTGAACAGCTATGCAGGAAATTTTCAGTATGACAAGAAACTAATTTGGAGATAGAATTAAAATTATCAAAATTTCCATGGAACTTGAGCCTATTTAGTGTAATATCAACATTATTTTCTTTACTAAACTAGTAATCTCTAGAAGACATATATCTTTATTTGTAGCATATAAGACTCTTATTAATAATCATGCTTCTATACCACATGAATTTGTTATCCGATGTCTTTGTTTTCATCTGAACTCTACCCTTCTGAGTCTGCATTAAAAAATGGGAAGGTAAATATAACTCTGATGATAATGTGAGAGCTTTCATCTACCTCCTCTATTGCCTCACCTTAGTGATGTCAAATAATAAAAGAATAAGACATAAAATTTGAAAAGCACCAAGAGTATTACTGAAGATGGAAGAAGATGGACAAAACATTCCCACCATCCAACTTGAATATTTTCTGTTACAGAACAATATGAGCACTCTGTCAGTGCTTGCAAGTGAATAACTGCTGATGTTCACTGAAAGTTCAACTTTATATTCACCTAGGTTGACAATAGAAGACACCCTTTGCTTATGTGTTTAGTTAATTTATTTTCTTATTTCCAATAGTGTAAATGATTGTAGGTAAATGACAAAATGAAAAAGCAGATGATAGTTATATGAAAAAATATTTATGTCAGGAAACTAATATTTGAAAATCTATAAATTCTCAATATTAGTTAATAAAATTCAAGGTTAGCTTTTTTGTACTGCTAAAATTGAATTAATTTTCAGAGGTGAGGTTTGAATATGAGTTCTTTGGTTGTTTCTATTGCAAGTATTTTCAATAGTAGTGTGCTAATCAGTTTAGCTAAATAAATAAATTCTATGACAAATTTTATTAACAAACTTGTGATTCTTGGTTTTACATACCAAACTGTGTATTTCTTATGTAGTATTCTGTACAGATTACCTCCAACAATGTTTTTAATTCAATGATGTCACAGAAATAACTCTATTGATCATCAGTGGATTCAATATCCATGCCATAAAAACATGTTAAGATCTCATCAATTTTTTTTTAGGGAAATTAGATGTAATTCTTATCAGGTCGAAAGTTCAAATCTCATTACTATTATGAAGTGTGATGATTGGTGACGATACATTCAGAGCATGTTTTATTAGATTAATGGGGAGAAACTACCATCCAGTTGAAACCACACACATTTGTTAGGATTTCAAATTGCTGTTCTACATCCTCAACACACACCTATTGAGGAATTTCCTGATGGAGCATGTGGATAACAGTCACACCTGTGGCTTCTCTTCAAGTTTACATGCGGACAATGATGTTTCTCAAAGTTGGCAATGACATGTTTATATTGCATTTTTCTATTTTAAGTGTAGATGTTAGTTTCCAATGTGAAGGTCTGGCCAACTAGTTGAACCATTTTTCCACACCCCTCTAAATTGAACTTTCTTCCTCTTCAGGTTGCTTCTGAAGACACCCTGAATAAAATGGAGGGATGGAATCAGTCTGTGGTATCAGAATTTGTGCTTTTGGGACTTGCCCACTCGCAGAATCTTCAACTCTTTCTCTTCATGATGTTTTTGATGATTTATGTGCTCGCTCTATCTGGAAATAGTATTGTCATGTTCTTAATTGCCACTGACCATAATCTCCATTCTCCCATGTACTTCTTTTTGGCCAACTTGTCCTTTGTTGATATGTGGCTTTCCTCAGTCACAACTCCTAAGATGATCGCAGATTTTCTCAGGGAACCAAAGATCATTTCATTTGCAGGTTGCATGTGTCAGGTCTTCTTTGACCATTGTGTTGGTGCAGTTGAGATGATGATGTTGGTGGTAATGGCTTACGACCGCTATGTGGCCATATGCAAACCACTTCACTACTTCACTATTATGAACCTAAAAAGATGCACTGCATTGGTATTGACTTCCTGGACCATTTCTATCGTGCACGCCATGAGTCAGCTTTTGGCAGTTGTGCATCTACCTCTCTGTGGCCACATGGAAATTGATAGTTTCTTCTGTGACATACCACTGATAATCAAGTTATCCTGCACGGATTACCATGATTTGGATATTTACATGAATGCTAACTGTGGGGTTGTAGTTGTAAGCTGCTTCATTCTGTTGCTCATATCCTACACATATATCCTTATCACTGTTTGCCAGAGCTCTAAAGCTGGTGCATCTAAGGCTCTGTCCACCTGTAGTGCCCACATCACAGTGGTGATGATCTTTTTTGTTCCTTGCATCTTTATCTATGTGTGGCCACTCAATATCATTTGGTTGGACAAATTCCTTGCTGTATTTTATACTCTTATTGCACCTCTTCTGAATCCAGCTATTTATACACTGAGAAATAAAGAAATGAAAAATGCTATAAAGAAATTAAAAAGCTATTTCAGAAAGCACAAGGAAAATACTTAATGCCAAGAAAACTCACTGTAAATATTTCAAATTAAAAATTAACTGAAATTAGTACAGATTGATAAACTTGGAATTTAGTTTGTATGCACAATCAGTTAATATATTCTGACATGTAATAAGCCCAATATAATTTAGAGATATAATATTTCAATCATATAGAAAAATGTAAATTATTTCTGGTTGATTTTTAAGATGGCTCTTCCTTGTGAGAAAGCTATTCAATTGATTCTTGTATTTTCAGTAATATTTTTAAAAGAGCATAAATGTATTTCTTGGGCTGAAAAGAAACATTTGTTTTGTAAAATTTACTTAAATATTGTTCAAAAAGTATCAAAAATATATTCTTTTATTAATACATCCAGAAACCTTTTATTCACTTCTTCAAAAAAGGCAAAATTATTATTTTTATCACATTCGAAAACAATAAAGAGGGAATAGAAAATGTGTAACAAATAAATCTAAGGTTATAAACTACATACAAATAGCAGTGGACTTTATTTAGTTTAACTCTTATTACCTTAATGACAATGAAATACTTGTAAAAAACAAACCTAATGCTGTTTTTTCTCAATTATCTGAGTTTAAAGATTAAAATTTATTTTTTAAGTTATGGCTTATTGTTTCAAGAAAAATCACAAACTATAATCTTTCTGACACAGTGACCATTACCCTCCTTGCTAATTCTTTATTACTTAAAAAATACTGATCCAAATTCCCACTCCTTTCCCTTCTCCCACTCCCCTCCAACTCCCTCCACAGATTCTCCTACCCCACCCCCTCCAATGCTAAGAGAGGGCAATGCCCCCTGCCCTGTGGAAAGTCCAAGGCACTCCCTACTACATCTAGGTTGAGCAGGGTTTACATCCAAAGAGAATAGGATCGCAAGAAGCCAGTACATGCAGTAGAGACAAATTCCAGTGTCACTATCAGTGGCCCCTCAGCCTGCTCCAACTGACAACCCCCTTCAGAGGAATATGTTTGTTCCCATGCTCGTTCACTCCCAGTCCAGTTGGAGTTGGTGAGCTCCCATTAGCTCAGGCAAACTGTCTCAGTGTATGAATTCCTTGCTCATACTCTCATGGTCTAGAATTCCTTGCTCATACTATCACTCCTTCCATTCTTCAACTGGATCTTGGGAACTCCAATGTGGATCATTGCCTCTGTTTCCATCTGTTGTTGGACAAAGGTTCTATAGTCATATTAAAGATGATCATCAGTCTGACTACAGGGTAAGGCCAGTTCAGACACCCTCTCCTCTATTGCTTAATATTGAAATGCTTGTTATAGTTAATTATATAACAACAAATCTACAAAACAGACAACAGGTCAATTGTTTCATCAAATACCAACACATATTTGTGAATAAAATTTGAATATGACCTTCAATATCTCAAATAGTCTTTAAATTGTTCTTTGAATAAAAATATGTTTTTATTTTTAAAAAATTGTTCAATGCGTCTTTTATTTCTCAAGATGTGATAAGAATGATAATAGAAATAATGCCAAAAGTTATATATGTGTATGTGTGTGTGTATCTTTTATTCTCTTAATATAGGAAAAATACAACAAATGGTAGAATAAATAAAATATATTTATGATTGTTAGCTGTCTGCTCAAGCCTATGATATGTGTTATTACCATAAAATGCATTTATTATCTTGAATATTTTAATACTTAAAGAAAACTTAGAAATATATATTAAATTCTTTTGGTAAAAAAGACTTGAATTTTTCTATAGTTGAAGGATGCAGAAAATAAATTTCCCAATGGCATTCATTTATTTAATATATTAAGAAAGAAAATTTTACTCAGAGAGTAGCTAATGTTAAATGTTATGTCAGAACAACTCTCTTAAAGTTCAGATTGCTTTTTTAACAATTCATATGTTATGATCCACATTCTATTATTACAATATGATGTGATTTGTGAACAATATTGCTCTGCATTTGGACTGTAGATATTATCACATTTGACATGTAGATGGTGCTAAATAACAGTCAGATGTATAATTGACTGCTCAATTTTACTTATTTATTGATACCAGTAAATATAAGAACTTAACAATTTATATATTACTATATATTTTAGATACTTTTTCTCTATCTGCCATGCTAAGAATATCCTCACAATATGACTTATCCCGTGTTCCTTAATGTGGAGCAGACCTTAAATCCAAATAGAAAAGATTTTACTAACCCATGATAACCAAGCCATTCTTATACCAGTAAGCTCATCTTGCTTGGCAAATCAGTTTTGTATCATGTAAAGTCTGTGCTGTGTCAGACTCATAATGCCCCTTCTTTGCCAATAACTTAAATAATTTCCAGCACCATGAAAGCTAGCCAGAAGAAAAACACCTTCCAATCACCCTAGAAAATAAAATACATTTTTATTCTTTTTATTTATTCATCTCTCATACAATACATCCCAACTGTAGGCTCCCATCCCTCCACTCCTCCAAGTTCCCCATCCCTCTTTCAGGACCACTGTCCCTCTGTTTCCCTTCTGGAAAATGACCTCCCAGGGATATCAATCAAACACAGCATAACAAGATGCAATGAAACTAGACACTAATTTTCATACCAAGGCTAGATGAGGTAACCTAATATGAGGGAAAGGGTTCCAAAAGCAGGCAAAAGAGTCAGAGACAGCACTACTCCCACTGTTAGGAGAAATTAAATCAGGAAGATCTGTAAAAATAACCTTATCAATCATGAGATATAAATTTGAGTCAGTAATAAAATTTAACCCAATAAGGGCAAAGGACCAAATGGATGCAATTCTGAAGTCTCCCAAGTTTATCAAAAACAATTAACACCAATGTTCACCAAAATATTAATCCTTAATAGTATATCTTTGAAATTTGCTTACATGTATCTCAGTGTAGGTGGGGTGGAAGACTGAGGGGAGATGGAGATGTGAGGAACAAGAGCAGTCACGAGGTTGCAGAGAAAGATGGTAATGATGTAAAAATAGTTTAATGTATAAAATTCAGAAAAAAAAAATTTAGAAATTCAAGTGGATCTCATACCTGACACTATAAGTGTGGCCTAGAATCTGATACTAAATAGGTCATAGGCCTAGAGTAAACCTGTTACTATTGTTGTACTAAGTAAACACAATAATAAAATGACTCCTAATAATATAATCTGTAGCATAAATCAGTGCATCCCTCAACCCTTATCACAGAAGTTTTATCTTGTAGGGAATGGTTATTGATGCAGAAACTCACATCTGGGCAATGTGCAGAGAGTAAGAGACTTTGGAGCACTCAACCCTAAATGAGATGATGTCATCATACCCCTTCTCCCAGTGCTCAGGTAGTTATGCTGAAAAGGAAGTGGAGATATTGTAAGAGCCAGAAATCGTGAATGACTTCAAGAAAGAGGTGTTTTCCAGACGCAAGCCATGCAAGCCGTGTACAAAACACAGAAGCTGTAGCAGCATCACAAGATTTGTGCAAACTTAAACCAAACAAAGTCCAAGCAGTGAAGAAAAAGTAGGTACAAAGTGCAACCCCTAGTCAAGGAGCTATTCTGCTGTTGACCCTTCTGAGAAATGGGTGACACATATCAACCACACCCCAGGACATGCCTTAGTCTCAGGAGTAGTTGCAGGCACAAAATGGACTCCATGCTTCTTTTGTACTTTTTGTTTTTCTTGTTTTCACTTTTGTTTAAACTAGATTTTATTCTTCATCCTGATTTTATTTCCCTTTTCTCTACTCCTGCCAGTTCTTCCTGAACTCCCTCTCATCTAGATCCACCTCCCATCTTTCCTTAGAAAACAAAGGCATCTAGGCAATAATAACAAAGAACAAAATCAGACAAACAGAAATAGGACAAAACAAATAGGAGAAAAAGAGCTCAATAAATAGATCCAGATGCAAAGACTCATTTACTCACACACTTGGGGATCCCATAAAGCCACAAATCTGGAAGAAGTATATAAACAAAATCTGTAAATTAAAACATAAATAAAATAAAATGAAGTAAAAATAATTTTTATCCATGATATGACATTATGAGACCAAATATAAGAATAATAGGAATAGAGGAAGGAGAAGAATCCCAGCTCAAAGGCCATAAAATATTTTCAACAATCATAGAAGAAAATTTTCCTAACCTAAAGAAGGAAATGCTTGTAACTGACGGTTTCTATCCTGCCCATCAATTCCTGAATATTCACTCTGAAGTTTAATATTACTTATAAACTGTTTGGTCAATAGCTCAGATTTATTACTAACTAGCTTTTACATCTTAATTTAACCCATTTCTATTAATCTATGTATTTCCTTTTAGCCATAGTGTTATCTCACATCCTGCTTCTCTGTGTCACTGCTGGCATCACCTAGACTCTGCCTTCTTTTTCCCTTTATCTTTTCTTGGATTTCCCACCTGGCTCTATTCTGCCTGGCTATTGGTCAAATAATCTTCTTTATTATTAACAATTGGTAATAAAACATATTCACAGAATAGAGAGGCATCCAACATCAGATGCCTATCAATATACAAAAGCATACATATTACCAAATAGATTGGACTAGAAAAAAAAAGTCTCCTCACCACATAGTAATCAAAACATTAAATATACAATAAAAGGAAAATAATATTAATAGCTGTATAGGAAAAGAACCAAGTGTTATATAAAGGCATACCTACTGGAATTACACCTGACTATTCAATGAAGACGCTGAAAGCCAGCAAAACCTGGACAGATGTGCTGCAGACTCTAAGAGACTGTAGATATTCAGGCCATACTACTATACCCAGCAAAACTTCCAATCATTATAGATGGAGAAATTGAGATATTCTATGTTAAACCCAGCCATAAATAATATCTATCTAAAATTCAGCCCTATACAAGTTACTAGAAAGAAAACTCCAACCTAAAGAGGTTTAACTACAACCATGAAAACACAGGAATAAATAACTTCAGACCAACAAAATCAAAATAAGAGAAGTATACATACACACACACATACACACTGAAACATAGATCACCACCACCACCACCACACTAATAAAATAACTGGAATCAGCAATAATTATTCATTGATATCTCTCAATATAAAAGGTCTCAATCTCCCAATGAAATGACACAGGCTCATAGAATGGTATTAAAAGCAGGACCTATTCAAGAAACACCTCAACATCAAGGATGGACATTATCTCAGAGTTAAAGGTTTGTAAAAAGCTATGTGGACCTAAGAAGCAAGCTGATGCAGCCATTTTAATGTCTAAAAAATAATAAACCAAAACTAATCAGAAGAAATGGAAAAGTGCACTACATACTCATCAAAAGAAAAATCCACAAGAAGGACATTTCAATTATTAACATCTATGCCCACAAATCAAGGACACCAACATTTGTAAAAAGAAACACTACTATAGCTTAAATCATATATTAACCCTCACACACTGATAGTGGGAGACTTGCATATCCCACACTCACCAATAGATAGGTCATCTAAACAAAAAGTAAACATAAAAAGCTGGGCGATGGGGGCGCATGCCTTTAATCCCAGCACTTGGGAGGCAGAGGCAGGCGGATCTCTGTGAGTTCGAGACCAGCCTGGTCTACAGATTGAGTTCCAGGACAGGCTCCAAAGCCACAAAGAAACCCTGTCTCAAAAAAACCAAAAAAAAAAGTAAACATAAATACTGGAGCTAACTGAAGTTATAAACTAAATGGACTCAACACATTTACAAAATATTTCATCTAAATTCAAAAGAATATACCTTCTTCTCTCCACCTCATGGAACTTTATCCCAAAGTGACAATATTACAAAATAAGTCCCAAAGAATACAAGAAATGTGAAATAATTCACTGTATTCTTTCAGAATATCATTGATTAAAGCTGGATATCAACAGTAGAAACAAACAAAAAAAAAACTTACAAACTCTTGGAAACTGATCAGGATGTAGATTTCTCCAGCACCATGTCTGCCTACATGATGCCATCCTTCTGGCCACAAAAATAATGGACCAAATCTCTGAAGCTGTAAGCAAGCCCAGTTGAATGCTTTCTCTTGCAAGAGGTGTCGTGGTCATGGTGTTTATTCACAGAAATAGAATACTGACTAAAACCAGTAGCATAGCATGATCCTATAACAGTTTTATTTTTTATCTTTTAAGAGAGTGGGAAAGATGGAAGGATTAAGTGGTGTAGGCAAGGTGGAAAGAGATAGAATTAAAGATGCAACTGCAGTGACAGGTATGAGATAAGGCTACAATGGATGGGGTAGGCACAGATATATTCTTGCTAGAAGGGCTGACAGTGGTGTGTAGCAGCCTGGAACTTGTGTAGATTCAATCCCTGAACATGATGCCCAGATGCATAGACTCCTTGGATCTAGGCAACAACAGGGTGTCCGAGATGATTCATTCTCTGGACTGAACCTCCTCAAAAGACCTCTACTCTATGTTGCCTTGGAGGTCATCTTGGTATTCATAGTTGACTGCCTCAGGTCATGTAAAAGCCATGTCTTGCTCTGTGGTCCATGCTGCCACCAAGGGCCATGTCTTGATCCATAGTCTTGCAATCAGGGGTTGTGTTGATGTCTGTGGCACGTGCTGCCACTAAAGGCAAGACAGATGTCTATAGACTGTTCTGCCACCTGAAGCCATGTTGATAGCCACTGGCCATCCTGTACCAAGGGCAATATTGATGGGAGTGGCCTGTTCTTCAATCTGAGACCAATCTTGATGTCCTTGGCCTGTATTTTCATGCATGTCTATGCTGGTATCCATGCTCTGTGCTGTGAAAGAGGACCATTTTGATGTCTGTGGTCTATATTGCTACCAGAGACCATGCTAAGGTCTGTGGAATGTGCTGACAATGGATGTCTGATGTTCATGCTGTCTCCAGAAACCATGTAGAAGTTCATGTTCTGTGCTTCTGCTGACTTTAAAAGGCAAGGAAGCTACTTTTACAGTGGTCTCAATGACTACAGACTCACAGTTGAGAAAGAGGGATATAGAAGGCTTCTCTGACAACCCCAATAACTCCCTACCCACAAAATAGTAAAAGCCTATATTAGAGAATTCTTTAAAAATTGCAATAATGATGCTAAAGTATAGCTCTCCACAACTGATGGTTTCTTTTGGCACTGCAGGTGTGGGAGGAGCCATTTTTTAAGGGGTTGAACCCTGGAAGTTTGACCATGCTCCAGTGAATATGTGAGCAACACAAATTGGACTTCTTCTTCTTCTTCTTCTTCTTCTTCTTCTTCTGCTGCTGCTGCTGCTGCTGCTGCTGCTACTGCTGCTTTGGTGGGTCACAATGAAAGTAGGAAATGGCCTGGAAAGAGATTATGATAGGGGTTCATGATGTGAAATTCACAAAAAATCAATGAAAATATTAGAGGATAAGAGAGTTATATCATTTTTCCCATTCCCTTTCCTTCACCAAATGTCTCCACTGTCCTCTTTCTAGACAGTTCCCATGACTGTCCACCCTCACTCTCTCTCAAAAATCATAATTTCTTTCACATATGTATGTATAAGATATAAATACAACTGGCCAAGTTCATTTAGTGGTGCTTGTATATACAAGATTTCAGGGTTGACTGCTTTGTAGTACGTGACTAATTAGGCCATTTATATCTGTAAAAGGTTGCTTCTGACTCTCTGTGCGTGAATTCTTTGTGTAGAAGTGAGATCCTTGAGATTTCAGGTCTTGTTTCAGCAGTCATATTGGTATGTTATCATAGGTGCATTTTCCCTCTCTATTCTAGGGAACAAAATCTCACAGATCTGCCAATCCCTTTCATTCTACCGTCCTTCCACCCCTTACTTCCACAATATTCCTTGGGCCTTGAGTACAGGAATTATGACAATATATTTTATGGCGCTGGTCACCACAAGCTATGGGACAGTGGTCTTCTATCCTGTCACTTATATTATTTTTAATAAAATGCTGATTGGCCAATAGCCAGGCAGAAAGTAAGGTGGGACAATGGTGACCAAGCAGGAAATAGAGGTGTGACAACGAGAATTATGGGAAGAGGAAGAGTCAGTCTGCAGTCATACCAAGACACAAAGGACACAAGAAAAATGTAACAAGCCGTGTGGATAACACAGACAAGAACAATGGACTAATATAAGTTATAAGAGTTAATAAGAAGCTTGAGCTAATAGGCCAATCAGTTTATAATTAATGTAGGCCTCTGTGTATTTATTTGGGACTAAAAAGACGTGGTACCTGATGGGACAGAAACCTCAGACAACAACCCCACCATCACTAATTGTTCTCTGTAATTTGACCAGCTAGGATTTTCTGTGATGATCTCCATCTGCTGCAAATAAAGTTTTCCTAATGAGATATGATATCCACAGTTATTTTTGATTATAAGTATAAATTTTTAATATGCAACTAGGATTTAACTGTTTTGTAAAGTGATGGTACTAAGTTTCTGAAAAAGATTCAAGTCCTCATAGACTCAGGTAGTTGTCTAGATTGCAAGTAAAACATGTTTATCAATGCTTACATTGAGGGAAACTTGAGTACAATCAAAAAACTGTTCGTTACCATCAAGATATGTGTTTCACTATTCATCTTTTACAGTGTAACTTGAAAACATGGTCATAGACATCATAGCTAAATAGAAATATTGGCATTGCTTCCCTCCATTGGAAACTTGCATAACAATGTCTAATATTATGATAGCCAGTTCTCAAGAAGGAAGCTATTAGGCCAGAATGAACCAAATATTTTGAGTCCTAGGAGCTAAGAAATGGCTCAGTGGTTAAGAACCCAGGCTGTTCTTCCATAGGACCCTGGTTCAATTCCCAGCACACACAACTGTCCGTGACTCCAGTTCCAGGGGTCCTAACACCCGTACATAGACAAAAATGCAGGCAAAACATCAATGCACATAAAATAAAAATAAATAAAATTTGAAAATTTTTTTTATAATTTATTTATTTTTATTGAGAAAAGGAAGAAGAAAACAACCTTCCACCACCTCCCAGCCTCCCATTTCCCTCCCCCTCCTCCCAACCTCCTCCCACCCATCTCCCCCTCCTCCCACTCCTCTCCCCCTCCCTCTCCAGTCCAAAGAGCAGTCAGGGTTCCCTGCCCTGTGGTAAGTCCTAGGTCCTCCCCTCTCTGTCCATATCTAGGAAGGTGAACATCCAAACTGGCTAGGCTCCCACAAAGCCAGCACATTTTGTAGGATCAAAACCCCGTGCCATTGTCCTTGGCGTCTCATCAGCCCTCATTGTTTGCCATGTTCAGAGAGTCCAGTTTTATCCCATGCTTTTTTAGCCACAGTTCAGCTGGCTTTGGTGAGCTCCCAGTAGATCAGCTCTACTGTCTCAGTGGGTGGGTGCACCCCTCTGGGTCCCGACTTCTTTGCTATGTTCTCCCTCCTTCTGCTCCTAATTGGGACCTTGGGAGCTCAGTCCAGTGCTCCAGTGTGGGTCTCTGTCTCTATCTCCATCCATCAAAGATGACGGTTCTATGATGATATGCAAGATATTCATCAGTATTGCTCTAGGATAGGATCATTTCAGGTTCCCTATCCTCAGCTTCACAAGGAACTAACTGGGGACCTCGGCTTGGGCTCCTGGGAGCCACAAACCCCTATCCAAACTAATCAAAAGGCAGAGAGAGAATTTGCAAATTAATAAGATCAGAAATGAAAAGGGGGACATAACCACAGTCACAGAGGAAATTCAGAGAATCATTAGATCTTACTACAAAAGCCTGTATGCCACAAAACTAGAAAATGTAAAGGAAATGGACACTTTTTTAGATAAATACCATATACCAAAGTTAAACCAGGACCAGGTGAACAATCTAAATAGACCAGTTAGTCGTGAAGAATTAGAAGAGGTTATCAAAAACCTTCCTACCAAAAAAAAGCCCAGGACCAAATGGTTTCAATGCGGAATTCTACCAGAACTTCCAAGAAGACCTAATACCTATACTCCTTAATGTATTTCACAATATTGAAAAATATTTTGAGTTATATATCTGAGATACAATGGTACCTTCACCAATAAAGGCTTACCTTCAACCTGTCAGAGGCAACCAAATAAAAATAGCATTTAAGTTTTAGAAGGCTCTTATACTTTCCTGACTAACAACTTGAAAAGAGCTTTTGATTCTTTTAAGATGATCTGTGGCTCTTGTGGGGAATATTTGTCAACCCAAGTGGCAAAAGTTCATTTAGGATATAAAACAATCTATTATCACAGGGAAGTTTATAAAAATATTAAGAAATGTTTCCTATGGATTATTAAAATGTCCTTAATGCTCTTTATTTTTCTTCCTTCCACCATTTTTTCTGTTCACCTCCCTCCTCCAATTTCAATTAAAGCCCACCTCCCGAGGAATCTTTGTGTTTTGGAGGTCTTTGTTCACTCTAGATATTAATGCTCCACCACACGTATAGCTAGTAAAGATTCTTTCCCATTCTCTATGCTTTCTCTTCATTCAGTTAATTTTTTTCCTTTACAAGTGCAGTCTTTTGTTTTACAATTTTAGGCCTTGATTCTGGGTTAATAAAATACTATTGACAAAGTCCCTTCTTTCAACTTTATTGTGGAGGGCATTGCCTCATTTTCTTCTAACAGTTTCAGTGTATGATTTTCTTTTTTTTATTTTATTTTTTTATTGAGAATAGGAGAAAAAAACAAGTTTCCAACTCCTCCCATCCTCCCATTTCCCTCCCCCTCCTCCCACCCTTCTCCCCCTCCTCCCACCCTTCTCCCCCTCCCCCCACACCTTTCCCCCTACCTCTCCAGTCCAAAGAGCAGACAGGGTTCCCTGCCCTGTGGTAAGTCCTAGGACCTCCCCACTCTGTCAATATCTAGGAAGGTGAACATCCAAACTGGCTAGGCCCCTACACAGCCAGCACATTAAGCAGGATCAAAACCCTGTGCCATTGTCCTTGGCATCTCATCAGCCCTCATTGTTTGCCATGTTCAGAGAGTCCAGTTTTATCCCACGCTTTTTCAGTCACAGTCCAGCTGGCCTTGGTGAGCTCCCAATAGATCAGCTCCACTGTCTCAGTGGGTGGGTGCACCCCTGGTGGTCACGAATTCTTTGCTCATGTTCTCCCTCCTTCTGCTCCTCATTGAGACCTTGGGATCTCAGTCCAGTGCTCCAGTGTGGGTCTCTGTCTCTATCTCCATCCATCACCAGATGAAGGTTCTATGATGATATGCAAGAGATTCGTCAGTATTGCTCTAGGATAGGGTCATTTCAGGTTCCCTATCCTCACCTGCCCAAGGAACTAACTGGGACCTCAGCTTAGGCACCTGGGTGCCTCTCTAGGGTCAGGTCTCTTGCCAACCCAAAAGTGGCTCCCTTAACTAAGAATTGTGGTTCTGTGCTCCCCTGTCCAACCTTCCTTTATCCCAATCTCCTGTTTCACCAAGCCCCCCCCCTTTCCCTTCTAACTTTTCTCTCCCAATCTCCCCTTACCCACATCCCACCCCACCCCCAAGATCTCAATTTTCTCCCCTGCAATTTTGTCTACTTCCCTTAGCCAAGAGGATAATTATATGTTTTTCCTTGGGTTCCCCTTCTTACTTAGCTTCTTTAGATTCACCTATTGTAGACTCCGTGACCCTTATTTATGGCTAGAAACCAATGATGAGTGAGTACATCCCATGTTTATCTTTTTGGGTCTGGGATACCTCACTCAGGATAGTGTTTTCTATTTCCATCCATTTGCATGTAAAATTCGAGAAGTCATTGTTTTTTACCGCAGCGTAGTACTCTAATGTATATATATTCCATAATTTCTTCATGCATTCTTCCTTTGAAGGGCATCTAGGTTGTTTCCAGGTTCTGGCTATTACAAATAATACTGCTATGAACATAGTTGAACAAATGCCCTTGTCATATGATAGGGCATCTCTTGGGTATATTCCCAAGAGTGGTATTTCTGGGTCCAGGGGTAGGTTGATCCCAAATTTCCTGAGAAAATGAAACACTGACTTCCACAGTGGTTGCACAAGATTGCATTCCCACCAGCAATGGATGAGGGTACCCGTTCCTCCACAGCCTCTCCAGCTAAGGCTATCCTTGGTGTTTTTGACATTAGCCATTCTGACAGGTGTAAGATGATGTCTCAAAGTTGTTTTCATTTGCATTTCCCTGATTGCTAAGGAAGTTGAGCACGACCTTAAGTGTCTTTTGGCCATTTGAACGTCTTCTGTTGAGAATTCTCTGTTCAGTTAAGTGCCCCATTTTTTAATTGGGTTAATTAACATTTTAAAGTCTAGTTTCTTGAGTTCTCTATATATTTTGGAGATCAGACCTTTGTCTGTTGCGGGGTTGGTGAAGATCTTCTCCCAGTCAGTAGGTTGCCTTTGTGTCTTAGTGATAGTGGCCTTTGCTTTACAGAAGCTTCTCAGTTTTAGTAGGTCCCATTTATTCAATGTTGCCCTTAAAGTCTGTGCTTCTGGGGTTATACATAGGAAGTGATCTCCTGTGCCCATCTGTTGTAGGGTATTTCCCACTTTCTCTTCTATCCTTTTCAGTGTGTTCAGGGTGATATTGAGGTCTTTAATCCATTTGGACTTGAGTTTTGTGCACGGTGATAGATATGGGTCTATTTTCATTCTTCTACAGGTTGACATCCAGTTGTGCCAGAACCATTTGTTGAAGATGCTTTCTTTCTTCCATTGTATACTTTTAGCTCCTTTATCAAAAATGAGGTGTTCATAGGTTTGTGGGTTAAAATCCGGATCTTCTATACGATTCCATTGGTCGACTTCTCTGTTTTTATGCCAGTACCACACTGTTTTCATTACTGTAGCTCTGTAATAGAGTTTGAAGTCAGGGATGGTAATGCCTCCAGAAGATCCTTTATTGTATAGGATTGTTTTGGATATCCTGGGTTTTTTGTTTTTCCATATAAAGTTGATTATTGTCCTTTCCAGATCTGTGAAGAATTTTGATGGGATCTTGATGGGGATTGCATTGAATCTATAAATTGCCTTAGGTAGAATTGCCATTTTTACTATGTAGATCCTCCCAATCCAAGAGCAAGGGAGGTCCATCCATTTTTTGGTATCCTCTTCAGTTTCTTTCTTCAATGCCTTAAACTTCTTGTCAAATAGATTTTTCACTTCCGTGGTTAGATTTACCCCAATATATTTTATGCTGTTTGTGGCTATCGTGAAAGGTGAAGCTTCTCTGATTTCCCTCACTGCTTCGATATCCTTTGTGTATAAGAGGGCGACTGATTTTTTGGAGTTGATCTTGTAACCTGCCACATTACCAAAGCTGTTTATCAGCTGTAAAAGTTCTTTGGTGTAGTTTTGGGGGTCGCTTAAGTACACTATCATATCATCTGCGAATAACAAAAGTTTAACTTCTTCCTTTCCAATTCAAATCACCTTGATCCCATTATGTGGTCTTATTGCTATTGCTAGAACTTCAAGCACTATATTGAAGAGGTATGGCGAGAGTGGACAGCCTTGTCGTGTTCCTGAGTTAAACGGGAGGGCTTTGAGTTTCTCTCCGTTTAATTTGATGTTAGCTCTTGGCTTGCTGTATATAGCTTTTATTATATTTAGGTATGACCCTTGTATCCCTAATCTCTCCAAGACTTTTAACATAAATGGATGTTGAATTTTGTCGAATGCTTTCTCAGCATCTAATGAAATGATCATATGGTTTTTTTCTTTCAGTTTATTTGTATGCTGGATTACATTGATAGATTTTCGTATGTTGAACCAGCCCTGCATCTCAGGAATGAAGCCTACTTTATCATAATGGATAATTTTTAGGATGTGTTCTTGGATTCGGTTTGCCAGTATTTTGTTGAGGATTTTTGCGTTGATGTTCATGAGTGAGATTGGCCTGTAATTCTCTTTCCTGGTTGAGTCTTTGTGTGGTTTTGGTATCAGAGTAACTGTAGCTTCATAAAAAGAATTAGGTAATGACCCTTCTGTTTCTATATTGTGGAATACATTAAGGAGTATAGGTATTAGCTCTTCTTGGAAGTTCTGGTAGAATTCCGCATTGAAACCATCTGGTCCTGGGCTTTTTTTGGTAGGGAGGTTTTTGATAACAGTTTCTAATTCTTTGCGACCAACAGGTCTGTTTAGATTGTTCACCTGGTCCTGGTGTAACTTTGGTATATGGTATTTATCTAAAAAAGTGTCCATTTCTTTTACATTTTCCAATTTTGTGTTACACAGACTTTTGTAATAAGATCTAATGATTCTCTGAATTTCCTCTGTGTCTGTGGTTATGTCCCACTTTTCATTTCTGATCTTATTAATTTGCGTATTCTCTCTCTGCCGTTTGATTAGTTTGGATAGGGGTTTATCAATCTTGTTGATTTTCTCCAGGAACCAGCTTTGTGTTTCATTGATTCTTTGGATTGTTTTCTGTGTTTCTATTTTGTTGATTTCCATCCTCAGTTTGATTATTTCCAGTCTTCTACTCCTCCTAGATTAGTCTGCTTCTTTTTTTTCTAGAGCTTCCAGGTGGGCTGTCAAGTCTCCAATATGTGCTTTCTCTGTTCTCTTTAAGTGGGCACTTAGTGCAATGAACTTTCCTCTTAGCACTGCTTTCATAGTGTCCCATAAGTTTGAGTATGTTGTTTCTTTATTTTCATTGAATTCAAGGAAGACTTTAATTTCTTTCTTTATTTCTTCCTTAATCCAGGTATGATTCAGTAGTTGACTGTTCAGTTTCCATGAGTTTGTAGGCTTTCTGGGGGTAGCATTGTTGTTGAATTCTAACTTTAATCCATGGTGATCTGATAAGACACAAGTGGTTACTAATATTTTTTTGTAACTGTATAAGTTAGCTTTGCTACCGAGTATGTGGTCAATTTTCGAGAAGGTTCCATGAGCTGCAGAGAAGAAGGTATATTCTCTCCTATTTGGGTGGAATAATCTATAGATGTCTGTTAAGTCCATTTGCTTCATTACCTCCATTAATTCTCTAATTTCTCTGTTAGGTTTCTGTTTGATTGACCTGTCCATTGGTGAGAGAGGAGTGTTGAAGTCTCCTACTATTAGTGTGTGTGGTTTGATGGCTGCCTTGAGTTTTAGTAATGTTTCTTTTACGTACGTGGGCGCTTTTATATTAGGGGCGTAGATATTCAGGATTGAGACTTCACCCTGATGAATTGTTCCTGTTATGAGTATAAAATGTCCCTCTCCATCTCTTCTGATTGATTTAAGTTTGAAGTCAACTTTGTTAGAAATTAGTATGGCCACACCTGCTTGTTTCTTAGGTCCATTTGCTTAATAAGCCTTTTCCCAGCCCTTTACTCTGAGTAGGTGCCTGTCTTTGTGGTTGAGGTGTGTTTCTTGTAGACAGGAGAATGTTGGATCCTGTTTTCGTATCCAATCTCTTAGCCTGTGCCTTTTTATAGGTGAGTTGAGCCCATTAACATTAAGTGATATTAATGACCAGTGGTTGTTAACTCCGGTCACTTTTTTAGTAGTAGGGTTTGTGTGTTTCCCTTCTTTGAGTTGCGCTGGTGAAGGGTCTCTAGATGACTGAGTTATTGTGGGCATTGTTGGACTCCTTGGTTAGTGATTTTCCTTCTATAATTTTCTGTAAGGCTGGATTTGTGGCTACGTATTGTTTTAATTTGTTTTTATCCTGGAAAATTTTGTTTTCTCCATTTATCGTGAATGAAAGCTTGGCTGGATATAGTAGTCTGGGCTTGCATCCATGATCTCTAATTTTTTGCAGTACATCTATCCAGGATCTTCTGGCTTTCATGGTTTCCATAGAGAAGTCAAGTGTAAGTCTGATAGGTTTACCTTTATAAGTAACTTGGCCTTTTTCCTTTGCGGCTCTTAATATTCTTTCTTTATTCTGTATATTTTGTGTTTTGATTATTATATGGCGAGGGGATTTTTTTTTTTGATCCAGCCTATTTGGTGTTCTGTATGCTTCTTGAAACTTCATAGGTATATCTTTCTTCAGGTTGGGAAAGTTTTCTTCTATAATTTTATTAAGTATATTTTCTGGACCGTTGAGTTGCCCTTCTTCTCCTTCTTCTACTCAAGTTATTCTTAGGTTTGGTCTTTTTATTGTGTCCCACATTTCCCGAATGTTTTGTGATAAGAATTTGTTGGTTTTGCTGTTTTCTTTGATCAGTGTGTTTGTTTTCTCTATGGTATCTTCAATATCTGACATTCTTTCTTCTATCTCTTGTAATCTGTTGTTAGTACTTGTCTCTGTAGTTCCTGTTCGTTTACCCAGATTTTCCATCTCCATTCTTCCCTCGGTTTGTGCTTTCTTCATTGCTTCCATTTCATTCTTCAAGTCTTGAACCGCTTCCCTAACCTGTTTGATTGCTTTTTCTTGTTTCTCTTGGTTTTCTTTTGTGTCTTTGAGCGATTTATTCATTTCCTCTACCTTTTTGTTTGTAATCTCTAATTGTTTATGGCAGTTTTTCACCTCCTGTTTAAGGTCTTCTATTATTTTCATATAATTCACTTTTGAGTCGGTATCTTCTATTTCTTCTGGAGTAGGGTGTACAATTCTTCTTATTTCGGGATCCCTGGATTCTGGTGGTGTCATGTTGCCTTTCAGGTTGTTGGAGGAATTCTTGCATTGGCACCTTCCCATCTCTTCCTTCAAATGGAGCCAGGAGAGGCCTGGTGTCTTGGTCCAGTCTTTGCTGTGATTGACTCTCTGGGTATATCTCTTCAGTGTAGAAGCATGAACCGTTCCCGTCCAGATTGGATTCCTCAGCAACTAAACAGGGCCAAAAGGATGAATGGAGCAGGGGGGGGGGTATCCAGAAGAGCACAGGAAGCCTGGCACTGGAGCTGAAGGTGCCCGGGCTCCCTTACAGGGGACCCTGAGGCCTGCCCGGTAGGCAGGCACTCACCACTCTGGGTGGGTAGCCTTAGTGTAGGAGCTTAAAACTGTTCTTGAGCACTGGTCCTAGCATACAGCAGGCCAGGGTTGGGGAGGTGTGCTGGGGGTGCTGGGTCGAGCGAAAGAAAGAGAGCCCTGCAGAAGGAGCTGGAGGAGGGGATTTGTGCTCTCTTCCGGGACAGACCGCCCCTGGATAGCACACACTCACCCGTCCAGATGGGGTTCCTCAGCAACTAAACAGGGCCGCCAGTAGCCCAATGATCCAAGGCCAACTGAGCCTGCTCTGATGCCCGGTCTGTGGGGTACCTTCCCTTGGGAAAACTTCTCCTTAAGCGGGCTCACAGAGGCAAAAGGGACCAACAAGGTCCAGAGCCTCTGGGTGGATCCAGGGGAGTTTCTACTTGGATGCTCTCTGCTGTTCCACACCCTGTTCTGCCCACAGAGATTCCGCCTGCCCCCTCCTGCTGTTGGCACAGGTCTCCAGAAGGCTGGACCTGTCCGAGCTTGTACCGGTATCCATGCCCTCCTCTCAGTGTATGATTTTCATATTTAGGTTTCATCAATTTGCAGTTTGTTGTTGTACAAAGTGATAGAGGGATCTAATTTCATTCTTCTACATGTGGGTGTTCATTTTTCTTGTGACAGTTTGTTAAAGATTCTGTCTTTTTTCAAACGTGTGATTTTGTCATAATCATCAACTATTAGATGACTGTAGTAATAAGTACTCATCTTTGGTCTTTATTTTGTTCCATTGCTCTACTGTTGTTTCTGTGCCAGTGCGATGTTGTTATTATTACTATGAATCTATAGTATGTCTTGAGATCTGGAATGATAATCCCTCCAAGCATTGGTTTTGCTTGACCTATCTAGGGTCTTTTGTGGTTTCAAATTAATTTTAGCATAGTTTTTCTTTCTATGTATGTGACAAGTAAGATTGAAATTGTTCCTGGGATTGTATTTAATCTTACATAGCTTTTGATAGATTTATCATTCCAACAGATTCATTTTACAAGGTCGACATTCCATTTTCTAGCAACATTTCTAATCTTTTGTATTCAGAGATTTAAATTTTATATGTTATGACTTCTTCATGGTTGATGGTATAGATCAACATTTTTTTAAATTATACATTTAAATGTCACTTATTATTTATTGTATTATTATAGAAGTTTTTAGATGTAAAATCTAACAAAAGTATTTGATTTGTTACATATCTTTTTTTTCTTAAAACTTGATGAAAAAGGTATTGAGCAAATGGCTGATAACATTAGAAGCCTTGCTATGCAAGTGTGGCAATGCGAGTTCAGTTCCAGAACACTTGAAAAGTAGGAGAATTCCAACTTCACAAAGTTGTTCTAATTCCCATAACATACCAGAACTCACAAGTACAAACACACGTCACAAAGTCTTCAAAATAATGAAAAGTTTAACTAATTGTGTTATAATAAATTGATACCCAATTGTTATCTGCTGCTGTCATGTAGAGTCACATATCAGATTCGATATCACCTTATCATGCACTAAGGAAATACATTCACAGCATGGCTTTCATTCTGGTCACGTCTCACACTGCTCAGTACATGACCTCTTGTCACCATAAAACAATTTAATTCACTTAGATGATGTAGACATAGTAACATATCAGGAGCATTGAAAATGTCTCATTGGTTCTCACTGGTCAAATGAGCAATTTTGAAAAAAATGAACTAATGTCAATTCTGGGATGACTAATAAGAATGTCTCTACAATTTTATAGAGAAGTAGCAGTTGGTATTGCTCTTAACAGAGAAATCCCTGAGAGATGTCCAAGATAATTACTTTCAGGTTCTCATTTTATTCAGAACACAGAACAAGTCAATTTACCCATGGGACAACTTCAGGCAGGGAATATAGGTCAGGCTTAGTTTTGCTTCCAAGAGATTGCAACTGCATGAAATGGATGTCTTCACAAGCACACCTCAGATGCTCAGATGGAGGAAAATATGATCTAGGAGAAAATTACGATCTTGGTAAATCATCTCATCTCTCTGACATTCTACTTTAAGATCATTCTCTAAGTATTTCCTCCACAAATTTTGTTATATGTGGACTTTAACATTTTTTCTTTATCTTTTGTCAATTTTAGAAGTCAGTTAAATGGTTTCAATATCTTTTAAATCACTAGAATTTTCTGTGGATTAACATCTACGCACACATTACCAAAAAGCACACCTTCAGTGTGTTACTATATCAGAAAATCAATGTTTTTTATGCAGTCATAAGTATGAGCAGCATCCAGCTAACATTATACAAGAAATCATGTTTTAATCAGGAGTAATGGTGTTTAATCATAGGGTACACAGTAGATAAGGTAATTTTCTGTTCAGAAACAGGAGTAAAATAATAGCAAGTCAAGTGAGTGAGGGCGTGACACTTGTTCATTTCGGAAATCATATCAAGCAATTTGCCAGCAAACTAAATATTAGGAACAACTACAGTACAATTCTAGGTCTTCAGGATCTACCACCTAGTATCTATTAAAGTGTATAATTCTGACTATATCCACAAATACTTACAAAAATACAAATATTGACACTATTACAAAGTTTAGAACTTTGATACAAAACTACCAATATGGAAAAAAAAAACTTCAATCAGAGAACAGAATAAATACTTGGCTTAAATTCTCCTAAAAATAATTTTATGTGATTCCTTTCATTGATTTTTTTAATATTACTCATCTAATTGCTGGAATTTGGCACTTTCTATGAGAATAGTTACCAAATTAAAGGCAAGAATTCCAGATGAAGTGATAGAGCATTCTACTGAATCTAGACCCTCTAAAATACAACACTTTTGAGAAAGAAATGGAAGCATGAAATGTTTGTTAGATTTCTAAAACACAGGCAGCCTGATTAATATATCCTTTGCATCTACAGATGCCATAGTTTCTGAATAGGCGTATATCAACTTGTAGAAAATGTAATATCAAGTATTTAAAGAAAAGTAATTTGATATATTTACATACAAACAACCTTAAAGTGGTCAGCTAAACAATAGAATCCTTGCATAAAACAATACAAACAATGTAGTTTAAAGATGTACATAAAAGTATACAGGAGACAATTCCTATTGTTCATTTTACTACAAATACTAGAAAAACCTTGTTTTTTTCTCCTTGTGTGTTGTTTTACACCTTCCAATGCAATACCAACTTAAGTATGCTAAGTAGTAGGTAAAGAAATGGAAACAAATATGTCTAAGACAAAGGCATACATATTGTTAACTGCTAGATAGATATAAATCAGATCTTATTTAAAAATCTATGCTCTATCTAGAAACTGTGCTAAACATGGGTTACTATTAATAAATGAATATGCTCATGATTCTGAATAATAATAAAATGAAACTTAATTTTAAAATAGTTATGTTTTTGATGGACAATTGTTTCCTAAGAATGTATATGTTCATGTTCGAGGAAATTACTAAATTTCTTAAACACATGAAATACTAAATTTGCAACATCTAAGTAAGTTGTTCTAAAAGATACAAGATTGATTTGTAAAAACTATCCTGGAAATTTTCAGGATGACAAAAGGCTAATTTAGAGTTAGAATTCAGATTATAAAAATTTTCAAAGTTCACAGACCTGTTGAGTATAATATCAGTGTAATTTCCCTAGAGAATCTGGTGTTCTCTAAAAGTACATACATTTATTTAAAGCATACAAGACTCTTGGCTACTATCATGTTTCTATAGCAAATGGATGTGCTACCTAATGTCTTTAGAATGTTCTTTTCATCAATGTTTAACATTGCAATCATTCAAGTTAAATAAGTGAAGTCATCCTTTGCTTATAAGCTTATGTAACTTATTTTCTTCTCAAACAATACAGATAATCATTAGGTAAGTGACATAATGAGAAAACAGATACATTTTATTTTGCTCATGTCAGGAAACTTTAATATTTCAGTCTAAGGTTTCTAAATAATAGTTGGTAGAATTGAAGATCAGTATTTTGGAGTGCTAGAAGTAAAATAAATAACTTTCAGAATTCAGGTTTGAATATGAATTGCCTTGATTTTGACTACCACTTCTAAATGAATTTACAATAGTTGTTTGATAATCAGCTTAGCTGAACAAATAAATTCTGATAAATTTTTTGTTAGCAAAATATTGCTATTCTAGATTTTACCTCTCAGTCTCAAACCATGTGTTTCTTGTATGGTATTCTGTACAGATTACCTCCAACAAGGTTGGAACATTTTATCTTTAAACAAATACATTGAATCAATGATGCCACAGGAATGACTCTACTGGTGATCAACGGATTCACTATACATGCTGCAATTGAATAGTAAGAAGTTTTGTACTGAAATGCAATGTAATTCCTATCAGTTCCAAAGAATAAACCTCATTTCTACTATGAAGTGTTGTGCTTGCTGGTGACAGAAACCCCTTCCAGGTGAAACCACACGCATGTTTAGGTTTTCACATTGCTGTCCTTCTTCCTCACTGCTCTCCTGTAAGAGGAATTTCCTGATAGAGTATGTGGCTAACTCCATGCTTCTCTTCTTGGAGAGATGTTCTTGGCTCATTACCTTTCACTTGGTATCACTTGGCAGTGATGTTTCTCAAAGCTGTCTGACTTCTTTACATGTATGCTTTTCCGTTACAGGCATAGATGTTAACCTTCAATGTGAATCTTAGATTCCACCTGTTAAACCACTTTCCAGATTGATCTAATTTATCTTTCTTTCCCCACAGGCTGTTTATAAAGGCACATGAGCAAAATGGATGGAGGCAATCAGTCCGTGGTGTCAGAATTTGTGATTTTAGGGCTTGCCCACTCACAGAATCTTCAAGTCTTACTATTTGTGGTGTTTTCATTATTTTATCTGCTCATCGTGTCTGGAAATATTGTCATCATGATTTTAATCACCACTGACCCCCATCTCCATTCTCCCATGTACTTTTTGTTGGCCAACCTGTCCTTTGTTGATATGTGGCTTTCCTCAGTCACCACTCCTAAAATGATTGCAGACTTTCTCAGGGAAAACAAATCCATTTCCTTTGCAGGCTGCATGTCCCAGGTCTTCTTTGCCCATTGTATTGCTGCAGGAGAGATGGTGCTGTTGGTGGTGATGGCTTATGACCGGTATGTGGCCATCTGCAAACCACTCCACTACTTTACCATTATGAACCTGAGAAGATGCACTGGACTGGTGTTGACTTGCTGGATCATTGGCTTTATTCATGCCATGAGTCATCTTGTAGTGATTGTGGAGCTGCCTTTTTGTGGACCCAAAGAAATTGATAGTTTTTTCTGTGACATGCCATTGGTAATCAAGCTAGCCTGCATGGATTCCCATGATCTGGACATTTTAATGAATGCTGACTGTGGGGTTGTGGGTGTAACCTGCTTCTCTCTGTTGCTCATTTCCTACACATATATTCTTATCACTGTTCGCCAGAGCTCTAAAGCTGGTGCATCTAAGGCTCTGTCCACCTGTAGTGCCCACATCACAGTGGTGATGATCTTTTTTGTGCCCTGCATCTTCATCTATGTGTGGCCCCTCAGTATCACCTGGTTGGACAAATTTCTTGCTGTGTTTTATTCTGTATTTACACCTCTCCTAAACCCAGCCATTTATACACTGAGAAATAAAGAGATGAAAAATGCTATGAAAAGGTTTATAAACAACTACATGGATTCTAAAGGAAATTACTAACAAAAACTTACTAAATATTTCAAGTAATAGAGATGATCTCACAAAATAAGTTTAAAATTGGAAAATTTACTTATAGTCAATATCTTTACCAGTCTACTAATAAATACATTTCAGAGATCTTAATTCTTACTGATCAGTCAGCATAAAATTTTAATTATTAACCAGGAATAGAACTATGAATGATGAATGATCCATTTTACAATAATGCTATTCAACCCATTCTGCATTCTCTTTTGCCTTCCATAAAGTATAACAATGTTTTTTATCCAAATTATATGCTTTCTCTGTGATTAATAACTTAGTAAAATTTATTTGAATATAATTATGTATATTACACATCCCCTGAAATTTCAACTTAACCCCTGCCAAATGGAAACATCATCACTTTTATTTATCACAGATATCTAACAAAATGCTAATGGAGATAGGAAGAAAAAATAAGAAAAGATGAGATAAAAGTAATAAATCATACATGCAACAGCAATGGACTTTGCTGTGTATTCTTTTAAAACTCAATGTGCATAATATAATAATAAAAGTTTACTAATCCTAAATTGTCTCAGTCTCAAGTACTGAAATTTTTTCAGGTGATTATTAACATTTTGCAAAAATTTTAAATATAACGTTCCTGAGGACCGTGTGCGTGACTCTACTGTTTAATTCATGAATTTGTGCTTAATCTACTTGTTAACACATAACAGACCTCTAACATATACATTTGTAAGAATCTGTGCTGTGCTATCTCCCTTTAATTTATAGGTCAGGAAAGCTCCAAATACCTCCAAAACAACAGTGGTTATTTCCATTGTTCTTAGTTGCCCACCATTACTAGTTGGTATAACTATTGCTGAAGGCACAGCATACTCTGCCTTCAAGGCAAAGAAAAATCAATTTCAAAGTGACAGAGATACTTTTTCTAATCTGACATGAATTCATTGTATTGAAAGGTGCTATGTAGGCCACAAGAGATAAAAGACACCTGGGGTCTTTTCTATCTCTGGATTCTGCATGCAGTGAATGACCTACCAAGCAAGATGTAGCCACTGATGCAATAATGACATTGCTCTTATGGAGTAACTCATCACTTTCTTATTGGATTTGAGGTCTATTCCATGGAAAATAATTGATGACTAGACCCATAAGCCTGATTAAAAGCCTGTAGCTGGAAGAGTTAGATGCCAATTTCTAAAGGGTGATGCTAAGTTTGCAAAATAGTCACAATGTCAAACTCCTGTTAAGCAATCATATTTGTAACCATACGGCTGTACTATTCTCAACCTTAGTGAGAGACCTTCTTTTTCTGAAGGGGGTAGTGATTAATGTAGAGACACATTAATATTCAAATATCTGAGAAGCCAACTGAACCCCTATAAGTTGATTTATGTACATGTATTTTCCAATATTTGTAAGTGTGACTGCAATAAGAAATGTATGAATGAAGGTTCTCTTCCACCATGTTTCCTCTCACTTCTCATGGCCTCACACCTAGCTAGGGATTACCCATGTTCCTTTAAGTAACCCCTCAACTGTTCTATGTCATAAACCTCACTAAGCCTTCGTGACTTAGTCACTAAGAAGGTCTTTGATAAAACCATACTTTGGTCTGTATTTGATGACCTTTGGGACTGTTAAACATTTAATAGTGTCTCCTTGGGAAATCTAATGCACAAGGGGAAGAAACCCTACAACTCCAGCCAAATATATTTCAAATAAAAAATGTATAATCTATACTGAAGGAGAAAAAGGGCCTCTGACATACTCTTTGGCAGGTAGTTTATCTTTAAATTAACTTTTTGAGTGAAAGCTATAGTTGTATCTGTGACATACAGAGATATACTAAAAAAACAAGACCACACCTGAGCTTGATACAGAAATGACACCTGGGGAATCCAGAGTAGGAAGCGACAGGAGTCCAGAACAATGGAAGTAATCATTTAGAAATAAGCTTTCTTATTCGAAAAGAAGAGCATTATTTATGTCTATGAATAGTTTAAAATGCTTTACATGTTCATGTTACTAAATGGACTTTCTTTTGCTGATTATTTGCTGTTGCATCATTTCATTTTCAATTTAAACTATCATGTTTTATATTTATTTTTCTTCCAAAAAACCATGCGGCTATGTTTTAAAAATACTTGTCCTTGTTTATGCAGCCATTTCTAGGCAGGACTTCCTAAATTGACCATTTTCATTTTATTTAACAGCTATTATCTGGAGGGTTGTAATTACAAAAATTCACAGAAACAAACATGAAGCATGGGGAGGCTTGAAGTGCAATGTGTGGGATTAGAATTGGTGTTGCTGATGTTGTATTCTCTTTCTTTCTCTCTCTTCCTATTTTGTTATTTTACATCTATAGATGTGCATATGCATGATGGTTTATATTCTAGAATATAGCAATATATATATACATATACGCATATATATATATATATATACATTTGCTAATATTTAAAGTTAACTGCTAGCAGTGAGAGAAAACACATAATTATGCTTTCTGATTCATGAACACAGCACCACTGTATTACCAAAAATAGAATAAAGCATGTGTCTAGTTAAACTTCTCTATCTATCTTCCCTTTGAATAAAATGCAAAAGTGATTAAAATGTTAATATTAACTCAATCTATAACTGGAAAACTTCAAACTGCAAAACACATGACAAAAAATAAATTTCAACAAATAAAGTAAGGTGGAATTTTAGAAGGAACTCTATATTACATGATCTCAAAACATGTCAAGTAAAAAATTAGAGAAAACTAAATTATCATATTTTGGAAAGCAAACTTAAGCAGTAATACTGTAAAATGCAAATAAATGATGTGTGGCTGTTCTTTACCAAAACCAGTTTTTCTTTCATTTGTTGCTACTGGTTGTTAGCACAGTTTGCATTTCCCTGATGATTAATATAAGCCAGCTCATTACTGCTTTTTAAAGTATGTTTGATAATTTCCATAATGAATACCATGTATTTTGATCATACACACTTCCAGCACTCCCCCTGCAACTCCTTGTTGATCCTGGCAACATGCTCCATTCTGGACTTCATGCCTTTTGTCATTCCCTGAGTCAAGTTGTTGCTGCTTTGGAGTAGCAGCGGCTACATCTCTAAAATGTATCTCCCTCTCACAGTGACTATCAGCTACTAATAACTCCTCAGCTAGGCCTGAGGACTCATGCACCACTCGCCCACCAATGCTTAAAGATTACTAGCTTATATCATGGTGTATTCACACAGCAAGAGGTGCCTTGACTCAGTGAATGGGGTGGTCATTCTCAGCAGTTCTTCCCAGCATCTGTTTTACTTTCTTTCTGCCACTTTTTTCACGATGTTCCCTGACTGCAGTCAGGGCTGGAGTGATAAAAACGCCCATTTAGGGCTGAGAACGCCACACTTTCTATACTTTGAGTTTCTCTATTAAGCATTATTGCCTGTTGCTGAAAAAACTTTTCTAGTGAGGCTGAGACCTGCATCCAAAGATGAGTATTTACAGTAGGTAGGCTGAGCAAGAGTCACTTAAGAATTTTTTGGTAGCTGAAAAATTTTGTTTCTATACTTGGAGTGTGATTACAAGAATGCTCACTTTATGTAAAATCATTTGTCTCATTGTATTTTCTGTATTGTAGTTTTTGAAATCTCTATAAATATAAATTAAATAAAATTCAAAACTTTGTAGAAAACTGAAGATACATAAATCCAACCCACAATCTACCTTGTCTGGAAGCTGGGATTCAACTATCATTGCCAAAGGCAAATCCCATCAGCGCATTCTCTGTTGATAATAGAACTCAGTAAACAAGCAAAACTTTGCTCTTGTGACTGGAGGCCATGGGCATCTTCAGGGAGATAAAACTACATCAACATGCAAAGTTTCTGTTGCTGTGTGACAGTCCCCTGTGAAAAGAGTGCCACAGAGTTTTGCCATAATAAAAACAGCTAATTAAGAGGGCTAATTGTGCTTGGACAGTGACCAAAAGGAACTGCAGAGGCCAAGTGCTGGCTGCCAGGAATCAGTCTGCCCTGGGAGTTGCTCTTGGAATCACATCAGCTCTCCCACAGCAATGAGAGGGAAGATGTTTAATGGGTCACAGGGGGATGACACTGATTTCTGTGAATTACCATTTCTTTACTCTTCTAAGAGTAAGCCTATCAAGCTGAAAAACAAGCAAATTAGAACTGAACACAAAATAACAAAAGGATAATTTTGAAACTATTGAGAGTTGTTACTGTACTATCTATGTCAAGAACAAAGAATCATATAGTCTCATGGACCCTGAAGCTGAAGATGGTAGTAAAATTTAATGCTTTGCTACTTATTAATTTCTTCATAGAAAATAGAAAAATTAATAGGATTAATAAGGTGAAAGCCACACCAAAATCCAGAGGGAATAAATATTCATTACCTAGTTGACCATAAAACTTTTAATTAGAAATTATATAAAGCGTTTTTACCAATACAGATTTTCTAAGTGGATTCTAGTCTGAGCAGACCCATCCAAAGGCTGACTTCCTACAACAACAGTTTCATAAGTAATCTTAAATTCTGAAAAGTCTCAAATGTTTCCGAATTACAATTAGTGAAATACATATATACTAAAAATAAATTTAAATTTAGAGAAAATATCCAATCATTTAAATCCATACTTAATAATAAATAAAGTATTTTGACAAATAATTGATGATGACAAACAGTGTATTTTCTACTTACCCTTTTAGCCTATCCCTCAAATTGGTGAATCATATTTGAAAACAGGAAACCTGCTCTAGGACATATACATCTAACCATATCTGCTCATATTTGCTCCGTGTGGTTTGTATGTATATATAAAGACATATATGCACATGTTTGTGTGTGCACATGTGTCTATATGCACATATGTGTGTATAAACATATTATACAATCACAGAGATGGAAGGTAGAGAAAACATGTTAGAACAGTTTGTTATTACTATAAGATAATTACACAATCATATACTCAATAGGATTTTGAAACCATCTACATTGAGTAAAAAACAGAGACCAAGAAACTAGATATACTCGCCTGTGATATATTCCCACCACTTTAGTACAAATCAGTACTCAGAGTACAGTTTAATTTAGCAAATGTTTCCTGAGTGACTATAGGATGTCAGAAACTACAGCCAGCAAATAATGTCAACTAAGGAACCTCTCTACTTTATCTCTGCCATCTTATTATCTCCTGTGAGAGCCAGCAGGTAAAGAGAGAAATGGTGAAGGGGACAGCACCATAGTATGAAGAACTGAGAAGATAGATGGTGAAGATAATACAAGAGAAGAAAGTATTTAAGAAAGTTTCCAAGAGGAAATAAGAAAATGATGGGGGAAAGTAAGTAAATATTAACCAAGTGGTTACATGCGTATATTTGTGCATTTTCTAAACAAAAACATGGGCACATGCAGGAAGTTGAAAAAGCATCATTTAGCTTCATTACATCCAGATAATTGATTAAGGAATATTAACAACACAAACTATTGGAAATATGTCTTGGACATGAAAATTTCTGGTTATAAAAAGTTTGAAATACAAGGGAGAATTGAGACTGTTTTAATAAAGATAGTAGTTTACCTTTTTTCTTTTTTAGACAAAACAGAAAGCTATATTTTCCCAGCTGTTGTCCTAACAGAACACTGTTGTATGCAATGAGTATAATGATAGTGCTGATGATAGATAGCAATGGTGATCATGATGGTAACCAACCCTTTACAGGGTACGCAATCTCTAAGCCTGAATCCCCACTGTCAATGAGCACAGCTGTAGTTAATAACAACAGCAGTTTGAATCGGTATGACCAACATACACTTCTGTATTTGGATGCTTGGTCATCTGGGAGTGGTGCTACATGACAGGGTTTGGGAAGTAGAGACTTCCCAGAGAAGGCGTGGCCTTTCAAAGGAAGCACATCACTGAGGTTGGACTTCATGGTTTCAGTTGCTCAAGCCAGGTCCAGTGTCTTGCTCCTCCTCTTGCTCCCTGATGATCAGGATGCAGAACTCTCAGCTCCTTCTCCATCACCAACTCTGCCTGCATGCTGCCTTGCTTTCTGCCATGATGATAAAAGACTAAAACTATGGATTGAAAATGGATGGAAATAGAAAACACTATCCTGAGTGAGGTAAGCCAGACCCAAAAAGAGGAACATGGGATGTACTCACTCATATTTGGTTTCTAGCCATAAATAAAGGACATTGAGCTTATAATTCGTGATCCTAGAGAAGCTAAATAAGAAGGTGAATCCAAAGACAAACATATAGGCATCCTCCTGAATATTAACCTTCATCAGGTGATGAAAGGAGACAGAGACAGAGACCCACATTGGAGCACCGGACAGAAATCTCAAGGTCCAAATCAGGAGCAGAAGGAGAGGGAGCAAGAGCAAGGAACTCAGGACCGCGAGGGGTACACCCACACACTAAGACAATGGGGATGTTCTACCGGGAACTCACCAAGGCCAACTGGCCTGGGTCTGAAAAAGCATGGGATAAAACCGGACTTGCTGAACATAGCGGACAATGAGGACTACTGAAAACTCAAGAACAATGGCAATGGGTTTTTGATCCTACTGCACGTACTGGCTTTGTGGGAGCCTAGGCAGTTTGGATGCTCACCTTACTAGACCTGGATGGAGGTGGGCGGTCCTTGGACTTCCCACAGGTCAGGGAACCCTGATTGCTCTTCGAGATGATGAGGGAGTGGGACTTGATTGGGGAGGGGGGAGGGAAATGGGATGCGGTGGCAGGGAGGAGGCAGAAATCCTTAATAAATAAATAAATTTAAAAAAAAAAGAAAACAAAGAAAGTGCCAAATAAATACTTTCCTTTATAAGAGTTCCCATGTTCATTATGTCTCTTCACAGAAATAGACCACTAAGACAATAATAATGTTAATAATAATAATAATGAAAAATTTGAAAATATTATCAAAGCAAACATAGATTTTTCATAAACTCTCAATGATTCCTGGTGGCATAGTAATAATACACCTTCACAATTTCACTTACATCTTGACAATGTAGTATTTCTTCATAGCAATATTATTTATAATAGCCAGAACCTGGAAACAACCTAGATGTCCTTCAGTGGAAGAATGGATGAAGAAAGTGTGGAATATATACACATTAGAGTACTATGCTGTGGTAAAAAAAAAAAAAAAAACAATGACTTCTCGAATTTTGCATGCAAATGGATGGAAATAGAAAACACTATCCTGAGTGAGGTAACCCAGACCCAAAAAGATGAACTTGGGATGTACTCACTCATAATTGGTTTCTAGCCATAAATAAAGGTCACGGAGTCTATAATTGGTGATCCTAAAGAAGCTAAATAAGAAGGTGAACCCAAAGAAAAACATATAGTTATCCTCCTGGCTATGGGAAGTAGACAAAATTGCTGGGCAAGATTTGATAAATTATTGCATTTACCTTGTTTTAAGTTATTATTGTTTCATAGTTTGATTAATTGCAGAATCAAACAGAAGATAAGTGTTTTAAGACTCTTTCAGCATTTCTGTCAGATCATTAGCAAACTGAATAACTGTTAGATATCTGTTGTGCAGCAGAATGTGGGAGACAAAGTGAAAATGGACTGAACGTGGTAGACCCACTTGGTGGAAAGAGACACAGAATAGTTGTCAATAGCACAGCATAGAGTCCTTCCTAAAGGTCGGAACAATGCTAGTGAGAAGGTCTTAGCAAATTATCCGAGGTCTAAAGACAGGGGAAGCATAGGTATTATAAAATGAGTGGCAAGGTTATATTGTCTCAGTATAATTTTTACAATAATTTATTTGTATGTGCATGAGTGTATGCGTACACACTTACATATAGGTACATATTGACCATCCATGGTGTCACCAGTCCGTCTCCAGAAGAATGATTGTCCACATCCTGGAACACAGGAGACTTTAGCACAGCACCACCCAACACAAGGTTTGGGGCCTTGGGGACTTACTCTGAATCGTTAGGAGCTTGGAAAATGCAGTCCATGTCCCAACTCTGACAGGGAAACATTCTTCGTCTCACTCTTCTCAGAATAGAGTTTCACTTATTTTGTTCTGATTTTCCTCATTTACAGAATCATACAAAACATACTTCAACATA